>NC_060110.1:19230000-20480000 GCF_021155765.1 Diprion similis | reverse complement strand
GGTCCAGCTTTTTTGAATTATAATCATATATATTTATATATGTGATGTATATTTATTATCGAAGGACAGAGTTGGCGATTTACGACTGGCATAATGATGAGTACTAAAAAATAATCCATATTTTCATTCGATTTTTCACTATTACTTTTTATCAAAGCGAAAGCAGGATTTCATTTAATTTTTCATCTCGAAAGATAATCTGCTAACTCATCGTGGCTTGCGAGTCTTTGATAACATAAAACAGAGTATTTCTTGTGGTATAGTTGTCGGTGCCGTAAGCAGTTGTAAAATCTGCAGGATTATTTCGTTTATGACGATACGGATCATATAATATTTGGGTATGTACATATAAGTGATGTAAATTGCGCAACTATGTGACACACAAAAAGTTCGTTGAATATCAGCTGCGCGTGAGGATTGGATTTAAAAATTGAATTTAACTCGAAGGGACATAAGTTACATTTGTTAAAATAAGATGATTATAATCGTCCGTATCATTTTTGTTTTTCTTCCAATTTTCACCCTGCAATCGTATAACAGTAATGGCCGACACTTGGTTTTCCTGAAAATAAAACAATAATACGCGTGGGTTAAATGCTGAAGGAATCAAAAAAATTAAGACAAGTTAAAATTGCGCGACTAACTTTTTGCCGTAAGGTGCTCGTGTGGAAACTGAAAATAATTATTGCCCGAAACACGAAAAAAAAACCGAAGAAAAAGAAAACGATGCATAGCTCACGATGAGAAACGTATAATAATTCAAACGATTGCCAATTACGACGTTGTCTTACATTATAATTAATTATTATAATAACAGATCCATGAGGGAGTTGTAAATATTAAAGTTAATAGACGATCAATTCGGAGTGTTCATATTACTTTGTATCACCGACGTAAAAACCCATACATCCAGAATCACAATTTCAGTGGGAAGTGATTGAAACGATTTAAAGCGAGGAAAATATCAGGGAAAGAAAATTGCGTGATTCAAGGTAATCCGAATACCCTATTATACATATAGTATTACAATTGCGTAGGCTTTAAGTATAACAACCGTTTTTAAAAATGCCCCAAACGCAATAGTTATTGTTACTACATACGTAGGTATTTACGTCCTCAGTTTGCAGAAAGGTTACAGCAATCCTACCGGCTTTCAAGTTCTTATTCGTAACTATACCAATGATTTTTCGCACGTCATCGTACAGGTTTTAAAACTTTATTTCATGCTGACGTAAGCCCTCATCTTTTACAATTAGTAACTGCCGTTTGATTAAAGATGGTGCAGGCCTGTTCAATTTATACGTAGATACGACATAGTTTACAGATAGTCTAACAATAACAGCTGACAAACTTATATGGGCTGACTAAGTATAGAGTTAATATGCCTGATAGTATTTCACAGAAAAACCTAATTGCTTAGCCTGAAATTGGTCGAAAGTGTGAAAGAAAAACTGAAAGTTAAGGGTTGTCGTTGTCCTATAGTTAATACAGTAAAATAGGGTAATATAGAACGTATTGTATACAAGGATATATAAAAGTATTTAAATAAAAGCTTATTTATTGCCGAATCTCAAAGTTTTCCCACCTCGGGCCAATTTTATTTTTCGCCCTTCTGGTTATCTGCCAAAGAGAGAGAGAGAGAGAGAGAAAAAAAATGAAAAAATTTCATCTCCGTAAGATGTTTCAACCCTAAATGCAAACGAACACGCAATGCTTCGGCGCTGTTCATTCTGTGGCCAAAATCAATATTAACAAAATTACTCTATTTCTGTCACATACAAGTATATGAAATATATGTGTTGGCGTACGAATCAAGCAAGTCAAGTCGAGATGATTTTCGCAGGTTACACCCGTTGGTTGAATTTTTCGAGTACTTTCCGCAGCAGATCGCGTGAGAGATTTTTGACTTTCACGGAATTTTTGGGGGCGACTGATGATTAAATTTGCAGAGTAACTAATCAGTGACACCTTAAAGAATCAAAACTTCGAAGAATTCATTTTTCGTTATTTTATTTACACATGTTTGAAATTTCGATATATCGGCCATTCCTAATATTGATCCTTCAAACTTCTGACTTCCACCCTATCAAGTCATGAAAGTTTCCTTTATTTTTTTTTTTGTGTGTTTATTTACTGTATATTCTCACCAAAACTAGTTCTGACCCAACAGATGTTAGCAAGACAACAAAAAGGTATACCATGTATCACACATCGGTGAAAAAATCGTTGCCAAAATATTCGAGAACTATAAATTTCATCAAACTCCCTCAAATATATTCAGATAAAGAGAGAAAATATATACTTGTTCATGAAAATTCAAACAAAGTTTTTAATAGTAAGTTTGCATTTTAATGATTATTGGACCATTCTCAAAAGATATGACGTAGTCGGTTTATCATCATCTACGGTTTTGCGCCTCATTGTGTGGGCTTATCAAATAATCCTAGTCAGTTGAGGGAATCCATCTTACGCAACTGTGTTGCTGTATTATCTTCATCTATACAGTCCGCGTGTTCCGGTCCCTAACTCGTGATCAGGAGAAAATATATTTTCCACTAAAAATGTTTATTTATAAATCTAAGAAGCCAGGTATCAGTGTAAGCACATTTTAAATCTGTTTCACAGAGACCAGATCTAGCTAGTATCGAAAGAATTTCGGCCAGGATCACAAATGATATTATTCTTTGGTCGCATCCACAGGTGCAATTACACCTCAAGTCACCTCAATCCTGCATACCAATGTATTTTGAACGGCGCCTTGGAGACATTACGTAACCGGATAATTTGGCCGTGACACAAGTATGCTTATAGATAAATATAAAATAACGGTAGATCAGAATGTCTAGACACAGTACTGTTCGTGCAGTGATCCGATCAAGGTTGTTATTCACGGACTGTTCTGCAGTTAGCGGAGTGGGTCGTAGTCGTGGAAAAAACTGACAATGAAAATATTCGAAATTTAAACGTGCCGTTTGGATTGTATGTGACCACCGTAACTTGCGACGTTGTTTAAAGGGTGCGAAGTTTCAGTGACCTGCCGGATATTGAACAAGAGGATTGACTTCACCCCCATCGTCTGCAAAACAAGTGGGAATCCTTGGGTTATTGTTGTAAGCGAGACTGGAGCAAACAGAAGGATTGCAAGTGTTCTTCAAGTCAATGTTGTCCGTTAGTTTCCAAATGTAGTACGTTTATATTACTAAGACTCTAGTTTTCCCAGATGAAGAGACGAAAATCCTACCCAAAGGAAGTAATGAAAATCGAGAGTGCTGAAACGAATTATCGGACACGTGAATTAGATGGTGTATTTCGTACCTTATTACACTTTTTCGAATTGAACAGTGAATGATGTTTGACAACGGCCAACGTGCATCACCCATCAATGTCGAAGTTGCGTCTATGCCCTAGATAACGTGGTTTTGGTACAACCGATAATTAAATAGGCCTTGGCACTGTGCCCGGAAGGTTATATTCGATGGATCTTCTCCAAATAACTTAATTCCAGCAGCATTTACCATCAGAGTATAAACACCCAAGTCAAGCACTTGAAAATAATTTATAATCAACCGCAGCTGCGTCGTCGTCCACATCTTAAGCCTAGACCCAGACCTAGACGAAAAAAATGTTTCCACGTAGGTAGTTCCACAGTGAAGACATGTTTAGCGACGAGGTAGTGTTGTTCCGTAGTGTTATAGTTTAGGATTGATTGAGTTACAGTTCCTTAATACCGAAGATAAGATTTATCAAGAATTGTAAGTGGCCGTAGATACAGACAGCTTATTTTATAAATGAAATTGCGTTATTCTTAAGCAATCGCAAATCACCTGCAGTGAGCTGGTTTATGAAACTGTTGCATGTGTCCAGCCTGACAAGTCACTGCTAGTGACAGATAATTAGAAACGCGTTAAACTGCGAGTAGATCGTTTAGCCAATATCTTAAATGATGAATATCACTGATAACGACTGACAATCGGCACATGACTGTGTGCAAAGAATCCCCAGCCGTGTTTCATACCTTCGCAATGAGTAACAACGGAATGACTTTTCGATTTCTTACGTTTTCCGTACATCACCATTGACATAGGGATATCGTGCAGCTGAATAAAGAAGAAGACGCCGAAGTGTGCAATCCGTGTATTATCGAATTAAACTCATGCCAATTTCAATATGATGTTAAGGGGACACATCAGAGTAGTATATTTGAAAAATCGATTTTCTTTTTATTCAAGTTGCTAAAAGCTTCGAGTATGAAGAATACTGTGTTTAAATTGCTTAATAAAATTCGAAGAATTATGGAAATTGCGGCCGAATCGCCGAACTTTAAACTCGATTATCTCGAACCTACGTTTCCGAGTCCTTGCTTAGGATATCTCGAAAACGACACGACCAATTTTTACCAAATTTTTTAAGAAAACATTACTGAATATACCTTGATGTATAAACTTTGAAAAAAAACCCCGATGGAATCGAATAAATGGTGTTTTAGATAAAAATTCTCGAAATTCGTCTACTTTTCTAGCCATCTACTCGGTTGAGCCCCCTTAAGACCTTGAACAAATCCAACGGATGGATTTAATTAGAAATAGCTATTTGGGGATATCGAAGTTAGCGATCCACTTCAAGGGATGAACTGATCAGTTTTTCTCGATTATCCTTACGAATAAAAATTATTCTGTAAGCCCGATTCACGCGTGCTGTTCCTCTCAACAAATCACTGTTATCGGATCGAGTCAATCAATCAGGCATCGATCATTTTGTTCAGTCTTTCGGTTCAAACCGATACCTTGGAACAGCATTTCCAACAGATTTGGTGCCGTTGTCACTTTCAATTAGTGTCACGTGAACTATCATCTGGCGCAGTCTCAATTATACATGCACGGATAACCCAGCAGCAATGTGTTTTTGGCATCCTCCTTTGACTGAAATGTTACAGAAAACACTTGACACACTCATATGTATTTGAATCTGTTTTAAGCGATTAACGTTTAGAGAGTGACGTAGGAAGCAATTTAAAGCTCACGAATTTTTTTTTTTTTTCAAGAAATCGATATTTTACAAATTTACAGTAAATCATTTTGATATTAACGTTTTAGTTAAAACTACTGAAAATCGTTGCTACGGAGAATTCATGCTGTTGTTAAACTAGTCAGTAAAGTGCGCGTTTTTTTTTTGTAGTAATATTTTTACAGACTTTATTTTTCTAAAACGTTGTGTGAAACAATGAAAAATCGTTATATTATATAATTTGACAAAGATTAATTTAAAATCTGATTTTTTTAAACAAAAAATAGCGTATTTTCCGAAGGCGAAATAATATTGAGTATTTTAGTTTCTGCTGGTTTTTATGATATCGTATAATTTTTTCTTGAAAATATTTTTGTTTTCCAAATTTTTCTGAAATATCCATTTTTTTCTATTAGAAAATTAGTCTTGAATATGAAATTTTTCAAATTCACCGAGAGTGATCCTGTCCAAACGAAAGTGATAATTCAAAAATCGCTTTGGGAGTACATTTCTAAATTCAAAACCTTTAAGAAAAAAATATGCGACTTAAATTTCCGACCCCATCGGTTTGGCTTGATCGTTTCTTGGTGAAATGTCCCATATACTTTTCTTCCTGATCTAATCTAACTCTGCTTATACAAGCGGTTGCCAGCCTGAGTATAATATAATGCTTTTGGTAGAATCCGATCAATCCGATCGGATTGTTTGACGATAAGACAAATATTTATTTCCACTTGTCTTAGATTGGAAAAAGAGAAGGTCTATTCTCTACCACTCGCATCGCTGATATTTAGATGATCACAAGGAATCGCGTACCACGTGTGCTCTTTTGTTATTGAACTCGTGGAATATTTTCGATCCTAAAGCAGAGCCTTTTCAGTAGCTCGACACATTATCTCTACGGTGTACTATCGATCCCTCTAACTCTCCCGCCACTCGAATGTCCATCACTTTCCGCATTGTCATCTGCACCGCGCGCAGGTACATTAATTAGGAGTTAAGATACTTTAAAAACTCGCGAAACGGCGCTCCACCCTGCGACTGCGTCGTAAAAATTTTGCACAAACAAATAGCGTGATTCTATAATTTTACGATGGAAAGACTGTCCTTCGTATCTG
Source organism: Diprion similis (assembly GCF_021155765.1). Taxonomy (NCBI): domain Eukaryota; kingdom Metazoa; phylum Arthropoda; class Insecta; order Hymenoptera; family Diprionidae; genus Diprion; species Diprion similis. The sequence continues at coordinate 20,473,878 of NC_060110.1, read as the reverse complement.
TAGGAAACAGTCCGATAATAAAACTGGCATGCTGTATATATACATAGTGACTATTCGTTGTATCCTCTTCGAATCTCATGATATAACGAAAAATGTCGAAACAGGGCTGATCGTGAGCCCCGATCCCGGCAGCTACCCTTGTATTAAGGAATTGGGACGTATAAATTTCACCACTTTCGCATCAACCTTTAATTAAAGGCTGATTTATAGGATTTACTCAATTACGTGCCTGCTAATCGTCCGCATCTTGACGTGCCGAAAGCGCGCGCGTGAGCGAGCTCACAATCAGTCAGTCGTGGAGGTAATATATCTATACCAACCACACCGGACTCCGTGTAAAGAAAGATATCGTGATATCGATATTGATAAAAGGCATATTCGATGGACGCGGGCTTCAGTCATGACGGTAGACTCTCGCCGGCGAGACAATTTCCGAATTTCACACAATCGCCAAGCGAACCCCGTGCGTACGTGCCTTATTACGTAACAAACCGTCGACGAACTTCGAGCGCGTTGATTAACCGACTCAATCATTTTGCGAAAAATTTTTCAGCACACATTTTGCGCGACGCACGTGTTCAATATTGTTACGAAGGATTATGCAACGAAAGGTAAAGTCAAATTATCACCTTGCTATGGTGCAGAGTGACGAATGAGAGGCTTGAGACTCGAAAAATCGGTTATCAGTTTACAATACTCACTGTAGCTACGCGTGATATTAATTTTTTGCTTACTCGTCGTTTTTTCACCTAAAACCTGTCTTGCATCGAATAATATTCCTGGATTTTGTTCACCGCAAAGCCTTTGCCATCACAGCGGTGACGTAGTGTGTTGTGTAAATTTGGCCGCACCTCACGCAGAGTCAAATCATTGCCGCACCTAACTTCTTTGCTTCACCTGCTTGGAAAATTTTCACAGTTTCAACTTAAATCGCGTCCTTTAACGTAGACCGTGTTGAACAAGAAATATAAAATTCTAATACAATATTCCGCAAAAGATTTTGTACAAAAATATGTTGCAAGTACACATGACTCATGCACCTTTACGTTGTCAGATTTGCGTTTAAATGTAAAATTAATGCCGGGGATTTAATTTTCCATTACTATAACTTCCAACGTTACTAATTTTACTATGATATTAGAAATGATTCTAGACCTGGGCCGAGTTTGCGGTAAGGATATGGTTCATCCGGTCTGCTTGTTTAGAGGGAAAAGCAACGTTTTATTTTAATCAGTTGCGTAGAAAGTGTTCTTCGGTGAACTGCAACAGTAATCGATTTTCATGAAATAATCATGGGTAACGAGTCCTTAACTGACCGAGATTCGTTCACTGCCTCCACCGATGAAGGTTTTATCCTCCTTGGCGAAACCCCAGTTGTCTGTAATCAAGGCCAGGAAACGGATACCCGAATGGTTGAAAAATCGGAAAGTCATGTGGAACCGGAAGTTATGCCACACGATGAAATAACCAGAGTTTATCAGACGGATAATGGCACTCAAGATGCTGACGGATTCATGGTGAAATATAAGGGAAGAAGGTACGACATCCAGAACCTTCTAAAAAAACATCCAGGTGGAAGCAGGATTCTAAAACCATATAAGGGCTTGAACATCGATGAAGCGATGGTTACGAACTCTCATTCCATCGCAGCCTTCCATTTCTTTGAGGAATTCGTACAAAGTAATCAAGAGGCATACCAAGAAATCGAAGTAAGTGACTATCAATCATTCACTCGTAATTGTCATACAATAGATGGCTCATTATTCCTTCTATCCTTGAAGAATTTCATACAGTAAGGTATCCATGAATTCCCAAGACTAATAATTAACGTGAATAGTAACGATCCGATAAGTCACTATAATAACATCGTAACTTTTTACGATCTACAAGGTTGTCAGCTAACTTCACGCTGTGCCGGTGTTTGGGTGGGAACGTCGGGTACACGGAAAAAAAATATTGTAGAATTTACATCTTCGGTGGTGAATGTATGGACAGCAATTTTTCGGAGTTAAATCTATATCAATTGTGGCAAGATTATATATCCAATAATAAGAGTTACAAAACCACCAATCAGACTTACAGTATGCTCATGTAGATCTACCGTAATTGATGTAGATTTGGCCCCAAGCAAGTGCTGTCCATATATTCACCAAAACAAATGTAAAATAGAAAAACGGAAAAAGAATACAAAAAATAAAATGTTCAAAAGGAGCTACAAAAACTTTCTACGTCCACGTCGCTAGCTCTGCGTAAAGTTGAAGGAAGGTCTTGAAAATTCTCATATGGTTTCATTAATTTATATCCGCTTGAATAGATCAAGCAGAAAGTTGCTAATTTGTCCTCTTGGAAAAGGGCGTCGTATAATCTTCATCCGAGATCCCAGTTGTACTAAAACCAGCCTGACTTCACGTTGCAATCACGTTACCATCAAATAGTTGCGCATTTAATCATAGGTATGTGGTCATACGGCTCATACAGAACTCGTCCTATTATAACGTCTACCTCGAAAACTGTGATTATATCCAGATACCTCCAGTACCGCCGACACGTTATCATCGAACACAATGCAGCGATAACGAATTTTACGTGCAAGTGTATATATTTGTTTAATTGGAGCACGCGTTAACTTATGTCACCGTAATGATATAACCGTACAATATATGCTAGTGTGCATGCGTACACACGCGGTATTTGGATAATTCAGTGCCTAAAGACACGTCATTCGACTATCTGGACGGTTATCTCTGATGAACGGTCACTGTATATATACGGACCATCGATAAACGCACACTTCACTCACTGTCGTGTGATCAGGATGCGTTTAACTGGGTCGCCATTTCTCCGATTACTTGCCCGACATTTGTCACCCTCTTGGAGAATGTACATGACTAATTCTTCCCCGTTTCAATAAATTGGAAACCCGGCATTACCCTGATGTACTGAAACTCGGTTTCGCAAAGGGAACATTCTAGTTCAGAGTACTAAGAACTAATCAATAATTCATCAGTGATACACGGCTTATTGATCTTGTAATGAAACAAAAAATATACCGACATATCGGTATTTGTTACTCTATAAAAACGAATAAATGTATAGCTTGTGGAGAACTATAATGTGAGCCGGGTTATGCATGTGAAAGAGCTAAGCTACCTTGCTTAACGATTCCTTTACGGTACAGAAATCGATATTTATTGCTGCGTAGTAAACTTTTTGTCTAAGGAGGTCTTCGAAACCTTAGGTTACCGATTTTTCACTCTAATCAGAAAAATATCTAGACGAAATTTCCTGCGCATATCCATAGAAGTATCAGCAGTAAGATCTCTGGCCGAATCCGCCTTTTTACATGCAGCTACCAATTTGAAATTTTAAACGAAGTCAACACCACTTCACTTCTTATACATTTATAATTTGCTCAATATCTCCTGTCACATGAGCTGCATTAATTAGAAATTAAAATATTAGAAAAAAATTATTGATGTTGAACATCGGATTAATTGTTTGAAGAGAGGGTGATTTGAGGACAACTCATGGAACAAATTAGCTAAATTCGCGAAGCGAAAGAAATTCCCGTGGATACATTGGTCGAAGACGGTGATGATAATTTGCAAATTCTCTAACGACAGTTTATATTTTCCAGAGGCTGGTCGACTGGAATGCCCCACTGTTGTCGCAGGTCGGCTCTCTAGGGGATCGTTACTGGGAATGGGTGAATCTACCAGTGAACAGGCCCATCCGTCTCTTCGCATCAAACGACCTCGAACGTCTCACAGTCACCCCATGGTACATGGTACCCGCTGTCTGGATCCCAATAATTTTTTTCTTTCTATATCGGGGCTGCTCGATAGATCTCAAAGGAAATTTTGGTACGCTTGCCAATATCTCAATCAGAAGCTTAAGTTTTTTCACGACGACGCACCATGAAAATTACGTAAGAATACCACAAAGTATTTATACGTATATTTTGTCCTAAAAAATGGCAAAAGAGACAATCGGGGTGGTTAAGCTCTCTGAGAATCCCAAATATTTAATCGTCAGTGCGGGTTACTAAGATTTATATGGCGTCTTCATGGTAATAAATGGCGCCTGTCCAATGTCGAGATGGTCCATGGTTGTGTGGTGACCGTCTAACATACATATTGAATTTTGATCTGAGCATTTATTCCTGCAATTGTCAACCATGACATTATAATAAGGACCACTCATTGAGCCGCATTCGATTATCTACGATGAATTCATACATCAATAAATTAAACCAATGAAACAATCGAGTAACCTGCAAAGGTCGAGGCAATTTTTCGAGCATAGCATGCTTGTGTGTTGAGTATTTGTACAGAAAATGGTCCTGAAGACCTAATATTTATTTTATTTTTTTCAGTCGATTCCATGCCGCAAATTTCATTTGCCATTAGTTGGGGCTTCCTCTTGTGGACTTTCCTTGAATACACGCTACATCGGAAGCTGTTTCATATGAAACCCCCAGCGGACTCAAGGATTCTCATAACTCTACATTTTCTTCTGCATGGTCTCCACCATAAAGTGAGTTCACATTGCCGGCGTTTGTTACCAGAAATATTGCATTGCTAACGTTCAGTCAATATAACAACAAATATCATTCCTATAACGGAATAAACTCATCATCAGCTTCAGCAATACCGATCGATCAAACCTTCGTATTTCGAAGTAGATAAATGAAATTGCAGAATGCCTACAGTTTGTTTCTAAGATCATTTAGATAGTCGAAAATGATCGGTAAGATGATTATTTCATACTACGGCATGAAATTTTGGTCTAACTCGTGTGCTTTCATCATACATACCTTCAGGCGCCGTTTGATGACCAGAGACTGGTATTTCCCCCCGCCCCTGCGGTGCTGTTAGCCCTTATCTTGTATACTGCTTACGGGATGGTGTTTCCTGTTGCGATGATGAACTTCGCAGCAGGGGGAATCGCAATCGGTATGTATTCTACCCTGTACCAACCACTTTATCTCCAACACCATTGTGCGTTTCAATTATAACATCAGAGTTGCACTTGAGTCTTCCAAACCGCAATCACAATTGTGCGATTTATAACTTGTCAGTAGTCAGTCTATTATAATCTAAGGATACACTAAAATGAATCAGTACAAAAATTGTTTACAATCGTATTGACATCATTCCAGGCTACTTGTGCTACGACATGACGCACTACTACTTACATTACGGATCGCCAAAAGCTGAAACTTATATGTACGTGATGAAGAGGTATCACAACTATCACCACTTTTCACATCACGACGAAGGTAACTTAAGGTTTAACTATTTGAACACGACGTCGGGTATTTCATCACTCACTGACAATATTGTATTCACATATTGCTCAAAACTCAGTACTACACTTTGAGACTTGAATGCCGACAGTTACGAGTTCCGCGACACATAGTATCAATCACCGCTTGGTTGACAATGAGAAATACTTTCGATCGATAGTAAAATTTGCTCAACCCCCACCACCGAGTCATGTTAAGCCCATTTTACCGCGTATGTCATACGTTCATTCAGGCTACAAACACTGTGTTTACTAATTGTAAAGCAATAAATATGCGCACGTTCGCTTCTCTCGTACAGAGTGTGGTGTACCTATTTTCGATTCACAGCCCCTAGAAATTTGATGCGAAACTCTCCAGCGTCTAAGAAAAAATGCGGCTCGGGACCTGTAATTCGTTTGATGCTTTTTTTCAAAGATTGCATAATATCGTGTAATGTTAATTTCAGGTTTCGGTATAAGCAGCAGACTGTGGGATTACGTTTTCGGCACGGTTATAACGTTGAGAAATTTGAAAAAGGCGATCGAATGGTAAAGTTCAAGCAATACTGTGCTGATGAACGTAAAATTTTATTCTATTTTTAATACAATTCTGTGTATCCATTATTATTATAATAATAAAGCTAATGGTAAAAATAATATATTTTCATCGTATTACTAGAAGATTAATGATAAATCGGAAAACAAGTAGGGAATAAATAATGTATTTAAGATTTATGTACATCATTATGCAACACGATTTTCAATACAAAAAATAATATATTTTATTAAATTAATATCAGTATGAGATTTTTTTAAGTACATGTATTAAGGAACATGTGTCATGAAAAAATAATTTAAAAGTTTAATTAGTATGTATATTCTTTGTGTTTAATATATTGTATACTATGTATACGAAGTTTTAGAGAGAGATTATTACTTTCAGAATAAATTAATTAAGTACCGCAGTGTTTCACGTACATTAATAACTCGAATTGACACGCAGCCTGATACATTTTCAGCCATTATTTAACATTAGTCATAATCAAATTGAAGTGTATCCTGCAGTGGACTCTATAATTCAAAGTTCACAAACTAATGTTGATAAAGTCAATATGCGCAATTCGAAAAATTATTTGCATATTACGATAAAAATAAAGCATACCAACTTAAGTGGAAACACGAAGTTAGATGCTTATATTGACAGCTACATAATCAGCTATGTGAGATTTATCTTGTTCTTTAAATTCCAAGATAATGCAATTTGTGTAAACCTGCAAATCTCGATTGCATAGGGATAAAATATTTATCGTAACTATATAATAAGGACATTATTCAACAGTAGAGATATAATTGCATAGTTTAACTGGGAACACGTTACTGGCACAATTTTGGTAATAATTTGTTGTTCATAGTTGGAAAGGAAGAAAAGGCTTGAGGGTGCCTTCTATAAATGATATCTCCGAAACTATGTCAGATAGAATTGGAATGAACATAAATTGTGGTCAGTGCACAACTGTGGGTCATAAAAAGTGAAAATAATTCACAAATTGAAATGGCTTTGACAGGTACCTAGAATAATGAGAAAAAATTTACGGCGCCTCAGCTTTTACAGTTTTTCGACCCATGCTGAGTTGAGGAAATGTACTTTTGTTGGGCGGTGGATTCAATTTTGACGATAAATGAACAAAGGCATCATACAGACTTGGTCTGTCCAATACATTCACCTCATAATGCCTTAGTTTTTCTCTCGTACACCAGTTGGCTGCTTTGCTAGCAGTGTTTTCCAAATTATTCAACTCAACGTCAGGTTTTGTACGATTCCCGATAACAATAATAGTGATTTCCTTCTTATCTTTGTGTTTGTCTATGTCTTTTTTTAAAGGAAATAAAACGTCTAGAGATTCAGGTTTTGCAGTATCGTATACAAGCACATACCCATCAGCGAAGCCAAGGTAGTGTCGTGCCAACTGTGGACTACTTGCATTCGTCTGTAGTGGTTCTAATCCAGCTGTATCATAAAATCGTACCTTTTCCTTTGTACCTCTATCTGTCTCTATATTTGCTACATAAATATCTTCGATAGTAGGATGAATTTCCTGGAATAAAAATGACATTTTTTCATATTTTGTCTCAACGATTCACTATAGCCGCAGTACAAGCACATTATTTACAATAAATGAATCTGGATATATCTACTTTACGGTAGTCAAATGGGTATTTAATAGCATTGTATTTTAGTTTACAAAAACCTTCATTTACGCGTATAAGGATCAAAGTAAAAGAAGAGGGGATTCCAAAATCCCAAAATTTTCAAAATTGTACAGGCGAACATTATTTCTTCTTATGAATAAGGCGAAGCATAGTTAGGCTGATAAATTTGAACGGTCTAATAGGAAAAGAATATTGTTATCTATATAATGGTCTTACGGTGTTTGTGGTAACGTTTCCATAGATGAGTTGTTCCAAGAGAGCAGTCTTCCCTACCCCCTTCATTCCGCACACCACCACCCGTGTAGTTTTTCCCATTTTCGATGACGTACTCAATCAGTTCACCTAGATTGGGCAAAGCAAATGTTAACATCTCCAGTATAAATCCAGTAAAATTGTGCAATTTGACGAATACATACCGAATATCGGTTGTTAATTAATCAACAGCAACATCGCACTTCTAGCCATCAGACTACGTAGCCTGGTGCCGTCCATTTACCTGTGCGAAATGGTTTGTTCTGTCATGCAAATTTGCGTACGATTCATGTTTTCCTGTCTTCCGTTCCTGGTAACCTCTTTTCTCTCGGAACGTATCAATATTATGTTGAACGTCCACCGCTTTGTAAATTTGTAATTCACAAGAAACGACATCGACGAGGTTCCTCGCGAGTCGTCGTCTTCATGGAAATGCGGCTTAAATGAAATTAGTTGGCTGCGCTGAAAACTCCCTAGAAAAGAGGCAGAACTAGTCACGGACTGAGCAGCGCAAAAGAGATAAAAGACTGTTGACAGCGCTGGGAGTTAATATCGGAACGCACCCTATGTATGTAAGCACACTTCGCTGTCGACGGGTACTGCCACGTTCAAAGTTTACATTGAATATAGAAGTGGCAATGCCGCAATGCCACGCTGATAATTTGACAGTAAACAGCTGACAGAATGAGTGGAGAAGGTTCAATGAACGAGGAGCTCAAAAAGCTTACAAAAAATGATAAATATTCTATTCTTTTACCGACTTACAACGAGCGAGACAATTTGCCCATAATCATTTGGCTTATTGTTAAGTACATGGAGAAAAGGTGAGCAATTTTCAACCTAACCGCAAAACTACAACACCCTATTCGTTCATTGGTGCACTAAATTAATTTGAAGTTACCCAAGTTTAATCAGAATGAATTTGCTATGTTCACGGATTTTATCACATGCATTGTGTGTATACTTAATTCAAATGCGATTTCACATTATTACTTTTAGCCAAAGTGCTTACGAAGTGATCATTATCGATGATGGTTCACCTGACGGGACATTGGAGGTAGCTAAAGAGCTTCAGAAAATATATGGCGAGGATAAAATTCTTTTGAGGCCTAGGGAAAAGAAGCTTGGTTTAGGAACTGCTTATATGCATGGAATCAAACATGCCAGTGGAAATTTCGTTATCATAATGGATGCTGATCTCTCTCATCATGTAATTCTACAATACGCTTACAGTATGATTTTCAAATTTTTCGGATATTCTTGCTGGAAAGCTAATTGAGATTCCGTTTGGTTTCAGCCGAAATTCATTCCCAAAATGATAGAGCTTCAGAGATATCTAGACTTGGATATTGTCAGCGGCACCAGATATATTGGAGATGGTGGTGTTTATGGATGGGATTTTAGAAGAAAATTAATCAGCAGAGGTGCTAACTTCATTACTCAATTGTTACTCAGACCTGGAGCAAGTGATCTAACTGGAAGCTTTAGGTATCAACTTTTTCATCCATTTGTTCAATCCATTCTAACATAAGTTCTTAATTGATACAATATTTAGTTCGATTGAGTAATTAAATTATTTAAAAAGTTGACTCTGAAATTATCACAACAAATTTGTGCATGTGGTTATTTTCCAGACTGTATAAAAAAGACGTCTTGGAGAAGCTGATTAAATCCTGCGTATCCAAGGGTTACGTTTTTCAAATGGAAATGATCATCAGAGCAAGGCAATTTAATTATCAGATAGGAGAAGTTCCTATTTCATTCGTGGACAGAGTTTACGGGGAATCAAAATTAGGTGGTTCTGAGATATACCAATTTGTAAAATCAATGTTGTATCTTTTTGCCACTACGTAGGATTGTTATTGATTACCCACTCCCTGAATGCAATGTAATAACCGATGTCTGATACATTATGGCACACGATACTGCCTGATTACTATCAATTGGAATAATTTTAATAAATAATTATAACCAATGTGTGCAGTATTATTTGTCAAGAAAATTTTACTGGGATCCTTTTTATCGATCTTCAAACGAAGAGGTTATAAGCAAACATGAAATATAACTTTTTTTCAAGTTTATTATTTATTACAGGTAATCTTAGGGCATAGAGGATATTTTTTGTTTTTAAATTTTTTAAATGTATTTATATAACAGTAACCATTCAATTCGGTATAACAGTCGAAAAGAATTCAGTTTGTAACCAGCTTTAATTCTATGGCGGCGTGTCAGTACGTTTCAATTATTTCAAAAATATATTTTCTTTCATATATATGTTGTGTCGTATGTGTGTGTGTATGTATATATGTATGTATATATATATATATATATATACATACGCACACACACACATATATATTTGTTTGTTTTTTAAATATATTGTAGTCTAGTATCTACCAAACGACCAATATATAATATGAATTATTTTGCTGATTAAGATTAGGAGTGATTTTCAGGTAGTTTAACATGAAATTCATAGGTACCATTAAAACCAAGTAGACAAACGTAGGTATATTAATAATTTAAAAATACTTCGATGGTATTTTTGAGGCTGACAAATTATTGCTGCTGATTCACGTTGCCTCACAAGAGTTTCTTTGTAAACCCTATTACCCATGTAACATTAATAATTGATAGTATTATATCGTAATTACAAAATCTGTGGACCCAATTTTATTTTAAGTATTCCGCAAAAATTATGGAATTTTTGTCGAAAAAAAAATTCACAAAGGATTGTTTTACATACTGTATGGCACGGATAATGTTCAAATTCATTTTATTTTATGTTTCTCGTTTTTTTTTCTCTTGTTGAATTTATTTTACTCTCCTTAGTTATAACAATAATATTAATATTTAAAAAAAAAGAAAGGAAAATAACTGTCACGTTCGCTCCTACACATCATTCGCTCTTCCACCGCATATTAGATGCAATGAGAATAATCAGAGATACATTTATCTTTAATACACTTTCATTCATCTGACTTTAAAAACCAACAATCATTATGCATTTAGAATTCTTGAGATCCATTATTTGTAGCGAGATCAGTCTCGACGATTTTTCGATCGTGTATACCGTTAGCAGTACTCGCAGAACCCGTATTTACCGCAGTTCCCTTTGTTGCCGTATGCGGATTCACCTGAGATTCAGGCTTTGCTTCAGTAATAACGACGGCCTCGGAACTTTTGAAAGTACCATTAGTTGCAGCGATGCCATTACTCGATGTAACGGAGTCTTGTTCCGACTCATCGGTAGAATTTACATCTGTATCAAAATTTGTGGTAATGGTATTTTTTTGAAAATTGGACAAGGATTCCATTCCCGAACCATAAACGGAACCATTTTTCTCGCTGACGATACTCGAATCACTCGCGTTGCTCGATGTGCTGATATTCATCACGTTCTTTTCGTTACCATTCAAGCTGGTATCTGAAAAACTGTTTTGCAGCGAGCTTGCGGGTGTGTTTGTACCGTCGGACTTTGGTACGAACGTCGTCCACTCGTTGCTGTGAGCGTCCAAATATTCGATGGAATTCAAGAAATTCTTACCAGAAAATCCACCTACTGCGTACAATCTGTAAGTATGTAAAAATCTCTTACTATTTGCCGTCGTCATAAAAATTCCGAGTAACCACGATAGCATTTTTTTGAAATGCAAACAAAATTTGACGTAAGCTATAAAAGTTTCACCTGTCTCCGACAACCGCGACAGCTACATTTGCTCTCGGTGTAGCCAGATTGGGCCCTGGTACCCAGACTTGTTCTTCAGGGTCGAATATTTCCGTCGTCGTGAGACTGTGCGTTCCAGAAGATCCGCCAACGGCATAAAGTCGACCACGGAAGACAGCAAGGCCGCAGCCACGACGGGCTGATATAAGAGGTGGTCCCACTGACCACGTGTCTTCTTCCGGGTTGTAAATTTCCACGGAATTCAGACAGTTCCACGCATCGCAACCACCCACTGCGTAGACGCGGTCTTGATATGCACACACTCCTGCCTGGTATCTCCCAGTTCTCAGTGGTTTGATGCTTGACCATTTGCCTGTCTCAGGATCGAAGACGTCGCACTGTTTAATACCAGCCTATAACGAAATAAAGCTTTTAGTCATTTTTGTAGGGTATTGCAGCTCCTATAGATGTGAGAAAAAATTCAATATATCGAGAGGAAATAGTGGTAGCTGTATTGAGGTTGAAGTAAGTTTCTTTTGCTCACCTGACCATTCCATCCGCCGATGCAATAAATCTTGCTGCCCAAAGCGCAGACACCCGAATTTGATCTAGCCAAAGGAAGATTCGCAACAGCTGACCACTTCCATCCAGCCTCAGGGTTGAGAACTTCGACAGTAGCAAGTTCCGTAGAACCATTTGACCCGCCGATCGCATAAACTCTTCCGTTAACGACAGCGATTCCAAATCGACCTCTGGCTTCCCTCATTCCTGACAGTACCTGCCAGGTGTTTGATTCTGGCAAATATTGATCCACAGTCTTCAAGCATTCAACCCTGTCGTAACCGCCGCAGACCAACAACGTGTCATTCAAATTGGCGCAACCAACGGCACATTTTCCTGCCTTCATTGTTGGGAGAGCACAATACAATTCAGGTTCGTTTGCAGAACAATTTTTCGAAGCTACAATCTCTGGTGTTGCTAATGGAGATGGCAACGAGGGTGTGTTGAGTCGCAGTTGTACTGACAATGTAGTCAATCTTCCATCCAGAGTTACAATGGCCAAGAAAGCATGCTCTGGAAATATAATTAAGTTTAAAGAACTTATGGAACTGACATGAAGAAATTTTCCCCCCATCCCTAAGTTATGATTGATACAACTAGGATACAGAAAAACTCTACAGACTATGTGTTTAAATCAGCAGGCTTACCATTCAGGAAGTGGTTGCTCTGAATGAATTCCTGCTTAGACGTTTAATTAATTAAATTTGAGCTGCTCAAGCTGGATTTAATGTTAATAACGTCTATTTATCTCTTAAATTAAGTATTAATCAGTGACTACGTTGTAAAAATAAATTTCTTCTTACCACCAACTTTACTTGCTCCTATGAGATTCCAATCCGGTTCCAATTCTGACTCGATCCGCTCTCCGATATCTCTCGAGTAGATAAGAACTCTTGGTTTAGCTGGCTGCAATGGACCCTTCCTACGACCCTTGGATTGTGCTTGCGATTTGAGTGAAAGCTTTTTATAATCTTGAACGATGTCAGTATCGCTAACGTCGCCTGACGGTAGATCTGTGCAATCTTGCAGGCTATTGTCCAGAGCAAGATATAGCAAGTATGTTTTTTGTGTAAGGTGATCCACGGTCAAGCTGCTAGAGTCTGTGAGAGATCGCTTCACCCAATCCAATACCAAGTGGCAAAGACTCGTTCCATTCACCAATGACATTTCCTGAACCGTTTGATGTAAGACCTCGATTTTCACGCAGGGCAACGACAACAAAGTGGGGCTGCTGCAGACGGCTTCAAACTGGAAATTCGGTAACACAGTCTGTATTAGAACTGGCACCCGATTTAGTTTGGGGCATATTGTTTCCATAGGAGCGTAGAATAAAATTATGCGGTTGCCGACAGGATGTTTATAGGCTTGTATCCGGTTGGCCATTTTTTACAATCCTAACATCTGGAGTAATGTATTCGTTGTTACTCACGTGATCTCTTATGTAAGCATCGACTTTTTTTGCAAAGTCCTCATTCTGCGTTATTCCTGGAAGAGCGCGAACTTCAAGACATGAACCTGGTGTTAGATAATGCAAAAGATGAGCGGCACATTGTGCCGAAACCCTCTCCATTTTCAAATGCCACGCTGCCAAGTAGACCGATTTCACCTGCGACGGTAGTATCTCAAGCCTGAAAATTTTAGATTCAACAAAGGTAAGTAACATGAAACTTTACAATCGTTTGAGATATATAAAAATTCTATAGAACACCCTACATGTAGTAAAAATGGAGGTGAAGCTCATATAGCTAAATATATGAGAGTAGCTGAGTATATGAATGACAAATGAAAACGACAGATTCATAACATACTCACCAGCATTTTCCAAAAGTATCTATCGATTAAGTAATTACACAGCATGAGAATTCAGATTCAGGTAGTCAAACAAAATTGTGCACAGAAATAAAAAGAAGGGGTAAATAAAATTGGTCAGCTCACCTGGAAGTGTAGGCATAATCAACCAGCTTTTGCAGAGCGACCTTGTCGAATCCTCCATTCAATTTATAAGTAACTCTGGGTTCTTTGTTCCCTTGCTTATCGGCACTGAAGAGTTCAAACAAATGCGGGGAGACTGCCGCCAGTACAGCTCTGTGTCCATGAACTTCGGTACTGCCGACCTGCAGAGGGCAATACACGGCCCTAGTGTGTCACCCAACCACAAATGGTAATGCCAAAACCAAGCCAAAAACACAGTCGCGTTAACTCCAACGGGCTAACGTATATTAACAAGTTCAAGTATTTTTAAATTTGTACAAATCTTTTTTTCAAATACCTAGTTGGCGACAGAACTGCGTCCGAGTTGCCCGCGGGTTGCTCGTTGCAGAGCCCGACTTCTTACTTAATCCAATTTTCTTTAGTTCAATTCAAGAAAAATGGTGTAAAAAAAAAATGATAAAACGTTAATTTGATCAGCTATACAGAAATCGATCAACTGATTAAGAAAAGCAAAAAATTTCTGGTACAATTTTTGAATCGCGTAAAATTTTGTCAGCTATAATTTTTCCTACTCACAATTGGACTATAGGTTTGCCACTTTGATCTCCGCTATACACTTTTACTGACTCGAGGCTCTCAAAATTTTGTTGAGTAGATTAGTAAATAACTTTCCTGATATATGAAAAAAGCGAACAGCTTATACTTTGCATTTAAATTTAGACTCACGATATGCCATAGTTTGAGTAAGATGTATCAATTGCATCCACAACTTCAAATTATTGGCAGTGAGGAACGTTGGCTAAATATTTATCAAAGAAGTGACATTAACTGGAAGATCAGTGATCGAACCTAGAATCAATGGAGTAGCAACACATTGTTCCAGACATACGTCAGCTAGACTGCGCCCAGGTTTGGCCAATGATTGGAACACCGACATTGTATAATAAATTGAAGTGATGGGACAAAAACAATGTTCCGATGATGCATGGTGGTCGAGTTGTTTGTTCAATTGATCCAACTTACATGTAAGACAACGTCGCAAAAGTGTCTATTTTTACGCATCATGTTCAAAGAAGCAAGCGTCAGCTGTGGGTGACGCTCGTCTTGCAGTTCCAGTACAGAGTCATTGAGACCCTCCGAGTCTGGGTTGGCAGAAACTGATGAAACCATGTTGTCTTTCAGTTTAGATTTCGTCTTGGACTCAACGCTAGGAGGCTCAGGCTCGAGTTCTCCCTTTTCTGCGTCTCGCTGCAATAGCTCCTCTGCAAAACAAAGAAAACGTCACAATCAGAAAAGCTCCATTAAAGATACGCGAACGATGAGGCATACTCAGAAACAGGTGAGTGCAGTAAATAACCAATCAATGTATAACTCACAACTGGTTGGGTCAATCGAAACAGGAAATGGATTGCTCCAAATGAAACAAATAAGGAAGTGTGTCGAAATGCAGCCCGGGAAGAAAATTCCCAAGCACTAACAAGCGCTTTAAAAATAACAGAGTGATACATCTTCAATGCTTACACAATAAAAAGGTCATTTTTAAATTTCGACTGGATTGCCCACCAAATCGGTTACAAGAAATTCAAAAATAATTCCCTAATTTTTCAAATTTTTATCTGAACTCCAACCCATGCCGCAAAGAGGGTGAACTTCCCCATTTAACATACACGAGCTTTGAACACATTTTTGGCATATATTTTATTGTCAGAGTAAGAATATTAAAAAAAAATCTGTAACTACGAGGTTCTAGTGGGCATTAGTGCTACTGTCTAAGAAAAAATTCACATCATTATGTCAGGCTATCTAGACAAATTGCACTTTCTCAAAAATCAGATTTCATGGGTGTGCAATCTCAAAAAACCTTTAAAACTCATATCCATATCGTACAAGTGACGAATCGATCTTAACAGCAAAATCCATTCGTTTATTACCTCAACACTGTATTTTATCCCTCAATAATCGTCTGAGATATTCCGAAAATCAAGACGTAATATAAGAAATTATAATTGGACTATGAAACTTATGGTGAACCATAATTTTTTTTTCAACCTTAATCCAAATAAATACGGTATGTAATATATAGTCAAACTCAATTAGATAGCTAGGGAGTGTCCAGCTGTTATCAATGTTTTCAAATACGAAACAATTTTCCCTCCGACGTAATATTTCGTTTCGCACGCTATCGTAAGAATGCTTTACCCGTCAAACCTATATATATATATATACTACACACACACGCACACACACGACTACCTTTACGCAATAATAATAATAATAATAAACATATAACTTTACTTGTCTCTTCGTTTTCATGTGACTAAACTTTGTCACGGTTTTTCAGGCACGCGATCAGCCATTACGGCAAAAGCGAACAAAATGATCGACAGACCATGACCCAAATGATTTTGAAAAAATCGACAAGAACATAAAGAACGATTAGTGCTGTACGTCGGAATCACGATACAAACGCATCGATATAATTCTCAACACGGCTGTTTATGTGCTCTGGTGAGACGCGCGCGTTATCAGAAATTCGATTCACAACTTTGCAATGATTGATCGCCGTATTCCATTTTGCAAAATAGTAATTTTCTTCCATTGCTTTCTAAGCTTTACGTCATACTGTCCAAAACCGATATATGTTATAGTTTCAATGATCCTAAAACAGATTTGTACGTGAAATCCTTCAGCTTTCAGCATAGCGTTGGATCATCAAGTCTTTCAAAGGATGGGCGTAGAGCTAGTGATGGAGTACCAAGGGTGTCGAACGTGCTCGCTCATGAGTACTAAACATGTACTTGGTATCAGCGATTCTGTAACGCCAGTAAACAGATTTCGCTGAATTTTAGCATCAATTACATGCCGGCCATCTTGCAATATTAGCTGCAATTGACCGGAAGATTTACTTAAAGACTTTTAGGTAAATTCGGATAAATTATACCTCCTGTACAGTATAAACAATATATACAAGGGTCGTTCATTTTCCGAAGCAGAGGTCTTGCAAGAGGTAGAAGAAGCAATCACAGTGACGGAACGAGTGAGGAAATATTCATGCAGATAATTACTACACTGAGTGAAGCGAGCATTCGTGCAACATTGTTTCAACTTCTTTCCGGTCTTGAATGTCATTCTGTGGTTTTCCCCCAGGCACTGTTATCATTCAATGAGTAGATATCGCAGTCAAAACGGTAACGGATACCACGAATGGCTACTTTTTTCTATACTACGGGCTGCAATGATGCTTGATTCGCTATTTACACACTTTCTTCTGACAGGAAAGAGGCAATAATCAGCGACTGCAGTTGGTGATGATAATGGAGCAAGATCAATCCGCGAATCGCGACGAGACGATAAAGTCGCTGAAGCTTCAGCATACGTAGCGAAAATTTAATATATTAAGTTTGGACGACGAGGGACTAAAGACATTAAAAATTATGAATCCGGGTCTCCTTATCACGCGATGATTATACGACATTGCGGTATCGCACAGTTACTAGTTCACATCAACCTTGAGTTTTTACGTCGTTTTCAACAGTACATCACAGTAGTTGACACGATTATTATATACGGAAATAAATAATTGAGCTTACATAATATTTTCCAGACGAAGATTGCGTGACTGATTTTTTTTGTTAAATTTCATTTTAATTACCTTGTTCGTAAATACCTCGATAGAATGACACGGTGGACACAATTTTTTTCCAAAAATTATAAATCAAGATCGTAGACAATTGATTTGTCAAAGTTATTTTCTCATATTAGAAAGTGGTTGGAAGAACCATAAATGATGTAAGTTAGCCACCAGTTCATTTGCGTCGAGGGTGAATAAAAAAATAAAAGTAAAACAATGAACAATATTACAGTGTTATTAGATATACACGTAACGTTAATTGAGAAAATTGAACGCGAACGACACGAGACAACTGTTTGATTCTGAGTGACGCAAGTCTCGGTTCGTACGTACGAATATAATGTACGTTATGACGCGAAGTTGAGGAGGGAGGGAGAGAAAAAAAAAACCGCAGGTGACCTGCAAATTCGATTGGTGGGAGGAATTATTCTCCGCACTGACGACGAGATTTATATCATCAATGTCACGATAGCTAGATACAAGGCAGCGTTATCTATAGGTACACAATTTTCGTTTACGTTTGATTCGTTGATCCGATTGGGCATCGCAGGTATATCAGGTTATTTTTTGTTCAGTTTGTTCGTTTATAGCTTTGTTAAAAAAAAAAAATTCTATTTCAGAAAATACAATTAGATACATACAATTTTACGATAGAAATTTGATACTGAAGAGAATATTGTTTCGTATGTATTTTGAAATTAAACATTGTTTTAGCTGCACCAAACAAACAAAAGTGTGTTGCACTGACAAGTGCGAAGTAAGATATAAAAATCGGTGATAACGTATCAATGTTTTATAATTACCATAAATGATGATTGACGAATGACTCGGGATTTACAATAATCCAGGATTAATTAAATTAAAAAAGATGAGAAAAAAAGAAGTTAGAAGACAGAGTTGGATATCGATCTTTTTGTATCAACATCAATTCTGCAAAGGTGCTGGATTAATTTCTTCCGGTTTATGCGGGGTATTTGTAGAAAACAAAAACAAAAAAAAAAAAAAAAAAAAAAAAAAACGAAACTAGGTTTGTCATTCTCCGATCAATAATTAATCTTCGACGTGCAGATTTTATTCTTAGCCTATCGACTGTGGAGAAATTGTGAAATTCTAGTTATCATTGAAGAAAAAACGCAATATGTAATTTATTGAACGAAACGACATAGCGTAAGATTCATCTGACCCAGATGGTTCAACTATAATTTATACGCAGAATTTGTGAATCTATTGTTATTTGTCCAACTCGTATGAACGACCGGAAGTTGAATCACCACAGATTCTGACTGAATGAATACAATCGATAATTTGAAGAAGAAAAAATCATAATCCGTGTAAAAAAACTTCGATTCATACGCTTCCACGACTGAGATCGTGTCGCGTTTAGACGTATGACGTTAATTTTTGCTATATATATAATATTAGTGAGATATATTATCACTCAGTTACGTCGTTCGCGTAGGTACACAATTTTCTTACACGCGCAAGATATGTAACGTGAAATACGGTGTTGAATGTTAAAGAAAATGAAGAACGATTTAATCTAGAAATAAGATTCTTATCTGTGACGAAATAGCTTGAAATTTTTTCAAGATATTAAAAAACTGATACTCATATATCAAGCAGCGCGGATTTTCCGTCCAATTTGATATATAATTAAAGCACTGAAACAATTTAATTTAAAGAGCGGCGGAAGTTTTGATGCAATTTTAAAACAGTTTTGAAATGAGGAGGATTCTTTTTTTGTTCCAAGTTTTTAAAATTTGTTTCATAAAATTGAAATCGAAGATCAAAATTTTTTTACAGTACCAAAAGCTGGCGGTTGAAATCTGCCTAGAATTTTTTGCTAGAAAATGATGATAATATGCATTCGTTTCAGAGTATAATTTATACTACGCATAATCAAGTGAAGACGATCGATTAATAAAATAAATCAACTTTAAATTTATGATGTTTTCCGTATAACATAAGAATAAATGAAGAAAAAATTAGTTCAACAGCAAACAATTGTTAGATACGTATGTAGTATAACACGTGAGTGATTCTATACATGTACATGTTTTCCTTATATATTTGCCAAAGTATGACTAACGTTAAAACGTAATCATTTTTACTGTAGTTATAAACTGACTGAAAATTCTGCGTGCAAAAATACAGCTTATAACGAGTCGTCGGTGGAGAAGAAGTGTAAAAAGCAGAAATGACACGTTTAAAGAACTGCAAAGCTGCTCTGATATTCCATGTTATACGAAAGACATATCTATTTTATGTACCCAAGAATTTTATCTTATTGTTAATGTATTATTACTTAGCACTGCGGACAATGCGATGCTGGGTGGTTATTAGCTACGACGTAATAAGTAATTCCCAGCTGTAAACTGGTCTCAATGTCACAAGAAGGTGAAGGCGAATGGCTTCTCTTGACCGGCTCTCAATATAGTGCATTGCATGCCAGATAGAGAATCGGTATATACCAGTGGATTATCCATGTATTTCCTAAGCGTGTGTAAAAGTGTATCGAATTCGCTATTCGCGAAAATAATTACTTATATTGTATATAAAAAAAAAAAAAAAAAATTCCCTTGGAAATCCTGGATCTGTTTATTGCTTAAATTTACCGTGAAATTAAAACCTGGGGGGGGGGGGGGGGGGGCACTAATGAGTGTGAAATATAAAATAAAATTGAATTAAAAAATTCAACGTGATTACTCGACACCGCAGATTTTCAGATCCGGTAAGAAAAGGAGAGAATGATAAACTGCTGTTTCCTCTTGTGGGTGTTTCATGAAGTGTGATAGATTAATGATATACATATTATACATATACTTAATTCCCTTTTTCTCTGGCTGACGAAATGAAACGTAAGTGC
Source organism: Diprion similis (assembly GCF_021155765.1). Lineage (NCBI taxonomy): Eukaryota > Metazoa > Arthropoda > Insecta > Hymenoptera > Diprionidae > Diprion > Diprion similis. The sequence continues at coordinate 20,453,472 of NC_060110.1, read as the reverse complement.
AGCAGCAAGATTTATTTTTTATTTTATCAATATATTTTGCTGAAAACCTTCGAGCAAATTTTATTGGCCAATGAAAAACGTCGTGCATTATATATATATATATATATATATATATATATATATATATATATTACCTGTGACTGTAAGGTATCGAATGACAATATAATGTATAATGACAAGCTGCATGACCTCGGCAGAGTTTTTGTGTTCACCACAATATCTGTAGTATGGTTACGGAGTGGCCGAAGAAATGATGTATTATAATAACGAGAGTTAATTCCCTCAAGTTCAATCAATTTTGATTACTCGACCGGTTTTATCCGGTAAGTACGAGCTAAAAGTTAAATTTTTCATCCTTTGCCTTTCGTTCACCGAAGCAATTTCCTAACGTGAATTGTGTACAAAATTCTTCGTTACATATACAGTCTGTAAGAAAAAGTTTGACTAGTATAAACTGGCTATGATTTAAACCTACCTAAAAAGTGAAAGAAAAAAAAAACGAGATTCTATTTATAATTTTTTCGGTACGCAAGATTACCTGTCAAATAAAAATCAACCTGCCAATGTACGTGTAATAGTATCTAAGATAAACCGGGAGTGCGAAAAATAGAAGTTAACTAACAGCACCTACCTACACACTTCGAGTGTATGATGTGTGCAAAGTCGAGTAGATCATACCTATAGCAATATTTTTAGAACATCGGCACTTGTTAAAACCTAAATATTGCCATGAGAGCTACTGTATTCGCATGTGCAGCTTGAACGATGGTTCATTACAGACGTTACGTAATGCGGATACTAAAATTTCTAGTATATCTAATATACTAGACGCATCAATTGCAGTTTAAAATCATGTGTATTACGGGGATGAAATGTTGACTCGCGGTGCGCTGCAGAAAGATTACGTAGTGAAATTGCACGGAAAAAAGCTGATGCCATCTCGGTGAAAAGTAATTTGCATTATTTTTAATCGTTATAAATTACGAAGCTTCATCGAAGCTCAACGTTAGCTTTTAGTCTATCCGCGCGATTAATGGATTAAAAGAGAGAGAGAGAGAGAAAAAAAAAACTAATTAGAGACAACGAGAAGAGATTTATATTTTAATTAAAATTTTCTGCCGACTGCTTACTACTAATTGTTGTAGAAAAATGTGAAATTATTTATCAATGCTAGTTTTACTTCTTTCACAACTTTGGATCGAGTATTTCAAAAAGTTTTTACGTACGTTTCATTTCAATTGATTTAATCGCGACTCTAACTTATAAAACGATGTATAATATCGTTTAACAACGATTTTTTGTTTTACGATTTTTCTTAAACGATTTTTGTGTCCTCGACGTTTTTCTTATTTCTTCGATTTTTTTTCAAACTCGTTTTTCTCTGTATTCGAGGTCAGTTGTTGGTATTGTGGTTTATGGATCAAGGATTAATTTATTGAAACAAATGTTTTTAAACAGATGCAAAGAACTTGTCTCCAAACTGTTCTGAACTGAACTGTACACCAATACTTAGTAAGCTCAAAGCAAAAATGTGTATTAGTATACATAATTCGAAGGTAAAATGTTTCAAGACGGAAAATTTTACTACCTACACGTGCCTCGTTGTCCACTACCTAAAAACGTATATCGATCAGTACGAACGTGATTTAATTCTTTGCGAAATATACGAAAGCTTCTCAACGACCTCGAACATACACATGATAAAAAAGAAAGAGCGATGAAAGAAAAACGAATTATAAAATACGAAGTGGCACGATATGTCGGCAAAAAGCTTTTTCGCTGTGTTAGAAATAAAAATTCATTGTGAAGATTCCCGCACGATTGCCAAGTGGCCTCGAAACTTTATTATATTATTTGAACATAGGCATACGCAAATCGCGTTCCGCTAAATTACATTCGACAGGGTCTTCCTCTCAACGGAACTGAAATATTATCATGTGACTACCCATGGAAATATTAAGCAGAATGTAAATTATATATATATATATATATTGACATATATTCCCTTAAGTTACCGCCACGGTACGTCAATTTGTGCGCAATTTGTTTAGAATTTAATAAACGTGACCTGCCTCCATTCGTATGACGTATAAAACAGTGTGTAACTGGCATTTGGCCAATAAACAGGCAAAAATTTCCTGAGACACTTGCTTACACACCGCATAATTGTATTGGGTAGGTAAATGTAGGTATAATATAATATATTGAAATAATTACAGACGTGAAAAATGAACAGTGGATTATTATCATAATTTCTGCTTGAATTGTTAGATTTTTTTCTAAAACCTGCATGTTCTAATTTCCTTACTAAAACCTAATAATTGCACGCGAGAATTAGGTCTAGACGACGATGGTGTATATACGAATGAAATCAATTAGTAAGAAATTGTACAAATTAGACGGTCTTTAACTTCGGAATAATGAACTGTAAAATTGATGTAGTGATGATATATGTAAGATGCCTCTCCTCCTCATTCATCTTTCAGTTGCCAATTTATCTTCCTCCGCAATGTTCGTTCGCCTACTGTGATCAGCAGCAATTTGACGGTATAAAAATGTGCCGTTAGAATATGGCTTCGCGAAGACCGAGGAGAGTAACATCAATCGGTATAAAAATAATATCGCGTCGATGTAAAAACTGCAAGATCGTAGATTTCGTAAAAGCGAAGCAAAACGAGGCAAGAAGGAAACGAAAATTATACCAAAGCACAGAGCGAATGTATAAATTTAATACAATCAGAGTTTCAAAGGAAGAAGAATCGTTGGGATTCGTTTGAGAAAAAAAGGGGGAAAAATAGTAATGAACCGTGAATAGACGTGCGATTACTATGTATGTATGTACTTTCATCTCCGGCCGGATAATGTAAAAGTTTCAAAAGAATTATCCAAAGTTCTGCAAAGAGAAGTTAAGAATCATGCGAATGACGTGCGCGAGGCAATTTAACGATTTCACGGCTATAATAATATAACGCGAAGAAGCATTTTACTCGTCAATTGTTAACGAGTTGAAAATTATTAGCAATTCCAATCACGTATAGTCTGCTCAGCAATTATTCTACCGACTTAATAATTAGCCCAATTATTTCTGCACAACGACGCTGCGTAAATTCGCTGCACGTTTAATATCATGAGAAAGAAAATTTTTTTAAAAATAAATAAAATAATAATAAAATGAATCAAATAAACGTGGCGATAAAAGTTCGCTTCCGTACACTTCGTCCTGCAAGCCGGCCATTCCTGTCTGACCGGTGAAAACTGGAGATGACAAGAAATTAATCTGCAAATTTTGATCATGTCAGCCGGCTCCAGAGGCGAGCGGAAGTCGAGTCTAATGCGATTCATCAGTCAAACAGAATCTAATAGAGGTCCTATCAGGATACGCAACCGCTACAGTCACGCTCCGTAATTTTTCGCGGTGAATACAACTGGTTTAATCCGACCGAACAGAGGAGATATATCCGGGGATTTGTGATTGGTTGAATATATACCTGGCTTATGTATATATAGAGAACTTTGTCCTTGATTGAACGCGTAACAAGTGTAAAATTTTCCGTTGTAAAATGCTGGGAAAATAGGAATAAGCACGGCTAGCGTATGTACCATAGATTGTATCAAAAGAATCGACTATTTTTTTTTTCTTCCAAAATTCAAGTTGAAAATATTGTTCCAAACGAGTTCTTGATCTTAATATTAAAATTAATCTTAATAAAAAACGAATTTTTTTTTTTATATTCAATTTTAAATTGAACAACTGCTGTATCGGTAAAAAATTATCGAAAATTGTAAAAAAAAAAAAAAAAACGTAAATTTTGATCATTCTCCCCGTTATAAAGTGCTGCGTTCTTTTTCTACATCCATGGATCAGAAAAATCGTTTGTTTCTTTTTCTTCATTTTTCAAACAGAAGGCTTACGTCAACGAAACTACGAGAGACAAAAGTTACGTGTATATACATACAGTTGAATATTTGCATTCGATTATACGGTCAACTTAACTCTTAGGAAGGAGAAGAACTTTACAGGGGCATTCCTCCCGTAATCAAGTACACCCATACACGTTGTCATAGTTGTGTAGGCTGGTCCGACGCGAAGATAATTTGTGTGAACGCGCGTGCAGAGGCAGCATTGGCATTAGCATTAGCATTAGCATTAGCATTAGCATTAGCATTGGCATTAGCGCGTTCCTTGTTCGTCGTCGTCGCAAAGTCGAGGAGGCTGCCCCCACGGCGATGAGAATCGAATGCAGACCAATTGGCACGGTTACACGACGATCTACCTCGACGTCTGTCGTGAATGCGGTCAGTGACTCTCTATAATGGGCTTGGCAATGAGATGCTCCAAGTTGAAACAACGGCCGTTCCTTCAATGGTCTACACACAGCACATATGTTGATGAATGTAATACATGTATTTATATAAGCATACGTCATCATGGGACTGATAATGATAGGGATAAAAAAAAAATTATAGAAGAATTAAGTCGTGACGGTGAAAAAGAAATATAAGAGATATCTGAGGCAAAAAATTATGAACTAATCAAGTTTGACGCATACATATAAATATGTCGATGACATTTGGTGAAAGCTGAAGCAAAATTATACCGTGGTTTGATCTCGGAGACCGGTATGATTTGATCTGGTTTATGATTACGGTTAATTATTAGTATCAGTATCTTTACCGTTATCCCTTTCATTTTAATATTGTAATAAGAATAATTGCAACCAAATAGGGTATCAAGAAATGGGAAAATAAGAAGACGATGAAGAAATAAAAGTAGAGCACTCGGCGAAACTGTGGCGTGTTTTACGAGACCCCGTGACGAGAGGTATTGTAAAGAAAGGACGACTGTAAATACGGAAGGAAGTGAATTTCAGAGCGTAAAACTAGATAATATTTAATTGATTTGAGTGATTTTTAGTTGGATTCTGGCTGTATGACACTTCTTAATTAACGCGTGAAAGGAATGTTATCAAATGACGTATAAACTCGTTTTCGACTCTGTAAGCAAAGAGGATAAATATTATACATCTATACCTATATATATATAATGTATGTCATAAGTGCGGATGACTTATAATGACTAATGAATAGAATGACTAGCGTATAATACTGCATGAACAGTGGTTTGTTTTTTCCTCCTCAAATCTACATGGGATTGAAATTTCTAACGTAACGTCAGGACTCAAAAATTGTTTGAAATCAAGTAAATCATTCCTGTAATACATATTAGCAAAATAAAAATAAGTTTAGCACACTTGACTCGTTGGGAGTAATTTAAGAAATGTAAGGTAACGACGTTTTTTTAAACTATTTCGTTACGTTAACGTTAACTGACAATTCAACCAGGCTGAAAATCTTTGCATAATATTTTCACTCGTTCGTAGAAAGCTAAGTCAAACAGACTCGGATACCTATAATATACGGCGTGAAAATCGCGAAGTGGGGGAAAAGCGCGAGAGAGATTTGAGGGGAATAAAAAATAAGAAAACGGAAGAGAATGGACAAGAAAAGAAATGGGACAGTATGTTGTTAAGAAGAAAAAAGCAACATAGTCTAACAGACGAAGCTGAATTCTTTGTAGAAGAGAAAGAAAACGATTTGGAAACTAAAAGAAGCCGTCGACGGAGTGCAGGAAAAGCACGAGGAGTTAAAAGAAGAATAAAAGAAAATCCCGCGCTCTCTATTCGATAAATATAACCGGCATTCCAGTCTCTACACCTGTTTCATCTACTATTATGGATTTGGGGGCTCGGCCGGTCTGCCCACACGCCAAAAAGCAGTCCTAATATCCGCAGCGGTTCGTTCCTTTCTATTGGCAAAGTGGAGTACATACTAGGAATTACGTCAGCAAAATCTACATCCTCTGAATACATACGTATATAAGGTATATCCATAAATCGCACGTGTCGTATCACGTCGATTATATGCCGAAAGGAACGCGTGAATGTGTACAACGAACCGAGACGTGCGTAGGTTGCACGAGAAGTCGGTTCGTCGTTGCCTGGATGATCATCATTTCCGCTATCCGCTTCATCGGATAAAACCATAAAATTAATTTTGTACTTTTTAAGAAGCGTTGAGAATCGAGAAAAATAAAGAGGTTAGAAAATAAAATACCATAATGTAGAATCGTATGCAGATTATAGATTTGGCCGTTCTACGTTCTGACCTTTCGATATACGGCTTCGAAATTAATTGATTGTGTTAAAATTTAGCGTCCATGTTTCAGCTGCGTCGTATAATATCTGCTGTCAGTTGAGATTGTATTACGTCATTTCACAGGCTGCTACACGTGCCTTGCGGATTTGACAATTTATGTTTAACACGTGGATGTGAGGATTGCTTTTCCGCGATACTACTGGCGGATCGTACGTTTTTACGAGGTGAAGTTCAGACTAAGAATGACGGGAGGAATATCGTTGAATGGAAAAAAACGTGAATCATCGCGCGGAAGCATACGTAAAAAATTTAAATAGCATTTCAAAAACCCGTAGTTTTCCTGAACTCTTATGGGAAGAGGATCACGAGTACTGCAAATAGCGTAATTCAACTGATAATAATCGGATAGTCGATATAGTCGATGGATTATAGAGATAGCGAAAATTTTTATTGTTGATTGTAAAAGGATCGCTTCAAGTTCAATAAATCATTTGAGGTAAATATCAATTTCGGTTCCATATCAAAAAGAATATCCCATAATTAATATCGCGAAAATCTATTGAGAGATTGATACATATTAGATTAAATTGTTAGAGATATTTTTAGAATATACACAACTTTCTCAACTCTGCTGCGGCTGCAAATTTTTGTTTCTATTCTTTCTTTTTCGCCACCTCAGCAACAGCTGGCAAATATTCTAGCCGTCTCCCTCTCTCTCTCACTCTATTTGCTTTTTTTACCCTTTCATATCCACATGCGTCGACAGATTCTCATTTCTTTTTCTTATTTAGTTCTCGTCTTCCTCCGTAGCTTACGAACAATGAACCGGTCTTTTCTTCGACAGATAAAGTAACGCGGCATGTTATAGCAGCAATTTAGACAACTAATTATGCCTTGATGTTTACACGCGAGATGGAATTCTAGATCGATTCACGCGCACCGTTATCGGTGCACGTGGATTTCCTTATCAACCTTTTGTTACTTCAATTGTTTAACAACGTTACACGCGCGGCTCGATTCATGCAGCAATACGTATGTAGATATGTATAGTGATTCAGGCTCGAATTGAATCGTGAAAATGATCGTGCGTCATCCGCATTCTTCTCTGTCTGATTTTTATAACAGATCGAGATAGGAGGTGAAATATCGGAGAGATCGAGATCTAATCAGAAACATTGTGTTTAGTGAACAGAGTAAGCGTTTGAACAGTGTAATCCACGATAACCGTACGATGATCATCACGTTTTCTGTTAATTCTATTATCGAAAATTTCAAAGGAGATCAAAGCCGACGTGGTGCGAGCAGCTGTTGCTGCAATCGTCAATCAAGATGTTGAGTAACAGAATCACTCAACAACAATACATGGATAACACACGTATGAAGAATACAAGATTACGCGGTATCTTTGCTCCACTTTTAGATTTTCACATTACATACCTTAACACCTAGTTAAGATTTAGAGTTTAACGTACCTACCTACAATTTAAGGTGTCGTCTACAACAACACACACAGCCTGATGCTCAGCAACGTGCATGCAAGTCGTGATTTACCAGTTCGAAGTAATAGAAGATAAAATAAAAGTGAAAAAAGTCGGTACGTACTTCAGTCTACTATCTTTATCGTGTATACAGCTCACTTTTACGGCGGAAGTTTATAATCTCTGCAAGAATTACGGATTGCTAATGAAAAGCTCTACATCGCTATCATGACAATTGACATCGTTGTAGTAATTGTCGCAATCTTTGCCAATTACTGTATAAACTGTCCAGTTTGTAACACGTGTATAATATTTAGAGGTTGTATGCCACATACGCTCGCGTGGTGTGTAATATAAGGTAATCCAACAAGAGTATAATAAATGTCTGAAGAGTTCCTCGCTGGTACAGTGACCGTGAATTTTATTGCTGCAAAATCCAGACACAGGCTCGAATAATTTCAGATGTAAAGAGGAATGATCCACCGCGTGTACAATGATCCATGATCCACGTGTTCGATTATCGAAGAGCACGAAAAGGAAACGAAAGCGAATGAGTGTAAAATTTTCAGACAACTTACCACCGGCCAGGTTCGTCAAATGACGACAAGACTGGAGCGAGGTGCGGTTGGTTCAAGGAAGCCCAAATAATTCATCTAACAGTGGACTAGCGGAGGCTGAGTAACGACCGCCGGTCAATTTGGAAACTTTTGCAGCCGAGTGAAGGAAGAGTTTCTCCCGACTGGCAACGTGGTCCAACCGGCACTGCGCGTCGTCCCCTCCCACCTTCCACCCAGAGCGTGAACCTCCGACGAGGTAAACTGGATTCGGGCCGGATCAATACGAGCGAAACAAGGACGGCGAATCGTCGTCGACGACGGAAGGTTCTCGACGAGGAGGACGGACGAGTGGGGGCGACGAACGAGGAGGTGGAAGGAGTAGGAGACGTGTGTGCAAAAATATCTGCAATGTCTGCGTCTAGAGTAGAACTCGCGAGCTCGTCTGATGATCCGGGAAATCGCCGCCGACCGATTCCGTCTGCGCGAGGAGAGCGAACTCGTCGATCGGCGAGACGATTTTTGTTGTTAGTCTGCGGTTGGAATGTACACTTGAAATTGCAATTTTTAGATTTTTCGCACGATTTTTTTAATCGTTGGGGGGGGGGAGGGGGGGAGGTTATCGGTCTAAATTCAGAATTTCGCCGGATTCTGCATAAGCTTTTCCACCATCTTGAATTTATGGGAAAATTTTTTTCTGTGAAATAATTAATCTATAATAGTCGTTTATTAGTCATTAACTACTAAACTAATCGGTCGTTTACAAATTTTTACTAGAAATGGTCACGACTCGGTTTATAGGGAATTTAATTCTCTACAACTTTGGTCGCGACAATTTTTTCTTTACCGTATATATTTTCTCACTTATCGGGGTGCTCTGATCGATTTCGACGTTGACGTATATAAACGCGAGAAAGGGCTAAACAGCCGCACTCTATACAAAATTCTGAACAAAAATACTCTATTACATTTTCGTTTGACGCAGAAATAAAGAAACGGTATAAATTCTAGGATTCTACTATCGCGATTTCGTAGATTTCATGCCATTTCTTTATTTTTGCGTCAAATGAGAATGTCTTGAAAAGTTTTTGTTTAGAATCGCGTATAGAACGTGGCTGTTAAACCCTTTTCTGCGTTTGATATCCGTGGACTTCGATATTTGGAGGTCGTCGAAATCGACTAGGCATCCCCAAACCATAAATTAAAGATGGCGGACGAAGCTACTGCAGAGTCTGGTCGATATTTTAAATTTAGATCATCAATGACCCCCACCAGCAACTTTCGAAAGAAAATACTGGTATCGACAAATTGCGATTTCAGGTATTCTTTTTCGTACATACCGACTGGGCTAAGCCGCGCTTTTAGCCATGCGGAACGCAAGCCTGCGTAAAGGACAGCATGAGATACGTACTGTAGATTTGCAGAGCAGCGGGAGCTAAGCCAGCTGCGATCGAATCCGACTACATAAACGGCGTGTAGATCCTTTGGAAATTGTTTTGTAGGCGCGCAAGGACGCCGCGATGCTAATGACTGAAGGGAAATCAGGAAATCCTGATGAAACTGGGGGGATATCTCTGATTTGAATGTCTGTCAAAATTATTTCAGCTGATCGTATATATCGCGATCGTGTATCAAGCAGCAGGACAACTTTTCGTATATAAATAATTAATCGAATATCTTACAAGTATTTATAATGAAGCATAATATTACATGCATTAGTTATTGTACGTGCATACATAACTGTAGAATTTTTTGACAATTGCGCGTCGATGTATAACAACATATTACGATTTGTTTGTAGTCAACAGGATCGGAAAAACGGGCTATGGAAATTGAGGAAATTCTTGTGGAATTTTCCACCCCGATTTCTGTCGCCACTCTACAGGCTGCAGGATGATTTGATTTAGCGGGCTTGTGTTTTTCGTACCTCCCGAACGCTTCGAACCTTTTTTTAACGACCTCTGCCAAGTTTGAACGGTCACGAACGAACGGATGGAAGGAGCTTGATCATTTTATTACAGGTATAAGAACGAGCTAATACTGCAGTTATCGATGCACATATATAATGAGACGGTTGTTTTATCGATACGCTATTATTGTATGATATACTTTCAGAAAGCTCGAGGTTCGTTGTTCTTGAATTCTTCTCTCTAGAGCTTGACTAAATGCTAGCGTCTCTGGTTCTGCTCCCGTATCGATGCTCTTTAGAGTTCAAGTCTAGACTCTGAAGCATTCGATGTTGGCACACAGCCGATTACTTACGGACTGGAAATTTAAGTTCTTCAAACGAACCGAAAACGAATGTGTAGCTGACCATTGAGACGTTTCCGAAATCATTCGCAGAACGGCTTGAATTTGAAAGCATTGCTTCGAAGGTGATTTGATGGAGTATACAAACAATTGAGAAGGTCCAGTTTCCCAGATATGTAGCCTATTATATTAATCGGGTTCGGCTGAATATAAATTCAAAATACATATGTATGTACTCGACTACCCCCACGTGTTGATGTATGCAAGCACGTATTATACATATATGTATGCACATACGTCTGTCGGCACTTGAATAAAACCGAGCGATAGATAGCGGCCGGGTTGTTTGCTTGTAAATATGCTCGTAGCACGTAAGTAGATACATATTTGCTTACCAATTTAGCTCGGTGTGTATAATAGGATGTATTAGGATGGACAAAGGACGATTGGAGAAGCCGAGAAGCGGATGATCCAACCTGAATACATAACAGCGACGAGGCTCTGATATTCGCAGGTAGAAATGCAGCAAAAGGAAACCTTTTTTCTCACCGTAAACCCTAAAGGCTGCTAGTCTAAATCGAATTTGCAGAAGTATAGGTATCATAACGTTTATATTGGATTAGGATATCTTACCGGTGCGATCGGTGGGCTTCGTTAGCAGTGGCATATTACTCGTATCGTTGTCGAATCAGGTATAGATGATGAAACGAATAATGGACCGGAATATTCACGCACAAGGTTACCGATACGCGTTAATATACTTTCAAAAATAAACTGTCGAGTTTTAAACAATTAAACAGTACGGGAAGCGGTTCTCTCAGCGAAACTTGGCGATAAATTCCATTGATATTTGAAATTCACGGTTTACGGCATGAAGGCGAAAGTATATCGAAGCATACAACAACGCGTGTTTGCTGCGGCAACGTGCGAGGCGTGACAACACGAAACACGTTCCACGATGTTTTGCTTGTTACCTTTTTCAACGATGACGTTCGGTCCGTGCGCAGCAGCGGTTTGCATGCATGATTCGAATCGCGGTTACGCAGTTTTTACGCACGTCGAGCTCGCTGGACGTACCTGAACTTTCTGAGGTGGTTAATTAAGCTCGGCTGGAGTGCGCGATTCGCTTATCGGTGAAATGACCGTCCTTCAACGTCAGATATTCATGTTGTTTAGCCAAGGACGTATCTTGTATTATTTAGTATTTACACACATGACCACGCGAGGGTGTGATAATTGAAGTCCGACATAAACAGTTTACGCACGTCCGGTTATTTATTTCTCGCTAGACACACGCATATGTATCTTGCATACGTATACCTGAGTTTTGCGCATGCGCCGGTTGTCGCGCTCAACCTACGCTGTGCATAAATTCCCTAGTTTTTGGCCAATGAAAACGCTCGTTGACTAGGGAAATCCAGTTTGGTGACACAAGGTACACACATTCACACACTTGCGATACAAATGCCGTTAATTTCGAACCGCACCTCCATCTTTCGGCGGAGTCGCGAACTACACAATTTCCTGACGTACCGAGCGAGATGCGTTCCGAGCGGGAGATTTGAAATGGCTGAGGTCCGAGAGCTGCCCGCCTGCATTCTATATTCTCTTTATCAACGAGTTTTGTTTAATTATAGAACGCCATTCACTCGGACTTTTATCCACCCATTTCGTCAGTTTCACGATGTAGGTACGAGTTTTGAAATAATTATGTGATCCTTGCAGTTTCGTTGCCCAACGGCGTTCTTCCTTTCCTTGTAATATTTCTTTATTATTAGATCAATTGTTGATTATTTATCGACTCGAGAATTATCATGAATGGTAAGGTTTTGAAGACTCGCTGTTATAACACATATACCTACGTATATGACATTTTATTAAATAATTTATGCATCTTAGTGAATAATATGGCAGAGTTTACATAAGTGATACGTATGTCATTATAATATCTTGATAAAATATTGTGTTTATAAAAATATACATATGCATGTAATTTTATGTATATATATTATACGTAGAATATATATTAAAAAACAGTTCATTATTAATACTAGTTATTTTTCTTCACGTAAAATATCTTATAGACGTATACGTACAGTACGTTTAGTATTATATTATGTTATTATAATCGAAACTGTCGAGTTATTAGTATACATAGTGTGCTAATAAATACAACGGTGATTCGTGAACTTTGTCTGTATGATTCTTACATTCATTATGTATAAATTGAAAAATGTTAACACCTGAAAATGTGTTCGTATTATTGCCTTAATACGTTATTGCCTTGGGCCAGACAGCCAAGACAAAGGTCTCGATCTCACATTCGTTAGATCCTCGTAAGATCCTGAAGAATCCGTTTTCACCCCAATCCTTACCCCAAGAATTGGCCACGACCTAAGTAAACGATAAGAAACATACATGAATTGCAAGAAAACCGATTATCAAATCTCGTTTTATTTCTTCAAAAAGCACACCAATTTAGACTGCTAAATCTTATACTTTCAATATACAAGATATAGCTTCATCAGTTCGAAAATGACAGAATTGATTCTGAAATATTTTGACAAGTCGTTTTGAGATTATCAGGCTAGAATTTAAGAAATCTAACGACTAGTACGTGTTTCGAAAACATACCCAGTATTTGACCGGTGGTCCATACGAAAGGATTTCTTCGCCCCAACCGACTATTCTGACGGAATGGTAGCCTGTGCGAGAACTTTCCACCCTCGGGGAATGCCTGTATATACCTGATTTATAGACAAATAGATCCGGATAGACTTTGATCGTAGCTGTAAAAGAAGAAAATAAATAATTAACTTCGCGTTCACAGGACCATTTGGATTTGACAGTATTTCCACGGGTAGTCCTGACGACTTGTCTGCAGGATATATTTACCTTGTACCGGCCCTGACATCCTGATCTCATGCATGATGTCCGTTTCATTTCCCAAACGATAGGATGGGGTTACTTTGTACAATTCTTTTCTGGTCGAGCCGGCCGGCCTTCGGCACCGAGTTTGGTCAAAAGTTATTCTTTTTGGAAATCTACATTGTTCTTTTGCGCCAGTCCAGGGGTAACAGTCTTCGTCTACCAGACTGCAGAAAAAGTTAAGATGCAAGTTATCAATCGGAAGATCTCTGATTATCGTTGTATATTTTTACCATAACCGGAAAATACTGTTTTGGCTGTAGAAATGAGGATGAGTTTTGTAGTTGGGTAACCAGAATACCTAGTATGTGTTAATTAATAATTCATTTCGATTATGGTCGCTCATATTATATACATATCCTCATAATTTGATGCTGGTGCAATAAAAAATTGATGTTAAGGTCTTATTTGACGGTTAAAATGTGGCAATCTAGACGAACACATTTAACGTTGCAGTAGCCAAAAAATATGGTAATTACAGCCACATAACTATACACATTAACTTGTAATTTCGACGATATTCAAACTGTTTTTATTAATTTTCCGAGCACCGATAAGAGTTCAAAACTTTCCTCGGTGAAGGAGATGCGGAAAAGTGAAAGAAGACTTCTTGCATCCTCACCCAAATTTCCTAACGAACAACCACGCCTTGTCGAGGTAGCCACCTGAGCAGCCCTGCTGTCCTCTGTCGTTGCAGGACAAGAGATGCTGGGCTGAAAGCTCGACGACTTCTCGTCCTTTGCTTATGATGCCGTAACGATCGGAAGCGACGTCGACGGTGGACAAGGCCCACGAAGCCCCGCACCATCCTTGGTCTCTGACTCCGGCGATCTTACCCTTCCATTCCTCTGCGGAATCGAACGATTTTGGAAGTTTGGTGGGGTCGTACACGGTGCGAACCGGGATCATCTTGGTCACCTGTGAAATTTGCACGCAATTTTTATATCCATTTTTAGCGCTGTGCTTGCAAAGATTATAGGAAAAATTGAAAACGGATCGAATTAACGAAAAGGATAATAAACAACGCTCACGTATTGCGAGGGGTTCTTTGTTCCCAGTCTGAGCTGCATACCGTCGGCAAGGGTCCTTCCCCAGAATTCGGAGTGGTTTTCAGCCCGCCATCCTAACCGATCATTTTCGAAATTCACAGTATCGATGATATCGGGTTCTACCAAGCAAGGGTTCGTCTCGCAAAGCATTTCCGCCTTCTTTTCCAAAGTTGAACATTTGCTAAGATGATAAAAAATCGGTGATCAGTTGAGATCACGTATTTCCGTTCATCCACGATACTGTATAGGAAAGAGGCGGGAAAAATGGGCCCCCATACAATTAATTGGAATTTTAAAAGATCCCGATCACGCTTGAAATGTGATCAAAGACAAAAAAAAAATGCGTTGCCGAAATTGGTATAACGTTATTCCTCCCTTAGTGGGTCCATTTTGTCCCTCTCCCCCTACATATAATTACATAAATTACCGAGATGGTGAAAAAAATTTTTTATTCATCAACCTACCACTTGTTGCAATTCTGCTTGATCGACTGTCCGTGAGCGTAAAATTTCCCCTCGAAGAGACAGCCTACTGTAACGAACAGGAATTCGATATTGTTTAGAAACGGTATATTCAAGATAACTGAATCACCCCCCCTTCGAAAACAAAACCATTAATAATAATGAACAGAGTTTCTCTACCTTGGATCAATTGCGGTGGTCCAACGTCTACAGGCTTTCCCTTGCAGTGGGACCAGTAATCGGGACAGCAATCTGCGGTCTGGTTTCGGTCGCAAAAATCGTCGCAGTAGCACAATGTCCCGACAATCGGAGCACTGCAGACATCTCTACGTCCATCACAGCATCGCAATGCTGGATATTGTGCACCACAGTACGGCCCTGGTGGAAGGCCGGAAAAATCGGGAATGCCTTGTGCGTAGCTGAAGAAAAGCGTCAAGACGAAGGCCCCGATGAACATCGTCAACCGGAAGTCGTTCCTGCTTCGCGTCCTGGAACACGTATTTATTTTGAAATGAAAAAAACTGTAACTATGGAATGTCCGACGATCGAGCCAAGTTTCCTGCCTCTCAACGTCAGGAGAATCGTGTGCATTGGGAAAATTTTTACTCCGTTGCAGTGACGAATTTGTGGTATTTCGAGTCGTTTGGACAACAACTGTGCGAGGACGTCACGAGTATTTTTTAGGCGTGACTGGGAATGATTGTCCGCCTTAATTATCTCGATGAAATCACTCGCGTTGATGTTGCGCAAAAAATGTAGGAAAGTCCCTCTTGGACAAGTAAATGTGCACCTTGACACGTTTTCAGTTATTTTTGCACATTTTTATTGCGCGACCTTATTATGCGAGTTTCTTCTTTCTTTATGCTTGCGGTTTTTTTTTTCTTTATTATTTTTCTTCAAGACTCTACCCACGGCGTTCAACAAGCTGCAGTTAGCGCGGTGCATGAGATCGTTGTAAGCTATATTTATAAATGAAATGGAAAGAAAAAAAAAAAAACAAAAAAACAAACAAATGTGAAAGCAAGGTGGTGAAAATAAACCGCAAATCAGGGTGGATAAAAATATCTGATCTAATTCGTTGCCTTTTACTTTGAAGTGAAAGTGTGTATTAAAAAATACTGCGTACATGCGTGATATGAACAATTATCCCCTGCAGGCTTCGAATTTATTTGACTTTTGTTCGTTTACATAAGCACGTTGTAAAATTTCGCTCTCGCTCCTGTATCGTGAAAAACACACTTCTTTACGGTAAGACGGGATCAAACTGCGCAGCTCGGAAACTTGAAAAATCAGTTCCGCTGTGTGGTTATGATAATATGTGATATTGAATCACAATTTTAACGTCCAAACCTCAAGAATCGTTCCGTTCCGCCCGCAGCCAAGGAAAACTGTTTTCACATCTCGCGGGTTGTCTATTTTCCATTCCGAAAAACGAGCGCCATCAAAAGGTTAATTTCTGTGAAAATAACCAAGGGATTACCCAACTCACGAGAATTAGAACCCGAATTATACTCATCCAGAGAAATAAAGTCTATGCAATACCTTTACTATAATACCTGTTAGTTCTGCTCACGATCAGACCTTTTTTTACTCACGCTTACGCAGACCCGATTCATCTTGCATCGGCTTACGCTAGTCGGGGACTATTCATTCATGACTCATTCACCGAAACGGTCGCATCATCGTTCATTGATGGATTATGAATCTCCGGAGCATGCACGCATTGCGAAACGACTTATTCTTAGGCTGATGCTTATTTCGCACAGCTGCGTCGATTCCTAAATGCAAATTCAGGTTTGTAATCAGTTCCAACAGCTGCGAATCCCTGCGAAATATTCACTCGCATTTTCTTCTCGATGGTCAATAAATGAACTTGAATCTCAGTCGCGAATTTATTATCTCATTTGCAGACAGAAAATTTGGCGTCGAAAATTTGATTTTGACAAACATTTATTCGGTTTTTCACGTGTCGGGGATGTTTTTAATATAGATAGAAATTAAGTACATTTTCAAGGGCTTTCAAAATTCTGCGGACAATCTTGGCCGATTGCAGCTTGAGCGCGCTTATCTTAAATTTATATTTTCTACCGCGGCTTGATTCCCGAACGTTATGTCACCCGCCTAACTTTAGTTGTACAACACAGAGAATTTAGAACTCGTCCAAGGTCTGGCAGATGTGCATACCGCCGTTCTGTTTGGCCTGTCAACTCGATGTTTATACTCTTATTCTCGGATTTATCCCGTGGATGGCCAAAAACGAAATTTCATTGCAGCCTCCGGTAGCTTTTGAATGTGAACATTGAATCACCCGCGATTTTCCACAGCCTCCTCTTATCGGATATCCTCGTCTCAATGCAAACACGTTCCGAGAGAAAATGATTCATGGAACGATGTGAGCTATTCGCACTTTTGAATGACGCACAAATATATGCAGCAGCAGCCTGAACTAAGCGACGGTAAAAATGTTGTAATTTGAATTATAACAAGCCTGAATACTACACGAGTATTTACGTACATACAACAGCCATTTGGCGTAAATGGTGTGTGACATATTTGCGCTATGAATAGTCCTACGTATCACCCACTCTGTTGTACAGCTACACAGCTAGGTTACTATTTTACAATTGTGCTAATATTTCAATAGAATTTATTTACCGGGACGGAAAGAAAAGATGCGCTACAATTTTTCCAGCTATCCGTATTAATTTTTTTTTTTTTTTTTTTTTTTTTCTAAACTATCTTGGGCGTAAATATTAGACAAGAATAATCTTGATGTACTAATTTCAGGTCTGTGCCAAGCAGTTTTCGTTAGAGAACCATAAGAAAAAAAAGAACTAACCGTTCAATAGTTACTCGTCGAATTATTTCTATAGTGTTTGAATTAATTGTTCGAGCGCTTCCGATGACGTCAGTAATTTGATAAAAAATTATCAAACTTGGTAATGTGTCCCATAAAAATCTCACGCCTCGATTCAAACAACGGAGATAAAAGAACGAATATTTAATACCGCGTACCAGCGGCGTGACACATGTGAAACCGTTCTTATCAGTGAAAACTCGGTGTTCGGGTGCTTGCTGTGTATTAAAATCGTTTCAGTTTATCTGAGAGCACCAAACTCACCGTGTGACCCATATTGTGCAATATACTAGTAACAACAAGAATTTCGTTTATATATTTCATAAAGCATGTAAAGCGGTGGGTAGGTATACGCGGTGTGAAAAAGATTAACCGATCGTTATCTCCCAGTCACTCAGTTCGATGATTAATTTTTCAACCAGAGTGTCAAATTGTAATAATAATCATGAGAAGATGCGATTATTAGTGAATGTAAAAGTTACTTCGCGTTACGGAAAGTCAAGTCGTGCAGGATATTCTTTTCGGTCAGACTGTATAACTGATGGTTTTGAGGTGAAGAAAAGGAGAAGTATCGACATGCGATATTTACAACAAGGCGAAGAGTTCCTCGTGCAGGTTGTTGAACCGTAGACATGGAGGAAATACTTACCTCGAATTTTTCAACACCGTGGTGTGGGTGCAAAAACGGTTTTTAGCGAAAGAGAGCTCACCCGGTGTGCTTAAATTATGGTAGGCTAAAGCTGCTGTAGCAGAACGAAAATAAATGGATTCCAAAGCGGCGTATCGCGCGTGTAATGCATTATACATAACATCGGCTTACACCCATGGTTTCGGCTCTCAAGTGCGTATTTCAATCCGAGATTAGTATGCGTGCGTCGGTTATCGGAGGAAAAAATGTATCGCTGGAATTCGAAATCGCCGATCACCAGCGAGATATTTCAAGTCAGTCCAGAAACGACTTCCGAGTTTCTCTCAAGAGCTGTGAAAATCGCGTAAATTAGTTATTTGCGGATATTCCGCACGTGCCTTCGACGAGATGCGACCGATCCCCCGATTTCCTTTATTACATCAATTCAACCTTGCAGTTTCAGAACAGCACTCAACCCTACGTAGAGACTGCGGAGGAAGATATGCAGAGTCATTTTCATCGTTTTCATTTACCACCTCATTCCCAATACCAATATGCTCTATTGCAAAAGCTCACTTGACAGCATGGTGGAATTTGTCGTATATTGGTGAGGTGTTTGAAACTTGAACTGCATTTGTTAACGCTGCCAATTTTCCTTACTAGAGTAAACGAAGTTTGACCATAAAAACTGATATCTTTTATCAATATTCCAAAGTAAGAATAAAGTTGATAAATATAGTATCGACGTTTGTCGAATCAAACTCGAACTATAAACCATTTTTCACCAATCCAACAGAATAAAAAGTAAACAAAAAAAAAGTAAGCATAATTGTGAGTAGTAATTTCCTTAATCAACTTTGCCATGGAATTCGGATCAACCCTGCAGAGCAGTACCAGGTTGCAATATTCCGAGATCGTGCCAAAAGCGTGAGCGATCTCGGACCTCGCAATTACAGCACGAAGAAAAATCTTTCTGGTTGAATCATCGGTCCAACGAGTATAAGTATAGCGAGCGATTCTTGGAGTCTTTAAAATAAGCGAAACCGTGCTACGAGGTAACTGGCTAATAAGCTTGCAGGTTCCTCATGCGGTTTCGTCTCGCAGATCTGCGCCCACTCGACGTTCTTATATCGACTTATTGTTAGCAATGAACACTTGGCAGGCGATCACCGTCGACTTGCCAATCTTACGCTCTTGTAGGATGGCTTAATTTCCTGAGTTTCGATCGCCACTCGGCTCTCCGTTTTGACGATGGTCCGTAGACGTATAAGTTAGACTCGTTTTCCGGACCTCTCGCATCCTCTTCCTCGGGTCTAAACATAGCGCGGTCTGTTATCATGAAATTCCGCCAGCCGACTGATAGCCCTTGGTTCATCAACTTGGAGCTGTCAATTTGCAAGTCGTTGTATATCGTTTCGAGTGGAGAAATTTTATTGCGGACGTTTGTATCTGACGCAACGGTTCGAGCCTTATCGACAAACTTACGCTCCGTAGTTTTTATGCCGAAGAGCGCCGAATTTCTGCAGGATTTCGTAATTCGTTATGTACATATATATTTGTATTAATTATTATTTAACGACCTTCGAATTATTAGGTAAAGTTAAAATTAAGTGGCGTGTGGTCGGTTTATTTATCAATGCTCGTACAGTTCTCGTTCCTTTTAATCAAAGAAACACTGTCGGTGAAGAATTTTTATTTTTACTTCTATTTCCTCGTCGTTTACCAATGTCGTTAAGCTCCTCGGCTAGATAAGTACAATTGTGATATAGCCGCTCGCAAGATTGGGTCAGGTCCGACTATCTTTGGCTAATTGTGAGAAAGATGCTGAGACGTCAATTTGATTGAATTCGAAGCACGAGAATTTTCAAAGCACAGAAGTTGAATTGCATTCTGCGCCGCGCTGATTATGAAAAGAATGAAGCGACCCTCGCTTCTTCACGGAAGTGGTTATACTAACTGTATTGAAACTAGCGATAGCCTATACGTACAGATTGCACATTATAATAATTCCAATGAAGCTTAGCAGACTGGAAAATCGTTCATCAATTTATTTCGGAGCTTTTGTTCCTGAGTAGCTTCAACAAGGTTGCGATCTTATTTGCATGATAATGTTCACAGCTCGTCTTTCTACGAACAAATAATTTGTATACCTGCATCAACGAGCGACAATTCGTGATTCGATTGCTAGGAAGACAGGCATTGAGACAGACGACGAATTCGTTGTAACTATTGACGCCCGGTCAATTAAAATAAGGATTAATATATATCCAGGCACAAGGAAGAGAAATTTACTCTTGTAACCAGGTCAGTTATTTAACCCCAATGTATAGGAGACGCGTAACGTTGCACCACTTACACGTTTCATAAAGTTAAACTCCCATTTTGCGAGCGAGGACAGAGACTATAAAAATCAATTACTCTCATACGACTGTTTTCGGGCCATATTTCGTCGCTGCAGCAGCAGCAGGAGCAGCAGCTGCATAATTTGCAGTTTAGCTGGGCTTAATTGAATATTAAAATGACTTTCGACATTTTTATATAAATACCACGCCGTGGCGTGCAACAAAAACTTTGGGATGCTGCGACGCAATATCTATATTGACACGCAGTAAGTAATTATCATGGCAAAAAATCTCTTCAATACGCAATTTTTCTCGAAGAACAAGTCATGACAATGGATGATATACAGCACCGCGTCGCATTTTTGCAGATGACTAAGGATGACTAAGGATGAGGTAAACTCGCGCGGAATGCCCGAGTATTTTCCACCTGTCGATTCAGCGTTCCTACGGAATTCTTTGAGCGTTAAACAAACCGCGAGAAAAGGTTGAACAACTACCGCAGACTCGATTTAAATCTTTTTTTTTTCTCTCTGCTTCTTTCTATTCCTGGCATATGACGGATCGCTCAGATCAGCAGGATTCTTGATTTACGTCCTCACGTTTTGACTCCGATAATTGGCTACTTTGCGAATTCATTGATGTCTTCTGACCGCTCACGAGATCCACCGATCTGCTATCACAACGTAGCACGTGATGACACGTAGGTGTTTCCACAACTGCTTACTGTGCAGTAAATATTCATGCGGTTGACGAACCGATTCTATTCTCCACGGTTCTAATTTCTAGGGCAACAAACCAACTGCGTTTTTGTCATTCCGTCACGATCGTCATTTTTGCTTTGCTATAGCAAAACAAGATAAAATCTGAACTTAATGAGAATGCTGTGCAAACGAATCTTTACTGCGTCTGTGTGCGCAGAAAGGTCACAGTTCATACCTAGATTCAGACACTGTTCATTGGCTTTGCACATAGCGAATCGAGGCTAATCTAAAAAAATTTAATTGGATAGTTGATTTTCTTGTTGTACAGTTCTAGATCTACGAGTAAAATTTAGTATTAAACAAGCGCACGTTTCGGGCGTAAATTACATCGAGCGTATAAAGTATGTAATCACGGTCCATTTCCTTTTTCCTCTCTTTTTTTTTTTTTGCTACTTTTCCTTTGCCACAGAAAGCGTGGCGTCTGGCGGCAAGCTGAGAGCTATTCCGGTGTTAAATCACAGAGTGTTCGGAAATTGACTACGCGCATAAATAGGTCTCTATTTTCGAAGTGAATAATGTGATGTGTGGTTCAACAAGTCGTATATACAAGAACGTTTGCTTACTTAATGTTAAACGCCACCTACCGAATAAACTTAGGAGATTCTCTCTCTCTCTCTCTCTGCCAGCTGTAATTTACGTATGTAATAATATAATGCACGATTGGTAATTAACGTCAGTGAAAATCATTCCTCGGAAGATTAGTCAAAGTGTATTTCTATGCCGAATTCATTCTCAAATTTACTTCCGGTTTCGTGTATATTGCTACTTATTATATTCGACGATCAAATCGATCGACTCGGGCGCAATTTAATCGCGGAATTTACGAGCCAAGTTGCAGTTGCAAATATCATTTGCATCGAGTTTCAAGCCTCCGGGTGACGCCTAGCTATGCACGTTTCTACACACGTTACATACACACATATGGGCTGTAATACAGTGCTACTGCTAAAGATCAGCCGGTCGAATGAAAACCTGCTGTTAATGAATTATTATCGGGCTATAAATGGGTCAAGAACACCTTATTATGCACCGCGATAAACGGCCATCGATATCCACTCGTGACTCGGTATTAGCGTCATGCGATATGGCATAATGTTGGAGGTATTTAAATGACGGTAAGTAACGAGAAGATGAAATTTCTTCTCCGCGAGAATATTATACCTATGCAGTTCTCTCGATGATTCAGAAGAAGAAGAAGAATGTACTTATATCTATACGATGATATTCTATACCTACTAATTGATCCCGCCTCCTGGTATTTCAGTGATTTGTTACATTTGAATCGCTATTACTAGGCAATTACATTACATTCCCTGGGAATATTGTCGGGTGTAAATATTATTCCTGGAACAACATTCCCGTGTGGAAAATCATTATTATTATTGTTATTGTTATTATTATCTTTGTGACCTACGTATCACCGCTCTGGGATTCGTAGGGCTCGTCTCCTCTGACGGGTTACGTCATGTATCAGTTGCTCAACTTCAGTGCTTCTGTCAACGGCCAGCTATGTAACCTTTGTTATGGTACAGCTATATTTCAATCACGTTCCTTACAACATTTTATAACCGAACAACGTGTCACTCGATTCATTCTCTGATTATAATGCGCTCATTTTTATTCTATTTTACAGTCGCGTTTTTCACATATGTTACCCGGTCCTCACGCGTGGATCAGACCATTGTTATATTCGCTGAAAAATTTTCGCCATTCCCAGTTTGGAGATTCGGAATATCGTCAGAGAAATTTTCGCATATGATAATACGTACTCCTAGACAAGTTTTGGTCTTAGATGAATATCATGAATATCAATGACCTTGTCGCCGCCTTCTCTATAAAATTTTATACGAATTCGCACGTGCGCGAAAATCTTACTGGATTCAATAACGACGTTCTTAAATATCAGCGAGTATTAGAATCTTTTTTTTTTACATTATTCAGGTAAAACGAAGGAGACAAATATATCTCTCGAATAATTTCAGTGGTAACAAATTATCGTTGAAATTTAACGGCGCTTGCGGAGTAAATCGAACTCAAAAACTCCTTACGATGCGTTGAGATTGATCCTTATCGCATAAAATTTCAAGTACGTTTTTCAAACAAATTTTCGCACTCTGCGGAAATTCTTCTAGCCACGCTGCAATTGACGCATTTTCCTTTTTCTCGATACACCTCGACGAATTCATCCCTTTGATCGATACGTCTTTTCGCATGCACGTCTAACTATTTCAAAGCTGTTATTGAATCAGCGTCTCTTCGAACCCGCCAAATCGGAACATGCATCAGGCGCGAGTTCAGGTCACACGGCCACTTCTTAAAATACAATCTATGCCCCGTTCCGCAAATCGAGTCTAATTCCCTGGCCGATCTCCGTGTAACCTCCAGATGGCCATTAGCTGAGATCTCATAATCGAATTGCTGACCTTAACGTAATTCTCTTTAAATGCCGGATTAGGAGGTTTAGGTGAGGTTGACTCCCTCGTCCCGGATACCGATGTAACGTCTGGTCAATATCTAATTTACCATTTTCGAAATGTCAATGTCACTCCATGTCGTATTGCGAATCTTACACAACATCATGAAGTTGACGACATTTTCATAGAGTGCATTCCGCGCTACGGAGACACTCGATACCGCGGCTCATCGCATAACTTGCGAATGCCACCTTTGCAGGTCGTGATAATGAAGGGAGAAGGACTTCGCAGCTCGCCTCGCTGGCCGTCTTATTACGCTTTGAATAATTCGTAGTGCGAGTTGGTTTCAAAATGTTGCCTGGGAGAAAGACGATAATTTTTATCAATTTCATTAGGAGATAGTCGGTCGTTGACTGTAATTTATCGAATTATCGTATTCTTAAGCCACGGATTAGATCTTTGCAAAAGTATGGAAATAGAAAGTACTTGAAATTAGACGAAGACTTGAAGATCGATATGCTCGGGCTTGAAACGTTTCGAAATAGTAAAATCAAAATCTGGTCGATAAGTCATTTGATTTCGCTCTACGATAGCTGTTTTATTAAAAAAAGTTTTGTTCTTACCAAGTTGGCTTCGATGAATATTTTATCTTGCAACGTTGCATCGATATTGATTATGATCAACTAATAACAATATTGATGGATTGCTGATACGAGAAAAAAATCTCTGTTCCATTGATTTTGTAGAATATTCTTCTGCTTAAAATGCGGAAATCGAATGAATCCACTAGATTTTTAACCATTTTCAAATTATTTCAAGCGACTCAAAGGAAAGCATCAACATCTGTAATGCTTTTGCTTGTAATTCTCGTACATACAATTTTTATATTTTTAAAGACATCTTTGTAACTTATGAGTATGATAATTTTATAAAGAAATATTCTATCTACGACTATTTCGTGATAAAATGAATAAACAGCATCGTTTTTTGGACAACCAACCTCGATAAGCTCTGCAATTATGTCAGCGGCAAATTTCCGCTGCAAAAGTAAGCTTCTAGAATATTACCTGATTATAGCAAGCGAGAAGTTGCTATCAGTTTTCGAATATTTAGGCAAAAGATAACGCCACTAAATAGCACGAGATAAACGTTATAAAAATGTAAATATGGAATGAGGAAGCAAAAAAAGAAAGAAGAAAAATAAATCTCGCAAAAAATGTGATATTTGTAAAACGTGAAGCCGTCTTTGCGATAATTATACGTACAATATTTGGTCTTGATAGAAAGAAAGGAAGTTAACAGACGAACAGGCTCTGGTAAAACGTTCCGTTACTGATTTAGCAAAATTCCCGCGCTGTAAATGTACCGTTATCAGCGGTAATGGAGGAAGCTGAAAATTGGCTCGACAAAGATAATCAATTATAAATAACTTTTCCACCCCCATCTACATTGAGTACAGAAAGTATGAATATTCTAAAACTTCCATCATAGCTTAGTTGAAAAGACTAAACAGAAAAAAGTGACTCGCAAATCGATTTCATCACTCGTTCTGTATTTCATTTAAAAGTTAGTTGTTTATCAACATTGCATAATAATTCTCGGATAAATGAGTTACTCGAGAAAGTTCGATATCTAATACAGAAGCTGTCCCTTTTGCTCTTCTGCATCAAAATTTTGTGCGAAAAAATGTAATCAGTGCTAATAATTAAACAAAAAACGATACACAACGATAGTTTTATTATTCCGATTATATTGGACAAAGAAAGCCGGTAGAAAAAACAAAAAACATACAGTACTTAGCCTAAATTAAAGACTAGATTAATTTAAAACAAAAGAGAGAACTCTAAAGGGATAAAAAAATAAGAGAGACAAGCAAGACAAAAAAAGGGATCACGATGTGCAAAAACGAATTTCGATGAAAATAAAAATTTACTCACATTGCAATTCGTCGTGACGGACGTCTTCTTCACCGATGCAAAAACTTTGATTCGTTCGATCGACGAAAGCAAAAATTGTTCGTGAAATTGAATTCACATTAATGGAAAATCGATGTACTATTCGAGTGATTTTCACGCATTAAAACGAGTATCCTTTCGGTCCGAATCGCTGTCACAAAACCTGAGGATTCGACTTTGGCAATTGTCTCTTGAAAGCCGGACGTTTCGACGTTTGAAAGGATCGTTGCTGGCCGCTCGAAAGCGCGCGCCTCACTGCGTCCGCACCGTATCGCCGCGCTATTACGATTTGACTTTGGCTTATGCTATCCTAACCGAACCGACGAATGAGTGGACTCCGCAACTCGTTTCAAACAACCTATTGCCGCACGCAAGAACGCCGGTGTTACACTTTAGAGCTCTGCGGATCCGAGCTCTGGCGCTTTGCATTTTTATCCCTCATTACTCAGGCCAGACACGCAAGCTCCAATTTTTCCATCTTTTATCCGACAACGATTGCTCGATCGCTCTATTTCTTACTCCCGATTTCGAGATGACCAGAGATCGGATCGAGATCATGATTCGTGAGACGAAGCTACGCACTGAGAGAATAAAGGCGTTGAATCAACTAAACATTTTGTTAGGTCAACAGATGTTGAATTGACACAAAGAACTATTGATTCAAGGACTTTTTTTCTCACAGTGCATTTATGCGGATTAAGTAAAAAAATTTACACTCAACATAAACTATGCGTTAAGCTCGATAATCTGGTTACTAGATTCTATCGACGACCGTCAGTTGGTATTCTCAAGATAAATGACCCGCTTGTTTTCACGTGCTGGCTTGATTATTTGTCTGATGAAAATCTCGTGTGCACGAGAGTTAATTTCTTGAAAAAACACAGAATTATTCTCATCATTTTCAAATTTAGAAACTGTGAATTTAGACACATTTTTCTGCAAGAATGTCGACTCATACGCGGTGACCTCGTTTGGTCAAGTTGCAGTAAAAACCTTCGCTTGCAGATGACGAAAAGTGATCAGCGTCTAAATAAACTCTTTTTTTTTGTACAGTCAAAGACGCGATATCGAGATATCATTTGATGGTTACTCATTCCCGGATGAAACGAAGGACTAACCAGTTTGTAAGCGAAACGGTTTTGGCCCTCTCGCGTAGATAACGAGTTTATAAGTACTCAACGAGACCCGAATACTAATACTAGAGAATTATAAAGCAGTGTAGTAATCCTGACAAAACGGAGAAAAAACAAAGTCATAATCGGTATAATAAATTACCGTAAAAAATTTCGTTCTATTTTTTTTCTCTTGCCATATGAGCATAAGATGTATATTACATTGATATTCCAAACGTGACGTTATTGTAAGCAGCTGACTGGTTTTTACTGGTTGAAACAAATTCCAAACTCTCATTACACGGAGTAATTAGTTTCACCTGCACTTATGAATCGGCACGAGAGACTCGAACTTTTCCTTTTATCATTTTAACCCGCGTATGTATAATAATATGTATCAAGTCGTTAGGTGGCAGTCAAATTTATATCTCACTTCAGTTTATAACGCATTTACTATTTTCACTAAATCAGAGTCTGTAATAAACGATTCATTATCAGACGCAGGTTTGTCGATAACTGTCATACCTGCGCTTAAAGACGACACAAGTAACCCGCGTTGAAGCACGCGATCAGATTTCGGTATCTGATAGCCAACCGAGGCGCCTGGCGATAAGTTCTTCAAAGTGTCAAGTGGCAATCCGCTGATTGTTCCGACCATTCGATGCAAACTGCATCGGTGCAGTCGAGCCGATAATCTCGTTTAGTAATCAAGTTCCGGGAACGGAGAAAGATAACTCGTCGAATCGCGACGGTATAATATAATCAAGAGTTTCGTTTTCTTCGTGATTGACAACTCGGTTTGTTGACTTACGATAAGACTCGAAAGACTCGATGAAGGTAAACATGACTCAGATTGGCTACTTCGTCAAAATTGACAAGTAAGAAGAGTCTGTGGAGTATTAATTAATCATTATCTCATCGAAGAAGAAAAAAGTGTCGTTCAACTATCACACGCGGGATGATTCATGACTCAATTTGGATGAATCACTTTCACCCGGTGGCTGCGTAATTTGTCGTCTTGAGATCATATTCGACATGACAAGCCATCGCGATAAGGTGGCGCCTCACAATCTTCGCGGAAAGAGTGCCGGAATTTAAATGGATTGCAAACAAAGATTGTGAAAATATTTGACTCGGCTAATATCCTGCCAATCTTCGTCACGCCGGCATGCCCGCCAAGGATACTCTCGACGAATTCTGATGCCTGGCTAAATATATAAAGGAAAAGCTGGCCGTTAGTGAAACGTCAAGCTCAAGCGTCAAGCAGACGGACGGGTCAACGTCAGGATATCCCTCGATAATTAATTTCTGTAACTCGATAAGACGGCGATAAAATTGTGGAAATAACTTTCCATAAAAAGTTGTAAGAGTTACATTATGCCAACACTTATGGAGTTGAAACTTCGTCCGAGGTTTCTGCAGTTTCTTGTGCGGATGTTGTGACCTTATAGATGTATAATGATCCGGTCGCTGTGGATTCTGCGGTGATTTGATAACGCAGTTGACTGACTATGACCATCTTGTTAACATGATGACCTTATCCGGAGAAATTACTTACGGTAATCCACATCCCGGACATCCCGTCCTTCGCATGGTGATAACGCCATCGGTAAGGATGGAATTTTTTTTCTTCTCGTCTAGACGATGCTCTCCGGAGGTCAATCGTGGAATCAAACTAATTGTTCCTCTCGACCAATTCCTGGGTCCTTAGCGGACCTGCACTCGTAAGGCTTGCCGGCAATGAGGCTATTTTTAAAAATTGCCCAATTAATTGCACAACTCGTCTGTAATGGAAGGCACGATGAATGAAGTAACACACAGTGTTGAAGAAAGTTGAGCATTCGCAAACACGTGTATATTATTGTTTGATGCAGTCATTAATTCTAATCGAGAAATTGTACTTTGGAATCTATAATGTTTCATTGTTGGAAGAAGATTGAAAAAGTGAGCGATTAATCTCATGCGTCCGGAAAGGCTGAAATCGGAATCTCAATCTCGGCAGCAGAAGGTCCGAATGAGCAAACGTACAGAAATAGTAGCACAGTCTTGACGTGTGGCATGAAATAATTTCTCACTTCACAAATCACCGATAAATTTCAGTTGAATTCGTTAGTTACGGTGGAGTTGAGCCTGGAAGTGAAGAAAAACATGGCTTGGGAGCGGAAAAAGTGTAAAAAATACGTCTACGGACGACGGATATCACTAGATGTTCGAAAATTCATGCGTAAAATGCTTTTTCCTTGGAAACGAGGCACGAAATCCGTTGAAATTCGGTCGCTCTTACGAGTTACGAGTTACGACACCTCAACGTTCTATCATTATTATCTTGCACTACGTAGGCGTTTCAGAGAAAACGAGGTGTGCGAGCTTTTTTTTACTATCGAATGACCTGACCTTACTCTCATTGTATGAACGATGCCTTGAGGCCACGGCTTCGGTTCCTGGCTTATAGAAATAATTTTTATATGTCAGTGACAATGCCTGGCCACATCTGTGCGGCATGCACTATTCACGCCGTTCCAATGCTCTGGATCCCATGCGTGTCGGTTTTCTTGTAACAGCAACTGCGGTCCGTTCTTCTGGCTGCCACATGTCTGCGCTCTGTATTCTGTCGACGTAAAACACTGGATACTCACTATATTGTCATAAAGATGTACGTATAGAAATTTGGTTGGCTCAATTTTGATATCCTTTCGGATAGGCGAAAGTCAGGGTTACGATCCACAATATCCTCTGAAAAATCCTGCTGGACAAAACCCCTCATGCAGAATTTTTATATTTTCACTCTGACTTTCACGAAATCGTCAAAATTACACACTTAACTGTCAATATTGTACATTTTTATTTAATTTAATCTGCATTTTTTTATTTTTATTTTGTCCTGCGTTCAAAGTTCGTACGTCATTGCGACGAAGGAATTGCTTCGACCTTATCGAAAGTGGCTGGAAAAACATCTTCCGTCGTGTAATAGAAACATGACATTCCGAAAGAAGGACAATTATGGACCAGTACGTCATAATTATAGATCGTTGATCAAATTTTATTTATCAAATCTGGTTCAGTCAATGGTCGAAATTGATGTTAAGCTTGTTAAGCTGTCTGTTCTTGCAATATATCAGCAATTTTTTCCCTCTTTTTAACGAAAAAACAAGGCATGTAAGAGCAGCAATCCTTTGCTAAGGTATAAACCGAATCTATTCAGACTGCAAGAAAACTTTTCAACCATCCGAATATACAAAGTGAATGGTTATTATTTTTCTTCACATCCAATGCATACAGAAAATTTCGAAGGCGATTTATTTTCAGCGTATGCCTCTCATTCCACGCTCCATTCATTGGATTTATGAGGATGAAAGAAACACGCGTAGATACTCGGCTTCTGGTTATTATTCGGCAAGATATCGATGCTTAAAAATCAGCCACACGACTCACCTATTTTTGGAATATTCAAAGGTAGGTATTACGGCGAACCTCGGTCAGCGAGGGACCCGATTTTCATCTCCGATCGTCGAAGGGCCTTGGGCCTTATGCTCGGGATGACGCAACGCCTGATCCCAGGGCCAGCAAAGCCCATTTCGTATTGGATACGCGGCCATAACTTATATATAAAACAAATTCTCTCTGTCGTGGACCTAGCGTTTCGATCTCATGAATTTTTATTCCCAACTAAACTGCTACACTGCGGGCCAGTCGACCAGACCAAACTTAACGTCTTCATATCGCGTTACTCAATTCCTCTAACGAATCTGTGGACTGTGTCTGTCGATGTAGGTAATCAATGTACCCCAATGACACACTGTGCCGACTGTGGCAAGCACTTAGGACAATTGTCGAATCGTAAATCACTTGAGACTCATTGATTCAAGATCTGATTGTTAAGCGAATTCGACGATTTATTGTGGGCAAATAAAAATCAGGATGAAAATCCTTGCAAGGACAATTCGTATCGATGTACATACATCCCGCTACAGACAAGAATCCACAGGCGAAACTACGATCTTGTCCTTTTCTAAGTGTCCAAAACATGTTTAAGTATCCCATGTGAGATCCCCTGTCGAAGGCATGGACGTCTGCAGGCCTAAGTGAGACGTTCAAGCTCTCCCCTGTAAATCCTCGTGACTACTTGAGCGAGATTGTTTATGCTTGGGCAATAAAGCAGGGCTTACAAATTGAGCTGACGATGAGTGAAGAGCCGTCTCTGTGTTTTATTCCTAAATACCGCGTCCAGCGACAAATTTTTATAATGTTAGAATTAATATTAGGTTCTTTGTACGAACATGACGAGTGGCTGTTGTAAATCAACTGACATTCAGTATTCCTCGGCAACTTGTGCTGATAATCATTAACTCCATGTATTTTGGTGAAATATTTCACAGCGTGAATCCAGTCTTAATATTTATGCATAAACTCAGCACGTTGAAACGATGATTCAGGAGAGTAAGCTAATTTCACGTGCGATTTATCTCTCTGTCATCAAATTATCGCCGTTGTTGAGCACAAATTTTTTTCTTTCATCAATAAAACTTACTACGTGAGTCATCGGTATAACGTTGCCACTGATTGGTATTCTGCTTTCGATTTATTACATTCGTCCCCCCACAACAAGCTCCAAGTTTTTTTTTATAACAAGTACGATCGATCACAAGACTTTTCACAGCATACATCGTTGATTCCAGAACTGATTGATTATGCTGCCAGAGGTCGGGGGTGAAATATTTTGGAAGTGGTGTATTGGCGTGGATAAATTGCCACCTTTCGAAAAATGCCGATCGGCGAAGTTCATCTTTAACTCCGGTACACTTTAATTCACACACATGAATCTACGTCTATATTTTATATCGTACGTGTATTTGGCTAACCGATAATAATTTGCACTCGGTGTAAGAACAATCCTCCGATTAGCCTGAATAACTTCCTCCTAGTTTCGGTGTTTTCATAATATCGAACGTTATGAATAGCTGCACTGGTTTCACCAGGGTCCGAATACAGTGCTCAGCTTGCATCACGATCTGGTTAGAAGGCTGATATCGAAAGATCTGTACAGGAATTAGCAAATCGTTAAAGCCGCTCATTTGCAACGTGGTGTTCAAGTTTATGAAGATTGCGTGACAATTAATTAGCAATTTCTACTAATTAAGCTCTTTGAAAAGTTCCCGATGGTGAAAATTGAGATGTGAAGAATTTAATTCGGGAGTTTCCTGCATATATTTTCACATTCTTGTATTACAGATAGAAAATCAATAGGACAGCTTAGATTTTGTAGCAGAAAAAGTAATAAAACACGTCTAATCTTCGATTCGTCATGAAGCCATTTGGCATTTTTGATTCGGCTCTGATTTAACCAAACTAACAATTTATATTGTATTTATATTTAGATCAGCGAATATTTTTTCATAGACTCGCAGATTACAGAGCAATATTTTCCAGTACCGTTATATATATTGCAGCCATTTTCAAATCACATCTCATTATCGTGTCAAAGTGTTGCTTGCTGCATCATTGGTTTACGGATACGGAGCGGTCGGTTTATTTGGTTTCCTCCGGAAACTGTGTAGCAGCTTGTATATCACATAAGAAATGTCCGTCAAAGCTGACATAAGTCTATTAAGTTACCACGGGGGTACTAGAAGACCTTTTTTTTCCTGTAAAACTTGACCGACGATTCTCAAATTTCAAGAACAAAATTTCGACAAAGGAAAAAGGGATGACCTGGGTCATCAGGTTTCGCCTTTCCACATGGTTAACCGGTCACTTAAATAAAACATAGTAGAATCACATTTGAAACATGAGTATAAAAAAAGATTTTATATCTTCAGAAAAAGGAATTACCGAGATTAACTCTATCGCAGTACTTTCCAACCGTGATGGAATTACCCACATCCAGATGTGTGAAGACTAAACCGCGGTTCAAAGGCTGATTGATAGGTGCAATTTACTTGTGGCATGTTTTATCACGTCGTGCAGATAATGGTGAATACAATTGCCTCTCACTGTACTTCTTCGATTCATCGTTACAACATGTAAGCAATAAAACAGAAACGTATTGTTTCAAGATTTCGGCGATGGTGTAAAACAAAGCGATTCCATCGCACGATGCCGATAGAAATTTAAGAGTTTCAATGGTCGAATGGCCATTACAATAACGGCGGAGTACGAGGAAGAATGAATAAGTAAAAGATTGGCGCAGTTGAAGAAGGAAAAAAAGAGACACAACTGGTCGTAAAAGTCAAGATTGGTTGCCAGGTAACAGGGGACAGACGTATTTTTATCATTATTTACCTCACGTTGAAAATTTTAAAAGCTGTTCAAATAACGGGCGATCGGCGAATGCAAGCTTTTTCGGGACGTGCGAATATTTGCGTAACATGCATACCTACAGCCGAGCATTTTAATGGGATGATTATGGAACGTGCGAGTCCGCGCGACTCGTCGCGGTTTCGTCGTCACTCTTTCAACACCAAAAGCTCGACGGCAGAGCGTGAAGTAAGTCACCAGGTCGAAACGATTAATTGTATACCTGTCTCAATTCATTCTTAAACCGAGTCTGATGAATAGCTGCAGGTTTGCCAGACCAGCGATTGTCTCCAGCAGCTCTCAGCTCACTAAAAGCAAAATCTTTCAGGTAACCGCGAACAAGCGACTCTAGTAACAGTACCTATAACAAACGTCTTGGACAATTGCGTAAGTCATTGATGGCAAGTATTTCTGGTGACGTCTACCTCGCACAAAAGTGGCTGATGCATGACTTTCAGACTTGGCGAACGAAGCGTATCTCCAAAAACATGTTTTTCTCATCAACGTGTACTCGCGGATTGCATTTTTTTCGCGCCACAGACTACTTTGATAAATTCTGAATGGCGGTGTTCGACGAGCGGACTTGCCAACTCGAAAATACAGTTTTTGCTACCATCTATGGACAGGCTTGCTCCGAATTCTGCACGCTTTTTGGAGCGGTGACGTGGCGTCCGTTCTCTGCAGGTAGCCGATATCCTTGGAAGCGTGCACAGCCGAATTAAGGACTATGGTCCAGATTGCAAATAGGCGCCGGGTCGAAAGACTTTCGTAATATCACATTCATCGTGTGTAGTCATGCAGCTTCGTACACATTAGACGTATTATTCATGTACCCTGCGTGTCGCGTTCGTCACAATACGCGGTTTGAATATTTCGAACCTTTTGTAAGTAAAGTATATACTCAACGCCCGTGTCTACCGGCTTTGGGAGTGTTTCAACGTGCCATGACGTCACGCTGAAAGAGAAGTGGATCGTAAAAGAAACCGCAATAAAAATCTCACCACCACCACTGGCAGAGTTGCAACCATCGTATTACGCCCTGTTTAAATAACCGAATAACCGAACTGTATTGTCCAAATACTGATCCAAACACTTCTCAGGTGTAAATTCTGGATTGGCTTTATAATTGAATAGCCTGCGGCGTCGATCTTCGCCTCAATGATACCGATGACAAATAAGAGGAAGCAAAATCTTCTGATTAATAAACAATACTTTTCGAAGTATTATGCCTGAATGATCGCGTGATTTGGTTGCCGGTGTTGTCGTCCAAGTCTTCTTAACGACCGTCGGACTGTTTACGACCGAGACATGGTCGCGGTTTAAGTCTACGGTTTCACCTCGAGACATAATTTTTTCATCACCAGGTGTCATGTCTTCGTACCAGAATGCGAAACACTCATAAAGGGAACCGTTGCGTCATGGTTTATTTATGAGATCACTCCCGTGACGTAATTTCCGTGACAAGGTAACGGGCTGCTGGTACCTTATCAGTTGATTAGCATTCAGCGTGTACTGCATGTTATACTTGTTTGCAATGTAAATAAAAATCATGTTCCGAAGATTGGATGATCTTCGTTGCGAACAACGTTGTTCGACATTTTAAACGAAGTATTATTTTCTGGGATTCATTTCGACGAAACGAATCAGTCTTGGTGGTAATGATCGACGTAGGAACATTATTAAAAATTCCTCCCGAAGATTTGTCGTTTTATGCGAAAGGCCACGGCGTTTACAAGAATTGAACAGTATTCACAGGTATTTTCGCCGTGCTGAGAGATAACTTTGGATAATCGATAGCCAAGCCGTGCCATGGCAACGAATATTGTTAGGACAATGAGGTCAGTTTCAGAATGCTGCTTCTTTACTGTACCGCGTAACTTGGTCGTCAATCACAAGAGGTGACGGACTTGTGACGAAAAAATAACACAAAATGGGTAACACCGAAAGCAATGTTACAAGTGGCGTAAAGAAACAGACGGACACGTCGTCAATCTTGCTGTACAAACTGGTAGATCTGAAAGGTGAGCAAAATTTGGATGCCCGGAAAAAATACTCCGTAAACGATCTTTGCAATAATGATTCTATTTAGATTAATTAAGTAAGTTAGGTGAGAAGTGAATGCGAGAGTGACAAAGTGACGTCATCAAAGATGCGCGGCAATCTTGCGGTAAATTTCGGAAGTGAACGCGATATTCATTCGCGTTTCTTTCGACTGTCACTCTAATTACAAATGTTGCGAGTTTAAAACACTCGCACTTCTGGTAACGGAATCCCGGGCTCATTTCCATATTTACGAATATACGTAACAATGCAATGATAAATTATGTCAGGACTGGGCTATTTATACAGGGGCGAAGCTATATGCGGCTAGAGTACGAAAATAAAGCTGGCGTTCCTGAAATTTTTCGGCCTCTATCTCTTTATTCGTCTCTGCCATAAGCGCGTCGGCGTCCATGCGTAATCGGCAAGTGAAGTGCTAACGGCTGAGCAGTTCGAGTGTCCGCAGACTCAGGATAATATATTACACCGGAATGCTTGCAGTAGTGACGTAATTTGGCCGACGTTCCATTAGAGATATTATTTTGGCCAGGCTGCCTGTAATTATCAATATTTAGTTCCACCACCCGTTCCTCTCCTCTGATGCGGTTTAACGACGCACGTCCGACTATCGCTTTCGATCGCTAACGCACGTACCTATAGCGAAATTCCTGTACCGCAAGCCGGCGATTTGCAAACAGTTTATTAACTTCCTCCAGCTTGTAATATGAATACCCTCCAATTTTCGACAATATTTGCTCACTAATTATACAGGCGGAGGTCTCCTCGTTGACATGATGAAGAGAGCTGCTCAAACGAAACAGTTTGCCGAGCTTGACCACGCGATGAGGACGAAAGTCGAACCCTTTTTGTACAACAAGGGCAAAGGGAAGTGGATACCGATCAGCAAACTGGTCCTCTTACGCAACAAGGAACGACCTAGACATAAAATGGTAGGATATGGGCAGTAGTAAAACGTCCGCTCCAACTTTTAACACAGCGTTAAGTCTCTTCGAAAATTTTCAGTTACCAGTGCTAAGAGCCATGGAAAATCCAGGCGAATACGACATCGACAAAGACCTTGGCGACGAGGAGATCGACGAGGACAATATAGGTTCGCACATTTATTCCACCATTTTTGTTTCGCCAAGTGGTCGTGAGACGTTTTTAGTAATGTAGCATTTTATTACTAGATAAAAGCAAGTACAGAGAAGTCTGTTGGTCTTTGAGCGAAAGAGGCGCGGTTGGGGAGACCATTTTGCATCTTTGCATGCTAAACGCAACGGCGATTCACGCTGACTTGGCCAAACGTCTCTTGAGGTTCTATCCAAAGCTGATCAACGACATTTACATCAGTGACGAGTACTATGGTGGGTTGACGAGCTTGAAGAAGGTCAACAAAGCATGCAGGTTCGAATAAAAATCAGATTTACCTTATCGTTCGGGAAACGATTCCAGGCGAAAACGTACTGCATATCGCAATCGTCAACGAAGATCCTGCGATGGTGAAATTCTTACTAGACAGTGGAGCAGACGTCCACGAGAGATGTTTTGGGAATTTCATGTGCCCCGAGGATCAAAAAGCGTCAAGAGCCGACAGTATGGAACATGAATGGGTTTGCGTCGCACCGGAAACGAATTACAAAGGGTATAAGATATACATACTCATTTCGCAGTGCTCTTCTCGTATTACACAATCATTTTTTATCGTCACAGTTACGTTTACTGGGGAGAGTATCCGTTGAGTTTTGCCGCTTGTCTTGGCCAGGAAGAATGTTATCGTTTGATGCTCGCGCGAGGTGCTGATCCTGACAAGCAGGACACAAACGGCAACACGGTTCTACACATGTTGGTCATTTATCAAAAACTTGTGAGTGATACGAATTGGAATCGTTTAGCGGAGAGCCTGGAGATTGGTGTCGTCTCTTATCTGACGTTTCGTGCTCGTTTAGGCAACCTTTGACATGGCCTACGAAGTGGGGGCGTCACTAGCGATCAGAAACGTTCAATTTTTGACACCATTGACTCTGGCTGCGAAATTGGCGCGAATCGAGATGTTTTTCCACATTTTAAACATCGAAAGAGAGATATATTGGCAAATCGGTAGCATCACTTGCGCAGCTTATCCTCTATCGCTGATTGATACCATAGATATTGCCACCGGTAGAATAAGCAACAATTCTGCTCTGAATTTGGTCGTCTTTGGTGTAAGTTTGCCTAAAATTCACACGTGCCGTTACGGCACAGACATAATTTCATCACTCTGGTCATTGGTTTTAGGACAAAGATGAACATTTGGAACTGATGGACGGCGTGCTGGTGGATCTTTTAAATGCAAAGTGGAACACGTTTGTCAAATCAAGGTAAACCAATGGAATGTTGTAAACAAGCCCACCATGCGCGTCTCGAGTGTACTCCACCTCGATACTATGACGTTATTTACGATACGTTGATCTCATCGCTCCATTCCTAAGATTTCTACGTGATTCGACTAAAATCGAACGCTTCTCAACGGAGAGAAAGAGCCCAATGCTATCCAAATCTGACCCTAATTTATTCAACTGAATAATATTCACAGGTTCTATCGGCAGTACTTCTTGTTCTGCTTCTACTTCTTAATTTCCTTGGTCAGCTTCACCCTTAGACCAGGACCAGTGACTAAAGCGGCGCCTACGTCGAGTCCGCTGTCCCTGTCAACGGTTGAGGAAATTTCGAGGCTAGCTAAAAATTTGACGACATCTCTTGCCTCGAACATAACATCGTTAGTGAGCATTTCGCCGGGCGCGGTAAGCTGGCTAAGTTCTCAAATAGCATTGAACATCACTTCGTCACTGGAAGAGATTCTCGTCGCATTGCTGCTAAGAGGGCTTTCAACAACGGAATCAAGCGTGACCGAGATCATTTCTCGTTCGGATGAAAATTTCACAACTGTTAGCGAAAATGTGACCACTGGTTTCGACTACCTGTCCACAGCTGTCTACAGCATTTTGACTGAAAACACAACTTTATTCGGCTTAAACTGGACCACCCTTGCTTCAGACGTTGAGAATGGAGGCAGCTGGTAATGCATAATCACTCGTACTGTCAAAGCTAGGCATAAATAGTAATAAATAAACAGTAAACCTAGTGCATGGTCGTAGGTGGAACGCATTGACGACTGAATGCCGGCTGATGGACGTGACGGGAAGTGCTGCAAAGGTCCGACTGGTTGCCGAAATTCTAATGGAGCTCGGGGCGATTTTATACATAGCGGCGGCCCTACGAGAGGCGAGATTTCTCGGGCTTAATATGTTTATAGAAAACCTGGTCAGTTCGCTGGAGAAAGAGGAACGTCGTTTCCATTGCGGTT
This sequence comes from Diprion similis, assembly GCF_021155765.1. Lineage (NCBI taxonomy): Eukaryota > Metazoa > Arthropoda > Insecta > Hymenoptera > Diprionidae > Diprion > Diprion similis. Next base: position 20,414,847 of record NC_060110.1, on the reverse strand, counting down.
TACAAGATTTACGAGTCAGAAGCATGGTGAAGTCCGATCGAAACCTTTTGTTTAACAGATGACCGCACCGTCCCGGGTGATGTTCCTATTCTCGTGCGCCATATTGCTCTCTTTCCCAATTTTGAGGCTGACTTGTGCCGACGAGGTTGAAGACATGCTGGCTGTTGTCGTGATGCTGACCCTGGCACCATACTTCTTGTTTTTCTGCAGAGGATTCAAGACCGTCGGTCCCTTCGTCGTAATGATATACAGGATGATAATGGGTGACCTTTTGAGATTCGTATCGATATATATGGTCTTCGTTATGGGATTCTCGCAAGGTAGAATATCTCGCTTTGATTTACGTCGTTCGGATCAACGTCTGCCGTTAAGTCCGGGTCGCAATCTCTTTCCCTTTTACATACCGCATCTGGGATTGTACGTAGTGGAATAAATTACGTTGGTTTATGTCCTTAACATTGAGAACATCCCACGCTCTAATGTTGACATGTTTTACATCTTGCCCACGCTCTATTCGAAGGGACAATGCCACTGATCCTCACTCTGGTCAGCACTCATTTGGCCTTAATATTGATTATGCGGCACGCGATGATGTCAGCGAAAGATCGAGCGGCCGGTGTTGTCACGTGACAAAGCCTGAATGTCACAACCTGTTGCTCAAATTCACATTTTTATTCATACATCTATTCGAGATTTTTTCAAACAAAATATGAAAAACTGCAACTTGTGTTCTTGTGATTTGACCGAACAGAAAAGACTTGACTTAGTATATCAGAATTGAAGAAGAGTAGAGCCTGAGGATTTTTTAGGCATAATTATAACACTGTGCGGTAGGAAAACTCTGAAACAAAACTTAACGTTTTTCAGCCTACTATATAATCTTTCTTTCTTTCAACAAAAACGGTACAGAACCTGATAATCCTGTACCTTCTCCAATGGAAAGTATAATGGCCATGTTTTTGATGAGCATGACTAATTTTGGAGATTATTACGGTGCTTTTGAGAACACTCATCATAGAACAGAAGCTAAGGTATCATCTTTCACTTCCCACGTACAATATTGAAATGATCTTTGAGATTCATGTAGAGCTTCGTTTCATTACAGTGTCTTTTCGTCGTGTACATGGCCATTGTAGCGATCTTATTGGTCAACATGTTGATCGCTATGATGGGCAACACTTACCAAAAAATCGCCGAGACCCGGAACGAGTGGCAAAGACAGGTACGCGATAGTCGAGTTGTTTGTTTCGATTACGATTCGTTGGTGTGGTACAATTTCTCAAGCGAATCTTCGATCTTGGTTAACTGCTAATTTAACCAGAAAAACGTTGTACGACTGGTCAGTAACTGTCTTCTCGTCGGTTAGATAATCGTACGTCGTTAACGAGGCGCCGGCGTAACTTGACACTATAATTTATCTAATTAATGTCTCTAACCCTGGTCCAAAGAATTTACATACCAAACTGGATTTTCAATAAATTTTTATTAATCGATCTCTCAGTGGGCCAGAATAGTTTTGGTCGTTGAGAGAGGCGTGAGTCCAACTGAAAGACTGAAAAAATTAATGGACTATTCCCAACCGATGTCCGATGGACGGAGAGCTCTGGTGCTCAGATTGAACCAATCCGTAAGCCGTTTGCTTTTCTCCGTAATAATGACCAAAATACGAACATCACAAAAATTCTATGAAATGCATTTCTTTACAGGAGGCAGACAAGGAAGAGATGAAGGAAATATTGGAAATGAAGAGGGTTCACGACAGGTTGGTTAAGAAACGCAAGGAAAAGATCCATGAGAACGAAATGAAAAAATTTTCTGCACAAACGAATTCTGTGCTTGGAAAAGACCTGCAAATGAACGAGAGTGTGGCATGAGAAGGTACGTTAGTCACGCACTGAAAACTGAATTTGACGCAGTGAGTATAATAAAAGAGTTAAAACGAAACTGGAATAACTCGTTGCATCAAAAAATTCGAAACAGATTTCGAACATGACTTTTTTCTTTTATTTTATACGGAAGAATAGGACAATAAAAAGACACGCATATAATACGGTTTCGAATTTTACGAATGTTTAACAGACATTGAATACCTTGTTCAAGATGCCATTCCTTAAATCACATTCAACTAATGTACATTATACAGTGATGGCAGGTTCTTCTACATCTTTTCTCTTATACTATTTGTAAAATTTATTTTCTAGAATATTATTGGCAGGAAAATATTTTGGTTTTATTCATCAGTTATCAGGTGAAGAAATTCGCAGCTGGTACTTTGATGGGCATTTGATGCATCATCTCGGCCTTTTCGGAAATAATGTACAACAGACGATTCGACTTGTTCGAGGTAGCCAGCGACTTTCGAGTTCTTCTCGACGATCGTGATCTCGGTATGTTCAGTGTGGGAAATTCCATAAATTTCGAAGAGCACAAGGCTGCGGAGGAAAACATTGTTCCGTGGGGCGTTTCGTTCTGGATCGGGAACGAAGGAGTCTGGAGCATAAAAATTTCCGAGATGCAGTCGTAGAGAGCGTAATAACTAAATATAGAAATTAAATGGCGCGTAAATTGTTGCGTGCAGCGAGCATTTAGCACATCAGACACATCGCACTCATCGCCGTAGGAATTTTGCAGAGTTCTCAAAACAATCACGGAGAAATGAGGGCGAAGCTTTCAAATAAAGAGATTGACAGGAGGGTTTTCGAAGCTGAATACAAACCGAATGAAACGAATTTTATGGCTCCTTGCAATCGAGCCATACGGTTGTCAGTGACGTCACAAGGCGTGCAAGCATCTGGCGTCGCGACGCCGAGTCTTTGTTGGACGTGAAATCTCTCAACTTAGAAGTGAAAGCAAAACGGCAAAGCTGCATTTAGCATCGGTATAGTCGTGACTGCCACGAGTCAATATGCAACCATAGACAGATAAGTGAGAACTAATTAGTCGATTTGAAAATCAAAGATACAAGCTTATAATTATTAGGGGGAAATCAAGTTATTTTTCGAAATACTTTCCTCGGTCTTTTCTCCGAACATTTCATACTACGATCGTCGATTACCACTTAATACCGAAGATTAACGAGCGTGTTGACTTCAGCTATCATATCGAGCTTCGGATTGAAAGACAGAAGGGGACCGAGAATAAAGAATAACAAGATTACTCAGAGACATGGAAATTAACACTTATAATCACGGTTAAAAACGAACGCAAGGCCTTCGAGGGATAAAATATAGCACAATCCTATAAATATCTATGAATAACCGTTCTGCAGGTACCTGCACATACCAGCCTATGTATATATATATATATATATATATATATATATATATATACACCCCACAATTACATCACCTTGATACGGTAAATGATTAACAGATTACGCAACTCAACTAGTCATACATGCAGTCGACAATGTGCGATGGTGCACGTGCAGTTATTCCGCCACTGCAAGAGTCTCCAATAAATTATAGACATACCTTGTTATAGATGGCTGCAGAATTTTGGAGGGCGCAGGTGGATTGAGACGAATTGTTTTTACATTGCACCGAACGCATTTCAGCCGCAGACTCTTTGGCCTCTGTTGCTCGGTCAATTGAAGTCGAGCTCTGCTTGTTCTGGAAGGATTTTAAGTAAGCTTTCGGAGATGATGCCGGAGTCGTCAACGATGCCTTCATCTCCGAGAATGTCGACGCATTCCATCCTTCGAACCGGCGCTGAACCTTGGCCCTTTCCATGACCCGGTTCCATGGATCTTTTTCGTTTTCTTTTGGATCTGGACCAGTCCCCATCACGATACATGTTGGCACTGCGTACCTGAAGGCAGATGATCGACCCAATATGCATATACAGTGAAATAGACGATCGTGACGTCATGTCTACCTTGTCGTCGATTTTTTATGAGAACTGCAAATTGGGCAATTCGAATTGAAATCGATTGGAATACTGCTTTGTTTTTCCTCGAAATTTTCAACAGTCTCCTTCTTACAATTAGTTGGCTTATCGTGAAATGAAAGCATTGTGGCACCGCTCTTAAATGATTTACGCGTTTCGCTAACATTTGCTGATTGTTGCAGTATTTTTTGGGGACATGAAACATACTGGGCGTCATTCAAATTGTCTCGTTTATTCACTGTATTTATCTCTGCAAACCTTAATTTTGCTGGGGGAAAATATTAGAATTATATTCAGACTATTTTGCTATGTAACTAGAAACCCCAAATCAAAGTCTCACCAAGATTATTACTTGCGTCGCTTATTTCAGCTGATAAACTCGCCATGACATTCGAAATATTCTGTTGCCCGTTATCATTGATTTTCACACTCGATCCTGATTCCATATCAGTTTTTATTTCCAGGACTTCAGCTGTCCGAGACACTCTGTCGGTAGATTGTAACAATTTTAAAGCGACGAGAAATGACTCTAGCGTCTGACAACCGCTGTCATTGTTTGATAAAAACAAATCGGAGACCAGAGTTATCGTCCCGATTGATTCGTTCGAAGAGAGGTCATTCGTGTCTGTACAGACATCCATCATAGAGCAGCTGTTCTGTTTCGCAGAAACAGTTGTGCCTATGCTTCGGGTTGAGAGGACAGTTTGCACGCCTGCCGGACTGAAGGACCTTTCGAAAGCAACGTTCAAGACTTCGGTCGACGAATCCAGTCTGCAAGTGACGTAAAAACGGGTTTGCACTAACTGTCGTGCGAAAAAATTAGTCAATTTCGCAAATGACTCACCTGTCAGCTGTTTCCGGAGTGACTTGAAAGTTGCTCACAGAACTTTTCAGAGACTTGACGAATCGTCGACATTTTATCTTGTTCACGTGTTCACACTTGCGTTTGTAATTGTACGTATAATCGGATTGAATCGATGGAGCTAAGTCCGAATCGTCTGTTTCCGAGTCGACAATCAGATGGGCTCTTAAGTGTGAGCAGAAATTTTGGCTCGATCGTTGATCAGAGTCCCCGAGAGATCTGTGCCTGAGATCACGTTCTCTTAGCTGTAAATCGTGCCTGGGACTCCAGGCATTTTTGTGACATCGACATCCTTTCACAAATATGTTTTTCGTCGACCAAACTTTGTCCAGAAATAAATTACCTCCGAACCTGTTCTTCCTCATCTTGAATCTCGTACGATTTTCAAAATCAGCATTTATATTCGTGAACGAACCTTTTATCCGAGATAAATTTCTTGTCAATTTGAAATCCGATTCAACTTCCGATTCCATGTAATAGTCTGAGTCATAGTCCGCGTCCGGACTTGAATAGAGCTCGTTCAATTTTCGCATTAAAGAATCGTTTTGGATTTTCGGTTTCTTCCGCAAAGAATTATTACAATCACACGCCGTGTACCAGTTTCTTTGAGACAATGCTGGAACGTCTGTTCTCCAAATTTCAGGGTACCTGATTCCCTTGCTAAGATTGCCTAACCCCTTCTTGAGGTCGGTAAAGTTACGTAAATTTATCTCTTCCGGGCTTGGATCAAATCCCGTATAATTGAATTTTGACCCCAGCTTACACGGCTCTGAAAGATATTCGTTTGGGTTCGTAATCCAGGGAATTGTCTGACTATTATCTTGACAAGTTGGAGCAGCTGTACACCTTGTACTGTTCGGCGAAGATCTGAATTCGAAGCCTTCGTTTATGTTTCCAACACCACAATCGTTCACCAATTGGATTTGATTCTCCGTCATCGTGTAGTACGAATTTTGATTATGAACTGGATTTAATTCTGGGAAATTACTTTCTTCCTCGTCGAAGCTAATCCTCACTTGATCATTGCTCTGTTCAAGGTCTGTCGTACTTCGCTGCTCCCAGCATCCTTTCCATGCCAATTCAAATCTGCCTGTCGTGTCTGATAAGGGAAACAATTCATCGCCAGGCGGTACTGAAAGTTCTAATTCTGCGTGATCAGAGATGATTGATCGATCGCTTAATGTCTGACATACATCCTGAAATGTCACCATCTTTCCTGGCAATGAGGGCAGATGATCGTTCGATTCGATTTTGGAAATTTGTCTTTCTCCGAAGCAACTGAAAGTCGAGCTTTGCTGGGGTGTTTTAATCGGGATCTTTGACTTCTGGTTGGTCTTCAATTTGGCTACTTTCTTTCTGACTAAATGATCTTCCGTTTCTGGATTCAAATTAAAATCCTTGCTGCGCATGGAATCAAAGGTTTCAGGAATCAGCACCTGCCACCTATTGCGTTGCAAATGCCTCTCGACGTCTTGCTGCTTGCAACATTGATCAAGTTCAGCATCCCGTGCATCATAGGTCAGTTCCTCTTCATCTAATGTCGGAACATGAGTGGTACCAAAATCCAAGGTTTCCCGTACCAAAAACTTGAGTCGTTTTGGCCTCTTTTTTCCTATCATTTCCCCAGCTTCCTTCGTCGAATTTCCAAATGTCAAAGTATTCGTAAGAACAGAGATCATAGGTTCGCCAAAGTCATCCTCAGGTGTCACTGAAACTATCTCCACCTCTTCTTTCGACACTTTTTCAGTCATAAGTTCTGACTGGGTAACATCGAACTCAATGACTTCAGGCTCTTCTTCGTGTACGGTATTCTCTAAGTCCAGATCACCTAAACTGAAAATAGCTGTGGAGGTTTTCAGAGTGACAGACGAGTTTGAAGGCAAAGCGAACTTGGAATTGACAAATCCGAACCATGAGTTATCAGTGCCGTGGGTGTTCGCAGTCACGAAGCGTCGTGCTGATGAGATTTCATCCTCATTTTTGAAGAGGCAACAGTTTGAGAGAGTAGTTGTATTTTCTACTACAGGATCACTGAAGGTGACCCGTCGCTTAGGAATTAATAGATGATCACTGATTTCCTTCTTGAAAGGCTGGAGGTCAGTTTTTGATTCCAAAGTCTCCGCAGATGAATGAATGTCTACTTTCCCTACCTTCTTGGAATCCTCCTTTTTCCGCGTTCTGATAAACTGTACAAATTCGAGTGTACCACGATGTTGCAGCCTAGAAGATTAATGTTAATTTTAAATGTCATCAGGATATGATGTTATCCTTAATCGGAATAATACCTGGAATCACTTTGCGTCGCGCAGATTAAAATTTCTCTCTTTGACTCAAGTGAGTTTTTTAAATTTGTCGACTCTGTTTTACGTTGAAAATATTCCGACAGTATTGATTTCTTGTTTTGCAAGAGGTAGGTTAGTTCCTCTTTGGTTAGTATGCAGATAGACTCTCTCAAGGCTTTCGGTGTGAATAATTTCGATGGGAAGAAGTTTTTCACAGAGCTGGAAATGTCAAGCTTTCATAATGAGTCTGGTCTGATGACGTAAATTTGACGAAAATTTGAAAACTACACATCTAGTTTCGTTAATTGATTTCCACAGTTGATTGATTAATAATTTAATTCATTATAAAACCTCAAGTATTTTTCTCTCTGTTCAGCTATTTCGAATTTCGACGAACTCTGCGATTTTCTCCCTGTCCTATCACCCAGCCAACGTTCTTGTGAATGGTCGTTAGAGTTAGTCGACAGACATGTGACCGTTGACAATCCGCAACAACTATCCCCAACTATAAATTCTGCACTTCGTTTTGAGTCTGGATTTAGCGCCGTTGATACTTTCAGATCCGAACCGGAAAAAAGATGAGATGACGATGACGATCCTGCATTCAATATATTCACCAACCTGAAAGTAAATTCATATATATTATTATATTTCCATAGTACCACTGCAATTGATCCTCACCTAAGCATACGAGCTATCAACAATTCAAAAGCCAAGTGAGCGTGTTCCAAAGTATTACCAAGACTTTGTGGAACGACGGTATCTCTGAGAGAAGGGACGGAGCTCTGGGAGGAAGTGACAGTCACACCAGAAAAAGAAGCCCCAAAAGACGATCTTGAGAAGTAGAAAATGATCTAGAAAATTTTTTGGAACATCCACGGTTCGCATCAAATTACATTTCTAATTATGTATTAACCTGGAACACTTGACTCCAACGGAAACCGACGAGCACGAACAATTTGCCCGCAAAGGCATCAAAGTATTCCAAAGATCAGCAGCCTTTGAGCTGAGCAATGATGGCGGGAGTCGATAATATCGTCTATGCGGTTTTTGTAGTCGATTTTTCCGTTGCCATAAACGATTCGTTGGCCAGATATTAGTCAGGGTTGATACGGAGGAATTTTCGGACAGTTCCTGGTTGGCTCCTTCGAGCTTATCGACGGGCTTTTTTCGCAAGGCCTTGTTAACTAAGTTGAATAATTTTTTTTTATTTTTACGGAAATAGTCGTTACTAGTTTCTTGATTTTTTTCAACTGAGTTTTGAAAGGAAACTCGAACCTACTCAAAGAATACCAGCCTGTATCATGCTGCACCTTCATATCGACTATAATTTTCAGTATAAATGCTGGTCAAAATGTGGAAATTCCTTTTGTTACATTTTTTTATGTTTTTATCCACTCGAGTAAAATTTAAACCCTCATGGCGTTATGAAGATATTGAACAAAACGGTCAGGGGTAACATAACCAAATTTAATTAATGATGTTTCCTACGAAGTACGGTGGCGGATAGGTAAGTAAGTGACCATGGCAACAAACAGTTTCCTGGATACCTCGGTTTTACTTGTCACTAAAATATAACGCAGTTGGTGCAGTAAATATCAGCTGATTGACAGATTTGAATAATATAATATAAATAAAGATAAATATATAACAAATTGCTGGTAAAAAATTTCCTCATAAAAAATGAGCATTTTGGAACAACCTATCGATTATGAAGCTCTCGAAGTTGAGTTGCACGATGCCGTGAAAGCCGACGCTTTATACAAGCTCCAAAATGACGCGAAAATTCGTGCGGTCGAACAACGCGTTCCTACGTACGATCAATTCAGAGATATGGTGTGACGAGAGTTTTGTAAATATGTCATATTTGGGCGTGAATACAAGTCACAGTTTTTTCACGTTTAATTATATTTTACAACTTTTTCAAGGTAAGTGCAGCTCACTTGAAGCCCGTGGAGCGTTCAGACAAGCAACCCAAGTTGGGAGTTCGGTGGAACAGCGCAGCATCATGCACGAATTCCAAAACTCAACTTCCCCATGGCTTTTACACGTTAACCAAATCGATGCCCCACAAACCCGCAGACTCGTTTGATAACAACGTGGAAAAAGCGGAGGATACCACAATTATTCAAAATGTGCAGGCCCCAAAAACGACTGAGGAATTCTTGCAAACGTGGAAAAAAATAACTGAACACAAGAAGAGATTTGAATATTTATTGACCATAAAGTAACGTAATTGTTTCATTTATGCTTTCGGATATCGATTACTGTAACAGGCGAGTTTTGAAACACTTTTGCAATTAAATTTTTCATATCGTGTTTCAGGCCCGTCGTTTTTATCGAAATATTTCGACCTGAGGTCCCTCTTGGCGTTCTGGGAGAGATCATGGACGCATGCCTGAGGAATTTACCAGAGGGTGACGATGTAGATACGGTAATTGATGTCTTGACAGCTCTCAGTCATTGCAACAGGTTTCAGTTGAGCGTGAACTTCATGACGCAAGAGGAAAAAGACGTTTCTAAACAATTATTCCGAAGACTTCTTGCCAGGGGAAAGGCCGGGGATGGGGCGGCAGAAGTTACCGTAAATATGTTGCGGAAACGGTATCAAATAAAATTCAACTGAATCTGTAACTTCTTTGTACGCCTAGTGCATAAAGTACTGTGTGTATTGTGAATCATGATTGTAGGCTTCGTCTGTCTTCACGATATTAAGTGTTGAAATGTGTCTCGAATATGTAATGGTATGCGCATGCTGGAATGTTCTCTGACATTTGTCGAACAATAAAATTCATTGCTCTCGACCTCGTAATTCGAACCTTGTTTTTTACAACAAAATATCTTTAATGATTAGTGTTGTGTCTTTCTTACGTAGAATATCTATAATTAATTAACGCTATCGCGTTGCAGAGTCTTTTAAATACAGGCGCCTTGGAGCATGCGCGATCCGAAAGTCACGTGACATCTATTGTCGTACGGTCTTCAACATGGCGGTTGACAACACACGACTATTTTTCAAATGTTGTGAATTTTGAGGAATAGTTTAGTACCGTAGTTTTTTGTACATATTTTACTTAGTCCAACGACATCCTAAACGTTACCAAACGTCCTGAATACCATTGTTAATACTTGTTAAAACCAAAGAAAAAATACCGGCAGGATTTACCGTGGCTCGTGAAGATTTAACCTTACTAATATTAATTCATATGCTAAATATGCGACAGTACCGGATCATACTAATATAATTCTTGTTTTAAAAGATAAAAACGAATAGGAATGATCGCTCGCTTTGACTATACGTAACTATTTTTAATGATAAGATATTTGTTTTACATGTAAACAAAACTTTGTAGACCTATTTATTATTTTGGAATTTCGCTGCGCTTCGAGATAATCTTCTTACGCCAAACGTCCAAATTATAGAGACTAGTCTGACATCGTCGAAACTAAAACGAATTAATTACACTTGAAGGAAAAGTTCTAAAACTTTGTCAGCGGTCTTACTTCATGTTTTAAAATACTACATGTATAAATATAACATTCAGCTATGAGGCTGGAGGAGCTGCCATTGCGTCTGAGCTCGGACGAACGAGACTTCGAAATGGATGAAGAGACTGACTACCTTTTGCAACCTTCGGAAGATAGCATCCGCTTGTTGGCGTCAAGGAATCGACGTTTCAACACTTGCTCGCGATTCTGCACAAATATATTATGCGGGTAAGTCAAACATAATCCGCATATAATTAATTTATTATCAGCCTTGTTCACCAGAAAAATAGTTCGAACAAATTTCCCGCCTTCATATCGAAATGAGTGAAATCGATATTTTGTGACGCTTGAATCTCCAGCATTGCCGCCAGATAGCAGCAACTCACTGAATCACGATTCTCAATCAGAGAAACTTATACAATTGATGATTGATCGGGTGGAAATCATTAACCGTTGACCGAGAATTTTAAAAGATGATTATCCTAATGCGGTTTTCCGTATTCTTGTGGGATTTCGTGTTAAACGGGTTCCGCCGATAAAGAAGCTACCGGATTGTACACGGTTTTTTACTGTCTCAAGCCCGCCTGAGCTTATTTACCTACAGAGTACTGGTCGCAAAAATTTTCCAGGGATAACTGGTTCAAAATTCTTTCTCCATCGATTTTACTCATGAACACAAAAAACTATTGGTCTTAAAAAGTGATTGATAATGCTGAAGGAATTTTATCTCTCTGCCACCGCAATCCCACCGCATTTATATCTTACGGCGGAAATGCGACAGTTAAAGGCATTGAACTACGAGAGATAAACTCATGACTCCTTCAGCGGGAATCCCGCGATCGGTAGAAAGTTTTCTTGAAAAATATTCGCGATTTTAATATCATCTCATTCTTTTACAAAGCATGGCGCGATTCGTCCGTGAAGCATGGAAATGCCTGATTTGAATGATCATCCCAATTTGGTAATATTTGTCGATTGCATTAACCGGCTTGGACCAATGATACAGTTCTTCCCGACCGACTGATCTTACCGTAGCTCATGTTTTTATATATCTTCTTAAAAATCAAATGAGATTTCATTCATATATTTGACGATTTTTATTAAGTTTGGTCTGTAAATCGCTTGGCTATTTTTGTTTATTTGGAAAAAAGAGCGATGCATAAAAAATAGAACTGTAATCTCGATTACCGATCGTGCGGACCTTGTCCAGATTGATCGAATTGATTACTTGTTGACCCCGGTCTAATACTTAATTAATTCATGGTAAGACCCATAGGTGTCGCCAGTATATCTTTGGGATGAAAACTTGGAAAACGTCCATTTTCATAGCGTGTAAATTGAACGAAAACAATGATATATATCGGCGTTAAATAGAACACAACACGACGCGCTATTTTCCTACATTGTGCTAACAAGTGTTGAACGCAAAAATTTTACCCGCAACCTTTGTTCTTATTGGTTCTATTGTTGTCCTGAACGGAGGCGTGCCACAGTGCATAGGTCTCTGGATGATGTCATGTGAAGCTAAAGCGTTTTTGTTATCTCGCTAAACTACGAATCCGACTTTGTCTCATCCCAATTCAGTCTACATTCTATAGAAATAATTGAAAGACTGCGAGTCCGCGTCATGTTAAGTGCCGTTTTGTAAACGATACACCAACCAAATGGAGACCCACAGCAACGTAATAAGACTTTCGAAGGAGGACATTCCGCTGATATCGAGGCCCAGGAATGACAGGTCGTGGACAAGGTGACGCACTTCTGTTGTACGAATGACCGAGGAATACTGCGTATACCTCAATTTTTCGACCGTTTTCGGCCAGCGGAACTTAGCTATCTATCTATACTATACCGGCTGGCTATGAACGCGACGAACGCCACTCGCCGCAGTTCGATACATCCGGCAGTTCGCTAAGTTTATTTAACGAGGGAATTCGTCTCCTCGTAATCGCGGATCCGTCGCTGCATATACGTCGTACCTATGCAAGCGTCAATAAATTGCTCAACGATCGTGCTAAAATTTAGTCACCACCAGCTACACTTCCCCCCAAAAAGAAATGTGTAGCCCCCCTTGTTGCCGCACGACGCATGAGCTTAACTCTCGGCTTCGAATGTTCGTTACGCACATTTAATAACACAGTTTATATTGTTGCTCAATTTAGTTATCAACAACTGTGCTGCAAGCAATATTATAATGTATATGTCAGCGGTCACTTGTTACTTTATTTATTTCACGGTGCTAAGTATCTGTTGTAGTATTTATTACTAGAATTGAAATTTTGACTTTTGATATTTTTGGATATTGTACGCGTTTTTTTTTCTTTTTCACTAGTTTCTCTTTTTTTTGTTGCAATGGAAATTTTTTCGCGCAAGAATATTTTCTACTTTTTCTTTAACTTTGAGCTCATTTTTCACTCAGTTTTTATTGCGATGTGCAATAAGCTTGCTTCTTTACATTTCCAAGGCAAAATGGTCTTTGCTTTTACACTTGAACATGGAGTCATTGTTAGCATCGTACCCAATTGTCCAAACACTCTGAAAAAGATAAATAAACAGATGATAGCGTAAATTCATTTAAATATGAATTGGAAAGAACGAGTTTATTTTTTTCATATATTTGCGAAAAAGCACTGAAGCAGCATTAAATCTTCACGTTTGCAGTACTCACAGTTACAACCAGTAGTTATCACTTACTTCATGGTAAAATTTCGTTACAGATGTTGCACGTGGATGTGGCGACGATGTTGCAGAGAAAGGGAACTTCGAGCCAGGACAATTCACATTGGACAACCACTGTACGAAAAATTTCCGACAAATGTCATCAGGAACCAAAAGTACAACGTCATCACATTTTTACCTCTGGTGAGTTGTTGACTAATTAGTGAGGCACTAATTATACGCCGTGTCTAATAGTTTGGAATTCTAAAATTGTAGTCTAGAGCATATATTGCTTGAGATATTAAATTCAAGGTCGCAAACGTTCCTTTTCCTTTACCAATAAATTTTTCTTTTCCATTACCAATAAATTTTTATGTAAGGTCAGTTGAATATGATAGCTGTACTGGAAGACGTGTTACCTAATTATTAATTTGCTTGTAAGTTTCGATTTAAGCACCATCGCACTATGAGCTCTTGTCAAAGCAATCAAAAACCGATTTGTCAATTTTTTTTCATGAGTAATAGTTCCGGAACATGAATTGCAGTAAAGTAAATTCACTGATGAAAATAAAAGTGAGTATTTCGGATAATATTTTATTTCATTTTTAAGTTACTGTACACTCTTAATTCGCATTCTGTCATCTGTGATACCAATAATTTGTTGGGGAATTTCTTCATTGCTATAAATGATCTTAAAATACAAACTGCAATATACGGAGAATAATAATCAGAAATCAGGGAAGAATTTTCACATGACTTTCAAAGTTCTGAAAGTATAGAATTCAATAGTATTGAGACTAATAATGGAAGGTGTTCAGTCAAAGTTCAGCTTATAAGTGTAACACTAAAAAAATCAATAGAGCATCAGTGTGAGAGTTTACCTTATAGATTTATGGATACATATTCAAGTCTACAAGAAACAAGATACTTTGCTTCCTTTCGCGTAGTAGTGGGCTCATTCATTGATCTGACCTAATGATCTTATCAATCTATCGGGTTTAGGTATAGAAAACTTTCTTCTACTGATTCGATACGGTACAATTTCAATAAGTAATAACAATATGGTATTTAGGTAAAAAGTGTTTTTGTGATATGTACTTTGAAGATATGTCTCTCTTTTCCCCAGGTTCTGTTTCAGCAGTTCAAATTTTTCTTGAACCTGTACTTCCTCATAATGGCCATGTCTCAGTTTTTACCTGACATAAGGATCGGCTACTTGTACACATACTGGGGGCCTTTAGGCTTCGTTTTAACAGTGACAATTTGCCGTGAAGCCGTTGATGACTTCAGACGTTATAAAAGGGACAAGGAAGTCAATGCGCAAAAATACTACAGAATAGTTAGAGGAAGTGACACACCAGAGCTTGTTCCAAGTTCAAAATTACGAGTCGGTGACTTGGTAGGTGGACCCAACGAGCAGTCACTTGCTCTTTTCAATCAAAGCAGTAATTAAATAGTGGCCTTGCCATGTTGAGTTTTATTTCATTCCCGTTCAACATTAATAGGTTTTTACTGTTACTTTATTCGTTCCCGTGGCCTACTAAGAATCAATAAAGTTCACTGGTATGGGTATTCATAGTGTGATAAGCTTATCTGTGGGTGCAACCTGAGTGAATCACAGCTTCAGACAATATTTCTTTGAAAGCAATTCCACTATGTTTACGAAAAATCTGAAAAAATTTATAAAGTATCATATTATGTAGATGATCTATTCCTTTTAATACGAAATTTTAACATTATAGAATTTTATTCTGTTTACCTACAGTTTTTAGACTTTTTGGAGTATCCAAATATTTACATTAGTACTCGTGAGTCATGACGTCAGTAAGACTGTGATGTTGTATGTTCAATCAACTCTTCAGACCTCCTGTTGTATCAACAAGATTCATAACTAACTTAACAATTTTGTCTAACCTTGATACGAAAAAACCACCATCAACCTAAGAATTTTATCTGTGTATGTCGTTGGGATTTTAAATTACATTTACACTTGTCTCCTTTGTTGAAATAGGTAATTGTTGAAAAAGGCCAGAGAGTTCCAGCTGATTTAGTTCTGTTACGGACTACTGAAAAGTCTGGAGCATGTTTTGTCAGAACGGATCAACTGGATGGAGAAACAGACTGGAAATTGCGTTTAGCTGTTCCTGCTACTCAAAAATTGGATAACGATGCTCAGTTATTTGATATCAAAGCAAGCCTCTATGTCGAAAAGCCGCAGAAAGATATACACAGTTTTATCGGAACATTTACCAGAGTAAGTAGGTGGAGCAGTCAAAATTGAATAAAATATCCAAAAAATTGTATGAATTAAATTAATGGTACCCGAAAGTGAAGAGGGAAAAAATTTTTGACAGTAATCTGACACCTGTCACTTCTAAATTATGTTTTTTTTTTTATGATAGTTGCTATTTGTAGTATCACTAAACATACATTGACTTTATCTGATGATTGTGAAATGTTTAAACTTAGTTTATTGCTTGTAAATCTTGTTTGCTCGTGGTAAAGTAACTGCAACGAATGCGATATCAAAGAGACTTTTACATGGGGCTTCATTCAAAATTCAGCATCAAGCTAATAGGGAAGGTGATTTTTTAATTCAGTTATTTGTTACACATTTCTCCAGTATGATGGATACAGTAGTGAAGAAAGCCTCGGTGTGGACAACACTTTGTGGGCAAATACTGCGATAGCCTCAGGTTCTGCGTTAGGAATAGTTGTCTATACTGGCCAAGAAACACGATCACTGATGAATCATTCCGCTCCAAGATCTAAAGTTGGTTTACTGGACCAAGAGATCAATCAGCTGACCAAGGTAATTTTAATTATTCTTTTACCGAATTCAGGGGTCATGTACCTAGAATATTACAAAGACCTACATCAACCTTGAATTACCTACAGGTATTATTTTGTGCGGTCATCGGTCTTGCTTTGGTAATGATGTGTTTGAAGGGTTTCAATGGCCCTTGGTACCGCTACATGTTCCGTTTCGTGTTGCTGTTCTCATACATTATCCCCATAAGTTTGCGGGTAAACTTGGACATGGGCAAAACGTTTTACGCCTGGTGTATTCAAAGAGATAAAGAAATAGCGGGCACAGTTGTCAGAACGACAACTATCCCCGAAGAACTGGGAAGAATATCGTATTTGCTTAGTGACAAAACGGGAACGTTGACACAAAATATAATGGTTTTCAAAAAATTGCATTTGGGAACAGTTTCGTATGGTCAAGAAACGTTTGACGAAGTTACCTCTGTATTGAAAGCTTACTATTCAACACCAAGCTCTGAAAATTCTCCAATAAGAGTATCCACAATGTCTTATGGTGGTAAGGTCAGAAGATCTGAAAGCACAAGAATTTACGAAGCTGTCCATGCTCTTGCACTTTGCCACAATGTTACGCCAGTATACGATGATTCAACTGTTACTAATAATTTGGATACAGTAAGCGTAGAAACTGGAGATACAGGATCTATTCAAAGGTATGACTGTAAGCACATTATTGTTTTGTTATGTTTTTATTTCTGAAAGTGCCGAGGTTGTAACGAATCACATTTTATTTACAGCCAAACTGAAGCCGATCAGCACTATTATCCCACAGAGCAAAAGCCGAGTTACCAAGCCTCGAGTCCGGATGAAGTCGCATTGGTGAAATGGACCGAAGAAGTTGGTTTGGCCCTTGTAAAACGTGACTTAGTATCCATGCAGTTGAAGGCGCCAAATGGACAGGTTTTGAATTACCAAATTTTGCAAACTTTTCCTTTCACATCTGAGACGAAAAGGATGGGTATCATTGTCAGAGAGGAAGCCAGCGGCGAAACGGTGTTTTATTTGAAAGGCGCCGATGTTGTTATGTCTGGAATAGTACAATACAACGATTGGCTTGAAGAAGAATGTGGAAATATGGCCAGAGAGGGACTGAGGACTTTGGTTGTCGCTAAAAAAACTCTCACAGAAGAACAGTATCTTGATTTTGAAGCTAGGTATTCAATTCCAAGCTACTTGCAATTATAAAAAACATGAGCTGCCACTGTTCTGTCGACCACTCATGCAGGGAGTATCTGCATCACTCTGAACATTAACGTTTTCCAGGTACAATGCAGCACGAATGTGCGTCAGCGACAGAGCGTCCAGAGTTACAGCAGTTGTAGAAAGTCTCGAAAGGGAAATGGAACTTTTGTGTGTAACAGGCGTTGAAGATAAGCTCCAAGATAGAGTAAGGCCTACTTTGGAGTTGTTAAGAAATGCAGGAATAAAGGTACAAGTTTAATGCCATTCTGATTGTGCTGAAAAAATTATAACTATATTGTTCACACTGTGATGAGTGACACAAAATGGAGGGTAACACTTTTTCAACTTTTTAGATATGGATGTTGACTGGGGATAAATTGGAAACAGCAACGTGTATAGCAAAGTCTTCCCGACTAGTTTCGCGAACTCAAGGACTTCACGTATTTAAGTCCGTTGTGACAAGAACAGACGCACATTTGGAACTGAATACTTTTAGAAAAAAGCAAGATTGCGCGCTAGTTATCAGCGGGGATTCTCTCGAAGTGTGTCTCCAATACTATGAGAATGAATTTCTGGAATTGGCATGTGGCTCCCCAGCTGTCGTCTGCTGTCGATGTTCACCAACTCAAAAAGCCGAAGTTGTTACTCTCATACAGCAGCACACTGGCAAAAGAACGGCAGCTGTTGGTGACGGTGGAAATGACGTTTCAATGATACAGGCAGCGGATGCTGGTGAGGATGCTACTTTGTAAATCATTAGTATATTTTCAGCATATGACAGGCTTGGACTAATTTATATCTTCATTTTTCGCAGGTATCGGCTTGGAGGGTTTGGAAGGACGTCAGGCGTCTTTAGCTGCTGATTTTTCAATTCCTCAATTTAGTCATCTTTCTACATTGTTGCTCGTTCATGGCAGACGAAGTTACAAGCGATCTGCTGCTCTGAGTCAATTCGTCATCCATCGTGGCTTGATTATTTCTACAATGCAGGCTGTGTTTTCGGCGGTTTTCTATCTGTCGTCTGTGGCGTTGTATCAGGGATTCTTGATGGTCGGGTAAGTATTTAAAATTAATCCCCAAACTTATTGATTGATTACAATGGCAGAGAAACTTTCAAATTTTGTCTTGTTTTCAGCTACGCAACGATTTACACGATGTTCCCTGTGTTTTCATTGGTATTGGATAAGGATGTGTCCGAAAAAATTGCACTTACCTATCCAGAGCTTTATAAAGATCTTAGTAAAGGACGTTGTCTGTCTTATAAAACATTCTTTATGTGGATTTTGATCAGTATATATCAAGGTAAAATATTACTTGCAATTCTTTTCCTGCTTTACACTGCTGCTACTGATTTAAGTATGTGATTATTTTTTTAATCAAATTTCAGGGGGGGTCATAATGTACGGTGCCCTCATCATGTTCGAAGATGAATTCATCCACATTGTGGCTATTAGCTTCTCAGCATTGGTATTAACAGAATTAATTATGGTGGCCTTGACTGTTCGAACCTGGCACAAAATTATGGTTCTTGCCGAAGTTTTATCTTTGGGATTATATTTGTTATCCTTGGTCGTGTTGAAGGATTATTTCGGTAAGTAAAAATGAATTATCATCCAAGCCAATACATATTTTTGTGATTTTATCACTAGTCTTGCTCTCTAATATCTTGACTCGCTCAATCAAATCAGACATATTTTTTATACAGAAGTCAGAAATAGAGTTGTGAGCATATCCAATTTCATCATTTTACTTGCTACATTCTTAATACTAACAAAATATTTTTTTTCACGCGAGCTATAATAATGAAAAAAATTTACTTTTACACAGATGCTGAATTCATAAAGACCACAGATTTCCTTTGGAAAGTACTAGTGATAACGTTGGTCTCGTGTATGCCGTTGTACATTTTAAAATTTTTGAGAAAAAAGTTTTCACCACCGAGTTATACAAAGTTGACTTAAAGTTTAATGTGATAAAATTTTACCAGAGGATATGCGTAATCAAGAAAAACTTTACCCTGAAGGATCAATTATTTAGTAATAAATTGTCACAAAAAATTACTGATTACCTAAAATATTATACACATACTATATTAATCGTCAAAGCATTTTACGGCACTCACGTAAATTAAAAACAAGGTCTAGGCAAACTCACTCGATACGAATTTATGGGCCTTGTCTTAATTACTCAAACTGGGATACTGTAATTAATGTTTTCCGTGGAAACACTAGATTTTTATTACATCCAAGTATAAATGGTCTTCTACCATAGATGAGAAAAAACTTTTGAAGTTGGACAGTTTTCTCGTGTGTGTAAATACTCACCATAAAAAATACGAACATAGCAAAAGTTGAAAGCTGCTTTGAAACTGTAGTGGTTCATTTTCTAATAATACAATGCTGAAACATTTTTGCATGCTGCTGTTTTATAAGTTACCTGATCAAAAAAAAAAGTTATAATTCAGACAGTTATTGGCAGTGTCCTATCAATATTAATCAAGGCAGTCAAGGGGACTTTGAAAATATTCTGCATTAGTATAATAGGTACGTTTTGAAAAGCTTTGTAATTCACTGCAAGGTTCGCCTAACAAGCTTGCTTTGCTTATATTTCTGATAATTTAATTATGAAACGAGACAAGTAGTTCTAAACGGATCCAGGTACGTCGCATACTAGACTTAAAAATCAAATTTTAATTTCTCTGCGTACCATTAGAGCCATGAGACATGAACATATTTTTTTCCTGAAAAAATCTTTTGTGATCATGTTATAGAGACATCTAAAAGTATACACAGAAACGATGACTAAAATAAGATTAATAACTAATTATAAATATACATGTATACATGCATACATATGTTATTATATAATCTGTTTTTAGTTAATTTATGCGAAATAAAATAATATATTAATTACTTTAAAATCCTTATTATAGAACTAAGAATGGTTTGCAGGGTATAGTTCTAATTAAGATAGCGTTCTGTAAGTAAACATGATTTATTAATATTTCAAATTACCTAATCTCAACATTGAATTTATCCTGAACAGCTCTTCCGATTTTCTGGTGAATAGTATTAACTTCGAATTTTGTCAAAGTGCGTTCTATGTGTCTATATGTAATTTTATAACAATGTGACCTGCGGTTAGTTTTCGGATGAACAAAGTCGTCTAACAATTCGACTTGCTCGATCATATCCCCACCAATATCCCTGACTATTTCAAAAAAATCGTTCGGCGTGAAATCCGTCTCGTTTGGCAGCCAGAAACTTATATCATTTGAGGATGGTGGATAGATACTGACTCGCTGAAAAATATTATTCATTAGTCATATCTCATGACAGCTTACCCCTTAGCAACTGAACAAATAGAACAAACAGATGAATATTTAAATTCAATCAAGTTGAAACTAAACGTTTCTGTACATTACCTTGAATACAATTGGTGAGTTGTAATCCTCGACCTTAAATTGGTTTAAAAAACCAGGATCTTCACTCCAAAACAGTCTGATGTCTGGTATAGAGTAGAGCAACATGGCTAGACGTTCTAAGCCCGCGCCAAATGCCCATCCCATACGATCGCCAGCCCCAGATTTTTGCAAAATTTCCTGCCGTATTATACCACATCCTAGGACCTCTAGCCATTCATCGAACCTCAAAATTTCCAACTCCCAAGACGGGTGAGTGAATGGAAAGTATTCGTCAACCCATCGATATTTAACATCTATGAAAGTGAATGACACATTATAACGTACAGATCAAGTGGTGATTTTCAAACTATTCCAGTACGCTCGAATAATGAGCTGAAAAAAAATTATTCGAATTGAGATGCACCTTGACCGAAGAAACTTTTTACTAATCCGACTAGACAGGATTTTAATTCATGTTCCATAATTTTTGTCGCATCCAAAGTATGGCAGCCTTGTTTATCAGGACTGTCCAATTCCCTGTGTTCAAATAATCTGAAGTTTTCAGAGTCCTCCACATTTTCAAATATCTCATCTTGTGTTCGAAGTCTGACACCATCCACTTGATGAAATACAGGATAATGCGTTGAATTAATATCATCTTTTCTATAAACGTCACCGACGATTAAGAAGTTGTTCAGTCCCATCAGGATTAGTTCTGCTTGATGAGCCGTTGTATGAGCTCTGAGTAAAGTTTCAGAGTTGATATAATAGCAATCACTTTTACTTCGACTGGGATGATCTTTTGGTATAAGGAGTGAGTCAAAATTTTGTTGGACCGTGACAATTGGGCTGAGATTATCGTGGACACTGAATATTGGATTTCCCACTTTATTTGGATAAGCTTTGTAAAAATAATCTGCGATCCGTTGTCTTATGAACGACAATGGGTGATAAGGTTTTAAATGTAAGTTTTTTCCAGGATATTGACGTATCCTCTTTGTCACAGTTGTCCATTCGTCTATTGGGTATTTCTGGTCGAGAAGTTCAAGCTTCTGTCCCTTTTTCAACAGTTTCGATGCAAGGGAACATAGTCTAGCGGACGAAATCCGCACGCAGGCATGTTGTATGGTTTTGAGCATACTGTATCTGCAATTTATTATAAAGATTATGTTACTTTGTTGTCCTATGAAATGAGCCAAGAATACCTGAACAAAAACATGTGTTTGTTTATTTTTTCTAAAAAAAAGTTTTATAATCACATAGAGCAATCGGTTTTGGAAATTATCTCTGAATGCGTACCTTAACAACTGTGTATGAGAAATCATCTTTAATCAATTTAATTAAACAAGACACCGAGAATCGCCGGTGATATAATTCCAATCACGTATTTGAAACTGAAATAAGGTTAGATTACATAAACCAACGAGCACATCATGTTTCTGTCTCACAGTCTTGTCACATATTATCTAAAAGAATTCCAAATGCAATTTACTACGGTAAATATTTCACACAATATAAAAATTCTTTTACAGTGTGAAATTAGGGTTAGGTTAACTGTTGTTACTTTTTAAAGGCCCCTCTAGATGGCCTGCTATCATACACACCTGGGTTTTCATCGGGTCAAGAGTTGTGTTTTCCACCTACAACTTCCATTCAATGCCTTCAATTTTTCTCTGCCACGAGGTATGACATTGTTGGGTTTATGAAATAAGATATTATTATCGTCAATTTTTGGTCTGCATGATTGTCCAGAGAGAATTGTGATCCTTAAAACAGCAAATTTTCAATTTTACTGTCTGAATTTTCGATTGTGTTTAATTTCTTACCATGTTGGCAGAACTGGCAATCGAGTGGTTTGTTTAGCTACCAGGAATCATGGCTGTCGCCCGTGAAATGATCATCAATCTCTACCGAAATATGATCAGAGAAAGCAAGAAATGGGATTCGTATAATTACAGGCAAGTGCAAAATATCCAACTAAATACGTAGATGTGGTGGGGCTCGATATTCATTTTCCTTCGCACGCTAGAGTCGAGGATCAATGCCGGCGCGCATTGTCCGGCTTACGCAACGTAGTACGAGCGACTTTCTATTTGACAACCACGTGCATCCGGCATTGTTTGTAAAATTTGTTGAAACAATTCTTATAAATCTGGACAGTGTCAACGCGCTAAAGTAACCTTGTTCGAAAGCCGAATTAATTTTTTCTTAAACGACTTTACTCTTGGTAGAATTTTTCGCGTACGGTTTTACGATTCTTATCGGACTAATTTCAACGTATCGCCCTGTCGTCGCCTCTGTCGACAGAAAATGTGATTTTAATTGTCGCACATTTAATTTTGTTTTCCAGAATGTACGCACTTAGAAAAATCCGTCACGAATTCAGAGAAAAGAAATTGCTTCAGGACGCAGAGAAGATAAAGGAAAGTTATAACTATGGATTGACGAATCTGGATATGATCAGAAGACAAGTGACGATTGGGAATCTCTACAGCACTCGAGGTCTTGTGATAGAAAAAATGCCGCCGCAAAAAGCGCTATAGATTTAATCATTGGATAATGCAACGGTACAAATAATTATCATTTAATACCGTTCAGTGAATTGCGTAAAGGACGTTTATTGTTGATCAATTCGTTTATTAGTAATAAATCGGTAATTTGTAAATAAAACCCATTTATCCTCGTCTGTTTATGTATTGTATGGCCCTGCTATCAGAACAATCGAAGGTTTGAAAAAATGCATCGTCGATGATTTAAAATCGCGAAAAATACAAGACTGCTAATTGCAGATCTTGTCCATTGTGCGTACGGTTTATTTGCGAAATTTTTGAAATATAAAAATGCAATACGACTTCCGAGCACCGCGATTAACGGTCCGCCATGTTGCATGTAATCATGCGTTGGATTTGGCAAAAATGGTAATTCTTCGACAACTTATTTCGAGCCTGTCTCACGGTCGTAATTATTTGTGAATAACTTGGTAAACAGTATGAAAAGTACGCCAAACATGTTGAACACAAGGTATAGAATCATATCTCCGATCGAACAATCGAGTGAATCATACGAGTAACGATTACCGGTCCTGATTTCTAACAAAGTCAACGGTCTCATACTCGTATGAAGAACACTTTGTAGACGGTGAGAAGTGATGAACAGTTCCTGGATTTTGGATTCGGACGGACTGATGTTTATTCTCTTATGAGCCTCGGTTGCGAACAGGTCAGAGACGATTTTGCTCCGTTGCGTTAACCGGCTTCAGGTGTAAACATAGCGATTTTTCGTATTCTTACAAACATCGGGATTGTGTTTTGTAATATCGTGATAATGAAGGATCCTATGCATTTATACAACATTTGAACCTATTATTTTCGTGATTTCGTTGTCGCTTGCATCCATCATTGTCTTTTACCCGCGTATCGCGAAATAATACATGTTTCTCCTAATCTGAACAATTTTCAATTCAGCGATGTGAAGTTTTCAAAGACGTACTTTTATTCAAATTGTTTTAATTTTCATTTGCTGCAGTAAAACAGTGTAAGTGCTTCGCTGTCGGAAGCTTACAAAGCAAAGTGACTCTGACGATGATGAGAAGTGACAGAAACTCGACGGTACAATCAACTCGGTCTATCGAAATTTTAGGGGCCATCGGCCACGGACATTCTGCTGATTGTGTGCTAGGTGAGTTGCTTTGACACTTAATTATAATTTAACTATGACTACGTCCTGTATCTGTACAAAATTGCGATGCTCTGATGCTGTTTCATTTATCGAACAATTAACGTATTTGTATGCGGGAGAAAAAATGTAGGTAATACCTGATCATGCACATCCATTACAGATCGTGCCTAATGATAGGCAAATTAATTTACAACCCGCTCTACGCGTTTTACTAATATAGTTGCACTCACTCAGTAAACATGGCATATTCGTAAGAGGGTTTGCTACCTTACGTATTGCCTGATCTGTCGGTAGCGTAGCATGCATCGTTACAGTGATTTCCTGTTTTACCGACTGCTGATAATATCATCTGTCAATTATGGTTAAGCAGATGACAACACCATCATCACTAGTTTGCGTCTTCTCATACCCGGTGTTGCTAATTGTAAGACGATTCAAATCCATATGAATGAATGAACTCTACAGTTTCACGCTTGAGATCACTGACCATCACTGACAGTTATTAACAGCGCTCAGAAGCAATCTGTAGAGTTGCAGAGTTTTGTAAGAGCCCTAAGTTTAACGATGTATTTCTGCGAAGAATCGTTATCTCGCAACTAGAAATTGGTATGAAATTTAGTAAACTATTGATATAATTCAGGAAAAACCAAACACATTTTCCTAATTTAACTCGTTTACAGTAATACAACAGTAGCAAACGAAATGGTATTTCATTACGTTTCCCGTTACATCAACCTTACTAACTTCAATCTTGTAAGTTTGCACCGACCGGACCCAATTTTGAGTTTCGAAATTCACTGGTAAAACTTTTTTCAGGTTACTGAATAAGATGAAATAAAGACACAGAAGAAAGTATATGATTCGCTTGCATCAATTGATGAATTATTGGTACGTGACGAAAAATTTGTTTCAAATATGGGAGTAAAAATTATTCTGGGGGTTCGGCTTGTTGGCTAAGTTTGTCACGCGAATTCTCTACAGAAATTTCGGCGAATCTTTGCTTATGCATTAACCACTGGAATACCTTTCTACTAATTCTATATTGCTTTAGTTAGATTTTTTCTTTATAAAATATAAACGTAAGAACATTTCAAATATTGTTTCTCTCTCCAATGCGGTTACGTTAATGCAGAATATCCACGCTGGTTTATTAAGACCCAATTTGTATGATATACTCACAATCTGATAATTTTCAAGGTGGGTTTAACTGTCAAGATTGCGATTTATACTTATTTCAATTTTTAATTGAAATTTTATTGGTATTCATCAGCGAGTTTTCTATCGTTTTTAAACGTAAATAGGTTGAAATAGACGAAAAAATATCGAAATAGAAAGATGCTTGGCATGTGTAATAATAATTTACCAAAAAAATTGGTCACTGCCACGTAGTGCATTGGTAATATTTCGAGCAAAGCGACTTAGGTGTGGGTATAAAGTGAACCTAAAAAGTTGAACAAAAGCTACCAACCCCTCTCAAGCTTCCTCAAGATGTCTGCGCCTCGCTCGCGCCTAACGCGCCCGGTAAAAACTTCGTAATGAGCGAAACGAGCCAAGCTAAGGGGTGATGTTTGCAAATCATTAGTCTGCCGTCGAAAGCGCCTCCCAAGTTAAGGGGAAGGAAACCCTACGAACATGAATGAAGAGGGTTGTGTGAGTGAGGAGGATGAACGAGGAGGGTTGAAGTCGAAGTAGCACGAGGACCACTGACGTCTTGTTTGCCTACGTACCGGAGGATTATTCGCTTCTCTGAAGAAGACTTTTAGATGTTCTATGAAGATTCACACTCCATGACAGTAGCGTTCAGCTCTCGATTCTTGGTATAGACATTTGAAAATCTTCGAAGACGTCGTAAATATCGTGCAGCTGAGCTGTTCGCTGCGAAAGAAAAAGAGAAAGAAAAAAAACGCTTACAAGCTGTAAGGAAAAAGACTCATCAAGAAACAAATACAATTTGTCGTTTGCGGTTTTGCTCGGAGGCGTTACTGCACCTTTCCCAGGATTCCGGAATTACACGGAGTGTGAAAAGACCCTCTGCAAATGAGTCTTTGCAGAGGTAACAAAAAAATGAAAATAAAAACTGAAAAAACTCATCTCGTTAGGACGACGTTCTAGCGAACGTTGAAAATTGTAATGCACATCGCCTCGCATTTCTAAGTCAAGCATAAGACGTATTATGAATCCACCACGAAAAACATCCGCCATTGAGATTATGAATTTACTTGGGTGAAGGGGGTTTCCGTTTTTACGAAAATCACTCGTCTGTATTGAGATTCTGAATCTTGCATTATATCAAATGAGAAATTTGAACAACAACTCATTATGGACGGGGTGACTTTTACAACAGCTTTAAACGCTCTGACGAATTACCTGCAATGGCGATCTGGAGGTGGACTAGCGCAATGGTATAGACAACGGTCTATTCGGTACCTCCACCCCGTGGAAACAAAGAAAACAAAGATTTTACTTGGTGAAATTACACGCAAGAAGAATCACTGTAATTTGAGGTTCTTCAGAAAGCGTACCTACAGTAGGCGGCCGGAGGAGCAGACAGCGAATAAAGACGTAAGAAAAATCCGGGAAATGAGGTTAAGTCAAGCGGCAAAGACGGCAATACTCGGTCTAACCAGCAGCGTGGACGAAGGTTTCGCGGCGTTGCGGTTGAAGCTTCTCGGAAACTGAAATTACTTCCTTTGCTTTGCTATAAGGATGGAAGTAAGAAGACGGAAAAGGTGGACGAAAGATCATTTCTTTTAGAGCCGTTTCACCCCGCTTATAATGTAGGAATAAGTTTCTCATCCCGATTACTGACTCACCGCTAACTGTCAAGATGCGGCCACGTTAATTTCGTTTGCACGCGCATAGCTAATCGGGCAACGCACACGTAATGCGATTTGATCGTCCAGAGTCCTCCGGGATAACCATGACATAGCAGCCCTTCCCCTGGGAACTTCCATAAATAATACCCGTATGCAAATATTGTGACGGGCCGTTTCGAATTCTAGTATTATGTCATTGGAATTGCGCGTCAACCTTTCGTCCGCGATATTCCCGATATTATTGGATGTTAAAGTCAAAATGATCACCACTCAAAGTACATCAAATTTTTTAATACGATTCTTACTTTACAGTATTGCGTTAACGGTAATTAACGTTGACGTTTCAAATCTTGATCCAGGGAAATCCATATTTCGGTTAAATGGTTTAGGTGCACTAGTAATTGAAACCACCTGTACAACTATGCCGCAAAAATGATAATTCCAACTGTTTTATCTATTGCTGAGATCCCAGTAATTAACATTATTACAACGATTGTCGATTACCTTAAGTGCACTCTAAGTCTACCTTTACAGATAGAGCGAAACTTTTCTCGCGTTATGTTAATCCTAGCTGCAGGTTGTAGCAATTCTCTTTACTACTGTTTGTGATCTTTCTCACGACCGGCATATTAGCGGCACCGGGATGATCCTGTTAACAGGATCAGACCTCTTCTCGGGCCGAGGGTGTTCACGCCGAGTCTTTGTTATTGACAGCCACACGTCGCCGTTGTCCTTAGGGACCTGGTCACAGTGCGTCTGGAAAGAATTATCGCTGGAAAGAGTTCTACTTTAATTCAGCAGTTATTGGATCAACTCGTGTTTACCCACATGTCTGCAATCAGCTCTTGCATGTACACGCGAGTGTGTGCACGAATATCGTGGAACCACAGAACTCGGAATGAGCAGCCAGTTTAGCAAAGAAACTCCGGGTTTCACGCGAATATGAAATCCTGAACCCCGGTGCAGCAGCGCTAGCCGTGAACTCTTCCATTCCGGGAATCATTCTGCCTTGGCTCCTTTTCTGCGGCTTGGTTTAGGTTCTTTTGGGTCCAGCAGCCTTCTACACGAACCGCAACTATATACCACGGGCTAACCACCCACCCAACAATTATATTTTTACAACGTTGAAAACAAAGTGTTCTTCGTGTTTCGTATAATCGGTCCATGGAAAAAAGCACCCAAAGCCGACGAGACCTCGGAAGAGATTGATGGGAACCAAAGTTGCGGGTGCGATGACCCAGGCATTTCGATGTGCCCGCTTGGAACACAACAGCAAGTGCCCTGAGTAGGCGGTGGTTATTTTTATGCCCCCTAATTACACATTCTTGCCCGAGCACTTGGAACGTTTAGGGTTGTAGGTCGGAGTCTTATGATCTGGTCCCCTTTTCGTCTCTTCTCTTACGTCTCTCTGCACTTTGACACGCGTCTTACACAGATATAAAGAGTGTGCAGATGCACAGAGCGTACTACTCGGCCTGTTACAAGTGCGGTTGTTCACGTCTCTCCAACTCGCATGGAACACCTTTCACCGTTCTTAAGTACTAATTTATCATCATTTTATTGATATCAGTTACGACATGAATGTACGTTCACTCGTGAATTATGATCAACGGTTTGCATGCGGTTAAATGATACGACGTGTCTAGTGTCTAAAAACAGTCAGTATTATCATGTTTTTTCACACAGTTTAGAGTTCTTGCAATGTGATTGTGGTTGAACTCTTGTCAATCTGGAGTCGAGAGTTACCTCGATAGACTAATCACCCTTTTTACATATTGAGTAATGTAATAATGTAAATGTTGAAAAGAAGAAGACGCCTGATAATTTTTTAATTTACTTAATGATTTTTGAAACTGCATCTATTTTTATTGGTCAAATTTTTAACATCCTTAGACAATTGTTGTTAGAATGATTTGACCTGATATTACGTGATAAACCACCTCCAGGTGCTATCTTATATCTATTGGGTGATAGAAGAACTAACCAATATTTCTTTTTACTGAAATACAGAGTTATATGAGAGGTGCGATTCCTGATCGGGAACTAGAATAGCTTTGAGGTGTGGGAGAATGCAAAATAAAAGAAAATTTCTCCTTCAAAGTATCTACATGTGTATGGATACTGTATTACATTAACGTGTATTAAGTGTAGCGTTGAAGGAGTTTACGAGGAGGATATGCAGCTGGAATTTGAGGATTTCTTACGTCAATCAATCAAGGATAATTGTCCGTGATGGTCGACGGAGCATTCAGAATGTATATATACATATATATATATACATAGGTATATGGGCATAAAACAAAATTATGAAATTATTTTCCTCCAACGATGAAATATCGCGCGGCAATTTAGGAATCTCTCCGAGCTCAAAGCGAGAAGAAGAGAAGAGAGCGGTAAAAGAAAGACGAAAAGAAGGGTTTTGGAGTATAGAAACCGCTTGAAATCGCTCCGAAACTGCGTCAGGAAAATTAAAAGGAGTTTAAGACGTCTACGAGGCTTGATTTATCGGCGTCCAAAAAGATACGAGAGTGAGAATGATTTATAGCACGTATACACGAGTCGTTTGCCCAACGATGTTCTTCAATTTCAGGAATAAAGAGAAGAAAATCGCGCAGAATTCACCTTGTAAACTACAAATTCCGCTTATCGCTTCACGACTCATCTCATCATCGTCGAACGAATTGGCGCACGTCATTTAGTCCTGGCTCTTCGAGCTCTTAGTTTGACTATATAGGTCTGTTATACACATCGAAAGTATAAATCCGTCTCTCACACAATGCATAGATTAATTCGTTGATTCGTTCGCCCTAGCGCGCATCGGTACATACATAGATACCTAGTTCAAATTAGGGTCATAATCCCTAACCGCCTAGATAGCAATCACCCTTCGTTCTGTCCGTCCGACTATTTACCGACTGCATTTTAACCCTCAATTTGTCGTCAACAGCTAGCACGCGATTCCGAACCCATTGGGAATTTTTTTTTTGGTTTATCCGCGACCCAAGTTTGTCCGTCACGTCAGCATGGGTTGCAGCGTTTCGTCCATGTACGCAACGGTTCTGTATAGTAGTATGAGTAGAAAAATGTACGGAATCCTCTTTGATCAATGGGATAGTTCTTTTTGTTTTTCAATTAACTTTTAACCGCGGCGCGATGTAACAATCGTTCGAAATTTCCATGTTTCGATAATTACTCGTCCCACCAACGCCGGCCGCAAGCGTCATCTCATCAGAGATCAAAGGCGTCACTTGCACCTGTCCCACCTTCGCCAAACCCCTCGACTGCCACCCTCAACCCCCGTTGTCAACGGCCAGGCCGGCGATCAAGCGCACAGGGGGATTTATAGCTCGCTGTCATTTCATTATATGTCCAACGAACAACGAATAACGCGGCTCCGCGTTTAAGCTCGGAGCAAAACCTCCGGACGAGCTTCTCTCGAGAAGCTGCGGGACGATTCAATTAGGGAAAGTAGTTGTACACACGAAATGACTTAGTATTTCCAATTAGCTCCGCATACCTCCGAGTGATTTGAAATTACAAGTAGTTGTTCAAGGTTGGCAGCTTGTACACGGGAATTATACGTCGTCTACAGGGATTATCTGCCCGGTGCATATACATGTCCCGGATCGCCTGTAATACTTGATTACTTTAAGTAGACGCTACTCGCGTAGAGGGTTTACCTGTTGATTGGTATATACCAACTCTCATTACAATTTTCTAAATCCGGGTAGACGCTTCAGCGCGTAGCTGATCGATGGTATCGAGCCTGGTATTGAGCGGAGACGAATGAATAATCGCATCGAATGACAAGGCGACCGAGGATGACTCGCGACTCGTTATTTTAGCCATACTTCCACTTACTTGTCTACCCATCGGCCTCTGGGTTCTCGATTATTGTAACAGGTTAATTATCGATACCGCAGGCCTTAACCTTTTCAACGTACTGTCATTGAGCTCCGATCACCCCGAGGCTCCGATCCTCTTCTAAGACTCTCGTTGCCCAATTACGTAACTCCGAAATGGTTGTAAAAGCCGAAGCATTAACGAGTCCACCTAATTAACGATAGAATCCTGCCCTCCGAGTGCAATGAGCGTTTTACCAACGCCCTCTCTTCATCCCTGATTGACTTTTTGGCAGGCAACGAACGCCACGCACCTCGGTACCGAGATCGCGAGAAAGCGATGTAGAGAACGAGAGGTGTGTTTTTAGGTGTCGATGACAGTGATTATCCCGAACCGTCGGATGCCTCGAACGCCCCGGAATAAAACCGGCCATGTGTAAGGTGCGCCGCGGCTCGGGTCCGCAGACACGTGGGCATTTCACCCAACAGGGTCCCATACATGTGCCCATAGATTCGTCATCAGCTGTTGCGGCCTGCTATACGTAATAATAATGATCATTTCGTTGAGTGCATCGTATGGTGCCTGAGGGCCTGGACATAAGTCACCCAGGAACCCCCCAAGGGTCCCAGCATCCGACGAGGAACCCTAGAATTATCGCTAAACGTTAGCGACTAGACTCTATAGATCTATTGCGTATAAAATTCTAGGTTTTGAACGACGCAGCAGAGATTGTTGGATGCGAGGGTGGACCGGCAACCGCCGGTTGACCGGTTAAGTGTCCGACTCTGCAACCTGCTCCTAATTCTTCAGACCTGGAATTTTCTTTCATCACTTTTGTCACCGTCGTTGCATGGTCATGCGCAGCTTGGAATTGATACTCGAATTCTTCGATTCTCTGCTCGGGATCAGTCCGGTGGTCACCTTTGTCTTGTCACATTGTACACGTTGCATGCGTTGAAACTCGCCCAGGTTCGTATAACGACGTATAATGTCACTGCATCGGACTCTGCCGAGTCTCGGTACAAAGGCAAAGCTTTGCCCAGGGCAGCTGCTGCCTGCCCCCATGCTTCCCTGGCAGCTTGCCCGCCTGCTCTGAATTACCTTGTTTCGAATACCAAGCGCCAGCGTTATGTATCTGTTTGTGATTTATGTTAATGACTCATTACCAGACCGTCAAAAGGATATAATACTCTATACGTTCAACGTATCTGCATTCATACTCTGTAGATGTGAGGTGTACATGGGTGGGAATGCTTGTGAATATTTTATGCAAAACATACCAGCAGGTGGACTCGGGTCGGACTGTGGAACTTGGAGATCGAATTACCCATAAGAAACCTTCTTTTACCCTAAATCGTACAGTTCTTATAAAAGGAATCCCACTACTCGCACCACCTTATGCTCTGAATTTTGTTGAAGCTCCGAAGGCCACGGGGATATCGTGTAGCGGAGAAAGAAACGAGGACCTAGAAGTATCAGCAAAGTTTTCGCTGAACGTCAAGATTGCTGCGACCACAATCAGTCAGGATGTCCTTCCCACTTACTGCTCTCATACGTTCTCTGCCGAGGATCCAGTTGCCCCAGTGTACACGTGCCTATGTAAGTATACGTGTACCCACGTCATTTGTAGCTCAGTTACAAAGGGGCCAATGTCTGATTGTTTTGCGATGAATTCAGACTACGTGGATTTCACGAGGGTCGACCTGAGACCGTGGTCCGAAGTAAAGCGTAAGTCTCAATTCCGACGGACATTGCCGTCATCGCGACCCGGCTTCATGCGTTTTACGAAATTATAATTCTTAGTAACTTTGCGGACTTAACAAAGTAGTCTCAAGCTACGGTGCGTCGAAGCATACTAGTTCATGCTATCGAACCGTACTCAATTCTTCCAATCAAAACGCTAGTTGGCGATGTTTTTCCCGACTATCGGAAATGTGAGGAGACGTCCTACGCTGATTGCAATTTCATCCTGCGCCAGATCAAAGCCAGAAAATACAAAAGGAGTGCGTAGGTATATTGAGTGGTGTATAAGTAGTGATCAATCAGGCAAATCACCTGCACAAAGTACAAGTATGTACATATCCAACCTTTACACATAGTGTGCGAATATGAAAGATCATGGTTCTTGAGACGTGGCTGCCCTGCGTGGTTGTCGACGAGCTGAACGCTGACAAACTTGATTCTGTAAGGCACGATTAAAGGGACCAATGGAAAGACGACGTTGAATGTTGGACAGCCCACGCGAGAGGCGCGGTCTCCATCTTATTAATCCAAGTTTCTTGATCTTGGAATCTGAGGGTAATAATAACATCTCACAGGGCTTGAAGATCGCGCTTATGCTGCCTGCTCCTCGTCGTGGTTGTTCGTGCTCACCCCCACCTACACACCAACTTGTAAACGTATATACGTAGCCCGTCGCGTCTTGCTTTGTGGTGCAGCGACCCGTGTGATTACTAAACTCTGCTCAGTGCGCTCATAGTCCTTTCGCGAGGCAGCGTTCGCTTCACCAAGCAAAGCCAAAGTTGTTGCACGTTCGGGACTTTCCCAAGCGCCACCGGAGTCAGTACCGGGACCTGGGTAGACCGTACAATCGGCGCAGACTCCGGGCTCCCGGAGTCAGGATCAAGCTTAACTCCGGTAATGGATCTCTCATAAACAGACGCGATTGCCAGAGCCTTTGTGTTATAATCATGAAGTTACAGAATAAATTGCACCGCAGTCTCAAAGCAATAGCGCACATGACTTTATACGCACGTATATGTATGTACTAGTTGGGGTGGTTCTTAAAAAGTTCATTTATGAATTTCGCCCGGCGTTCCCCCCCAATTTGGCGCCAAATAATTAAAGAATAATTCTCTAGTTTTTCGGATTTCCCCAAAAGGGTGGATTCCATTCAACCTATTCTGGAGCACATCAAATCTATTGAACGGATTTAGATGATATTTGGGATAAGATTTTTGTCTGGATGGCTGATTACAAATCTGAACTTAAAATTTGAAAATTAAAACCGGCAGATTCAATATGGCAATAGAAAGTGACTTTTGGATTTGTGAGCTACCATACTGGATCCGACTCTTTGAATTTAAAAATTTTGAGTTCAGTTTCGTAATCAGCGACTCAAGAAACGTACTTTTACCAAATTTCATCTAAATTCGTTCGGTAGATTTGATGTGGAAATCTACCCTATTTGGAGCACGGGTTAGATTTCAGATGAAAATCTAAAAAAATTAGGGATCATTTTGCAATCATTTGGAGCCGATTTGGGAGGTGCGTTGATCAAAGTTAAAAAATCACTTTTTCAAGGACCGGTCTAATGTACTCGTATGAGCATTGCACGATAATAGTGCGGAGTTTGGACTTTGAGGGAAGTTGACGCTGTGCCATGTTGATCATTGTTTGAACTTTTAAATTGCCCTTCTCTGCCTTCGATTTATCGGCGTTGCGAAGTCGGAGAAAGAGAATACGAGAGTAACGAGCGAAAGAACGACTGTTAAAAAGGTTTTAAAATTTCGGAGATACTACGGGTTTATATCCAGGCCAAAAAACAGGGCGAAGCACTCCCGAGTGCAACTTTTCCATCGGACTTTTGCCCAGGGGCTAAAAATCCAGCGAGAAGAGTTGGGGTTTCACTATCCGCTCGAATGCTGGGGTGCTCCTCGTTGACGAGCTACTTGCTGACGGCCCCGGGTCTGAGATTCGAACCAGCTGTCGAAAGCTGCCTACTGCTTTTTCCAGTCCCAGTCCTTGACTAACTCTGTAACCGTGTTAGACGTAGGTACACACGAAATACGATTGTCATTCCTCGCTGAGATTTGTTCGGAATTGATCCTGCTCATTGTTCACAGTCAGCGAATATTCACCGTCGGATTGAACAGTCATGCTCAAATCTAGACGAAGATCAATATCAAGAGAGGCTAAATTCGACATTAAAAACAGTGTGAACCACCATAGAATTCGTGCCTAACAAGTTTCATAGCGAGCGTAGAATGCCACAAGCGTGGATGCATGAAGGTGAACGACGTCCTTGTAGTCTCATTCCTGACCGAGCATCAATCTTCGTCGTAGTCGTCGAAGGTCTCCTCCGGTCCTTCTCAAAACTAGGTATACACATCTCGTCTCCACGCCTCGTTCGTCCTGCCGAGTATAATTATTATGTATATTATGCACGCCGGTTAACTCCCACCAACAAATTGGTTCAAGTAAGTCAACGTATGCTAAACTTCCGTCAATTCTCGACTTTCCGACTATCCTACAGGTTGACGTATTGCTTTGCGACCTATGCCCTACCTCATCCTACAACGGTCAAACTCAACGAGTTAATAACCAGCTAATTACTCCAGAGGCTTGCTTAGTGGATCTCTGCTCCGGTGTAGGCCTCCTTGGCTGTGCACTACGAGCGTAGACTCAAGATTCTTTCGCGAAGTAGTCGTATGCGGAAAAGTTTTTCCTACTTGGTAGATCTTTCAATAACTGTACTGACTTGGATTGGCTACATTGAAGCATTCCAATTATTCTTTGAGTCAACGCTAGAAATTGACGGCGTCTCTATTCAAAAAACTTAGTGTGGCTTTAGGATTCAAGATCATTTAAGGAACCCTTTTATGATTCTGGCCTTTCGATTGCGATAATAAGTGATTGAAAACTACAACAAAATGGATATAGCAATAGTCTGTTCACGGGGGCGTGAAAGTAGTAAGTTGCAAAATTGCACCACCATAAATCGCCGCGATTTTTCCTCACATAATTATCGCATTCCGTCGTCTTTCTACTACAACAACAGCATAAACGGTAATTCCAACAGTAACGTAGTTTCGACCGGCGGTTCAGGGATCTATATGCTTGTATGAGACTAACGGGCGTCGAGGATGCAAAGGGTTGACGATCGTCGCAAGTGCAGGAGGTCACAGTCGTAAAGACGGTATGCAGATTTCTCTCATTCGCCGTTGCGTCCTCATCTCGCGTGTCTTTCTCTCTCACTCACAATTACTTTCCGAGCCGATCCTTCCGGTCCCAGCTCTCTTCGTTCTCGCCACAGTGCGAGGAAAGCATGACCATGGATGGTATCGGCATAGCCCGCGAGTGTAGGTATATCGCACTGCTGGTGTAAACGCAGATGTTTGTACAAGCATATATATATGCGGCACCATGCGTGAGCTGTGCATATGTACATACATGCCGGCGTATAACACGCCTGTACAAAGGCATGTGTGCATACGCACGTTTACCCATATATATATATATATATATATATATATATATACCCATATACCTATAGACGTGTTTGCTTTGCACCGAGCTCATTAGGAGATGGGCCAGACCGGCCTCTGTGGTGATTAACATGGTCGTTATGCCATGCTGGCAAGGCGGGGCATTAAAAACCGCCGTGATATATGCGCTGATATTTGTTTCGTTTGGTTTTCAATAAGTTATCTTAGGAACGGATTCATTGATTGCGTGAAAAATGACGCGTTCGTTACCGATTCCTTCGGCCATGGCCGCGGCTCTCCTATCCGCGTGTTTGTGCGAGGATGACGCAGTCGCGTCGTCGTCTCGACGTGAATACGGTACGCGGCGCCTCCGAGACTCGGGATTGTATATACAAACCCGTCGGTGTATGTATACATACTGTACATAGCCACCCGAGTAATAGTATTCAAGTATGTTAATACTTTAGAGAACCACAGATCATTTTCGGCTCTCCGCGCGCATGAATATTCACAAGATGTCGGTGATTATTATACACCGGCTCAAACTCTACCTTACACTGCCTAGTTATAATATACACATATATACATATATACATATACATGTATATATATGTAAACGCGTAGGCATCTACTCTCTGCCAAAATTATCGCAAATTCTAGCTCGTAGCTACTTACACCGCACGAAGGGGGTCCTCCTCCTCCTCTTCGTCGTCTTCCAAGTTTCCAAAGATTCTATTATATCTCTTCAGATATCATACGGAATACCGCTTCGAATCGGAACTTGTTATTTATAAGCTGTGGGAGTTATTTTTGCGGTAATCAATTTTATCGCTAACATTATATTCCGAGATCGTCATTCATAGATGCAGTTGCAGACGTGATGGCAATAGTTGAAAAGTTCCTTATATATATATATATATATATATGTATATATATGTATTGTTACACAAAATCAGAATAAAATCGTTCTGATTCCCCATAAGGTGTGTTATGTCGATATAGTCTTTGATTCTCGAAATCTTGAATCGTTCCTTTGCAAGTAAAATTTCCGGGGAGAGATACGCGCAGTGTTCATATACATATAAATACGAAGCGAATGGACCAGAATGGTGAATGTTTTTGAAATCGAATATGTCTCATGCGCCGAGATTGGGGCGGCAGTCAGGCAGGCAGGCAGGAGATCCCCAAGCCGAGAGCCTGATGCTGGTGCACCCCATGTATTTTTTACAAGTTTGCCCGGAAGGCAAGGTGAGACCCTCTCCGATCGCGTATAAGCTATACCTCGCGTAACCATAGTAAATCACTGTAATAAAGCGTAAAAATAGTGAACGCGAGTTGCCACATATGGCACGGTGAAATTACGATTTACGTATAGTTTCGATTCATACTTCATTTATTTTCATTTTATTCATACCGCAGTCGTATTCTCTGTTCGATACTTTTACCTACATCTGATATAATGTATGAAAATATTGAGCGTCGAATTTGTTTTTTAAACGTCATAGAAGTTGCGGTACTACGTTAGGGAAGCTCAATTTAAAGTATCGCGTGGTGTTCTTGAAGTTTTTTCTTTCGTTGATATTGTAACCAGAGTGGTTAACGTAGTTTTGCTGAGAATAAAAGCTGTAAAATGAGGATAAATAAAAAGTTTATACTTGTGAATTAATTACAAGAGTTGCCGAAAAAGAAATAAATGCAGGTAAAAGGTAAAAACAGAAAAAGAGAGATAGAGAGAAAAAATGAAATGGAGTTGCAGGGGACATTTTTATTTAATGTCTGAACGGGGAGAGTTTAGCTAGGTACTTATTATACATAGGTATGATATATATATATATACTATCCACTTCAAAGCTGGTTATCTCGTCTTATTCCGAGCTCCCCCGTTTTTTTTTTTTTTTTGTTCCATAATTTTCTTTTCTTCTTTTTCCCTCATACTTTTTATTTTTTTCAGTCCGTGACCAGCGCGCGAGCGAAATAAGAAGAAGAAAAGAAGGGAATAAGTTTTAAACCGCGCCGAGCAGGGTAAGAAAAATGTTTTATTTTAATTAGTGGTGGGTGGTGGTTTATATAGGGTCGACGAGAGGGGGGGGGGGGGGGGAGATCTCTTCCTTTATTCTTTCCCCGGGAAGTAATGAACCTGTAGGACATATATCTAACCTGTAATTGGATTTTCTCTTGATTCTTTAATTGCGCCAGTTGTTCGTTATATTTTTTCAATTACCGTACAAATAGTCTTTTACTCGCCGTCAGGCACAAGATCAAGAACCTCGTGCAGGCATCGACGTACACGTCCTTCGATTATGCGATCGATCATCAACGGAATTAACACGATTTTCACAACGAACGAAGTACGTATGGTGTTATTATATGGTGTTAATCATATCATGTAAGTCGACCATTTCAACTTTTAAATTTTATTGGAAAAGATTACCACCAGAGAAAACTCTTCATACGTTCTATGGTGATCCGATTACCCGAATCAGACGGAATTCGTACCGACGATGTAAAAAAGCTGACGAAATGGAATAAAATAAAATGACCGAGGGTCGTATAGCTGGACTGTAAAAAAGACGCGCCGCTGGTAACGCCATCGGCTATCTTCTCTTGGGCGTTGAAGATTCTCCGAGTGGATAAAGTCGCGAAATTCGCCCGAGGGAATCGGAGAGAGATTTCGCCCGCCCTGTTCTTTTGCACTGTGCTCACCACAGCCGAAAGAATTTTTTTGCAGCCGATTCGTGCCGGGATTCGTTTTAATCTCATAATAGTATATTTTCACGTTATATTATACACGGAGTGTGGAAAATGAGATCCGATTTTCCTTTCAACTTCAATGAAAATTAATAAATAAATTCAAATCGATCAATCACATGACGGAGTAATCACATTCTGGGTATAGTATCTACCTAGTAAATATATGTATATAAGCATATGCAACACACGTATCGGAATTTTGGCTTGCAAAAGAATCTCCGAATGCTAATTTCCGCTTTCCCAAGACCTATTTTGCCCACTAGGTAGTGGTATCCATATAATTCTAGAGAATTTGCGTAAAAAAGAACCGTCTAAATACGTGGGTCGCTTTGGGTTTCGACCGCTTTGAAATTGCAACGCTTTCGTCGACTCTGGGGCAACGGTGGAGACGAACGAAAGGAAGCAGAAGAAGGAGACGACGAAGGAGAAGCGGAGGCGGAGGTTGAAAGGTCAACGGTGCCCGGGGCTCCGGCAATGTCGGAAAGCGCGTCAATTCGGTACCTACTCCGCTCCGCTTTCAGGATCGCGTGCTCTTAAACGTATCCAGCCGAATTGCGATCGTGATGTTATGCCTGGAATTTCAAGTATATACCTGAGATTAGTTGGACCGGAGGTTCCACGCTTCTATTCGTGGCTTAGATTTCGGATTTTAGAGCATTCGCTTCTTCACGAGACGTGTGAATCGACTCACTGAAATGCAGGTGGCACTTTTCTGTCGGAGGAAAGAAATCTTGTAGACATGCATGTGCGTTGCAATTACCCGAGGTTTCTTCATTTTTACTCATTTTAGGCGATATCTTTTTTCACTATAAGAAAATTAATAATTAAAAGATCATCATGTGCGAGGCTTCGTTGATATTTGATGTCTGCTATCAGGGAAAAGTTTCTGTTCTTGTAAAAAAAATCAATTCGTAAATGTACAGTGTATATATAGAATTCCGTAACTTTAGTTTCTTTTCTTTTATTATTGTAAATTTTTTCGGTTAATAAATACTTGTCTCGGTATCGATTTCGGGAGCTCATTTTGACACTCGAAAGGACTCGAAGATTATATTTTTAGTCAATTTCACGCCTCCTACTTTTGTCAAATGGTTCATTGCTTCGTTTTAGTTCGATGCTGCATTTCATTTTACGTAATCTAAATTACGTTGAAAAAACAATTTCTCGAATTGCAATAATGAAGAATCCCGTTGCGGTTTTCATGCAAAATAATTTCAAAGGAAATATCGAAGAACATTCTCGTTCCGCGTGTAAAGTAATTTGCCTATGTTTTTCCTCGTTCACCTTTTCTGAAGAACACTTGTTGAATTATATTTCATTTTATTCGTCAAAATAGTAAAAAATTTTCACCGATCGTCGACTGTATACCTAGGTTATATCAAACGACGCGAGTGATCGGCGAATAAAAGTGAGTCTTTTAGAAAGGCGAAGGGTAACACAGACGTAAGGAACGTTTACGAGCGTTCGCAATGGCACGTGAAGTGCGCGCTAAGAGCGTATAAACTCGATGTAAGGCTACATGTGCATATTTCAGCATTACCAAAGGCGAATCCACACCGTATGCACGTCTGCAGAGTCGAGGTGATACACGCACTCACGCACAGGCAGGTGTGTTTCACGCGCATACATACGAGCACATCCACACAACAACGCGAACAACATGCGATTAATTTATGGACAGAGTGCCCCGGCTTTATTGCCGACTAAGAGATTGTAAATTACATCGGGTGACTTTAAGTCCGTTTTTCTTCCAACGAATATGCCTTCGCCGTACGGTAACCGTATGAGCCTGCATGTCTGCACCGCGTCATGGTTCAGCACTCCTCGGCTTCGAGGTGATCGTCGGATGTGTTTCGCGGTCGAGCAAACCCCGCGGATCCCGATCAAGTCAAACGAAACTCCGCCTTGTAACCACAGGTGGTTAACCGGCCAAAATCCGCGTTACATCGGCCGCATCCCCGACTCGAGGGGGTGTAAACAATGGTGGTATATATCCAGAAAGTAAGGGCGTCGGCCACTTGGCACGTAGGGACTCGCCTCCGCGTCCAATTACCAACCTTACCAACGCGACCCGCCGCCGTCGTCATGGGGGGCCCTTAGACGCAATTGCGTTTTGTTCCCTCCTTTTCCCATTCCCATTGTTACTCCGCGTGATTGGAACCATTGTTTTTGCCTCTCGTTATTATTATTTTTCGAACAGATGAGAGATCCTTCAGTAACAAATCGGCCGCTTCGTTTCTACCTCTGCATCACGTTTGTCATCTTATCTATTGTATAGGAAGAAGGTATATATTCTTCCGTATCAAACGATTTTACACCGTGTAGCCTGATCATTACTGTAAGTAATCTTCGTTTTTTTTTTTTTTTTTTTTTTTGTTTTATCCATGGTGTTGTTTTCCGACCGACGAATTCGGTGCATCAATTTAACACTTGCAACATGTTTTTTTTTTTCAGATTATAATAAGCATAATAATTTTTCTCATTGTTTTCGGTGGTGGAAAGTTTTTGAATTAGAAAAAGTGAGGCGAGTTGAAATGTAATTTGAAAATACATTCGTGCAGAATATTCAAAAACTCTTTTCCTAAATAGAATATATATAAAATGAGAGTTTTTTTTTTCCGAATTTGAGAATAAGGGAAACGATATCGAATTTCGTCACACGAGTCACGCTCGATTGCACATGCAAACAAGGTATTCCGATGATGGGCAGTCGGGTGCGGTTCGATCCTTGTGTCTCTCTCGACTCCGCATGGATTTCCAACCGCGATGAAAAATTGCGAATATCCGGTAACATGCGGAACAGATCGTTAGAGGTGGAGTTTTCCTGTCTGTTGCAGCGCGAGCCTGCCCATCATTTCAAAGGCCTGACGTTTTCAATATTTCAAATCTAAAACCTGAATATTTTTAACCCTCGATATAACCGTATTGTATAAAACTCGACGAAGTGTGCTCGAGGATGAAGATGAAATATCGAAAAAGAAAAGAAAAGAAAAGGAGCTCGAGTAAAAATGACGCGAGTTTTCCGCGATGCTCGGAAATACAAAGAATTCATATAAAATGTCGATAATGACTATGCAGTCGAAAGAACTTTAGTTGCGTGAAGATGAGAAGAAAAAAATAAATAAATAAATACACAAGTCTTTCGAAATTAATTTGCATAACGATAACTGGTATATACTTAATTTCTAAAGTACAGCGATAAAATTTCCCAGAGGATAATGACAAGCGCAGTTGAAATGATGACTGCAATTCAACCGGGAACCAATGCAGACCGTTCTTTTCTCACCATAACGCGCGTTTTATGGCAAAAGTAGTAGGTATAGTAAAACCGTTTACAATTTGGCAAATGTAACTTCGAAGCGTAGAATACATTTCGGTTTTTATTCTCACCGTGTGAGTATAAACTCGTGCTCAAGTCCGTTGAGTATACATGGACCGGTCTATAAAAGTGAAAAACCATAAAGGATAAATACACAGTGGCAAGGTTCATGATCACCCCGGAAGAAAAGGGAATAGAAAAGGAACGAGAAGGAAGTGAGAAGTAGAGAAAAACGAGACCAAGAGTAGGTATAAGAGAAAAGAGAAAACTCGCTCGTAGCCGAAAACTGTGCGCGGTATGGAACCCCTGCCGTCACAATTCCCGCCTAGCCTCGGGCCAAATAGTATAATATACTTTCTCGCGGAATAGAGATCCTTTGACAAAATCGTCCTGTGGGACCTTGCGGGACCGGCATGATCCACTACGCGGTCACCAGGAAATGACTCAACTACGTTAGGATATCGTGTTATCGTCGCGCCGTTTTCCCTTCCAAGAAAGACAAACCAACCCTCGTTTCGCCCCGAAATTCTGCCACGCCGAAGCGTATTTCTCGGTCTCCAGAGTGCCGGGATCGTGTTCCCTCGATTCTCAGGAACAAATTCTTGCGAGTTCCGTACGATTGTAAAGAAAAACAAAGCAGTTTTCCCGGTATTATGGGTAGGTAGGTATATACCAAAAGAATCGAAGATCAGACGAACGCACGGTCGAAAGCTGGATTTGAAAAAGCCTGGCATTACTGGTAGTCGGAATGTTCGGTGAAACTTTCTTTGAGAATTAAGGTACGTCATCTATAACCAATAAAGACATAAAAAGCCTTGTCCACACGTAATTTAGAGTTCTTAGCTCGCAGTAGGTGGTGGCTACCTCCCGCGGTCTCGAAGGATCGTCAACACCTCACGCCACACCACCGACGGATCTCTCTCTCTCTAGTCTTCTACTTCTCTTTCTCTTTCCTCTCTTCCTTTCGAGATTTCATCTCGATCCTCTCTCATCATGTACGCGGGCTTAGTTCTTCCCCATTTTTCAGATCCTGTATTCAATTTTCTGCAACAATATTAATTTGTAGACATACTCTATTATATTTCATATGCAAGGTTTTCCTGCAAGCTCAGAAGCTTGGGCCTAAATTTGCGAAAAAAACGAGCCATAAATACAGTACTTTTTGCGGTAATTTTCATCACTTTACAAACTAATTCATTCCAAGGAATTACCGTTAGGTATGATGAAGATATTTTGTTTCTGACACACTCTTCTTTCCATAAAACATTTTCTCCTAACTACTTACTTTTTATCAACGTTGTACAAAATGCGTCAACAACTCTTCGACTTCTTCTAATTTCTATCGTTTCCGTTCGAAGCATACGTTGGAAAAAATGTGACACTTTGATTTCTTTCATACTCATCATTTCAATGTAAATCAGTTGTGTGCATTAAGAATTTTTCGTCGAACCATTAAGAGACCATCGTAGAAGTTTTTTGGGACGAACAGAGCGACGTTTTTTGAAAAATCCATTTTTTTCCAAACAACAGAAATCTGAAAATGTCGAGATTGATCGAAGTTAGGAAAATTCATTATCGAACGAAACCAATGCTTTTCCTATATCACGATACGGGATAAAAATTAAAAAATATAAATTGAAACGCATCGGCGCGTCTAGATATTTTCACGAAGTACCGAGGAATTATTCGCCTGCGTGTTTGAGTAAC
This sequence comes from Diprion similis, assembly GCF_021155765.1. Taxonomy (NCBI): domain Eukaryota; kingdom Metazoa; phylum Arthropoda; class Insecta; order Hymenoptera; family Diprionidae; genus Diprion; species Diprion similis. The sequence goes on along the minus strand of NC_060110.1, from coordinate 20,370,936 downwards.
ATTCTTTGCGCACGCGATTATAAAGCGCGAGCGTTGGCAATACAAGACGCGTCGAGCAACGAGTTGACCATTACTTTCAATTTATGTCCCGTGTGATCTTCGTAGGTCCGCAAACTTGAGGGACCCCCAGCTGGTGCAGGATGGTGCGGTTAAACTCCGTGGCTAGCGCAAGCTTCCCATAAATTAGCCAACCATTTGGTAAAACCGCATATCTCCGACCGTACGCTGGACGCCTATTCTCCCTCACCCCTCACCCCTCACCCCTCATCGCTCGCCCCTCTTGCCTTTCGGATATAACCGACTCACTCGCTCATGAAGATGTTTAGGGACCACGAGGACGCGTGGACCGGATGTCCTGCTGAGCGGTTCATGTTTAAGGGTTAAAACGAGGATGAAATACTGGTGAATATTATTCTCGTTCAATTTGTTTCATCGTGGTCTCGATGTCCCCCTTAACCTTTGATCGTACTTCACTTCTCTCGATCCTTATACTCTTTATCCGCTCTCGCGGTGAAACACTTTTTACTATACACTTTGACGGGGTGTAAAGAGTAAAAATTTTGCGTATCATCGGCTGCGATAACAATTCGTCTAGAAATTACAACGAAATTGAGACGTTTCTCAATTTAATCCTTATACATTTTTGCTCGAAATCGAGTGCCTCGTGTGTATTTCATTTTTCGCAATATTCTTATATCGAAAAATGTTTAATCAACCGTAGAAATTGTTGATTATTTTTGAAAACTTGTCTCGAGATCCCGAACTGGGATAAATTATTTCATCAATTTTCTTTGAAAGGTGGGATAAACGACGAGTACATGAAATATACGTCTTGGTTGCAACAATACAACACGAAGGCCACGGATTGGTGGATATCGCAGAGCCGTTACCCTGTACCTACTAATCTCCTTTGTAACCGGGATCCGGCGCTATCCAGAACCTACAGTAGCGAGCTGCGTAGGGGTCGAGGGGTGGAAAGGGAGGGGGGAGGGGGTCGGTTTCTGTGCCAACCCGGCGCGTAGGCCTTGTCCAAAGCGGCGTAGTTCAGGGTGGTGGGTACCTACCGCCTTCCTATACCCACCTACCTATATACCCTGCACATGAGATCGAAGCGAATTTCGAAAATGTATGCGCACACGTCCCGATTCACAAGGAGGGTTGTAAACCTCGCCTTGGGCTAAGAGTTCGGTAGTAAAGGAGGGACGATATCGGGAGAGAGAGAGAGAGATACGCCCTATTCTCCACTAAATTTCACCCTGCGTATCCACCGCATAGGCGTGCCCCTCGAATTTCCGAGACCCTTCTTCGTCCTACGCGTATAATACGCGAGTGTGTGGGTCTTTGTCTGTACACCAGATCCATGAACGAGCAGTGACCCACGAAACCGACATATTGGCATTGTTTGAGATACGAGGAAAATTTTTCAGGGGTTCTTTAGAGGCCCTCCTCAATCCTCTACGTATGTAAAATGCTTCAGGGTGGCAAGTCGTCTCGTGGACGGAACGCCCCGTCATCACGAACTCTTTTATCGCGACTGCATGCGCTGCTATGCAGGCTACAAAGTAATGTGCCTATCCACATTCGTCGATTAATTAATATACAAATTCGCGTTTCTTGCAACGTGATCAAAAGAAAAAGGAACGAGAAGTAGCAAGAGAGAAAGAAACTCGTTTTCCTCAGCACGCTGCTTGTACATTCTGTCGAAAAAAAGGAAAAAAAGCAAGAAAAAAAAAAGATTAAAATTCTTTCGAGAGTATGAAGTAAGTACCCGCGTAAAATACAACCGCGTATCCCTTATTACGTGCTAGTTTGGTGGGCAATGGTACAGGGTTCGATGGGCGCCCGGGTTCGACCTCTCGGACTTTGGAATGTAGCGTGCGTGCCGCCCACGCCGCACACGCACCGGGCACACGCACGAGCACACTCGCCACAAATTAAACTCACGCACAGCCTGCGGCGTCGTACCAACTAATGAGAGACGCGAGCCTCCTCGATGATAAACTAAAACCACTATACAGATAGGATCCTATACGAGTTTACGTGGATGTGTGTATATGTATATACTGAACTACGTGCTACGATTCTACGCACATTTGGTACATGCGAGCCGGAGACAATGACGGTTGCGCATTGTTCGACATTTCCATAATTATCTGATCGTCTCTTTGTTAATTCCAGGGAAGCAAGTCTTCGTCAAGCAGTGAAACTGATTTTTAGGGGTACGGGTGAAAAACTAGAATTGCCGATTTAAAGTTGAAGCTGAATATCGAATTTTCATAGATGAGGAAATCTTAGGCATAGAATTTAAAAATGTGGAAAATCCAAGTACAGTAAATTGAAAACATTGAAAATCGAAATACAGCGAGACAGAATACAGAAAGGATAAAGTATAGAACGACAAAATCGAGAATCTTTGTACGATTCTATATTATCGAGGGGAATTCACTCACTTTTATACCATTTTACTTCTCCACACTTCGATTTTCAACACTTCAAAATTCTATCAATTGAATTTCTGATTTTTAATAAGTTCGATATTTTAGCCCTTCGAATTTTCCATCTTTCTATATTTTTACCTCCATCCATTTTTCGATTTTGTCAAGTTTGACAATTGTTATTCTAGAAGGTGAATATTCAAACAAATCAAAGCGTTCTTTAATTTTCCACATGCTGTGAAATTGCTCTACAATCACTTGGCAAATTAAATTTTAGTCTTTATATTCGTTTCATGGTTTCGCGGTTATGAATCGTCAGCAATCCGCAGAATAAAAATTTCATACAATGTGGTTTCTTGTCCATCAACCTGTTGAAGCAATCAAAAATGTTACCTACCCTTGAAAATCACATTTTTCCAAGACACTTTCGTATAATTTTTTAATTAATAGAGAACTTTCTCCTTTTCATGTCTAGAATCACTGCATTCACTTAACAGGTGTCCTGATCACCTTAAAACATCGAAAATAATATCTCATTCGCAAAAAAATCGTACAATAGTCAAAATTTTGAATGAAAACTATACAATTTTTTTTATTTTACTTCGTATTTTACACTCTAATTTTTTAATGCACGTAACTGCAATTTAGAAGAAAAAAACGTTGTCAAATATTTCTTACAAATTCTCTCAGAAGAGTAGAAAACGTTCACAAACCAGAATTCAATACCCAACTGATGAAATTTCAAAACAGAAAATGTTGTTGACGGTTGTATACATATTATATTCATTGGCTTCACCATCGCTGTTCCGATCCCTGGCTGTACGGATTCAAATAGACATTATAAAACCGCGGCAAGTGTATATTATTTGCAGCAAAAGGGAGCATGCAGCACGATCAGTTCAAACGATATCGAAATGATAAACGAGAAGATGCACGTATAGGTATATAACAACACCGTTAAAGCGTAGGTCAGAGGAACGCGGAGGTTTAGAATCGGGCAAAGGTAATATAGTGGAGCGTATAGCAATAATATCGTAAGGCATGTTTCTTGCGGCGCATGGTTAGGTACTTAGGCATAAATTTCGAACGCCGATTCCCGAGCTTGTTCCCGCTGTGGGTGTCCGCCGAGGCTGCTCGACAAGTTTGAAACTAATGTTTTATCACGAAACGAACGAATTAAGAGCTTGTACCACCGCCACGCGGCTGTATTACAGAGATATATCCCCGACGTTTGAGAGCGGTCATCCGGCCATTTTTTCGTTTTTTTTTTCTTTTTTCTTCTTTATTTTTTACAGAGTGGTATTTTTATGGGAGGAATACATGGTTTTACGCTGCTTTATGCCCGTTCAAATGCTCGATTAACACGCCACGTCGCCGCTGCCATGCCGCTGCTGCTGCTGCTGCTGTTGCTGTTGCTGCTGATGCTGACCCAAGCTTTGGGTTTATTCACGCCAACCTGCTGCGATTCAAGGTTCATCTTATGTGCTCGTTAGTGTAGGTAGACTCGCTTCGCAATTTCACTTAAAAATTATTCCTCACTTCATGCGGGTTATCTCCGTGTGGAATATTACAGTCCTTGAGTCGATTTCACCGGTAAATACGAATTTTTTAGTCTGGCTTCTAGACGCAAAATTTTCATTTTTTTTCACGTAATTAATGTAAGAAAAAATAGTTTTATTAGATAAAGTTTAACCAAAAACTTGAAGACTTATTTATTGACGTAATAATGACGAAAGCAAACTTTATTAGTAATGAATCACGATTTTAGTTATTATACGATGTATTGAATGAAAATTTATTCATTTTAATAATAACTCAAAAGAGAAAAAAATGTTTTTTTTTTTTTTTGTTTTCTGTTATTTCTCGGTTCTCAATCCAGAAACTCGTAGAGTTACCTCAGATTCGAAGATACGCGATGAGATCTCGATGTACAGAAATCTGGGGAATCGATACGCCCATTTTACATATCAGAAGAAGAAAAAGAATTTTTTCTCCACCCTCTTGGAAAGTTCTTTTCGCGAACTTCAAAGACTCACGGATATTCGTAAAACCGTTGGTAAGATTTCGGCGAATTTTGCACGTTATACGTGTATGTGCCAGGTTCAGAATGCAGAGATCAGATACGAGAAGGTATACGTCTTATATATCTACGTATTATGCACATGTGGATGTATGTAATTGGACGAGTTTCGATATTTCGTGAGAAATTTGGCACGAGTCGTGTCTGCAGACGTAAATCAGTTATGCAAATACAGTTTATAACGCGGTTCCTGCTGCAGACGGCGCGCACGCTTTTGAATTTCTGCATTGTTTCAACATCTCGGTTTCGTATATTGTACATAATCGTGTGAAATTCGGTGAGACGGTGAGTACAAGTGAAAAAAATAAAAAAATAATCACAAAAAAGACGCATGTGTCTACAAAAAAAAGCGAATGACATAAAAAAATAAATTTTACTACAACGTCTTTTATGCGATGAAAAAATCCACCTCTTATTCGACAAAATTAACCCGCCCTGGGCGATTCGGCGAATGGATTTGTGCAGGGGCATAACCGGTGGCATATATGTATACACGCTGCGTTTGTAAGGACAACGTTGTTTTTTTTTTAATTATGTATTTATGTATGCATGTGCGTATGTATGTATGTATGTATAAATATACGTGTGACGGGATTCTCGGTACTCATTAGGATTTCGAAAGACGGACTTGTTCACTATCCTCTGTTGCCTTGATCGACTTGCAGGGATGCTGTATGTTCTTGGATTATATCACGGTAAGGACGCTTCTTTACATCCTACCAACGATCCCTACCCTAAAGCATTATCCTAACTTTCGTTCGGTATATTATATACCTAAAGCGAAAGTCCAAACAACATTGATGATCGAACAACGTCGGAGATTTGTTGGCAGAAATTGCGACGCCGCGCAGGAATAAAAAATGGGGATGAAAAGGTGGAGAAAACAAAATATAAAAAAAAAAAAACCAACAAATATCTGTCGTTGGATTTTCTCGTCGAACAATCGATCCTTGGCCCAATATTTTACCCTGAATACACATCTATAGTACATCGTGTACCTACTATACTTCGGTGTGTGTGTCCGCGTGCAGAAGTATTTGGGAAAATCCGTCGTAGCAAATGTTTGGAAAGCCGAATTCGCCACGCGCTTAAGTCAACAACTTTTTCCTTCATCGGTCCTCTTTTTTTTTCCATCGATTTTTGATCGCGGGTATAGAAAGAATCGAAGAGTAAAGAATGAGTCGAGTTTTGTGTTGCAGCCTTTCACAATCGCGCTTAGGAGAGAGTGATTTTCTCGTGAGGTACCTATGTGTGTATTTTTTTCTTCCTTTCTCACACAGATTCGGCCCAATGTACCGCATCGTTTTGGGGAAAAACTGTCGGCAAAAGAGACCACGAGGACTGAAAGGACTGGGGAAATTCAGGCACCTGACTGCCTCGAGGCTTTTTGAAAACCGAACGGATTTTCGAGAGGTGGCCCTTCGAATCAATGGGGATCAAAGTGGATCAACGGTACTTCGGTATTGATCTTCTATTTATCCTTCACTATGCGGTTTTTTCCTCTTCTTTTGGATTATCTTCTTCTCCCGTATAATAGACCCTCTTGCGTGACATGAAACTCCCACTAGACGTCAGTCAATTATCGATGGAGTAGCGTGGAAAGAGGATTCCTAAAGTATGAAGACGCCAAGGATCGTCGTTGGTAACGATTCAGCAAATAATTCCTGAAAAAAATAATAAATTTGTCACACTTGGCTATTTTTGGCAGGTTCGAAAATTTTAGCGGATATTTCATTTTGCTACACGTGCACTTTGCACACTTTCAGTCACGGCTTAGGATTTTCGCTACATGTGATTATAATAGCGTGAATTCCCGTGTAACGGCGTGGGAATGAGATTCTGTGGAGCTTTCTGATTGTTTTTTTTTCGAAGAACTATGATATAATACCATACATTAAAAGAATTGTTTCCAGTTTTGTGTGCAACCGTTGAAAAATTATAATTCATCACCAATTTTCGTATACGCAAGAATTACAGGCAGCTGATGGTTTCTTCCTGTCCTCTTTTTCTTCCTTAGATATTCTTCGAAACACGCGGTAGTAAATCAATTAGACACTAAGACGGCCTCTCACAGACAATTTACTCGGCCTGCCAAATCGTAGGATAATTTTACCTCTACCCCAAGTCTTTACACTATTAGCAAGATGAGTCAGTATCTTCTTGCAAAGTAGCTAGTTGTATTCTGCAGTAGACCAGTAATCAACGGTTGAGGCTTGCTACTCGAATTGCTTCACGAAGTCAGAAAATAATATCTCTATTTTCTTATTAATTACATGGAACAGAGTAAGCCAGAAGTTACCATCCATGGTAAAGTGAATGCCATGGTCTAACGTACATTCTGAAACACAGTTAATGAAGAACAGATTTTCAAGCTTTCGCGATTCCGTTGCTGCACGAAACCCAAAATGCTAAAGATTTTCTTGCTCGATGTTCACCAGCTATCAAAACAGAATGATCGCACAGTGTTCACGTAACGTCAAGAATTTGAAAGGTTTCAAAAGATCCCAAAAAATTTTCCAAGAATATACACGAAAATGAAAGCACAGATTTAACAAGATATTTTTGATATCTGAGATATCAAGTAGGCTAAAATAATTTCCTCGATCGAATTGTGCGATGTATGCTTAGTTTCGAATTAACTACGAGCGAATTGATATTACAGTAATAATAATTGCATCCGATCCTCCTCATCCTAAGTCTCGAGATGCACATCCAGTGTTACGTGATATACTCGTAGATGCAGAGGTAACGCACATACGTACAATACACATGCATGCATAGCCCAGCGATCCGTCAGTACCCCGGAGGGTGGCGCCAGAGATTATGCAGTAGTGAGGTAATTACTTTGGATAATTAGGTAATTAGGGTAAGATGGTCTCTCCTCCGTCATCGGGATAGCGTGTGGAAGAGGAGGTGTGTGTACGTGCATTCTGCACCGAGGTCTCAGGTCGGCAGATGAGCAAGCAGGCCTCGAAGTCGACAACGGCGATCGACTGCACGTGTGGGCCACTCTAGCCTAGCTCTAGGACACGAGCTTAACTGCCAATTTACAACTTACATGGCGGCCTAAAGTTTGCAGCCAATATCCCACGCGGTTGATAAATCCTGTTAAACAACTGCGTCCCGATGAAATTACACAAGTTCAGCCTCAGCGGCGACTAATTTCTGCGGAAGTCCTTCAGGCCAACATCGAAACGAGGTAAAACCGGATGTATTTAAAAACCTCGTGTGGATGAAGGATGAAAAATTTGCGGAAAGTGGCCCGGGGAAATTAGATGACCAGAATTTACGTAGCTTCTCATCTCGATTCAAAATTTACGAAGTTACAATTTGGATTTTTTTCCGCTTCTCATTTTTCTCTTGTCGTTGTTTTTTTTTTTTTTTTTTATCATTTTATTTTTTTTCATTTATTCATTTATTTCTTTTTTTTTCCCTGTTCCTTCTACCTCCACGTTGGGAGGTATTTCGGTAGGCATATAAAGCATGCATGATGGTTGCGGCATGCAGGGTGATGGCATGGAATGGTAAACAACGTATCACTTTTCCATTACCGTACAAAACACGAGGAGAGGATATTTCTCCTGTCTCGCTCGTCCTCCCTCTCTTTTTCTCTCATTTCTCTCATCTCTTGTCTGGGCCTCTTTTTTCCACCGGTTTCTCTTTAGCGTCAGAACTGCCTCCCTTTGATCTACGCGAAACAAGCCGCTGGTTGTACATTTCTTTTATTATTATTATTATTATTATCATTATCTTTTTTTAATATATAAAGTTTTATTTCGCTCTCTCGGTTATTTTATTTTGTTTTTTTTTCTGATTTTTTTCTCACATATTTCTCGACAGCACGACGCCATCGAGCGAAGTTTCGTTTGTTTGAAAAATTAAACGGTAAGTATATACATTAGAAATTTCTCCGTTTATTTGACAAGTCAAAAAATGTGTCGGAAGAAAATCTTGCGGAATGATTTCTGTTCGTTTAATAATTTTGTTCTGCTATCGGAATTTATACAGTTTGATTTTGAGGAATACAGAATGCTTCTCAGCGCTTTGCTTTTTGTTATTATATATACGAATAATTGATCGTATTAATTTCGATTAATTTGCTCGTAGCTCCTGCAGATACGTCAGAAATTCATATGTTTACCCGATTCAAATAAACGAGAAAAGCTTTGTATTTGATAAAACAAGGTACGGGGTGCATGTTCGTGTATGTATAAGTTAATTGAGTCTGCGCTGATTGTAAAAAGGGTACGCGAAATAATTACAGCTGAAAAATTGGTCTACAATTGAAAAGAATCGCAAAAACCGAGGCGAAATATTCTTCACTTTTGACCTATCAGGAATATACTGACAAAAGTTCCGCAAGTTTTTCAAAGTTATTAAGCCGGATGAACTCAGTTTTTTTGGTAAAAAATTGTTCCCATGTTTCCTTTTATCCTGTCAGACAGACCGGAAGTAAACAAAAGTAATCGTTAACTTTGATTCAATTACACGTGTAAACCTATATCGTTGAAAAAAAGGTGGGCAAAGGTCGATGAATCAGTCGGCGGTATCATCATCTTATCGGCAAAGTTGCCCCTCGTTAGATGGAATCGGAACGGTTATGAAAACATCTTGTGACAGGAGGGAGCAAATATTTATAGGATATCGCGGCGTCTGCAGGGCGTCGAGGCGTCGTCGTCGGGGCGTCGCGACGTCGCCGCGTCTCAGGCCGAAGGTGCGTTTTACCAATCGAAACAATTATTTGCTATTTTTGGTCGCGGAAGGTATCAAAAAAGGACAAAAGTAGAAAACACCCGAGACGTGGATGCGGGTAAATTTCACCCCGATTGTTGGCTGCAATGGCTGGTTATTACACTTATAATATACGAATTGTAAAGGTGTTCTTTGGAATTTGATTCTACATATATATATATATATATATCCTGTGAATGTGCGTTAGAATTGAAAATATAACGCGTGTATACACATTATACGAGTTCATACAGCAGCTACTGTATCATTGCGTGATCTTCCTTCGGGGCGAAAGTAAATTGTCTATCCTTTCAGCGTTGTTGTAAGACGCGCTCGGGACGTCAGAAACACAGAAGTTTCCTCCGCAGCTTCGTGGAGCACCGTGATCTGCAGGGTGGGCGGAAAACTTGGATTAAACTTGGTGTATTCTATATATACCTATGGCGTGCGGTAAACCCCATCCACCCTCGTTTTTTACATTTAAATTTCTTGAAACAATATTGAATATCGTCGACTGTCGACGTCGTCGTCGTCGCAAAATTCTCGAGGTAGAAAAAACACGACCTAAAACACATGTCGCTACGTTGACGTTTGATTAACCGCCCCTCGACTGTTCTCGTCTCATCTTCCCGGGGATGATCCGAAACGCAATTGGATGACTCGGGAAATTCTTTTCCCTTTTTTATTCCACCTGCACGGGTCTTATTCTGCCTTTCTCGTATCTCATCGAAACTCGTATTATATACATAATTCGATAACCGAGCGATTGTGGATTGCAGATTTATTGCCCGGTTACGGGATTCTTGATTTTGACCATTTGCGGACGGAACCGAAACTGCGGAAGCCGCAGCAAAACGGGACGATCAGATAGGCTAACGATAAGTAGTGATTTCCTAGAAGCCGCGACGAATCCTTTGCGAGTGCACGCGGAATCTCGCCAAATAGGACGTTTCTAATCTCTATCATTGCACGTCTTCAGAGTCCCGGGGCTGTTCACACGATGAGCAGATCTCGGCCCGCCACCGACGCCGACCGCTTCGGGTCATCATTTTCTCGAGTGCGCTTTCTATCAAACTGTTGAAGAAGAAATCCTCTTCTTATGGGGAACCCGCACAGCGGATTTATCTCCCGCTTACCGCTGACCCGTTGAAACTTTTATTTCGCGATTCGTGAAAGATGGTCGAGAAGTTACGAGACGAAGAGCTATGGCAGTGGGATGAAGAAATTTTCGCGAATTTTGAGATATTCAAGTTTTCACTGATCGCTCGTCATCGTTTTCTGTTTGGGGCGGAGTTGAAGTTCCGAATTTGAAAAGTTCTGAAACCGCCTGATTCCGAATTATTTGGCGGTGAAACTTGAAGTAAAGAAGTCAAATTTTTATGAAATGAAAAAGTTTCGAATGGCCGGAAACCCGACGGCTTAAAGTTCTGAAATGCACGATCCCGAAAGTTCAAGTTACCTACGATAGAACAAAGTTTCGATAGAGGAAAATTCCGGAAAATAAAGTTTCGAAAGAGCGAAATTTCGAAAGGTAAAATATATTCACACGGCGTAGTTTACTCAACGAGTGGGTGTAAAAAATGAGAAAAACCGAAAATCAGAATGACCAAGATTCCGAATGTAGAAATATCGAAAACCCATTACAAAGAAAGATCAAAGTGGTGGAATTTCACCAAGCCAGAAATCCACAGACTTGAAAATCTTCGATCATTCAGAATTTCGATATTTCGTATTTGTAAATTTTGGCATTTTGTCGTTTCGGAACTTTGATCATCAGGCTTTCGATCATCCAAAATTCTGAATGATATTCATTCAAATTTTGATTTCTTCACGTTAAGTTACACCACCAAAAAAATTCAGAAAATGGCGCTTTCGGAACATTCCGAATTCCAAATTTCAACCCCACCCTTTGCAATCTAGTCCAAATTATTTTCAGGATAAATAAGACCGCCTGAACCAAAAGGTAGGAAAAGCGAAAAGAAAACCATGCATTCAAAAAATTACCACCAATTTCATTCGCACCAATGATAGTGCAATGAAAATCATGTCGTTACAATCATCGACGCTATTCCTCCCCAGATGTCTATGCGTTAAAATTTCCTTTATCTCCTCGCTCCTTCGTTAAGGGAAAGAAGGCCGACCTGCATCCCGATGCCGAGGACGACGCACTAAACGTTAACGAGGAGTCAAGGAGTCGAGGAGTCGAGGAGTCGAGGAGGCCCTTTGCACCGGCAGCTCGACTCGTTTGTCTTTATATTTACTGAATTGCTTTCCCAGTCGGTGTCCGAGGTCCATACCAGTCACGATCCGGCCAAGGCGTGGTTCCGTACTTTCTAGCCGGACGGCTGCTGGTAGATGAACGGGTTGACCTCCCCTAGCCTTTGCTTTGCACAGAGAGAGAGAGAGAGAGAGAGAGAGAGACTGTGCACGCCGCGATACCTTCTTCCTCCGGTCAAATGCCTGGCTGGTTTATTTACGACGAGATCCTCGATCCTCCGCGCCGATTCTTCGCCATCACAAAATGGCTCCACCGCCATGCGTGCGTTCTGCGATTAATTTTACTCCGACTTATTACCGGATGCAACGCAGCTCTAGTCTTTATACCATAGAAATTGAAATTTACGGTTTTTAAATATTATCATTGCAAAAATATGGAACGATTTCCGAAATATGAAAGCTAAGTTTTGCATGACCAGAATCGTCGCGAGCTTTCTCTAATTTTGATTATTTGCATTTCATCAAGATTTTTTTGGGTCGGGGTCAAAACTTGGAAACATCACTTAGAATGACTACCTACTAATCAGTGATACTTTCAAAAATCGAGATTTCCAGCAATTCATCTTTCGTTGATTTATTTTCGCACCTTTGAGATTCCGATATATATCGGCCATTCGAAATATCGACCCTTCCATTTTTTCTTCACCGTCTTTAACGACCTGTCAGAAAAAATAAGACCAACGGACGAATATCAGTGGGGCTTTTGAGACACTATCGAATCGAATGGGTCGGTAATTAATCTTCACGATCAATGCATGAATAAAGTTGACCAAACGTGTGTGTGTCAAAAAATGATCTGCACCACCGTACAAATTATCAATATCAATATCGACCCAGAATATTATAAAATGACACACAAACAAGTATTATTTCCGAACACTAGAGCTTTGACGGCTCGTTAGAACGTCCGTCTGAAACTTTGCGCGGGTTGCACTGCGCGTATGAAATTACGCAGCGTTTATTTTTTCTTCTCATGCCTACGACGGGTTTCCTGCGTGTCCCATAAATTTGTTTGCGAGATCGATGATCGTCGAAGTCAAGGCGAGGAAGGTCTCTAAGTATGCAACATAGTGTTGTGCCTCGTCTGATTTTCACGGGAGGGTAAAAACCTTGGGAGATGTTATCGGTGTCGATTACCTCGGGGCATGCATTATCGGCGATATTTAATAGGAGATAGACGCTGAGCGCGATCAGTGCCAGGCTACGGAGAGTGAAATTGGTCCTGGTTTCGCTCGTCCTTTTCTTATTCTTCTTCTTCTTCTTCTTCTTCTCCTTCGTCTTCGTATTTTTCCTCCCCCCCCCCCCCCCCTTCCATACTCTTCTTCTTCGTCTCATTCTTCTTCTTCTTCTTCCTCTTCTTCTACGTCTTACATCTCTCACGTTTATTTCGTCTCCTTGTCGTTACAGCTTCTAGCCTATAATACCCTCTCGCGGAATTGGCAAAGTTATCGCGCGCCGAGTTACAAAACGCTTGCCACGAATGACGGTGTGCTTCGTAAAACCATCTTCTCGTTTTACTGCATATGGATACGAGGATTGTCTCCCTTATACGACTCAGATAACCCTGTAGGGCTTGTCGCCTGGCGCTCGGTCTATTTCGAATTGGCTTTATCTAAACGAGAACCGGCTGTAAGAGGCCGGCGCTAAAGCGAAACGTGCTTTTACACTGTCGGCCATCTTGCTTTACCGCACACCTAAATAATATTTTTATTTTTTCCCCCTTTTTTACATGTCGCACAGTTTTTTTTTTTTTTTTCTATTCTTCGCTACTTAGGGCGGGTGCAAATTCATCTCCACAGATCGAAGTGATTCAGACTTTAAACTCTTATAATATCACGTTTTTTGAGTTTGAAACGTACATATTTACCGCCATGTAGCTGAATATGCTTTTAGGGAAAGTATAATAGAAGGTAGTCCAAGATGGCAAACCCTGAAGGAAGGCTGTTTTCACCTTTATGTATTATTCCGTCTGAGGAAATTGAGTTTGCTCAATTTATTCTAGAGATTAATTGTAAGTTGAGTTGAAAAAAACACCGACCCTTTTATTTGTTTATTTATTTATTTATTTGTCTATACATTATTCAATTTTTCATAAAATATAACGAATTCTGTATCCATTAGTAGACGGTATCAGCTCGCCTCGAACACACCGATTGCATCTGTTCCATAAAGATCTCGTCTCGCTTAAATGTGGACATGAATTTCCGCCCTTACACTACTACATTTGAACAACGAAAAAAGCAAAAAAACAACGGCAATCTGGATTTTTACTGCATCTGTAGTTGGCAGACTTGATTTACTATCTACGTCGGCTCATATAGTAGTTCACAAATTTTTATTTTTGGCCAATAAGTCTAAGACAATAAGTCTGAGACTTATTGCGCTGAAATTACCTGCGCCATTTAAATACTTCAGTGTCTGCTATGTATACAGCATGAATACGCATATAATTGTATACCAAACTATAATTTTTAGCGATTATTATTACGAGTGAGGTTGTAAATTTTACGACAAACAGGGTTGCCGTGGTCATTGGTTATGGGAGAATAAATCACCGTCCGAAAAAAAATGTCTAGCCTATTTAAACCTCTCGAAATTTTTATTGAACAAAGACCACCGACATTTTGGACAAAAAACTTTATTTAAATCAATGGATGTCTTATTTGGATAGAGAAGATGTAACTTGCAACTCGCTAAATTCGCTACTAATTATTTACTCAAACAATTTGCATTTCGGCTACGTGCGCAAATGTTTTTACCAAGTCGATAAACATATTATATATGAATTGGATATCAAATGTTCAGGTGACTGAAATGATAGAAGAAAATATAATCACACAATTGATTGCAATCATTAATAAAATATAGTCGTTACTTGTCAGTTAGTTCGTCATGAATAATGTTTGATGAAATCCAATCAAAAAATAATACGTTGACTCAAATGAATTCGTTAAATTCAAGTCAAGCTGATTCGAACTAAACAAATATTACTTCCATCAAAAAAGAAGAAGTTAAAGATGCGTTGGAGAAACTTGCTTATCGATATAATGTCAAAGAAAAGGAATAAAATAAATTGTAATAAAATTGAACAGGTCGCAATAAATAAATAAAAATATCAGGCTTATATTTCAATTCTATCGCCTGCCGCAAAGCCTTCCTATTTTCCCACTAGAATACCGTCTACCTTTTGGCACTTGATGGTAAAATTTTTTCTGAAATCTGAAGCACTTTTCTAAAGTGCCAAAAATCCTGTTACACGCGTTATTCCAATTCAAAAGTCTGCAAGTCTTGGGGGGCAGAACTCAGAGAGATCAACATATTTTTTCGAGCCATTACCAACCATGCGATGAACTTTTTCCAACAAGCCATGCCTCCGACGAAGCTCCGAAGAACTCGGCTGGTGTTCGTTCCTCCTCAACGTCAGAGACGCGCTCCGTCATCCCGGTCGACGTGCAAGGCAGGGACGTAGAGGAAAAGGGGGGCATCGATCTGACATGCGCAGGTCGTCGGTAGCGCGACGGGTCTCGCTATCATCGCGGGGGTTTGCCACGGAGGGATGGTGGTGGTAGTATTGGTGGCTGGAGGCGGTACCACACCCCCGGCGGCGGAGGCGTCGCGGGGTGATTCGGGGGCGACGCGGCGCCTCTCGCCTCGAGCGCAGTGCGACGTCGCGACGCGCCACGTGCAGTGCTCAATCCGAAACCACTTCCTTCCTGTTTTCATCGTATTCCAAATACCGGAGTTAGTGGTATATACCCGATTCCTAGCCCCACCACGGCTGCAGTGCCGCGGTCCGCGGATTTTGGTGCCAGCGGTTGGACACCACCTCGGGGCAGTTTGCGCCGAGGCGTTACACCGATTGTATTAGCCACGATTGATTCGCGTCCAACTCAATTCGCAAACGCCGCATCTCCGGCTGTGTTTAGATCGCTAAATTTTCACCCTCCTTGTACGATCTCTAATATAGTACAGCTCCTAATCTTCTTCTCCATTTTCCACTCTTTATCTTTCTCTTTTTTCTCTTTCTGTGTTGATGTTACCGTTCTTGGTCCTCTTCTTGTTCTCGTTGAGTCTTACCATGAATTAATTTTCGCGATAGGCTAGTTTTATTAGTCAGTTTATTCACAGGGTGAGTCGCTATATTATAAACCAAAAAAAATATCAACAAGAATTTTTTATTTTATCAAAACTGTGATAACTTTTACAGCGGGTTTTTGAAAAAATAACAAAAACAAAAATATATGTATATTTTTTTTCTTTTAATGTTGAAATTCTTCGTCCCAAATAAAAGTTTTATTTTTCATCTGACAATATGTTTATAAGTGGTGCTATATCTGAGTCGGTATACAACTCGCGTAAACATTTGTATACCTCTGATTAAAAATGAGAGAAAAAGATATCGCACCGCTGGGAGTCATGCCTTAACTTTGCCTAACGAAGTTTGCCGGGATTGTTGACGTTCTTCCCGAGGGATACACCCGCCCGTCGGCACTGTAATTTGCGTTATCATTCGAGGCGAATTTTTCCTTAAACAATAAAAATATCACGGTGACTAATGGCCCTTTGATTTTTTTTTAATCCTGAAATTTTCTCGTTACCGAATTTTCGAGCACATTACGGTTTAGTGACGGAATGTTTTTTTTTTCTCTTTTTACAGATCTAAACGAGGAAAATAGCCAAAGTCGTTGTCGAAGAAAACATGGCTGTCGTTTGAATCGCGATGTGAACGATAGAAGTTTTTTTTTATTGTAATCAAGTGCTGCGAATAGTATATACATAGTGATTATTATTATCCACGGTTTTGAGAAGATTAAAAATCATCGAAAACGGAGGACGCTAACAACAACATGTCGTATCTTGCCTTGGATTCCAACGCCTGGCAGGTAAGTTTTTACTCCAAGTACACTTTACACACTATAATCTCTTTGTTTATTACATTTTTGACGTGAGGCCGAAAAGCTTGACGAAAACAGTTTTAATGATAAATTGTACAGAACGATCGGATAGGTGGCGAAAAAAATAAAAATAAATAATTTCGGTCTTATTACCAAGCAAATCTCATTCGGTCGTTACACCGAATTGTTTAATCAAGTCTCGAGAGTTTTTGTGTCTTCTCTTCGTAAACCGTAAAACGTTGTCAGTGACAAATCGATTGCTTTCTCAATCTCGGCGATGTAAACGACGGGAGATAAAAAATCGTTCGCCAAATCGCGAATGGATCCTTGACACTTTTTCATTCACTGCAGAACGGAGCACGATTGATACAAGTGTCATTGATCGATCGAACGTGATTGTTCGCGAAGTGAAAAATATAACTGTATTCACCTATACTGTATATTTAAAACGACAAGTAATTACAGTAGTTTCCTGTACGACTAGGCTTACGCGAGGTGAGGTTTATGCGATTAATGTGTCAAGGTAGCGGGCCTAATACCTCGCTAAACGCGTTACCCTCGGCGAACACTGCCGTTTATCCACCGTTGAGGGTACGCGGCCGGGTGAGGAACCTTTGGCGAGAACTCACCAGAATCGACCTTGATGCCTGTAATTACTCTTTGGAATTTTTTCCCCTGGCAGAGGTAATAAGTAAAGATAAGTCATTTCGCGCTCCCGGCTACCGCGTGGTTTCGAATGTAATTAATGCCAGTTTATCCGCACGTAGGCGCGTTCCTATTACACCATCCTGGCAAAACGAATGCCAAAACATGTTGGCGATTTTCGAACGGCTGACAGGATTGCGATTATTCACCTGTCAAACATCGCGGTAGATCCGATTAATTGCAAGGTAAATTTGCACATCTGCGATCGCCGAGTGTCTGCAAAATTTTCTTTCTTTTTGTTTTTTGTTACTTTTTTTCATACAACTCGAACGACGTTGGTCGCAACTGGTTTCCATTGAACGTCGGTGAAAGTATAACGAATTTCTAGATGCTCGAGACTTTTCAAGTCGATTGAGACGCCTGATTAAATAAACGGGGTGAAAGAAATGTGTGTTGGGACAAACAGCGGCTGAGGAAAAACGTACCGTGGATCTGAAGAACGTGCAGCGATACGAGTCTAACTAGGCTCAACTAATTCCCTTTGGTTTTAGTAATTATCAACGGAAATTAGTTACACTTTGTACGGCCAGCCACCCGCACCTCGTGTCACGCACTGTTACTTGAAACACGCGGAGGAATTAATTGTTGAAGAAAAAAAAACGTGTGTCATGCATAGCCTAGGTTTACGTCCCTTGACGTTGTGCCTTGAAAACGAGTAGTTTTATGTCGAATAATTCCCCCCCCCCCCCCCCCCCCCCTGGCTCATAAAAAGTCTAGTTTTACCGGAGAGTTATATAGCTGCAGTAACGCAAAAGGCTGTAACAATTTTCGTACGTGCAGATAAGAGCGCAGATAGGAAAATTTTGGGGTTTAACTTGGGACCCGCGTTTCTGGTTTCAGGATTCGCCTGGTACGGTTTATTAATCATTAAAACTTGTTAAACTTGAGAAACTGAGGTGGGAGCAGAGTGCCGAGGCAAAGCGAGCTTGCGAAACGGAACTGAGCTGAGCGCTAGTAGATCCGGACACGAAGAATGGAGGAAGCTAAGTTTATCACTCCGTTACTGTTTCCAGATTCGCTCGGTCTCCGAGTTTCTAACTAACTTGAATTTACCGTATTATACAGTACTGAGTGAGCGCTGCGAGGATGGAGTCCAGGACAGGCCAACGTTCGCTTGCAAAACTTTAGTTTAATATAGTTTACAAACTTCCGCTATACGAATTAGCCGCACCATAAACATTAAGACCCATACATATATATATGTAATATATATATATATATATATGCATACATGTATAGTAGACTTTCTTTTAACTCAAACTTTCGTTATGGGTTTTCTTATACCCTGTACCTTCCCGCGGGCCGGCTCAAATTACCTTTGAAAATAATAAAAAAAGAAAACTTTGATCGTTTCTTCAGGATGAAATGGAAGCGTGGCTTAGCTATAACTACGCGCTCCTTTGTCTTGATCCCATAAATTCTCCCTTCCTTATTCGGGAAATCTCATATAATAAACGGAAGTGGGTCAGCCACCGGTAACAGGCTACGGAAATGACGTTAGGCACTCGCAGTTTACTCGCAATTGTTGCCTTGTTGTTGTTTTTCCTTTCGGAAGCCGTTTCTTTCGGAACGAAGTTTAATATTTTACACCCTAAAAAGAAAATCGTAGGGGTATTTTTAAAGGGAAAGATTCTCGGTTGTAACCGATTCCAAAAATCAGCACCATCCAGAATCTTCATTAGCTTTTGATCAGGCTTTGGTCAGGCGGTGAGAGGGAAACGGTGTTGTGGAAGCCACAGCTAATCCTGATCGGGGCCTCGAAGTTTTTCCCGAATAACCTCCTCTCCGGGAAAATGGAGTCCGTTCATTTTTCTACCAACCCTTCCGCGTGCGTTACACAAGGACAGTATACACTGTTGGCACAGTGTCCGGAAAAGCCGCAACGCAAACAGTGCGATGCTAGTTATTATCCGTGCGAAGCAGGGAAAAATTCTCTGGCAAATAAAGGGCAAGCGACCAAAAATTATTCAGCAGCTTTCCCCGCCCGCTTTCGCCGTCTGCCATCCTCCGGGTTTGATATATTAACGGAGTCCACTCCACTCGTCGCCACTTATTTGATCCCGTGTACGGGCACTTACGTGTATTAGTTGAGCCGGTACGTACGTGACGTCAGTCAAGTGCCACTCGTCTCGTGTGGATACGTAACGTACCCAGGAAAATCAAATACGTTTGAGAACTGGCTGACGGCATTCACACGATACTTTGTGTGCACACCGGTTGAACAATGTGAGTGTCACCGAGCTCTCTCTACCGTGTATTAATTTTGCGGCAGTCTTCCCTTGTTATTTCAACCAAAGACACAGCCTCGCACTCACTCACGGCACGTGTCCGACCATTGATGCATAATGCTTTATTGGATAGTGTGCAAATACCGAACGCCGCTCTCTTCGCGATTCTTTTATATTCCTGCGTGACGAGTTTCGCGTTCTAAGGATCCACGATGTAACTTTTCCTCGATATCAATTTCTCCGGACCTTGGATCTTCCTCGAAATTGAACTTTCGGGTGGTACTTGGTTGCAGAAGTTTTTACGGATACACCGTTAGAAAAACTCTGCATTATTTCATGCCAATTTCAGTGTCAATTTGACACTGTCTGTGATGGAATTTCCCAATTTATCACCAAAATTGTTCCGTAGTTGGCTGATGCTGGTCAATTTTAACAGGAAAATCATTTTCGAACCATATTACACTCAAAAAGTAATGCATGAAAAGTTACACATGCATATTGTTATTGAGATGATATAGGAGTTATGTCCTGGCACATGTATATCCACCCTTTGATCGGCTGACATGGTAAATCGTGTAGGTAATTTGTCGCTTAGATATCACCTAATAGGTGATTCACTAGTTTGCATAGCGCGGAGAACAGTTGGTGGCAACATCAAAAACCCCATCGCAGTTCAAAGTCGGGGTCGATCATAAAGTAGAGTAGAGGAGGGGGTTGTCGGTGGTCCGTTTCACTCCACATCACGGATCGGGTCTGCAAGCTGCAGCAGGGAAGCGATGGTTTACTGGCCGCATGCACGCACGCATACACGAATACGAACGAGGAAGGGTGAAGTAAGAATAAATGATAGTTCTGGATTACCACTAGGTAACTATAATCGCGTGATAGTATGAAAATTGCAACCCGTGGAGAGCGGGAGCGTCAAACGAGCCCGAAACTCCGAGACTGCAGGTTCCCGCCTCTCCCATAACCCTCGTGGAAAATCATGGGGGTGATTCGAATTGCATTTTAATTTCATTTTGGTTTCTCAGCAAGGGTCTCTCTCTGCGAGCTCCGCTTCCCTTCGCCGAACCGCCATTACACCTTCATGTCTGTGCCGTAGGACCTCGCAAACTCGAGTACCGGAGTGAATAACTTATGTATCATGTGATCGAGTACATGCTCTCCATGTTAAGCTCTCTTTCTCTCTCTCTTTCTCTCCGCAACAAAATGGGTAGGCTTGCATTGTGCGACGGGAGAGCTGTTTACCCCGTTGTGACAATGCGACAGGTTGTGTGTACCCTGTTCTTCGTCTAAAAATGAATAAGAGCTTCGACCATAATGGGTTTCATGGTTGAACGTGAATACCATGGGCGTGATAGGTTCTCTCGACGTTTAATAACGACTAACGTGATACACTCGTTATTCGAATTTGATAATCTGGGGGTGTTTTCTTCTCATCGTCCATGCAGTTTTTGCTTTCACGTGACGTAGCATTTGCAGGACCGAAAAGCTTCGAGTGAAATTTTAGCGTGTTAAATTTCAACTGACACTTCTGAGCGAAGTTTTCTTTTGTTGGATTTCGATCTGGCTCCATTATTCATTTGCGGAAAGAAATCGCGACAAGTTGTAAAATTGCGATGACACGGGGGAGGGGGGAGGTTGTGGCGCGCCAGTGAAAAGAGAGCCTTTCTCTAAAATGTATATTATCGTTTCTTTTTCATTATTCGCAACTGTCAGCCGGGCAGCGCTTCCTGATCAGTCACGAGATGTCAGCTTGGTATTTTTGTCTTTATCTTACCCTCTACGTTGAGTAATTAAGACTCGAGTTTTATACGGCGGAGTCTGGAGAGAGAAAGAGAGAGAGAGAGAGGAAGAGGAGAAGGACAGAGATAACGAGAGAGGGGACGAGAGGCGATATTATCTTTTGTTCCGTACTCGCTATGCATATACCTACACGAAAACTTTGTACTCACTATACATACATATATATATCTATATATACACATGCAGCTTGTACCTGCAGCCTCTGCGCGGAGAACCATTTGTCCGACACAAAGAAAAATAATGAGCGTGTACCGCGTCCAGTGTTCAACTAATATTTGTTCGCAGTCTTACCTCCGAGATTTCTTTAAAAATATCTAGCTTCCTTTTTAAGATTGCCTTTGTTAACGCTCGCGTATAAGACTTGTCGACGACTTGCAGTCGCTGCATGTCTTGAAGATGCGCGAAAAACTTGCTCTCTTTAAGGCGAATATGTATACGCGTCGGTATGTAAGGGTGTAACCTGCGTACTTATCTTATTTCCGCAAGCAAGTTATCTTTCTTTTATCCTCACTCGCCATAGAATTTAACTACTTGTTTTTTTCTCGTCTTATCAAAGGCGAGACTAACTTATATGAAAAGTTCTAGCCTGGTCACAATTTTATTCCAAATAAAATGAATTCGAAACTGATTATTATTGATCTTGTGGTATTATCAGGTTGGAGTTACTTTTCGTTTGATTTTTCAATTTCGCCGCTTATCCGAAACTTTTTATCGCTTCATTTGATTGGAATGTCATTTTTTAACAACTCGGACGGAGGGCTGAACAATATTTAAGATCTACGATATATGTCACGTTGAATCCTTCAGGACTCTTTCCTACCCATATCTGTCAGCTATTCCACCAAGTCAGCTGCAATTTTTACATGGTATTTGAAATGGTTCAAAAATCGATGGGATCTAATCAAGCATTATTGTACAGGAAATCAAGTAAACAGAGAATAGGAAGAAATCTTATGCATCGTTTGAATCTAAAAAATATCCACTTCGTCCTGACTGGCACAGGTTATTTAAGAAACTTTTTTTTTATTAGAATCAAGCCTGTAGAACAAAATAAAAATTTTAAGTTTTCAAGTCTCTCTAGTAAGATCCAAATACACTTTTCTCAGTCCCAGTTTTCTGGGGGTCTGAGGTCAGCTGTAACTGAGCAAAAAAAAAAAACTTCGGCTTCGAGAGCGGAAATTGATAAAAGACAAGTATTTGTATAATATTTTTCACTCGGCCGCAGGAGTATATCCTACACGTTAGAATATATAGGTACACGATATATTGTAGGTACGCGTATGTTTTTTTTTTTTTTTTTTTCTTCAGTGTATAATAACTTGGGCGAGTATAAAATTCCCGTCAGAATTGGCGAACTGACGGAGATCGTTACCGTTATTATGATTATATTATGCTAATACACCCGTTTTACATATTTCTATTAGGTTATAATACGGGTTTCACGTGTCTACATATAATACATATAACACAAGCACGCGGCATATTTTTCTACCTGTAATATAGCTCGTATGCCTACCATAGGAAGCAAGCGTAGCACACGAGGCATGGCACACCTGCCCGATGCGTGCCTTGATTGTTATATGATTACCCTGTCCGGGAATTTTTGACCCTTCACTGGGAGAATGTTTGTGAAAAATTTCTCAAACTCCTGAGATGAAGTAACATTTCATACGCGGCCGTATATCGAGGAGATTCGAGTCGTATGCAGTGGGAGATGCAGGGCGATACGCGTCGCGACGAAATGTCCTTTTCCTTTTCCTTTTTGTCCGTAACACCGAATCGTCGAAGAGGACATCCGTATATATATTGATTTTCTGCTGAGGCTCGTGAACCCGGAGAGGCGAATTGTGTGATTTGAATTTTGATTGCCAACTGCAGAGATGCCGTAACGGGATAGTGCACGCTTTGCCAGGCAGTCAAGGGCCCTTCGAGCATTCGCTTACTCGACTAGAAAATTAAAAGAATAAACGGTTTTGAAGACCCGGACTCGGAACTGGCCCTCGGACAATGCCGCAAAGTGCATAACGTGAAAATCCCTCGCGTGCCGCGTGCACAAAACAAAAAGGGTTCGAACGCGAGTCGAGAGGATGAGATATGGAAGGTGAAGAACGAGGAGATAAGAAAAAAGGAATTCAAGCTGAAGGTAGAAAATAAAATCACAAAATTAGCGTAGGCGTATTTCGTAGTCAAAAGAAAGACTCGAGTCTCTATAAGATTATAATCTTTTCACGTAGCATAATTCGATAATGATACGAATACACAAATTTTATTATAAAAAGATGCTAATCTCACTCTAAAGTCGTAACCTGAGATCACTATAATCTCAGCCGAAGAGTGAGTCCGGCATGGGCATTAAAAAATCATCACAGACGATTTCCAGGTAAACGCGACCAACTTTCGGGTACTTTCGCCCATTAGAGGCGATAAAAGCGTTTTGTCAACTGGCGCTTTTTTTATTTTTCATTTTTGTCTCCGACGTAACGTCTAAATTCCTTTCCTACTCCTTCGATTCAGGCATTCAGAAAAATATACTTGCTGTACGTTTCTTTCCTTTTTTTTCAGAAAATGAAATCTGTTCATTAATTTCACATCTTCGTACTCAGCTCAGCTCAGCAGCTTTTGGTTGGAACATTAATCTGTCCTCCTGCAATCCGAAACAATAATACGAGGCAAAGAAAGAAAGAAAGAAAGAAAGAAAAAAGAAATGGGTAGAATAAAATAACGCCCCGTTCCCTTTTCTCGTCTCTCTTCAACTCCTCTCCTCCCTCACCCATCTTCCCATCCCCCAATAATGTCTTATAATGGTTTTCCTATATTGCCTTGCGTCTGCCGCGCTGGACATGGGTTACTGGTTCATTTAAATAAGTTAACGGCCTCTACCTTAGCAGGTCCATTACAGCTGGGGAAGACCGACTAATTACCCGTTTGACGTGAGTTATAAAACCACCGTTACATATATTCTTTAACCCTGGTGCGATTCGAGATTTTTTTCATCGGAAAAACGATGCGCAGTCGCATCCTCTCGTTTTTTTCGCACATCGACGAGGGTGGCGTTTCAATTATGGTATTTTGATTTTCGCCACATTTCCGCGAATTCTTGAATTTTCAATTACCAAGGAGACTAAATTGCGTCTTTTAAAATCTTTGTTCTCTCCTCGTTAAGCATGTCTGTATGAGGAATTAAAGATCCGCGCTCGAAGATTGTTTAAATCTTCTTTTGCTTTCCATCGTTTCCTCTCAGCAGCGAGGATTCAGCTGCCCGTGAAGTTTTGTGAGGAAACGATCGAGATGGAGAAAAAGGAGGTGGAGGATGCTGAGGAGGAGGAAGAGGCGGCCTTCTTTTACGGTGGAAATTAATCTAGTTTGTCATAACGGGGGCGGAGAGTTCAAAGTGCCGCTAATGAGAAAAAGGTTGGCCCTCGTCGAGCTATTTGTCAATGGGATCGCGGGTCCTATAAATAATGATGTTTGTGCGTTCTTGTTTTTATAAAATTAAAAAACAAGGAAGCCCGAAGAGGAAAAAGGAGTCCGAAACAGCCGGAATTTATAGCTTGTAGAAAAATCTTCAAGCGCTTATAACGCTTCGTTATGATTTTATCAAAGAGACGATCACCAACAAATTGTCAAAACACAATTAATTCAATTAAATATATATACCTACATCAAATTGGCGCATATTCTGGCAGTAAATAAATTAAGTAAATGTACAAACTAGACAAAACATTATTGAATTCGGAACATGTACTGGAAAACATAAACATTGCTCGGCGCAAATAATATACGCCATTTGGCGAGGCAGTTCGCGGGTAAACGCAGTGACGAGATAGACACTGGAGCGGAGAGAGTCTATTTCATGGTTAATTTGGCTAACCTGATTTTGCCACCCCGGACCACCAGGACCACTAAAGTGGGCGCAGGGTAGGCTTCGCTTGGGTTGGGGGACGATTTCTGTACCCCAACTGCGCGGCTCCCCTAAGCAAGTCTCAACCCGATGCAGTCAGGTCTTTCTGAGTGAAATTTTAGCTGTCCTTCATTATTCACGAACGAAAATGGAAAGGAGTGAAAATCTTGGAGAAAAATTTAGGATTGAAATCAAATGATCAAATTTTGTTTAACTGTTTGTCTTTTTTTTTCGAAGTAGTGCAGGAAAAATGTCGATATCGATGATATTAGGGGATGACAAATCGACATGTTTTGCAGCATCGCCTTATTAAGGATCAAGTTTAAAATGTGGCGATTAGTTACGCGCGCAGGCGTGGCAACAGTAAATACAGCTCCTGATCAGAAGTGAGCATGTTTATTATTTACTCTAACCCCGCCCTTTGTTCCTTACAACTTCGAGAAAAAAATTCTCCGCAACATGAAAGCAGGCTTAACGCATGTTAAGACTCAATTCATACATTCATACGCTTGCCTGTGAAGGACCAGTTAATTTTGAGAGGGGATCGTTATTCCTCCGTGTCGGAAAATATATGCTAGGAAATCGCATTTATGCTCTTTTCCCCTTCTTGAAACCTCTGAAGATAGTATATCTATAATCACGGGTGAAAATAATTTGCTGGACCAAACCATGGACCAAATTCCAGTGAAATTGATCTAATCGTTGCTGAATTATTGTCCAGCAAAAAAATTTGCATCTTTCGATTAGTTCAGGAACGGCTCGAAAGATTAAACTTGAAATCTAATCAGTAGTAACTAAGATGGGAAAAAACGGGTCCAGTGACACCAAGATCATAAAAATTGGTTAATTTGATTTCTAGATATCGAGGGTTGAGAAATTCATTACACGCTCAGCGTAAACTTCGAAACGATATCCACCCTTTTAATTTCCGAGAGGATCGTACCCCAGAGATCCCCTCTCGGACACGAGCGGGAAGTTATAAAGTGTCGAGATCGAGTGCAAAGAGAGTGATCAAGGGAGGGGTCGGGTATTTGGTTAAGTACATTTATAAAAAAGCCTGCCCGACGTCTATAAACTAGCTGTTAACGCATCCGATCCTCCCCTACACACCCACCGGGACGGACGGTGGTCGGTGGTCACGCGGGGCCCAACCTCCGGACTCGCAGGATCCCGGGCCCAAAGGACGCGCGCATAAGGACCCATTCCCTAATATCTTGTGCCTCCAATTAGTTCTGAACGGTCGTTCTTTCGCTCGCTAGCTCGACTGTCCGTCCGTAACCCTCAGCTTCATTAAGAAACGGTAATGCGTTTTGTTTCTCCTTCGCGTCTCCTGTCTCGAGGTTCGTTTCCTTCGCTCCTTCGAAGGGGAACGAGCGCTAGAGACTCTTTTAATAATCCCGCACGATGCTCAGAGATTTATTATTTTCGGACTGCTGGCTGCATCGTTCTCGGATAAGTCCATATGGCCAGCCTCGTTCCTCGATGCTCTTCTTCAACTTATTTTTCTCGCATCTCTTTTATCTCGATTATTCTTTTTTCATTTCATCCTACTGTTTTTTCCCCTCTTCGTTTTTCGCTTTTTCCTGTTTCTTTCCTTTTCTTTTCTTTTTTCTTTTTTGCTTGCTTCGCTTTTGTAACTTCTGCAGCGCTTCTATCAGGCGACCTGCTCCGAATAACAAAGACGATCCTCGGCCAGACCTCTGCAGTTTCTGCTCTCCCTAGGGAGATACTCGGGAAATGTTGAATACCGTACGCGTTTACTTTTACACGTGGATGATTTTTTGATAAAATTTATCCACACGTAACAAGATTTCTCCAGTCGTCTTCTCAATGTTTCACAAAATATTTTTCAAATCCGTGATCGCTTTTCCTTTACTCAATTCGTATAATACCGGAACCCTATGATTTTTCATCTCACGTTACTCTACGTTGCAGTTACAAAAATAATCCTAAAACTAGCGAACCAGACATGATTGTACCAATTTTTTCATTCTATGAGTGTCCCAGTTACTCCAATCATGTCTTTAATTTCCGAGCTTGTTGATTATATTCGTTCACTCGTGAACCCAAACGAATTGGTAACCTATATCAAACCATTCCTGAAAAGTTCTACTCCGAGTAATTTCACTGCACCGTTTTTTCTTTCGCAATAAAATTTCGTATCTTAAATCTAATGGTTTAATAAATGTAAAAAAAAAATCGAACCTTTCAGCACCTGTACGAATACCGTGGCATGGAAGTAACAAGCATGCATGGATGAATTCTTGCGCTGCGGGTGAATCGTTGTGTGAATAACCTATATATATATATACATATACATATATAGATATATAAGGGCAAGGGCATTCTGGTTCCTTGATTTAACGAGGTATGGTGTCGGTTACTGGCGGTATATTGGGGGCCCTATAAACCAAGCAGGCCAGTTCGTAAATTAGGAGCCGGGATCCTCATAGGAAGCCCCTAAAAATACAATTAACAAGTCGTTTACGGGTTCCCGGGGTCACTATCTCAAAAGTTGATACCGACGTCACGATCGTCGAATCGTATCTCGCGCTTTTTTCTCCCCAGGTGTACGACTGCGCTATGCATAGGCAAATCCGCACGCATGTGTCTTGCGTTTAAATTTTGCTTGTGAAAATCCCCAATTTTTTTGGACTTCTCATCATCTGTTAGACGAATTCGATAAAAAATTCTGCCGTACATTCGGTGTTTAGACTCGCGATGATGCGGAGGGTAAATTAATTATAATATAAATCACACTTTTAATACGTTTTCGAACCCTTTCCTAGCCGCGCTTGAAATTTATGTCCACTTCTCAAAATTGTTTTCATCTCTCTCTCGCTCTCTATATGCATACTCATATATGGACATTATAATTCTATATGTATAATATATAAAAGA
The DNA here is from genome assembly GCF_021155765.1 of Diprion similis. NCBI lineage: Eukaryota > Metazoa > Arthropoda > Insecta > Hymenoptera > Diprionidae > Diprion > Diprion similis. Next base: position 20,342,977 of record NC_060110.1, on the reverse strand, counting down.
GTACGGTAATCGACGATAAATCAAACCCCGGTATCTTTCGCCTAATGAGTTTTTAGTGGCCAGTTTTCACCACTCGTCTTAGTGATTCATTCTGATTTTTAATCAATTCATTAACACTGCTCTCCTGCCTTCCTTTCGCCCTCCTTCATTCGGCCGTATCCTTTCGTAAACCCCTCGCCGTCGACAAAGTGAATAATATATAAAATTTTTTTAATCATTACTAATCGATTGTGCTTGCAAGTTTGTTCCTTTCGAAAACGAAGATCGCGGTTTGAAAATCGAAACCCATCAAGGGCGTTTAAGCATTAGCTGATACACATTAAAATGATTAAGGTATAATACTGGGTAGAAAATTGCCAACAAAATGAAAACGAACTGAAATAAAGAAAAAAAAAGGTAAGAAATCTCGAGTGGGCTTGAGGGAGAATTTGTACGGTAGGCGAGAGGTTAAGTAGCCCTTAACCCTCGGGGATTCTCGATCGGAGAAACGATCGGTGCTCGCTTCCGTGGTCTCGGAACACCTCGCAGGTGAGACTCCGCGGGAGGCGACGACCCCCGCGGTGTGCGGATGACTCCTGGAGCCTCCGTTGGACGATCGCGCGCTTCCAGGGGCCGCACCACTTCCGGTACGGACATCCTCTGTCCCATCTCGAACCGCCTAACCAGGAGCATCCCTTTTTTAGAAACATTTCAGACGAACAAAAAAATTTTATTCACATAGTTATTCGTACAATGATGAAAATAAGGTTTTTTATTTTTATTTTTTTCCATGCGCACGGTTTCATTACACGAGGATAAATCTGATTCGATTAAACGTAAAGTTTCCACAACAATAATCAATTAATCACACTGTAAATACAATTAGCTTGTAACAATCCGCGAGGCGTTAAAAATTGGCTTTGAAACGATAAATTTTTTAAAAATTCATTTATTTTTCTTACGCGATTCGATGGGTTGTAGGAATTGTAACAAGCCTATAATCGAGCTGGAGGCGCCCCCGAATTGGCCCTGTAATTTCCAATATCTATCGTACGCGATTATTCGGCACGAAATGAAATTAGCTAAATGGGTATTTGGTAATTTTTTACTCGTCTTCACGTCAGGCTAAACCGATGAGAATCGCGTGTGTGGTACCTCGAACCTAGCGTTTGAAACGAACGAATTAAGTATACACCGCGCCGCTGTGAAACTCCGAAAGAATCATGCTTCCCAGCTTAACTACGTGCAATCTTTTTCTCTGCACCGCAGGATGTTTTATAATTGTTCCTGGGACGGATGTAATTCCTCGGGCGCAGCAGCGCGTGGAGGACGATTCGGAAGACGGATCTATTAGGGCTTTGGCTCACGGCTCTTGGCTCTCGTCCCGCTTTCGGCTCTTCGCTCTTGGCCCTCTTGCAGGGTTAGCCCTGTAATTAACCGGTAGCTCTTTTACTCATGAGCGAGAGAGACGCCGATATCCACACCGTAGAGCAGCGAACGTTTAACGCTCTGCTTTTATTGGCCGCTTATTGGTTATTTTTGGCCCTCGGCGCTTCCAGCGTGCGCCGGCCCCTCGAGCCTTCCGGAAAACGGAAGTGCCAGTTGAAGGTATCCCCGATCCCGATGAGCGTGTTTGACAACCCCCTCAGTCTCTCCCGTCATCCCTGCTTCGACACCTTTCGATACAATATCCAATCGAACGCGGGATTTCTTTCTTATTCTCGTTTTTGTTCGACGAGAAAAGATCGCGCTTTGACAAAAAACGGCAAAAACAATAAACAAACTAATTTACACACTCGTGGCGCGAAACAAAAAAAAACCCTTTTTCCGCGTTTAACCGAATAGGCATTTGTAGAAAAAATTAAAATTCAAGAACTGCTTTTTCATGTGTTATAAAAACAATATCTACCTCGTACATGAGATAGTTGAAGAAAAATAACCGGCAGGTCGTAAGAAGATACTCGGTAGAATAAATTTTTTTGGAAATGATTTTTTATTCTGGTCTAAGAATGTGTCAAATTTTTATTGCTTGTGAAGAATTGCTTCCGCACGCATCGTACGTTGTACACAACGTTTACTCAAAATGTTGAATTATTCAGTGACAAATCGTTCCCCAACATTCGTTCAACTCTCACCCGATTAATTGCGGCATAGAAAAAGCTCGGCGAGGGTGTGGAGATTGTTTCGTTTAGCCCCCGAGCTCTCGCCCTCTCGTGTAAGGTGAACCCCCCTGTCTATTTCGCTCACTGTTTCGAACCACTCGAGTCTAGTGATACTCGAAATCCCGGGCGGGTGCCTCCTAACAAAACCAAAGTCTACAGAGGAACAGTATCATGAATTTATACCGGCACGTGCCAAGCGACGCTGTTTTGTTTAGTAAGTGAAGAGCTCTCGATATATACCACTTTGGGCATGGTTGGTCCCATTAGACTCGTTAGATGATGAAAAACTCTCGAGTCTGATTTCCATGACGCGATTAGCGGCTCGCGATGTGACCGTAAAAAATGTAAAAAATCTCGTCCCAACTGCTGTCTTGCGAGTAAAATTTGTGGGACTTGAATGAACGTACGTCGACGTCGTAAAAGACGATAACTCTTCCAGAGTGACGTCGTATCAGACCTGAGGAACAAATCATCCTGACGATGTTGGTCGAACTATAATCGGCCCCGAGGTGTTTGTATTAAGGGGGCAGAATATAGCTTTGGGGTTAAAAACGATCCGCAATTAACACCGTAATCACTGGCCCAGGTTAAATTGGATTATTTTTACGAGCTGCGTTTCAATCAGCCTCCTATCAACGTCGCCTTGAGCTACGAGCGGGAAAATTCAGCCCTGCAATTACTGCATTAATTAAATCAATAACACCTTTTCACCATAGCTCTGGCCCTGCAGGTCGTGGATAATTGCATCGAAAACGGTAAAACCGGAGACTGATTCAAGTGCAGGGAATGAATTTCTGGGCTGCGATGCTCGCACGAGGAATCCTGTTTCCGCGGTACTTTAGGGGTCGATTTAAGCCATTGTGTCGTCTACTCGGCCCACGTGGTTTGAAGATAGCGAAGATCAGGGAGTGAGTATCTCATTATAACGCCTGTGTTTGGGTGTCTCGCTGTTTTTCGTCCCCGTGTAATCATCCGGCTGTCTCTCCCCTAACACAGGGTATTATTTCCACCTAGAGAAACCGAAAACTGATGGTTAATTATACTCGCCCTGGGTAACTGATCTCGAGCCGTGGTGCAGGGAAGGCAAGGAAGCGAACGCGCTCCAGAGTTTGCCGCGAGGGTCTTTTTTAGTCCAGGGCACGCGCCGCCACGTGGGTCCCTTCTGCAGCCTCTACGCGTCCTGCAACTCCGCGGCACTCTTTAGTCTTGCTTTTCGTACAAGAGAAATTGAGCGCTTTTACGGGCGCCGATTGTTAGGCCGATGCGGCAGCACTCGAGAGTCGAAGGAGCAAACGTGCTTCCCTTTTTCGATCCTGTCTAATTAAATAATCGCAGGAAAACGCTAGGAGATCCAATCGACCAAGTGTCCGAGCTGATCCTGAGTTGATGCTGTCAGTCGGCGGGATAAAAGGTCCGATATGAAGACCTCCGGTCAAATGGTGCTGCCTCGATTCTTCTTTCTCCTCGTCGCATAAATTCTCCGCAGTCTCGTTGTTGCGGGACGCTGATTCGTGACTCCGGAATAACTCCGGCACAAAGTCCTCGTTGGCTTCTGCGCCGGTAATACCAGGTCAGTATAAAATAAGTACAGAGCGGAAGGTATACGAAATTTTTGTCCCGGAGCCAAATGCAATCACGAGATGTGAATTTGTGTAAAAGACAGCTGCGCGCGTGCGGATCTCGTATATACTCTTCGACCGTTGCCCGGTCTCAAACCGAACGCTCGGCTCCCTCGTTGTTAGCTCGCTAAAGTATGCTAAGAGATTTCAAACCGCCATATAACCCCGTATAACCAGTCTGTCGATCAGTCCAGGCCGCGACGCCAGAGGGCAAGAGTAACATTTTGGATACCATTTTTTTGGCTAACTATTCAGATTTTTCCTCTTAGCTTCTTTCATTCTTCGCACGGGTATTGTGCAGAATTTCGCATTCTACCGTACCGCCAATTTGCATCGTTATGCGTTCCAACCGCACTCTGCATTCCCTGCATGCACCAATCTTGCCATGTCCGTGTGTTTGCGGCATTGACGCGTTCGTCACGTGCGTCGATCTGCGTCGCGGTTCGCGAAGAACGTCGCGATTGACGATGATTTAAGCGTCGCGATATAACGGCTCACTGCATCGTCGTATCAATTAGTCACGCGCTGGTTGCAATCAGTTTCCATATCACTCGCGGCAATCGGGATTCTTCTCACTGGGTGAAAAATTACGTCAAGATCGAATCTTTATCGACAAGCCGTACACGTTTCGGTTGTTTCACAAAGCCGAATCTGGCGCAGTGCCTTTCCAGAAGTGAGGTTGAAATCGTTTGGGCCGATGATCGTGCCGCTTGGATCCTTATTTTATTCAGATAAACTTGTAGTCTGATATAATCCCGGAGGCTTCGTATCCGAAGAAGATACGCTTCTCATGAAATATTATGCTAATACTTAATTGATATCTATGGTGGTAAACAGCACATCTCGCCTTTCGACAGATCATACAGTTTTCAAAACGAGCGCAGGAACGCGATATTCATTATCTTTTAATCCTAACGAATGCGTGAATCGTCATGGAAAAAATTCTTTTATTTATATTGAAAAGTGGCTCACTTTCCTCGCAACGCTCCTGATCGGGGTTGAAAACTTCGACCGTTCAAAAATACCAAAATCGAATGAAAGATGAAACCTACTAATCGTAAACCTGCACCCTTTATCCACAGCGATGCAGCGATAGTATCTACGCGAGGGTGAGTTGAACCCGGTTGAGAGAGCTTCGGGCTGATAGATGTTGGCTAATTATGTGGTCGGGTAGTCCTGGCCTCGACTGCCCAGGAAGAGTCCTTACAGTCCTTCCTTACCTGCCTCGCCCTCAGCCATATCGCTCACGACCACCCATTGGCACTCAAATTCTGAACATATTCAGCCCATGTTTCTTCTTACTCGCGTTCAATTCACCCAAACACTAACGATTTCCTGCAGGATAGTCGCCAGCTGGATTGCATCGGTAAAAGTGTGAGGCAACGGATGAGAAAGGAGTGAAGAAAGAAAGTTGCACGATGAATCAGAAGAGAGGTTTACTCGAGCATAACCAGATGAGATCAGCTCGCGTTGATCCTGACGATGGGTTGAGAGTCGCTGCGTGTATATGCATGCAACAAGCGTCGGATGACTTCGCAAAGTCAAGGTAAAGGTATGCACGCCACGAGCTGCACCGCACCGGCAGGTCCGCGAGGAGTTGAGGGAGAAACCAGAACCAGAAGAAGAAGAAGAAGAAGAAGAAGAAGACGACGAGGACGAGGTGGATGAGGAGAAGGAGAGTCGGAGCGAACCGTCTGGTACGCGGAGGAGGAACTGGTCTGTGATCTGGTGCCGCCTGACGTCGGGACGCTGTTGTTTGTGTTTTATATCGGCATAGTCAATTATTCAAGTGGCAGTACGGTCAGCCTTCTTACGTATAAAGTCTAGCCTTCAGCGACGGTCCAGCAAGCTGCTGACTGCAACTCCCAGGCAACGCGAGATGCGCCCTCCGTTTGTCCTGACAACGAGCGTTTTCTACATGGAGGTATAGGTATCTACTTACCTGGAAAAATTTGGATGGATTTCATCAGCCTCTGTTTTATCTAATCGTTTTGCAATGGCTCCAGTTTCATTGTAACGTCGATATTTAGAGCGGTTAATTATCCAAGCAGCAGTATTCCGTCTCTATTTTGGCTATCATTACCAGCTATGGCAACAGCTACTGTGAATGCTCTCATAGCAATGTCACGTGCAACTCTATCGACTAGCTTGTCAGACTGTTCATCACTGATTATCCCTCCGGTTACGAACGATACGGATCGGTGGAGGCTGCAAATCAAATGTAAATTCTGCATATCAGTTACTCTCCTCGGGGATGCTTGGTACTCTCAGAGACTTGAACTCTTGAAAGAAATTTTTCATTGGTACTTAGTCCATTTTCAATTTTCAGCGCCATTGTCAATCGGTGCGATACAGCCACGACGCAATTGTTCGTATTTTTCTTGCTTCCAGTGCACTTCGAGCTTCTTAATCACTCGCTGTTCTCTGTACCAGAAAACAAGAGGAGCAATGTTGGGAATAGAAGTACGGCCACGTCGACAAGCACTGAGCTCTAGTCTTGTTCTGAAATCTATTGGCAGGTGTTCAAGAGCCGACAATGACCGCTCCTCTGCCTCTCCGTACAGCCTTCAGCGATCGTTGAATCTATAGTTACTGGGCAGCATAGTTTAACGGGCAACTGCATCTGTGGTTCGCCAATTTACCCCTCGGCGACCGATGGGTAGTTGATCTACCAAGGTTTGAGCGAGTTGAACGGATCGTGAGCTTGAACGCGAAGTGATACTCTTGTCGTGTGGGTCTAGACAGGTTTAGACTGCATTAGTATCGCAACAATTGCTGAAAAAGAGAGAGAAAAAAAAATTGAAATATAATCGTATGCGATCAGTTTTACGATTTTGGAAGTAATAGCCGTCGGTGTTTGGTTGCCGAAACCATCTTCTTGTTCTTAGGCGTTGTCCTCGAATTAGCAAAAGTTTCTGCGCAAATTTTGACCTCCAAACGATCATTCTGACCTTGCAAATACTCCGTCGGAGGATTTCTCGAGCCTTTCTATGTATATCGTGTAGCGCACCACACGTACGACGATCTCGATGTTTGGAAGTTTCGAAGGATGGAGGCGTTCGGTGGTACTGGCCCTGTAATTGGGCCCAAACTCTTGACTCGACTCGACCGGCAAAGATTATACACCCGCATGTCCCGGGGGCCCGAGCAGCCGAACGTCTTGTGTAATATATTGTGCTGCAGATGTATCTGATTCACGAGAAGGAAGGAGGATACTGTTCGAGCTGCAGGTTCTTGCGCGGTGCGGTGCGGTGCCCGAGTTTTCATTCCGCACCGTGCAGACCTTCGGAACCTTCTTCGCGAATAAATACTCGTACTAAAATGCAAAAAATTCGCCTTTGCTCGGACTGCTCGTCTCATATACGAAGAGCGGTGATAAAGTTCGCTTCCAAGTTCTTTTTCAGCTCCGATAGTGACTCGAGGATGTTCGAAATGGAGAACCATGGCTATCGGTGATATTAGACGCCGTAGCTGCGGCCACGTCGATTCCGCTTTTTATCAAGGCTCAGCGGCCGCCGTTATTGGAAGCGGATCGGTACCGCACCTCGGATTCGAAGAAAGGCTTCACGCGGGACGGCATCGCCGTCTCAGCCAAGGAAGATGGCCACGCCCGTCGCGGATGCCCGATACGCAACTCGTGCCGTGGCTCGACCTACCAGCTCTTCAGGACCCTCTCTCTCCCACCGCGATTACGCGCTCCTGATGCTTTTATTGCGATTGAATCCCCCATCGTCGGTGCCGGTTACTCCACGGAGGAGTAACTCCAGCCATCCGTAGGTTGTCTTGGAGGGCTTTCGTCTTTCCGCCGGACGAAGCGAACGCCGTCTTCCTTCGTTCTTCCTTTCGCCTTATATTCTCCCGCATACCTAGTTTGCACCTTTCCTTATCCTCCTTCCGCTTTCAAGCGCCTTCCAACACCCACAAGCCACCCGTTTCTCCTCTTCCATCCTCCTCTTGCGAGGACCTCCTTCGCACGCGGGAGGCGATCCACTCATGCCACTCGCGTACCCCGAGGCTCATTAACCCGAGGCCTCCGTGATCCTCTAATTACAAGATGGTGGCGGCGCATACATGGCGTCGCCCTCACTTCGTGCTGCGGGGTGTCCAGTGTCTTCCATAATTCACAACCCGAGGCACAATGTGGCGAGGCAACCTTTTTTACCCTGGTTTACTTGCTCGGTTTTAACCTTCGCGCTTTCCATCTTTCTCGCTTGACGCAAAAATCACCACCAGCTAGATCACGCTAGATCTCGTACAGTGCGAGACGTCTTCAAGGGTAGATGGATACGAGGGTGACAGGGAAGATTGCCGAAAAAGCTCTTTTCCCAATCTACTCAGCGAGCCAGAGTATCAGACGCTTTTTTATCCGCGTTAGCCACACATCTCGGGAGACCTGTTTCAGCACTCTTTCATTTTATCACCTACTTTGTCACCCGAAAGTGTCGCGACCTAAAAATCTCCTCCCTCGTGCCTCCGCCCCGTGTCGTATCATCGAAGGAAATATAGTGTGGGGTCGTGATAGGATTTCAGTATCGATCGAAGCCGCATTGTGAAGGTATATCTACACTATGTGGGATCCAGTGCTACATGACGGGAAACAAAATTTCCAAATGCCGATCGATGGTGAAGTTAAATCTTTAAAATGTTTGAAAACATTTCAACACTCTTCTGTGGGCTAATCCCGCCCTAAAGGAATCCTGGGCTTCTAAGTGATTTTGACTGTTATTTTTATTCGCTAAACTTGAATCAAGACTGCAATCCTGCTACCGTTTCAAACATGTCATTTGTACAAAATTCGTTTTTACTTCATCAAGGTAAAACGATTTCTCCGAACGTGGTACTCGATCGAAAACTCCTGAGACAGATTCGACGTGATGATGTGAAAAGGCCCACACAAGACACGGTTGCAGTTCGTCCCAGGCTGCGAAATCCGTGTGGGAGGGTGTTAAGCTGTATGTTGTATAAAATAGCGTGCGGCATATAAAGACATTTGAAGAAGTGGGGTGTAGTCGGAGGTATATAGTATCTCGAGAACCGCGAGGTGGTGGTGGGCATTGTTTTCTCCCGTTCGCCTCAAGGGTGCGGGCTTCTTCAGGGTGCCGGCGTCCTACCGAGCGGCCCACGCCGACTGCTGCTGCTCATCGACGGCCCGACAGCCGCGGGACTCGTGAGGCCCAGAACCCGGATCGCCGCGTGGCCCTTTCTTCCCGTCGCCGTTCTCCCTCTCCACCTCTCCTCTCGTCCTCTCATCCTCGGCTAGCGGCGTGGGTGTGCGTGCCGCCGGTTCGGCTGATAATCGTATGTAAATCGCGTCCAGGATTTTTTTATCCTGTCGTACCAACGGCGCGAGTGTTAAGCTCCGCGGAGACCGAGACGAGGACGGTTAGTCTTCCCCGCGGCATCCCCGTCTGCCCTGACCGGCGTATATCTCGAGACTCCGAGATCGAGAAGCCGCGTGTGTTGCCTGTAAACAAATTATCCGGACCTTAGGTCGAAGGTCTATTGAACTGAGACGATCTCTCCTATATACCTGCTAATTTCCATATTCTTCGACCCTCAACCATGCACCGAGATGCCGTGGATCAACCTTTTCCCAAACCAGGATCATGTGCGACATCGTATCGCCGTTTTTTTGTCACTTCTTATTGGACCGGGGTTTTCACAGATTTGTTAAAAAATTCTACTCATGTATCGAGTTATTGCCGTGTTTGAATGCCCGCATTGCTGATTGCGAACACCGATGGTAAAACGTCGAGAGGTGTATTATTTTGCGAGAGATTCTTGCTTTTTACTGAAAATTTTATTCACCGTTCGTATTGGTAACAATTATTTCCATTATTCACGTCCTGCAGCTTGATCAGCATTTCACAACAACGCTCTTGTAACAAGTTGAACCGAGCACCAATTATCGATCCGAAGCCTCTCGAACATACAGCTACAGCTGAGTTATGAGCGTTCAAAATGTGCCTAGTTATTCTTGATACAGTGAGTGACTGAAAGTTTCAACGATTTATCTATCTTCTCATTTTGTGATCCAAGGTTGGTTTAGATGCCAGAAGGCAGGTCTATTTTTACTCTATACGGCATGTGTACCAGAAGTTCGAGTCAAATTTCGACTCGAATCAATTCTCCCATTCCTGCAGCGAACTGTGTGTCCAGATAAAAATCCCGCGATCCAGATCGTTCTACAAAGGTAACTTTGGACTTGCGTTCTGAAAAAGCGAGACCAATGCCAAACCTATATTACAGGCACGTAGTTGCGGCTTGCGCGGGTTTCACTCTCTCCTTTTATTTTCCTCTCCGTGATCTTCTTGGAGAAAATATCTGAGGAACGCGTATTTCAAAGTAAGGACTACCCGTCGAAGCGCGGGGGAGGCAACCCAGAACAGTGTGTAACACACACTCTCACGCAAGCTCAGACTCGCTGGAACATAGACAATACATCCACTGGTACACGGTCGACCATCTCGTTTTGTCGGCTCTATACTCACCGCGTAATCACAGTGCCCCCTGGCATTGTGGGGGGGCTCGATTATTCTCGAACGGTAGGGTGAGGGTCCGGAGTCGCTGGGGTGCGGGGGTGCGGGGGAGGAACTAGGGTACGGACGGACCCGTTCGGGGTGCAGGGGCGCGGGGCCCACCTCCACTTCCACCTCCGCCCCCGTGAAACCCTCCGCCCCCGCCGCGTCCGACCGAGGAGATTACACCCCCGAGGCAGAGGCATCGCGTGTCAGGCCCCTCTTACGCTTCTACGCCCTCCGCGGCACTCCGGGACTTGCAATGCTGCATCGGGCCCCGGCTCGCTCTTCGGGGCTTACGACCGGCCGGTATATGCCCATTGCCCATGTACATACTACATATGTACTCACGGAGTATGGATAGTTCAGAGCTAACCTCGTCCACATCGCATTGCTGTGTGCACACGTAAGTACGGGCGTGTCCTGCAGTGCTGCAAAGCGATGCGCGTACGTGCGTATGTATGTGTGTGTGTGCTTATCTCGAAGTTGGATCGTCGATGTGAGTTTCACGTAACACGTTGTAAGTGCGACTTGATGCACTTACACCCGGGATACTAGGTATATATGCTCCAGGAGCGGTTGTCGGCTGTATTATCGGCTCTTCTTATCCACGGCCAGATAGTTCACCGTGCATGTGTAATAGTAGACATATACGTATCGCCTGCTTTCGCGGGACGATCTTCGCCTTGTCGCGTTCTTTTTTCCCTGATTTTTCTACTTTTTACGAAGATCGAACCTCGTATGTACCTGCGGTACATGATGTATAAGCACCAGACGGGCGACTACTACTATATAGATGGATTTATCGTTATTTATGTATACTGAAAGTAGCGCATAGTTTAGGTTATATTCTAGCTTAGAGGAAAACGATTTCGCGCGGAAAATTGCCGTGCGCCTATGCTGAAACGGCTAATATCGTCGATTGTAATCAAGGATTTCTCTTCTGATTTTATTAGTCCAGTATCGAAAGCACCACCTACTGCAGCTGATTGGTTTTTTTTTTTTTTTTTTTTTCTACAGAAAGACTCAGTATCGTGTCAAGTTTGAATACTTACATACATGTGCGAGATGAAATATTGACATGTGCATAGTGTTTGATGCCATTTGAAAAGCTCACATCGATTGAAAGTCTTGTAGCTAATTCGTGAGCTAAATACTTGAGTAACGTTATAAATTGCCATTCTTTTCGTTATTCTGTGTATGGAAGGCTTTATAGTTACTAACATGAAAGAGTACTACAGTGTACTCATTTTACCGTGTCGAGGTTTGAGAAGTAATGAAATAATGATGAACAGAGGGTAGGATACTTGCTGTTCTCTTTTGAGTAATTAGACGTTCATCTTGAAAATTAACACAACTAAATTTGTCGATGCTAAAGATTCTCATTCAAGAATCTCCCAGAGTTATTTCTCCCTCAGACCCTTAAAGTACTATACCGTAGTAAATTACGGTTTCTTTTCGCGCCCGTTTTGCAAACTGACTTCACCACTATCATAATAGAAATATTATGCGTGACGGAAAGGAAAAGAGAGAGAGAGAGAGAAAGAAAGAGAGATCTTGTTAGAGAAACACGAACCCTTCAGGGGTTAAATAAAGTCGGTTTTTCCATTCGCGTCAGTCTACACGTTGTATAATAAAAGCAATGCAGTAAAACTGGCGCGGCTCTTCCGAGGTTACGAAGAAAATGGCTCATAGCTTGCGTACGCAAAACATGCCTTGAAAAATTAAATCAACGAATCGTGGAGAGTGCGGCCTGATAGTTAGTCTTCGGCCTTGGCTCTCAGGGCGTCCGATAGTCGTGCTACGGAATGAACACGAATGTACCGTGACTCACACGTTCGCAGATATGCCCATTACGTAGTTGTGCGTTGAGGGGATAATTTAACAACGGAAGTCGTAGTAATAGAGTTATTAAACCGAGTGGTCTTGAAGACGTTTATCCTACCCACGAGGTCTGCGGCACCCTGTGCAATGAGCGCCGATATATTTCACGCTCGAACTGCAAATCCTTTGGCGGATACGCATCGACTCACAACCCGCAGCAGGAGAGCGAAAAACGGTTAGGAAGAAAGACCCGTCCGCACTCTGAGACCCTCTTCGAGAGTAACGCGTCGTTACGACTGACAGAAATTGCGGAATTTTAGTCGCATAATTCTTCAGGCGTAATCACGAGTCCGAGTAACGAGCGAGACGTTCGCTCGTCTTGCCAAGATGGACGATGTGGTTATTGTCGTCTTTATACTCCGGCCGAGAGATCGACGCGCGTCTTCAGCGTCTTCAGCGTCTTCAGCGTCTTCAGGAGCTGCAGGTGAGCCGAGGCGGCGACTGCTCGAATTTTTAAGGATCTGTCGTGATGGGCTCAAATTATAAAAGCTGCACCCGGTGCACGGCTTACATGAATTGAAATCTCGCGGCCCGATTTCGGTGCAATTTCAAAGAAAGTCCCGTTCCTCATCCCGGACTATTATATAAAATATATCCCAGACGCCATTCAAGGAAATAATGTCCCATCTCTCGTGCAGATAATTCCCCAATTCGATTCCGCCGTCGATAATTTCCTAATAGTTCCACCCTCGTCTTTGGCTGTCAGGTGAGCCGAGAGCCGAGATCCGACGGAGAGGAGAGACAGAGGTGATCCTTCGTAAGGAATTAAAGGTCAAATTAGACCAGCCTATGTGTTACGCGTATGTGTTGTACGTATATAACTACGTACATAAGAAGACCGGAGAAGTTTGCCGAGGACCTTGACGAGGGGCTTGAAATCATTTTTACTTTAGCTCGGAAATGGATTGTCTGCGTGTATATTGTGTATTAACACGTATGCTATACCTACTTTTGTAACAACACAAACTCGCCATTATCCTGGGGGGTGTCTGCCGTACAGTGCGGTTAAAGCATACACGTGCGCAAAAAAGAAACTGGAAGAGATTCGCTTTGACGGTGTCCAGTGTTTATTGTAAGAGAGGATGAAGTAAAAACTAGCCGATCATTATACCTATATCCCCTTGATTCGGGGATGAAAATTAGCGGCTGTGGAATTAGAGGTTGTAAAAATGTGTGTCATTTACCAGCGACCTTTATAAACGACTCTTTATTTGATAATAATTGATGCAGAACCGCCATAAACGCTCATTTTCTCGGATCTTGCGCAGCGGCAGCCTCCATTTGGCAGCCTCATTTTGTCATTTCTACTTATACTCTTACACATATCCCTCCATGATATACCGTCAACCTCTTCCTTTTTTCATCCTTCATCCCTCTCGCGGTTTGCGATTCGTACGCCGCATCCTCCGACTAAGATTGGCGTGATTCGTTCGCTGTAACAACCGGGCGTAAAGTTCGGGGCAATCTCGGGTACATACTCAACTGTCGTTAGCCAAACCTTTAGCTTTTTGTGTTACATCCAATTAATCGAAAAAAAATCCAAGGCGAGCCGTCGTGTCTCGGAGTGGCTACTTTTTCGCGAACCCTAATTACAGTTAAAATCAAAGAATCGCAATTAGAACGAAGCTGTGCGTAATTGCACATCTCGAAGAGAGAAACTGGGTGACCCGGCATTCACACCTTGTTGTCAGATTTCGGTACGGTATCTAATAATTCAAAGTTCTTACGTCTGGTGCTTGATTATATCGGGTTAGAGCTGCAGGAGCGAAGGATCGAGAGAGAAAAGAGAGACACGCATTTACCGGCGGTCGTATAAAGCCGGGTATGCGGCAACCCTGCACCCGCCCACAAGTTCTTGGTACAACGAAGCACCAAAACCACAAATCTATAATTTGCCGTCGGGATGCGTATAATAATCTTTGAATACCAGAAACTATCCTATTCATTATTTCGATCAGTGCGTTTGCTACCAACCGTCGAATCGCCGAGGTTGGCCCTCCTCCCCTCCCTCCCCTTCAAACGAATACAAAAGCATAAAGTATAATATGAATCCCCGTCATTATGCTAATCTTCGAAATGATAGTCCAACGAAACTTGCGGAATGCCGTATAGCTCTGTGCCTTTTCTGAGGAGGTGGATCATCATTTCGGAGGCATTCGTATATCCGACCCCATAGTAGTTCGGAAGTATCATCAATTAGCATTCGCCTCCGTAAACCGCGCTCGACTACAAACTGCTTGTGTAGAAAAATGATCATGGACAGTGGAAGAAGCTCCGGTTGGGGTTAGGAATGTTCTCGAAACTTCTTTATCGCCTCTGTTTTGCTGTGTATCAAGCTAGCGTCTGGCGGATCAATCGATTGGTTTTAGCCACGTTTACTGGTCGCTGATTGCCAGACGAGTTGAGACGAGAAGATGACTCGGCTACAAAGGTAGAATATATTATGTATATATGTAGGTACACGTGAAATTTCAGGCTGTTGCAGTTTTTCGGCCTGGAACCACCCACGCGTCGGCTCTCGTGAGTTACGGCCGTGACGGGCCGTTCGATGCGCACCTGATCCACGATAATCGCCTCTAATCTTCCACTTTACTCTTTCGCTGGGCATTACCTCCCTCCCTTGTCGAATGCCGTATAAATCTCTTAGCGGTCATAAATCAAACTGGTACAGCGTAGAAAGATTAGATAAAAAGGAAAAGAACAATGAAGGAGGAAAAGTGGTGTAAGAAAGAAAAGAAACACTCCGCGTAAATTATGACACCCTGAAACTGCCTGGCATTTCGAACTCTGGATACTCACTAGATTTCCAAAAGTTGACGTTGATTTTTTTTTTTTTTGTCTACTCCAGTGTTTTGCTGGTTCAGATTTTTGAAGATCCTGGGTCAACCGTCCTCTGGACTGAATGTAGTTTATTGCAGGAATGGTGAACGTCATAAGGTCAAGATACTTGCCAGTACATTTTACTACCTTCTGGACTGTTTGGCTTACGGGTGGGGGTAAAAATTTTGAAGATTCAATATTTCAAATGACCGATATATCGGAATTGCAAATATGCGAAAATAAAATAACGAATGATGAATTGTTCGAAATCTTGATATTTGAAAGGGTCACTGATTCCATTCGAGATATTGACCCTTCCAAGTTTTGAACCCCACCCGGACTTACCAATCGAATGTCTAGAATACACTATTCGCAGGACTCGAAGCTCCTGAGTATGATAATAGATGTGATCATCATCATCATCATCATCATTTAGATGCAAAGGGATGGAAGCAAGTGGAACGCTCCGGCGGTATAAGTTGCATGATGTTGACTGGTGGAGTATAACGAGTGCTTAGATCGGTCAACTTGTGCGATGGTCGCTCACCATGTAGAGGCATAAGTGTACCGGGCGGTTGGTAAACACGAAACGCCGAAGGAGGAACGATGAAATTAGTAGTGCGTATGATCGAGAGACGTTTTGTAAGCCTTGAGCAATATGGCTCCTACAGAGCCAGTAAGCTGCGAAGCCACTTCAAGCCTTCTTGCATAAGGACCTGAGGGTCCGGTGCAGCATGGCGAGCCGAGGTCCTGCCCACGCACACATTCCCCGTCCGTCTCTCCGTCAGTCCGTCGGTCAGTCGCTCCGTCGTTCCGTCGGTCCGTGGCGCAACTTGAGTGCAAGAGCCGCAAGAGCCACGACGCAGGTTGCTGCATGTCCTTAGGGCTCGAGTGCGCAAAAGGCCCGGTGTTTTCGACCATTTCGCCAAAGTTGGGGGCCGATCCTCGTCTCGAGTAAATGAGAGTCCTCCGCCTCCCCCATACTTTCGCGAGTTGCTTAAACTTTTTACGAAAAAAACCCCTTCAATTTCTGTGCCACGAAGAACGAACGGTCTGCTCTTATATGAAGAATTCGGGCAAAAAGGAACTGAAAGGGTTCGTAAGCTCGCGCTCGCTCTAATCGGAGGGCAGTTCAGCTTCACCGTCGATCTTCGACGTGGGACTGAATTGAAATGTAGAAATTAACCGACCGTCAACTCTACTTTACAGTATAACTTGTCGCGTATAACGTACACGTCGACGTAAAGCAGAAGCAGAAGAAGCTCGCTGAGAAATGAGAATATCTGTGCGGAAGAGTAATTCTCATTTGAAATTCAAATCTGATTTCAATTCGAATACCTACCAACGCCGTTGCGGACAGACCGCGTGGCGTAGATCTAGTGGATAATCCACTTCGTCTCCTATCGCCTCCAGGTCTTATCCCTCGCTTTGCAGACCGTAGCCATAACATGTAACCGTTTTGTTATGCGTTCGTTACTCAGCCGTGCTTCGGACGCCATCGCCGCGTCACAGTACAAATTCTGCGGAATGAAATCGACGTCACCCTACTTCTCTTTCATCCACTTGTAAGAATTTTGAACCGAGGTTAAAGTCGAGCTATTAGAAAATCGAGTAAATTGGAGGGATGACACGTCAGCGACGGTGAAAATTCCCATTCGCGTGTCTCTTCGTAGTCTGGTTTTGTAACTGTTCCATGGCGCCACTCAAAATTACAAGCCTACCCGCGTCCCCTGCTCGGAACACCAATAATTATATACTTTGTAGGTTCAGTCTTGTAAGGGATCCTTACTCTTCTTCCTTGCGTCAATGTTTAGGGTTTTATAGGGCCGGGGTTAGCTAATGAAAAGGTTAGTTGACCCCGACAGAACGCCCTGGCGCCTCTTCTGACAGAGATTCGTTCGGACCTCGCAGAGGTGAATCAAGGCCAGATATTCCAACCGTCCCTAATGTCTTCTCTTTTGATATTCAATAATCATATGCAATAAGTCCTTTTCATCACAGATCTCTTCTCCCGCTGATCTTCGTTCGTTCTTCTCCTCCCATTCGAATTATAAGCGACCGTTTGCATTCAATTATCAATCCATTTTTATTCGTTTCTTTTTTGTTGTTTTGTTCTCTTCACCTCGAGATACGAAACTTCTCATAATTGGTATTCTGTGTTTGTTCGGTTGTATCCGTTTCAACACTTTCACCAAGTTCATCAATTTGTCTTGTTAGTTTTGGGGTTCGTGGGTAAAAAAGGAGGCATGCAAGCGTGTGAGAAAAGTGAGGCAGCTCAGCCCGAAGCAGGATCGAAAGCGTTGGAAGTGTCCCGTCGAGGGTACCGAGAAGACTTTCTCATGTCGTGTGCGTGTCTGAAATTTTTTTAATATCGGTATTAGGTTTTCTCGGAGCAATTACCAACTCACTAATGGAAATTACAGTGGTCTTCTTTCCAGCGAACTCTTCTCGGGGGTTTCTCGCGAGGTCTTTTGGGTCTTCGATCCTGCGGGCTGGGAGGTTATACTTTTATACTTATATACTACCTTTTCGGTGGTTGGGTTGCGCTCTTGCGTTTTCGACTCGGAACTATTCGGGGCCCGCGGATAGTGTGGGAAGCGTTTCGGTAATCAATGGTTTTGCCAGGTAGACTCGACCGCTGTGTCTGCGCTGCTTGTATACCTCCGCTCTTTTGGCGGTCCAAGTTTTTTTCAACCTTCGGTAAAATACTATTCCGACCGTTCCCCACCGGGTCACTGAAATCCCCGGATTGTTGCTTTAGGATACCGAACACGCGTCACTTTTCATGTCGCGTCAAAAAAACTTCACCGACGAGTTTAATCTTTGTGTTATTCGTCTATTCTCTACCGATAACGAATCCAAAGGCACTTAGTTTTGGTGAAAACTGTTTCTCCCGCTGGATGAGTATCATATCGTTACAACTTTCCAAAACTGCGAAACTCCGCTAATAGCTATATACCGGCTGTCTGCTCCTGATGAAACACCGTGTACATACCTATATACCTACCTTATACTTCACAAATTGAATAGGGTGAATTCTCGCGCGGGAATCCCCGAACGCAAACAGATTCGGACAAAGGTTGCGTCGTGGATATTGCCGACCGCCGCTGGTCAATCCGGTCAACACCCGAGGTTCGTGGACCGTCTTCAATTCGTAGTGTTTGAACAGCAGGGAGTTCCTTAGTAGGGTTCGTCTCACGAAACCTGCATCTGAAAACGATCGATTCCACTTTTTCACGGTATTCGGATTCGTGTCGACAGTAAATGATCCGCACTTCAAACTGTCACTCCAATTCTGCACTTTGTAGGGAAAAATCTTAATTCTGATGTAGGTAAGTGTTTATTTTACCCCCGATTGCAGTGAAAGTCGAAACTTTCAAAACGGTTCGCTTCTTCAAGTCGTCAATTTTTCTCTAATGAAATTTTCGAAAATTAAGTTTTTGATCAACTGAAATTTCTCATTGAAAATTTGAAGCTTGAGGCAGTTTCACACGTTTAACGGATCGCCAATAAAACTAGATCCTCGTCAGTCCCGAAGAGGAAATTTAGTGACTTAGAAGTATCTTGAAAAAGGGTGAATTTCCTCAAAAGAAAAAACGGCAAAAACAAAAACAGTTCTTCCAGATCGCAACAAAGAGCTTACTGAAGTGGACGAGAAAAACGAAGTTTTCCCTATACTTCATCGATCTTGAGCTTTTGATATTTGGAATAAGGGAATTAAGCCAGATTCGAAATAGGATCCGTTGTCTAGTCGCCGAGGTTGTGGAAGTCGGAGTCGAGGATTCCGAGAGGAATGCGCCGGGCGCACGACTATATTAGTAGGCCCATGCAGGCCGACGGTCAGACGAACCCGTACTGCCAACCTTTGACCCGCTAAACTCACTCGCCGCACGCGGAGGGCCGGGGCCCCGGCTCTTCGAAAGCAAGAAAAAGATCGGGCGAAAGAAAAAGGATAAAAAGTGGTGCGTCGAGGGCGTACGGAGCGCCACGTCGTAAACATATTTTTATTAAATAATTAGAGATTAGGGCTCTCCTTAATGGGTGGTTAGCCCTCGCGTGCCCCGCCACCCCGGCCGGCCGGCCGCGCTTTCATTCCAAGCATTCCTGCAGCTACAACATCGCGCACGTGAGATTCCCACACTCTCGACTCTTGTCTCTTCGCCCCTCGAATCGCCTCTCACTTCTCTCGCCGATTGATTGTCAATTGATTATTTACCGATCGAAGATCGCCCATCGATCTTATTCTCCGTCCGCCTGCCACCTGGACACCCGTAGATCAATTCGTCTTAGTCTTCATCATCTCCCGAGGAAATGATGCGAGTAACGTCAGCAGCACGTCGTGTCTCTTCATTCGTGGAGCAAACTTACCGGCGTCAAAGCTCCTCTGAAAATAGCTTTGCGATATGTGTATAGATGGTATAAGATTCTGGGTCACTGGGTGGACTCCTGAAAGAGAAGACGCGGAGGCCTTTCATCATCAGGGTACTGAAAGCTCGTTTAATCAAGAGCTTTGAAACGGCTGAGAAGTATTAAGGGACCGACGCGACGTGCTTGCTGGCGGTATATTGTTGCGCTAAATTTGGCAATGAAAGAAGGGAGGAGGAGGATTAAGAGCTGGCGATGTGTCGAAACGGCGAGCGGCGAACGAGGGGCATCCAATTATCGGTAATTACGTGAGGGCTTGCAATCCGTTTTCCCGGTAATGATTCCAACGATGATTCCTGCAACCGCGCTAATGAAGGTGAGACAATGGGTCGGGCTTCGGCTGGGCTGGGCTTCGGGACGGTTCCTGTTCGTCTACCGCAGATTTCTTCCGTTCCAGGTGCGCGAAGATGCAGGCGATAATTAATCGAAAGCCTATGCCCCCCCCCGCCCCGGCGTCGGCATCCGCAAAGGCGCTGGAGACTGTCTTCAGGAGGACAGGGGCGGCTTGCCGACACACGAACGGCACTCATTCAATTATCACGCTGACATCGGGCGCATCAATCTTAGCGCGAACTCCGCCGGTGAGAGAGAAGCTGGATCACGGATGGAAAGAGACGGGGAGGGAAACCGTCGAGGAGACGGAAAGATCGGCGGATCTTGAATTTTCGGATTTTCAAAAATTTCAAAATCGTAACGGATGAAAGTGTAGAAAAACGAAATGTAGAATCGTCGGAAGTTTAACGGTTCTTGGATTAAATTTTGTTAATTTCCTTAATTGTTTCGTCTTTTACTCGCTAAGTGAATTTTGTTGTTGGAACATTTTTATCAGCTCGGCTAGGTATCGACTCGTTTTTTTGTTTCTTTATTGTTATTTTAAAAAATTCGTTAGTAACTCGAGTTTTTGAAAATTGTTTTCACGCCATTGTCATTTTAGCCTTCGCTGCGATTATAACCGTCGGTTTTTATATTACGGCAATTTTTTACCCTCCTTTTTTTCCTCTTCCAATTTGCTTCATGTTATATATTCATCCCTTGTTTTTCATCGTTATCCGTAGTGTGGTTCGCAATTATCAGACCGACGTTCTGCATTATACGCTCGATCGATGCCGTAACGATGGGTGATTAAAATTGTGAAAAGGAAAACATTATCACAGCGCATGGACAGCCGCAGGTTCAAAGCAGGTTACATTTCTCACCGTGTTTTTTTGAAAAATTTCAATCTTTAACATTTTGTATAAAATTCTAGTTTTCATGTGCCGATGTTGCTGTATTGTCCGCTTTAATAAAGTTTGACTAGATGAGACTTTTGTCGTTTGGGTTTCCGATAAATGTCACTTTTTTCAGTTTGACTTATTCGTATTACTCAAAGATTTTCATTTCACTCGCAAAGCGAATCTCTGGAGAATCTCGGCATACGATTTACGGTGAGCATCCCACTGGTTCCGTGAAATCAGATACCGACAGCCTCGCCCCCCCGACCGCTATGAATCAATATACATATGCTGGTGCTGCATCATGTACAATTCGCATTCATATTCGTTCGGAAACGTGATTTTTATTGGGTAAAATATGCAAATTTGCCAGCACGGGTTTTAGTTTGAAATTTTAAATATTTTTCCCGCTGAATATAATACAGAGTTCGGAACAAGGAAAAAATTAACATTATAAAATTGCAGGTGACATTATGCATTCGGTTGGTTTAGAGCGTTATTGATTTGAATATGTCGCATTAAACTCGACGGAACTCGTGTTACGAGTTTATTAGTGATTATCGAGTTAGCCTATAGTTAGGGAAATCAGGCCAATATCATTTTATATGATCGTAGAAATTGTAGAAAGAAGGGAATTTTCACAATTTTTAGTTTCGTGTCACCGATGGTAGTTTGAAATTTTTAATATTCAAATATTGGAGGTAGGTTGAAAATTTTTATCCTCGATTCATAAAATACCATATTTTGTAATTCATATCACACAGCTTCTGAAAATTTTTTCTTTCCTTGGAGAAAAGTTATGCAAAATTTCATTCACATACCGTAACCACAATTAAATTGCTCAAAGTGAGAAATTGTCAAAGAAATTTTGAAAGCGTGCACATATTTTTCGTAAAGATCTTACCGTAAACGTACGGAAAAAATTATGGGTAAATTCTATTCCGTTTGTAAGTCGAGCGCTGCACTTTTCGTCGGGAGAAGTGTTTACGCTCTATTCCGCTAAATGAAATTTTGTCCCGAGGCGAGAACGGGAATGGAACTGGGATGGAACCTGGATCGCGTCTGTTTACCCGAAAACAGATGGTGCTGCCGCGAATATCGCCCGGGGACACCCTCCCCTCTTCCGCCCCCCTGTTCCCCTGCCCCCTTACCCCCGACCTTTTACGCCCCGCTGCCTCGTCCCGAAGGGAACCCGGAGCGATTCTAATCCTTTCGACTCGCGGGCCCTTTTGAGTACGGATAGCTACATTACTTATACACCGCGATCGAGAGATCGAAAGGCGGCCGATTATAGATCACATCGTTCACCACCTGCCCCCCTTCTCTTGGAAGATCGACGCTGAGGCGTCGTTAGCTCTTTGGGATGGCGGGTAAAAAAGGTACACTTTAGAGTGTCGAGAAAGAGAGAAACTCTTCATTTTCTTCCGTAACGGGAAACTCAATGGTCTCAAGTGAGGGAGGAGTTTTTTGAAATTGTATTTTCTCGATTGTCTATATTTTTTCATTTGAACCCATTAATACTTATATAATTCTGTGAAAAGGAAGGAGAAAAGAGAGTCGCTAAATTCTAAATAATGCAGGTTCTGATTGGATTTAGTTGTTTTTATACAACCTTTGTTGATCGAATAGGATGTTATTCAAGACAAAAAGAAAATCAAAGGAACGGTGTTGCCATAAAATATTTGCTACATCCGGAATACGAGGTACAGTTTAAACAAGCTTCCGTACCAAATGTTGTCATAACGTTACGCTTATAAAAATAAAGTGGTATTTGTGTTCTCACCGAAACTGCCGTGAAACACGTTACACCCGATACGTTTATTCAATTTTCAACAGTTTATGGAATATGTAATTGTGTCTAACGTACTTTATTCTTCTTTTCTTATCGTCAGGTTCCGATTGAATCGATATAAAACATCACTAATTTTCGCGGCTTAAATAAACGTGACACTTTTTTTCCTTCAGGCCCAAAATCTCTCACTGATCGACACTGTACTCTTCGTATCGAATTCAGAATTTTTCTGCCCCACCTTCCTCCTTGCCTCTTCGCTTAATTTGAAAATCCACTTTTTTTAACATTCGTAAAAATATTCGATCGACCATTTCTCGTTCTGGGTGTCGACGCAGCTGAGGCCGGGGGCCAACAGGCCCAGTTTCCCGGTATCGAAAAGAGTATTCGGGGTGGCGCCGACATATCCACATATGCAGATGTCTGTATTTCGGTGCGCATTTCTCGGTGGGTACATCTGCTTGTTCTCACGCGCGGCTTTCCCGTGTACCGTTTTGCGGATAGAAGAGACGTGACGGAGAGAGAGAGAGAGAGAGAGAGAGGGAGAGGGAAAGGGAAAGGGAGAACGAGGGGGTGGAGATAGGTGGACCCATGGAGGGCGAGAGAGACGGGGTAGGTATTGCCCCCGAGGGAGAAAGGCGACAGCGTGCATATTGAACCGTCATTTCATGGTCACTGCAGAACGAAGTTCTGCATATGATACCGAGAGCGAGAGAGTTGATGTAGTTGCACGAACGCGTGGGGTTGATCAGTGCTAAACGCAGGCCGTGGCCGTGTCTGATGGGCATTTATACGCTGGTTCAAATTTAAGTAACCCTTTACTCGGTACACCGGGGTGGCCTAGGGGTGCGTCCATTCTATCCCGTCGATTACACCGCGGTATTATTTGATGCTTGGAGTGGATCGTGATATGAAATCGTAATTCTCGATACCCTGTGAGATATCGACTAGTGTTTGTTTTTTTTCTTCTTCTCGTTTGAAAAAAATTAATCATGCTTTTTAATTATAATAGAAAAACCCGTTTTTACCCAACGGTGATCGGACTTTTTGTCAGTTTTTAACTGTTACGAAACTGTGCAGGTAACGTCATTTTAATCACACAGCAGTTGTGATCGATCTCGTTGAACTGTTCGAATCAAAGTTCAGACACTTGTCAATATGGCGAAACTCCGAGACTACGGGGTGCGAGGCACTCGGAAGCTGAGGGGTCGTCGACTCTCGAAACACGAAGGTTATATGCGTCTTGATTTGCACCGTCTCTCTCGACTTTGTTTGTCGCTGTTTGCAGTCTGGGAGGATCCATCGACAGGCGAAACGGTCAGGTAGCCGCAATTACTGAGGTACGTGGGGTCAAATCTGTTCCGAGATTCGGCGATACGTGTGCAGGATATTGCTTTCCTCGATTTCCTCTTTACCTTCTGAAATCGACAAAGAGTCGTACAGGGTATTCGTGTTCACGCCGTATCCTATCGCGGCAATTGTGTGGGTATATACATATATATATAACGTTGCAAGGGCGAAATAGATCCGAGGCTGCTGCTGCTGCTGCTGCTGCTGCTGCTCCTCGATGCCCGATGTTGCAGGTAAAGCTTTGCGCGGGTCTCGAGCTGCTTCTGCCACTGTAAATAATTGAATTCCTTCCGCGTTTCGAGGCCGGGTGCAGGTTCGCGCGGAGGTTTCCTAAGGTGAATCGATTTTCTCATACCCCTTCAGCTCCCGTCTTTCCAGACCTCCACCTCCGTCTCGCTTCTTCGTCCTCCAGCATCCCCACCCCCTTTCCCCCTCTTTTCTCGGGGTCCACCCTACTCGCGCATACATCTCAGACAAA
The DNA here is from genome assembly GCF_021155765.1 of Diprion similis. Lineage (NCBI taxonomy): Eukaryota > Metazoa > Arthropoda > Insecta > Hymenoptera > Diprionidae > Diprion > Diprion similis. The sequence goes on along the minus strand of NC_060110.1, from coordinate 20,318,742 downwards.
GAGACCTAGATAGACTCTCTCTGCTCGCTCCGCACATAGGAGAAAACCTACCTACCTACCTACCTACCTACCTACCTATGTCGAGATACAGCGGGGAAGGAATGGTTCGAAATGCCGGCGGCCATTTTGTAGGCCCTTGCTCGAGGAATCGATGTGACGTTGCCGCAGGGGCGCAAGCGCCACCGGCAGCAGCCCTCCGACAAACTCAACCCTCCGATTCTCCGATCAATTCCATCTTTGGTTATGCGGAGGGTGTCGGGCTGAATGTCTCCTCCGCCTCGCCGTCGCCCCTCAGCGTCTATCCTCGTCGGTAAATGCACCTTCGCGATGTGATACCCCGCTCTACACTTATACGAAAAAGCGTATACGTCGTATGTGTGAGAAACAAAAAGCGCGTCATTTCGTTTCGCGCGGAATAAGAGTTTCTCGTTTCATTTTTCAGGGGTGCGCAGATATCTGGTTAAAATCTGGATTTTTATTACCGTCTGGTATAAAACAATCCGATCTATTTGGACGAAATTTTCTCGCATAAGTTTTCGTTGGATACACACGAGTCTGGAGTTCATAGAAAATTATTATATACATACATATAGGTATACGGGTAGAGGTTGATGTTATAACGTGTTGTCAAAATTTTTGCTTACGTTTTACATACTATATACTCATTCTGCAAAAGCACACAGCCGTGCCGATGTGCCCAATGCATAGTACCGCAGAATACATACGCTTTTAGACTTATATCCGTCTTTCACCGAGACGCCCGCGGCGTCTTCACCGTCTATATCGGTTCCACCACACGGGTAGCTGTAGGTGATATGGCGCGAGTCGGTTTCACGCCCCCGGCGCAAAACGGCGGGCGAATAGCCAGTGGCTCAACAAATCGGAAGGTTCACCGATATTTTTGCTCTAGGATGTTCTTTTCTCTTCCTTCTCCTCGTTTATTTCGAGGTAAGTATCCTTCGGCTTGTCACCTCATGTCTCGATGATGCAAATTGAAGAAGTCCGCATGTCGAGTCGTTATTTTAAATCTGCGCGACACGAGCCGCTCGGAAGAACTTCACCGATCCAATTATTATTTCACCCGGAAGACTGCGACGCAGTCTGCCGTTTGTGTGGGATGAGACAATCTCGAATCAATTTGACAGTCGTTATTTTTACCAGTCGCAAACAATGTTCTCCACCAAACTCGCCGAAACGAAACGTTCGTGCATTGTTTTACCACTGATTGTTGGATAAACGACGACACTCACGTGTAGGAATTCTTCAAAAATTATAGTCATTCCGATCCAATGCGTGCCCACGAATTTGCGTCTTTCGGTTAGAAATAAGCTTCAGTGTTTTTGAGCAGTTGTGTACTCAAGCTTGTAAAATTAAAAAAAAGTTTTTTGACTTCGGAGTTTGAGATGAAACATGTCTGCAGTCATTAGTGGACGGTGTGTCGCTTTTCAATATTGCACAGAATTACACCCGGACATTTAAATACGATCGATCGATCGATCGATCAAAACTGGATCGTCTCATGTATAATTCTGATAGTAAAAAGAGAAAAAAAAAATCTAAAGTCGGTCTCGGGATCCGCGACGCCTGGCGTGTCATCGTAATTATAGCAAAACGAGGCTTATTTTCGTCGGAGTAATAAAGTTAAGCGACATCCGTGGCAGCCGCTTTGACACGTCATGTGATAAATCGTAATCTTACAATCCCCGTTGGATCATGGTCGGAGAATCGCCGAAGGTAGCCTACCCAGTACACATCCCCAGCCTCGGCGAGAGATCAACGGATCATGCGTGCATCGCAGATTCTCTACTCGCGTTTCATATCTGCATGCGTGTCGCCGTCGTCACAGACACCTACGAGCATCCGGGCACATTATTATAATTAGCTATTTTCGCTGAGTCCGGATTCGACACCGATGTGTGTAGGTTGGGGTACCTACGCGATACACGTGGCACACTTCGGTAGGCAGGCAGCTACGTGTGCAGGGTAGCAGCCGAGATTACAGGAGATAATCTTGGGCCTCGGGGCGAACGACGTCGAGACTTCGTCTCGGGACGTGTACCTGACTATGGTGTACCAGCGTACATACCTACTCGATTTATGGTAACAGCCCTCATTGATTCTATGTACGCCAAAATCATTACCCTCTCATTTACGCCTCGGTATCGCGTCCGGAAGAATTATCGCGGTCTTTAATGTGCGCCGATCGTTTTTCCCGTCGAATACGTCGGGAGAATATTTGAATGAATAAAATTTTTTCCCATTCATTTTCCGAGAAGATTTTTATAGCTTGAAATAGTGGTGAAATCTTCTTTTTTAAATTTTCACACAGTTTGAATTTGAAGTTTTTAACCGTTTCGCGGTAAATCGTCTAGAGTTTTACTCAGCGACCTGGTGAGGGTGTCTGAAATAAAGCATGGAAAACTTGTTTGGGAAGCATTTTTTCCTTTATTTCGTTTTGGGACACCGCGGCTGTTTTTTACATGCGGGGTGTGCCTTGGCCGCAAATCTGGCCGCATATCTCGTTGGACAATCTTGATTTCTCCGCTAACGCGTGAATAATATTTTTTTCTTTCATATATTTTTCGGACCCCTCTTCTTCCACATGCATTATATTACCTGGTATGCGTTATGTGCCTACCTGCCAGTCGCAAATACCATAGATCTTCGCGTTGCGATACTCGGCTGATTGACTGACAAGCAAGGTATCCCAGGTCGATCTCTCCGATTTGATTTCTTTTGCGATATGTTGTAGTAGACTAAGAACCAGGCGACAAGTATTTTTTTCATCCGCCATTAAACAACTAAAGGGGGCGAAACCACTCCCCAAAGTAAAACATATCAAGGGGCGATTTAGCAGGTTTTTTTCTTTATAATTGAGAAAATTATATTTTCCAATACTAGTGATGAGAAAACTTTTACAGTTGGATCGGTGAGAAAATGTTATGTTCTTGTGGGTGAAACTGCCAAATCGCCACTTGACATGTTCCTTACTTCAGAGGGTGGTTTCACCCCCTCAAAGTGGTTAATGGCAGATGACATATTACAAAAGAAATAAAATCCGAGCGATCGACCTGAGATACCTGGGATCTTCTACACGCCTATGTATTAAGTGAATGTGTGTAAAGTGTATCGCATATTTCTAAACAGCCAGATAATGGCTACGCAGATAATTATCAACGCTTTTGTAGGCATCTGCAAGTATCTTACAAATGAAAAACAGAAAAATGTGAGCGCCCATAATAAGAGAGGATAAACTCAACCTCTTACAATTATAGATAAATTTTAAAGTAAACATTCGTCGTTAAAATGTTTACCGACTTTATTGCAGTGAGTAGTTATACCCCATTTTATCCCCTTGTTTGGTCAGTTATCTGTATTCGCATCTAGTTGTAATAAAGCCATACCAGGCGCAAGTAACTATTTATGCTTATTCGCCTATGGGCACCATGCATTTATCCACCGACTCAATTTTACTCGTATAACAAAGCGAGTCGAAAAATATTGGAAAAAAAATGTTCGTAGAACCCCTCGAGGATATCACGTTTTTCGTCTGCACTGGCAAATACTTTTCCATCCTACATACCTAGTTACATCTCGTTTTGGAATTATTTGTTCCCGTTCTAACGTTCGTAGAAAATTAAACGTATAACTGCAGTCGGCATAACGATTACTGGAAACCGTTAAAAGCTTATCTGTAACTAGGTTTGTACAAACAGATGCTAATCGCGAAGAGTTACAAAGCTCACCCTTCCACCGTGGCATTGTTTACGCAAACTTTGCTTTTGTTCTCTTGTATCACAAAGCTTATATTTTTACGCTTCTGAATGGCATTCATTTCGAAATTGTAAAAAAATTTCATGGTTTTGGGGTAACCGCTTTATCCAAAGGACAGTTTTGACGTAAACATCAGTCAAGGCAATTGTAAAAATTATTTTTCTCTCTCTTTCGATGTCAACGTATTTAAAAACGTTAAGTGCAGTCAAACGTGTAATAAAATCGATATGAGCGATTTCTATATTCAACGCAAAGATGAAAAACTAGAATTTTTATCTTCCCCCAATTCCATTTCAGAAATCATTTCCGCCGCGTGACGGGTACACTCGCTTCTACGCGAGGCAGCGGAGACTGTAGTTTGCACGAAGGCCCATAAACGGGTCGTTTGTGTATCCAGTGGAGCCGTGAGATAAATGATAAATCCAAGGGTCTTTTGTTTAACGCTTTACCCCTCACGAGCTTCCCGACGTCTTGCGATACTTGCTCTTTAACTTAACTGGTCGGTTACACGTTGCAGGTATACAAATACTCATACACCGCTGCACTCTGGACGTAGAGAACAAATCTCGACTCCCTTTGTTCCAAGTGATTCTCCATTAATTTGACTGATTCTTCCTCGTCCCGCTCGCATGATCTGGCCCTGACCTCCCCCTCCCTTTGGAGTCTTGTTATCGTAAGAAGGAGGCGCTCCGAAGTGGCCCAAGATCGAGGATGCACCCGGGCGCAAGCGCAAAAATATTTTTTTCCACCCAAGATTTGACAACCCCTCTGGCACCGGGCTGCGCTAGCTCCCGGTGATTGGAAGCTTACCCTCCGGGCGAGAGACACGCGCGCAGGCGCACTCCTCTCGCTACCACGTCGCTTTAAGGGTTCCCGACTCGACGCGGTCCTCCCTGCGGCGAGATTTCCAGGACGACACGCCCCAGGCAACCAGATCAATAAGATACCTCTTCGGTTACGCCCCAGGTCACGGGAGGAAGACGTCTGCGGTCCATCTCTGGCTCCGTACTTCCACTCTCTCATGTCCTCATGTCCGTGCTGATGCTGATGGTGTGAGGGAAGGTATTTCGCACGCACACGCTTTCCGGCTTTGCCAGGATTCGACGCCGAGCGTCACGAAACGTTAACACTGTTTCTAACCCGTCACAGTCTCCGCGGAAACTTCTTTTTGAACTTCATCCGTTCGAAGGAAACGAATTACGCTAGACTATAACTACTGCATCCTCGGCTTTCCCATCAAACGTATACAATCACTCGTACTGATCAGCAGTATTAAATTTTTGATTTCACGGAAATTGACCGAAGACTGTTCTTGTGTAGGGAATTATACACTTCGTCACGACCTTAACGATCCTCTTCGATTGGACTAAACTCTTGACCAAAGTTCCTATAGTTTGGAGGAGTTCAACTTGACATCAATTGCAAAGAGGAAACTATGAGAGAGTCTTTCTATTCGCAAGCGTGAGAATATTTAATCCGTTGAGATAGTTATTCACGAGTTGTTTGTAACATTGCTTATTAGATTAGTGCGACGAAGGAGAGTTTCCGATACAATATGCACCAGATGATGGATCGTATGACTCAAGCCACGGTAACGTTGAGGTTTTTCTCTGTAACTGTAAAATCTTGTAACTCTGGCACGAAAAGACTGTTCAATTCAGTTCCATCGTAAAGTGAAAAAAAGAAGTTCTTCACGATATGCATTCAATACCACCTCCAAGTCGAATTTAAGGTATCGCGAAGGCCTTCCGCGGAGTGTGAGGGTTACTTTTAAAACTCCGCGATGGAGTTGCGTGCGCCATGTGCACGAGATGATTGCCCTGAGACGTCACGATCACGCGGTCGAGACTCGTGCTGTTACGATTAGCTGTGACGAATATTGCTCGGAGCATTCCGTTGAGATAATGAACAGTTTCTCTGAATTCACCATTGCATAAAGATCGATTACTGACCGATGGAACTGTTTCAGCTGCCGGTTGTCCTCCTATTCGAAAGAACCTGTGCTTATATGCAATGCGCGTGAAATTTTTCACCACATATTATTATTAAAGCATCATTGCTTGACATTAAAAGCGGCTAACTTCAGAACGCATGACTTACAATGCATCTCGCATTTTTTACTCACTTTTCTCTAAGGCTTACGAAGCTGGAACGCTGCGCTGAACTTGTCACTGCAATTAATTGGTCTGAGGATGATGGTTACTGGTCGTCACTTGTGGAACTATAACGCTGGTATATACGCGATTTGTTGAACGTTACGGAGACCCGATCGATACTCACTCACTTCCGACTACCTAACCGTAACGCAGTTTATCGACGTTGAAAGACTACTGGAGGTGAAATTTAACGGTGAAGGTATATCAGAATTGCGCTATAAAGCGGAGCTGTATGGTCTTGAAAGGTGTGGCTTGCTGCTGGCAAACGGTCAGAAGAATTTCATTCACTCGTCCATTGGCTCGGCTAACCAACCAGAGGGCAATCCTTGAGTGAATTCCAAAGGGTCCTGAGACTCTGGACGGGGGTTCCGGAAGGTTTCGGGTTCTCGTTGTCCCTCAAGGCGACCCGGACGCGAGGACTCGGGACGCCATTGATAAACTGCCGGGCAATGGCTCCGATTTGCTTTGGGCAAAAATCAGGTAGACGCCGTTCGAAACGTCAAAACACACCCCGAGCGTCAACGTTCCTTGACCTCGCCAACAGTGGTGTTCAATTTTATTTACATCCGAGAACTCAGTTTCCGAGTCCTCGGTGCAGTGGAAACAGAGATCAGAAATCGAAGAATCTGCTTGAAGCAATTGCCTCGTATCTCAGAGAAGTACTGGAGCATGGAAAAGAGCGTAGCCAGAGTAATTATCGTTCACGTGCTTCATTGGTTGATACTTAACAGTTTCACGAGCAATAAGAGCAAATTGAAGTTCGCCGAGATACCAGATTACTCCCGGAGGACACAGGGTGTAATTACCCGCATGCGGAATAATAAAGCGAAATGGGGAACGCTAACGTTTTTTCACGGTTTCGTTTGCGCGCTGGCGTGTGTGGCGTAAAGTTGGACAGCTTAAATTTGATTATCCGTCAAAGGCAGTATCGCCTCCTTCTTCCTAAGGCCCATGTAACGGCCGTTAATTGTATTGATCGTCGGATAATTGGCGGTGATCAAGGTTTGACGGAATCGAGACAACGGCCTCCTTCCTGGCCCTGCACCTGCCGCGCTTGAACACGATCAATTTCCAGTTTCTTCCGTCAACTCTGGAAGCGAACGAAGAGCAAATTTCAGGTGCCAAGAAGCCGGGTTAAGACCTGGCCCTGCACGTTCGGCTCTCGATATCTGGTCGGTTGCATCAACCGGCGTGCATCTTTCCGCTGCGGCGTTATCGGAGGATCTTGACTCGCGATCTTGATCGTCGGACTCGGTGGTCCAATCGGCAGCCGAGGGCGCGGCGTGGGCCTGATGGAACGCCGGGCCCAAGGCCCCATTGGGCGCGGATCGATTCACGGCGCCCAATGACGGGGTGAGGGAATCGTCGGGCCCATAGGCCACGTCCAGCCCGACCTCCCACTCTGGGTCCGGGGCCCCGTTTGTCCGGTAGAGAAGGCCCCGCGGGCGCAGTAACCCTCCAGTCCTCTTGTACGACGGTTAGGGCGATCCTATATACCCGCAAAGGTCGAGATATCGGAAACAATATCCAGCGCCGGTAACCCGATATATATCTCGAGCTGACATCGCGAGCCGTATCCCCGAGGGATGCAAACCAACCCGCGGTCATCTGTCAAGCATTCGAAATTAGCATAATGTTTGCGGACCGAATGATCCTCCACTGAACACCCGAACAGTAACGCGTAGTTTGACCGGTTTTTCAGTTCTCCGTTTATTTCGTTTGTTGCTTCTTTTTCGAGGGTTCGAATATTATACTCGTATTTCTTCTTCGTCATTCTTCGATTCTCTCCCTCCCCCCTTCCAGCATTTACGCGCAGTGTGTGCTTCGAGTGATTAAACCGAGACTGTGATAATTACTGTTATACCATCTTACGAGAATTTTCAAAAGTGCAACAAGGCGGGTTCGACTTAAGATAAGAGAAGAAGAACCTGCTTTTTGGACACTCAAGTGAAGGACGAAGGACTGCAACGAAACCCTCCTGTTCTTACAGCAAAAATCTGTGACAAGTCTTGATTTAACCACGTGTCAACGGCCGTATGAGTACGTTTACCACCATTCGTCATGGGCCAGTGAATTCGGTATCAGATCAACTGGCGAGTTATCAGTTCTTCGTACAGAGACAAGCTGCGTCGGTCGAATAAAATTTGTGAACTATCTGTAGTTATTCAACCTAGCCGAATGCCGAACTTAGACTACTACAACACCGCCAGGATGCACCAAATGGTAAACTCTTTTCAAAATTCATGCGCAAATTACTTATGGGAGCATACCAACTACTCGTACGGTGATACCGTGCAAGACCGGTTAAGTTAATTGTACGGGGTCCGTAATTAAACTCCGAGCATCACGAGACAAACTCGCGCGGGTTTGCAAACAGCCCGGGTAAAGTTTGTTTCCCATTGCGCGGAGAGGGGGTGGGAAGGGGGAGGCGGAAAGGGCTTGCGGGCCGCCTTGGGGGGAATGCAATGTAGAAACTGCGTAAATTATGAGTTACGAATGGAATATAAATTGTTAATATTAGGTTATAAATCAGCGGTGATTTGTTATTGCCCGTGCTGCTCACGTGCCTTGGAGAACGCGAGACCGGCAACCGCAGACGCCTTAATGATAGACTTTAAGGGTACGACTCGTAAAATCCTGACACAATGAAATCATATTCATTCTTAGTTGCTCGCGTTTTGCACTGCTTCGCGGTTGCTTCGGGCTAAAAAAGAAAAAAAAAACTGCTGCGCGCAGTGCGTCTTTATAGTTTATGTGTGCTTGCGTCTGTGAGCTTAATCTTTCAATTCGTTGTCATCTCGTCTGCATGTGCAGCGGTTGCTTTTTGCACGATCATTCGATGCACCGTCGCACAGAAGAAAGACGTCCTTCTCTTCTTCTTCTTCTTCTTCCAGCTTCATCGTTGTAAACCAAACTGATCTGGCACTTCGTTTTTCATCGTTAATAGTCGAGCCCCATATTACAGGCCATTCGGCTGACAGGGAGACGCAACAATTGCGTTGTTAGTACTGGCACCTCTGCGGACTTTACGATCACCAATTACACGATTCTTGCACCTCTGCATGACCATAACCTACGCCATCCTACGCTACACAGAGTAAAGGGCCATGGTAGTGCCAGCTTTCGTCGAGATATTGTGCCGATATTGTGATCGTTTCAACGTCGAGTATCGGGATCCACCTTGTTACCGATACACATTGTGGATCTACAGGACCTACCTTCGTACGGAGATACGGAGAGCCTTTGGGTATATCGGGGATGGGATACGCGTCGGTAGGTGCATAAACTCCACGTTGCTGACCCACACCGACACATAACTCCTCCGGGCTGACGTTTCAATCAACGAGAAGGTATCTCGCCGCCTATGGACGCAGCTTACGCCCACTGTGGTCGGATATAAAAACGTTTCCCCTTTTGTTATGGAATTATATGTACGTCACGTTGATGTAACAGGTAACGACTAAAGTGGTTGTAGCCTCGGTAATCCACCGAAGACGTATCTTCTTTAATGAATTTTCGATCAGGTAGTCTCTTTTTGAACGTACGACCAGCCTGAGACAATTTGAAAATTGTCCGGACTTGAGAATTTTTGGAGAAAAAAAAAATTAATATCTTGAATATGACATTGCATTTACTGTTTATGTTTAATGACGGTAAATTTAGTAATGTTTGAACAGCGAACTTGTCATGCGACTGGAATTAGTTGAGGGAATGTTTTATTTTCATTTTGTCACCGTACTAGACATCAAAGGGGTTCCAAACCTCGTTAGAGACGCCCAGCCGCTGCTTTCCTATGATTAACGATTGTTGGGCGTTGCATGTTTACACCGGAACGGAACTCTTGAACTTTGCAACTTGTTGCTTGACTTAGAACTTTCCGGGAGCTCTGCTTACTCGACATCTATTACGACAAATATGTAAATTTCGTCTTATTAAGTTAACTAAATATACACGCATATAATATACATATAATATACGTGTAAATAAATCAGTTTACGGAGCGTCAAGTCGAAATTGATATTTTTATCGCTTTCTAAGCATGTATACATAAATGTCTATTCGCTGAATATATTTTGCAAATTTTATCCGAAGCGCTTACTTTACATCCTAAAACTATCCTTGACTTTCCTATACCTTTAAGACTGCGACCGACATATGTGTGTACGCGAAAAAGTTTCAAGTTTCTCTTCAATCGCATTCGAAGAATTTATTCCATGACAGTTTGAATAATTGACAAATGATCGTTAGGAAAGAATAAAAGGAGAGAAGAGAAGCAATATCGAGAATTGGCTCTAAAATTATCCCCCTTATATGCGTTGGCGCGGTAAGAGCCGCGCTCCGAGTTGAGAGACGAGCCTACGAAGGCTTGCCTTATTTTCTCACCTGCGTGCAGCACAACTAGCAATAAATAACCCCCAGCTTAGCCGATTTTACTGCCTGAACGTTTCGGTCGTCGTCCCAATATCGTCGGTTGCTGGTTCTGCGGAGTGCCAATCCAAGGCGTAGCAATAGCGAAGAGAGGACTTTGCCTCCACTCTTTTACTCCGAGCAACCCGTGCAACCGAGGTGAGACGGCCAAGAAGAGCCAATCTTCGCGCTAACTAGCCGTTCAGTCCGACCGGGCCGCCAGACAACCCTGAAGACCCTGGTTAACCTTTCAGCGAAACAGTTGAGCCCTTTGAAACAGCATTAAACATTTCAAACACCTCGGGAAAACTCGCGCTTGATCGTTTGTCACGGGGCCGGGCATTCCATGGAGAATAGATTTCGGATCGAATACCTTATACCTAGTCGCGTGTTGGCCGAGCAATTTCGCCGGGCATCATCGAAGCGTCGAAGACCATCCCGATGGGTCCTGACGTGGAAGGCTGCGACTTCGTCTGCCTATTTTTTGGAATTTTAATTTACTCGTGCAGGCTGCGGATGAACCGAGGAGAATTATAAACTCTCGGAGGTACGCATACATAGGACAGGTATGTGTGTATGTGTGTATATATGTATGAACAGCGTCGTATGTAGAGTCTGGTTCTGAAAACCACGCGGCATCTCGCTGCATGCGAATATATCCATCTCGTGACAAGGATAAAGGACGACGATCCGTAAGCGGTAAGATCGAATGAAATAGGGGGGCGGAAAGAGAAAGAGATAAATAAAATGTAGCAAAAATAAAAGTGATTTTATATTACGAGTCGTCCGGGCGATTAAATGAAAATTTCGTCCCCCTCACTCCCCCGGAATCGTGTCAATTATCTCGATAGCCCCTTCATTAAAAATCCCAACTTTGATTAATTTATCCGGCTGAATTGTTTGACCGCGAGAAATTCTACGGTTTTTGCTCCGCTTCTTTCTCTCTATCTCTCTCTTTCTTTCTCTCTCTTATCCTAGAGGAGCTGCTGCAGACTCCGACGGTGATAAATCGTTTAACTCTTTAATAGCTAATATACCTCGGCCGCAAACGTTCGCTCGGCCAATCGTTCTTTCACATTTTGTATGTACGCAACCATATCATACATACCTACACAAATACATACGTAATGTGTCCGTATGCAACGCCGCCCGGCTATCGCCCCTCGTTTATAACCACGTTTGTTATTTCTACCTGTGTATAGGCATTTAATGCACGTGTATTTTATCTGTGCATTGGGCATAAAAACCGATTTACCACAGTGGCGAATATATACACGACGAATTTCGGCTTTCTGTGGTCAGACGTATCTTCAGACCGACTGTAGCTTTATTATCTTCTTCAGTTTCTTCTTCACTCCCAAAAATTTCAGTAACAACTCATTCGGGATCCACAAAATCTCGGCTGTAAAGATTTTTTTAGCATCATTTCTACTCGCAATTTTCTTGCATTGTATACATATTGTGCCGGACTTTTTTTTCGCTTAAGAGACGTCATGAGTTCTGGACTTATTTTGGATATCGTTGTTTGATTTTACTGACTTCGAGGAGACGATACAATTGTTAGACGCTAAATTTATCTATATCAACATTTTCCTGTATATACTCTTGGTAAAAAAAAAATCTTTCGCGCAATATTACACTTAATACTCGGAGTAGGCCTCACGTCGCATGAATCATGAGTGTGGTCTGGCGGGTCAATTTTTGGTTTACACACCGTGAATTTTCTGCCTTCGACCGTGTGCTGCGAAACGCTTTCTAGTATATTGGCTGCAGGTTTTTGCCACAGAGGCATCCGCGATTCAATTTCGATGGTTGAAAGTATATCATGTCTGGATTTGGTATACTAAAATAATAATCAAAGATGATACGTCAAAGAGGATTGAGCGTGCCATCAAAAACAACCGCGAGTTCCCGTTTGTTAATATTTCCTAATGTGTTGCCAACAGTCGTGAAACGGTGCGTTGATGGCGAAAGCTCCGCTCGGGTGATTGAGTCACCTCACAAGTGATTTAAAAGCCTTGAAACGAGCAATTATACTCCCATCTTCATTCGTGTGTGATCCAAGCGGAGTTTTCGAGCTCTGACAAATATGTGGAACTTTCCCCTACGCATAGATAGTACCAATATATAACTACCGGCACCGGAACACACTATTTCTCCTCAACATCGATATCACTCACTGGACGGTGTTTCGTAGAGATTGTTTTTCATTTCGGCAAAATTCATCGGCAATCGAGTTTGACGATCCACGCAACCAAAATCGGCGATGAGTCTCGCACGCGGACTTAACTCGACTCGAGGAGGCTTGAAGTGGAAGTTGAGAACCCGGTTCCGGGACGCACGTACAGCCCCAACACGTACGGAGGGCTGCCAGAAACTACCTGTATAATAACTGGTCAAATTCCGGTAGTAGCCATCCTTACGAACGGTAGCCTCTAATCAACTTAATTTCAGGTTCCCTGTGCTTCAATGTTGGCCACCATTGAAATTATTTGGTAATGGTAATAGGCCCAGGAATGTTGCGCATCGGGTTCGATATCCTGGACTGAATCGAACAGGACTTCGTGCTCGGATCCCGATTACTCGTCCAGTGAGGGCTCACAATCAGCTATGTACCCTCTATAATCATCTTGTATATAAATGCCTCGGATGAAACTGTGTAATTGCAGCTGATTATTATTTCCACTCACTGATTCGCGGGCGCAGGTTGATCCTCGTTCGGTTGGCGAAACCAAGGCACGCTGCTTCAGAGACGTTCCTTGAGGAATATCGTCATTTCACAGATTTTATTAAGAACGAGTCTGATTGTGAAAGTCGAGAGAAATGTGTGATCTTGAATTGGATAATCCTGCAAATTGTTCGAACGATTGATCGTACAAACTGATCTACGAGCATTACCAAAGATGGTTAGACGAGATTAGCATTTGGAATTTCAAAAACGGACGTCACAATATTTCGAATTTGCGTGGGGATAAATGGCGCGAAGTTTGCACGAAGGCTACAGCGATGGATTCAGCTGTCAGGGAGGGAGAATGTATATGCGGTGTGAGAATTGCGGTGATAGATCATACAGTGAATTCGGTACGAAGGTGATAATATTGCATCGACCATTCATTCCTAGCGTGGCTCTGTGTTATAGTGCCGGAGACTGCAGAGAAGCATGAAGCGTATTACACGCGGCGTCAGGCCGACCAACCCCGGTTGACTGCTGCCAGCTACGCGACCGGTAACAAATCGTTTCAGTAATTAAAGGCAATCATATTGGAATGTTGCTCCGATAGAATGAAACATCGGTGACGCATAAATCAAGCCTCGGGATATGATCAGTGTATACTATCGCTGAGGGACTTGACTCCATGAGTTTTTCAAACTCACCTCAGCTCATTGACACGTGTTATTGTCCTTTGTCACTGCGCTATTTTATTGTTATTATTGCATTAAAACTGTCTGGAACGCGGATTTTCATGCGGATCGCGGTGGTCGCGAACCATGTGAAATGCGAATTCGAATAATTAGATACCGCGCCTTGATCTCTTCGCGACGCGATTTTTATTGGAGTCATTAGAAGTCGTATATGCTCGCCTGAATTTCGTTCCACGCATGAATTTTACGATAGTAAAATGGAAGACCAGATCACCCTTGAAATCGTTATTCTTATTTTTCTACTAATTTTTATGTCCTTATTACACCGGTAGTTTTCTTCATTCTTTATAAACGCACGAGCTCACGGTCGAAGAAGAGCGTGTGGCAAAGTCGTAATCCTAGGCCGAAAGAGCCGCAGGTATCGAGTGGTCAGAGTCAACGAGTCTGACCAGCTAAACAGGTGTCGTAAAGAACCATCGGGCATATATTACACACACACACACACACACACACACAAGTATTTCATACATGTTCTACGATTCGTCGAATTTTCTGAGAAACTGGCGAAAATATGCGCGGTTTCAAATGAGTGGTAAAAAAATTCGGGGTTCTGCAGATCGGTCTATTCTATACGAATAGTCAATATTTGGTGAATTGCGAATTTTCGCCAGTCTCGGAAGGGCTTTGGAACATCGCTCAGTTTGTATTTTCGATGCGTCGTAAATTTCTCTTTGCCGAAAGGTGGTGAAACTCTCCGTAATAACCGACAATAAATGGCTTCATAAACATCTCAGGACAGACACACACACACTCGCTTACACATTACGCGCAAGTGTAATAATATCCAACAAAAACGAGTAATACCGTACGAAGTGTTTCGCACACGTGCAAAAATCTGCGCAATGAGAAATTTGCGGAATAAAACACTTGGAGAGTAATAATCGTGAAAAAAGGTTTTCAAAAAGAAGCAAAACCGATAAAAATTGACCAAATTTCAAAACGAAAACCAATTTCGCGAAACCATGCCGTACATACTCCGTATTATGTATAATATAATACGCGCGTTACGTTGCACACTGAATATTCTGACTTACTCATTGGAGCAGCTAATTCCACCGGGTGCTCCATATTCAAGCGGGTAGCTCGCGCTTCCACATACGTATACACACAGCCATGTGTATGTGATATGCATACATATATGATGCATTATGTGGGATGGCCATGCAGGCGAGATGAGAGAGTGGAGCGCGCGTGATACGCGAAGAGATCGAATGTTGGGACGGGAAATAGGGAGTCTGTGTGAGCGCAAGGTAACTTTGGATAGGAACTGAGCGCGCGCAACTCGGAGCAGTATACACTATGAATATTCAAGCGGGAATTCTGGCATGGCTGCGTTCGGATGCATTATTCATCCTGGCCCCATCCGAGCGCGCCGCGGAGCTCCGAGAGCTCAGCTTCGCATGTTGCGTTTCGGCTGCGCCGCCGCGTCCTCGTCGACGACTTCTTCCTTTTATTCGGGGGCAGAAGAATGCGTCCAGTTCGGTCTAATAACCGCTTTAACGGGGCGGAGAGGAGAGGAGAGGAGAGGAGAGAGTCGCTCCGCGGACGGGGAGGAGGGCTTACGTAATAGGCCGCCTCCTTTGGGATTTTTCAGATTCCTGTACTAGATTAACCCAAACTGCGCACAGATTGTAGGCTTTGCTTATAAGCATGTGGACAAGAACCGTATCATTTTCCAAACGTAATCTTTTGTCCCGGTTGCACGGGCTTCGGGGAACGACGCGACGCGACGTCACGACGCTTTCGGCCGCCACGGCAACTCGATACTCTCCACGACGCGACACTGTTATTACTTTGAACGAGAGTTCACTCGCCTCGCTTTACAGCCCTCATTTCATCTTATTGTATCCTCTGGCAACCCTTTCACTCTTTGATTGCCCCCGAAATCGTCCGCCGGTCTCAATACTTCAACCTCTCATCTCTCGCAGGATGCAAAATATCTGGGATTAGTTATGTCACATAGTAAAAAGAAACTACACGGACGTGGATTAACCAAATCACGTTCTCCAAGGTGTAAATTGTTGTTGATTTTGCAAAATTTTAAGGGGTTCCAATTTTCGAATTGAAATTGAGTGACGAGAACTTCGTAGATCTTCTGATATTTATCTCAATATCGGGCAGATTGCTTCTTCAAAATTAAAAAGGTGAAAATTTTTATTTTCATCGATATTTAAAACTACTAATAAACAAAATTGCATGATTTATCCAAGCGATGATACCTATACACATATTACATTTGAAGAGAAAACTTTTGCTAAGTGATTTGACAAAACCTGATAAAAAGTCCTTCGAATTGGCTCGCGGAGTTGAATCATGTTCACGAAATCACCCAAAATTCGCCAAGAAACGGACTTCCGTTAGAGAATCGAAGGCACGAGATACTCCGGAGTTGATCTGATGAGAGTTGAATGAGTATCGCGTCCCGCAACGCGAGCACTAATCTTTCATTTATCGTTCGATCTCGTATCTGTGAATAGAATCGGGCGTGTCTATGGTCTCTATGCATGTAGGTATACGTATATCAATGCAGGTATGTGTGTAGTACAATACGTACAGTACAATACGTGATACGCAGAACGGCATCTGTGCGATGTCGTAGATATACTTATAGGAATAATTATACCATGCGTGTTGCAGCTTATGACTGAGCGAGCGCCGCGCACTGCGGAGTAGACGAAGATAAGAATAATGAATTATTAACCCCCCATGGATCCCCGTCTCCTAGGGGGGTGCTGCTTACTGTGATCTTCCGTAATCGACCGTTACGCCATTGAATATATGATTATCGCTACAATTGCGTCATTATATTCAAACCGAACCAAATTTTTCTTATACCCTGTTTTATCTAAAGTGAACTCAATCAATTATCTCCCACCCTGCATGCGGCATCTCCCTTTATTCTCTCCTCTCTCCCGCGTCTTAATTCCACTCACTATTTCTCTCATTATAGTGGGTTCATCCTTTTTTCTTGAGAAAAAAATTCCTTTTCAATTTTTATTTTTTACCGAAACAGTTCAATATTTCTCCCTATAAAAAATCCTCGGCGTCATTCGTAATTAAATGAGGATGAAAAAGACCACGTACAAGTTCTGATCTTCCCGGACATGTGCCGAGAAAATTAATTGTAATTGCATCGCTGTGTGTCTGGCGAAGAGGGGGGGGATTCTGATCACCGCTTCACGGAGGGCTTGACTCGAGGATGCGGAGGTGATAATAGTCGTTGGTAGCTGTCGTTATGCCGACTGCAAATGCATCTTAGGTCCCAAGATATGCGGTAGGCATGCAACGTCTTGCTCGCTGTCCAGTCGAATCGCCTCTGCAGCGCAGCGGAGGTACGGTCATTAAATGAATTCAATTCTCATGCCAATTATCACCGCGTGGTACAAGATTTCATTACGAAAAGGCCCTTCTGTTCACCGAGGTGTTGTCGGTATACTAGGTAATTTCATTGAAATATTCCACTCCTTCGTTTTAACGGGTTCCATCATGCATCCGACCTCGCTCCTCAAAATTCTTTTTTGAATTTGTTCCTGTCGAACCGAGAATCACTCTATTGCATAACGTCTTGCAGTTTTTTACGACTCAAGCACTTGGTCGTTTCTGCAACCGTGAATGGCGTTGCGTCGAATTTTCGCCTCCCGATATTCCGCCGTGAAACACAATCGACGAAGTTTCAGCCGACGGATCACGCTGCGGGATTCCTTACAGCTGTGATCCTTGACTGCAGGTTCTTGTTCACGATTTTTTTCTTTTTTGGCTTACCCACGGGCTAATACGATCGCCTGTTTGTTGTATAACTGTTCCTCACGCACACATATCGCGATCATTGTTACTCGCACCGCCATATTAAGTCAGGTTCTATTTTGCACGCGCTAATAACAGCTCGGACATCATAATTAACCGAATAGTTTGCACAAAATTACTGCCGGAATGACTTGCTGTTTTTTTTAGCTGCGTTACTTTTTCTTTCTGTACGGGCTTTGAAGGATTTTGACCCCTGATTCTGAAAGTCGATCCGTTGATCATCGTCGCGCTTCTGGCGTGGCTGTAAATTGTTTAATTTAAGACGATTGGATCAATAATATAATAATAATCAAACTAGCTTCAATCGCCTGAATTCAATTATACGTGTTCAGAACATAGAAGCACAAATGAATTTCACATTTCCAGTTCAAATTCGAAGTCCTGTTTCTTTTTTTAATCTTCTGTCAGGGTTTTCCATTTTTTTCTGACTCTTCGACGTGTATTTCACTGGTTTGAAAATTTTCCACACACCAAGTTCTTGACTGCGTGGTATTAATTTCCGAATAAATGTGAGAAATTTTTCTGAATAAAATTGTTGTATACGGAAATACGATCTGTTATAGTATGGATAATGCTTCGTTGAGGAGGGATAAGTTTCTCATCGAGGATGCAGGATATTACCGCAAGGAAATGTTTTTCCTCCGTTTTTTATCGGAAGCTCGTTCGTTTCATCATTCCGTGTTAATTACACGCGAAGAACCCTGATGTAAAACTTACCGCAAGGAATATTATAGCCGATCGCTAACTAGGTGTTTCGTTTTGTTCTAGGTAAGTTGTGACCGGAGAACCAAGCTGCTTTTGCAAACTTGTACATAGAAAAAACGAAATATTTGAAAAATAATCGTAAAACGAGACACAGACTCAGCTGCGTCGAGATGACGTTCAGATGCGTGCCTGCCTTTCAGTCTCTAGGCGGTAGCGACTGTAGTGCACCCTGGGTAAGTAAATATATTATTTCATGCAGATTTTTTGTCCACTTTTTCACCATATCTCATCCTATCGCCCAGGTTCAGCGCGCTGTTTTTAACGTGAGTTCACTGCGATATTAATTACTCTTGATGCCTAATGAGTGGAAGGGAAAAAAATGTGGCATTCGCGAGTGAATTAGACGGAGACGTGCCGTGACTATATAATATTATAATATGGCGACCTCGAAGGCACGCCTGCGCTTTGATGATGGGGAACATTACTGTCTGCACGGCTGATGCTGGCTTCTCTCCCTCCCCTTTCAGTCTCATTCTAATTTTCATTCTTATTCCGAGGTTATTACTTTGTTCCTTTGCCCTCTTCCCCTTCGCAGCCGAGCGAGTAAATAACTCCTTGCCGTTTACTTACCCTGTTTCTCAGTTTATAATGGAGATTATCTTATTTGTGTTGAAACCTGCGAGGAGACCGCGTTATATAGGCTATCCCATCGCGCTATTCACGAAGGAGAGCTAATGCAGGAGAGACGAGAAAGTGGGAATTGAAATAAAAAATGGAAAAAAATTAAATATACGACTCGGTGGAGCAAAAAAACAGGACGAGGGATATCATCACCCGGTTTTTTTAATTTCACAACTTCTGACTACCGTTTCAACGATTTTTGTCTATCTTGTCTATTTTGACTATTCTCAGCAATATCCTTAAAATTTTGAATTTTTAAATTCGCACTGAACACATAAGCGAAAAACTTGGTAACATAATTTCAATAAGTAGTTATCAGAATATGACTGATCAGTAAGTCTGATCGACTTCAATAACTATGTATCCTCCATTTTTTAGAAAAAAATGCTCAAAACTTTGGTTATAAACTGAATAACACGAATAAATTTTCTGGAAGCCGAAAAGCGGAAGAGAAAAAATTACGTAGAGTTACAGGGTACAGGAAACATTATAAACTCGTCAAACGGCAGTCTCTCGTAATTAAATTATTACATGCGAATGGAAGAAGATAAATCGTGATAAAAACAGTATCGTCGGCTGTCGAGTGATGTTGTGAAAGACAGGAGCGTTTCACGACTCCGTTGCACGTTACGAAAATCGTTACGTGAAATAAAAACTCATGCCATAGGTAGAAAGAGCTCGTGTGTCCGATGTGTGATCGTCGATCGGTATCTTTAATCCAAAGTCCGGGACTCTCGAGACACACGGATGGAAGGTGAAAGAGAACATACCTTATACATTATACCTACCGAAAGCTAAGCGTTTACTCTGCAATTACCAGGTTCCACCCACACGGTCCGCGATGTTTGAAGTATATCAAAAAGCACGAGGTTGCAGGTCCGTCCGACCCACTGTTCGTTATTAATTACCGGGTCGCTACTATGTTATTAGCGCATTAGAAGAAACCGCCTGGATTCGGGGCCGAGGGGCAAAACACGAAGAGAATTACTCGGCTTCCCGCTTATAAGTAAGCCGAGCAGTGATAAATGCTGAATCGCTGTCCGGCTCGCCTCAAGCCTCCGGCACCACCCTTTTGTC
Organism: Diprion similis; assembly: GCF_021155765.1. Taxonomy (NCBI): domain Eukaryota; kingdom Metazoa; phylum Arthropoda; class Insecta; order Hymenoptera; family Diprionidae; genus Diprion; species Diprion similis. The sequence goes on along the minus strand of NC_060110.1, from coordinate 20,298,715 downwards.
AGCTGGAGCCAAGTGACACATGGGTGTAATTACTGTTATCAGTTAACAGATCGGACGCCCTAGACCAGGTCTACTACTTGTTGCTGCGCTCGCGGAATGACTATCTATCAACCGTCGAAGTTACCTACGTCTACGATTATACGCGCATGCGGATGGCTGGTTGTTAAATCGACGAACAGGTGTAGTTGCTCATAAAACCAACTTCAGCCACGTAACTTGTCCTTTTTTTCTCGCCCTCTTAACTTTTCCTTCGGTATAACCTACATCCTTAACACTCCCTGCTGGAAGTATAACACATGCGATATCTGCACCGTGATCAATTTGTCGTGTGATAAAGAGTCGGTCTTAGATCTCACTATATTTTAATGCATAAAACAAGCACCAACATACATACCTATACACATATCACGTGTTGACGCATCGCCACGCTACAGCACATCGTTCACAAAACAACTTGCTGCTAATGGCTGGTCAGTTACAGGGATTTAAAGAGTGAAAAGGAACCTCGTCTGATCTCAGTCGTCACGATTAGGGACAGGAAACATCACTCGACCGCTTAGAGTAGGTATATATACAGATCTTGATCGCTTCCCTTGTATAATATATCTTTTTCATTCGTTCAATTATACGATATCGCTTGATTCATAGCTAAAAAATTGACAAGTGCATTAACCGAAGTTTACTTCTGAATCCCGTTTACACCGTCAGTTTGAAGGGATGTGGTACCTTATCCGCAGGGATCCTCAGGACGAAGTACCTGCCTCGTTACTATCGGGCTTTTCGACTTGCGAGGGGGTATAAAAGAGTCCCGCATCTCCCAGGGGCGGCGAGTATTTGACCAGACTTACATAGCAATTAACGCGGCTAATGCTGCCGTAGTATAATTATAATTAGTGGGCGACGCCTCCTTGACCGCCCACTAAAACCACGGCATACATCGGGTATTCAACGCATCACAATCCGTGCAACGCACCGCTAGACTCTATCCATGATCCCTTCTTGGCGCTGCTGCACGCAGAGACCTACCTGTAATACAACAATTTTTGCGGCTTAGGATAGGGAGGCCCGCGTTTTCAGGGCTGCGCGGGTGACTCTGTTATTATTTTCAACATTAATTGTGGGTTTTGAACTGTGGAACTTTTCTTTCTGGTGAATCGGACTCTCCAGCCAAGGGAACCGGAGAACGGCTGTAATATAAGTGCCGGGTTCCGTTCCAGCGACCGGCGCCGTTTGAGGTACTTTTATGGTTCACTCCCCCGTTCGGCGTTCGCCCGGCTTTCATCCGCGTCTTCTTCGCACAATCTCGATCCCTCCCACACATCAACCTTACGCTCCTCAATTTGATTTATTCGAATACGAACATTTTCGGTCGTTCGTTACTCAAACGTCGGATTTCACTCGGTTTTGTACAGCGTTGCACGGTTATTCGATACTAAAACATGACGTTCTAACTTAAGTCTTCCCGCGCCACACGTCGATTGGATTAGGAGTCTGATATGTATTGTACGCCGACGTTTTTTTGCAAGCTCAATTAGTTTACCGAGTTTCAGGTCATGAAAGGTGAGACGGAATCCTGGAAAAAATTCTCACTTGAAGAACTTTGTGGACCATGTTAGATACCAAATCATTGAATCTTGACTTTTACTTTCTGTGTCTATAATCACTATCCTAACTCAATTATTCGGACCTTCAATTTATGATGTTGCAACGAAATAGTCGGACAGAATGTAACTTTCTAACGAAACCGTGCAAAATTTAAGAACATAAAAATTTGTAATTGAGCGGCAGGTTGAATCGCATGATAATTGGATTTGGGGTCGAGGTCGCGTGGTCCGCGATTTCCAAAAACGCCTCACCTCGCCTCGCCTTGCCTCGCCTCTTCAGTGCCAATATCTAATTTCTATACTCGGGATCGCAATTTGCATGCCTCGCGTGCCGCTCCCATATACATGCGGCTACTTAAACCGCGTCTCAGGATGCGTCGACGTGTTATACGCGTGTGCGCCAGTAATGCCAGTGATGCAAGCTAGGAGCAACGTCAGTCGGTCCTCGTTCGAACAGCCAATCGCTGACCGTCGTTCGGGATCTTGCGCGTGCCTCGGGGCGGTCTGCAGAGCATCGCGTGCCCGAGAACAGGCCTCGCCTCGATCTTCACGGTCATAGGTCACCGCCAAGCACGAGCCACCGTGGCTCTCAACTAAGAATTACCAAAAACGATCGATTTTCGATTGAATCGATTATTATTTTCCGATTAATCGTCTATTTTTACTTACAATCGGTTTTTGTGTTTTAGTCCCACGAACGAGGCAATACAATATCAATTTATGTGATTGAAGTATCAAGTACGGTCATTGCATTACTTACTGAGTATTTATTTGATGTAATAAGTGAAAGACAAATGAATATTTTTACATGAAATTGAAAAATGTTTTTAAGGAAACTAATAATTATCAAAAAACTTTCCCGCTGTTAAGACTGCGTCATGAAATTTATGAAATTTTGGTTTGAAATGCATTGTTTCCAAAAACTACGAAATAATTGATCAAACGATTTATTTTTACCGATTTAATCATTACTTGGACTTGATTAATCGATGCATTGCTTATTTTTAGCTTAGTGGGCATCGCTACCAGTCGATCGGTCAATTATTTCCTCTTTCAAAATCAAGTATCGATAACTTTTTTAATTTTAACGATTTCACTGTTCGTTGAGACTTTGGCGATTAAAATTTAATTCTGATACTTGATCCAGAAAAAATTCAAATCTCTTTCTTCTGTAAGTGATCAAATGTCATAAGAACAGCTGGCTACTTTTGTCATAAATTTGTAATGACTCGGAGAAAGAAGTGAATACTTGAATGAACATAATCGATGCAATTTGTGAAACATCACGATAAATCAACGAACAACTAGACATTTCATATAATCGTAAAAAAAAACATACCGAACCAAAGATTTATCGCTACTTTTCTCTTCTCACAAATGTGAATCATTCAATATAAATCGGTTCACATTAGAATAAATAGTTTTTTTTTTTTTTAAGTGAAATCTGTAGTAACGAAATTTTGAACACGGACCAGACGGTCATTCAGGCCATAATGTTATGTCGAATACCGCGATTCGCTACGCGAAAATGAGAGAAACGCTTTTGCTTCGCGATCTGGTCCCCCTTTAACGGCAATAATTCAAGCAAGGCGTAAAATCGAGCGTGGGTGTATGGAAGACAGGTGAATTGGCGTCTCGAATACACAACATTATAGAAGCTTACACCTGCAGTACTCGCTCAGGTCATCGGAGGAATGCGTGGGCGGAAGTTGAACCTGCGGGGATGAAGACGGCCGAGGATAACTCGGGCTAGATTTTTGGGGCACAGAAGAAGGGAATAAGAATGAGAAAGAGTTTCATTCAGATCCTTTCGGCCAACGAGGTGGCAGCCGGTGGGCCGAAGCAATTAGTACACCGGCGCGTATCATTAGCGACGGTAATTCCGTTACATTATAATATGTATAACCGAATAACAAGCTGTACAAGCGAAAGCTGATAAATTGCACAGCGGTGAAACGCGGCGCGTCATTATATTCGCTGTTTTGACTCACCCTGGCCCCCTTTGCAGGATCCTCGCATTAAGAGCTGGCCCAAAATATTCCACTATACTTACGCGAACTTGGGATTTGAACAGTGGCAGACGGAGTTTTGATTAGCAGTTATAGCAGAATTCGAGGAATCCTTTCAGTTTTGTACTGCAAAACTTGTGTGATTTTTATCGAATAGATGATTTCAAGTCTGTATGTTCCGGGATTAGAAAAACCATTTGGTGTAACGTGAGTGATAGCGTTGAGCAAGTATCTTCGCGTTGCAATAACCATAAAGTATCGGTTTAATGAGACGCCAGGTGTAGGTTGAAGAACGATGGCTTCAAGTGAAAGAAAAGAAAAAAATAAGGAATCTTATGTAGCATGAACAGTTCTAATTTGCTTTTGTAGGAATAATGGTGGTTCGTACGTACGTGCGAAACAAAAACGACCTGTAATACGTTATTCATGAGAGAGAGAGAAAGAGAGTGAGATTTTTTTTTCTCCACCCTGTTATGCTTAATGCTCATAAATTACCGGGTATTGTGAATATATATATATATATATATGTTTGTAGGTACAAACTGCTATTACACGCGGGCTTGGATCTGTGTTCAGGACATCTTTTGGGCTTGTATGCGTGATGTAAAGTTTTATAAACGCGGTGAACATTTTTTTGCACATGTTTTGTGCGCTACTATTACGCCCAGTAGATATTATCCTCCTGAACTTACTTATACGCGCGATATTCACATGATGAAATTTGCCGGGCGAGAATTTTACATAACAAATAATAAACGATTTAACGATTATGCGGATAGGTTCCACCCCTGGCATGAAATTTTTGTAATTTCTCCTCGATCTTGATCACACATTACGCACCATGGCTTCAGGGACTAAGAGGAATCCTTTCTTTTAACACGTTCGACTACCTTGTTTGACAATTTCGGGAAGGACATTAAGCTCACAAGAGACAGGCAAGCGAAAGTACGAATCTTGTTCGTTGTATCGTAAAATATCTGTCTTCGGTCTTTTTTTTTTCAAGTACAGTGAAAGAGTGCCGAGTCTAAAATCCGCGACAATTTCTCATGAGGTTTTCAGTGACTCATTGCTCACGTCAAGTAGACCGAAAAAAATACCCAGGAATCTTCCTAGGGTGGATGAATTTACCAAAAAAAATTCGGTTCGATCGAAAAACCGGTTTCGCGATCGCGTTAACTGAAAATACGCGAGTGTCGGCATTAATTTAAATTTGAAATTATGTTACCGGCAGCTTGCGGCGTCGCCCCGAAGCTCCTGCGATTCTCACCGCGTACCGCGGCGGGTAAGAAAGGAGTCCTGTAACTTGTGAGTCGGTAAGCATGTCGGTAATGAAGGGAATCCGATGTCGGCAACAATTGTGCAGCAGGGCGAACTTCTAGCGGGGTACTTGAACCGAGAATTATCGCGATGCTCCGATAGATGGTCTGCCCAGCGCCTGGTGAACCCGAGAAACAGGGGCGTACGAAGAGAAATCAGGGCCCCGGGCAACGCCGAGAGAAATTGGGCGTCAGATTTTGAGGATGGAAATTTTTTATTCGTGACGAAAATTCGCGCCTGACTGAGAAAAAGACGTGCAAACACGACTGTCGTGTGTTTCGACTAGAAAGATAAAATCCGCGGAAAGGAGAGTCGAAAAGAGAATGAGGAAAGCGTTGTTTGATCATCATTATTTTAAGCCCCGGCTTCAACTCACGCGTGATTCAACAACACTCGAAACTCGAGTCTTGATAAATTTGCATATTCGCGGTGTGTAAAATTTTATATTTTTACAATCGAATTTTACTCCCGAGTCGAAGAAGCGCTACAGCAAGTCAGTCGAGTGTGTAAAGTGTACGCAGACTGGTACGCGAGATTCTACTTGTTCGGTTATCGTTTGACTATGTAAAGGTGTAAAAACCGAGACTGTAAGGATATTCGTGCACGGGTATGCGTTTACAGGTATTTCATGGCGTTCGTAATGTAGTGGTGTTAATTGCCCGGTAAAATTTCGAAATACTTGGTATTGAAATTGACATACGTCAGCAAGACCATACGTTTTAGTTTATTATGTGTTTTATCCAAGTAAACACTTCATCAAACTCGTCAGTCACCTCAATGTCTAACTAAATTTAGGAAATTTCATTTCTTACCGACCGACAAATTTTTAACCATGATATTGTCGTTTTGCCTCTTTCATAATAGATAGAAAAAACGGCCAAGACACTAATTTTAGTATTTTTTATCGATTTTTGCCCCCCAATATAACCGTAGAAATAGAATTTCGCAATAGCTGGTTCAGTTTATTTTGACCTAACGACCAGAGTTGTTTTCTAATTTCATATGACAGGCTTATTCCATATTATTTTCAATGCAAAAGCAAACATAATGAATGAAGCGTGTACCATTTCGTAAGTACCTGTTGCATAAATAAATTCGTGGGATCTAAGCCTGGCGCAAACTTGCGACTGAACCGTTTCTGTAACAGCAAATACGTGAGAGCTGCAGGACGGACTACGCCTGAAACGGCTAGCCCGAAGATAAATTTCCCTCGGTTGCAGGGGCAAACGGTAGGTCGAGTACTAGCGTGAGCTTATCATTAATCTCAGTATCATTTATCTTCTAGCGCTCTCGATTACACGGTAACTGCAACAGCAGCAGCATCTTTGAGATTAGCACCGATTAATCTGCATCGAATTTATTTCCGTCCGTTTTGCAGACACCGTTTTACTCTGCAAGGGAACCTCAACCGTGACGAATGAAAATACGTGTATACATACACATATATGTATATATATATATTTTTTTTGTCTTTCCTGAAAAGATGCATTCCTCCAGCATCGCATCGCGTTCCGCGTTTCGCGGATACCTACACCTTTCTCCGTTAATTAGGTGCGCATAGGTATCGGTTCTTGGGGCTGTAAGTAGGTATAACCTCTGAATGAGGTCACCGAAAAATTTACATACAAGTAAACCTGCACCCGCAGAACGGTCGTGTAATTGCCGGTGTAAAGCTTACAATGGGTGTAAGCCATATTAGGAGAGAGTCCTGTTACTGTTACAAAGCTTCACGGGATCTGCACCATCTACAATGAAACGGGGCGCTTTCTTTTATTTCCCCTTTTTCACATTTTTTTTCCTCTCTTTACTTTTTATCGCCGTCATTTTTGCTCTATTTAATCATTTTTTTCACCCCCTTCCCTTCCGTCCGCGTCTCCCGCTTTTTATTGTCTCTTTAAAGCGCCCGGCTGGCGAGTTCTGCTGCGTAACGTTGCTTCGACGCCGGCCGTAATTACTCGACAGAATTTAATCGAACTGCTCCAGGCTAATTAAAAATTCCCCACTCAACCGACGATCGACCGACCGACCGATCAACCCCCTCTTCGCTTTTCTCCTGCTCCTGATGCTCCTGCTGCTCCTGCAACTCGTTGCGTCTCTTTACCTCTATCAATAAGAGAAGATTGTATCGAAATAACGGGAGAATTTATCGTCACTCTGTCACTTCTTCGGACGGTAAAAATCCGGCGGAAGTTATTATCGAACATGGCCAGGAATTCCAGAAGCAGTTTTGGGAAGTAGGAAAATCGTTGGAAAATTATTAATGCTTCATAGCATAAAGTATCTTGTATTTTAGTAACGTTTAACGTGGTGAGTTGGATTTAAGGAATGAGAAATAATAATAAAATTATATCCTCTTAATGAAGAAAGTTAGCTATGTGTGTTGATCCAAGCCTCAGATTTTCCGGAACTCATTTTAATTTATTGTAATTATTATCACGAGTAATAAAATTGACGGAGGTGGTTGTACGAATAATCCAACAAATATCGATACCGTCCATCGCAAAATCTTAAGTTACAATTTCTATAAATTCTTCTCTCAGTACGTAAATACTTCATTATTACACTTTGCACATTGTTCTATTATAATTGAGGTAAAAATTTTGGCAAAAAATTTTGCTGCGCGAACTTTGCTTTCACTTTTCTACCCGTTTGACGAATCGCCGTTTACTGTAACGTTAAAATGATATAACCTGCCGACTTCTCGTACGATTCCCTGAGGCGCGTGTATGAGACAAGATGTAAAACGACACAGGGTACACGTGAAATGGAATTTCATTTGTTATCAATATTTCACATCGCATTTCACAAGGGAAATAAATTCGCACAATAAGTCCTTTTTTCGCCACGTCGAACCGCATTTATATAAGGGTAAAACAGACCGCGGGGCTACAGGTGCAGGTCTCCTTTACATCTATGAGCTTGCGTTGTACGTATTTAAAGAAAGTTCTTACAGTTGCGGCGAGGTGAGCTTGCACATTGTCGGGGCTATAAATTGCCCGCAGGTTGATTTGTTCGGTCCCTGCCGTTGTTCCTTACGCGAGTCAACTAACCAACCGAACAGCCATAGATATAAATTGATATGCGCGTTATACCGAGAAAAAAATCGGTACGGGTCAGGTTTTTCCCAGTCAAAGAAAGGAAGAAAAGAAGCGAGAAGAGAAAGAAGAAAACCACTGTCGAGGAAATCGTGCTAATTTGTTGCCAACTTTTGTATGTCACCTTTCTACCTGCCCGATGTAATTGCAGTTACGTAAGCAAAGACCCGCCGCCCTGCGTGCAGTTTGCAAAGATCCTCGGAGAACTGACAGGAATCTGCAACTTTCAGCCGATTATAATCGCGACTCGTACAACTTTTAATGCGTCGTTGTGTCGTAAAAAACCCTGTGGAAATTGATTTCGCATGCAGGTGCCGGCTTCGGCCGCGGCGATAAATCATCGGTAATAAATCGAGCCGGCATGCACTGAGTAAACGATCGCTAAGATATAATTGAAGCGACCGGCGAACTGCAGCTGCACAGATGAACATATTCGAAAATTGCGAAACTTTTTTTGTTATTCTACAGCTCCGGAACAATACGCAGTGAAACTCTGGGAAATTATCTACCGACATTATTTCAGGCTTGCGGTCTTACTCCGTATCCTCGATGTCGTCAATTTTCAACTAACTTGACAACGCGATATAATAAACGACGGACATTCGCTGAAACTTCGTTCAACGAATTTTTAAGTATAAACTTTGACAGCTTCATCATATAATCGATTCTATGAATTGTTACACTGGTTTTAGAATTTTCAGTATCTTCTTATGCGGTTTTAAAGTTTGCGGAATTGTTGGGTCGATTTTTTGTGCAACTTTTGCAGGCTTAGGTGTGTTTTTTTATTTCAATATTAACGCGGGGTTGTCAATAAGTGTTGATTTCCGTTTAATCGTTTTTCAGGGACCCTTGCTGCGTCGGTTAAACCGTTGAGATGATTGATACGTCCAAAACGATGATTTGAGAATATTTATAGGCTTTGGCTCTTAGTTAGCCGCAGACGATTGCCTCGAGATCAGTGTTCGAAATTCCGAAAGTCGCTGCAGCACAACCGAGATTTTGCGGCTAGATTTAATCACTAGATTCGCACGTAAATATAAGTCGAAATTCCGCCGGGATGTGAAGCGTAAACATGACTCAAGCTTGTCGATTCACCGAGATAAATTTTTACTTGTCCTCACTATACACTCCTTATACCTATTTTCGTTTTTTACCATAGCCGAAAAATACATTCCTGAGTACAATATGAAAATTAGTTTTGTAACCGGTATAAACAGAAAATCTGTTACGTGATATTATTATTTTCGAGATCGACGTTGAGGCCTGATTTGATCGAAAACAAAAAAAAAATAAATAAATAATGACGCAAAGAAATACATTTTACGTTGCAACCGCCAAAAAAATGTAGCGCTTACACTAAATACTCACAACTTGTACCAAATTTTCTTGTGATTCCAACAATATTCATACCTACCTTTATATAGTAAGGATACCCAATTCACTTGAAGTTTCTACCAGCTGTAATAACTAATGAAATTTTCCTCAATGTCAGTCTGACTTTTGAGAGAACTCTATTCTGAATAATGATAGGTTTCTTACCCAGAGGGAGGCGGAGTGAGAGTAGTCAGCAGTGATCTCAGCATTTTGAACGTCCAGACAACTCACCTTGTTTTCTATTTTTTCTTTTCATTTTCAATTTTTTACAACATCCTGCGACTTTCCGGCGGTTGTTACCTTGTCACTGCAGATCGCCTCGTACCCGGTTATTATCACGACACGGCCCTGCCTAGTAACTGCTTTCTAATGTCCAGCTTTTACCCTAGGCGCGAAAGCTCTGTCCGGATCACAACTCACAGAGTCACTGCGAGTCACTGTCTAACTGTGTCAAGTCATTTTGCTCCACGTTTTTTATTTTCATTTTTATTTTTTTCAATTCTCTTTTATAAATCTACGATTCGAGTCGAAGAAAAGCTCGCGCAGCGATTTTATAGTTTTGCGGTTCTGTTTCAACTTAACCTTTCAGCTTAACCTTTCATTTCCCAGATTTGATTATCCCGCAAACGTGTATTGAGGTGTGATTACCACTTATATTAAAGAATTCAATATTTTATTTACAATTATTATAAGCGTTACCTGTTGATGATCTCTTTGAGAAACTGCCGATGATATTTTTTCATTAAACTCATTTTTTTTGTGGTCTTTTTTCTTTTTCCTTTTTTGTTATCAATCCTCTTCTTCTCTCGCTCTTTTTTTTTTCTACACTTCGTGCAAGGTAATCAGCCGCGATCGTGCGTATAGAGAGTCATAACGGCAGGGAGAAAGAGAAAAATCGTTTGAATTAGTGTTTGAACGCTTCCTGGAACGATTTCGCTTATGCCGTAGAAGTTTAATACGCGTCCAGCATACCTACAGCGGAGAATCTTCGAATGGAGCTGGGATATTGGTGAGGGGGATTAGGATCAGCTGTGATTATTTGGTGTTAATTTGTTCGCTCGTTGTTTGGCGCAAATGGAGATTGAATGGCTGTTGCGAGAAGCTAACGAAGCTGAGCGCATCGTTGAAAGCCGCCGGAGTGGTGAATGGCTGTTATTTGATTTATTTTTGTCAGGTATTGCGAGATTTTTTTTTCTCTCGCTGTTTCTTAATTTTGCTTCCGTTCCTTTTCTTCATTTTTTCATTTTACACTTCGTGAAATGTTCATGTACGAGCTCGCGCTTATTCACTCGTTCGGCTCTTACGCAACGTTTATGTATGAACGGAGGATTTAAATAGCGCTTGAAGTAAAAAAAGATGAAGAAATATTAAGGAGAAGTCTGAGAAGAGAGGACCATTATAAAAAGAAGAAGATACATAAACACGCCGTTTCCTGCTGCTTCGTTTTAACATATCGACTTGACTTCGTCTTGCGTAAAAACAAGACTGATAATGACTTGTGAATTTCTGACTTGCGGCTCGTCAGGTGGTCCCGTCCTGCAGAATCTTCCTCTGCACCACGAACAGCGAAGAAACGAGGTCAGAAACGGTCAGTGTGCCTCGAAAAATTATACAAAGAGAATGAAACGTCAAAATATGTGGAATTGAAATATCCCAACACGCGAGAAAATTTTCTTTGATGAACACTCCGCTCATCATTTTTATAGATAAAACGCGAATTATAGTTTAAAAGACAATCAATCAAGCCTGATTCCTGTCCTTTATCGATCATGCATGCATGCATACACAGAATCAAGATTGAGATATTTCCTGGAAGTATTGACAATTTTTCAATCAATTCAGGGAATAAGATCACGTCTCAGCCGCGCTGCTTTCAACATTCCCCAATCAATCATCGATTCAAAAGCTGGCGATCGAACTGCTCGGCGGCGGCGGCGGCGGCGGCGGCGGCGGCGGGTCTTCAATCAAATATAAACTTGTACGTCTCAGATCGGTAGAAAGTCCTCCTCTATCAGTTCGTACTACGCGGTCGAAAATATCTCTCATGCATTAATCATACAATCCTTAACTCACGCGAGCCTCCAAGTCCGCGGTATACATGTATAGTACGTATGTGTATATACATGGGCTGCATAAAATACTTGGGTCACTCGACGATGAGGCCGTTATACCAACTCGCTGCTGTAACTCTACAAACCGTCAAACGAGATTCTGATTAGTATCGCCGGAACACGCCGCCCAAATCAGTGATAGAAAATTAATAGTATAAGAAAATTCACTTCGCAGACATATAATGCAGGTGAAATAGAAAATTGCAAAACGTATCGTCGTCGTATAATCATACGAGTGCTTCCCTCGTGAATGTGTATAGTAAATTTTTTGTGCCAAAAAAAATAAAAAAATTGAAAAAAGAAAAGATAAAATCGTCATATACGCTACCTAATAAGGCGAGCACGTGATTCAAAAATTTCCAATCAATCAAGCAGCTCCTTCTACTCAATAATATCCTCTATACGAAATATGAAAGTCTCTCATATCGTGTTATTAAAATCGCTTATCTAAAATTGCCGTCTATTCCAGATTGAGATCATTGTCTCAATAATTATAAGCGTTGAATGAAAGCCAAGTACGAAATTTTTTCCACCTGCACCTTAAGTTTCCGCTCCAAAATTCGCAGCCCCGATCGATTCCTTGATAGATCGCGGAAACCAGTCTCTGGCAGATCGAGAGACCGATCGATCGATCGATCGTTCGTCTCGTCTCATCTCATCTCATCTCATCTCATCTCATCTCATCTCATCTCATCTCAAATCGGTTCAAGATCGACAAGGCCGTTCAACACGGGACGGATAAGATCGGGAAGATCTCTCCGATGTAGGGAATAATTTAAAGGTGATTGCTCCTCACTGAACGCGATGTGAGGCAGATGTGTCACACGGCGCTGCCTTATCGACAACACAGCTGTGCGTTTGCGCTGCAGGAGAAAAGATACACGAGCAGAGATGCGCAGCGCTGCAGCGAGCGATACAGCATCCCGGGATTTATTTCGCGAGATGGAGGCCGCTGATCGTCGCAAAGGGAAGACGGATTATTTCCATCGACGAAATTTCCGATTGACAAACGAAGGCGAGAAACGAATTGAGGTTCTATCTAAAACGGGCGAATGGAATTCCGGGGAACGACGAAGGTGTGGCGGCTGCAGCTGGACCGCTAACAATACTAATTGAAATAATTGTTGCCCCGGCGAGATTGAGCGTCGAGTAAACGTCTGACACTGACAAATATACATTTCTGCGGTGAAAAATTAGGATAAATAGGTATCTCCAGCCTCGAATTTCTCGGCGCACCGACGAATTTTAATAATAATCAAAAGCCAAATCTTGCGATGTTATTAATATTTCTTATTGCCGAACATTCATCAACCATTGGTCACGATTACGTACGTGTTTATAAGCTACGCGTCAGTTGCATAAACTTGTTACTAAATGTCGTTCATGGTTTAATGGGTAACTTGCCGAATATTGTAGATGTGTATGAGTTACGCGATATTTTTAGGTCAGTTTTACATTCGGATGATAGTCTTGAATTGCAAAATAATGAGTATACCGATTTTCATGACTTGTTAAAAAGTTCCGGGACCTACGTAAATTACGTTGCACACTTACGTTAACCACTCGACGCGACGTGTATATCCCATCAGCATTGCGCTTCGCTATCTCTAGATGTTGATCACGTCAAAATTAAATAGCACTACATGTATAGGTATGTACCAAACTCTGGACGATCGTCGAACCGCGCTAAATTATTAACGCACCCATTTCAATTTCGTCCGCACATCAAAATCAGAATAATTATTTATTCCGATCTCGGAGTGCGTCAATCTTCTGGCAACTCATCCATAAATTTATACACGAGTGATATTAACGGGAAGAAAAAAAATCGTTGTGGACTAGTCGTTTATTATCAGTTGAAATCTAGAAATTTCTGAAACATTTTTTTTTTCCCTCTTTTTGACAGTGTGGCAAATTTCATTCGACTACGGCTTTCTGCTTGAATTTTAATAAAACCAGTACTAATCTTGATTTCTTGTATGTTCGACTACAATTAATTAGCGGCAAGCCGTTCACTCTCATAAATGTTCGATTCTCAATAATTGAGTAATAAAAGTTGTAATTAACCCTGGGATAACTTTGAATCGTTAAACGAATTTCGAAAAAGTGAGAGATTTGAGAAATCTGACACTGCCGCAAAATGTATGAAAAGTTAATAATAATAATAATGTATTTCACTCTATCTTCATCAGCTTAAGGTTTTTTTTTTCTTATAACAATCCAGCTCTCGAGGACATAAAATTTAGCGCCCTGTTTTACGTATAACCTGAAATGATTTGAAACAAAAATCTCGAAGTTCCGGTATCCCATACCTACCTTGGACACAAACGGTCGGCTTACAAAGTCGAAATTAAACCCTTTGCAGCGTATTGCGACGTATTGCGACGCGACGCGTCTGGGTCTCGACGAGACGACCCGTCTTTCCACCACGAGCGAAGTAATTATTGGTCTTCGACGTCGCGGCTGAGGAACCGCCGCGGTCAGTAATGTCCGGTAAATGCTGACCGTCTACGTGACCACGTGGAGACAATCCTAAGACAATGCGGAGTGAAGAAGGCACGTCCTTCTTCTAGGCCTCCTTCGCCGAATGACACCGCTTCTTTCCGATCCTCGAAGGGCGTCGCGCCTGATCTTCCTCCGGGAGAAAATTGCCCCGTGGAAGATCGGGGTGAAGGGGAGGTAAGGAGGGCTGGAAAATCGATGCGAAAAGATCGAGGAATCGGTTCAGAAGAGGAATTTCGACGAAGCGAAGGAACTAAAGAAGGTGGGTGTACCTGTTGGAAAAAACGAGAGGGGGAGGGGGGAGGGGGATGGAAAATCGGTAATGGGGGCCGAGCGATCGTGCGGAATGAAACGACGCCGCGCGGTTTTTCCCCTTTTAATTTTATCATTATATATTACACGTACCCTCTGGTCTCGGCGAGAGACTCGCGTAAAGCCGCAATTTACGACCTCTAACAGCCCGGGAATTATTTTTTTACGATTCTACCTTCTCGAAAAGTATTATAAACCCAGGCTGTGCATGTGCGTGTATACGCGAGTGTAATAATTGTGTAAATAAAATATCCTGCAGTATCTTACCGCGCACCTTACCTACCTACGCGCACATACGCCTCTCTCTCTTGGGAAAAATTCTAACACAAATTGCACGCCGCCTCTTCGCCCGGTGGTGTATCGCTGCTGATGTGCCTTCCGCTAACGGGAATCGCTAATTCTCATGCTCACCCATCGTACAATCACACGCGCACTATAACCGTTTTTTACATTTACCTATACATACCTATGCGTACCTTACTACATTCAATCTTGCGGAGGCAAAAAATATCGTCGTTTGCAATCATAACAGTCCGCGACTACACGCGCAGCATCGACAAAGGAGCTTGTAATTGGAACAAGGAGGAGATATATTAGAAAAAAGAAGTCCACCTGTATCGTTGATTGCGAAAAGAATGAAAAAGAATAAGTAAAGGAAAAAAATACGTGCAAAATAAGTTGGAGAAAATGAGAAAGGATCAATTATTTCGCGATCTCGTTTTGCCAGTTATTTCGCACACGCGAACCGTATTACCGAACGTTTCATACGCGTACATGATATTTTCAGCTATACTTTATACCGGTGTAACTACTGTATATGATACACGCGCTTGCAGATGGTAAGAGCGATTTTTTAAGTATTGTAAACAAATTAAAAGAGCAATATCGGTTTTTGATTCACTTCCAGACTCCCCAGAATTGGTTGGTAAAACTGGCCCAAAAACTTTCCTACCCGAATGAAGTGAGCTCTTCTTCGTCATCCTTTCTTAGTTTTCATTCGTCCGATGAATCATTATAGTCAGTTACAAAAAGTTATCGGGGCCCGAGGGAAAGGAGGAGAACCGATTTGTACACCCAGAACCCAGAACGAATACGAGAGGCCTGTGTAACCGATGGTTTATGGCTCTCCAGCTATCTCGGACGGAGTATCGGATCACGAATTTGAGTAATACCTCGCGTTACAGAATTTCTCGTACTTCTTTGGCGTATCGCTCGTCCAGAGAATCAGAGGCACCGCGCGCAGCATCCACCTGTTCACCAACACTCCCGCTTCTCTCCGTGAGTCCCAGCAGCGGGCCCCGAACCAACCACCCCACAGGCCCCCGGCTCTCAGCTGACTCAAGCATAGAATTTTTGGTTGCTCGTAATGGTCGCCGGGATCATCCACACGCATTCGCTTACCCACCTGGTCCCGAGAGTCTGAGAGTCGTGTGAGATGACCGAATGCCCTGAGCGGGGACACGCGTGTAGGCTGAATAAGTCCCGTGCTCACACGCGCGGGGAACCAACCGACTCGGACACACCGACCGACGAATGGACCGACGGTGCGCTGGTCACTGGGGCGTTGACCTGATGCTGGTGCCTGGACCAAACGTACGCCGAGGGAGAGAGACAGAGGCGTCGCGAGCGAGAGGGAGAATCCAAATTCCTCTGTCGAAATGACAAATTTTCATTCAGTCCTTCCCGAATTTCAACAATTCTTCCTTCACATTTTTTCATATTCAATTCAGGAGAAGAAAAAACAAAGTATAACGTCGAATGTCGCAGATATTGGTCAAAGTGTCTGTGCGACCGCGTGTAAAAGAAGTTCGGATCAGTGTGTATAAATAATTGAGAGAGAATCGAGACTGTTTTTCAAATAGAGTTTTTTTCTCTCTCTTGTTCAGTATCATTTTTTTTTTTTTAATCCGGTTTCTAGATTTTAAACATCCGAATCTGAATATTTCTCACCGCGATCTTTGCGGAGGATTTTTAGTTTCCATTTTCAGAATACTTACAATCTTTTTTCACGGCACTTGGAGCAAGGAATATATTGAACCTTAATTTACGTTTTTCATGTCATTAGTGTCGGAAGCATATTTTTTCATGACATTTAATTTAAGCGAGTGGTAAGAAAATCTAAAAAAATTCAAGATCTTGTAGTTTTAAGTTTCAATTGCGATACCGAATTTGGTTCTGCCGAAAAAAATCCCATTCGAATACTTGATTTGAAGAATGCGTTGTACCGCCTGCGGGAGAAAAATGTTCGAGTGCGCACTTTTGCGATTAACACAGATTCTGATCCGCGGCATTCGTGGTCCTCTGCATGCCGTGTCGTAGGTCTTGGCATCCGGTCGTTTTGATGGAAATTCGTGCTTACCGATCGGTATATGGGGTAATTGATTGCCCACCGTACTTAGGTTGAAACGTCTTAATCGATGTATAAGCAATTAAGATTTCCGATTTCACGGCGCGCAGTACATAATTGCTCTGGCCTATTTAAACTATCAACCGCTTCGTGCTTTACAAGCCTATGAAAGAATTATTTATTCACGGTGTTCGGTTCGCGTGTTCGCCTATATACCTACATTATCTATAGCAAGATACCAGGAATTTATTGAACGCGTATCGATTTTCCATAGATGGTGATTAGACTCGGATCTTGAACATATTCAAGACGCTGCGCTCGCAGGCAAATGGATTCTTCGGGATTTGAAAAGAATTAATGAAAGAAAAATAATGTATATGTAATTGCGAGAAAATTCTTCACCGCGTTGTCACGGCATGCATATGACCGTTCGTAGTAAATTTGTCATCCGATAAAGTAGAAGAAAAAAACTGACGTTGCGAAGTATCTTTCCAAGACTCCCATCCACCTTTGTCGCAATGCAGCCTTGACCTAAAGCCTCGATGCATAATACCGAAATCGTATTTTATTGCAAAAAATCATCATGAGCAGTAAAACCGATCAATTGCCTTTAATTGTGTGAGTAAAATTAATTATTCGCTCAAACTTTTTTCCCAACTTTCTTTTCCCCACTTTGAACCCATATTCAATTACGATATCGTAAAATCGAAGGATTTGCAAAGAGTTTTGGGAGCGAAAACTGTGTCGAGATGTCAAAGCGTTAGATTAGATTAGACGACACTTCTCGAATGTCGCAAGTGAAAAGGTTTCGCAGTGTAATTACATGGGCAAAATTTGGCAATTATTCGCACCGTCCAGAGACCACATTATAAGCTCGAGGTGATTATATCCTAGAATGAAATTATGAAGGTTGCCGTAATAAAAATGAAAGTGTATTCGCCGTGGTCGTTGTCGTTGTCGTTCTCGTTGTTTGCTTTACAAGTTTAAACGTCGTCCACCGCGGTGGTTATGCCTCGGCTGCACGTACGTGAATGCATACATACATCGAACGCCACGAAGTGTGTGCGTGACTCTTGGTACAGGTGTAAACACCACATGCATTCACGTAGGCAGCAGACTTCGCGGTGTAATATCGAGCGAGTTGTGCAAGGTAGGTGACTTGTGTTACCTCAAACTATTCACTTTCGATGTCAAAGCGAATTGGAGCATAGCGAAACTCGCGCTGCATCCTAGTTTATTTCTTCGCCCGCCTCTATTTACGCATCGTCGCTCTTTACTCTCGATATTGCACGCTATATCGCATCTGCAAATCGTTCGATCACACGCGTCAATTACTCGGATGCTGAAATTACAGCTTCATTTGCAGAACCTCTGGACTGGAAATTGAGATGAACTACTTGTTCCTGTATATTGTCTTCCGTAAAATTCATAGGGTGAACAGTTGAATAATTATGTCAAGGGTCGATGTATGGCGGAGAAATATATATGTACTACAAAATTAGGAACCGGATATGTGGAATAATATAGCATTTACAACAGTCTCGATCCAATCAACAGCAAACAATACGACTTGAAACGAAATATCCACCCGGTTCAAGGTACACATCGAAAAGTGAATACCTACGTGCAGGAAGAAAGTCAAGAAGGCGTGACGACGATTGGCGAGATTGTTATTTGCACATGTTAAATTTCGATCACGCGTCGATGAGAGGAAACTTGAAACCGCACTATCGTCTTAAATTCGGTATTCGTGAACCGTGGAGGGTCGACCGCAGCTCTTGGCGAAGTAGGTATCCTCGAGCCTTGATGGCCGAATTCTATATTTCCTGGCCGCGTGTCGTCGCGAAGTTCGAGAGAATGGAAGGACGATGACGGGGAATTGGGTGAGAGTAGTTGACGACTGCACGGGGTGAAAGCCGGAGGATCGAGGTGGCAGGTGAGAACCAACCGAACCTTCTCGCCGCGCTTCTGGGATTCTATCCGAATAATTGCAACCCGAGGAATGGACGTGTCTGACGTCAGGTCCCATCGCCGTCTATCCACGTGTTGCACGCCATTCGCGTTTGACCCCAACAGACAGCAGGCATCAGACAGTGTAACGTGTACTTCTCCACTCACCCTTCAAGTTTGACGAGCACTTGAACCCACGTAGGTAGGTAGGTAGGTAGGTAGGTAGGTATATTTTCGGTACGCATGCCGTGAGGCTCGAGGATTATTGAAATCTCACTTGACACGCGTGTAAAAGTAGCACAACGTCACGTAGGTGTTTGCGTAAACTTAACACCAATGCGTTGCAGCGTCTTGTACTGTTTATAAGTACACACTCGTCCGTGTATCTTAGTTTTTGTACCGGGTGATCGGTGCAGGAGTCGGACAATTCACGTCCATTAGAATCGTGGAATATCCATGAATAAGATACTCAGAAACTCGAATGCGGGGAAAGTACGCTTTGTTCCTCAAACTCGTTAAACTGTCATTTACTATACAGATGTCAAATTTTTTTCGTCTTCCCAGCATTGCGCTGCCACCGTTTCAATCACTTTTTAAACCATCGCTGGCTTCTTTTTATGCTGCGACCGCGACGAGCGCTTGAAATTATTTGTTCGTTAGAAAAACGCTTTATATATATATTAGGCAATCGAAACGTTTTGACAGTAGGTGCTTGGATAATTTAACAAATAACCGTTTGGTCCTCATTGATGAAACGATCGTCAAATTGGATTCATAAATATTCTGACAGGTTAGCTAAGGAGTAACGTCTTTAGAATAGACGAAACAGAAGCTGCTTCGGTAAAAATTATAGTAATTTTGCGCACTTGCGTCATAATTGTTTTCAAGAATAGGTATTTCGATTCCCGTGTAAATTACATGAGCTCTGCTCGTAAATCGTTGAAATATGATGTAGCTCTTTCGAAAATGTCGAAACCTATATCGCGGGGACATAAACTTCTTTCATGAAATTTCGAAAACTGTAATTCAAGGCATAACAATGTGACGTTAATGTTACAATATACTTAGTAATTACAATGCTTGAAAAATATTTATGCTAGGTAGTCAGCATCAATCAGCAGAGTATACCGCCCGAAGCAAGATGTAAAGGTTTCCGGTTCTTCGGGTCAATTTGATTCTCGAAATGACGGTCTAAGAAGATGAAGTTCTCCGAATCCGGTTTAGACAAACGTCCCAACAAATAATACCAGACGAGTATGTTCGTATGTTTGTATTAAAAATGTTGACCCGTTGTGCCGCACAGGAATATGGATAAGGATTTTAACACACGTGCATAATTATATGGGGAAACCGTCCGTGTATGTCCATACATGTATGTATGTACAATACGTATATCCATTGAAGCTAGTCCATCCATTGAATAGATAAAATGCCTCCCGTTGGGCGTGTGAAAGATTTCCACCTCCGGAATAGAAGGCAGTTTACACATGAACCTAAGTCGAATGAATACAAGAGTGAGTGTATAGTTATCCAGCACTTTGTGTTACGGCCTAGGTCCAGCTAACGTTCGCCAAAGAATTAATTTACGGTTCACCGTTGCGAATTCTTGTTGATTGACGTTTATTAGAAGTATACGTGAACGGTCGGCGCTGGTTTGAATTCAAAGGAATCGCGTACCCACACCGTTCCTTCCTGCAGACAACAGGTCGGAGAACAGAGACACACGCCACATAAGTCAGAGTTCCCGCATTCATCTAAATCCTCTAACCAACCGACGTGGTCGCACGCTTCTAAGGTCGTTAATTTTCGCGGATTACGTAACGCCGCAACGCGTAGAAGGTATCGGTGTACAGTTTCATCGAAATCTATGAAGCAAAGATTCGACTATATGTATGCTTTGACGGGGATGAAGCGCGTGGTGCGTGAGCATGAAATGATCACTTAGTCTAAGTAACTCCAACACCTTGTCCGATCGATTTTGCATTCGATTCAGCAGAACAGCTGCCCTGATCATCTTTTCCGCATGTCGTCGACGGCGCATGGCTGTCTAATCAACCGTACAGCGCAATCCGACTCGAGTAACAACAAACTTGGACGAGACCACACCCACGCCTCTCGTTCATTGGTCGAGTCGCTTAAAAAAATCGAAGGCGAATGGTCGGAGGCTTGCCCACGTGACCGGAACACTTAATTGCCTGGTAAAATGCTAATACTTCACGTTTTCACTCAGCTGCCGTTCTACGCCGGTCGACTCTTGACGGGAATTACTGTCACGGCGGAATCCCCCCCACCTTAATTCACGATCGACCTACGGAGAATAAACGTTGATGGAGGCACATGTTTTCCGATTTTATATATATATATACATATATCTTATGCCTGCATTGAAATGAAAAATTGAACTCGCGATCTGTGTTCGTCCGACAGGTTCAAGCTCGGTAATTTCATTCACTGGTGAAATAAAACGGATCGGTATTTTGCGGTCAAGACGAAAAACGAAGTATGAACATATTTCGAAAGAATTGTTACCCCGAAGGTTTTTGGCATCGCAGCTGGTTGATGGCAAAGAATTCATCTTGACGAATGGTTTTATAGCCTGATCGCGATAATAGGCCGGAATCGGTAAGAAATACATTCAATGAATACTAATTTTAATTAACGCCTGTTATGCAGCGTCATCTTCCGACGTCATTTAACACCGTCCATTAGCATCCTGATAATCACATTTGAGGAACATCAACCGCATTCCGAGGCTTAAATGACCAGGCTTGGCGCACGAAATGCATGTAGGTATGAACACCGATCACATATGCATTTCTTGTGAACTGCAGTAGTGTAAAGTATACGAGCAAGGTTCCGACCGACGCGTATGTTATCGGGTCCCATCACGTCGCGAGCCTTGACAATATTCCCGCGTATTCCTCGGCATTCCTATATTCCTAGACTAGATGGCCCGGGCCATCAAGGATATTGTGGGGCTGCCTGGTGTGTGCCTGCCCGTATATTCAATAGCTCGGTGGAGGCGCTATCTGCATCCGGCAGCCCGCCTCCTCAGAATAGATGTGAAAATATGCCAAAAGATTTCTCCAGGGAGTGTCAAAGCGGCGTTTTGCTCCCTGTAAACCGCGCATTATCAAAGGGCCGTTAATCTCAAAAATGGACCACGCCACCGTCGCCCCGCGGTTCTTCGCTCTTATTTTCTCTTTTTATTACTCCGTGTTATACTTCTTCTTCTTATTTTTCTTTCTTTTTTTTTTATCTTTCTTTGAACCGTTCTTCTTCCTCTTGTCCCCTGGAGATAAATGCTTTTTATTCACCTCCCGTGGACTGGTCGAGGCTGTGCCTCTTCGGAACACTCTCAAACCTGCGTTGTATCTCACGTGTCTGCTTATACTTTCGTTCGTTCGTTCGCAGCAGCCTAGCACACCCACGGATGGTGTGCAGTGCGTTAATCTCACAGATTCCCTTCTCGTGAAGTTTAAGATCAAAACACCATGGCACCAGGGCAGGTGTGCCGTGCAATGGCGATCAGGCCAGGGAGGGAATAAACAAAAAGAAATAAAGTGAAATAGAGTGGAAGAAAAAAGAAAGGAGAACGAGAGAAAAGTCTATGGTATGCCGTAGGGATTCGGCTTCGGTGAAAGCCTCGGGCTTCCACGAGGCTCAAGGTCCGATATTATCTTGCCCTAGTGTGGATCAGGAGTCTCGCTAGATGATCACTACTGTTCAAATTCACACTGGCCACTGTTTATTAATAGCTCTGGAAGGCATCGGGCTCGGGTTTCTCTCAAATTACATCCTACGGGATTGAAATTTCTCAGCATACGAGAACGAACGAACAAAGATAAGCTGCACCCTCTTGGGAGATTTTTTACGAATTCGAAAAGTCAGAGCGTTATACGTTAGGCAGAACGTAATAAACCAAGCGTACGAGACATTTCTTTTCCAGGTGAGTATATCGCGTCGCGCTGTTTTCTTTTTACGCGCGAATCGCATTCTTTCTTAACAAGCTCTGCTCGGTGCAAGCGCTCGGCTCCGGCTGTAGCCGTCGAGTCGTTGTAACTCTGCTCGTAACTGGTCGTATTTGGGTTAACGAATGTAGGAATGTACCAGCATGACAGCTAATTCCACGCTAGACGAATGCTCGTTCGATCGCCGTTCCTGCTCGGGATTATTGACCACTATTCCGAGTCCTCGGGACCGTTTGTCCTTCACGTCCACGTCGAGTTCCTCGCTGCCGCGCCGGAGTGCACGGCGATGCCGAGTAGGTAAGTGAATCCGATCGGAATATGGAGAGCCAATTTGCATCTCGTATTTGCCTCTTCAAGATTTATCCTCTCCTATAGCTTAGAATAATTTGTTAACTCTTATAAACGGCACGCGGTTATCCCGCGGTTCCACTGTAAGATCCTCCGCTCGAGACTACTCTCGCTCAGCTTCACGATCTCGCCGTGCTGCAGTATCTGGGAGATCCTAACGAGATAACGCAGCGCGTTCATCGGACAGTTCAATGAAAATTCTCCTCATTTGGATGAAACTTGATGCGTTAACACAGAATGGTGTTGAATTGATTAAGCTGCGTGAGATATCGCAAGCTGTCCACGCCATTCCTCCAACTTTTGTCCGCAGCTCGCTGCTCGAACGCAGTGCTTGATCTTGGAGGTTTAGCGGACCCTTCATCTTCGTCTTCTTGTTCACGACGCGATCGTTTCACCGTCATTGAATCGAACCCCGCGGTTGGCAGCATATGATAAACCAGCTCGAGAGGCCGAGACCCATATAACAACACCCGACCCATATTAGGGAGTCCAGGGAACAGTTAAGCCGGTGCGTGTAGGGTTTACGCATTACAAGATGGTACCCGGTAGCTTCCTACCTCCTAATGGAAAATATAAGCTCGCTAGGCTCAACAATGGTCATTTGCATCGCTTAATAGGAGTAAACAGAGTTTGTAATACGTGGTGCTCTACTCCTTTTCCAAAGAGATCGCAGGCTTCACGGCTTCGGAGGTCGAAACTTTGCTCGATAATGGCAAAGTAATACGTTATTTAACGGTTTTCGCATACTCGGGAGAACAATTCTTACGCCGTTGGCTTTTATGGAATGCAAGGCGTTCACCTATACCTCTCGCCACACTCGGGGTTTTAATGGCCTCGTAGTTTTTACGTGGAACAATTTCGACCGAGTCCATTTCACTCCGGTGTACCTTGTACCCGATGGAGCTTCCAGGACTTTGATTATCGAGTCATTTCATGCGTTACCGAGATGGCGATCTCGCCCAAACTTAAGTGTACGAGACCAAGGATGTACCTTCGGCCATAAAAAATTCTGCACTTAGTTCGATGTGTATCAGGGAGTATTGCAAAGAAGAAAAAGAAAAAAAAAAAAAAACAACAAAAAACAAGTTAAACGTCAGAAAGCGAAGATTGAGTTTTTGATTGTGAATTGATCCACGTGAGTGGAATTGCGGACGATTGGTTGTACGGGAGATGAAGAAACACGTCTTGTTTGAGATAAGCGAAGTTATAACGACCGGGGCATCATCGTCGATATCAGATACATTGACGGGATACGCGAATGACGTTGAGCATAGAATGGTAATGATTGGAAATTGTGTTCGCTCCATGGAACTGTAAAGGTATAGGAAGAAGTAACATCTGTCTATCGTTAAGCCTGTGTAGGTGTGTACACAAGCCGTATATAAGCCTTAGCCAGAAAAGGACGGTGAATTAATGGATAAAGTCAATCGTATATACGTACCGTGATCTCTGAAGGCTGTATAAACGCATATGTATATACCTACGTACACGTACAAGGGACACACGCGATACCGAGCACAGGCAATTAGAATGAGACAGAAGACGGCAAGGCGCTGTCTAGTCGAACACCAAGATAGGGAACCTGCACGGCAGAACCTGAGCACGCACAAGCACGCGCACACAGGAAAACCCAGGCGTACGTCATGCTCAAGAACCGAAGCTTATACGTGAGATGCTCGTATATGTGAACCACACGCTCTATGGTTATAAGAACTCGGCGTGAGCCAGAACGAGAAAGACATGTTCTCCAGGAGGAGGAAAAGGACGGGGCGTATGAAACCGACGGGTGCGCGACGAGGAGGAAACAGGAGAATCGGGGCGGTCAGAGGAGATGAGAGGAGAGGAGAGGAAAAGAGAGAGGAGCGGAGAGGAGAGGAGAGGAGAGGAGAGGAGAGGAGAGGAAGCGACGTCCAGGTGATGATGTTCGTGCCGTGGTCCAGAGGAATAAGAGACGGGCGTCAGGAGGGATTCGAAGAGGGAGAGAGAGGAGAGGGGGGAGAGGATCGGCAGGTGCCGCGGGGGGACGTCCACCACTTGCTCCTCGACCGATCGGCTCCCCCCTCCTGCCGCGGGCGGCGCCACTTGTTTCTTCGCGTCTTTTAGCCTCTAGCCATATTCTCGAGGGCGCCCGCGCCACGAACGTGTCCTGACGACCGTCACCGTCACCGTCGCACCCACCGCCTGAGAACCGCCGCCATCGTCATCGCCATCGGCAACGTCGAGTCTCTCGCCAAGACGCGTGCGCCGACCCCCCGGGGGATTTCCCGGGAGTTTTCCGAAACCCCCCCTATCGTGCCACGTGCTCGCCGAGCGCCGCGGGCACCCGGAAGTCGCCCACCCCAGTTTCGTGTTGTTTTCAACCTGATCGCTTCGCTTCGCGCTCACGGATTGACAGCCGGTGCGCCTTGCGGTGGACCATTTTTTTTACAACTTATGTTTTCCGGAACATTAGACTTAAGAAGTGCTTCAACCTCGGATTGCTACAAAATTTATCACCAATGTCACCGAACTTCATCGGTCTCAGTTTCGAACTATGTACAGCAGGTGATGTTGTTCTTGTCGTGTAAATCCTGAGGCATTGATACTTATGTCGACGGATGATTTATGTGTCATTGGATTATCGGCTGCGCAATCGCGATGCGATGGATAACCGGAACGAGAATCGAGGTACGTTTTACGATTTGAAACTCTAATGTGAAAACTGATTATTTCTATAACGATAGAATATCGCGGTCAGCACATTTGACGGATTTTTCAAACAGTCCTAATACGATCACCGTCGCCAGTCTACCGATCACTTTCGAACTTCAACTCCGATCATTAGTTACGTCTGGATAACCTTACGTTCAATTTGAGGCGAGGACAATTTTCAAGTTACGCCTAGTGCGTTTTCAGTGAATCGAAAAACTTCGTCGTGTTCGTCGCTTCGAAGATCGGTAAGCCGGTATCAAAAGCACATAAAACGCATAAAGAGAGAATAAAACAATTATCAAAAAACGATAATAGTGAACAGTGGTTGCTACTAATACGTACAGTAATAATAATAAATGACACATACGATGCATGAAAATTACGTCGAGAGATTCAACGGAGACAATTCAAGCATCAACGCAGTGAAATCGGTCCAGATCTGCTGAACCGTCGCGGAGAACACACGGTAGCCGATATCCCTCGATATACATACATCCCTGCACCAGGTAGACACGTGACTGAGTATAGACAGGTTTACTCGGCATCGATATTGGTCACACTGGTGCCCATGCCGGCTGCCCGCTACACGCACTTACGATCGGGATTCTTATAATCGCGGAGTCTAGCCTGGTCCCACCGGTAAGGGAGGGGGGCGATCGGCGCCGGAAGAAGGAAGGGAGGGAGAGCCCAGAGGAAAGAAACGTACTTTGCGTACGTGGTTCTTCTTCTCCTTGTACGCTGTGTAAAAATAAATATGACCTTTCAAAGGCGTCCGTACAAGGCGTCTAATTACCGGTTTTTCTTCGAACCACCACGGAGCCGATGAGATATCGTCTCTCTATTCGCCGAGTATGATCATGCTTGCTGAAATACCGACCGATCGATATCGCGACAGCGGCACGAGATAAGATCATCGCTTCATCCAGCGCTGAGCATACGGATAAAAAGTGTCCAGGGGGAAACGGGCCTCTCACGGAAATCAGGAACACCGCCAAAATTCGAATCCCGCGGGGAAATCTTCGGCTCGGGATGTCGAGCCTGGAGGGCGGTGAGGCTGACAACGGGACGACGGCTTCTTCTCTCGAGGAAGTCGCCTCGCCGACGAGCGTCGGGTCGGAGTTAATGGTCACCACCGACATGCTCGAGGAGCACGAGTCGAGGCTGAACGATACCCGGGACGGAAAACGGAAGCGGGACACCGACGGGGAGGAACTCAGTCCACGGAAGCTGCCGTCCCTGACCAGCAACAACAACGACGTCGGTTTCGTTTTGGGCGACAATACCGAGGACGAATTGCAGACCGAGGCCGATGACGTAAGTCGCACACCAACGAGTCTCTTATATATCTATAAAAAAAACTGCGGACCGGAATTTTGATCCGTAACTATTTTTAACCTTCCACAAGTCTGCAGGAATCTCGACGATAATTTTTGATTATCTAGTAAAAAACCTGATTCGCGGGTGGTTCACATGCCTCGTATATGTACTCGTACGTAAGTTACATAATTTGAAACTCGCACACACCTCGAAGAAGCTTGTCCACGTTCGTGTAAACAGGTACATTCTGGTTCTACCGAAGTGTCTATACCTGTACGTATGTGTATAGTTTCAAGTTACCAGCGTGTCGTAAAATAGGAAGAAAACGATGAAAAAACAGGTATTTTCTCCCACGCGATATCCTCATCCTCCTCGCATTATCGTGTAGGTATCCTCGTGCATATATACCTACCTAGGTATAGTATACCTTACGCCGATGATGTTCGCGTGGAGCTGTCGCACGGCGTCGCGTCGTCATCTTCACACGAAATCTCTCAGGTATTTTTATCGCAGGGCATTGACATTCTTGTTTTTTATGTATATTATACGATCGTGCTTATATCTTTCACGCAGCTGCTGCTGCTGCTGCTGCTGCTGATGCTGCTGCTGCCAGGCTCTTTACGACGCGGAAGATCCTCTTCAGCTCCAAACGAAACGAGACCTTTCAATTCCCTCAATCCTGGGTGTAGATGGTCAGATGGTCGGTCTGTCAGGTGTGTGCTGTATATATACAATTATACACGTGTGTGTACGCCGGTACGAGGATGACGATGATGATAACTCGTTCGCGCGGTGGCAATGACTTTTGAATCGTTGTTCCTAAACTTCTTAGAATATTGGAAACCCGTTTCGAACCTTCGCTTTCAGCAGCGGCTTTGAGAATATGAGGAGACACATCTCGCCTTGGGCTAGCTGATCTTGCAGCGCGCGAGTCTCCGTCTCTCTTTCTTCTCTTTCCCTCTTTTATTTCCTTCTTTCTTTCTATTTACTTTATTTTCCTTTTTTCTTTCTTTCACATCCTTCTTCTTACTCTCATCTCATTCTCTCCCTCTACTCGATCTTTTCGCCTCCGTCTCTCGACACACCGCAGAGGGTTTCCCAGTAACCCTCGGGGTTTGACTCACTGTTGCTGCTGATGCTGATGCTGCTGCTGCTGCTGCTGCAGAGCACCTTCGGGCGTTACGGCAACGTGTTTACTATCCGCCGGCATCGCGCTTCTTTATTTTATATTTATTTCCATTTCATTTACACACATGTTCTAACGTCGGTTAAC
Source organism: Diprion similis (assembly GCF_021155765.1). Taxonomy (NCBI): domain Eukaryota; kingdom Metazoa; phylum Arthropoda; class Insecta; order Hymenoptera; family Diprionidae; genus Diprion; species Diprion similis. Next base: position 20,270,494 of record NC_060110.1, on the reverse strand, counting down.
AGGTTCTCTTAGTTTTTTTTTTTTTTTTCTCTTACTTTAGTCAGTTCATATTGCTTTTTTCTCCAAACTTCACTCTTTTCTTTATTATACCCATTTGTTTTTTTTTTTTGCATAATACCCTGTACACACATACTACACATATATTCTCATTCGCATTAAAATCTCTTCGAAATAGTCCTCTATACTCGAATTATATACACGTTATTAATTACATACACATACATTTCCATTCGCATTAAAATCTCTTCGAGATATACCTCTACATTTGAATTATATACACGTTATTAAATCGTTAAAACGTCAAACTTTTATTATGTCACGCCAAATTATTGCACCACGTGATAATATAATCCCAGGCCTAAACTATGCACATCTTTCAAATCAAGAATCCTACAATAATTTTTCTTAACGGATACATTTTGTGTCATATAACGTGTACGTATAAGTTTCAATATCCCCTATATGTACGTTCAATTCCAATAAAATTCCAAATAGAAATATTTCGCAGGATAAGAAGCGCGTGCGGCTATGATTTTCAATTCCAAATCTGATGGCACTACGGATTTGCACCAACGAACGCGAAGAGCTGGAACAAACACAGGCTCTTCGTCCTTTCTTCCTTTTTTCTTTTCTTATTCCTCAACAACCCCTGTCAAATATCCGATCACCGAACAAATCGTTGCTGCAACTATCTTCACGAAAGTATTTAAGTACCAATCGGTTCACCGCGACCAGAAGGATCAGGTGTTATCCTTGCAGGACGGTTCTTCTATCTGGCAAGGTCAAGTTTGTCTGAATTGCGGGTACACAGAGGAGGTGGCAGAAGGGCTGTGGAACGTGCTTACACACGGAGCTTATGCCCACTACCTGCATAATAATAACGAGTGTGTACGCAGGTGCTTACGGGCTTTGGGACTTACACAAGTTCTCAAGCCACGCACGAGCTCCAACTTCGTGCATTACATTTCCATCTGCATTGGCGGCGTGACGTCACGGACGTGTGCTCACGCGTTTCTGTGTACACAATATATATGTGTGTATATATACGTATATATATATATTCATGAGTAGGTAATATGTGCGTACAGTTATCGCACACTTGGATCCAGGCGTCGAGTGATTGCGGACGCTATTCGACAGGACGAAATTTATGCCGTTGTTCGATGCTATATGGGTGTTTGGTTTAATTTAAAAGTCAATTTCTCGAACTTTATGCCCGAGAGGAGAGGAGAGGAGAGGAGAGGAGAGTCGTTGCATTAGAAATATATGCCTAGGTTATAGTTTATAGATACAGAAATATCCGCCCGGGTGAAAGTGTATAATTATATGTATATGTAACCAGCGACGAATTTGTAACCGCAAAGTCATTAACATAGTTTCTATTGGCTTGTAGACGCTAAAATTTATGACGGAATTTGTAGGTATAAACAGACAAATTCCTGTAATTTGTATATTCCCATCATTTCTGTCACCTTCTAGCTTTTCGATGGAAGACTTTACCGAAGAAATATTTTATCTTTTCAGTTTTTGCGATATTGTAAAATTTGGTGTATTCCGCAAAGGTAGCTTGTTTGAATTACAATATTATATATATATATAATACATAATGTAGGAAGGTTATACATGTTGTAAGCTAAGATTGAAAGGGTCAAGATTAGACACCATTTCGCGCCGTTTCGGATAATGATACAGGCGGTGCGAAATTCGTACGTGTTACGGAGGTGATGCATTGCCGTGTCTGGGTAAGAACTCATGCCACCTTGGCGATGCTGCAGCCATCATGAGCCAGCTGAAGCAGTTAACGCATACCTCTTTGATGATTCGCTCGAACTGACCCAGTGAAGCGCGTCTAGCCGCGTTCACGATCTGCGGTAGAGAAATGATGCAGATGCTGGCTTTGAACGAGCGAGCTGATGTTGTATATACATACATACATATATATATATATATATATTTACCTACCTACCTACTTTGTTGCTCACTTTGCGTCTTCGTGAAATTTATTTTTGCCTCCTGTTGTTCTTGCCGCAGCAGCATTGACGTAATTCGCTTCGGCGCAGCACGCAAATAATTCCCGCACATCCGGTTGCAGTCCCTGGTAATTCCCGGTGCTTTTTGGCTCTTCGAATTCACCTAAATGCCTTGGAAATTACCGAGTTATAATTTTATCTCGTATAATTATTCGTTCATATCGCGGTTTTTGGCGCGGGCGTAACTTTCGCTCTCTGGAGATTCAGGAGGATCTATCGATTATCCGACGGACGAGGCCTTCAGGATCCTCGCGTTATTGTTGTCGGTCTATTTTTTCAACTTCTTCAGTTTTTCTACCGCCTTTAAATTTCGGGCAACCCGGATAGCCAGTTTCAGACTTCGCAGCTGGTGACGGTGGTTTCGGGTATCCTTTTCTTCTCAGCAAATTAACGAGACTATCGTCTTTAGGTATATTACATGCTTGTATGCGGCTCGTTCAGAAGGCGCAATTACCTTCTTCGGCTTGGACTCGCGCTTCGCTTTGCTCGGCGAAATCAAGTGTTCCCGAGTAAATAATGAATTGCAGTTCTCGCCTGACCAAAAAAAAGACTCGAATCCGCAAAGTGCAAAACGACGCCTACGTCCTGCAGATGCTAGCGTCTGATATTTTTTCATTTAAAATCTGTATTGTAATTGTACAGCATCAGAGCCAATCGTGTCGAGCGGATATGAGCGAGGCCAGTAAACTCGCGTGCTTACCTGTAATTGCAAATACTGCTTCTGTATGTACGCATGTATGCATGTATATACGGGCATAAAAGAGCCGGGAAGATTAACTTTCGTCACGAGACGACTCGCCGGATTATTCGAGCGATTGTGCGTATACCTCGTGCACCTTTGCCGCAGTCGGCGAAATTAATCGGCGTCTTTCAAAGAAGAAAAATTACAGTTTGTCTTCAATACGGTCGTATAAGTCGTAAACGAAACAAAAAGTAAAGGAGAAAAAAAAAAAAACAAAAAGAAAAGATTCTCCACATTTATTTCTACGAGAGAAACGTAATATAATAATATAAGCTCGAATGTTTGAAAAGATCTTTTTTACCGTGCAGCTTAAGCCTTCGACATCTGGTATCGAGCCAAATTTTCCGTTCTTGTATTAACGGACGATGTATAGAATATATTCAAGAGCTATCATGTTTCGGTGTAAATTGAGCGATTTGCATCAAGCACAGATCGAGGTACCGAAATTATGCAATGACGAGTCGAACTGTTTCATTATGATTATCTCTCCAGCCGATTTGATGATTCAGTTTGAAACGTACCGCGCACTCGATCCTTCTCTCCCTTCGAATATTCGCTATGTAGTATATAGGTATGTGTGACGGATAAAAACGTGTCGTGTAAATGTCACGCCGTTTCTCGTTCTATACCAAATATTACCACGCCCACGAGAAGCCCACGTCTCTTGAGCTCGATGTTACGATCCATTGATTGAATTATCGATTGATCCACGCCAAAGAAGGCATAAGAGCGGAACTTAACAAAAGAAAAGTATATACAGGTACAATCCAAACAATAATGCGCTGGTGAATAACTATAGTCAAGAATGAATTGAATCCATTTTTTAAATCGTGAATCCATGTGAAATAAATTGCAACGATTATTAAATTTTGTTCAGAAAATCAATCGCTGCCAGATTATGTGAAATTTTGTTTTTCAACTGGAAAATCAAGAGTATGTTTCAAGCCTGTACTTACCTTAAAATTTTTTAAGCGAGTCTCATTGACGCTGAAAATTCGAGATCGAAGTCCGACCATCTATGTGGAGTCTGCCGAACGGGTGTGATTAATGGGAGTTGAAACTTTAGCGATAATTTCGCCGTCTGGATATATCAAGGGGATGCGGTTTGCGCGTGCGCCTGCATGAAACCAATACTGCGAGATATTATCTTCGGGGTAATGCAATGCTAATGCGGCATGCACCGATAGTGCATCCTAGGATCGGTTGGAGAGGGAATTACACCTTATTCTTGGGGCATTTCATAGAATCTTAGAAAAGTATCGCAGATCGGTTATTGCGGTGCAGAAAGAAAAGTTCAATGGCCGATAATTTTTTAGATGGTAAGGCTTCGGATTAGAGAATTGGATTCCATAGCGCAGGCGTGATTATAGGTGTATATAATGATATTGAAAGCGACGTTATCTTAAAGGGCGAATAATTTCTCTTCATTTGACGTTAATTGCGTACCTAGTATATAAACTTTGAGTCGGTTTCAAATATCAAAGAGCTAAACGTGTCGTTAATACGTACGATTTACGGCTAATGAAGCCGGAGCTTTTCCATCAGACGAGTGGTTTTTTTTTCTTTCTTTTTTTCTTATTTACGTTTTTTCAACTCTTACGACGGTTTGAACCCAGGAAGCTGCAGATGCATCGGCGAACGTTGAACAGGTACGTGTACTTTCTCATTGGTTTTTCAATCTCTGTAACAATTTTCAATTCCCCGTCAGTAATGAAATAGAGAAACGACGTTACTATGTTGTACTGCAATAAACCTGCAGGAGGAAAACCACCGACTCACTCGTCTTAACGAAGCTTTTAATCGCGTCTCTATTAACGGGTATTCGTGCTACAAAAATATCGTATTGCTAAGTAACTGATCCACATATCGCTGCGCCTGTCTTGCGATTTACCTCGGTAAGAATTTTGCGTGTAGATCTTATGTGTACCACCTATACTCACTTGGCACCCGTGACCTGTGTTATATACGCTCAATTTTCACGATCGATGAGGATCGAGCCGCGTTATTATGATCGTGGCGGTAATTGAAGACAATGCTTATACTTTCGAGCGAGTAATAAGCCTGCATCTTCGCCTCTAATTACGGTAATTAAAATGGAACGTGCCTCGGCTTCTGTCCGATTATTCTTGCGCGCATTATCCCACGTTCTTGTATAAGCTCGTGCATCCTTCTATATATATATATATATATATATACATGTATATACATATATATGTATAGCAAAAACGCCAAAAAGTCCAGGAGAGCATCAAATTATAGGGCAGAGCGAACGAATTAGCGGAAAGTGAAGAAGGAACGGCTTAACCTGCGAGAAGTTGAAAATTGGGAAAAAAGATCGGGATATTCGATTTGGCTGGTGCTAAATCGTGCCTTGATTTCTTTTTCTCCCTGTTCCTAATTTAATGATCCTTCGCGTTATTTTTTCAATCCTTTTTTTCATGCATTCCTGCAACGGCGTAGGTTCACACTGCATATTACGGGTACAAAAATTTCTGTAAATAAATAGTTGCACCGTGTGGTATTAAATCGCTTAATTTTACGTCTGCAGTTCAACCTGAATATTAGAATTTGTAAAATCGGTTCACTGGAGTTGAAAATAAATTCACGGTGTTTTCGATGATTCTGAAGATCTGAAACAAACGGTTTTCGGCTTCCCCTAAAATTTTTCATCATAATGTTTCAAAAGATCGCTTCAGCTTTAAGGATGTCGTAGCATTTTGCAAAAGATTTTACCTGATTTTGTTGATTTAGTGATATTTCTCATGAATCTAATCGTCAGGCTGACTGGCTTGGCCTCTTATCAGCTACAAAGATAAGTCAACGTTTATTGAGGTGGGAAAATAAAATGGCTGACAAATAAATATCGAAAAAAATAAGGCTATAATGCTCCTGCAGAGTTCCAGAAAAGTCATATTCAGACGTCGCTTTCGCATTTCCGATCACCAAGTACAAGCGCATAATTGTTATACGGTGCATTCCGCGACTCTGGAGCATGCAGGCGACGAGGGAGGTGCACCACGTGCTCGGATTAGTAGGAATAGTGGGCGTTTCGCCGGGGCGTCACACCCACGAGATAATACGCGTGTGGCATAAAAATCTACGACTGCATAATGCACTTTCCGCTTTCTACGACGCTTCTCTAACTGCACGGCACCATCCATGGCTGTGCGCCGCTTTTTCACGCCATCTCTCCTGAGGGCGTTATTTCACCCTGTAGGTGATCCCACGTAGTTATCCTTTCATGTTCGAATCACGAGCACGTATACGAATAATTGCATGTATCAGGTGTTGCAAGGGATCCCGTCTTACGTATCCCCGCTTTCCTATCTGCCTCCGGGAGTCAACGATACCATCGCCTTCTAACACCCTCGAGCTGCACTTCTTCTTTTCCATAAACGTATACATTTATTTATTTATTTATTTATTTATTTATTTATTTATTTATACGGAGATTAGGCAGCTCCACGACTTTTGGCATTCGGATAAACGTGCTATTGAGCGGATATCTCGTGGCTTTTAATATCTTCGGGTGTTTTTTCTGCCGTGATTATGTACAGCTAGCGGTCAGGGACCTGAGACAAGGCATGAAAATTTTTGCGGAAAAATGAATTTACGCAATTTCAAGAAAATATCTCACCGCAGGCGCATCCAGGAGGTTTACATTTTAGGATCTATACTGTTTTGGTTATTTTATTAAGAGATTGTCACACATTGAATTATTGCAAGAGCATCGATACCGATTTTCGATTTCAAACCGTGCTGGAGAAAATTTAGTAGACAGTTGGAAAGACTGTTCTTTCAAAATCATCAATCCAGATTTTTCTTTTTTCTCTCAATAGTCGATTCAACATTCCAGTATGAAAGAAAAATTTAATGTTCAACGATACTAAAGTGACAGAAAAATTCGTCGTAGTGGAACTTTTGAGAATTGTCTTCTGACTAAAACACGATTTACCGCATATCAGTGAAATCGAATTAGTTAAATCGGTTAAAGATAAAGAAATCATCAACCGAACTATAGTTAATAATAATATTTTGTTTGTTGTCTCCGGTGAATCACCGGAAAAAACAGCCAGCCAGCCGGGATGAATAACACCTGTCGAGCAAGAGTCGAAACAAATTATACACAAAAGTATCGCGGACTCAGCATCCCCATAGCAAAAGTGGCGGGACTTGTTTCTGGTGGTATTGAAGTGACCCGGGAAACGCGCATGACACTTGTCAGGATTAAAATTAGTTACGTTACACGTACGTGACGCGTTTAACGGTTTGCTGGTATAAAGGCAGCGGCCTAGCCGAAGACTCCGTGAAATTGCGCTTTTTACATACGTCATAAACCGATTTTACGCATTGAGATAAATCCTTCCAGACGCGTGTCATTAATTACTTCCATACACATTACACCAGACTTTATGTATATATGTAGAGAGATAACTAGAAATATGTCAGCGCGAAAAACTGCAGGCTCTCGACGCTGATCTATACACGGCGATTTGCATTAAGCGCAAATCTTACGTTAGTGCATGGTTTTGAATCCAGCAACTATTATTGAATAGCTTCTTATTTTGCTTCTGCTGTTTTCCTCTTTCTCCATTTTTTTCCCATTTTTTCTTTACCCTATTCCCCGACAGTCGTAATGCATCGCATTGTAATTATCGTTACAGCCACAATAATAATTCTCGTAATAGTACACCGTTTCTGTACACAATGTGAAAAGCAAAAAGCTCCGGGCACGGGTCTGCAACCGCGTATTTACCGAACGTTAAATTAGGCCCGCAATGGTATGGAATATATATATATATATATTTATATACTATACACATAGAATACATGTACCATATAGGTACAATATTGCGCACTTGCAGAGGTTGAAATATACAAATGTATTAGTGAGTAGTTTGTTATATACGCGCAAATGGCATGGCTCTTGTGCCTTTTAAAGTATATTTACGAGCTTGACGTTTTTACTTCATAAAATTACCGGAAGTCGAACTCTCATACCGATTAGATTTTATTCCTTACCGCAATCCGCTCGTATTCTTCTATTGCCAATATACACCAAGGCCTCAGCATTTTGCTACAAGCAAAGCAACATAAAGCGCGTTCGCTGCTGTAGCTTGCAGCTTGCGGCCGCAACGTCACAACTATATACACAATAGCAATACCCATTAAACGTATAACTATTGATTTTTTGTGCAAATTCAGTTTTTTCCCATTTTTTTTTTTTTTTTTTTTTTTTTTTTACCGAGCTGTGGTAGAGAATTGTATTTTATCGGTACTATATACGGTTATTACGCAGCCGAGTTATGGATTTTAACTGCTCGACGCAGCGCGGTTTTTTAATTCTTTCAGTGTATGACAACGATCCTTCTCCCCAGGTCACGGGAAAAATTATGAAGACGGATTTCTAATGCGACAGCCTTACGCCGCGGTCAATTTACATGGTAATTAGAAAATTTCGTGGGGTCTAAATTACTTTTTAACCGCTCCCCTCCGTCAAGATCTTGACGTTTTTTCGTAATGGATACCGGGGAGTCGAAAAACAATTAACACGAACATGGAGAATGTGAAACGGGTGAAAAAAAGGAAATCTAGGAGGCCAAGAAAATACGTAAAAATAGCATCAACTCGCGGAATGTAGAGAACTGGGAATTCCAATCCCAATCTCATTAAAGAATACGATCTAATTTAGTCAACACCTTACGATTTCTTTCTGCGACTGTCAAGCAATTAGCGATTGCGTCATAGCTCATCAGTTGCGAGTCTATATACGTTGTAATTGTTTCAAGTAGGACAGCCAGTCAAAACGTGCATATATATATATGTATTATTATATATAAATACCGGAATTTAAATAACGCTTCTAACTTACGGTTGATTGTAAGCAATAAAATGTGCAGCTAATGCAATTGAGAAACTGTTGCTGTACAGTGCGCGTCTATTTTCGAAGCCATATGCAGAGGTAATAACCAGTAATAAGCAACTCCGTGAAAATCATCTATTATTGTTACTTTGTTGCTGGTAGAAAGTGAGCGCTGATGAATGCGCAGGCGTATAACAGCATATATACCTATACGTATGAACACATTATAGGTATGTAGGTACTTGACGTAACGTATTCTCACATTCTGGCTGCCATGCCCGCACGTATTGCTATATGTATAATACATGTATACGAGCATTCAGTTATAATGGAATAAATGAAATTTACGCGTCAATTTGCCAAAGAATGTTCCGGCGAACGAATGAAAATTTTTCTATAGAAACTCGACAAGTAGACATCATCGCGCATACATGCAGGCCCGATCTCTTATCTCGGTGAAAACTATCAAAAACTCATTAGACTGGAAACCGGGTCTTAATTATATTCCTCGCATGCGGTATGATGCATCAGAATATTGGAAAATACGAAAATATATTTTCGAAACTCAAGTGAATTTCTAATAAGTTTATTCTTGGAAAGTATTTCGACATCGCGGTTATTCTCTGCGGTTCTATGGCTGCAGTCGTACCGAGTAAAGGTACGAATGCATGTGCGTACGTATATATATATATATACCATATTTGTACGGTTACACAGCTCGCGTGTAAAAACGCAACACGATTAAGCGACAAATCTTACTTTTCAACATATTAATATTACGCCTAAATTTATATTATGTATTATATACATTATACACCGGCGGTATAGCGCGTACGAGTTTTATGAATCATGCATCATCGCGCGAATGGTCGTTATATTATAACTGTTTTTTTAATGCCCGATTCGGGGACGAAGAGAAAAAAATTTTTTTCCTTCCTCAAATCCCTCCCGGTGAGCGGCTGAAGTGCACAATAACCGAAAACCCGATGTTATCATCATCGCCTCGTATAAACGCGCGAGGTAACGACGAACCGGTAAATTGCTCGTTTAACAAGAGTCGTGAACTCTAGTGCTTGTAGAAATTCGTCAAGAAAATATTTGTTTACCTCGCTCAGCGCGTACGTTATGTCTATACATATCTAACTCTTGGAGGAATAGAATGAAAAAATAAATTGAAAAAATAAACAACCACAAAAAAACAAAAAAAAAAAAAAAAAAAAGAAGAAACAAAACCGAGAAATCACTCATAAATTAAACAGCGTTGAGCGGAGATCAACGCACGTTCTGTAATTTATTTAAACATGTCGTTCTAACGCTCAATATTTATATACATATGCCTATATTAACATATGATTGCATACGTTTGGGTATAAGATTCGTTCGATGCAAAAATGAACGGCGAAAAATTTCGACTATAGTTTCGCATTCCCGCTACCCGTAGGTGTTTTTTTTTTTTTTCTTCTTTCTTGCAAGAAGTATTCTTCGACCGGAAGTTACCACCCGGGGTATAAAAAAGGGAAACCATTTTCGTTTTGCTTTGCAATATTTATCCTCGTCTACTCTTTTATTTCTTATTAGTTTTAATTTTATTTCTCCCGAGTCCCGCTGCCGTCGTTGCATTCTCTTCGACCCGCGGTTGCTGGCAAATTTATGCGTTCGTGCAAGCCTCCGAGGCACCTGCAGATGTCGGCCTATACCCCCCGGCACTTATGTACGTTTTGCTTTCCATGTATTTATGCATGAGACTGCCGCTCGTCCGACGGACCACTGTGTCTGTGAGGGCGTGGGCCTCCGTTACCGATTCCGATATACCTACAGCTGCCCGCCCTGGGACTTCAGTGTCACCTTTCTGAGCTATCTTGTACACACGGATGATCTACGAAGGTTTTTTTACACCGCGTGATCCAGAAATCGGCCGATCGAACTACGCGTGTCGAGTATATATACGTGGAAAAATAATAAACTTTTGCTAATCGACGATATTTCGATTGTTATTTTACTCAAGATTTTTATAGTCGAGCTTTTTTCATGTTTGTCTCATTCACAAGAACGTGATCTGAAATAGCAATAATGTTATACACCGAAACACACTTGTTGTTCGTCTCAGAGCGGAATGATCGTGACTTTATGAAATCATCGATTTACCGCTAGTGAGAATGATTACAAGCGTGCAGACCGATCAGCGATCTACCGATTCCACTGTCTAACTGTACAATCGATCATCGATCGTTGGTTCTACACAATGATCGTCGCTGCTGCGTCGTGCAGCCTTTGCTAGTCCAATAAGCCCTTGTACTGAAAATAAAACTGAAAAATTGGGGTGCATCAAAACGATTTGATTTATTTATAGTTCCGAATTCTCAGCATTTCCGATCGCGGTGAATTTGTCTCACGGAACGCAATATACCAGGTCATTTCAATCGTTGTTTTAACGCTCTTCGGAATCTCTGCCGAAGAGATTCGCCTAGATCGATTTTCTCGTTTATTGCGAATAGAACCGTTGATCCTTAGCCCCACGGCGTCTTAAATATCGAAGTACAAGCATTCTTCATCCCTCGAGGCCAACGTTCAGAGATCCGTATGCAATGTCCTACGCGATCGCAGGCAAATAGAGAACGCGGTTCTCCCGGGGCGCGATATCGCCGATCGCCGATCGTCTAGGAACCGGTGTAAACGCGCCTAAGACACGTCGTTATGGATGTCAGGTTGGAGTCGGCGGATGGAAAGAACCGAAGAAAGAGAGCGCGACGTCGCGTCGGGAGACATTCATCCACGATCGATAGATCGGCGGGGACAACGGCCTCCATTCTCAATCTAAGATCGGACAATATCCTTGTGCGTGCGGCGGCGGTAAAGAGAGTGAGAGAGAAAGATCGTTAGATCCCGATACAGACGACGCTTTTGGTTTATGTCAAGCCCGGTTCCATATTTCCCGCATTGTCCGGCATTAGCTGGCCGCGTGTCCGACGTGGATGTAAAAAATCCCCTGATGCAACGGCGTAAATATCGGTTCGCAATAAACTCCGATAAAGCATAGATATCTCCGCATATTCATGCATGTTGCACGTATGTGTATGAATACCTCGACACGGCGTCGCTTGAACCCCGAGCTCGGCACGCATACCTTTTGTAATATATTCCGATATGTACCGAGAATTGTATCGATCTGTACATCGATCTATATCAAAGCGAGTATCCGTATAGCTGCGCCGTCGCATCGACCTCCGGAGATCATATACACGTGTTTGACGAAAAAAAAAAACTATCTTATCCAACTAACGTATGGTTCCGACATAACGCACACGCCCCCCACCCCTATATATATACATATATATATATATACATAATGTTATAGACAACACCGAGTAGTGCACAAATCATACCGCAACATGCGCTTTACGTTGGATTTAATATTATTGTGCGAACCTGCATATAGCGGATTATATCGCCGTGCGATATTCACGTCAGGCTTTAAAATCGTTGGCAGGAAACGTCGACGTTGACGGTGCTGGTGAAAATATTGAATAACCGATAAGAATAATCGATGGAAAATTTTGTGAACCCCCGGCCTGTAGTCTCATCGTCGATCATAATTATTCGCAACCAACTGAAACCTATTCTGAGAATTTTGACAAATTGTATAAACGCTTTCGAAAAGTAAAGCCGATGAAAGAAAGTAATACCGATGAAAAATATTTGGAAACTGGTACCTGCGGAGTGATCTTTGCGCCGAGAGTGCAGCAATTGATTGAGGCCGATGCCGAGTCTGTCGGGCAGTACTCGATATATCTCCTGATCTACCTACAATCTACAAAACACATCAATGTTCTTCGACGTCATCGTTATATATATACACACATATATATATATATACTCACACACACCGGTATTATAAATGATAGAAGTAAGGAGAGATTTTATAAGCAGAGAGGCGACCCCCCGCCCGCAGGCCTTATTAAGGTAAACTCGTTCGTGAAGGAGGGCATTGTTTCGCTTCGCCGTGGGTCCGCGGTAGGACCCAAAAGATACCTTGTTATTACGCAGGCACTTCACCTACACACCGACGTCGTTATATCCAGCTGCGGTTCTGCCGGCGCATTTCCACCGTCAAAAAGCTCCGCGTCGAACTTGGGACGAATACATATATAGTAATACCGTGCATGTGTGCATGCCTTGTATGCGCATCGTCTGCGGTTTTGCCGCTCTTCTTGATGTTCTCTTCTGCCAGTGCGTAGGTACGAGTATTATCATACACCTTTCCTTGCCAATCGACGACGGACTCTCGCCGCTCATTCGATACCAATAAGTAGAAAGTCCGATACACTAGTGTTGTCTTGATCAATCGCTACTACGTGTCGCATACATTCGCTATTCTCGTTCATTCATTCACTGATCAGCCAATCAGAGTTTAATTCTCATTCAATTGGAAATGAAACTACCGCAACATTCACAAGGTTTTTCATGATATAGTTTCATTGCATGAGATTTTAAATGATTCCTTCTCGTTTCATCTTGTCCATTAAAGTTCCTTTGATTTATGAATTTATTAATTATTGCCTGGTAAATTTACGACTCCCTTGAGTCAATACCGCCACTCGTACGTACCGGTTAATTATTTTCGAAATCGTCTCTGTAAGTAGGTTCATCTCGACGGTTGTTATCCTGGACGGTTTCCTTGCCCATCGATGATTTTGACGGACAATTACCGGTGATCATTGAGTGACGTGTAAATCTCGTCGCGACCGCAGACTACGTGAAACCAAAGTGCATGAAACGCGACTGCACGAAGTTCATGCACTCCGTATGCAAGTGAGGCGTACGACCGAGTATGATGTATGACCGAGGGTTGTACTCGCATCTGAAGTTGTTATCTATTGCATCTGAATTTATGAGAAAGGTCTCCGCGCCTGCTATTCTTAAGGATAAATATCGAAGAGGAATATCGTGGCCTGCGAGCAAAAGTTCATGGTTGTTCAGCACTTAATCTTTCAAATCATAAGATCGACGCCATTTTTATATACCTCGTATCTTCCGCCACTATACTTTTCTTTCGATAATTATTATCCACTCTTTGGTTTCGACTCGCCGATCGCGCACGCGCGTGCATTTACAAATTCCTTACATATATATATATATATATATATATATATATATATTATAATAATAACAATAATAGGAATACCAAGATCATCACAGCCTCGTCATTCGTCCTCCCGATCATGAGACAATGGCGATATTTGAGATCCGTGTAGGTGTAGCGATAATATTACATACAAGCATGATACCGTGACTTTTTTCATCTCTTTTTTTGCCGCGTTTTTTTCGTTTCCGTTTTTTCCCCCTTACTCCATCATTGGCATGTTATCCCGTTGCTGGTAACCGTTAAAGATCATGCGCACCTCGATCGGCTTCTCACGAGAGACTGTAACGACCTGTGCAAGAGTCGGCTTGATAATCGTACGAGATGTGTATAAGAAAGAGGAAAGAAGAAAAAGAAAAAGAAACGTTTTTCTTACCATAAGGCGGGATAATTTGCTCGTCAGTTCCCGCGAATCTCCGCGCGATACTCGTTGCAAGAACCCTTTTCATTTTACATGTTATACCAGCGACGCGTTCCTCGTGTGTCCATCTACGCATGTATATTCGCGGCATTAACGTTTACCCATAAGTGTATAAAACACATGTAAACGACGTCCTATACGTACAACGTAAATTGCGACCATTCTCAATATACGGTGTAGGTATATGTTACGCGATATAAATCGGTTGTAACTTGTCTCGAAGTGAAAGAACTTTATGCATGTCTAATGGTTATTATACGAGCATAAACGCTAGGCTTTCGATAATAAATTGATATCGCTTATATACGTTATACAGAATAATAAGAAATATCTCCTCCACTCCTCCTAATATATAATCTCAAAGTTAAACCATACACACGCCGCTATTTCTAACACACAAGATACGATATCCCATGTTGCAAGTTATATGTATACATGTGCGTGTAATTATATGTATTATCGATCATGTTCATTCGATATATCTCGCGTCACTATGTCTATTATAAGCATGTGTCTGTACCGTTATTAATTAATTCATTGGCTTTGTTGTCTCGTTCTCCGTTCGAGAAAGGTCTTCACCATTTCCCGGGGCTTCCAACTCGCCCTGCAGATTTTACCCCCGTCCGACGTTTATGCACCTATATAAGTACTTCGTAGGGCGCCGACGCATGCCTGCAGAATATTGCATAACGCCGGGATGCCGGGTTAACAAAACCCACAACGCCAGCCCCCCCCTGCGTCTCCGGAGCTCCTCCAGCTTCTCTCCAATTCCTCGTGTGTGGACCGCGGTGGGCCGTTGATCAACCACACGCCGCGAGTCCCGTTACATCGAGACGTTCCGGCAAAGGCCCGACGCCCCTCGGGCCCCGAAGCGATCGGCGGTGGGCCCGACTTTTTAAATTCAAAATTCTTCGCTCGGACCCGCCTTTTTCCATCCGACAAGGTGGACATAATTTTATCCCCCGGGATTCGATTCTCGCGGTCACGAGGAGGGCTGCCGCCCAGGAAACGAGAGGAGAGACAGCTGATATAGGGCCCCGTTATCGAGGAGAAAACTCCGGCTTGAATGACTGCGGTCCCGATGGCTCAGTCCCGTATGTCTGCATCGTAAAGCTGTCCGTCTCTGCTCGGCTTCTCTTTCTACTTTATTTTTCCTCCTCTGCAGCTTCTTCTTCGCCTTGCAGATTCTCCGGCGTGCGTAACCGCGGGTACCTTCGAGATATCGAGCGGACCTTGTTATTCCGTATTTTGGAATATGCGATGGGCTCAATCCGCGCTGTCCGATCCTTCGTTCGACGGGTAATTCGACGATTGGTTTTCCGCATTCTCAATTCTGTAAAAAATTATTGTTACAAAGACCTTTCGGAACGATTTACGGACTCCGAAAAGAAAGTTTGGAAAATTTTTCGGATCCCGCGTAACTGTCACCTATTTCTTAAGATCTTACGACAAATTTTTCTGTTTCTCAATATCCTTTCTTTTTTGTGTTCTCAGAAATAACGACACTATACTACTTCAACGATTTATAGCCAATTACTCTGTACATACAGTCAGAGAAGCCTGTGACTTATTTCTTTTTTTTCGGTTGTTCTTGTTTGGTAGATATTATACAATTATGTGAATGCCTGGAATATTTGTTCACTAATTTTGTCTGTCAAATTAATTACTCAGTGGTCACTGCCACTTCCGGATGAATTTTTCTTTCATAAACGAAAAAAAATTTACAAAAAAAATATCTGCAAATGTTTGTGAAGCGAGTGGCAAGCTTTTACAGTTTCACAGCGTTATACATGTTATAGCGACAAGTCGATACACCGTTAAAAATACAAACCGCAGACGCATCCCCAGGGTGCATGCATGTATATGTATAAGTGCAAAAATCGAGGGCGAAAGATGCTGAAAAATGGAAATAAATATACCTATAGTAGTAAGATATGAAGCAAAAAGCGGGAAGGAAAGGTGAAACGACGGTGATCGTTGACCAAGAAATATTCTCCCCTGCAGGTGTAAAAGGACAAGGGTGTTGCGTTGCGTCGCGTTGCGTTGCGTTGCGTTGCATTGCGTTGGTTACCGTTGGGTGGTGCTCGATGTGCCTGGTGGACGGCCGGCTGGAATGTCGTTTAGCTACTTCCCGCTCCCACCATCCGCATCCTCTCCTCGGTTCTTCCCTTCGTCTCCCTCTATGTATTCCCGTCTCGCTCCCCCTCAGCGTCTCGACCGAACTTTATCCTCCTTCTCCCTCTTTCCCCCTTCCTTGTAAGACTTATTTGATCTCGATGCATGCGTCCGCTATATATATATGTATATACACTCACGCACCCCCTGCAGTCGCGAACTTGCGCCGCAAATTTGGTGCTCGATCTCGCAAAAATTTATGTACCTGAAATTTCGATACACGAAGATTGATCGAGAAGTCTGCAATAATGAGGTTTTCGAGATTTAATGAACCTTTGTTACGGGATAAGCTGTTTGAAAGTACGAATTTTATATTGGAAACTGGAGACTGAACGTTACACTGATTCATATTTGGTTATTATGGAAACAGAGAATGAAGGAAAATTTGAGTTTTCGATGAGGCTTGTTTTTTAGAAACTTTTGTAGATTATACACATGAAAATTAAGGTCTTTGGTATTTATGGTGTTCCTTGACGAGCTTTTTGAATTTCACGTCAGGTTAGACGTTCCTACGGATTAATATTCACGAGAAATTGCATGAAAGTTCTGCCAAATCATTCGTTGACTCTATGACGATCGTGTAAAATAACCTAAAGTGCAGATTTGACGACGAGAATCAGAATTAAAGTCACTGAAATAAATATCTTCCGATCAACGAGGATTTTCTAAGTCTGTCAGCTGCGGCGAAAAGTGCATTGAAGAATAATTAGCGGGTGAGAATATGATTCGTCGAATTCCTTTCTCCCCAGATCATCAGAGATAGATTTAGAAATTGAGAGAGTAGCGAACGAATCGCGTGTGACCAACTAGCGAGAACTAGACTAAAATCGAGTTAATCAAGCTCTGACTTATTGAGGTGACGACGTGTAACTCCGTTTGACAGGTTCCAGTCCAGTGGATTAGATCGATAAGGATCGGTGTCCCGCGTTTACCGAAGATTTCGATCTCCGCGCGAGGAACTCGGCCGATCGACGAAGAGCCTGAGAGGCAATTTCTCAACGAAGGATCGGAGTGAGCATGTGAGTCGATAAATTTTGACTCGTGGATTTTTGCCTCGTGTCCCGATATTGCTAATTGCAAGAGGGAATTGCAAGAGGCGCCGCGGATTGTCACTCCGAACAGATGCGCTGTTGGCACGGTTCGCAGACCTCGTGTTCAGTTTGCAAAAAAGAGCAAAAGTGTTTCGCTTATCCCGAAGCAGCAGTCGTAGAATCGGCGGCAGAGCAGCATGAGCACCGATATTCGAGCACCGAGATGAAGAAACAGGTTTTAAAAGTTGGCCACTTCACCGGCGACTCTGCCTGCAAGTTCAGTTTTTGCCAACCGCGATACAACCGATAGGTGCAGAATGTACAGAGTTACGGGCAGGCAGGCAGGCAGACGCACGTCGTCGATCCGATTCAGCTCGGCTGCCGATCATCCGCGCTTCTTTATATCTTCTCTTCTACTCGTATTCTATTATTATCGTAGTTTAGGTGGCTCCGCACATTTCATCCATCCTTCACGCGACTTTCTTTCTCACGGGGAGAGATCTTAATTATTTTTTAGCCCCGTCTCTAATTGCCGCCATTTTTGTAGCGCCAATACAAGCCGCGGAATTCTTCTCTGCCCCATCAGTCACTCCAGTAGCAGGTCGACGTCATTGATCCCCCGGTTTTTAACTTCCTACGTGAATCGAAGCCGATCTGCGAAGCGGTGCACGTGCATCGGGCGGCCTTTTTATCTCTTACCAATAAAATATGTGTCAGACTTGGATGAAAGGAAGCTACGCGATTCTTAGGATTCGTACTAGCGCCGGAGTTTCATACATGAGAAAACTAGACCAGGGATTTAATTGGTTTTCATCTTGTTTTCTCCGGCTCGATGTTATATACCTGCGCCGCGCCACGTGTGTCCGAGTCTCGATAACTGCCCTCAGGAAAACGTTGAATGGTTATTTATTTATTCAACTTTTTTTCATATTTCTTTTCCTCCACATCAACTAGAGAAAGGTGCATGGATCTTCTGTGATTTGAACAGGCTGGCAGAGATAACGATCATCATCGTGTCATTCGAGCCTCTCCCGGTATTTTTTTCTATCCCTCTCCCGTTTTTTTCTTCTTCTTCTTCTTCTTTTTCATCTTCATCTTCAAACATTCGCGCGATCGTGTCTCGAATTTTTAACAGTTCAACACTGTCTTTACCATGCTTTCGTATCGTCTCTCAAATTACCCATTCAATCGATCACGCGTGCGTAGAAACGAACGTTGGTAGAGTGACTCACGGGGCTGATTTTTACTTCGGTATAATGCGTCGGCAGCTCTCCTTCTCTTACATTCCTTATAATATTCAAGAATATCTTCTCGATTTTTCCATATTAGACCGAATGACACTTGTAAAAGCGTGACTCACCGCGGAATCCATAATCATAAAAACTCATGTGATAATTCGTGAGAGAGTTACGGCTTCGAATGTAAATTTTTATAACCGACAAACGGAAGTTTCGAGTAGAGAAATATAATATATAATGAAATTATGTAAAAGAAAAAAACGCGCCGCGGCTCGACACGCGATGAAAATTATTTATTCCTGAAACGTCCGTTCTATTCATTGTAAAAATTATCCACCCGCCTAAGAGGTATGCGCAGCGCTTTGCCGAAAGCGTTTAATCGTCTTAATATACTGATATAAGATATCCCATCGATTCCCTATTATGTATATACATTTATCGATTTGCTTATGCAAACATTCTTCGCCGCTGCGAGGCGAGCGTATCGGAATTATGATGAACGGTGTATAACGCGCGTAAATAATCTCGTCTTTAATACCAAAGACGGCATAATGATTGGGAATTCGGGTCTTTCTATTCTCAGTATTACTTTTCTTTTTTTTTGGTAGAAAAATCACGCATTAGCGTGATGAAAACTAATGACACTAACACTGAGGCGTATTAATCACATAAATAAACAGCCTTGACAAGGAAAAAAAGCTCGCCTCTAAGGAATTTCCGCATGACGTAATTCCCGATGATCCTCTAAAACGTATATTAATCCAATCTATTCGTACGCGCAAGATCTATGGACCAGTGTCTTCAGCGGTGTCTTTATAACACTCCTTCACGTGGTATCAAAAATTCCTGATGGGATCGAGGTTGGCTCGATTTCACGAAGAGTCGATTTCTCATTCGGTTTTAAAGAAATTGAAAAATAGAAAAATATAGAAAAGAAAATTAAATGCAAAGTAGAAAAAAATTCCCGCGGCTATCCTCGAATCTCCGGGTGTATTAACCCCGAGAGCAAGCGTGAATAGCCAGCACCGCTGAACTGAATTCCTCAATAATTGCTCGCCGCCACGCCTCTCGCCCCCATATGTTAATAACAAAGCGATCCCGAAGGCGAAGGGGGTAAAGCCGGGAACCCGGGATTCCAGGAGCGGCGTCAAGCGGAAGCTGCGACTCCGGCCGTCGTCACGCGAGTCGACTCAACAGGTCGTACCTAACAGGTTTTTGACAGACGCCGGCGTCTTTTTAGCCCAGGCAACTAGCCGGAGGTCCGAGAGGTTGCTCCGCGCTCTTCGTCATCAGCTTCCTTTTCCTGCTTATCCGCGACTTCTCACTTTCGAGAATCAGCGGAGGTACCGTTTATCCGGGAATCTTCACTTTTCACTCGTTCGAGAAACATCCGGTTTAACGACTATTGCTCCGGGTATTCTGGTCGAACTGTAAAAAAAAAAAAAAAAAAAGAAAACAGTGCTTCAGTTTTTGAAAATTAATTAATAGTACAGATCTATGACAGAATATAGACTAATACATTAGAATTAAAATTGTTCAAAGATCGAGAGTCAACGAACAAGAGTAATTCACTGCCAGCCTAAACTTTTTACAAAATATTTTGACTGACTTAAAAAACTTGGTGAGTTGGGTCTGTTTAGAGATCGCGGTAAAGCTTCGACAGATTAATCATTTCGAATGGGCGTTAAAATATTACTACACGAATCTCAATATAAACAGATTACTCGAACGATTAACATAAGCTTATTATATATAGAATATTCAGTGATCAGTGTGGTTGATTCGTCTAGGGATAGGCATTATAAAACTTTCATGGTAATAAGAAATAAATGAATAATGAATCTTGTTATTAGTGATTGGTTAGTAGATTATTACTTTCATCGCGTGGTAAATAATTCGACGATGAAATTACTTTGAATAAATCGATCCAACTCTTACAATTAAACACTCTCTGAAAATACTCTGCACTTGTTTCACCAGATTTCTAAACAAGCTTTTATACGACAGGCTTGTATGTAACGACCACCGCTGTCTCGGCGGATAATTACGATTGTGATTCATCGCGCCTACAGCTTGTAACCACTTCCGTTGAAATGACAAATCGACTTCTAGATTTTTGCCTGCAGTCCGCTCTGCTTGTACACTTGCGGGCCAAGCGAAACGCGGCTCAGCTTCGTGGACGAACTACGGCTATTTTTAATACACCGCCGGTAATGCGAGAGGATAAATCTCACCTGTCCTGTCCATATATTTGCATATCGAAACAATTTTCGTAAGAAATAGAACCACGGTCATATTTATTCGGCCCGATGTCGCCGTAACCCCTGGTCATCTGTTATTACATATACGAACTACACGCACTGTTCATCTACCATGAATTATATATCACCAGGTACTTATCCAGGTGACATTTAGAAAAACACGAGCGTACAACCACCTCTCCGAGAAAAAACCAACGTCATTGACTTTCCAATTGATTTTTAAACAAAATTCCGTCCATCAATTTTTCGAGGCTTAGGTTATAATTAATACAAAGCGGGCCGATTAGTTCAGGGGGGTTCAACATATAACAGATTAATTGCAGGAGTTGATAATCCTTGAGGGTAACAACCGAAGCTGGTCATTTTCAGGGAAGCTTCCCGACGCCCTGCAACGCCCCCTTTAAATCTCATGACGTAAGGAGCTTCCTGACCGTCGAGTTGCTGCCAGACGGTAGTCCGCCGCTCGTTTAAAGCGTTGTATGCATGGGGCCCCTTGGGTATCCCGTAGGTCGGGTTCAGTCGTGGCCTCAGGGGTCAACCGCGTTGGGCCCCGCCGGACATTTGTCATTCCGAAGATGACGCCGTTTCATTCAAGAACGAGACTCTCCCGATATCATCCATTACACTGAGATCGTCATTGGTATTGCCATGGATGCCACCTTGCACCGATGTATCGTGCTACGAATAAGAGAGTATAAAATTCGTGACCCGTTGTGAATTGCTCTCTTGTGCCACGCGTCGTTTCAATGTCCAAAGTTTTTCTACAAGATCATCGAAAAATGTGCCATTTCAGAACTGCCTTCGATAATAATTATTTGGGGAGAAGAATTATAAAGCCATTTTTCACATTGTATCGTTGATGCAACGCCGTCTCTGTAGAAAACAATAAATTTTGATCGAAATTTGTTTATAACTTATCGTGCGTCTTGCGCAGTATCATTTTAGTTATGACCACGTGGACGATCCGTTGTTGGACTTGTATGTTAATACTGACATTTTCAAGCAAGGGATTTTAATGGCACGTAGTTTATACGCTTAACGGGGGACTCTATATCTTTGACGAAACACCATCGCCGGTTGTATATATGACCGATTCAATGGGCGTGTGCCTATTTTGTGTATAGGAACTCGCCGAGGACCACGAGCTGGCTCTTCTTCAATTCTCTTGCCAGCGCTGAGTGATTTGCAAACGCAAGTTTCTCACGGCTGTAATATAATAACCCTGTCATGGGTTTAACATTGGGTGTATAAGGTATACGTTGGACGTAGAAATATATAAGTGTTGTTATTATCCTGGCATGGGAAAGGAAGATAAAAAATGTCGATATTGAATCGAAAATTAGATACCACGCACCAAAAAAGATTGCTTTTTTTTTTACCCTCTGACCATTTTTCAGAGTTTTTCTTCATATACGTGGACCGAATGGGGTAAAGTGGAAAATCCATTTAATAGCGATTTTGTTACGTCGTACAAGAGCAAAAAAATAAAGAGGAAAGAATTCCTCGGGGGATGAAATTACAGTGAAATTACGTTTTATCTTTCACAGCGTTTAACGTATATGTATATATATATATATGCGTGTGTGTGTGTGTGTGTGTGTGTGTGTGTATTAGACGAAGTGAATCGAGTGTAATCAAGGTTGTATTAATTCCAAGACAATCAAGATTTGACGAGACGATTGAGATCTCCGTTTGCCCTTCAGGCGGATCTCGGACTGGGTGATACGTAGAACCCCGAAACGGACCGCGAACGAATTAGAAACGAATGATTTATCCTCGTTGGCCACGAAACGGCCATCCGTCTTTATTCATACTTGCAACGAAACTTCGTTAATTACTCATTAAGATTCGAGCCATCGATTGCTCTGACATCTCCAAATCGGACGTCTATCAGTGATTGGTAATGACTGGGCGCACCGCTCAGCGGGCCAATCATCCGAGGCGTGGCATAATAGGTTTGATTTTCGTACCAGCGATTACCATTTTTGGCCGGCTATAACCCGTTACCAAATTCGATTTGAATATCAAATTAGCCGGCAGCACGCCGTCCGTTTCGCGTTAGGACTCCACCTGGCATCATCTCTGCCTCATCCCTCGATATCCTTCCGATTATCCTTCACGCGAATTCCGTCGCGAATTCATCAAATATATATATATATATATATATATATATATATATATATATATATATATATATATATATATAGTAGATGGACGCAAATTATCGCTTCGGACGATGGTTCACTCCCAGCAATAACGCGCATAATGGACCCGAATCGCGACTTACCTACATGGTATGTAGAAAATTAGACAGTCATTCGAGTTCGACTTTCTAATCGTTCCAGTTTTGTCGGATCTAAATATGATATCGTTCCGCACACACATGCAGTCTGCCTACTGCATTATACGTATATTAAGGCACGCGTGCGCGTTTACTCCCATTCGTGTGTTCGGATGTAGGTATAACGCGAGGCATCCACATACAACGTAACTCCACGTTACACCGCGCGGCATCCGGCTTTCCCATTGCCGTGTCTGAATTTTGAGTTATACCTTCATAACTCGAAACAACCAGCTAACGGACAGAAACTAAACGTTGCAGCCCAGTCGTGGACACGATCCGCCCAAAGTTTCCTCGCGGACATCAATCCAACCAGATTATACAGCCGTTGGTGGTATTGGGACTGAAAAAAGTTAAATACCGGTCGTGTATGTTATCGATCTCTGTTCAACTGCCAATATCGAAGGATGCCGTGCGCATGAAATTATCCAATTCCGTGTATCTAATCGTATGTCTAATCAAAAATGGTCCACCAATACGAAAAATTAAGGATTTTTGCCATTCCAATTTGTGTGTTTAAGATTTACATTAGACGAGAATTTCTGGGAAAAAATCAGCTTCCAAGTGGTTCAATGAAGTGCAGTCGTCGGGTGGATCGGGAATCCGACAAGTTGATGGCCGATCGTGTCTACTGCAATGCGGTGCACAAATGCCTGCGGGGTGACGAGTAGATTGAGGCGATTTAGAGTGGCGGGAGGGAAATCGCTTCGTTTATTTGGTCATCAGCAGCGCGGTGACGACGATTTGCTCCCGTTTCTAATCTCTTTCCCGGCACTTGTCAGCCACTTAGAGCTTAGAACACGTTTCAAAACCACACGGCGGACTACGAACTGTGCTGTAGGCGTGGCCCTCGAGATTGGCGTAAAATATCTTACGACCGCCCATGTATGTAAATCTGGATTTACACGAGCGAGTCGTACATACATACATACATACATATATATATATATATATGTTTACCGGCGTTAGAACCACGCATTTGCATATTTCAACCGTTTTCAGTTTGCACCACGTGACTGTAATGATTTTTGTCAGAAATGAAAATGCACGAAGCTGCAGACGCGCGAGGGAGAGCAGAAGAATTAAGCTACGTTTGCCCACCTGTGCTCACCCAAAGCTCCACACGCTGCATGCCCGACTAATTTTATAATCCATTCGTTTTGTGGGCAAGCGACGTACGCCCAGCGCGAGCAGCTCGCCCGTTGTTCTTATATTTTATCCAAACACATATCCGGTGAGTTTTGTGTGCTCGTCTGTTAGCTTACATTAACGTTATTTAACACCGCGCAGCATCCTCGGGTTTCCCACGTACATTCACCGTGTATAAAAATTACGCGCGAGCCGTATTGTAATATCACTCGATGTTGGTTGAATCGTTCGATCCCAAGGCGGCAGAGACACTGCCTGACGAACCGTGGCGAGGTGTAAGTAAGGAGATTTAGCCAGGAACCGCGTATAAACAAATCTGGGAATAAATTAAACCTACTTGAGTCTTCGATGCAGCCTTTCTTTCCTAACTAACGATTTCTCGGCCGCGGAATCACAAATTTCTACAATTTACACGTCAGCATATATTCACGCCTGCTCCATTAGCCCAAACGTCGCGGGTGCAACGAAGTATTCTCGATTACCATTTTCTAACACCTTTGCTTTTACTCTATCCATCAGTATTTCGACAATTTCGCGGAAAGAATTCCCGACGATCCTGGCCCGCAAAGCAAACGATACTTTGCACTTACTCTCTTCTTTTCGGTATTGTAATGACTCGATTGTAGAAAGTCTGCAGGAGAGTCGGTGTCTCAGTGATTTATTGCAGTGCACACAAAGTCAAAAACAACTCTTCTCGCATATAATTATAATCAGCTGAAATTCTTCTGCGGAAGATATTCAACGTTGATTGAAAAATACCAATTTTCAATGTATGCGTTGTACGTGTGGTAATTCATCAATCGTGACCCCAAGTTCCCGCAGCGTCAAATCATTATACCTACACGAAAGAAATTTCCGATAACCGGCGAGCAGAACACTTACTAAAAATGCAAATTTTTCGAAAAAAAGACCGCGCGAGAGAAACGCGTTTAATTTTAATCCGAAAGGTTTACACAAGACTTTTGTTCTTCCGTAAAAATATTTGCTCATCATCTCTGGTGAATGATGATTCCGAAGAAATCAATTATACTCGAGTACCGCATTACTATACCGATTCTCTAAGCTCATAGAAATTATGCGAAAGGCGAACCTGATTCGGAAATCTGAATTTATCATCAACATGCAAGGTGGTGCAAGGTGGCTGCGCTTTTAAAACGAGATGCGCATTCGAATTCGCCATCGCCTCTGGCTGACTATACACGAGGCTTCTACTACTGGGGTGTTTGTCCGACGCTCGATTTGCCTCGCGTAAATATCTAACTGATCTGATTATATTTCGGCAGTCAATGGGAGGTCATTCCTCCAGCTAACAATGAGCAAACACGTCATGCGTATAGCAGTTGTAAATATAAACTTGAACTGAATCGACACGTTAACAGTAGTATAAGCGTTGTTAAGTCAGCCCCGCAGCTCTTAGCCTGCGGTCCAGAATCACGAGTGAAACGATCAGCGCCTAATTTACATCGAAGAAACACGGGCTGCACAACTTTGCGTATCCTTACGTGCTCGGAATTCGTTTTCTAATCGATATTGAACTTTGGTGTTTTCATCGCTGTTGACCACAGAGTGTCGAAAAGCAAAAGCTTGTTGTTCATGGACAGGAAAGAAGGGGAAGAATGTGATAATCACCGTGTTGTCAAATCTTAATTCTTGTATTTGAAATCTAAGATCGGTGAGGAATTTTCATTCATGGTGGGATGGATAGAGGCACGTCGCAGTAGACGGTGTGTGAAAAGAAACCGCGCGCTCTGATTAGATAAACATTCTATATCCATAAAATATAATAGTGAGCTCGCATTATCTATGCAAATAAGAATGTATTCGAATCAAATATCTTTTCTTTTTTCTTTTTACCTAGGATGTATAATCTAACGGTTTCTTAAGATAAAATCGAAACGGATATTTTTTTATTTCTATTTTTCCGAATAGCTACTCCAATTATGACGCTCGACCCACGTAACGGGATCCTCTCATCGCCACACGTGGGCATATATCCGTATCACATCTAACAGGGCTTGGATAAAAAAATCGATATATATATATATATATATATAGGTATATAGCTTCTTTGACCTCCCAACCCGCAGGTCCGGTGAGCGTAGCTTGAGCTGGGATGAAAATGTTCACTCAAGTTATGCGTTATTAAACCGCTGCAGCTATTTTCACATTCGAGAAAATTCTTCGATAAACTTTTTAGGAAAAAAATCACCGCCAAGAAGCTGAACGGAAAGTGGAATTCATCGGAAGAATTGTTCTGCAGCTGCAGTCTTTTTATCGGGAAAATCTGTTCAAACATATTCTTTCGTTGTTGGTATAAAAATTTCTAAGGGTTTAATACTACTCCACAAAAAAGTAATCCCATATTCGGCTACTACATTATTATAAACAAAGTACTGCACATAAAACTTAGCTTATGTTTAAATATATCGTGAAATAAGCTAATTTTGGAAAGGAATGGGAAAAGAGTAAAAAGGATGAAGAGAAAATAATAAAGTCCTGTTTTTTCTCAAGTATTTCTGTACAAGCTATATTTATGCATATGAAGAAGTGCGTACTACATGAGTCAGTGACACAATTGTAAAGAATTGTTGGAACTACAAGGCCTTCGAAGAATCGCAATCGAGTTGTCCTGGTCATAGTTTGTGCCGGACCATGACCTGGTCGTCGTGCATATCATTATTTAAAATCGAGATCGTCGGTTACTCGCGGAATGAAAATGTGAACTCTAGAACCTCTTCGAGCGCTCTTCTTCCCTTAAAAAAAACTGGTTCGTGCATCGCATATTTTCCTGTAAATGAATTTGATATGGACGGGAAGTGTTCATTTTCAAATCGAACGTCCGATTTTACCAATTCTAATGAAAACTTCACCAGCTAATGTGGTTGGGATTCACTTTGAAACAAAGCGATGAAAGTAGCGAGTAATAGGTTGGATGTACCGTTTTTGGCCACTTAAGTATATTTCCGGCCAAATATAGGTAAGTAATTAAATATAAGTGAAAGTGTACAGATCAGAAATTGTAAAGAAAATTTCGATACTTATATATATATATATATAATTACCGTAAAATTTTATTTCAAAAATTCCAATCGATACGTATGTGCCTGCTAAAAAGTTCTGTCAAGTATTTCTCGTTGCAAGGTCCTACAGACCATCTGAGTAATCGCCCAGATTTACAGCATCCAGGAAAATTTTGAATGTGGTTATAAAAAAACAGTAGATACCTCTGATGCGAATCTCAGAGATCGACTTTCGGCATCGGGAGCTTCCGCAGCTCTGAGCTGAATAGAATGTAAAGAAAAAGACGGATCGGATGAGGAATCCCGCGTGTGCGTGCAGAGGCAGAGATTTGAACCCATATTCATCGGAGCATAGGATAAATACTTGCGAGTCCCCCTCCTTCTGCCCCCATCCGGTTCCTCCTCCCCCACCCCCGTTTATCCCGAGGTTCGCGCGCCGACGGGGTATCGCGTGGCCGAAGGGGCGTCCCCTCGTCGTTGGAAGTGGCGACAAAGTCGGTGGTGGGGCTGGCAGCCACGTGGTGGAGAGTACCCTCGGGCAGGATTTCGGCCCGTTCGAGTTTACGCCGCATATACCGTACGAGAACGGCGCGCATCGGTGTTCTATAGTCAGTAGTAGTAGCTCCTAGCAAGAGCACCTGGCAACACGTCGTCGTCGTCGTCGTCGTCGCCGTCGCTGCCGTCCTCCGTTTGTCGTCTTCCATCCGCCGACCGAGGTCGCGCTCGGTTAATACGCAGTCGGGCGAGCAAAGACCACCCTGGAGCGATCAGCTGTTCGATCGGTTCCGATCGCCGAAACCGGCCCTGCAGGGTAGAAGACGGAGGCACGCACACCTCGCGCCGCCGACGGTTCGGGGATCCGGAGGGATAAAAAGAGGAAAGGAATATAAGAAAAAGAAACAAAAAAAAAAAAAAAAAAAAACAGAAGCGAGGAAAAAGAGATACGCTTCGGCTTCCGCCTGCAACTGCGCTCCGTCTCTAGTCTTCCGGTTACTTTATATCCGATGCATTTTTTCATCCGCAAATTTTTGCCCTTTTTTACATCATGATATCGCACCGTTTTGCACGTGGTAATTCTTCTAGTCGATCTTTTCGGGACTGAGACTGATTCGAAATTCTGCAACGGCCTGCAATGTACAGATGATAAATACCTTCTCGTTTTTTTCCAAGATCGGCTTTTTTGTCGTCACCAAAATATGATCGATCAACTTTGGCAGGCTACGGGACTGATGTAGTTGAGAAAAACGCAACGAGTAACTAGAGTTTAGAGCGATCCTTGCAAGCTCGTGTTTTGAGTGATCTACCAGGTGGAGGATTATACGCGAATAAAAGCTTTTCCTTCGAGGATTTTACTCGAACCCTTTTGAATAGAAATATTCAGTCTTCTATGGTGCGTTCGCGTGCGTTAGCGAAGCGATAAAAACCGTCAATTCAAGATTCTGTGATGTGCGTGTCTCCGAAGTGTGTTTGGTGAGAGTTTTTGTGACAAAGTTGGAGGGTGATCAGAGTGTCGTGTTCTTCGAGGAGGTGGCCAGAGAGGCCTCCTCGATTCAAACCGGCAAACTGGAGGTCCTTGGGGTATTTCCGCCGCGGTCAGAGGCGCCAATCGCCGACAAACTGGCCCTCTGTTACGCCCCTCATGTCGACATGACCACCGTCATCGAGGTCGAGGTACAAAACTATATCCGAATCATTCATTGACTCACTTTTCACTCCACTTCACCGATAATGCGAAACTGTTACATCCTGGCTTCGTGTCTCTCAGAAAAATTCATTATCTAGTCGTGATGCAATACAATCTTATCATCTCTGTACGTATTTTTGATTCGAATTTTGAATGTCATTATACTTAAGTCGGTAAAAAAGATTCCGATGTGAAAATTCAAGTCTGCATAATTACAAGCAGCTGAATTATCACCAAAAATGTTTTCTTCGTACTGAAAATCAAGGGAAAATGGTATGAAATTTATTTAAACAGTCAGACACCGAGTAGTCCATGGACCGTTTTTATACAGTAGATACAGCTTACAGTTCCCCCGTTTAGGATACTTGTCAGCGTGGAATTGACGTCGTGTAACCCACGGGGTGAACCTTGAATGGAGAATCGAGTTCCAAGAAAATGTTCAATATTCTATGGTCTTAGTGTAGGGCAGCGACAGTATCTGCGGCCTCTGCCTGTATGTACAGCACCTTGTACCCGTACGCGATTGAAAAAGAAAATCGTAAATAGCTTGAGGAACTCCAAGCGGAGGCTGTCGTCTCAGTATGCATGCTATACAGGGGCATTGTCGACCAAACGAACTTTAAGGCCTGTCTAATAAAATGGCTGATCTATTCGAAGGATTACATGCAGTATGTTGCATTCTGAAAAGCCGTGGTCAAGTCAACGATGAGATCCTGACGAGGAAGTCACTGTGGTCTTTATTTTCTTGCAATTTTTCAAAAGTTGGCGTATTTTATCATCTAATGGAATTGCGGATATGCACAGGATATGCATCAGTGCAGATTCACGATTGGTACTGTTTTTTCACTACCTGACAATTTTTCAGATCACAAGTTCCGTATAGTTTTTTCACGCGACGTATTATTTGAACTTAGGAGAGAATATAACGGAACAATAGCAAAATAAAATTTGAGAAACATGCTAGAATTCAAGGAAATATCAAATATCAAATTACGAGCCAATTTTTTATCGGAGTAGTTTATTACTTTGGTAATTCGATAGGTAGAAAATTGAAAACTTGAGTATAGATAAGAATCCAGTTATTGAGTGGAAATCGTTATTAGAAACATCAGTGCATTAGAATAAGACTAAAGTTTCGGAACTTGGAACCTGTCCAGTTATTTTACTTTCTCTATATCTAACCGAACAATTTATTGCCATTATCTAGTTTCGAGTCAAGAGTGTCTATACATACAGGTGTAAAAATATTTGTAGGGAAAGAAGCGGCGAGGAGTAGATATCGGAAAAGAAAAAATAGAAAATCTAGAAAAAACATTAAAAAAACGGAAAAGTTGGGTAATCCGCTCGCGCCGTTCATCGGATGCATGCATCGCATCGTTACCTTCGGATAAATAGTGATTCGAGTTGTCGTTTACTTTCGGTTCAAGTGCTTCGTATATATATATAGGTACACGTATACGTGAGTATATACCGTGGTTTCACAATAGTAGAAGTGCGCCCATATGTCTACAGCAGCGATTTCCAAACTTTCGTAACGGAAAATTTTGTCACAATGGAATCCGCAGTACTTGAATCACGTTAACGCCGAAAACCACCTTGCTAATTAACGACACATTCCATAATAGCCAGTAACCTAATCCTATTTCTCGAAATATGTACTCAACTACATTCTGTAATCGGAGAAAATTTCACTATTCATTCGATGTCACGAACAGTGTGCTCGAGTCAAAGGAAATGAGAAATTTTAGAATCAATTCATGAAAAGTTAACAAAGAAAAAAAACAAGACGAAAATCAGATAAGGAACTTATGAAAATTCCTTATTTATTTGTGCTGCAGACTAAACAAATATGTTTTTCAAAATTTTTGATGTTATTTAAGATCGACAACATATTTTTTTATGTCACGCGCTGCGCGCTTTCATATGTTTGTCCGTAACGCAGAATCGTCGCTCGGAAATTATACAACCGGATACAATAGAAAGAATTAGGAAAATAGAAATAGTTCAGGAATGACTGTACAAGGTAACTTTCTGACCGAATGGGAAAAACCAGAGGTTTATTGTTAGTCACACTGGATGTGATTATTTTTCGAGGAAACTCAATATTTATAGTACTAATGAAAATCAACCCAGTTAATTGGTTATCAAAAATGAATTATGTAATAGTTGTATGGAAATCAAGGATTCGCAATCTTTCTCAAAAAAATTGCAACATCGCCGAATATAAACCCTACATGTCTACCTTCTTCATTCCGAACAAATCAAAAAAAGAAATCCTAGAACAGCTTTTGTAAAACACGTCTCGACGACTTAGATATATTCGTTAGACGATTAATTAACAACCGCATTAACTCCGGAATGAATTTCTCCAGTAATCACATTATTCGCTATTCCTGAAATGAGATTGCTCGACCGTGGCATTAGCGAACGATGAAGCTATGCAGTCGGAAACAAAGCGATCCTTCTCAGGAGTTACGAGGACTCGGAATAAGATACCGCGAGTTATCCGGCGAGACACACGTATAATACCTTAACGTCAGTATAAAGCTAAAGCTTACACACGAGAATTGTGCGAAGGGGTTTTGAAGAAGCCTGCATGCGTTGCTTGTGTCGTCGGATGCGAGTCGGGTCGGGTCGCCGAAAGATGGAATCGACGGATAGCCGTTCAGGGGTTGCCACATGCCGGGAGTCCGTGGCAGCGGCGTAAACGTCATCAGATTTTATCAGGACTCAGTAACGGCTTAACGCATGGCCGGGTGTAAGGATCCCTGCATACGCACGGCGCCGATGAAGTGGTGGAGTCGAGGAGCCTCGCCTCGAATGCATGCTCGGCTGCATTATCGCCCCTGGGTTGACCAGGACTGAGACATCTCTTTCGATAGCTCTGCAGCCTACTCGGTGTTCTCTACTCCGCTGGTTTATCAGCTCTACATCTGTCTTAACAAACACCCGAGATGGTCAGATCCGCAGATTATAGGCTCTCGTTATCTCAGACAAGTCCATTGTCTTCTCGTCGATCCCGCTGCAGGGAGGTATAAATTGTTTTCCATACGGAGCCCAGAGTGTGTTTAGAAGTAGGTACTCGGACGTTTTACTCTCCACTTATCTCTGATCATAAACATTGTACGAATGCTATTTTGGGGGTTCGAATATCTTGACAAGCTTTTATAATTCAAGTTTTCGATCGATAATTGCAACATTTGAACACAGTTTTCACCACGACGCCACACCCTTGTATTTTTAATGCAACGTTGGGTGCGTACGTAACGCCGCATGTTTGATGTGGATTACGTAACAGGTTGATTAATTCTCAAACCGGGTAATATTATCTAGAATTCATTCCACGGCGCTGATCATACTCTCGTATGGAGCCCTCGTTAAATTATCATTTTTCTCACTACCGCTCGAATATCATACTACTCTGTATCAAGTATGTAAGTAAGTAAGTTCAGCTTCGTATATAAGTTGCGCGAGAAACGACGACAAATTATTGGAGACAGCTCGAGACCTGACACGGGGGGTCCTGCCAGCAAGATATTGAGGATTCGAAGAAACTTGGTGCCCAATCAGGTCTCGAAATGATGTATAAAACAGTTTATTCGTTACAAAAATCCGCCCAATGGGTGCAATGAATGAGAAATCGAAATATTTTTACGAAATCGAATTTATGTTATTGCTTCGTTGCGATCACAAACGTATTGAATCCATTTGATAATAACATTCAAAATTCTTCCCCACGATTCTGAGAGAGTTACCTTGTGATTGTCTATCGGTGGATTACCTTACGCTGACAGCGGCTTTATCGGAGATTTTTGTTATTGAGTAAAAACACAACAGCAACGATTTATTATTAATTGTAATGCTAACGTTATCGGTTCTTGAATTATCTGCATAATTCAGTGACATTTTACGATCGGAGTGCTGTTAGTGTGGCGCTGAAAAAGGATTGAATATTGTTTTATAACGAGGCATTTGAATAAGTTTAGCATAGACGAGAGTCCACGTCACCCTTTGATTTATTTTATGTTCATCAGATCGTTTAAGCAGCGCGTATAATATTCATTAATTTATTCCTAACATACGTTAAAAAAAAAAAAAAGAAATTGAATTTCTTCCAAAAGTTATCTCACGATGCAACATGTATTCCACTGTTCTATGTAATATGAAAAGTTCTCTCTTTCTCTCTCTCTCTCTCTCTCTCTACCTCCAAACAACTTTCAACAAATGACGCGCACTTGTCCAGGGAACAATGTAGGTAGGTGCACATCGGGCTGAAAACAGTCGGAATCATCGGCGTTCGAGCCGTGCCGTATATATGATTCCGGCTGTTGGAGCCGACCGGTTCGACTAGCGGTACTTGACTGAAGACCAATTAAAAGATTTCGTCGACAGTTTAGATCAGCGGGGTCTTTTTCTTCCTCGCAGGTTTCTGGCCTCTTCCTGTCCGAGTAGTTCATCTTTCATCTTCCTCTCTCTTGTCTCGACCGCACTCACCGACTTTCTCCGGGGAGACACATGAGACCCGCGAATTAACGAACGGACGGGAATTCCACTGGTTTTTCGCTAATCACTGGGGCACCGCGTTCCCGCGATCTCGCCTCAGGCCCGAAGAGTGCGATTTATAAACGATTCGATATTGGCTCCTGTCTGCCTACCCTCGAGTCTCCGAGCCACTTGACCGTCTTCCTGCATCACTTCATCACTCGTAATAACATCTTATCCAGTCTTATCTCGGGCGGAAGGATTCCGTGTGTGTGTCTCGACGCCAGGCTGCAATCTCACGATCGGTGCACCGTCTTAGGGGTCACACCCGAGTCGGCTGCAATGGCTCCCTTACAGCTGATACGGTAAATCGATATTTGCATAGTTCATACTTCACTCCCAGGCAGCACTCGACCGACCCCCGGGCTATACGCGAGATTTCAATGCCCTAGGGTGTCCCTTCCACTTTAAAACGTATATGTATACCTACGTGTGTGCTCGACCTGGGTATCCTTAATTATATGCATTTAGTGTGCATAAATAATGCATTCTTAGCTCGAACCCTGCGATTACCACATCCGAATGGAGTGTTAAAGTTTATAGACATTTGTCAGTCAAGCATAACTACGCATAATTTTCACTTTATGGAGTCTGGTGTGATTTTGTGCCGGCTGAAATTCGCCGCGAAAGCTTCTCAGGTTGAAATATTGACGAATCTTCGGGTTACAAACTTCTTCGTTTTTAATGGCAGGTCATCGATTCTGTTATCCATCGAACATCATTGGGTTGAAATCTTTAATCGCGTCTTCGTCGTTCTTAGACATGATTAAATGCAAATTTTTAGTAAATGGATTTCGATTGGAAAACATTCAAGTCCAGCGTCTCGTCGTCAAGACCTTTCAATATCCGATCCGTTGATAACTCAGACTGAAGAAAAAATCTGTAATTACTCACACTAAAAAAGCTGAAACAATCCCATACTTCAGAGCAGCCGATAAAACAGAGTCTACGAGGCGTGGCACGGCACGCACGTGCCAAGTGCGCAATCCACACGAATCACGCATGATAATCAGGGAAGAGTGATTGTTTCATTTCTGACAGTCATAGATAGATGAAAATTCGAAGCTACAGAGTAACGCGCTCCGCTGCAGCGGGTTGAGATCGGATCGGAGCCGGTCGGCCACAGGATAAATTCCGTGGCTCTGAGGTGATCCGACGATCTGTCAGTCGACAGGAGCGAGAGCCAACCAGGCTTTGGTGATTGATTTCTCATACTCCTCAAGTCCTGCATCGAGTTTTACGCAGGCGGCCTGGTGTCCGGACTTACGCAACGCAAGTACGTTCGGCATCGACACGCAAAGATCCAATCGGCTCATGTAAGATGTGTTTGTGGTAGTATCCCAAGTCCTGACGTCTCTCTGTCTCACTTCATGTACATAGACAACCCGGTCTTGCCGCCTCCTCCGCCTCCTTCGCCTCTTTCGCGTTTACTCTACATACACGCACTATCAAACACCCGCCTGCACGCATTTGGCCTTTGGCAATCACGGCAACATTAATTCTCTTCCTCCGCTCGCCGGGCATGTACGGAACCTGTCATAATATAATTACTATTCTAACGGCGTCTGTTAATCCGCGATCGGATTGGCCAATTTTTACTGCAAATTCACCGTCGACTCAGCTGTTATTCCGCAGCTACTGTGTCCGAGTCAACCATAGTCGGACCTTTTCACCGCTCTTTCTTTGTGTACGGATGTAGGTGCTCCTTTTTTTACTCTCTCATCGTCAAACAATTCTCAACGCTGTCTTCTCAGTGAATTTCTGACACTTTGTTTTGTCGGCTTCGAAGCCTTCTTCGTGTGCGAGAAAGCGAGGACAAGCCTTAAGCCTGCCAGCTATTGACAGGGTTGGAAGAGGTATTGTCACGCGACAGTCGCTCCGGGTGCCAAGTGATGAGGCCGCGACTAGTTTTGAACGAGCACAATCCGATTCGTGATTAATAATTGCAGCGGTTATGTACGCGGCTTTGGTCGATGTGTGCACGTCTTCTTACGGAATACACCTCGCGTCGTTTAACAAAGATGAAGAATATAACGTTACATACGAACGTTGGCATCTGCGTCGCTCTCTCAATACCGACGTCTACACGAAGCACGAGAATGGAATGAAAAAGATCATTATTAAAAGATGGATTTTTTCCCGCAAGGGTCATCACACGATTTTTTTACTAATCATCCTTCGGTACGCGTTCGCATTAACAATATATTCGTTCGCACGATTCGCGTCCAAGCAAACGTGCCTCACCTAACGCTAACGAACTCGGTATTAAAACGTTAAACTTTTAACCCCGATATGTGCCACACGGATCAACACTTACTGGGATAGCCATTAGTCTCATGAATTGCTCACGTCTGTTGTGTTCGAGAAAAGGATGATCGCATAATTGACAAAGCTGCAAGCTGCTTCGACGATTCATAAAAACATCCTGAAATACATAGATCTTTTAACTTCACTTTCAGACCTTGAATCTTCCACCTAATTTTATATATTATATATTTTATATATAATACCTAATTTTCCTGTTTCCTTGGAATTTTCAGGACCGTTTGACGGGGCATGGGGGCATATCCTCGCTGGGTGGTGGGAACTCGTCACCGTATTCGGGGGCGCACCACCATGGTCATCGAGGAAATGGAAACGGAGGTGGCATGCCGCACCATGGAGGCGCCTCGCTTCCAACCGCCTCAGATTTCCAGCCACCATATTTTCCGCCGCCTTTTCCTTCGCACCATCACGCGCCCGCCAGTCCTCAGCACCCTGGTCTGGGACAACCTCAGCACCTCGACTACCTTGTCAGCGATCCGTACGCCCAATTGAACACGCTACATCAGCACCACTATAACCAACTATCCGCCGCAGTTACGGCTGGCCAAAGAAGCGGCGACCTCAGGAGGGACGCCGAGAGCATTCATGTGGTGAGTACAATTTCCCATTAGTTTGAGTTTCTCACAACTTCCATCACGGGTGCTACAACCGATGCGCCGAAACCTGTTCCAAAGGCAAATAGATCATACCGTACGCTTATTTGCAAGTCTAATTTTTCCGATCACGTGGGTAATGGGTATTTTTTTTTTTTAAACCGTTGCGGTTCAACCGTAGCCGGTGTAGCACAAATTTATATCAATGCCAATCCGGGCAGGAACCCATATTGTGCGTTCGATATATACCGACCAAGTCCAGGCTCGGTACTCAGATCCGGTCACGTGCACAGCGTGCTACCTCATTACAATGGTGTAGCCATGGCCACGTACATTATCTACGGAGCATTATCCCTACTTAGACGATCGACCCGTCGAGGAGCGGCGGGTAATAGCCGGTGGTATCGATCGATCAGACAGATCGAACCCAATACGTTTCACCGTGACATCATTGATCCCAATCGCGATGCTCCCCGAGAAGGTGACTTTGAACCCCTGTCGTGATATTTACACACCTCTTGAACCCACTTCTTCACCCAGACCTGTCCGATCCATCGCTTCTAGATTTACAGGGCTCAGAGCAGTCCTGAGACTTGATAAGATTCTTTGATTGATTTCGATTTCTGCTTTCTGTTTCCCGAAAAAGTTAAAACGTGTTTCAAAAATGTTCAATCCATCAATCGTGCCATGAATCATGCTTCAAATCAGTTTTTTTTCCTTGTCTTGATCGCTGAGGTCAGTAACAGTGTAACGAATCGATGATCGGCATGAATGATCTTCAAACTCTACAAAGTAAAAATTGGAGGAATCGTTTCTTCTCGGTACATGTACTCATGCAGTACCGTGAAAATGACGTGGCCTGGGCCTGGCTAGATTAGGTCAGATTAGGTAAGGTCAGGTTATCTCGAAAGGAACGTGGAGATGTAACGAAACCTGGTTACAAGGAACTCTGCACTGCTGCTTCCACGGTTCTTTCGGTTCTCTATAAAAGAAAAGGCACATTTTTGTCTCTATTTGGCCTACACTCCTTGCGCCAGAGATTTATTAGCATACGTGATTCGCCCCGTGACGAGGTGGGAGGAGGCCTGAGGCACGAGTCACAAGATACTCGAGGGGGCCAAATGTCACATTTCCATATTTTATTGTGACGACTATGTACCGGGTTTACCGTTGTTCGCAAAGCCTTACTCACCGCCTGTTCCGTACATCTCCAGGAATATATTCTTATGTCGGCAGGTTGTACATGTTTCGGTATACACTTATAATAATTTCTATACGCATGACAAATTTTACACCACGTAACTAACTGATAGTTTATCTCCCCGTGAGATCAGTTTCCTATTTTTCACATTTATTATAATACGATATTTGTTTTTCGGCCTGTGTACACAGGAAAGGAACGACCGGATTTCATGATTCTTTGAATGTCCCACTCATGAATTCCTTCAGCGTAGTCTTTTAATTGCGCCTTCTTCATTTGCATGGAAATCTTCATTCCGCAAACCCTTGTAGGATATTTCGTGATCACAGGTACTAGTTGTACGACCGCCCGACAGAGGAAAGTCTCGAAACTTGGTTCAAATAATAGAGAAGGGGAATATCTGCAATTGGCGAAATGATACCGCAAAACCGCCTTCAGCGATACTTGCGAGCTCGAAGTCACGTACCTACTTACATTATGTCTGCAGATCAATGGTAGGACAATGATTTCGTTAGATAGGTATATTCGTAGGATTGAATACTCGAAATCAAATGCGACGGTACGTTTCTGTAACGGGTTTCGTACAACGGCCGGGACATATGTGTCCTTGTGTTCTCGTCATCTCTCTTACTGCTCTCTTATTGCCCAGCACCTATCGTCATTGATTGGTTTCAACTACAGGAAAAGAGACAATCAAAAACGTGTTATGAACCATCGAGTGAAAAATCTTTCCATCGAGATTCGCTGTACCCAACCTATTGTCCGTCCAAATATCCGGGAAGGAAGGTCTGAAACTTTCACGTGTTGCAGAACAGCGAGCCTCTCTTCATTTCTCTCTCTCTCTCTCTTTCTCTCTCTCCTACGGTTTTCGTTCTGTCGTTCTCTCTGCCTCTGTGCCCGATAATAATAGAGGCCCGCCCGAGGAACGCCTTGCTTTCACAAGTGAAGCAGGAAAAGAAGAAGAGAGAAGAAAAAAATCACCCTAATTATCACCGAAGGACAGTTTAACGTTGTGCGAAATATGCCGGAGGTGTCGCGTACCCGAGTCGTTGTGCAAAAATTGGGCCTGCCCCGGTTTTCTTTCCCTATTTTTGCAACTGTATATACGATGAAATTCGAGCAGACCTAAGGACGGCATCAGGTGAGCTCGGTTGGGGTGGCCTTCGAGGAATCCTCCGAAACGAAATATTTTGAAAACCGCCGTGAACTCAGGCGGTTAAGTCAGGAGCGTTTCAGTCTCGCGAATAGTTCAACGCGTGTATAGTTGACAAACTATGCAACGTCGTCTTACCTCCCTTCCGATGCCGAGCCATCTTCTTCGCCAATTCCATTTCTGGACCAGTAAGCCAAATTGACCTCGGCGGAGTCAATCGTTGGTGTAGATCCTGCTGTGAAAATTAATAATCATTGGCGGTAAGAGCGACTTACTCGCTGTTCGTTCTGCAGTAAATGCCGGAAACGTTGAGCGTAGTTCGGACTGCGATCATCGTAGGGGTAGGAAGTTTCGACTATACCCAAAGCGAGTTTTAATCACTAAATCGAATCCCTTGGATCGAAGGAAGAATGTTGTTAATTTGATTTTCAATACAGGCGGGCCATAATCGCGTGCAGCGAAAATGCTCCGTCGACAGACTCTTCTTAGTCCGAGAGCTTAAGTTTTGTTCCGCTTATACAAGGTGCACGTCGGCCAGGGTGCAGAGTAATTTACTTATTAAGTTCTGGTTAGACCTTCGACATTCCCTAGAGGCAGATGCCTCGCGGGTTAGCTTTGAGGCAAATATGCCAAGAATTACTGAGCCCAAGATTCAAGACAAGCCGAAGGGTCTTTACACCCACCGATCCGTTAGCACTCAGCTATCCAACGATGAGATGGAAGATGCGGCTGCTTGTCCGTACGCCCTTTAACAATCTATAAAATTAGTTCTTCCCCCGTTTTTCCCCTCATCGAATCGGCGTTCATCGAGCTGCGGACGCGAGGACTGATAATGTATAAGCTATTCGGAGAATACTGTTATCCGCATGCAAGCGGCATAGAATTGAAGCGGCGTTGACGAATCAAAAATACTCCAGAATCAGGGGCTCCGAGACGAGATCACAATGCTAATAATCAGAGCCGAGTGGCCTTTCGGACCACCCAGCAAACGCGCTTATCCTGCACCCTGTCCTGCGGATTCATCTTTCGATCCCTCTTTCAGCCCCTAGCTAGAGCGATCCCCGAGCGAACCCCATGCCTCTATCATTCGCCCCAGTTGATCCGTTCTTAGTATGAGCTACACACGCACGCAATGCTCAAACGCCTCGCATTGCTCAGAGCATTTTTAACGCGAGGGTATTTAGAGCGGGGAATTTTGGGTTATTGTGCCGCACCCCCTTCGGAGTTAAGTTGTACGGACGGGCTGAGTCCAGGTTTGTAAACTGCAGGGATGATCCTTTCCTGCAGGTCTAGAATCTTGCAGGATCCGTTTGCCGATCTGTTGCGGTCCGCTTAGCTGGTTTTACGCGGTTTCTTTCACCCGTATAAGTCCGATTCGTATCCTTTATTTGTACCCTTATACGCAACGACGGTGAGCGCACTGATTGCTCATCGTCAGCGTCGCGAATTAGCGTTTTTGCACACGTTGTGGGCAGAGAAACGAAAGAAACGGACGGTAGAAAGTCGGTCTAGCTACTTTTCGCGAGAATAGTTGATACCCACTTCGTACATTCGTACAGGCCGAAGAAGAAGTCTCGAGATGAAGACGTTTACTCGCGTGCAGGATGTCGCTTGCCGAGATAACCCGACCGCGGGATATGGACGTAATATATCACTGATTTCATCAGGACGAGGAACTCCTTCCTTATTGTCCTGCAGCCTCCTCGTACGGATGCGCTGATGGAGGATAATCGCGTTCGAGTTTGCAAGAGAAAAACGATACGGACTCAAGCCTGGCTCGGGTAGGTGAAAATCATTCCGATGATTGGTCTGATCTATAACCAGTTTCAGGATGACGGAAGCTGCAGCGCGATCGATGAAATTAGTTCGATCAAGATAAGGAAAACGTAGGTATACTGCAGCTGTCTCCTGTCTATCTCTACGCGTGTTTACAAGTCGATTCGTTTTGCCAACACGGTTGTGGGTTCGCGGTAGGTAATGGAAAAAAATTGCAACGATCATAAACGCAACTTCATCCCGTCCGCCGCAGAGGTGAGCGCGTTTAACAAGAGAAAGGCGATCACATTTCATCTCATTAGTATCGCTCGGTGTATTATACCGGCTCTGTACACCATGCGTACCAATTTATAACCATCGTGATGTACGGGAGCGATATAATTCGCCCGATCATCCGATCCCCCTTCCGTGTGTGTATCGTTTGTACGTGTATCGTTCATTAGCACGAGACTATCGCGTGCTTTTTACCGCGTGAAAGTGCCACTCAGAGAATAAAACCTAATCAAACTTCAGCTCGACTATCACGAGGTTAGTGTAACCATATTTATTCATTTAACCAGAGAAGTCAGCTGTGTTTTAGTCGGACGAGCTTCTTATCGACAAAATGGTACCTCATTTCGAACAAGAGTTTCTCTTATTTCTGGTCTCGACCTTGACGATGCTGAAAAAGCTTAGTATACATTGATCTATGAAGCTTTTTTCGTTTGGTAATCGTCGAGCGTTCGAAAGCACGAGCTTTCTTCGTTCTTTCTCTGGTTAATTGAGTTGCTCATTACACTGCAGCGCCAGTTCGGAGGATTTCACCTCGGCTGACGAAGACGTAATTCCCAAGAAATCACATCGCGATCAGCGCAGTCAGAGATCATCTCTCGTGAGTAAGAGAGGGCAGAGAGCAAAAACTCGCCTTGTTCAGATTCTCCGGATTATCCGTGCCGGGTACGACGACGCGACGGTGTGAAAAAAATCTAGCGCGAAGCTGGCTTATCAATCTGAACTTTGTGAACCTAAACGACGCGCGACGCTTCGGGCAGGCAATTTTGTCGTCCACCCGCGGCATTCTGCCCCTTGGCGTGTCTGCCTACGAGAAGACGGAGGTGGAGGAGGGGGAGGGGTTCGTGATAAAAGTATGGAAACGGCAGCAGCACAACGAGCAATAAAGTAGAATGCATTATCTGGACAAGGAATCGTTGAAATTTCACCTGTCTTCTTTGCGGAAATGAAAGAGCGGCGACGTCGCATCGTCGACTGATGGACGAACAAACAATTTGCCAACGGTCAACCGGCGGTTGTAAACCTACCTTATACCCACCGTATTCGCATTGTCGCAACTCCGCGACCACAGCTTGGCCCAAATCTCTGCTTTTCCTTCCATCCACTTCTCGTGGGATGCGATTAAAATTCTGTACGTATACGGATTGCGTTTTAGTTCTTAGAAAACTTTCTCAGCTCAAGTTAAAGTCTTTTACCTCCTACCAGCTCAATTACACCGCTATCTCAGTATTTCCTACGCTTCCGCTGCGAGCCGCAACTTTATTATATCGCTGTAACAAATCTGCCCGTTTTTAAGAGGAGTTTTAAAACGAACCAAAAGAAAAAAATTAAAGGAAATGAAAACGCTGTTATTATTTCTTCGAATTCAACACAACGCAACTCGTATCGACTGAACTTTAACCCTCAGATCTGTTCACCCAAGTCGACGACGACGTGTGAAGTGGATTGCGCACGGAAATTAATACATGAAAATTAACATTATAACTCTTGACGAGGAAGTGGAGTTTCGTAATGGATCAGAAAAAATAGACACTATTGTGAAGAATCGTCAGAAGCATTCGTCGAAGTATCAGTTTTACTTCTCCTACATCACGATGTCAAAAAAAAACTAAAAGAAAGATAAGAATCTCGTGTAATTTCTCGAGTTTCTGCGAAAAAATAAAGAATAATCCATTCATTACAGTCATTTTAGATGTATAAAATAACTCTGGCGAAAAGATCCTGTTTAATTTCGCTGCTGAGCGATGACGTGACTTCCGGATAGTTGGAAAACGACAGTTCAGCCTGCGAAGGATCGGTAAATTCCTGAAATACGATACGCCAGAGGTTACAAGTCACGTAGAATGAGGAATAACCGCTAAAACCGACATAAATCTGTGCAAAGTACGAAATTCCCAACTTGCATTATAACCCTATCGTCCAGTCATCGTCGTACGACTACTCCACTGTGGGAATTGGGTCTCTCTTCTCAGTCTTGTCTCGTCTCGTATCGGAGTCCCTCCAGCTCGAGTGGTACCCACCTCTACATTTCGACGACGTATACTACGAGAGATGCAGCAGCAGCAACAGCAGCAGCAGCAACAGCAGCAGCCACTGCCACCGCCGACGCGACGTGATCTCTTGCTGACGGAACTTGTTTCTCTTGGGGATTGCGTAGGTCTGGATATATATGTGCCTGCATGTGTACACGCGGCCGTTCTCTATCCTTCGTAAATGATTCGCTTAGGCAGTAGCTGCGGAGTCGGTCTCGCCGGTTTAGCCCGATGAGCTACTGCCGATGCCGGCTCGATCTCTATGCCGACGCCCCATTCAATGGGTCCATGAGTACCTACCAGTGAAAGATCTCGGTGTAAATCGAAACGCTATCACCGCAGCACTTAACTTTATTTCACCGCTTCCTCGCATTGTCGGCATCTAATTGTTCTCCGAAAACCAGCGTCTTCACACCTCCCGAATCCTGCAGCAGGCTCAGTCCGTATATCGGGACTGAGAAATTCTCTTCACAACGATCTACACGAAAAGTTGACGCTGCTTTCCGCGCGATTAGCGAATCGACGATATGTGAGAATGTCGGGGAAAACGGTAAGGTTACACGGAAAATTAGTCGCACATCCGTCACTGTCGATCGAGCATTTAAACGTTGCGCTGGGAATGATCACCGCGCAGGATCCGACTCGACTTTAATGACTATATCAGGAATCACAGGAAAGAATCTTGGCTAATCGTACATGAAACGTTCGAACCGTGCGTGAGCCTAACCATGTGATCGTTCTTCAAGTATGCATTCTCTGTTACACGTTCCTGCAGTTCACCCGATAGTAGGTACCTACGAGACCTCAGCATCGACGATGGTAGGTGCACGCAAAACGCGTGAACGCGGTAACGGGCACGTCGAATGATAAAGTGCGGGTACGTTGATCGGATTCCCGTACAGTTCGTTGTGGCAAGCAGCGATTCGCCGAGGAATTATTATCAAAAGGTTGAGACGAAAGGCAGAGTTGGCTCGTTAATTATACCTGTGGACTTCGAAGCCTCACCAGCCGCTCCGAGAAACCCGGTAGTGAGTGATTCTCGCGCGTCTTTACCGTCTGGCAAACAGGTCAGATCATCTTACACGTCGCCGCTGCACTTTGACCCGTCCGCTCGGCCTTCGCGGGACTCCATACTCATCTTCCTCGAGCACACAACAAAATTCCCTCGCTTAACGTCTTGCGTGTCTGCCTGCCCGTGCGAGTACAGCAGTCTCTCCACGATCAACGATCGCCTCCCCCTTCCTCGTCTTTGGACCGTCCGACAAGATATTCTATGATAGAAACTCCAGTGTCATATCCCGGATGACCTGGCGCTGATGGGCTTCGCTTTGCCATATGGTACCACATGATATTCTCATAACGTCTGCAAGTGGCCTAAATTTGGGTGTTTCGAACCGCAGAACCATTCAGGGGATTGTTCTTTTCTATAGACCGCATTGCCAGGGAAACAAATCGACAAAATTGTATCTCATCGTACGGGGGTTCGGTGTTTGGTAGCACCAAACTCCAAGCGTCATGTGTTGAAATAGAGATGAAATAATTAATGTGATTATCTACTCTCCTAATCCAGCTATAAGATAAGCAATCTGGACCGAAGTGGACTGGTGTTAAATCTGCAGTAGAACAAGTGAATAATTCCGTCCCCGTGAGTATTTGTTGTGCACCGATGCCCTTGGCGTGAGTAATTCGATGGTCTGTGCTGGAGTTGAATAAGATAGGTTACACGTGGGTCTTGAGTTAGATGCGAATAAATGGCGTATAAGCGATTGAGTGACGGTTAAACAGACAGCGTGGATAATCAATCGTCGTTAGTCAGCCGGTGCTGGCTTTTGTCTCGTTATATCCGGCCAGAGGTATACAGACGATTTGCGATTACTTAGGAAGGAGCGCGAGCATCTTAGCTCCGCTGGTGCATCT
The DNA here is from genome assembly GCF_021155765.1 of Diprion similis. Lineage (NCBI taxonomy): Eukaryota > Metazoa > Arthropoda > Insecta > Hymenoptera > Diprionidae > Diprion > Diprion similis. The sequence goes on along the minus strand of NC_060110.1, from coordinate 20,225,589 downwards.
CAGGCAGATATATCGTCGGGCATAATACGTCTTCCATTCGCTTTGCAAGTGACACATTCACTCTTCGCGATAGGATAGAACAGACAAGACACGTGGGTAGGTAGGTAGGTAGGTAGGTAGGTAGGTAGGTAGGTAGTTAGGTACTTGATGCACTTCAGTCAAATTGGCTTGCACGCGGCTTGTGATCGCTTTATAGTCCTCTGTTAGTCCAGCCAGGCCGCTTCACCTCTACCAGCACGCACTGATATGCATAAAAGGTAGAGTCCGAGCATGCAGCGCGAGATATACCTACATTATACCACTTCCATGACGATAATTGCCTGGGAACTGTAACAACACCAGAAGGATCAATTCCCCCGACGATTGGCATATTTACAATCATTGCCACCTATTTTCTTCGCTCGTTTAACATCACGGCTATGTAGATAGGTGGGTCATGATAATATCCGCTGCACGCATATTCCTTTCGAGTCGTAAATTTCCTCCCGCTGTTCGAGGTGATATGTTTATTCGTAATACGTTGTCTTCATTATACCTGCTACGTCTACGGATGGAAATGTCTCGTCCAGCCTGCCCTTTCGAAAATTAACAACTTTGTTATATCCTTCAATTGAAGATTGCGCAAGATGAAATGGTTTCAAAAGTATTATGTGCGCAGCTCCGCCTTAACGCGTACGCTTGACTCGAGATCTCGCGGGTACATAACACGTGAAAAGATTTGCTCGCCCTAATAAGTTTTGCTGCAAACTGACGTTAACATGATTTAATCGATGTTGGCACACGCTTCGGCCATATAACGAGTAGCTGTGGGCACTGAGGTAAGTCGTATATATTCCCTACGCGCATTCAAAAAGAAATATTGATGACACGGGTAAATCTATCGGTCGTCCTTGTTCCCATCAATGTTGCGCAGCAACCAGTTTATTACAAGTCTATATAAATATTACGCGCAGGCAAATGATTCATGGAATTTCGATCTCTATTTTATGTTTTCAACATAATATATATATATATATATATATATTACACGACGAGGCGCAAAGACGGACGAAGATTAACCGTACCGATCATTGGCATTTTAATCATCATATCAACTCACATTTACCCGTTCTCCAATCACCATGGAAACTACAACCGTCCTGCAGTTGCCTCATGGAATTACGAAAATAACATGTCCTCGGGTTACAAAAAAATAAAAACATGAATTAAAAATTTGTATGGATTATTCGTACAAATAAGTAACGCTTATAACGCATGCCTGTCAAAATTTGAACTATAAAAATAACAATAGTAATAATTTAACTCGTCAGTACGAAGCAGTTTGATGAAAATATGGATTTCTCTTGTATTGTTTCAGACGAACATGCATGCCTCGTTTCCCTACGATGGTGGTCGAGGCAGCGGTGGAGGTGGGGGCGGAGGCGGAGGTCGAGGCGTCGAGTACGGCGGCGTCCGGCGTCCCGACGCCCTTCTGCCACCCCCGGGACTCGACCAAACCGACCTAGTGCTACACACGAGCCTCGTTGACGACCCCCAGGTGAGCGACGATGTACGTAATCGAACAATTTTCTTATTATTTATATTATTTCAATCTTATACTTTCGGCCATAAGAATCAGTCAGATAAATTTAAGCCTGGGTACAGAGTTTGTTAAAAGCTACGAGAGCATGCAGTTTTGTGTTGAGAATCTACGCGTGAGCAACAAACGACGAATCGATGAACAAGTAAGATTCCTGCACGCATATGATATGAGAAACTCGGCCCTTTTTGATGACGCAATTTCGGCGATCATAAACCTTCGGCAAGTTTTGTTTGATCCGATCTTCGTAGTCTTTTTTTCTTCTTGTTTTTTTTTTTTTTTTTTTACCTCGTTTCTTACGCTGTCATCGGGAAAGTACCGTTGTACGATCGTCGAAGCCGCATTGCTTGGTAATTGGCTTTTGCCAATATCTCTGGCCCTGCATCGATCGATGGATCGATCGACTGATCGATCCCTGTATGATCGGACTCGATGTCCTGGTAAAAAGTTATTAATATAATTATACCTTGATCAGTGACAATTATTATTCTCGAGGGTTAAAAGAGCCTCATGTCTCAACGCTCTTCGGTCGCTCTTGCAACGCCTTTGCATTTTCTTAAATACATACGTCGATCCAGAACGTCTCGGTTACACCCAGCGAATATCAATGCATACGTAACTCTACGGTCGCGAAAGGAAATTCAAATACTCGAGGTGGACATTCCTCGAACGGCGAGCCAGTTTTGCAATATTATAAATCTTGTTAGCTAGGGCCTTAAATCGTTATCGGGTCTTTGTACACCGAAATGAACAAGCCTGGCCCGCTTTCGCAACGTTGCAGACCATCGTACGTTTCGGCCTTTTTATATATTCGTGACGTGGTTTCGTGATTTGGCGACTGAGTGAATGAAATATTGAGAGAATGAAAATGGGGAAATTTTTAAATATAAATCGGTCTTAATCGAAAGTTAGGAGAAGAGAGAAAACCGTTTAAAAAATATCCAGGAACGTTATTTGAAATGAAAATTGTTAACGGAAAAACTACTCTATTGTGTAAAAGAAATCAATCTTACCAAATTCGAAAAACAACGAGCTGAGATATCACCGATTTTAGCAAAGGTTTTATAGTTAGAACGTTGAAAATGATGAAATTCTGGTAATTTTGAAACTTTTTTTTACAAACAGTTATCTTCCCGAAGTAAATAAAAATAAATTTGTATAATTATCTACGGTAAAACAATTGTTCATTGACAATTACGTTCGCGCTTTATGCTCGTAGCTATACAACATAACGGAACAATGTGCCCCAAACAGCGTCAAGGAACGTTATAAGGTTAAGAGTGAATATCTCTCTCGGGTCGCGTTCATCCGCGGTAAATTAGACGCACGTGAACACAAGGAATGAACGAACGGACGAAAATTACACCGGCATGGCAAAGGGATCAGTATTATACATCTAACGCGGGGCATCGGCATTATTTCTAGGCGCGGTGTCTAACCACGAGTTCGAAAATTATATGGGTCCTATTTTTGGGTCCGGCGAAACGTCGTCGACGGAATAACGCGAGAGGGAGAGAGAGAGAAAAGAGAGGGAGAGAGACAATTAGGAGAAGGAGATATACCGAAGCCCCTGCATCACTCGAGCTCAGCATAATTACAATCGAGGCCTGATTTTCGGCGGCGTCATTCACGAATAATAATTAACTTCTTAATCTATTTTAAATTATGATGAACCCCACACTTCGTATTGAAGAAAATGGCCGTCCGGCTCCTCTCCCAGCCGGTCATGGATCACCTCCAGCTAATGTCACTGGTGCATCGCGGTGAGCAGCATCCACACCAGAAATGCACGCTCTTGCACCTTCCATTTTTCTCTCTCTCTTTACCTCGTACACGCCGTATGACAGTTGTAAGAATGAAAATAAAGGAGAATGTATTAGGAAAGGATCGCGTCCTGCATATCGCGGGTCCTCTCGACTCAATTGCCACAGAGACACACAATAACTCGGTGCGGCAGCGTAATGTCGGTGATTTATCACCTTTACTGTGATAAGTTTACTCGAAACGTCGGGATCCGAAGTACGTAAGGAGAGAATGGAGTAATAATGCGCCGATGCACAATCGCGCGATGCGCTTGCAGGCGAATAAGGCTGAAACTCATAATCTGCAGAGACGTGTGGGTGCCTTACATACGATGTGTGTCCGCAGGTGCGGTATAAATACCCGCAAACGTGGCCCACACGCACGTATGCAGCCTCGCACTGCACGTACCTTATACCTTACACCTTATACCTTATACCTTATACCTTATACCTCTGCCTACTTACTGCACTTGAGGGTACACGCTCGGCATGCTTTGTAACACGCGTATCCCATAAGACATCGCGCGTCCGTTCCGACATCATTCCTCATCCGTCCAGGCTCTCCTGGGATATGTAAATATTTGCGAGCGATTATTATCGTGATTATTATTGAAAATTATACGTTTCACGGGGTATTTATTTATTCACGTGCGCGGTGATCGCTTCGAGTGTATACCGCATGTGTGTATACATATATAGCATGCACATATGTACGTACATACACATTGTGTCATCCGTTTACTATGTGAACTCAGGCTCGAGTCAACGCGCGAAATCACACACCTCCGAAGTGTTGGGGTAAATTCGCTGATGTGTACACGTTTGCGAATTATGTAATGTCATCGCAAGCCCGCTTATTAGGAGACGTTTGTAGTATGTACCTACACTCGAAAAATTCCCGAAAAAACCGCCAAATAATAGGATAAAGTTCCGAACCGCTAACGGCACCCACTTATCTTATTTTTTATTCTTGACTTGTACTTTACGCGCTCCGAGCTAACTTTATCTGCAAGATTTATAATAAAAGTAAACACACCTGCCAGCGTGATTCTCGATGCAAACGAAATACGTTTTCAGGTATTCTGCAGCAGTGTGGAAACGTTAGAAAAATCGAAATTTTCATCATGAATAAATAATTTTCCAATTTTCAATCGAAAACAGTAATAATCCGTCAATTTATGCTCAAGGTTTAAACTTGATTTTAAGTCCAATGTAGAGTACACGTGGATGAAGATGTCAGTTGGGATCACACATGTTACGATTTATTATACGTATAAGGTTGGACTATTTTTCGTTGGCGTCCTGTTCTACCGAGGCTTGGCTGTTAATCTAAGCTGGTTATACGGTCGCCTAATGAAACAAGCCTGCTACAGGTGCCCAGATTATTTTGTTCAATTTTTTTTCTCGTCTTCTTTCTAATCCTCGTCACCTCGCAGCGTGATAATTTCAGTTCAGACGTGTTATATGATTTCGTGTTAGGTGGATGGACAATAAATTTAGGTCTTCATGGACAAAGGTTCACATTCCTCTGTACGCTTCGATATACTTTCCATTATAAATAGCGTGGAAAATTTGATTTGCTTTGATTTGAGGCATGCGGTCCGTGACGGTGGTTCAAAAAAATATCTCGAATCTCCTCAGGCTGCTGCTTCTCATTTTCTTTATCTTCTTACTTTTCTTCTCTTATCTTGAACACATTCTCGCAACTGGGATACCTACGTCCAGGGTCGTTTGATATATCTGCGATCGTGCAAAGATGTATAAGCTCGGCAGTCGAACAACGCCAAAACGAGGCGAGCCCACCGCTATCTCGAATACGTAGAAACTTTTTATTCCTCCTCCTTCTCCCCCTTCTCGGTAATTCCATAATTGCGCATAGTTGACCCGTGTTCCGGAATCCGAGGTGGAATTTTTCGCGGGCGCGACTGCAGAGACAAAACAATTCGAAAGCACGGTCCGAGACGTGAAATGTAGTTACATATATAGGGAAGAACTGTCAAGCTCGGATGTAATTTTTGCAAAATAAAAAAAACAACCTTTCTCACAGCTTCGTAGAAACGTTGCGTAAAATTTACAAAAGAATGTGAAAATTATAACTGAACAGAAAAAAAAAAAAAAAAAAAAAAATGGCGACGAGATGGAAGAAAACGGAAGCCTGTAATGCAGGTGGCTTCGTTCGGGCTTATAAATGTGTTACCGCAATATAATACACGTGAGCATCGAACGAAGAACCCGTTTATTTCTTCAACGTTATAATCCTGCGGGCCAGAGATAGGCTAATTAATAATAATTAGGCGGACTTTGCCACCGAGGCGTCGAGACGCGGGACGACAGCTAATCACGTTACGGGATGCTCTTGCAGATATAATTAAGTGTAACAAATTGAGTCGCTGCTTGTGAAAACGGAGATAGCAAAGCCATCAGGGTCAGAGCTCGTCGTACCGTAAACGTGTGTGGCTAACCAGGTAGCGTTTGAAATAAGGCGAAAATATTTTACAGAAGAATCGCCATTTTTTTTCCCTCAATCTCGGGTGCATAACACGGCGGAATAACCTTATCGCAAAGTTCAATACATCGAGTCTTTGACCGATGGCCGAGAGGCGCGTTTTATATTAAAAATGGGAGGGGGAGGGGAAGTCTTCTGACCTATCTCGGGTATTGTTATTACCTCGAGTAACGTTTTATGATATTGTAATATCAGGAAGAATTTAATTTAAATATTTTCGGATACGTATTATACTCCATCTGGTTTTCAGAACCGGATATCCTCACGGATTTTATTGCATACGTTTGATCACTCAAGCGCGCCCCAAGTTTTCACAAACAAAACGTATATACGATGTGTCCCAATTTACTTTTAATCAACTTCAGTCAGGCATTCCATCGAAATTTTTCAATCCGCCAGATATTTAGCCAGGAAAAAACTGCAAGCTATTTCTCTTATCTAAATATAATCTGCACGCATTTCTGTGCACAGTGTGTTGAATGTCCAAAGTTTTGAAGTTTCTTTGAAGTTTTTAACAGAGTTAATCATATTTACATACATACATTACATATCATAAAATATGTAATAACTAAACTCATTTATTGATTTCAAATTTTCATTATTCAGATCGAATGGAATTTCGGAATTCAATACTGCGTGGCTTTTCCGAGGCAAGGTAATTTCGATATTCATGCGTCTAATTCCTTACATTCTTTCTATTTTCAGAACACGAACGTCGACGATGGGGGTTTCATGAACGATCTGCCTATCCTGAAGAGTAAGTAGACAACAAATTCTTCGATATCCAATAGTCCAAAATCTTATTCTTCCCAAACGTTGAAACGCATTTCCCTTTGGTTATCATGGGGGGTTTCATAGAACACGCCGGATCTCGACGCAGGCAAAAGTGCAGGAGCACGTCGTCTCGGCTAGATCCCTGACAAGAGTCTTGGTGTATAGACTTGAAAGAAGAGAATCCGAGACAGGTTCGATACAGGCAGAGATAGTTAGCGGAAATGATCGGTGTTTTCACTCTGATGTCACATGTAGACGGAGGGCAGTTAGGTGCACCAGGCGGTCCAGCGGGTTACGCAAGGCTTATCCACTTATCCATTTACCTCCCGAGGATGTGTTACAGATCGTTATTCGCTAGCTGACCGACCATAAGGAGACTTGCGGACGTCACTGCGGACTTAGAACCGATACTCGTCATGCTTCGACGTCGGACGTATCCTCGACGGTAAATTGGACGTCCCTGGCAAATGCGGTCCGGACAGACGTCAGATTTTAAAACGATTCTGAAACCCACTATTCTCGACGTCCACTCCTCTGTTCCCAACTTTATTGGCTCTAATTTCGAGCGTGTCTGAATGTTTCTCTCGGGATATGGGATCTGATGTACCTGCCTAGCCTTTGAATACGTTCATACTCGACATCATATTCGTCTACCGTTGGTATAACGTGCAATTTCTCATAATATAAATATAGATTTCGAACAATCGTCTCGTGTAATCTTCGAGAAAGCATTAATATTGGGAAACACGTCGCAAAATCGGAAGGCAAAGAGCGTGAAAACAGCCGAGGGTAGCCTGCACGGGTCGCGTAATGAGGCATATAATAACCTCGGGTGACATTCGGACAAACAACCATCTGTATATGGGTTTGTTGAAGCACGTCAGGGTCCCCGTGCCGATGAGTATTTAGGAGAGTCCCGCCCCGAAACTGCGCCCCGCAGACAAATTACAATGACAATACGAAATCGGATCCCTCGCCAAGGGAGCATTTAGGGTCTCTCTCCCCGCCTTTACCCCCGTAGTCAGCTTCACTCTTACTTGTTCCGTTTTTTCTTTTCTCTCTCTCTCTTTTTACCCTCGTTCCTTTTTTCCTTCCAGTCTCCGCTTCGCACCTCTCTCACAATATACTGGTAATTCTATAGCATTTGTACCTTTCTACTATTGTGTATTCCGAACAGTCTATTATATTGTTCTTCCCGCCATGCCACCGTTAGCGCCTGCCAACGACTCACTCGCATCGAACACTCGTCTCCGGTTCGCTACTGCGGGTCTTTTAAAATGCGTTATACGTTTTTGAGGAAGTGGCCAGGGGGACGATTGGTTAGCCTACACCAAAAACCAACCTCGCCTAAATACCAACGTCGCACAAAGCGCGCGCAGCCTGGCTTATTAGCTTAATATTTAAGGCGGGGGTACATTGTAGACGATCGGCAGGGGCGAGGGATGGCTGAGATCTTCGAGTGCCCGTTGTTACGGTTGCCATTGTGGTCTAATAAGCAGGTAATCTACCGCCATATGTGGTCGACTTTCTACGTTTCATTTTACGCGCTCGGTACACGCGTTATATGGGTACAAAAGGTAGATGTAGATACCGGGGCGTATCTGGCTACGTAGACTCGGGCAGGTAGGGGACTCTCGTTATTACTCGCGCGGGGCTCGACAGATCGTTGGAACGATATTTGACGGCTAAATACGATCGGTGCTGACAAGATGGGAGGGATTCCTGCGAGTACCTATTTGTACAGCGATATTTGGTGGATCGGAAGAAAAGAAACAGAGAAATGAAAATATACGAGTAGATGGGCAAACAAAGCGCGGGTCGTTCGATTAGGTAATGCCAATTAATTTCCTGTACCGACGCGGCTTTCTACATCCGCGCCAGCCGATATATCGGCTATATACGCACGTCTGTGACCCAGGCTGACTGACAAATGAACGAGAAGAGAGAAATCTTATCGGCTCAAATAGATCGCCGAGTGGAGGTACCGGTAGCAAACGGACGAACGAAAGAAGGAACGCCCGGGTTCGTTGGTGATCGAGCTCTCGCCGGCTGGCTTCAGGAGGCATTACGCTTCTCGGAAGCCAAGGTACAATTAATTTTATCTTCATTCTTTCGTCATACCACACGGTATACGAAATCGCCTCGCCTCGCCTCGCCTCGCCTCGCCTTTCCTCGCACGACGTTCCGCAGCCGCCGAGCGATCCAACGAATTGGAAGCCCTGACTCTGACTGGCATGGCAGCGCCAATCGAGCACCGCGGCTTCGCAGGATCACAATGACGGAGAGACTCGTCCTGCGCCAAGCGGTGCAATCGTTAAATCTTGACGGTAGTTCCGCGGCCGCATCACAGAGCCGAAGAACCGGCCAGATACAGAGGCTAGAGAACTCCTGACCGCCGCGCCGGTTCCACGTTGCACTCACGGCTTCGATCTCGTATCGATCGGAAGTCACTCTTCGCGTCCGCTCGAAGGTACGCAATACCCACACGGACACGCGTATTGAGGGATCGAGGTATGGGCCCAATGGGCCCACCGCCTACACCCTTTGCCGTTCTTTGCTTGTTGAAATCAGAAAGAAACAGCCGCCTGGCGATATGCGGCAGGCATCAGGGCACAATGAAACAGAAATTGAAGAAGCAGAGAGAGAGAGAGAGAGAAAGAGAGAGACGAAAATCACAACGGAGGAATCAAAAGTCGAATGATAATGTCCGGAGACAGTAGCAGATCTTATCTCGGACCCTACTTGCTTGCCTGTATATTTTACACAGGCGAACCGCGTACCGGGTGCCTTTATCCATCCGTTTATACCCCGCTTATCCACCGCTTATCCATCAAGAGATCTCTCGGCATGGTAGACGCCTCGTGTAACACGCATGGCTCAATGAGTATTCAAAAAAGGTTTCGACCGATCGTATGGCCGGATTAATATCACGGTATATATGCAACCACGGTTTCGTTATCCCACTTTTCTAGCCTGCATGCCTGCACCAGCTTCTAATTCTATTTTTTTTTTTTTTTTTCATCGTTCACCGATCCTCTTTCGAAGGAACGAATGCCCGGCAAACGGTCAACTGTAATTGGAGTTACTTTTTCATTCCCGGGAAATAGTCTTCGGCTTAGAAATCTTGCATATCCCGAGCTTTCACACTCAGCTTACCGAGCCACTTTATACGTTCCGTAACGTACGGCGTGGACATTTCAATTACGACGATAATTTACGACTATCTTTAACGCTTACGAGTTTTATATTTATTGTATGCGGATAATATAAACGTTCCTCTAAGATGTTGGAACTCCGTCTGCAACGTTCGGACCTTTCCGATTGGTCGATAAGCCACTCGAGAGTCGAAGCCACCGATAATTACGATGGGCGAAATTTTATTTGATATATTTATTGCACTTGGGGATTTCAGAGAGAGTTACCTACATTCTAACTCATTACTCATTACAGAGAAACAATTATCATCATTATGACGAAGTGGATAATGAGAAAGAAGAAAAAGAAATTTCATTCCTATACTTCGCACTGGTCTTCATATTACGTTTCATTCACTCCTTCGGCACTAATGAGTTGGAGATTTTTTAGCCAAAAAATTGCGCTCAGCATTTGTCTATGAGTTGAGTTAATGCGGTCGGTCAAGTTCTGCAACTTTCTTTCTCTGGGTGGAATTGATCGAGTATCGACGTACCGGGCTCATTTGTATGTAGGATACACGCGTGGCTGGATTGTCCAGGTATTGCTCGGCTTGATGGTACCCAATTTAATCCGCTTTGGAGCAACTCGATATTCTCCTAATCCCTCGGTAAATATTTCCTGTATCGGTCTTATAATCCGGGATAAAGCGGCGCGCGCGCTTGCGCTAAGTGAACGAGCGATTCGCGTTTATATGTACATACATATACAGACCGATCGGGTTCGCTTATACGGAATTACAAGGAAAGACGACGACGACGAGTGCCCGCGTACCTGATCCGAGTACCATTCCAGATACTTATTCTGTGTGGCCTTTCGTAGAATACTCCCGATCGAAATCGAGGAATTCGCTTCTGTATCTAGGAAACTGCAGCTGCAGACACGACGACGGTACTTTGATTAATCAACTTTTCTCGCGTCTTAATTAACCGTCCGATAATATGTACATAGGTATACACACATAAGTGCCTTATGCGCATTTACATAATTATCTCAACGAGCCGAAACCGACTTGTGTAACCGAACTCGTAAATATAGTCTAGTTCGATTCTGAAAATAAGCCTTGCGTATCGCTTGGAATAATCTTCGATAGCAGGAGCGTAAGCGACAAACGAATTAATTTCCCGCCATTGAAGGTTTTTTTTTCTTTCTTTTTTTTCTGTTTTTGCTTCCACTACAGCAGAAAATCATTAGGTATGCGTATTTAGACGTTATAGTGTGTAATGTTCTTAATATTCTTAGATGATTCACAAGGTCGTGAAGTGCCGCATATATATATATATATATATATATATATATATATATATATATATGTATATATTGATATAACACAGCTCGGTTGCCATCTTGGTAGTACATAGACGGTATTCTGCGTATGAAATTATACCCGATATGTTATACCGCAGAAGTTTACACAAATAGCGGAAGAAACCGGACGAGTTCTTGCAGCCAATCAGCGGTTGCGCACGGTAATTACCTCAGTCGTTGATGATTAGTGACGTGTGGTCAGCATTAAGAATAATTAATCATTGGAACGAGCCCGAAGAGCCATAGTCTCTCCCATTATGTTAATCGTCTTTTTATCACCATTTAATGATACTCACAATCTCATCCCAGATTTAATCATGATCAAGTCGTAACCGTACATGTATGTACGTATCTGCTTGTTATATGACGTTATATTATATATATGTAAATTTTTTTTCTAAACAAATTGTTGTCGAACTCGATATCACGCGCCGAATATGTGTTACGTCGTCATAATGAAAATCTGTTTTAATGAACACTTGATTCATGAAATTTTGCATACTTGAAACGATCATTAATTGGACGAATAAACTTTATTCCGCTAGTTTTCAGTACCTGTCTAGTAAGTTTCTGCAATTATTGCAAATATCCGTGACTCACTTCGGTTCAGGCTTTAATCATTACATCAGTATAATCGGATAATCTTAATCATCGGATTAAGATTTATAATCAACTGTGCATCCCTTAGCAGAATCTAGTTTAAATCTTGACTTGGCTGCGATATTTCTTACGAAACAGCTGTACAAAAGGTGCGTTCACCTTGTACAAAATTAGACGTTAAAATATTTCGAATCGTACGTTATACCCACGCCTTGCGACTGTATAACAAACTACAGTAATCAATCAGCGAGAAACGACGTTTCGAAAACGCAAACCGAGTACGTCCTGCATCTAGACTCAGCGTGTCGCCGGCGCTGTTCTCGCACCCGAGTGCATCGCGCAGCAGCTACACCTTTCTAAAATGAAATCTTAATGGAATTAGGGAACGCCAATGCCCGCCTGCCCTCGGGCGTCATCCCCCGTGGCTACGCTCCTAAGGGGTGAGAAGTCACACCCCAGCTGCTCGGGGCCACCAGCTACCGACCAATCAGGCACCCGGTCATAAAGAAAAGGCGTTCTGCGTGCCGATTGGCCCGCTTCCGGCGCGTTGATTGCCCGGAAAATTGTGCGTGCGAAGACCCCGCGTAAAACGGGACTCGATAAATTGATACAGGATATCGGAAATTTATCGATTCCTTCTTCGAACTTCCCTAATTCCTTCATAACACCGCGTGGCTGGGGGAGAAATTTTTTTTGCACGACGAGATGTATCTTTTGTGCATCCTGGAACGGTGACCCGGGGTCGATCGAACACCTTATTCCGACACGCGGAGCGCGAGGTGTCGGTTTACCTTGACGTTATACACCGTCGAAGGAATATTAATTTATCAATCTTTTTACCATCTCTCCAACAACCATGTCATATAACATTATCATAAATCATAATTCATAATCCATATATACATATAATGGTCATTACGCTCAGATAGCTTGCAGTCATTAGAACGTTCTCTAAAGTCAGCGTTGAAGCACGTTACAATATTCCTGTGTAGGTTATTATAGCACCTGCCATTCAGACAATTTTATCTTCCGTTGATTTGAATAATTTTGTCAATTAGGTAATTGTAATTAACCTTACTCTTCTGATATGTAACACAATATACACGTGATACGAATATATACATATATACCGCCACACACGCGCACCCGGTTATCTGTGATTGGAAATAAATCAATCTATCCAGCTTAATCGATGTTTTTTTAATGGACATTGAGTGTAGACATGTTAACGACGGTCCGGCATCACGATAACGAGAATTAAAGTGAAACAGCTGCTAGGACTTGTAGGTATACCGTTACGTCTCGGCCATGGGTAGACAGAGTGTTCGGTAATTTTTTGTAAACAAAACAAATTGGTGACACGCGTCCGCGTTTTTGAATAACCATGCTTTTCGATCTTGGCAATGGTTTGGCATTGGCTTTCGGCGGTCTCTCGCAATCATTGCCGCCGACTAGGACTGGTTTGGGCCGAGGATAAGACCGTTTATGAAATCTCTGTCTCTGTCCATGCATCAGGAGTCGTTGATATTATGGTGTAATTAATAGATCGAAGGAGTCGATGAATCGCGTCGAGTCTTTCGCAGCAACGGCGTGGAAAATATTGGACCACGATTCTCCGAAGCCAGCGTATATCTATACAAATACATTGACCTATGAAAAAAATGCTAATTCGATGTTGTTTAACGCGGCTAAAATCGAGCAATCCAACGTCTGTTTTGCATTTTTTAATTAATCCCGAATCGAGCGAAGGACAGCTCTAACGGTGAAACAATTCAGAGGAACCAAACGCGTGGGCAGGTGTGCCCAGGATATCATGTATGTATACCCATAATGCAGACGTGGGTCGCTGCTGGCTGCGTGGGTCGCGTCTCTGAGATATATACGCAAGGTTCTACGCTGGTTGGACCGAATGAAATTCTCGACGTCGGCGAACTTTGATTCAAGTCGAATATCCTGGATTAAGATTTATGGAGTATAATATCACCGTAATTTGTCAGGAATCAACGATCTTCAATCCACTCCGCGATATCTCCGACTCTAAGAGAAAAAGGTTCACGCCTATTACACGTCCCGTGAAATTTCAAACGCGAAACCCGGTCCCAGGCTCGCCTCTGTCATGGGCCTGAGGCCCGCCGCGCTCTTCTTGCAAGTTATACTTACAAGCGGCGTGTTTCACCTCTTGAAACATTTCGTAACACGCGTGTACCTATGTGACAAGATTGAGACAGCGTTTCATGCGAAGCGTGAACGAGCCAGATAGATGATACCGAGATAAAACATCAACGACAGATCCGCCACGGCGAAACGGAACGCGGGCCCATCGGCTGGCTTTGCATTCTCCGCGTGAAGAAGCTTTTCTAAGCGGGCCAGTGAATCGGGATATCGTTGAGAGCTGCGAACTGTGACAATTGGAACTTGAAACTTATTCGATGGGTTCTCGATCCGAAACTAGAACAGGGATGTTTGTTTTTTCTAATATTCGATTAGTCTTTTGCGTTGTTTCACCTTATTTCGTAGGCCGATCTCAATTATTTAAACCCGATAATATCGCTGTTATGCCGTTAGTTGAAAAATGTATCGAATACCGTTCGGACACGTAGAGGCGTTGAGAATCGGCCGAATATTTCATCCTTAATGGCTTCTAGTTATAATAGCCGTGACTCGCGTTAATCGATCGACGTCGACTGTTTTCGATAATTTTTATTGCAAATTGCACCGAGGTTAATGTCGGGGTTACGAAATCTACCGTTAAATACCGCTCAAGTGAAATATTCGCGCGTAATCGAATGCGAGATTAAATTAATAAGACCACTGTGTTATGGTCTCGCGATACTCGCCCATCTAGAGTATCATTAATCCTCACTTTACTGCATTTATGCCTACATCATACATTTTATATACTCGTCAAAAGTATCCGGTGATTTATTGAACACGGTATGACCGGTCTGGTGAATGCATCGACCGGTTGCGCATAATTTCTGCGAATATCACAGACGTCTCCTGAGCCATAGACGTGTGCAGAGTTCGATTCGCAGTGAAAAATCGTTAGGCTAATGATATCGTTTGCTCGTTGATCATTGGAATATGATTTTATATTTCGCGTGTCGTCGTTTACAGAGTTTAAAACCGTACAGTAGTTCAGAGATCATCATTTTTTGCTTCTCTGTCATTGCCAAAACCGTTCAGACCGACCACATAACCACGTGTTTTACAATTTTTTTGTGTCTCCTTTCTTTCGCAGACGTAGGCCGGTTGGATAGTGATTTATGAACCTCTTTGGGATAATCAAAACTGAATATACATATTTTCTTGCTATTCAAAGCCGCTCTCCGCAAGCATCCATTGCAATTAATGAAATACTGGACGATATAAGGGAAGTGAATACCGCGTAAAAAATCATCCCGATTAAGTTTGATTTATCCTATTTTCTATGGCCCAAAAATCTCCTCAAAGGCGAGTGATTCTTGTCACCAATTTGTGAACGAAGGGCTTTCACTTGTAGTGAACTTTGATTTTGTACATAGGAAAGTAATAGAATGCGAATGATTAGATACAAATATACAACGAATTAGTACATGACCAAGGTTTGGTTGGGCAGCTTACAGATAGAAACGTCATGCTGGTTCCTTCGCTTTGATAATCGAGGAACAATAAGTGAGTCGTTAACTACTCGTTAAATCACACTTCGTTCCGGCTTCGTTGAATTAGAATCAAGTTCCCAAACAACACCGTGACTACTTCTTTGAAGATTGAAATTTGAAAATTCTTCATCCTCGTTGTCAGCGCATTAAGTCGCGCAGGCGATGGTTCTGTTTTCTAAAATCTTCTGAGTGAAAAGAAAAAAGAAATTTAATTCGATGTTAAAATACGTTTCACGGGTTTAATTCAGGTTGAATGTAGAAAGGTTGACGTTTGATTGGCACCTGAACCGGTAAACTCGGACTAATCAAATGCTCGAGGAGAACATCGGTTGAGACATTTCGGTGTTTTCCCATGCTAGCCAACCGGACGTTACAATTTGTTTCTATATATTGCTGTCACCATATACTTGCCTCAGTCAGATTCAACACCGACGTGATATTTTGACGACGCGGCATAAGCGACATGATTAATTAGGCATGCAGGCTAGTAAATCAGATTAAGTACGCTGGCTAAATGTTAATTCAGTTCCCGTTTCAACGAGCGAAAAAAATAAATATTTTCACGTGGTTCCATTGATTCTTCGAATCATTCGAATCAGGTTAACATATATCTACCTCTCCTTATCATTGATGCGTGATTTATTAATCTCCACATATGTAAAAATAATCATCGTCCAATTCCTCAGCGATGCTCGTACTTTTCAACCCAATCAAGTGTCTGTGATTAATAAATCGTTTGGTCACGTTCAAACCGCAGCCATCTATATATTTTTTTCACTTTTATTCTTACTAGTATTATCATTATTATTGTTATTTTACATCACAGTTCACCAGCTGTCTAGGGATGGAGAAACTCTTGAAGAGACAAGAGGCGTGGTCACAACCATATTGCGAATTAATATAATAACACGGAGGACGTCAACGATCGAATTGACAATCGTTTCGCACACGTCACACTTGCTGATTTCACTTGTCGAATATCGGCTATTTTTAATCATATTGTGTCTTTTCATCATATAATTCAACTGTAAAATTTTAATCACCCTCAATTAATTATACCGGTAATGACTTTCGCCACCGGCAATGCGACTATAGGATTATAACTGCAGGTATTCCCACGTATACATATATATATATATATATATACATATGTGTTGCGGCAAAACCGGTCCATTGTCAAATCACTTGAACGGTTATACGAACTTGACGTCCGTGCAGCATGCAGTAACAGGAGCCGTTGTCATTCCAATTGACAGAGCAGCTGATCAAATCGCATAACCGATAACGCGGGGTTCTGAAAATCACGTGACGAAAAATAAAGAACGAGTTGTCGCCGTTCAGAATTTGTGGCTCCTCGACGAGGCCCCAAAAGAGAGACGTGATTATCTTCACCGACTCCGACCATGTATGGGGCTCTAAAATCTAGATTGTATTCTCTATATGGCCGTGTTATTAATAATTGTGAATCTCGAGTGAGGTAGCGATTATTTATGTAAGAAACGTCAAGATATTCCTACCTCGGTTCTCTGAACAGGTACGAGGGTCTTTCCTCACTCCGGATTCTCCTGTGTGCTCCTATACTCCTATATATATATATATATATATAGCACTTACATTATTCCAAGCACAACCACGCGTTGCGCAACGGTCAAATATCGCATAATGACCAAAGACACTTAATAGCCACGTGACTCGCTCTAATGAAATTTATTTACATAACATTTGCCCGATGCTTTTGAGCAAAGTGTAACAAGCCATTGTGGCTCTTTGTCCACTGTCTTCGCTCGAATCGGACCGGGCGTAGGTACCCATACCTACCTACGCTTGATTCAGCTGCAGAAGAGCATTGAAAACCACCGGCATGGGTGTATTCATTTAACGAGTGTCAATTATCCTTAGTTATTCTTGCCAGTTGAACCTGCGGACGCCACCGTTCCCGCATTTATCTTAGAGTCTTTTTACCCTCGTCCCCCTTCTTCTTATTCTTCTTCCTTTGTACATCTCGGTCGTATTTTTATTTCCACCATTACTCTACACCTGCAGCGTATTCCTTCGTGCTAAATTACACGTTCGACTAAGGCACGAGGCGTGAACGCGACATAGGCCTTGTACATCGACACGCAAAGACCACCATTACGTTACACAGTTGGTCTTGGGTGAATTGCGGGAAATGATCATTGCCGCACTGCTTTGTTCGCGGTTCTTTGAAATCCAATTTTTAACTTGGTGAAAATATCTCAGTCACAAATTTGCATTGCCATGACTTTCGAGGTATGCTGTCATAAACTTCTCCCAGACTACCAGAAAATGGTTCAATCGTGCGAGTAGACATCGCATAGCAATATAATATCCTCAGACCATAGATCCAGACAAACATAGACAGCTTCGCAGTATTACTTGAGTTGTTATTTCGAAAATGTGGGTAACTTAGCGGTAAGCTAAGTATATACCTACTGCGTGCGTTGTAAGGGAAAACTACAAGTCTGTAGTACCTTCTTGAACTATTTCCTCAGCTGCGTGAAACTTTTTGCCATGAAATAAGCGTGGCTCGAATTGTCGGACTCTTCTTCCGATCTCGTTTCTCCTTAAAGCTCTTTGCAGCGTGTTTCAAGTCGGGTCTTTCTCCGTCTTAAATATAACGTGTCACTGGCAGACCAAGTAGCAATTGTTCCTTCTCTTTCTCAGTCGCGTGCAGTTGGTGGTGCTAATTGTGCAGAGCTTCACTCTGCCTTCTGAGGATACCGAGGCGACCTTGCGCGTAACACCATGCTTGGAATGACGGTAAGACCAAGAAACGACCGAAAGGCCTTACCACTGTTATTAAGAAAACCCAGCAGCATTGCGGCAGCCGAGCTGGACTGTAATGTAGATTATTGAGTATACAGACTGACTGCCATTTGCGATGGCTTCGTTATCCGACGGTCGAAGGTTTCTCAAAGTTTCTCGAAGTTTCTCTGTGGAGGTTGAAAAATCGAGGATCATCAGCGGAAGTTTACTCGTATACACACAAACATCGATTTACATAGATGAAAATCTGTCAAGCCAGTCCTCTCAAATTGTTTTCAACTTTGTTTTCTTCTTTTATAATCCACGGTAATCACCATTCGTCTGGCTTCTACCTGCGCTACAGGCGCTTTCTTCTTGTAGCTGGTAAGTGAGAAGTTAGTTACAAGGTAGGGTGTAAAACGGCACGTTGGTATGTGCAGCGTCTCATATCTAAGGAATATCTGTAAATCAAACCATTCCGGATGTGATTACCAGCACCCGTGGTGAGTGCTTACTGCCCACTAAGCTTGTACAACCACACACCTTAGCGTCTACGGGAAACTCCACTCCTATGCTACTTCAGTAGCTTTTGCATCTCGTCGTCGTTCATTAATTATTATTCATTCCTATAGCAGCCGTGTACTTTGATACTAACACACTTATGCGCCACGCGTTTGCTCCATTACGTATGTCTGGTCTTATCGAGGCGAAACCCCATCATCTCATGCAGTATGCAAATTGGATTTCCTAGTGTAAGACTGATTTGCTTCGGAGCAAGAGCAGACGGTCAGGACTGGTTTGCGAATTGGCAAACGATACGATTGATACCTTTTTCAATTTTAACAACATATTTCTTCGGAATCAACTCAACAATTCTCTCAAAGTCAGGAGCCATCAATAAATCTTGATAGAAAATCGATCTAGTCTCAATTCTGAAGGAATTAAGTACCTCGGATAACCTGATCTCTAATTCTCATTCCAAAAATCATAGCGTGAAACAAAGTTCCGAGGAATCACAGATCAAGGCTTAGTTTGCTATAGATGCATCTTCAATCTGTACACCATCTTCTGGTAGATGGTCTCTAAGACAAGTCGCGTGTACGGCTTCCCCGTTCGGCACCTGATATACCTGGGACCGTGTCGCGTACCTACCTGTCCCCTTCACAGTGTACACACAAGTAGGTGTGTATATAATATACTAGTATATCTACACCATATGCACTCGGTTGGTAGGTACAATTTGTCACCTGGCGTCGTGGATATAACACGGTAACGAGCTGGCCTAGGTGCTAAAAGGTTAGTCACGACTTCCAGGACACAGTGTCTCCGCCTCTCTTTCGACTTCCACGAGAGATTAACTGTTATCGCTCCACACAGCCTAGGTTCCTTACTTTTAACATGCCTGATATTCCATGAGAGCTTATCGTGCCCCTTTCTTTTCTTATGAATCAAAATTTTTCTTGATTTCCACTTAGAGGAGTACAGCGATAGAAAGAATTTTATTTCCTTCGACAAGATGTTTGTAACCTTCATTGACGCCCGGTGGAAAGATAAGCCATTATGGTCTTCTGAATGAACTCGAATCGTCGAAGGAAGCGGCGTGGCCAGTGGGCGTTACAGGTGCCAGTTAATAGCAAAACTACCGAGCGAACTACGGTGTAATTTTCATTCCAACGGAAACGAGCCGGGGCATTGCACGGTGGCAACAAGAGCAAGCCGAGCACCGCATCAATGAAAGTTGGCATCCAGTCGCGTGTACGACTGCGGTGTTATATATATATATAATACAAGTACGTGTTTCACGTAAAAGTCATAAGCCGTGCAGGTCATTGGGAATTCAGACTTTTTTAGGAGGCGATGCCTTGTAAGTCTGTGATTTATGTGTGGTAGCTGCAGTAAGTATATCATAAATCCTTATCGAAATCATACGAAACTGAAAGCAGAATCAACATTTTAGAAATTGAGTCAACGTTATCGCATTTTGGTAGAAACTGAAGTAAATTCCATGGAGCAGGTTCAACCGATCATTCGAACTTGAGGTTACGCATGAAGACTGAATTTTAAAAAGGAGAATTTGTCCGCTCACATATGTATAGCAGTGGAGTGTGCCGGAACAATAAATAAATTCCAACGTTGGGGAAGGTTAACCTCCGGGGGAATCGCGGACTTGCGGACTAATTAAAAAGGGCTGCAAAGTGTCGGTAATAAAATAACGCGATAATCATCTGGTTGATTATTTAACCTGAACGGTTAATTAGAGCGGTGTAATTAAAGTCGTTCGCGCACGTACCCCGACGTAATTTATCATTCTCATCGTCACATATCTGCTGGCAAGCGAGCGAGCCTGTTTTCAAGCTCAACTTATGAATCGACAAATTCGACCACGCAGCGATAAGAACATTACATCATTCTGTGCTGGCATCTACTGCTCTACAAGACTGGACTGCAAGTTTGCAATGTATGCGCTGAAGTTATAGCGAGATATTGCCGATTCTGTAATGACCGATTACTATACAGTGAAACATGAAAATTATGCGGTTACATAAGTCGTCTGCACGTGGTTTTATACAGTGTTGAGCACCAACTGCCGGCGCCTTGTCAGCAGCACTTCTGCTTTTCCCACCTGAGAGGATTATATGGGATATTCGTTGCTGTCAGCGACCGTCAAGACTTAATTACACCTGCACCCTGCACGAGCCGGATTTATTAATCGCGAGTCGTTGTTTTATCGCGTGCATACTTGCACCTGTGTCGTTTATGCAGTCAGACCCTGCGGGTGATCGTGGTATAAACGCCTTTACCTGGAGTCGATTTACGTGACGGTTTCACGTTCGGAAAAGGTTACGCAAAGTCGAGACTTGCAGCGAGGTGTGCATGTGCATACCGCCCATATATATGTATATATACATAGGATTACACGAGCAGGTGAGAACAACACTCGAGGAACGGACTAGCCGTGTCCTGGTGTCCCCGATGATAACGGATCCTGGTCAAGACGTGGCCGGCCTATTAAGTTATTAGTTACTGCCATTAAAAGTCAACTGGCACTGATCTTTGCTTCATAGTCGGGATCCGCGTTCGTTTCAAAGATACGTGACGTATTCATGACGCGAGATGATGCGTCGTTTCGTTTGGCTTTCAGTTCTGAAATTACACACCCGTCAAATCAGAGGTTTTGAAAATTACTACGCGTGCTCGTCTAAACACGAATGGTCAAATTAATTCACCATTTGTCCTCTATCGAATCGCGCGGGTTTTTCAGTAGACACTAAATTGCCCGGGAATAATCAATGGTGGTCAGCGAATTCTACAGGTGTCAATCCGTCACTGCAAGGATCATCCGGGAATATCGAGGACTCCTAACATGCAAAGCCACTTCAACTAAGCAAACTGAGTCGATCCAAGTGAGGACAGTTTCTCAAGAGCCTTGAAGGCCTCTGCGGAGATGCTGTGAGTCTGTTTGAGATTTCTGTCCAGGAAGTCCTGTGGAACTCGTGTACCTACCTACGATTGCATGTAAAATCATACTGAGGCCTCTTCAGGAAGTCAGTATACGTTAGTCTTAAGCATGCCATGCGGAGGATGAATAAATGAAGCGGAGTGTTTTCTAGAGTGTTGAAAAGTATTGTAAGCAACGACGAGAAGCTACGGCCGCAGTGTACCTACATTCGACGATGATTCTAGTATTGCCTAAAAAGATGTTTAATGTTAAACGAAGGGAGAGGTCAAGTTCACAACGGAAGTGTATTTGAACGTGTATTATTGAGTAGAATATCTTCATCGGTGTAGAAATGGAGTCAAAATCCGTTCCAATTCAACTACACGTGTTTAATGATAACACTTTCGCCATACTTAATTCCTGCGAGAACGAGTGAATCGATCAAAACCTGAGAGAAGTTGCTTCTCGATCACGAAATCATATGTTTGGTTAGAAAGTCAAGTAAAAATAAAAAAGAAAACAAGAAATAGAATTGAAGCGTGTATAATAATTTAAGTATATATTGTATGAATACGGTGTAATAATTCAGACTAATCCGAAATTTCTCCGCAAGATTAGATCAATCAGAAATTCAATGGGAGTGATGATGGCTCAGAACTGTGGCCGACGTCAATCATCACGTCTTGTTTACACGTGAATCGTTCAGGTTACACCGTTACCCGACTGTTTCGGCCCCATATGTGAGGGAGGAATAGAAAATGATTTATGGTTACACGCTTGCGGGCCTCGATCTATTTGGTGTATAATTGGATAAACGGCGTGGCCTATTTGCTTGCCGATGGTAAATCATGGCCTAGTCAGCTTCGAGTGTGAGAAGGAAGAAAAAAAAAGAAAAAAATTCAAGACATGAAAAAATGGACGCGTTTATTACAGTTTATTGACTGACGAACGGCACGTGTCGTCGCTAAATCGTGAGAGACCGAGAGTTCAACGCAGGAGTAATAAAGATCGCCGCGTAGGCGAAAAAGAAGATTAAACAGTTAAGATTACAATTCTTAAATGTAGGAACTTAATCTGAGCTGTGATGGAAAATCGTTATAACATGGATCATAGGCAGTAAAATGGTTTAACCTCACTTCAGCTATACAGAGTCAGGAAGATGTAACATTTTTATAGGCAATTCGTATAACTGCATGGGAAATGAGCATAATTACAACTTCTTAGGCAGCCCAGTAAGATGAATTTATTTTGACAAAATCGTTACGTACGATCGTTTTATTGGATAGTCAAAAACGCTTGTACCGTAAATAGCTGTAATTACGACAGTCGATAAAAAATACGATTCACAAGATTATATCACCACTGCAGTATAGTAAATGTCTGAGTTAATGTGAAATCCCGGACAGCTGTTGCAGGTTTTATTAGCTTCTTTTCTCTCCACAAATCAGTCTGCGCTGACTATTTCCGCCATGGAAACTGATCTTTGAAAAATATTTTGATAACGCGTGTAAATTTTGGAATAAACCAAATTGACTGGCGTAATTTTGTCCACCGTATATCGAAGTTGCGTGAAGTCTGGAAGTGCACGTATGCTAAGGAAGGTCAATAAGTCCGCAATTGGCACACGTAACTACCCAGATAATTGCCAACAGTTTCTACTCAATTACGAAAGATAATTACTCTATCCTTTTAGCTACCGAAATTTTCAACAGGCGTTGGTATGACTTGGCATCAAAGATCCCCATAAGATCATTAAACATCCTAAGTTGCGTGTGCATGCGAACCGCGGCCTGGTGTTACGGGTTTGTACACTATGCAATTCTGTGAAAGGTATTTATTGCTGATTCTCTGTCTGTAGGTCATGGATCTTTAATTGGTACAGGGAACGGGTTCGAAACTATTTACTAAGTAAAAAAATATAAATATAAGTAAATTTTAACGGACCGTCGATCAGTGAAAAATTCCAAAAACGTGACGAGATCGCGTTGAAGAGTCGTAAAAACGGAAGTAAGATGACAATGTGAATTGTGCTTACTTTCATGCACACTTCTGTATATATAGCAGCGCGATTGCTACATTCTGTTCCGCAGCAAGTCGTGATCGCGTTTGCAATTAGTATGTACCTATTGATTTATACTGGGAACCATCAATTCATACACTCGTGTATATATATATATATATATATATATATATATATATATATATATATATATATATAGCTCGTGGAGAGTGAGACGAGGAAAGTACCGCATATAAGAATCAGGAAACCTTGGCACGCCTAATTAACCTGAACAATTTCCCAACGGTAATGACTAATTGTCCGTAAGCTGTACTACGGGAGTTGTAATAGATAAATGGCGGTAAACGTTTCTGAAAAATTATTACGCCTTTACGGGAGAATTCTAAGGGTAGGGCTATTCCAGCATTTATGTAGTTATAAGTATGAGTACGTCGGTACACGTGGAACAAATTAACGTGTAAATCCCATCACGTGGTGAAGAGGGCGCGCGCTTTTTACTCACACCTTTTATTGGTAGATCATGGAAAGAGAGAATGATCTATCGATCACGATCCGTGTCTCTTTTAATACCAGCTGTGCGAGTTACCGCGATTATAATACCACAAGTTGGGTGCCCTATTGAAAGGCGATGACGATTAAATCGCGAATAAATTCAACAACGATATAGGTATAGGTATGTACAGACATTGTACAAATGCCCATTCGCGATTGCGTGGTAAACAACTGTAATGTGAAATGTCAAGAAACACGCGAAGCCAGATATTTTTTTTATTAATCTGTATAATTACTTTCGTCGAATTAATACTCTTATTTTTTAATCAATTCATTGTACGCACTCTTTTTTCTGCGTGGGTTATCATGTATATTTTCAGGCCAAAAGTAGTTTTGCGAAACAGCAATGACAACTGCGACTACGTGGTGAAAAAAGTAAAAATTCATTTTTAAAGAAAAAAAAAGAGGAGATAATTGTGTCAGATTTAACTAGCTCGAGAATACGTTATACACTCTTCTGGATGAAATTACGAACTGCAAAATAAAGTAATTACCTGCTATTAATAAGGTTGTAAAACAACGTGTATACATCAATCCATCTCTATACGGTGTGATATTAACATTTATTTTTTCTCACCGACTGTCACCCTTTTCGCTCTCTTTTTACTTATCCATTTTACCAGCCGTTATACATCATTGCTTCGTTATATGCGTGCGTGAAAGGATAGTTCCAAACTTTTTTTAAAGGAATATGAGAAAAAAATATGATATAAGACGAATGTTACCTAGTGAAAGATTTCACGTCGAGTAACACTCGTCGATCAATTAAGCGAACGAACGAAGTCGCGTTTAAAGCGCAGTTGCCTTCTTCGAAATATGATCAACCACAGGAAGCGATCGTGGTTACTTTTTTTCATACTATCCACATCGAGCGAAAGCCTTGGAACGATTACAGACGATGAAAGTAAATTATAAGCTGATTTTTCGAGAGTTTCTTTTAATATTTTTTTTTTTCTTTTTTTCGTTTGTGCTATTCTCACCTGCGTGCTTAGGTGACAATATTTTCTAATCAACGTTGTCAGTGAAAATCCACGCGCAAATATGGCGCCTATTTATTTCCTCCATAAATTAAAAACGTTTCGTCGAACTGAATATACGATACCTGCATAGGTTGTAATTTCATCTACAGATCGGAAGATGTAAGCATATATTATCTATTTCGTTTAAGCGATCGCGATATCCTCTCCAGCTTATCCTTGCTACAAGACTATCGCTCTATCTGCTTTTCAACCTTTCGCTCGATATTAATAACCGTGAATTAAAATGACGCAACGGAAACTAATCATTTAATTTCAGAGAATTAAAATGCTGCTGTATAGCGGAGCTCTGGCCAGCTTATACGGCAGTTGCTGCAGAGTAAAATAAAACTCATTCAAATCTCCTGTGTTCACTTATAATGTATTCTGGACGCGGCTAATCGCGCGCAGGCACTTAACGATGAGCTATTAACAAGCATCGAGCACATAAGATCGCTAATTGTCCAATGTAATTGCAGTAATCAGGTCGCACGGCGGTGTGTCGACCGATCGTTTTATTTCTTCTTTCATACTCATATCTCAGGCGTGTTGAGTTGGCCGTGCTTCGCAGGCTCGCTAAGGTGGAAGTAAGAAGGGGAGATTCGCCTGTTAGTTGAATCCTTCCGTATACATATCCGGGTCACACGGCATCTAATTGCCCCAAGATAGAGGATTTAGTTTCGAAAATTTGCCCGATTTTTAGGATTTTATTCCAACGAAACATCGGAATCACTTGACAGCTTCCAAATACGATCTACCACGTAAACTAACCCTTCGCCGAAATTAGTTTAATTGGCATGTATACCTATAACACACGCGTAACGTAAAATAAAATCGGACGAACGCGTTTATTTCATCACAGAATTGCCGATACACAAAAATTTCGCCTTACATCTGCAGCTTGTAGTGTAGCACTGAAATTTTGTGTCGAAACCGGTCGTTCGATCTGAGTGATTATCACAGCCATATATTAAAATGGGCCGAACCGAAACGAGATGTGTGCCGAATATGAATTCGATTTTGTGTAATGTTAAATACCGTTAAATGTTGGAGAGTCTCTTATTAGCGTTGATTATACGCCAGAAACGCAGTCGTAGTCCGATTTTCGAACGAGCCTTGTTTCGATTAACAAGTAATCGAACGAGCCGAACATCCAGATGTTAGGTTTTTTGAATTATTTCTTTTTCTTCGTACAAATTATCTACAAATTGAATTCTACCGATATGAAAAATGGAGGGAAAAAAACCTAGCGAAACAAGTTTACACATACTCGGAGAATAAAATGATACCCATCGCGAGTAGACTATGAATTATGAACAAACTCAAAGAGGAATCGAGTCCAGCTGAATTTCTTGAAATACAAAAAAAAAAAAAAAAAAAAAAAAAAAATTACGAAAAATTGAGTCCCGTCGAAGCAAAGCAAGATATTAATTCTGTTCTTCTTCTCGTTTATTCCAGGCATGAAGACGTCGGAGAGAGGCGAAAAAGGGATGCTTTCTGGGAACGCTCAGCCTGCAGACGTCTTCTGCTCGGTACCCGGCCGACTTTCTCTATTGAGTAGCACCAGCAAGTACAAAGTGACAGTGGCAGAAGTCCAGAGACGGTTGTCACCTCCGGAGTGCCTCAACGCTAGTCTTTTGGGTGGCGTTCTGAGGAGGTAAGTCAATGTCATCGCTGCAAGATCTCTTCGTTGAGTCTGATTTTCACCTATTTTCAATAATCTTTACTCTCGTATCGTCGCATTGTCACAAAACAAATATATGTTTATTACAAGAACTTGCGTGATATTGCCTCAGGGATTTTCCTTCGAGTTATTTGACCATTCGCACTCACCGAGACAAAAAGTATGAAATTCTGGGAGAGACTTTTGACGTTTGAAAAAAGTGACAACGCTCCCGCAGGGCTGACAATGAGTAAGAAAACACTGACTTGAAATGGTTTTACTACGTTCAGTCGTTGCATTCCCGGCTACGGTATCCCCATTCACGACCATCATTCTCACGGGTGGCTCTTGAGAGTAAATCCCATTCATGCGTTCTGTACGGTCGTTTCAAGCAGCTGCTATTCTTCCGGCTGTTGCTTCTTTCGAGATTTTATGTCACACTCACGAGATGGGGCAGATATTTATTACGAAATCCCCCAGCTGCGAGTACACATCTTCAGAATGACTTCAAATAATTATTGTTTAAGCTTAAATTTCTAAAGACTAGTAATAATATGTAACAGATTTGCCAAGGAGCCGTAAAATCAGTGGAAATTATCGGTTATTGAGGCTCATGAGCAGATTAATTATATATTCAAAATAATTTTATACAGTAGCTTCATTTTTACTTTATTCAGTGTAAGTTTATTTAAGATTTTTCTGTTCGAGGGGTGTGAAATGAAAAATGTTCACAACAAGCTTGTCAAATGGTCAATGTTCAATTTCAACGCAACGTAATTGCCTACGAGTATGAACTGAAGTTGCTTCGAGTAACAGGAGGATCAAAACGGTTGCCAAAATGAAAATTAGCTTTGTCAGCCGCGTTGTGGGTCAAGTATGCCCAGATGCAGCAATGACTTTGGTTGGTTCATCGGTTGAGCATCGAGTTTTTTAACTGAACGATTGTCGAATTAACGAATCAACTCCGGGTCGAGATAGCCGGACAGCAGCCATTAGTATAACCAGTTGAAAACATTTACGAATGGGTTTATAAATAGAAAGTAAAACCTACAAAACGGAGCTCTGCTAGCTCATGCTGCCTAATTAACAGCCACGAGTGGAAGCCATGTCAGATATTTTATCTTTCTTTTTCTTTTTTCTTATTTTTATTATTCATTTCGGAATGTTTTACGGTAGGTAGGTACTTACCGTGACACCAAGACCTTTACTGATCTTTAGAATTTAATATTATTCAATGGGATATTGGTCAAAACGTCACGACTTTTAACTCGGACGTAGAGTCCTTTGTTTCCGGTCGGTAGACGTGTCACAACTAAAAATTGACAAGTTGAAATTGGACGATGCTTATCCTGGGTGGAGAATGGTTGAATAATACGGAAAAAAAGACTCGTTGCAAACAGATAATTAAAAGATAATATAAGCAAAAAACGAAAGGTGCAACTTGAAAAATTGCAAGAAAAGAAAAGGCTTAGAGAAGATCGAAAATCTTTAAAATTGTGGTAAACGAGAAAATGTGATACACCTTATACAATCATTCAGTTTTTCAAATTGTAGAGTCTGGATGGGCATGTTCTGCTCGAGCCAAAATGCCCGTTTTGACTCACTGTAACAGTCAATGTACCCGAAAATTGGTAGACAAATTGTTACAAACTTTGTTGCCACATTGTCGGTATAACAACATAACAGAATCGATGAACACATAGTTACATAAAAAAAGGTACCTTGACGCGCGTGTGTTCAAATGCAAGGCACCGCGTGCTTTGTTCATCTTGCCGATATATACCGAAGGACGAGTACGTAACTATTTAAGAAAACTGTTCATTAGAATACGCAAAAAGTGTTTAGTCCTCTAACCTCGTATTCGCATCAAGCGTCATACCCTCACACCCTCATACGGAGGAGATCTCTCCTTCGGCGCATTTTCCTCAGCGCATATATACCGTGAATTATGACTTTCTTCGAGAACGCTATTCTCTATCAGATTCATCTTTCTAGCTTGCAGCGAGATGCGGCCTGGTCGTTCGTCCGTTCATTGCACAAGGCTTTATCATTCCGCGGCTGAGAAAGAATAAATCATCCTTGCCGGGCAACCTGCCGCAACGCCACCGGGGTTCGAAACTTATGTATATCGATAAATGCACCGTCGTAGAAATACCAACACCGAATATCGATGCACGGCCGTGGCAATTATTCCGTCGAGTTCTTACCTGCGGGTTCACGTGTCAATGAAACCAGTTGGCAATCGGTCATTGCATAGCCACGGTTAGCCATGTACCGCAAATAACTTCTACGGCTCGTAATTCATCTCACGGGATAACAATCTGACTGATAATTACAAGTGCTGCTCACTGCTGCCACCAGAACTTGTGTCTTCTGGGCATTAGAGTGGGTAGTTCATATACTCGTAACGATCATGATGCCAACGCTAGATATTTTCTCACACGTGATATAGCAACGGCTCCTCATGACGATAAAAATGTTAATTTCTCACCTGCGTGCGTAGCAGGCGCTCAGCCTCTGAGATCATACTCACAATTCATTAATGACGAATGTAGAGGGTGGAATGGAGAGGAACCAGTGTGCCGAGTTTCACGAACTTTTCCGTTACCTATATATTTCTTGTTTGATTATTTTTCAAAGTCGTGGCTTTTACAGCAGACAGGGAAGATGACAGAGACGAATGGATCGCCGTACTGCTGTGAAGATTTAGAGGACCTGTTAACAACTAACAATGCTAGTAGCGAAGGGCTCTCGTAATCAGAGAGTTCGTGGTACTCGTCTGAAGCGAGCTGAGGACGAGAAGGTGGTGGAGGAGGAGGAGGAGGAGGAGTGGATAACGGGAGATAGAAAATTACGCGACTTGGACCAAGACGGAGAATCGTTTGCAAGACAAGACGTCGTAATGAGTGAAGAACGCTGCTCGTCACGTTCGAGCACCCTTCAACCTCGTTTCATCCTCTCTTCGATCAAATCGAGATGTATCTTGGAAGACCTGGCCGCACAAACGCTTAGACGCTTTGCGAGATTTGCGCTTTCGAATTGTTTGTTTACTCGTAGCATATACATACTGAAGACGATGAGACGTGGCTTTTAAGATTTTGAATATCCTTCTTTTCGACTGCTCGCTTGTATCTATCCGGCTGCTAATGGTCGTTGCACCAAACGCGTCTCGTTCTAACGTCGCGGTCGTAAGTTGTTGTTCGTTTACCTGTCACACAAAGTTCAACAACTTCCTGAAAATACAGCTGCATCACTCTGAAGCTTTCCTGACAGTCATCGAATTACTGTGATTGTTAATTTCTTATTTTAAACCCACATTTGACATCAAAAGTTCCGAGTTGGTCTTTGTTTCTTCGTCAGTAATTGACGTACAGTTAACAATTATATCTGACGTCAATACGCGCTTGGTTTCTGAGCATCATTCTACTTTTCCCTGTTGATTTATGAGCATGAAAAATGCTGTCACATTCCAGAGATACGTGTATTTTGAAAAGTAAGCACGTATATCACATGAAGGTTTTACTAAATCATTCAACGGTACTTGCTAATCAGCGTTATATGTGAACATGTAATTCATCTCAGACTAAGATTCTGTACCGAATTAGGAAAAGTTTTCACCTAATTTTCATTGACTTTAATCGATAAATCGTTCGCTGGAAAGTCTGGATCATGCGTGGTTTCATTGACGAGTAGCTTATCGGAGGGGCAGTGGTCGATCGTTTTCTCATTGGTCAGCCCTGCAGGATTAATCGGACAAAGACGAGTACATCAGGCGTGTACGTACTGACAGCCGAATGAATTAATTACCGACTTTCCAACGCGACGAGGATAAAAGATGTCGTAAACCTTGCGAGGGAGCGGACTCGCCGTGAAGTAGAAATAGGTTGTTGAGATACGCGGGAGGACCCGTTAGTAACGCGTGCACGATGCAGTGATGGATGATGGAGCGTTTGGAAAGACTGAAAGACCACGTCTCTCTGTCGACCCGAACCGCGATACGAGGTGAAAATTCATTTTAAAATGCGGCGAAGTTACGCACCCGATATTGCTCCACCATTCACCAAGCATGACGTCACTCAACGGATCACGATAGCGCCTGCGTGCCGTTATTATCGTTATTATGATTAATAACATTATTATCAGAGTGACAACCGTTCGTTTATCTCGCTTATATTATCGTATTTTCCTTCCTTTCAATTCGTCCGATCACTTGTCAGAGAGCAGACAGAGTCTGCTGCATTGCCCAGCGGCTCTCTAGTGCTACAAGCTCCAACCGTATTTTCAATTTCCTTTTTCGTTGTTTCAGAGCAAAGTCTAAAAATGGCGGCAGACTCTTGAGGGAAAGGCTGGATAAAATCGGCCTCAATCTTCCGGCCGGCAGAAGGAAGGCCGCCAACGTTACGCTCCTAACTTCCCTAGTTGAAGGTAAGTTCGTCAATCTCAACGGGTGTCCTTAGAAAAATTTCTGGTTAATCTAGATTCTAAGCCTCTCAATCGATTCGGGAATAAAGCTCAATGGCTGTTCTGATTTGAAAAATAATCGATTCGAAGTTATTCTATAAAACTTGTGTTCAAGAACGTGGCAAGAAACGCGTGCACCTCACCGATCGTGAAATATTCAGTGCCTCTTTGATCGTACTGGAAACAATCATTCATGTCAGTGTAAGAGCTGATCTGGGATTTGCCTTTTGCGGAGGATTCCGGTTATACGACAAAGATCGACGATCGTCTGACTTCTGAGCAATATACCTACACACATATATTGTATACCCAGTGAAATGGCGAGAGTATAATTCTTTCAATTTCCCGGTGATTTCGATGCCCCGCGGGGCGAACGAAACTGTAAGACAGGATTTCCTGCTTGCAGCAAAGCGCGGATCCTTCGTGGATCGAGAGGTGTTAATGAGTAAGACTGGATGACGCGGCGACAAGAATGGACGAAGTGCAGATATTACCGGTAAGCACAATTCGCAAACTCTCCGGGCTCTTCTATTAGTTAGTAACGGTTTAATGACGTAACGACCAGCGCGAGGATTGTCGGAGTGTTTGTGCGAACGTTGATTATAATTTACGATCGGTTACCTTCCATAAAACACAGGTGAGGTTCGCTGTTTTCTTTATACTCTTATCTCTTTCATTTCATTCCCGCCTTGTTCTTTTTTCACCGGTTTCCACCTATCACTGTGTATCGCGGCGCTTTTAATGCTACAATTATTAAGCTCAATGCAAAATTACTCGAAGATACTTAAAGGATATATGCAGTTGTGACACTTCTACCCGGAACTCACGGCATCAGCGTGTTGATCTTCCAAAGATGAACGGCTCTCGATCTTTCGTAAGTCTCCCAGAAATGGCAGTTTATCAAGCAATAAAAATTCCGAGAAAACGTGCAATAGATCATACAAGGATAGGTACACGGAGCCTGATTAATCTCCGAGACGGTATAAACCGTAAGGATGCATCCGTCCTGCGGATGAACAATATGGAAAGTGACATGCGGCGAGAGAGACGATTTGAGAATTCATCGAATTCTGCTCGACGGTGATCGTGGTCGATCATCGATCCATCGCCCTGTGCGCACTCGGTAATTCAAACTGGCACCGGGCAATCGGTGTAGGGCAACTTATGGAGGACCGACGACTCAGGCGTGGTCTTGCCAGGCTCGTGGGAATGTCCTGGACTGCACTTGCTTAGTGCCCTGGACCAAGTCGCGCTCTCTTTTCTCATCCTCTAGTCTGCTCTTTCTTCGTGCTCCCTTCCTTGCACGGTTCCGTCTTAGGAAGAGAAACACAGGACCAGAACCGGGAAGCCAGCCCACCTCTTCGTCGCCTATCTGATCGCGTCTCGACGCATGTATTACCGGCCCATTCGAGCCGTCGACTATATCGAAGCTAGCATCTGACGACTTGAACGGTAATTAGATCGTTTCGAGCATTTTACCGTCGAGCACTGTTGTACTGTCCAAGTCTTTTATCTCACACGACCGATTCCACAGTCACTCAACCGGCAGCTGATTATACTCCTTGCGCGATAAATTATTGCCGAATTTGAGACAGCGATTGACGCTCGAAATGGGCCTTTAAACACATTCTCACGAATCTTGAGGGCCGTGCGAAAGGAATGAAATGGAGTAGGAAGAGACGTTGGGAAATATATTCTTGTACTGATTTTCCAAGAGGTTAATTACATAGCACTGAAAGGTAGAATCTTGCCAAGCCGTCAACCGGTCGACCATCCTCACGACAATATAAGACAGTGGCTGCCGTCA
Organism: Diprion similis; assembly: GCF_021155765.1. Lineage (NCBI taxonomy): Eukaryota > Metazoa > Arthropoda > Insecta > Hymenoptera > Diprionidae > Diprion > Diprion similis. The sequence continues at coordinate 20,192,463 of NC_060110.1, read as the reverse complement.
CGTGCTCTCGGATGCTACAGCAAGAGTTAGAGCTGAGTAGAGGTAGGCATTAGCAACGATTATGTTACGAGGTATCGGATACGACGTGGGCGTCGGTACAGAGATGCACATAGTCATCGTTAAGTGCTTGAATTTACGCAGTGATTCCTACACTTTCGCAATGCACGAAGCTAGCTCACAATATCAGCGCGTCATCTCCTATAGCGAAGTGTGGCGCATTGTCTGGCGGTTGCGTTTGCGTGAAATCAATTTCATCCTCCTCATCCGAGTACCGTTTTTATGTTTTGTATGCTCATTTTTGTCTCACTTGAGCAACGTTTCGGCCAAAAATATCGTGGAAATAATTTTGCATATTTTACGTATTTATCACTCTTCAAATGAGAGTTTAGTACGAGACGACAAAACCACGAGATCCTTTTAAACAGAGGTTATACGTTCCATGCGTGAGACTGTGAAACAGATTTTGTCATCAATGTAGAGTACGCTGTTTCACGAACACAATCACAATATATATATACAAGCAATGCCGAGAGTAGAAAATTTTTTAATTTAATAACGTTTCGCCCGCAGTTTTCCGGAACCATGGAGATGATACCTGCTGGTAACCCGAAGCGTGGGTGAGAGGTTTATCCACCCGACAGGTGGCTTGCGCGTTAACGTTCATAATCTCATCCGGCGTATCGCCATCTGCATCGTAATAAATATGAGCTTGTCGCAAGGAGATTATCGTTACATGCTACGTTCCAGTTTCTTCGTGTATCTACACTCATACCGTTCACTCTTTTCTATCGCCTTCTTCTTACAAGCCAGCAGGACCCGTTTACGCAACAAGTGTCGATATACGATTATCACTGGCAGCTCACCGCATATTATACATGCAAATGGTTCGCCCGGTGCAAAATTGTCTGCTGGAGTATTGGCAGAAAAGGAGATTAGAAAGGAGTAAAAAAAAAAAAAAAAAAGAATGTTAAAATATCCGCACGGCTAACGTGTAATAATCGTTCCCGATGATTTGTTTCTTCTCGATCGCAGTTATCTAGAGATTACGTTAGTAACTTATAACGTTAACTGATGCCGTAATCCTTGTTATATATATATATGATATAGCATCACCATGTGTCGCTATCACAGATCTCTCGATTACCTTCCGCATAATTAATTAAGAACGGAAATTTTCCTCACCTTTTTGAACTTTCTTTTCCACTCGCTGTATCGAGGCTGTATGTATGTATGTATATACATACACATATACGTAAGTCCGTTTGATTCTTTCTTTTCTGAATTTACGGCAGCACGCGGAGCGTGGAAGGCACGATAAATTTGCCACTTTGCAAAGGTAAATCGGCGCGCGGCGTGGCCATAGGCTTGTATACAGGTACGAAGTGTATCGAGCCGGCAAGTCGTCAGTCTTTATACCGGCGTGATATAAATCGTGCAGTAGCTGCGGAGTTGAGACAATGGTGGTAACGAAAAAGCGTATATTTAACGGAGGACTCTATAGACTTTCAATCGATTTCCATACGAATATATACGCCGTGAGTTTGTTCCGGATTTAAATTGCCCCCGTAGAGGTGGGTCCATCTTTTCTCGAGTCGCCCCGATTCCGTATCGCGTCGATCCGGGATGCCAGCGTGCCTTATATCTCTCTTATAATATACTTATACCCACAAGCATTCTCCCTCTTCAAAGGGGAGAGTGGATCGATTCTTACGTAGGAAATTATCCGTTCTCGTCGCATGTATATACGGTGTTTTTTTCTTTTTTATTATTAAGGAGGGAAAAAAATGAGTTTCTTTTTTTATACATCAGTTTCTCTCCCTTTATTTGTACCGTTCAAAATTTCGTTTTGCTTTTTTCTTTCGTGTACGTATTTAAAGAAACCACAACGGAACGGGGTGATCGACGAGGGGAGTGGAAAACGGAGGGGTTCACACAGCCCCGTTCTTTCGGGATGCGGAAGAAATTCCCGAAATCTCTTCGTACGATCATTATCTTCGTAATGGGAAGATCATTTGCGGTTAAGGATCGAAGATCGTGCACCATTCTCCGAACACAGCCGCTTCAGCTGGACGATCTGATCTCGCTCGGTATAAGGTATATAAACGTTTTGGGTTGCCGGGCAATCTACTCGGGAGGAGTTAGTGAGTAGATTCCTTGTTTTCAATGGCGAATGAATAAGAGTCAGCCACGTGCACGACAAATAAACGTGGTTAAACGCCTTCTCGGTATATCATCAACCTCATTTTGCGTAAAAAACGTGATCCTTACATTTTTTTGGGCGAAGAAAGCACGCTGCTTAGGCTATGCGGCTAAGAACTACCAAAAAAAGCAGAATGAAACCGAGCAAAACGGATTCTAACTTCTAGAATTAATTCCATTCGACAGTTTGCGCATGTCTAATGTATATTAATCCGGTAAGAATGGTGTAGAGTAAGCAGCTGTTGTTTCTTTCTTCCGACTTTGTCGACTTTCGTTTTCTCCTCAAGCAAACTAAAACTAAAATCCTTGTACAAATAGAATCCTTTCAGTAGTGAACGTACATTATATAGACTCTCGATTTCACGGCTTCAAAGTTTAATTCAACTTTCAATTTTTGCACGACGTTCGTATACGTGCAAATAATAACACTTCCGGATTTTGGGCCGAATATCGCAGACTCTCATTAACGTTATAGCTCCAAGATTTATCATCGCATGAAATCTGTGTCACATGTAGACACACGAAGCGAACGTGTAAGAGGCGTGTGTTGCGTGCCACGTCGACCCTTGACCTCGCATCCGCAATCGCTCGTGTACACATTAGTATACATATAATATATGGATACGTATGATATCAAAGCTATGTAGACGATAAAAGTATGATCCAGGCGATATGCGCGTTTAGATATAGACAGATATTGCGTGGAGAGGCAAATGCATCACGTAGCTTATTTATATATATCTGCGGTATAAACGACGCGTAGGTATGAGATAGGCATGGGTGCCTTACCTGGCCTGGCAATGTTGCATGCAGTACGTGTACGCCAAGGGGGAAGAACGCGCCTATGACTCTAAGTCTACCCCGGGTGTACAAGACTACAAGAGTCTTGGAGTCTGAGGTACAACGAACGATGGAAAAGAGATGGAGGTAGAATAAGACGTGTACTTACAAGTGTGTACAACTGGCGTTTATTGCACCGCGGCCTGTCGAATAGTTGCATGTCATTCGTGAACGACGCGATGATTGCCGATAGATAATATAAACTCGGACTATGAATATAAAAGTTGTAAACAACGGCTTAATTAATACGCCGATTATAATATCGCGATGCATTATGTACTCGCGGCTTGGTCTCTGCCTACCTACAAGCCGTATAATAAAGTACAGTCGTTAAAAAGCTTCTACCCCCCCCCCCCCGGCGTCGTTCTCGAATCTAATCGAATTGAACATTACTTAGAACCCAGCTTGACGCGGCGCCGATCACGCTGGTTGCTCCCCGAGGTGAGTGTCTGATTGGAAAACACTGGAGGTTAAATTAATAACTGAAAACCGCGTGTGATCGCCGCTGAATGGATAAATCACGACTCATTCGCTCCAGTCTCTCTCGCTTCTTCATTCTATATTTTTTTCATTCTCTCCTTCTTTTCGTTTCTCTTCTATTTCTGTGATTATTCTTTGATGACTTTATTTTTCAATTCAGAAGTACTTATTTGATGTGGAAATAACTGATAATTCTAAACTCGGGTTATAATTTCTCTATTGATATCGATATTTAGACCGATCGACGAGAGCCTCGATCATCGCTTATCTTCCGCTGTATGAGTTGAAAATTTACAGTCACGAACCTCCTCTCAGCTTCCTCTGTCGAAAAAATGTATATATTCAACCTTTTCATTCATGTTAATCAAATCAACCTTTTTATATTCAATCTACGTAATGTTTTCGAAGGTAACTGAATTTTGGTTGTATTCAATGAAGCTACCAGAATATTAGTTCATCTGCCAATTGAAAAAACATTGAGTTATATTCAATGAGAATGAAAAATTTCCACAAGTTCTGTGAAGTCTATTTACAATTCCCCATGACTATACATTCCATATAAAACCAGAGATCTAGTTACCGCCAGCGTTTAATTTTTCGGGGCTTAATCGATTTATTGTTACTATAGAATTCGAGGTACGCAAAGAAAATCGGTAATAAACGAAAGTAAAACAATAATTCGTGCAAAGAGCACGTGGCACGTGTGGTCATCGCCGTGTTTCGTACCAATAGATCACAGGTTGGAGAATCGCGTTCGTGCGGCATGTGGGCAAGGTAAAGGGAACGGGGTGTGGCGTTGATAGTTGACGGTTAATAGAGCCCAGCGGGCTTGTAAGAACGGCTCCGAAACGGTCGAGATTTGTAATTACAAACCAGACTGAGAAGGAACCACCAACATCGGCCTATGAAGTCATCGGGCACGGCGCGGCTCTTACTGGACTACATACCGCGGTACCGAGGGGGTCACTGACCTCGCTACCTCGCAAGTGATTAAGGATTGCAAATTTTCTTCCACCGCCTTCCGGAACGGAGCAACGTTTTGCCCTGGGGCCGATAAATTAGCCATACCGTGCGACGTTTCGATAGTTGTTCGTTGTCGGGCAACCCTTGGAATATACTTCACCGATAAAACTGATATTTTGTACAATTGTCCTGAATTCTAAAGGAGTAACTGAGAAACTGCCGATCCTGCGAAAGGATTTGAATTTATACGCACATTGCAGAATCGTATCCTGGGGACTGAACGGAAATTTTTGTTTGTTTGTTTCAGGAGAGGCTATACACCTTGCCAGAGACTTCGGCTACGTCTGCGAGGCCGAATTTCCCGCAAGACAAATTGCCGAGTATCTTAGTCGGCAGCATTGCGAACCCCAGGACTCGTACAGGCGGAAAGAACGGCTCCATGCCGCGAAGTAAGTACACGATCAACGACCCGTGAAATTCCACGGTGGCGATAATTTCGAAAGTATACGGTTTTTTATATTCATTATAAATTACGCGAGATATAAATTGCCGATTTTGGCCTCTGAAACTCTTTACGTGATAAAGATACAAACGAATGTCACAGCTAGCGCAATCAGTTTAGGATATAAAAAGAAATATGACATATGTTAAGTGACGGAAAACACATTATAATTCCAAGTCAATCGTAGTTGACTCTAAAAATTAGTTTTTCATCAAATTTCTTCATCAGAATCAACTTGAAGTAGCTAAACGAAGTCTCAACAGCTTGCACGAGATTCTTTGAACCTCTTTCTCGGCGGGTGATTTACCGAAAACAACCAGCTGTTAACCGTGGCGTCTTCATATTGATTAGCCGCAGGCCCGTAAATTGGATTAAATAATTGCTATATTTCCAAAAGTGTGAATGAAAAATAGTGGGGCACATTTAGTTAGCATCTTCCGGGTATCGATTTGTTATAGGTACACGCGCATGTGTTAATTCACAAAAATAAAAACATTAAAAATTAAAATAAAAAAAATTAAAAAAAAGGAACCCCTCGCATAACGCTCCGGAGCCTGTGATCACGCAATCTTTTCCCAGTCTCGGCATGTACCTCTTCCTAAAATTACCATTTACATAACGCGTGAGTCCGAGAAGGTATACCGACCGGTAACATGCAGCGTACTCGTGTAACAAACGTTTCGCCAGGTGTCGGCTAACGGAGGCGTTCGCCTTTTTTCTCTCCTTTTCTTTACAGACAAATCACCAAAGAGCTGATGGACCTTCTAAACCAAGACAGGTCGCCTTTGTGCAATACACGGCCATCGCACATCCTAGACCCGAGCATACAGCGACACTTGACGCACTTTTCGCTGATAACGCACGGCTTTGGAAGTCCGGCGATGGTAGCAGCTCTCACCGCGGTCCAGGTAAGGAAAAAAAAAAAAAAATGGTATTCATCAACGATGATCTCAGAGTTGGAGTAATTAGATTCAGTATTGAGAATATGAAATTTGTGCCACTTTCTGGAAGAGCCACCGTTTCACGTTTCATTCTTTTTATACTTCCGCAGAATTTTCTCGGGGAGTCGCTTCAGCATATGGAAAAAATGTACCCAGCAAACGGCAGCGGTGTTACGAGCAGCCAGCAGCCGAATCACGAAGGTAATAAGAACAACAAGGACGGATCCCTGATGAACGACATGAAAAAGTGACGCCCGGAAGACCCGCCAACCTCGAACGTGGTTACATCGATCAGACACTCCTGGCCCTACAACTAAATAGCGAAAACTATCAGAGAGAAAAGTAATTCACGATATGCGCGTACACGCAGCAGACACACACAGACTCGTTGATTCTCTACGGTAGATAATATTATATAAAAATAAAAGAAGTACATGTAATACAACGTAATATAACGGGGTTCAAGGAGCGGGTGATTTGATCAATGGTCAAAAAGGGGGTTGGCAGGTCTGACAAAAGAACAAAAAAAAGTAATGAAAAGAAAAACTACGAAACTAAAAAAAGTTTTTTCTCTCCTTTTTTCACTTTCTCTCCTGCAGACATCTCGTAAGTACCGAACGGATCCATTGAATGCCCTGCAAGATGTCCAGCAGGAAAGCATTCACAGACTCGAGCTATGTCTGTATAGCTAGTTGTTCATATGAATATAGGAAAGGTAGAAGAACAATGTTCCATCTTTCGTTTTCAATCTAGAAATTCAAAGAATGTAGGTGTCAAGTATCGAGCAATTTTTACAACGGAGAACGAAAAGAATGTCAGATAATTTTCTGCGTTCTTCGAGATCGAATCGATCTCGTAAATTCGAAAGTGAAAGAAAATTTCTAATGGGGAAGTACGTAATACGAAAAGAGCCATCCGAGGCTACGGCTATGCAACAAAAGTTACGAGCGGTTGTCTATGACGTAATGAATTTGATGAAAAGTCATATTGGAATGGACAACTTTGGTGGTGGGATATTAACGAGCAGAAAGAATGTTTAAAAAGCGATAAGCTGTTTCTCGTTGAAACCTTTCTCATTCGTGAATCTAGATGCTAGCTGCAGTTTATATTTTGATTATGAAAATACGAATTTTAATTAACTATTATTATTATTCTCTACGAGAATTGTGCCAACGTAAAAGAAAAAACTACTTGCCATTTAAAACGTGCCAATTGTCTGTATAAAGATATCAGAAGTTCGCTAAATCAATGTTATTCAAGGAAAAATGAAACTGACCTGCTCAATATTGCGAACATGCTGTAGAAAGCATTTAAAACAAACAGAAACAAAAAGTTTAAAGAGAAGGCGTGAGAGACGATCGCGTATAAAAACTCTGTCTTCGTTTGAAGTGCATAAACGTGTGTACGATGAATACACTAGCAATATTGTATTTGTAACACCGATATTAAAGATATACGCGAGAGTTAAAAACGGGAAATATATAATGAAATCGTATCAAGTACAACGTGATCAGGAGATCCTAAGACATATCTAACTTTGTAACTAAATATTAGACATTAAATATTAAGTTAGTGAAAAAAAATATTAAAATTAAAAAAAAACTTGAGAGCATTTGATGTTCCCAAAATGTGTACAGAGCATTTGAATCTTTCTTGTGATATAATCATATACATATATACATTATAATAAGATAATTTTTATATATATATATATATATATATATATGTATATATATATATATACACATACATATATATGTATATATGTATATATATAAATATAATAATAATAAATACATAAAATAAATAAATAAATGATATACCTACATTCCATGTTTTTATTAGGAATGACATTAGAGAGAAGTGTACAATTTGAGATTACTTTATTAAAATATCAAGAAGCCATGTTTAATCCCGGCATATTTACGTACTCAATTCGCGCTCACCGATACAGAATTATTGTTATAAATATGTTGAACAAAATACTTCGAAATCAAATGTGTGCGATAAGGTAGACTTGTAAAATATTATTAGATTGAAATGAAAAAAGAAATAAAAGTATGTAACAAATGAAAAGCGAGAATGCAGTTAAATAAAATTAGAGAAGCTATTTTGTCATTTGAATTCCGATTGTTTAGAATCCCTGATAACATTCTCGGCTTGAACTTTGTTGGATAATTATTCATCCGTCTTTCATTCTAATTTTTTTCTTTCGGAATCGTCGCAATCAGTATTTAGATTTTAAATAACGGTAAAAGTTTATAAAACTCGATTAGCCTGATTATTGTAATAAATACATACCTAATATATAAGCATCGGGCAAGCATGGTGCGTATAGTTGGATAAATATAGGTGAAACAAACTCTGACATTTATTTTCACTCGCAATTATAATTAATTATAATAATATAATTAGAAAAACTCCTTAGCTTTAAGGTCCGTAAATTAAAGACGAATAATTATTTATAACCGCCTATTATATATATATATATATTTATATTATATATATAAATATAAATATAAATATAAACATAGACCATGTGTAGAAGAGCGAATTTTCTACCGGAATTTCTGTGCCAACCTTGTAAAGAATGTTGTCGACGATATATTATTTTTGTTATTTTTTTCCCGCAATCAAGCATCGTTCTTAATCTCTTTGTAAGATACTCGGATATTATCTATTATGAAATGAATATTTGAATTTAGTAGTATATTATATTCTGATATTAATACGGTTCATTTTTGTATATTGGTGTGTGATAAATAAATAAGAATATTGTTTCTAAGTAATATAACATTATTGCTGATAATTAACAAATTTCATTTGAGGGACCCTTACGATTTCTGCAATTAACTTTTCACAAAATCATAACTACGCCATTATTTTCCATTTTTATTTCATGTTCTTTTTTTTACCGTGCAGCTCTGACAACTTCATTTTTAAACACCTATTCTACATTGCACAAAATTACCAAAGTCGAAAGTACACAGTTTCACTTTTGTGCACTATGACTTGGCAATACAAAACAGAAAACATGGGTAAGAAAAATAATCGATCTTGTCACGTGTCATGTTTCGGATTCTTTTACTCATCAGCCATCCTTACAGATCATTACATGCTTCCAATAAGAAGAAATAGACGTTTAGTGCAAATCTATTTAGATATTATATTGTTGTGTACCAAATCGGCACGATCACTTATACTTTATATTAATATTATTATTAATGCTCACTTTGTATTATTATTAATATTATTATTATTATTTCATTTCCATGTAAATAGATCCAAATTACTTTGAGTTATCATATTATATAATGTATAATTTATCACCTAAACGACGTAAATTGAAAGCAATGTAATTTCAGTATTTGCCAATATTGTTTTATAATAAATGAAAAATTTACTGTTCACTTCGATGACTAGTTTGATCCTACCTCTGCTTCCTGTTATGGAAACAATTTACCTCTGGTGTTCGGTGTTCCATATTCGTCACTATCATCCACGATTGTAGAAATTGTGATATTAAATCGTCGAAGTACTTTTTGCGTAATTGCTTATAAAAAAAAAAGAAAAAAAAAAAAAAATGTTGTATTCTATGTGAGGTGAAGGTGGTGAAAAACAAACGAGTTGTTTGGTATATTCGTATAAATATAATGTCACAACGATTTATTATTTTTTTTTAAATATTTTATCATTAAATAAGTCATCACATATATATTAACGTTGCAGTAGCGTCTGCACCGTTTTTGCGTATAATGTAAAACATCACACGTCCGCGCGAGACGTGTCCATGTGTGTTGGTTCCCCATGAATCTTCGACCTGGAAATACACTATTCTATCTCATAAATATCAGTCTTGTCAAATAATGGCAAACGACAATGACAAGGAATCGAATGGTAATCTCCTTGAGAATTAAGAAGCGGAAGATTACTTCAATATTACTTATAGCTTCGCCATGGTGCTCAATGATACCGTTGAAACCAAGTTTTCTTTAATTTAAAACAAAAACATATCCAAACTTGGGTTTTTCATGCTTGTTAATCCATTAGCAACGTCTTCAAGCCACGCTTAAAATTTAAAAATCATGATAAACTTGAACCAGCAGGCTTCTAAGTTGTAATAAAAATCACACAAATTACAAGCTGGAATACAAGATTTGAGAAAAGAAGGTTCGTCAAACTGCAGCTATAGCAAAAAACCAGCTCATAATGTATTCAGCGATCGATGTGAAAAAGTGACTAATAGTTTAGGCAAGTTAGATAAATAGCAACGGTGCTGCATGTAACACGATCGTTCGAAAAGCTTCTAACAAGAATCGGCTGACGGATCAAAACGAAACAGCTTTCGAGAGGCCGTAAAAACGCGTGAACAAATCCGTGCTACTGTGGGATGAAAGTCTCTTGAAATTCAAGACTAATATTTATTTTCATCTTCAAATACTGAATAAGTTACCGAGGAGATGGAAAGACAGTTGAATTATTTATGTTCACCGCGCGACCCCGAATCTAATTTGCCAGATTGCACCACGGTAAAGAAATACCAAAAAAAGATAGAAACGAAGAAAGGTTCAACACGTGCAGGTGACGAAGAGAAAATTGGCCATTCTTCATTCCGACTTGATACAGCATAGTCAAAATATAATTTAGCGGTCTTTCGAGCTGTTGGATAAGTTGCTTGGTTGATATCATTGAGCTGAAATCACGGCAGTATACTTACATTAAGGCACTTCATGGTCCGACGCCTCAGAGAGACCAAAAACTTTTGAAGTTTTTTTTCGGCAAGTACGCGTTCCCACGCGATCAAGGATCTTCTATACACCTGACAAGAATAAAGTGAGAATATAGCATTAGAAGAAAGATAGCAAACAGCGCCGGTGTCTTCATTTCACACATGAAAGAGATACAGTCCTTTGCCAATTCGATTTACCATATTTATGATTTTCGCTTTTTAAATTTTATACAAGTCCTCCGAAACGAAAACACAGATTTGACAGTTGACGAGCTAATCTCTGAACCGTTGCTTCATCTCTCACCCGCAAAATAAAGAAGCAGATATCAAGAAGAAAAATTAGGAGGCGCGTAAAGCCGTTAATTATTACCTTGAGGAATACTACAAAAATCAAAGGATATAATTTACACTTCATCAAATATTCGTTTATCTTCCGATTAAGATTATGTCACTTCTGTAGATAAACTTTATATGCAAAAAAAAAAGAAAAAAAAAAAAAACATGGATTGAATAAAATCAAGGGCAAATGGTGAGAAACAAGTACAAAGTGTTGCTTACTATACGAATATCAGGCAAATCCAACATGTTTGGTATAGAAAATAAATTACGATAAGAACATATTATGTTTTTAACTTTTCGATCGCGCGGATGTTGCGATTTTTTTTAGATATGTTTTGCTTTACGACTCGATTTCCATATTCGGGTGGAATTCGAAGACGGTGATGAACACGTTTTAGTTTAACGTCATAATATTAATCGGAATACGTTATTAACATTTTTATACTAAAACAGAATATTGGGTTTTATTATTTTATTCGTATTTTTATTTTTATCGACAATTACATTGTAGAATATGTAGGTGTGTGTTTGGGTGTGTGCTTTTTTCAGTTTTCAAGGTTTTTTTCTTTTTTAATTCAAGTATTTAGTTTTTTCTATATAAGGTATTTGGTAAAATGTTATTAACGTGTACAAATCGTGTTCATAATAGTTCCATTGTTTTCTTGTTTTTCATCGTCTCGTTTCACTAATGCAACCATTAGATGTCATCGATAATTAAACACACAGATTTTTCTTTTTAAACATATTTTTTTTTTTTTTTTTTTTTTTAAGATATTTAAAGTATCTATATACTTATCTATATATGTATTACGGACATTAATTACTGAATGTAGCTTCTTCTCTAATTCCCACAATCAAATATAATAATTGTTCGATTTAATTCTACATCGCCTTATTAGCGTTGAATATATTTTTATTTTCAATTGCATATTTATTTGTATGTATATCTATGCACATTTCATTATTAATTACTGTTTACACAATTGTTGACTGACTTGGGTACCGTTCGGTAATTTTTAGTTACTTTTGTTTTCCATCTTTATATCAGCCAATTGTCAGTTTAGTATATCAAGTTATTTGCTCACTTTCGATTAAAAAAATGACCAAATGAATTTTTTTATTTGTTGAAATGGTATTATAATATTGACCAATAATTATCATCTTACCCTTACAAAGATTACGATTATTATTATCATCATTATTACAAATAAATGACCTTAACTTTCTTATCTAAGTGTTTACTTATTTTACGCCCCACACGTATTGGATCCTCTTCATCCTTAACCCTTCGTCATTAGTTAGCTTCCACAGCCACGTCGTCTTATTTCGGGAGAGGATTACAGGATCGGGTGACATATTTTCAGAGAAATTAAATATATCCCCCCCCCCCATTTTCCCCTTGGTTTTAACTTTTTAACGTCCATACGAAAATAATTAAGGAAATAAAAATCCATTATGGAGATGATCACGAATCGAGTTTCTAATTTAAGCCTGTTTTTTCCGTTCATCTAATTATTTTTTTCGTTAGTGGTTTTTTTTTTTTTTTTTTTTAATTATAAATTCATCGTTAAGTCGTTCGATTTATCCGTCAGGAGTAACAAAATCTTGCTGACGTATTCCGTTTCTGGTTTGAAAATATATTGCAAAAGAAAGAAAGCAACAGGAAACAAATCGAGACAGAATTATTTCAGAACAGTATTTTACGAGATATTATACGCGTCTAGTCGTCAATAGTCTGTGTGTCAATTTTTATTATTAAATATTTCCTGACAAAATTGTCACTCGTGCATTATTGACGAATAAAAAGTTCTCATTAAATACAAAAACACAGTAATGCCGTAACTTTTAGATCAACATACCGCGACATATTTTTTTTCTTTTTCTCCTGCATTTTTAGAAGACGCTCGTCTTTGTTGTTACGTTCTTATTCATTATTTAAATCCTCATATTCGTCTCTTTTGTCACTTTGAATCTCTTAATCGTAGTTGTTTAATTAAGATGTTCTTTAACCCAATTCCTTTTCATTTTTTTCTTCTTTTAATCGTAGGAAAAGATAAAGCTAAGGGTGATGATCGTTATACACCTGCTGTATAAGAGTTAAGGAAAGGTGGGGAGGAGGAAGGTGGGTATGCCTACGATTATCGTATAAAGGTGGGAGGCAGGGGGGGGGGGGATAATAATTATTATCAAGACTTTTACTTGGACGGACGGGAATACGGAGCAGTGCGGTAGCGCGAGCTTGAGCTCGATGTGGTGGTGGTCTTGTACGATTTCCACGCGCGGCTCGATGACTCCTCTGCGAACGTCATTCAGTGATGGATTTTCATTATTAGGAGAAATTTTTTTTACTTCACACAACGACGATATTAATATTTAAGTGAAAAATATACAACAAACTACGACGAATTAAGTTGTTCGTCTAAAAAACAACTTGTTAATCAATTTATATTATTATCATTCGATTTAAGCCACAAATATCCAACGTTTCTGGGCAATTAATTTTATATTCATCAGTCATCATACATCAAGTTTATCTGACGATTTTGACGATGATTACTGTGATGTTTAGTATCTTTGTTTGTTTGTTTGTTTTTTTTTTTTTTTTTTAATCGTTAAGACTCAATATTAAATTGTTCAGAAAGGAAAAAGAATCAAATATCGAAACTTTAGAATGCCATTATTATTGAAGTCACTTGTAATGGTTTCTATATTTTTTTTTTTTTTTTTTTTTTTTTTTTTAAATTTTGGATTCCCTTTTCGTTGTATTAAAATTTCTTAAAAGTTCATCATTTTTCTCGAAAGCGGAGTGGTAAAAATCAAACGAGCCTTTACTCTGCTGTAAGAACGGCAATAATCAATCTTGTTCAAATAATTTCAAGCAGTAAAAGAATAGTCATTTCTGACAACTTTTGTGCCGCTAAAAACTAATAACATCATTAAAAAGTGAGAGAGCAAAAATTTGAATTTGTCAATAGTTGAAAATAAAATAAAATAAACGTACAACGTCATGCTAGTAATGCAAAGCCATCGGAAATAGAATTGACATACTATTTTGTTTCTTCTTTTGGTTTAAGCATTGAATTATTTTTTGATGTATTCTATAAATTGCAGGGAGAATTTATGATTGAATTCGGTAATAAGATTTATTTTATTATCGTCAAATATTTTCACTAAGAATTCAAATATTTCTTTATTCTGCCACAGTCATTGCGTGAATCGTTAATATATTTACGACAATCGTCACGTGATACGACGACAATATGATATTTCAATCAATTATTTTCATTTTGTCACACACTTCAATGAATGGCAATTGAATATATTAACATCCGAAGATTTGATTATAAAATTTGATTCTTTCGTTATTTTTTTTGTGTTTTCTGTTGATTTTTTTTTTTTTTTTTTTTAATTTTATGGCCAGCATATCACACCTAGATTTTAGAATATCTAGTTAAACTTTTATTACCAAAATATTTAACATTCACATTTTTAAGCTTAATCACGTTACGTAACGTAAAAAATCGTATAATTGGAATGAAATTTCGTCAGAACAAATATTTTACGTACAAACTCTGGACTATTTGACGGCAGTTTAAATGCGCTTCGTGGCTGGAGGAAAAAAAAAAAAAAAAAAAAAAATTACAAAAAATTTCTCCCTATTCGTCCATTAATCGAGTCATGTTGTTCTTTAAAATATATGAAAGAAAAGTAATAAGTTTAAATGATATTCATAGCGAATCTCACGTACCTGGATACTCCGACGATTCGTAATAATCATGCGATGAATGGGGCACAGCGTCGTCCTCGTATTCATACGTTGTATATCTCGAAGAAGGATACAGATCATCCCTGAGATCAAAAGGAATTCACGTCAATTCACAATATATTATAAAAAGTCTTTGATAATTGAGCGAAAGTTTGAAAAAAAATAAATCTCCGTTAATCGGAATTTAATTTCTATTCTAAAAATTCTATTTCAGGCCTATATTTTTTAGCTATTGAAATTAGGCGGGTTATATAATCGTCGAGCCTCTAAAAACAAGCTGAAAATTAACGAAGAGAAAATTTCATCGGAGCTGTAATTAAATACTCAAGTGAGAAACTTACGCGGAGGATGAGGTGTAATGTCGATCGGCGTAACGGCTGCTCGATGAAGACGAGGGATGATAGTCGTAATCGTGATGAGACGCGACCCGGCTGCTAGGCGGTGGAGTGGGCGCCTCGTACCTACGGGAAGAGGTTCTTCCTTATACTTTGAGTAAGATAATTATCATTAAAATGAAGTAAGGACGAATCGAGGCGAGATAATGTTCGATATTTACCCGTAACTCTGGTCCATCGCAACTCTGGCACGATCCAGTATCGAAAAGACCTTGGTCTTCGCCGGCACTGGTCGCGTTATCGGCCCCCGGCTCGACGGCGGCGGCAGAATGGCTGCTGAAATATTATTCGAAAGTTGAACATTTTGATCGAAAGAATTGAATATTTGAATTTTCTTAGGTCCGTTCAGCGAGAGCAATCTTCTTTGAAGAAAGAAAAAAATGTGCCCCGATTTTTCAAAGCCAGTTTCCAAACTCGTAAAATATCTGGATAAGAGAGAGAATTAGAACTGACCCCTGGATGACCTTGGGACCGTCGGTCGGCTGCTGGGCCTGAGGATTCCACCGCCCCTGGCCGAAGGTCGCCTCTCTTCGCCGGCAGACGGATCGTCGGCCATGGTTAACTCCATTTCGCGCATCTGTTCCTGCCGGATGTTGTCGTTGTTGTCAGGGATAAGGTACTTCCGGACTTCGGCTAGGGCGAAAGCAATGCGAGCGTGAGCTTCCGCTGGGGGTGCGAGAGCAGCAATTTCAACGTGAAGATCGTCCGAGAGATGGGCGTATTTCGGGTCCAGCGATTGGCGACATTCCTCCTCCTGTTTGTTGAAAAAAAAAAAAAAGAAAAAAGAAAAAACGGAATATTATTATAAGTGTTAAAAATTTTATTCAATTCCTCTTGACGACATATTTATATCGTATAAATATGTGTAGAATAGATAGAATCGTCAAACGTGAAACTGAATTATTATTTCTAATAATCGCGGTGTAAGAAAGTTCAGAATTGCCATTTTGTCAAAATGTTGCATGAATTTCCTGAACGAAGAGAAAAAGATTATTAGAATTGATACGAAGTATAGAAATTTAGTTTGAAAATGTCGAGGGCTTTCGGTCCCCTCTGGATATCGAGCTGGAGAGAATTTGAACTCAGTCAACGTTTATTTATCTCTCCATTGATCAGGGGAGTTGGTTCTTTCCTTTTCAGTCTAATCATCAGGTGGCGTAAACTTGGCTCGAGCTTAGGAAGATTAGAAGACGGAGTAGCCTGCAGAATATACCCAGTTTAGAGGAATAGAATGGGCTGAAGGCTCGGCTGAAAGTAGATACGGATCAATTTGCGTTTGGATTGAGGAAACTCGGAGGAATTCGCAAGGAGCAGCGCTAATTACACACTGCAGGGTTATATCAGAGAATTAGGAATTTCCGCAAAGTAGGTGCAGTATTTACGTATACGGGTATCAATTAGACGTTAATCAAGTAAACGGGTATCATAAATTAATCAAGTAAACGGGTGTCAATCGAGTAAAAACCAATTTTGACGATGATTTGTCCAAATTGCTGAAATAATTATGTGAATTCTCTCCTAGCTTGACGATTTCGATAAATTTTTGAACCCTGAGAGAACGATTCGGTATACAAGGAATGATCAGCATCTCTAATATATTATATATATAAGAGACGTTGGAGAATTTATACCGTCGAAAATCGAAATTCCAAAGGATAATAATTTTGGGAATAAAAAAAAGGAGGGAAAAAGGAACCAAGAAAAGACCACCAAAAAATTACTTATAAAGGTCAAAAAATCAATTTTCAGAACTCACTATCTCCTCCGTTTCGTGTTGGAAAATACATTTGAAAGAATGGAGAAATGGCGAAGGAACTAGGGATCCAAAAACAAAAAAAAATACTACACATAGAATTTTTCAATATTCATTGAAAAAACCTGACAAAAATAGTGTTGAATCAACTGTAAAAAATTCAGCATAGTTTCTGAGTTAATTATAGAGATTTTGAAGTAGGCAAGACGATAATTAATATTGATGAGTGACTACGCGCATGTGGCGACACTTATTTTTCCTACGGAATCGTTGAATTGCTGCCAAAGCCATAATTCTATTAATTTTCATTTATTTCGGTTATTTTCACTTATTTCACTTTATTTTTTGTCACTCACATCCTGTATATCAAAGAGTTCTCCACGGTTCTAATTCACGGATGATTCATCGCGAGGAGCGTGAATTTCGTATAAGCGCGGTTAAAAGCACACAGCAGTTAAAATGGAAGGGAAGGGTTGGATTAGCAGCTACAAGTAATGGGAAAACAGACAGAAGCCGCTAAAGTTTGGCCGTAAATCGAACTGTATTTTGGCCCACAGTTGCCCGCGAAAAACACACTAATCTTTCGCTCACGGAGGGTAGAAGAAAAACAGAAATAAAATTTTTCAGATATTTCTGTCACTGTCCACACGTGCGATGTTCGATTTGTAATACTTGTGCCAAAAATAGCGTCTCGCTTTTCAAATTCCTGTAATGGTTAACAGCGTGAAATAGTTGCGGTGAAAAAAATCTGTGAAAGATTATTCAGCGCGTTGAATAAAGTGAGAGGCGTTAAATCGGTGATAAAATAGGAAAAATACCTACGAAGTTCGTAAGCATTTGGTAAACTGGAAATAAAGTAAAAGTCAAAGGAGGGTGCAGTTAGATAAAGGCCCGTAAAACAGTAGAATTCGGTGCTACGGGGCATAACTGAGATAAAATGTAGATTAACCGAGCACCGACGATTCGCAGAGATTAGAATATACGCAACGTGAAGATTGAGGTGATTCAAAGAGGAGGAAAAAGAAGAAGAAGCGAAAGCGCGAAACTTTTGCAGGTGTGATATCATCGCCAGAGCGTCAAAATCGCGTTTAACGATTTTCATTTTCCCCTTCTTATATAAACGCCACGTGAATTTCGTATCCTCTTATTACACAATTTATATTTTGCTCGGTAAGAGGTTCATCTCCCACAATTTCCGGATCACTTTCAAACAGGTACATAATACAGCCTGCAGAGAGAAAATTTCATCAATCTTATTACACAGCATCCTGCCCGCTGAATCAAATCGTTACCACCGTCGTCCCCCTCGATCAAAAACCCCTCAAAAGTCGCGGGAAGAATTTAAAATACGATACGTACCTATACGTGTAACAGAAGAGATCAAAGAGGGTGTAAAGTGGGAAAAAAAATTAGGGAAGCAAAGATTTCTCTCCGCGAGATTACCTCGCTAACTGCAACCACAATTCAATTTTCACACCGAAATTTAAAACTCCGTGGATTTTGATCAAAGATCGTTGCCTTCATTGTGTTTCCTCCTTCATTTTCATGCTAATTTCAGGCAAAAACAAAACGTTTATAATACATACGCATGCTGCGTGTAGGGATATGAGTTGTCTCAAAATTCAAAAATAATTCCCTACTTTTTTCAGATTTTTATCTTAAAACTCTAACCCGTGCGCCCCAAGAGCGTGGATTTTCCCCATTTAAAATACACGTGTTTCGGACACATTCATAGTATATATTTTATTGTAAGAGTAATAGTTTACAAAAAAAAATCTGCAACCACGAGGTTTTAGTGGTTATTAGTGGTACTATTTGAGAAAGAATTCGCATCACCATACCATGCAGTCTGGACGAGTTACACACCCTTGAAGTCTAACTTTATTCCATTTTAGATGAAATGCAATTTGTCGCCAAAGAAAAAATGTGGGACGAATTTTGCTCTCCGTAAAAACATTCTATCAAAACATAGAATTTAAAAGGCAGTTTTACAACACGTTACTGCTCTAGCGACGACGGTAAATCTGTATTCAAATTCTGATCGCTGCCTTAAATTAAAAGAAATTTTCTCATCTCTACCCAACTCGAAGCTCTAAATTCGAGTTTTCGCGACTTTATCATCGTTTTCAACAGTAAAAATGCATTTTTCTACGATGTGGTATCTACAAACATCAATGGCAGCGATTTCTATTTCAACAATTAGTTCCGTTGAAATTTTACATCCCCTCTTTTAAATATCCGTATTTCATAACATCTAAACCGACCCAATAAATCTGATCAGGTACTCGCGAATTTCACAGCTAATTCGAAAAGAAAAAACATAATCGCGGATCTCTCCAAAATATTTGTAATCGTCTATTTAAATATTGACGTGCCTACATAATATATTGCTTGATCGAGAAAAATGTTGACGACCGTTATACGTATATACGAAAATCTACTTGCGAATTTTTCAAGGTTTTCAAGATAGCTTCGCGTAGCTTCGCCGATCTATGTCAAGTAGTATTATACCTACTATGAGTAAACTATATCATTCCAGTCGTATTTCGAGTTCAAACATTGACAGAGAGATATTAAACGTCTCTCCTTAACCGACGGTAGGATAGTCTGTACTTTAAATTGAGGTTAGTAATAATAAACGAAAGAGACGAATAGAAAAGAAGTAAATAATAATAATAATAATAATAATAAAAAAAACCAATTAGGAAGGACTCCGTAAATGATTAAACGGTCAGGACCTCCCGGATTTTTATCAAACACCCCGAGTCTGGCTCTGACAATGTATAATAACAATAATTGTGTGAAAAGTTATTTCATTTTTCGCATTGTTATTTTTGCGAATAATTTTTGTCGCTGTTTTGAAAACAAAGTTATCTCAGACCGCAGGCGTGTATTTGACTAATTATTAATTAACGGATCAGCACAGAAGGGTGCGTCTCTGTCATGCAGAAACCATAGGGTGTAGACTTGTAGAGTTTCGAGTTTGAGTTTCCGATAATTATTTTCGAATAGGCTCTGCGCGATATTAGACGAAGGTACATTGCCATAGATCCCCGTGTAACATAGTTATACATCATGTGTTTCCGCATTATATATATATATATATATATATATGTGTGTATACACCATAGAGTGAGAGGATATATGTATATGTATAATGGCTATACGTTTACATATGTATGGGTAGAGAAGCACGGAGAGAATCCCCGTTCTTGAGTTTCTAGGCTTATTAAATTCTCAAAGTTTGTTACAGACAAATATTAGGGAAGAGAAGGAGAGACAGAGAGAGAGAGAGAGAGAGAGAGAGAGAGAGAGAGTTGAGTTAAGTTGACTTGCGGGTTAGGTAGTCAGTAGGTAGTGTGTAGGATAAACTGGGCGATGACAGAAGGGATGACAGAAGGGTTTGATTCAATTAAACTTGATAAAAAAAAATTAAAAAAAAATTTCAAAACAAAGCTGGCGTTTCAGCAGCCAGACTTGTTATAATGCGCAAGAATTTATAAGCGTTTTCTGGGAATCTACACAGCTGTTCTCATCTCATTCACTGTTCTCTGAATAATATATATATATATATATATATATATATATATATATATATATATATATATATAGATATGAATTAACAGTATAATCAAATTCATATCACGCACTTTGATCATGGCGAATTCATCAAGAAAATGGCATTCACAAACTGACTCAAGGAAGTATAAATGAGTTTCAAATATCAGGGGACATAATGTGGTTCGTTGTTCAGCATCTGTGGTTGAATCATTCAAGTAATTTACAATCATTTTCATGAAACACGAAAATAAAAAAGAATCTCTGGTATCTGAATAAATCATTCTTCGTTCGTTTTAATTAATTATCGTTAATCGAGATTAAGAATATAGCGTTCGTTATGTGCCAAAAAGTATGGCGTTTCGTGTAAAAAGAGAACTAAAAACTAAAATAGAAGAAAGTGTTTAAAAAAAAAAAAAATAAAACGTTGGAGTAGTGATTCGATGGAAATATAATCTATAAATGATATGTATTCATTTTCATTGAGTGATAAAAAAAAATATTCATCCACACCCAGGTAAATTACACTGATTAAGTTTCAATCTTATCACTCCAATATTGGCAATTTCGCAAGCAAATAAATTGGCAAATGCAGAATGTCGATTCCTGAAACCCTTCGTCAATTTTATCTTCATTCTTCCATTTATTACTCGATTCAATTCCAGTTCTCCCTCGTTAGTCCAATATATTTGCATAAATTTCAAAATTCCGCAAGCTTTGATTTGACAATTGCTGACTCTGTATCGATTCCTTGATCAAACTTACGAATGCATGCATATTCAGGAGAAGAACTGTTATTACCGGTTCTATTATTTGTCGTGACGGAATGAAATCCATTGCGCTGCTGCTTTACCCATTTCACTCGGACAGTAGCTATTCACAAATTGTACGTATCAAGGAAAAGTTAGCATTGCCTGGTAGGACTGAGTTATTGCAAGAGAGTCTACAAATTTCGAGCATCTACCTGTATTATATATAAATATGTATTGTATTGTATATAATGCCTGGTTATATTTTTACAGAACTTCGTCGACGACTTTAATTTAAGAAATTTTCAACTTTTTCAACAAGTATTTTCAAAAATACTAACGCCAAAAATTTCCAACTTTCAATCAAATTCCTCAACTTTTACTGGTTCTCTGCAGATTACGTTTCTACGTTTTGTCAAACTTCTCTCCATTCCTTAGCGATTATGTACGGGATTCGATATATTCCGTACACGTTAGCTCAGGGTAGGTTCACCGGATAGCGATAAGGGTGTGGTTTCGATCCACGAATGAAGAAATAAAGGAAAATAAATTGGGGATAGGTTGGTCGGTTATCGGATTGAGAGAAGGGTATTCGAGTATTTTGAAATCAGTTGAAACGGGGTCAGAACTCCGACGGGGGACAGATTCAAATGCCTTTGGAATAAGTGAAGGGCATTCGAATTAGGGCTAGGAAAAATGTTTAAACAAAGACGGAAACGAATACGCAAGTATTCGTAAGAATACGACGAAAACTTTACGCAAGTGCATAGAACGTAGATAAACCAAAGATTTAGAAACGAGCGTTTTAAACAGATGAGAAATATCGAGAAAGATATATGATAGATTGTGAGCTCATTTTTAATACCTACCCACCGTCTATTTTCTTTCGATTTGTATGTTTCTTTTTCGTTTTTCATATTTGATTCGAGATCTGTTGATTGATGTACTGTTATTTAAAAAAAAAAAAAATATATACATATATACATGTATATATATATATATAATATGTATATATGTCTTGAATCAGATTCAAACAAACGTTCGAGATGAATTATTTTGTAAGAAAATATAGTGCAGAGATCGATTTCACTCGTATCAAAAGTGTTGCTGATATTGAACGATGAGTATTTTAAAACACAGCTGATAATAATTGAAATCAAGTTCGTTTTGTTTTCTATGCAGAATCCGTTTAATTGAAAGTGATAATTGATTGCCAATCTGACCAAAGAAAATTTAATTTTAACAATTTTCGAGACGAAATTGAAAGCTTGTGAAAATATAAAATATTTGAATTTTTCAAAGGTGAAATTGATTGGTTGCTAATTCTGTTCTCAAATTGAATTCGCATCGCATTCAGGTTTTCTTGATCGCCGTCTGAAGAAAAATTGATTGAATAATATTCCCGCATACCAAATGATGTATATACTGATTATTTTTACTTCGCGCCCTCCTCCTGCAGCATTCTGTAGTCGCTTGCTTGCCCAAGTATGAGACTTTTATTCAAGGAGATTGATGAGTAGAAATTCAATGCCGTTTCGTTAATTCGGTTACGAGATGGGAAAGGATTGAGAATTCCTCAAATCTGTACATTCGTAAGATGTACGAAGATTTCCTCACAAATTAACGAAAAAAAAAACCAACAAAAAGTTCGTAAACAAAGGCTTAAACAACGCGATCTTTCACTTAAAATGGTTTTGTAATCTCACGCTACGATGGCTTACTTTGTTGAGAAAACTATTATTCAATAGTAAATTTAATATTGCTGTTTTGGAATCAAAATCAATTAAACTACTGCAATTTTGAAATATAGAATAATAGGTAGTATCTTGGTAAAACGGTAAAGAATATTATTTTCAATAAAATAACCAATCACGATATAAAATCGAAAGAATCTATTAGATTTTCGACAATTTCTTTTATTCGTTTGAAAAAAAATTTCCACATGATTTTGGTATTGTTTTTCCTCGCATTTTCGAAAAAATCGTTATACTTTATAGCAATACGCGTGAATTTTTTAACTGGCTGACCGAAGGTGCGGCTAGCACGTGATAAAATGAGTAAAAAATGAATAATTTTCGACTCACCAACCTCCCCGTTTCCGAGTAAATCAGTCTCTGTGATATTTGCCAAGTTATACGATGCCTGTATAAGACTCGAGATACAAGCTGCAGTGATCAAAGTTTTCCAAGACAAGACACAGCGCAGAACTGCTACTTAGTTTCGGTGACGAAAGATATGCGGCATCGTTTCCACCATACTCTGATTACACACGGAATATAACCTTGTTTCTCTCTTCCTTCTCCTCCTCCTCCTCCTTTTCTGTCCACCTATTATATCTACTGTTATCCGTCTCTCTCTTTCTCTCTCACTCTCTCTCTCTCTCTCTTGAGCAATTCTTGCGGACTTTCGGACTCGTAGCCGTGAAATTAAAGTCCTTCAAGCTCGTAATTCATCTCTCAGGGTTTAAGTAGAGAAAAGTCCTTCGCAAAACGCGGAGATTATACGCAGACCAATAAAACTGTCAGCCGATTGTTATATACTTGTGTCGATGTCGTGAAAAGTTGAAAAAGTAAGGAAAAACACGCGTCATTTGTTCAGGCTTGACTTTCAGAACTGCATCTTCGATATGACATCGCGATTTGATTCGATGTTGAAAAAAATTAAAATTAAAATTAGAAAGAAAAAAAAAAAAGATTTACCTTTTGTCTGTCCTTCATTGAGCCACGTCCCAAAACCGCCATCTTGCACATTGTTTCCTCCTGTAAACGTTTCATCGAGTTTCCTTTGGGGCCCAGCAATTTCCCGACAAAGTTGAACTGCAATAAAGCGCAAGAAACTGATTAACGTTTTAGATCTACGATATATCATTTGATCACGATACTAAATAAAGTTTAGTAACGATTGCGGGATAAAATGTTATTAGAGGACGACGCAAAGAAAGGAAGAAAAAATAAAAAAATTAAACCTTCGACACTCGAGATTTCTTTCTCTCTTTCTTAGGGAATAACAATTTCGATGTCTGTTCGTACAAGATATATATATATATATATATATATCCATCGTGTGCTGTATTTTTTTTTTTTGAGAAAATTCACCTGTATTATTCTTCTCCAACGAGCAGGATATAAATTTCAGAAGAAACAAGGAGGTAGAATAAAACGAAATGAACATTGAAGGTAAACAAAAATGAGAATAGAAAGAAAAGAAATTATACAGGTAATGAGAGCAAAGGAACGCAGAGAGTGTAACTAAATAATTCGGAGGTAGGTAAGCAATTTCTGAGCGAGTGTACGTGAGCTTTTATTCCTCCTTCAGGTCTCTTGACATTCGCGTATAACCTACCCTCAGGGAAGGAAGAAACAGTAACCGGTTACCGCACGTCGCGTCCGCCGCGTTTTTCCGGATCTCGGTTTATTGTTTTGTGGGTCAACAGTGAGCGGCGAAGAAACTGGGTAAGGAAAAGGGGGAAGAGAGAAAGGAAAAGCTGGACGAGCAAGACGAGGGGGAAGAGAGAGAGAGAGAGAGAGAGAGAGAGAGAGAGAGAGAGAAAAGGAAAAAGAAAGGGAAACAAAGGGAAATTTCCCCCCGAGGAAGTGGAAGAAAGTTGGAAGACGACGACGGAGTAGCGAAGCAATGGCAAAGGGAGAAAAGGGACGAGAGGCCTCATTGTGAAGTAAATAAATAATGCATCAAAAAGAGATTTCAGCTAAAATACGACCTCCCATTCGACTACCTTTCTCTTCTTTCTTCTACTGCGCTTGCCTGCAGTGTAGGATATATATATATATATACATTTAAATATTCCAGGAATATTTATACAGAGCATTCCATGCCAGCTGCTAGCTCGATTATCGTTCATCCCTGACGATCTCAGGCGTAATAATCTAAAATTTTCTTTTTCAAATTATTCTCTTACTTCGAACTGCTACGCGACCTTAATCCTCTGAATTTTTATTGAAAAGTTCTTACTCGGTCCTTTGTAAATTGATCAGTAAATTGATGTTTTCTCGAGAGAGAGAATTGCACACGCTGTGTGAGGAAAAAGAATATGGATGACGTCCAAATTAGGCAGGAGTAAATGAAACAAAGGAGACAGAGAGAGTTATACGCGGACATTTGCGACGGTAGCTGGTGAAAGCTCGACTGATCATTTATTCAACGATACAACTCGGCCTAACAATCCGTTAATTAACAATGCAATGGGTCCGTTGAATATTCTAAACAGTACACAATGTTGTTTTAAATGCGACAGCCTACGCACAGAAGCTTTCACAAATAAATCTTGATATTACTACTATTATTGTTGAAGAAATACCAGGCTGACTGTATAATTGCATATCTAATAAATATCTAATAAATAATCGAGGTGAAAAAAATAATTCTCATGGCATAAATAAAGTAAAATTTTTACACCAAAATTTTCAAATTTTCAAACATACGAATCTTCGTAAATTAAATCTTGCAGTTGTTTTTTTCTTGAGACTCTACGAACATTTGTAACGGGTGCAAAAAACAAAAGATATATAGATATATGTATATACCTGTTTGCACAGCTAATAGTTGAAATATACAAGCACATATTACAAAAGGGAAACAAGGTGAATTTATACCAAGCTGTATAAATCTCAGAAGATTTTATCACGAACGGATAACGCACCACGAACTGTCGCCTAAAATATATTTTATGGTGGGTTGGATGGGGTTGGGGGTTGTATATTATACAAGGTGCAGTGCAACGGGGGAGGGGGAGGGGGAGGGGTGTAAGTGTAATCTTCTTACCATTTTACGATTTTATATCGGATAAAGAACAGAGAGGGTATGAAAAATGAAATGTCAAGCAAGTGAATGCATAATGTAAAGTTAAGAGTGGAGAAAAGGAGGAGAGAAAAATATGAACGTGGAGAAAAAATAAAAATGAAAAATAAAGGAAGAAGAAAATACATGAATGATATAACCAGAGTTAGAGGCACACGGGCGAATGATTTTAGAAAGCACGTGTTTCACGCTGCTCGGGGTTTATATTAGCGACGGACCTCAATTTAAAAATCCCATCTCTGAAGGAATTTTCTCTTCGACGTATAATACCTTCATATATTGTGAAGACATGTGACACCCCGTGTTGACAAAACTCTGGACAAGAGCTTTTGCTCTAGGTATCTACCATATATTGTCTATTTGACGGGACGACGGCGTTGATACTCGTTTGCCACAACCGTCACGACGGATCATGTCACAGATTTTTCCAACATTGGTTTACATTCCACACATACTCCTCAGAGTCACGTTCTCAATAGATTCTCGAAATTTTCATTACATACTTGAATCGCACCTTACCGATAAACCTTCCGAGAGAAACTCTTCAATCAACTTTTATGTTTAGAAATTATAGATTACTCAAAATCAGATGTACCTAATACGAGAGACTGACGACAAGTATATTATCTCTAAACATATCTTTCGACCCTCGGAGAGTTTCTACACACAATTACAGTTCACCAGATCCCTACAGCGAAGCACTCTCAGGGTAGATTAACTAATAACACGATCCTCCCTATAAATTCGTAGCTACAGATTAGAAAGTTCCAACTTTAGGGTTTCGCATTTGATCATACTTGGGAACCTTCCTTCCACCTTCCAACATACATCCCTACGTAAATTCAGCCGCTAGTCGTCTGTGTTTATATATATATGTATATATGACACTGGAGTATGAGTGAACAAGTCGAGGGACAAAAAAATATCTAAGCGCTAAACTTTGAATCGTAATAATTTCGTCAGATTCGTTAGTTTTTTCGTATTCCTCACGGACTTTCACGCTCATAATCGATTCTCGTATAATAATTTCCGTACCTTTCATCGAACGCGAATGTAATTTTTTTCTTTCCCTCCTTTTTTCTTCATTTCGAAACTGAATCAGGGTGCGTTATCCCCCGCCCGATAACCCTCCGAATGGGTGAAAAGCAATTTCGGATTTTTTGTCAGCCGGGGAAGAAAACGAAGGGGTGACAAATTTCGTCGGAAAATAATATAAATAACTCGAATACGTCGGCAGCACGCAATCGGCGCAGGCAAACGCCCGTAATTCGAGTCGACGACGAAAACTCGAGGCTCGCTGATTGTCAGTGGGGAAAAAAAAATCAATGCGAGAACAAGAAGAGTGCGGTGAAGGGGGTTGAAGAATAGGGAAAATTCGGAAGATCGCACGTATGCGACGAAACGCAAGTAGAAGAGAGAAAGCTGCGCGCGAAGGGTGCGAGTGAGTTAGTGCAGGGTTAAGTGTTCAGTCCCGGGGGGGTGGAAGGCGAGCTGCACAAGCGGAAGTGAACGCGGGACCAAGAGAGAAAAATATATAACTGATGGGGGTAAACTTCATTAAAATTCCGGTTCCCTCTCATTTTTATTTCTTTGTCGCTCGGTTATCCGCCTGCAATCCATCCGTCCGTCCGTCAGTTCTGGAATTTTTTAATTATGTTGTTCACGGCTTGGTTTTCTTTCCCTTTTTTTCCGTTTTTTGTTTTTTTTAAATCATTCTCCTCCCCATTCGCTTTTCACCCCTACTTTGCAGTCGCTTCTACGCGGCATTATTAATGCGATTACAATTTTTTTCTACTCTTAAAATATTTTTATTTTCTTCTTTCTTTCTCTTTTTTGTCAGTCTAGCCGTTTATTTCATTCCGCTCTTCTACATATATATATAACTATTGGATAACTCCCGTTTTTATCTTTTAACGAATCGTTAATAATTTTGGAACGAAAAATGTTATAGAATAATGATTAAGGTATAGAAATTTGTAGTTCGAACGAGTACGTCAAAAGTTGGAATGCGAAGTGGCCGTGTGATAATCCTGCACTCAGGAACAAGTTGCGAAGTGGGAAAAGCGAAGAGAAATTGGTAACGAATGGCTGACCGCAGCGTTGCTTGTTTCACTTAAACTGACTGGGCAGGCGAGTTGTTGGAGGCTGACGTATTTTTCACCTTCAGTTTCCCTGTCAGGGCGTGAACGGGGTTGCGATATATATGTTTATTGGAAAAATATTTCCCGAACAAATGATCTTCGACACGTGATTCATCGTTGCTCTGCACTTTGCCGGTGAAAAAGCAGAATTGTCTATATATTCTTTCAGGGAAGCAATTTATCACCGCAGATCTAATTTCGTTCACAGGACACGAATAACATTTTCGAAATGACTTTTAGTTTATGCTATTTTAATTATTACTGCAGATGTGAAAGTAATTATTATGCTTCCTCGTCAAATCGATTAACCAATATTTATATTATAAATGAAATATTGAAATACTGATTTTATTTACAGCACAGGTATTTCGGCTATTATTGTTATAAATATTCAATTTCCATAAAACTTTCTATAAAAGAGATTAATTCACTGACAATCAGCTCTGAAGTTTATAATCGAATTCGAAAAACGGTAGATTATATGCCATAATTTTGCGATAATATATTTCATTTGCATAGATATTCATCGTTAATAAGCACTTAGTGCAGAAATTATAACGGTAATACGGATTAGCTAGCTGCATGATATTCAAATTTAATAACAACTATTTATTTAAAAATCAGGTAAATCGATAAAAAGGCCGTCGAAAATTCCTTTTTGCATAGAAATAATACAAAATTTCTGTAGCATTTGCAAACGTAATTCGAAAACGCAATCTCGTTTATTTGAAATACGATCTAGTACACTAGAATTGATTTATACGTTAAAACGTCCAGAGTCAAGGAATTTTGAACACAAACGGTCGTAAATTTTCGTGATCTGGTTAAATTGGATAGTATACTTCTGTTTTTTTTTTCGTCAAAAAGCCGGAAGTATAAAAACTACCACAGTCACGATATAGAAAACTAGTTATTAATTAATCCCAAACGATCATTGTTTACGTGTAAAAAAAATGAATTATTCGTGTTACATAATAATACCTGTATAAATTCTACCACAAGTTATAATTTCCCTTATAATTGCTTTGATAAAATTCTATTTCGATCGTCGAAACTGTGTAAAATTATTCACTCAAATTGTACGACTTACGTTCGATTTAACGCCGAGATCGGGTATATGTATAAAAAATTTTGGCGCGAGAGGAATCTACGTGTACGTGTATAAGAATGATTAATTATAACGGAAGACAAGGAAGAGTTTTGCGTTTCACAGTTTAAGGCGAAGTTGAATAAGCAGCGGCGTCTTCAAAGACGAGAAATGATTCTTCATCCAGTCGAATTAGTATTAAAATATTCATACCACAGAGGGTTGAACGAGGATAACCGCCACGGCTCCTTTCGATATAAGATCACAACGTTTACAGATTGTATAACGATTGTATAACATTATACAACGTACGAACAT
This sequence comes from Diprion similis, assembly GCF_021155765.1. Taxonomy (NCBI): domain Eukaryota; kingdom Metazoa; phylum Arthropoda; class Insecta; order Hymenoptera; family Diprionidae; genus Diprion; species Diprion similis. Next base: position 20,162,888 of record NC_060110.1, on the reverse strand, counting down.
CTTAGTTATATTTGATGTTATAATAAAATAATAATTAGACGATATGAAAAGGTTTGCAAAATTCTGCATTGCCTGCTTTAGAATGCGCATAGCACCTACTATAGCGTCGATTCCCCCTGTCGTCCGAGTTAAACTTATAATTAATCAAGATTTTCAAGAAAGATTGAATTCATCTTGCCTGCTAATTAATGCCGTCAGCTCGACAGCGATACGGAATTATCTTTCGCGGTAATCAAGATCTTTTGTCAAGAAAACCGGCTCTCTGTCAGAGCCTGCATTACAGATATCCTTATATATAGTATATATACGTTTATTTAAACACGTAAATTCAGGACTGCCCGACTCGGGATGTGATTTCACCCTCAGTCGTCCATCCAACGCGGAGAAAACCGCTCAAAGTAAAATGCGTCATTAGTTGTTTCAATTATTTCTACTCTCCCTTTCCCTTCTGCCTATAATTACTTCGGTTTAATAATAAGTCTTTGAAATCTTATTAGGCGCGTCTTCTTTCATTGTTCGTATTCGTGCAGTTCTGTGACGACTACAGCTCAGGTATACTTATATTAAAGAACCTTATCTACAAAAGCTTACAATAAAATTCGCACGACTAAACACTTCACAAGAATTTGTGTTAAAGTCTTTTATTATCGAATAATTTATCGTTTTAATTGACATGGAATCTATATAAAAATCAAATAATGATACGAAGATGAATATCCGGTTTCTTTTCTTTAATTTTCATTTTAATCTAAATAAACGTTTGAGTATATAATCATAATGTACCATTTCTACTTCACATCATCTTTTCTTTTCTATAGCTTTTGTGTGCTTTTCGCGGTTACGTTCAACTTTTCAACAAGTTTAATTACAACGTGGTTTATTTTTTTTATAGCTCGTACCTCACGTTTATAGGAATATATAATGTATATTATACCCACACACCGCGGTCTTAATACGCATTCGCTTTAGTGAAATCCTTTCCCTTCCCCCTTGGGAAAGAGAACATCAACTGGAAATCTGTTTACACGCCTATAATAACGGGCATAACTTTCATACTGATGGTTATAATATATAATATACGGCCACGGTGTTTCATCGGTAAATAAATTTCATTATTTAATAACCAATTATCGGGTACGTATAAGCCCTAAAATATCTGTGCGATTATACGTTAAAATTCAATAGTGAAACACTTACGGTGACGCACGAATCTTTTAAGATCTGGGAAATTCCATCATTTTAATATTTCGAGTGATTTTTTTATTCTACGGAAAATTCTGTACAAATTCTGTCCAGAATACTAATTCATTGCTACCTAATAACCATTCAACTAATTGTAAAGGATTGGGATTAAAAATTGGAAGGATCAATATTCGAAAAAATAACGAAAGATGAATTGTTCGAAATTTTGATTTTCAAAAGTATCACTGATTAGAATGACTACTAACCAGTGACTCAATATTTCGAAAAATTCATCTTTAGTTATTTTATCTTCACATGTTTGAAATTTCGATATATCGGCCATTCGCAATACCCATTGAACCTTCCAAGATTTGAGCTCGACCTGAAACGGTGTGATTTTAATGTGAAAAGAGTATCAATATAATATCCATCACATCGTATCTCCTCTGCACAGTTAAGACGATGCTATAATATTTTCATCGCGAAGAGCATCGAGAAATCTCTTTCAACCATAACCCGAAGTATGAAATAGTCAGCCTTTATTATAACGATATTGTTTATACAGCGAGGTCTATATACGCGTAAGTGGGGGAGGGTTTGGAAATAAATTGACTGAAGTGAAACGACGGTTTCGTGTAACTCGCAAAGGTGGATGTATTTCGACATGGGTGTATTAAATTACAGTAGATACGCGTCTGAAGAAAGGGGGAAATGAAATCTCACCCGCGTGTATGCATATATATCCGCAGCAGGCAGGCAGGCAGGCAGCTTGCATCCATTACGCAAAACCGTGTGAAAATAGAAGTTGACGCTTTCAGAAACCGCGAGGAGACGACTCTTCTTCGCAGAGTGCTCCGTTGGAATATTTACTTACTTTCCATCTGTACAAACGTATACAATGTACATATATGCCCAGGATAAACTTACAGGTAATATATATACATATACATATGCATCCTGGGACGACGAGCGAAGACAACGAAGATCCGAATTCAATCCTCCATTCGGAAACAGAATTGGATACACGCTGCTTGAGTGTATTCCTCCGCACAAACACTAACCTTATTATAAATCCTCGCGCTCGCGTTAAATCTAATAAATGCGTGTATGTACGTTGCGTTTTACCTTACAGATCGTAAAATCAAATTTTATAAATACTTTCTATCTTTCAATATTCCTCCCCTCCACGAGGTCGTCGTTAGTACAAAGTAAAACGAAAGGGTCGATAATGAAATAAAAAATACAGGAAATTCGTTATGATTGCTATAGTTGTGCTGCATGCGTTGCACGGTAGATATATACAACATAGAATGAAATTTGGATCTTTGGATCTTACAGTAAACTCGCCGCATTAAGAAAAGGATGCGAATAGTGTTAATCATAAATTGGCGAGAAGAAGATAGTGGAAGGTTACCTTCGCCATGCTCGCCCACCTATTTCCGGCTGTTGTATCGGCCAGATTACATCGTGCAGAGCTTGCAGGGTTTTATCTCTGTGTTACCTATACGCATCTCTACACACACACACACACACACAAATAGATAGATAGATAGATAGATAGATAGATACCTGTAGACACATAAAGACCCTTGCCACTTCGTCGAAAACGTTTCTGATTTATTGCTGATTGCAGTATTTGAAGGAATTTGGGAAAAGCTTCCGTTCGTTTATACTCATATCGCTATACATGTGTACCTATTACTATATACCTACGTTGCTTCCTGACCACCTATCCATCATCGCTTATATATAGCTCCTTGTTCCAGAACATTCGACGCTATAATACCGGATCAAAATCTTTCGCTACCGCTGCTGCTGCTTCTGTTGCTCCTACAAAGTATGATTGAGACGAAAGCTTGAAATCTTTCGGTTTCATTCCTCGTACAATTTTCTTCTTCTGCAGATCAGACGCCAAGATCTTTCACAATACGGATGTAAGTCAGAATTAGTGAGAGCAACAACCTCAGAGGAAGACTATAATTGTTTTGTTTTAAGATTTCGTCATACATACATGAAATGGCGAACCAATTTCATGTCACGTAAAATTTCGTCGCCGCGCTGATTTCATATCTGCGAATTGAGAAGATTCAAGTAATTTTCACGATCACAGGTGAGAAAACTACTTCATACAACTATTGGAAATATCTCCTTCGTTATTAGGACAATCATAACCATATTATTAGCTATCAATATTCCCTCTCGTTTCATTCGCCAAAGATTCATTTCCCGCGAGCAAATACCTACGCGGAAAGTCTAGTATAGTAGTATAGCAGCACCGATAGGCACCCACTGATTGTCTGGGATCACGAAGAAAACCAGTATATTAGTACCTAAACGCTACGCGAACGGACAGGCAATATACGAATGGGTAGGTATACTATACTATACTATAATCACCAGACCAACCGATCCAACAATAATCCGAGTAGCAACAATATAGAAGCAGGAGAGTCACGTAGAAATAATTATTGGATTCATCACGTGATCGGAATACGAGCCTATGTATCAACTGCTCTCCTCTCGATTCCTTGGTGAAAAGATAAGACGAGAAATAAAATTCACGTTTCAGAGTTCAATCAAGGATCGTCGATCGATTCGATCCAAGAGATCAAAAGTGAGAACTAACGGTCATCCAAATTAAAGATAATTAAGCGGGATCCAGGAGATTATAGAAATCCCCTTTTCACGGTCGTCCTTTTAATACCTATATTTGTTAAACCGATCTTTTACTCTCACGATACGCGCACCTTGGACGTCATACGTGCGGTAGACGGTGTAATTAAAATGTCGACGTATAACCGGTGCATAACTTATATAGAAGTCTGTCTCCGCGGTGTTAAATGCTATGTAGATTTATGCATATGAGAGGAGATTTTCAATTTACGGACCGAATAATATAATGTGAATTGCGAACGAGTGGACGAAGCGAAGCGTGTGATCAAATCTGATGCATGCGAAGTCGCGGAATTGAACGCGTTTGCTCTCTCTCTCTCTCTCTCTCTCTCTCTCTCTCTCTCTGTCTCTCTCCCTCCTCTCTCCATTTCTATCTACCTCTGTACGTATGAATGAAATAATATGAAAGATCCGCAATTGGCAAGAGAATTAACTTGATATTTTATTATGAGACATCGGAACAGTTGCAGCTCATCATTACTTGCGAGTAAGAGATAAATTAATGAATATTTTTGACAAAATTTACTTTTAGTGCAATATTAATACGACAAGTAATCATTGAGTGTAAAATTTGAAATGCAATTCGTTGACATGTTAAACACGCGTTTACCAACCTTATCTAACAAAGTATTAACTTCCGGTTTTTTGAGGTAATAGTAATATTAATAAAAGCTCGATATAAATCGACTGAACAAAATGTACGGAAAAATATTTTTACAATATAGAACTTGCAAGCTCCTGCAGCTTTCATCCCATTATAGTATCAGGTATTATAATAACAAAACATATAATTGGATGAAAATTTCCGCTAGTCTCGATTTACGTGAGTACGTACACGTTGGTATTTACTTAATAATAATTCTCGACTATAACAGGTTGCACACCAGATATGGAAACCAAAAGGACGAATCAACTTTTCCATACAAAAGAGAAAAAAATAAATGAACAAACTCTGCATTGCACGTAACGAGCAGAATAACGAATGATAACTTTTGGATAGCCGTAACACGTAGATTATTTACTTTTAAAAAATTAATCAAACACGGATTATAATAGTGTTATGATAACGTAGTTTTTCAAAATCTATTCATCAAAGATTATTCCATATTTTCGCAAAGTAAAACGTTCTCTCAAATTTGATAACATTTCCATACATAAAGAGGCTCGTAATTACGACAGAAAAAAAATAAAACTGCAAACGCTCGTGCGTGAAGAGAGTGAAACTTCGCGAAGAATCTTTAAACACGTATCCAGGAAGTTATGGGGCAACAATAGACAACAATTCCACACGTGTGTCGATCGGTCAAATCAGATATATGTATATACATATATACACAATTGTATACCGTCCGATATTGTTAACGTCTAAAAGCTCGGCAAGAGCGAGGCGAGCGATTCAGTCATGCGAGAGGCACAGTAACGGCTTGGAGCGATCAAAGGCAGAAGAAGGGGAGAAGAAGAAAACAGCCGCGGGAAATCCGGGGGGAGGGGGAATCGATCAATACAGTAATTTACGTATACGAAAAGGAATAATTCATATGAAAAGATCGATCGATAAATCAATTGCAATCATTCCACCTTTGCGGTTTGGAAAGGCATTTTTTTTATCGCGATTTCAGCTCGTGCTTCGTATGAAATAATATTTTTAACGAAGTTTCATCGTTGCTCAATGATTTGGTATATCATTCGGAATCGAGACAAGAAAAGAAGGCAAGAAAATTTCAAGCTTCAATTCAACGAACAATTTTTTTTCATTCCATCCGACGACGTGGAAGGATATTACGCTAATAACAATAATAATAATAATGATAATGATAACAATAAAAGTATACTGTGATATTCAAGACTTTTTCAGCGTAACTTCTTATTGCCTGTGCATAAAGTCGCAATTTTCTTACGAGTATACAAAACCCTGGAGTAATATTTCCTTCTCAGCCAATCTCGTTACCGACGAGAGGTTTAACGAACTCTTCGAGACGAGTTAATCCTTAATTTCAACGCGGAATAATAACACCGAGTCGGAAATAATCCTGCAGAGATAAAGATGAGAAGAAAAATCAAGATAAAAAGAAATATTCTCATAAGCGCGAGTGCGAATCGCGAGCGAGCCCCTCGTTTTCGGTGATAATTTAGTCGCCATTTCCGAAGATGCGCGATTTTCATCCTTGTCTACGATACATAATAATATATATCTATACATTTCACATGCCTACATAGATAAAGTTTAAGTACATCAGGATTAGTCGACTTGTTGAATAAAATCGTCAATTCACGCGTACCTCGAATGTTGAAAATTGGAAAAAAAGGATATTCCGAGAGTTGGAAAAGTATGTGATCAGGGATTTGATAGAGAATTAATAGAATATTCTTACCTTTGGATGCTCACGAACAGGCACCAGGACCTTGACCGCTACTCTTATCGGTTTTTCTCGATAAATATCAACGTACTTCGGGTCTCTCAAGGGTTTCCCGATAGCTTGTGTCTTTTGAATTTCTGCAACAAAAAAATCCCAAGAAATCTTTATTCCCAAGAGATCTATGGCTGGCTATCGATACGCGGTGATCTTACACGGTTCACAGCTTTTCTCGGTGCAAATCCGTTGTACGTTATACATGTATACCATAGAAACGAGAGCGCCTTACAGGCGGCAGGTCTAGTAGATATAAAATGTCGACAATTTTCCCGCGTCTCGTTCGTGCGGTTTACCTGTTTATCTTTCGAGTTTGTTCCCTTGGCTGGTCGTTTGTTTCGTTCGACGTAGATTTATAGTCGGTTAAACCGGACGACACCGAATATCTCCTTCTTTCTCTCTCTCTCGCTCAGTTCACCCAGATAACGTGTGTATATATATATATATATATATATATATATATATATATTTAATTTTCTATATACATGCTGCCAATATCAAATTTCACACCAAAAATTCCAAAAATATTTTTCAAAACTTTTAGCTTTCGCCGTATGAAATTATGCAATACGAGGCATGTAATGATCCAAATGATTCGGTGCATGAAATATTTTCGAATCGAATTATTACACCGATAAATTCAAGCCGAATCATGACGATCGCAGAGAGAAAATCATGGATGATCGGCATGTGTAAGATCGGGATAAAACCTAGACGAGACCTGCTTAATGTTTTTAAAACTGAATTGACGAGTGAAAAATTCTCACGACGGTCACGTGACCGGGGATAATAAAAAATGTAGAAAAAAAAAAAAAAAAAAAAAGGTACGGACTTCAAAACCGCGTTACGTACGAAGCGAAGAGATTCCTTGGCATCGTTTCCAAGTATAAAAATCGAATTGCGGGATTCTGACCCACCGGCGGATGGTGGGCATCGGTATGAAGTGTATTCGGTGATACTGCACGGCACATTCTGCCGGGGGATCAGAGAAAGAAGGCTAAAAAGTGACCAACCAACAGCCTCGAGTACTATCCGTGCAACACGACAATGGTTGATCAGGCACAAAAGGTTCGCTTTAGCGAAGAGGATACCCTGCAGACGTACGTCAGGATATCTAGGTAGTGATGGTGATGGTGATGGTGATGGTGATGGTGGTTCACCCCCGTTGGTAGCATCCTCGATAAAACTTTTTGAAAGGCTCGTGTTTTGCAGCGAACGTGAGGCCGAGCCAAGATTCGACCCGCTTCTCTTCTCCTTCTCCTTCTCCTTCTCCTTCCCTTCTTTCCTCCTCCGCCGCACCTTGGGATTGCATTGTGTTCCTGATATCTTTGCTGTATTATCAACCATCCGACGCCACCCGCTTCGCTTCCCGTCGTTTCGTTCGCCGCCTTCTCATCCTCGACTTTAGCTGGCCAAGGCAAACACTGTAGGTGATGCAACTTTTATAGGTAGTAGGTATGAGAGCGTCTGGCACGTCAGAATGGCTTATAGATACCTTACAGCATGGTCGAAAGTTGGAAAAAATTGAAATCGCATGTAATTCATTGCAGGAAATTGGAGAAAACAAATTTTTCACCACCCTCAAATTCACAGATCTATAATCCCCCCCCCCTCCTCCCCCCCTCACATTTTGATTTTGATTTTGATTCAACGTTTGCTTCTGCACTCGGCATTCAACATTCAATAGCGTAGAACCTGCCACGAAGAATGCGTAGCGTCGAATTTTTTCTATGATACTTATATCATCATGGGTGAAAAGACTCCGGATAGTCATTAATCGACTTAGATCAAAAATTGGGAGAACGTCATGAGTAACGAGATAACCCGATCCGATGAAGGAGAAAAAACTGAAAGCCCCGACTTTTAGACGTTTGATCGACCGACCGAAAAATGTCAGGCTTATGGAATAAATCTTATCAGCAGCTGGTGCTCTTCTTCTTCTTCTTCTTTTTTTCTCCTTGGTCATATAAATTCTGACACTAAGTAGGTATAAAAGTACAACGCCTTACGTATAACGCGATTCGACAGGCTTTGACATAATGGCTTATTTTTCAGTCACAATATCGTGAATTATATCGTTAAATGAAATCATCCGAGCAGCCAAAATGTCGTCAACTTAAAATTGTCTCGTTTAAGCCGATAAAAAGCAAGAGCAACAAGAGAAGACAAAAAAAAAAGAACAAATTCAGTTTCTCAGGACGCGAAACTTGTGACCGAAGAATTTCTCCCAAGTCATAAAATTTCGAGCACCGAAATTTTGTTAGAAAAGTTAAATAAGGATGAAAAAGTTCAACATTCTTTTGATCATATCAGCGAACGCTTCTCGATCGCGCGAATATCGTACAGGATGTAAAATTCTCTTTAGGCACGGGGGGCCAGAATACAGAAACTCGTCGGAGGTTCTCGGGACACAAAATGTTCCTAACAAGGTGTAAAGAAAAATATCTCAGATTGTACACGTATAAACATACACATATCTAAAGAAAATCTCCGCAAAAAACAAAGTTTCTCCTTCCCTCAAAACGATGTTTCGAACCTTTTTCCCCAGCACGAGTTTAGACTTGAAACAATTCTTCTCTTCTTTTTTTTTTCCATATCTTGTTATCTCTCCGAGGTGAGATTTTCGTTGTATGTATACCTAGTACCTGCTGCTTTCCAGAAGCAATTTGTCACGCATATGACGGTTCAAAATAATATAAATGTAAAATCTCGAGTCAAACTTTTCCACGACGCCCATCTTAGGCATTTATATATATATATATATATATATAGATATATAGATATAGATATTTATGCGAGATTCGTCTTTACGAACTGTTTGAAGAAGTTTAGAAAAAAAAATTTCAATCCCACAGCTATACCACACGTGTAATAATTAATTAGTCAATTAAATCACAGTAAAAAAAAATACACGTATAAACACGAAATCGCAGTACTAAGTCTAAAACGTGATTAAAAAACTGTTCCAAAAAGCCGAAATCAACGCTGAACAACGATTTGAAATAGTATGTTGACTCGAATACAAAACACAGTGTTTCACCTTCTCTCCTGGTCTGTTGCGAAACGAGTTTCTCAAACATGTTTGACGTGCTATAAACAACCGTAAGAAATATTTACCCATCGATTCCGCATAAAAAAGATACCTAACAACGGAATCGTTTTTCTTAGGATGCTTTTCGCCGTACGATATCGGGTCGTAAGTTTGACACAGCACAGCACGAAGAGGAGAAAGAGAAAGAACTGCTCGAAAGGTTGTAGGTGTAAACCTACCCCAACCACATCGAGTCTGCGGAGAGATTTCAGGGTAGATTTTCGCACGGACTATAGATTCTCATGAGCCGTCGGTCGACCAACGTTGGCTATCGGACTTCCGGTGGGGGGCATCCGAAGTGGATGTAGCCGATAGGAAGGTGATGCCGAGATATACGCGGTCACAGGCCGCCCGTCTGCATTGCACACACTGTTCGTGAGTCCCTATTGTCTTCTGAATTATTGATAAATATGTTCCGGGTTTCGCGTTTCCTGGGGCTCGTCGAGACGTGGACGTCGGGGCCACTGGGGGCACAGAAGATATCGGCGTTACGGGGTGGCTGGGGTCGCCCCGAGATCGGGGGAAGGCCGAAGGCTTGAAATCGAGAATAATGATAGTTGCTCGAGTGTTTTATTGGCTCCCGAATTTGAAATACGAGGGTCCGCAGGCCCTGGTCGTGTATATTCCTCTCTCCCTCTTTTCTCCCTTCATTCTACCTCCTCTCTTCCTCCTCACTGCCTCTTCTTTTCACCGAACTGAACAGCGGAATAGCGCAACCGCGCTATCTGCGACGCATATATTCTACGACAGAGGACAGAGATCTTCTCTCTATTCCATACTCCGTGTGTAATCCCTCATGACCTCGGGCTTTCATGCTGGCTAAAAAGCCTCGGGTAACAAAGATTAGAGTTGTATATGAGGTGGACGATACTGTAGCTGGTGCTGCTGCAGGAAATATACGGGAAAGAGGAACAACCTGTGGAACTGAAAACTCTTTTCACCATAACGTGCTGCCATAAATGTATCGTTGAATTCACCCCCCGAAAGGCCAAGATTATACGCGGTACCGTCACGTCAATAGATATATACGTCGTCGTCGCCCGTCGAAAGGGCTAATTTATTGCCGAGGTCGACTTTCTTTGTACACATGGTAGATAAAATAAAATGGTGTCGAATATGCAATACGAAATACACGGTAGGTATTGTGGCTGGTGGAATTTTGACAATATTCTTAAATCAACGACACGTCGAACAAGAATCACATCGAGACTAGCTATACAGTTTATTTTTAGGTCTCGCAAGGATGTTCGTCGGTTAAAAAACCGCGACAGCTTTCTCGACGCTGTGTTTCTTATCTAGGATTTGATTTTTGTCCGCGATAGAAGAAAAAAATTGATGAAAAACTGAGAGGTGGAGAGAGAGAGAAAAAAAAAAAAAAAAAAAAAAAAAAAAAACTGACAGAAAGGCAATATCTATTAAAAACAGACTCGGGATGCTTTGACATCTTCGACATTCCTATCTCGAAAGAGAATTGGGTTGAAAAAAAATCTATTGCGAAGTTATAAGGTAATAGATAACCTGTCGAAATCGATCCTCCACGTAGGTACGTTGCTGTAAGGCAGGTAAGAGTAAAAAAAAAATAGAAACAGTAGCCAGCTGATCAGGACAAGTAATTTACCAAGAATATTCTTCTTCTTATTCTCTATCTCAAGCAGGAGAATAAGTATAGGCTGGAACCTAAGTAATTCGTGCTAGATGTGATTAGGGGTGGAGAGATAATTAATGGATTTCACATACACGTGGTATTCTGTGTAGAGAGGAGGACGCCTAATTACCTGGGGTTCTCGTATTCAATGGTTTTCTGAGAAGACGCGCGATTTGATGTCAGTCTCGATACTTTTTCTCTCTGTATATAACAACAACGAAGGTAGTTAGGTACGCAGAAGTGTGGGTGGAATGTCGTTGCCCAAGCTGGATCAAGTTCCGTGCTCGTTTTCCGCACGACTTGGTTAACGATTACAAGTAATTACGGGACTCTTTGTTTAATCCGTGTATATAAACAGAAAAAACCTTGCTCCTTGCTTCGAGAGTGATTAACCCCTCGATTGGACGAAGCTGTACCAACATCGATCAGGAAAGAGTTTCGAAACAAAGACTTCTCCAAAAGTCAGAGAATAAATTGGAAAGGATCATCCGAGCGCATCGCGAGACAATGACGAGTTGGAATTTAAATTACAAATTTCGAGTAACGAAAACACTCTGCCTACCTACTACCTACGTAGGGAGGGGAAAAAGGGAAAGAGGGACGGATATCTTCACCAAAGGGTAATCCCTTCTCCCTTCTCCCTTTTCCCTTTGGGCAAAATGTTAAACGTTTCGTGTGACACTCTCCGTCGCCCTCCTTCCCACATTCTACATATGTACCTACGTATATATGTATATATATATATATATATATATATAGGTACTGTGTATGTGAAATATTTACTTTTTCCCCTGTATGTACACTCCATGGAAAATACCAAGCTGTCGCGAATTTGCGATAAATTTTGTACGATGTTCGTTACGCGCAACGTTCTGCTTTGTCTGAATATAGACGTCGGAGGACCGCTGCCGACGTTGATGAAACGTTCAACAGTTATTACCGCCCAGCCCTTTCCCTGTGCATCTTATAATTCTACGATGGTCGGCGGGTATGAGAGTCAGGTTGTAATGCTGTAGTCATCATCCTCAATGTCTCGCTGTCATGCAAGTAAATGGATGGGCAAAACTAGTTGCGCCTGTTTGCCGGAGAACAAGACGAGAATCTAACACGCGACAAGATTGATACAGCCTTCAAGTCTGAGCGAATCAACGTGGATTCACCATACCTGCCGTATGAAACCATCGATAATATTTGCAGTGATGAGGTCTAACCGAACGCCGAATCGCTCTCGAGATAAGTGTTTCGAAACGAAATGGTTTAGCTGGATTAGTAAAAATGTTGAAAATCAGTTGTGAATAAAAAAAAAAAAAAAAAAAAAAAAAAAAAATATGAAGATAACAAAAAGACGGTTGCATCGGTGCCGAGAAATTAAAACAGGTTAAAAAATAAGTTTATTACGTCCTCTGAATAATCCCGAAAGTGAAATCGTGTACATAGTGTTCAAAATTTGAGATGGCCAAAAATTTTTTGGGGAAATAATTTCCCTCACATATCCAGGTTTTCCAGGTGTATGGCCACCCCGAAATTCCTGCATAAATCGCGTGCGCTGACCCGCGAACGCAGGGTGCAGGGTGAATAAAATGGGGTAAAGGACACAACGTTGAAGCCGTAAAGCGAGAGGAAAGTTGGATAGGTCGGCAGGAACAACGAAGTGCATGTAGATGATATTACGTAGGTGAATAAAATAATAATAATAATAATAATAATAATAATAAGTTATCATAGATCCGAGGAGTGCTGGCCGTTCGTGCTGTATAGGAATTTCGAATGAACTCGACGGGTCTTTACGGTTGACGGGAGCTTTTCTCTACGTACGAGTTGACGTACGAGCTTCGTAATTAATTCCGTGTCCGTCGCCTCTTTCAAGTGGAGACTCTAGTTTCCTGGTTCTTGTCTCTCGCGAGATGCATAACCGCATTCCAACTTAGCATGGATACAACCGTGTACACATACGTCAAAAACCGTCGCAGCATCCAACATCAGCCTTCATCAACCCATTTTATTATAGGACGATGAAACATACTCGCCCCGCCGTGCCGCCAACAAACAGTACGCGAACGAACAAACGTACGAAACACAATGACAATCAATCTTGGCGGTGTAGACAAAGCGGAATTTCCACTATCGCGTTTAATTTATTCAAAATTTAACGAGACATGCTTATACCTATGCACCGTAACTTTTTAACGTCAATGTCGTAGAAGATTATCACAATATATCCAGTAAAAGTATCCAGAGAGACAAATAGATGAAAATACTTGTACTGTGATGTTCTGCAAACAAGACTAGGTAGGTATCTATCCATGAGTATCCACACCCGCGTCACACGCGTACGACGATATTATCTGCAGGTTATGAAAAAAGTTTCAGTGTACAGAGTCGGTACTCGTCGCATTGTAATTGAATAAAATCTAGCTTTTGCGAATATAAAATGTAGATTTAGCCGAATATACACAGTCACCTGTTTTAATTTAATACCACGCCGGAGAGTACAATTCCAAAGAACTAGTTACGATCAAAGAATAAATGGAGAAGGTGAAACAAAATATGAAACAAAGTCTAAATCGCAATCCATAACCATCACGGTTTTCTCATTTTTATTATACTTTTTCAACGATTATACCAGCTGGTGCGATTTTTCTCTTTCCTCGTACTGGATTGCGATTGTGCTGTACGGTTGTTCGTGCTTTTACAATCCTCGTGAACTTTTGATCCTTCAAAGAACTTTGCCACAGAGAGTATGAACTTGAACACCTTTATCCGACCAGACTTACAGACGGTTTGTTGAACGGAAAATTGGATCGCAGTGGTCGCAGACTAGATGATCGTCTGAGAAAGTGTATGAAAGTTGTTTCTGCAGTTTTCGCCATCTGCTTCACACGTAGGTAGTAAACTGCAAGTACTCGGTAACGCGATAGTTGTGAAACTTCAATATACGACGCCTGGCTAATGTAACTTGAGTACGTAGATCATAAATTCTTTCCGTAGAGGAAATTTCAAATTGATAAAGAAAAATTCAAAACAGAATTGCAGAAAAATCCTTGATATTGGAAGAAGCGCATTCTCTTCAAAGATATCGTTCCACCTTAGCTGTTCGGTACAATTATCGAATCCATTGATCAATGGCGGTACATCGATTTGGACATTGTCCAGATCGCAGTTGCGCACGTAGATCCAAGGAGAGAAATAGAGGAAGAGAGTTTTGTTCTGTGTTTGATTTCGGTTGACCGTAAGGATGAACAGATGTAGATTCTTAACTCGTCTCTAGTGGCTGCAATAAATTGCAATGCATCTGCAGGACGCAGGACGAGGAAAGTGCATCATGCGATTGCGACTGATTGTGAGAAACTGAGTCACAACTGCTCGGCTACTGCTGCCGCGACTTGAGAGCGGCCAGATGTTTCCGGATGTAATAATTAGATCGGGCTTTCTCGTATCTGGGTTAACTATTAAAAGATCCTAAACACGGAGTCAAGAATAGTTACCGCAGCAGCCCGCGCGTTACGAGAAAACGGGGCTAGGGTGAATCTAGTTACCGGACGTTTAACTAGAACGGTTTGTCATTCAAATACGCACCGTATATATTTCAGCCAGTGTGCAGTGTATAAATTATTCGAGAAGGCGCTCTTAATCATTCCCAGAACGTTTGTTAAACGACTTTTATATCTGGCAGCGAAACCGCTGCTGAGCTTCATTTTACACGGTATAATTCTAGCAGCCGTCTTACATGTTATATTACTCCACCCACGCTCCAGAAATTGGCAATATCTTTACTTACGTTCCAAGTGTTACGAAGAGGCCATTTCTATTTTTCTACTTTTAGTTTTTGAATCGTTAATTAGTTGATTACGAATATAGAGAACCGATCGTTTTCTTTCCCCGTTCTATGACGGTCGAATTTTCTGAAATTCGAAAAAGATTCGTAAATTGAATTCTCGTATCCAGCCTTCTGACGACAGGTATATATACCTACAAGTTTAAAGATACTTCACACTTAGAAAATTTCAACGAAATACGGATTTCATCAGATTTCCAAAACTTTGAAAGAAAAGCACGGACACGGTATAACGTGCTCATAAGATTGTTATTTAAAGCATCCAATATCATGAAATCGATATCCACTCGAATCCACATATATTAACGCAGACATATTCCGTATATCTTGAATTAATTTTCGGTACATAACCGAGGATGTCGTATAAGCGTAACTTTGGCGAAAGGTATTTCATGGAACATAACCGTCGTTATATACCAACGAAGACATAAGCCTTAAGGGTGTTATTTGTTGGCACACTTACGTCGGAGCAGAGTTAACAACCTCCCCTTCTAAAGTAACCCAGAGAGCCCCCGCTGCGCAAAGATCGACCAATCGGGCAAAAATATAGTTATATTCATGAGAGGAGAAGAAGCGATGTGGCAAGCAGCAGCAGCAGCAGCCCTTTTCTCGATCCCCACCCTCAAGAGGAAAAAGAACGACTGATTGCGAGTTCACGTTTAGAGATCGTGAGACAAGAGTGTTCAGTTTGAAAATTGAGAGAAGAGAAGAGAAGAGAAGAGAACAGGCGAAAAGAGGGTAGATAAAAGCGGTGTGAAAGACGGAAAAAATGTGTATGCATATCGCACAACGTCGTCGAAGTGAATGAAAAAGAGCACATAAGAAGGGGTAAGTGGAGAAGATCTGGGAGTCAAGTGGTCTTTATAATACGACAGGTCTTCTTGCTAGGCGAATGAAACAGACGCGGTGTGGTAAGTCGATGTTGAGTCTACCAACTTATACTGCAGCTATTCCAGTTCTGTATTATATTTAGAACCGTAAGCAGCTTTCTGCCGCCTAGTAGCGTAATAATACCAATTTAACGGGATGATATTTAATAACCCTGAGAGCTGGTAGGTACCTAATGTCGCCACGATGATTGCCAGAGTTGAAAAAGACCCAGCTTCACCAAATTAATTGTGTTTGATACGTTGTTTGACTTTCGTGGAGGTTCCAACATTGTGGCAAAACACGTAGGTGGTACCAAAGATAATTTTTCACCTCGTAATTATCCGATTTATACGCATTTCTAAACTCTGAAACATTTCGTACTTTCTGACAGTAAGTATAATAAAGCAGTGAAGCGATGATGAAGTTTCGAAAGAACCAAACGATATTTATGTAAGGAATAAACTTGTGTGTATCATTTGAAATCCAATGAAGACGCACCAAAAAACCAAACAATTAGCAATGGAGGAACGGATAAACGGTTAGATCGATTAACACGTCTAGTGTCACGGTCAGCTCGAATCTGAAATAGAATGAGGGTAACTAGATGCAGTAGCAGTAACAGCAGCAGCAGCAGCAGCAGCAGCACCTTGTCGTTCCGTCTTAGCTCTGTGACATTATAGCAACAGCAGCTGCTGCAGGAATTTCCGAGACAAGAGACGCGCACTTGTCCGTCCGATTTCTTCCCCTTGAGAAGAAGAGCCCTTGGCTCTTTCTTGGCACAGGTTTATCAGACACCACGAACCGTAGAACGATTCTTGTTTGTTTGTTTGTTTGTTTGTTGTAGCTAGAATTTGGCCGACACGATTCTCGCGAAATCCATTCACACAAAAGTCGATGATAATACGATGACCACTGTTTGAAATCTGATGAAACGGGGCAAACGAACGAATTAG
This sequence comes from Diprion similis, assembly GCF_021155765.1. Lineage (NCBI taxonomy): Eukaryota > Metazoa > Arthropoda > Insecta > Hymenoptera > Diprionidae > Diprion > Diprion similis. Next base: position 20,146,228 of record NC_060110.1, on the reverse strand, counting down.
AATAAAGACCGAAAGATCACCGATCCAACGGAAGACCATCATCCAAAAAGGTATCGACGTCATAACAAACTCGCATAACGTCATACGTGTACATAATTATACATCATATACATATATAGGTACTTCAAAGTTGCGAGGGAACGATGCCAAGGAACATTGTTGCATAATGCGAACGTCTTGGTCTTCTTCTTCTTCTTTCTCCTTCTTCTTCGCAGCTGTGTGGCGTAGCATGTGTAGGTCTAGGTACCTACATTAACCCGGTTGTTGGAATAGATGAGTTCGTAGAATATAAGTCAGACAGCTCCCATGCAAAGCAGCTGGACAGCTTGCAGAGTTAGTTCACCGTGCGGCTGAACGTTTCATTGAATATTACGCAGGGCGTAGAAGATGGATAGCGGTCGTATGGTGACAAATGTAATAACCATTTTGCTAGCATCAATTTTCAACCGCGAAATGAAATCTCTGCAAACTCGCGTTTGAAATATGATTTACGAGCAAACCCACTTGTTGTGAAGAGATCACCTGTACTTTGCGTCACAATTCTATAGATGCATTCTGGTATAATATGAAATATATATATATATATATATATATATATATATATATATATATAATAATACCGCGCATCTCTGTCCAACTCTTGTGTACAAGCTTGGGGGTTGAATTATCACAGCAATTACCCAAACTATTTCCAGCCCATAAATTGGCCCGAGCACTCTAACTTCATAATCATCGTTCAATCGTTATTAAAGGGTTGTACTTTCGATGCGCGTTCGCATCGCCAAGATCATCGTCCTCCTCATCTTTGGTATATACTTTGAATGCGCCTGTAAGAGCTAAAGAAGAGAGATAAAACGGTACAATCTTGAAAGCAAGGAAACTTTTGAATGAAACTTGTCGAAGCCGATAATACGGAGGGAATAATAATATTATCTCCTCGCAGGAGGTGACGAACGACGAAAATTTCCTTTCAATCTCTAACTTTCTCTCTTTTTGAAAATTCTCAAAGTTTAGGTTAGCTGCAGGTATATCAGTCGCACGGAGGCTCGTTTAATCTTTCTCAAACCGTGACGCCTTACCCTGCGATCTACATTCTCACTGTATTAAAATAATAGGATTTACCTACAGTGATCAAGCCACGTACTTAATGTTAAGGGAAATAAGAGAAAGCTTTGCGAAAATAAGGGGGTATTAGAGCTCAAAAATTTTTTCATAGTCGAAACCAAATAGAGCAAAATTAGATTTTGAATTTTTTTCGATTGCACATCAACAATAAGTTCATATTACAGAGAAAACAAACCCTTGTATGTGCAAAGATTTTTGGATAATATTAAATTGTCGATATTTTTAACCGTTTCATTTTTAAAAACTAAAATGGACTCAAAAAAAATCGATTTGATGCTCCAGAACGATGTTCATATTTTCAACCGAATGTAGTAACAAAATAATTTTGGATGAGCGTACGTATTCCATAGATAATAACACTCGATTGAATCATATAAAAATGATGGTTTTGTGAAATATAAGAGTATTTTCAGATCAATGTATTTCTGTTTTTACCTCTATGTAGTTGGAAGTACAAACACTGTTGTCGAGAATCAAATTAATTTTATCATTCCATTTTAGTTTATGAAAAACAAAGTAACTAATCGGTAAAAACAGATAAGTTTTAGAGGAAAATTGACTTTACTGTTTTAGGTTACACTTTGGGAAAACCTTCGGTTTCAGAGAAACTTATAGACGAAGAAAAAAAGAAAATAGAGTACTTTTAAGGAAATAGGGAACCCACTGTGTCACCTGCAATAAGTTTAAACAATCAGGTAGAAAGTGTGCCAATACACGAAGGGTTCAGTGATGATAAAGAATGATTCGGACGGTCTGAAAGGGCGTGAATCGTCGACAAAACGTTGGTAGGTACTGATAGATATTGTGGTAAGCCACCAGCCACCTGCAGCCTCCAGGAAACAACCCCACAAACTAAGGTCGTACAATATATTATATAATGACCCACAAAGATCGGGGGCGAAGTTTTTGGTGATTGTTTTGGCAAAGATGTTATTGGATCCTACAAGGAGATTGGTTGAGACGTGCCCGATGAAAAACAACCCATATATTCGAGACTGAGAACCGATGTACACGTTAAAGAAGTGCATAAAATTTACCTTCCCACAAATTTTACGATCATTTTTACGACCCGAGGTGCTCCCGCCGAATTTATTCGGTAGAGGTTATTATAAGCTTACACCAAGGAAGAAGCTGTTAAAAAGAACGTTAAACTACTAACGGCTGATGGCGTTATATTGGGGCGGAGGGATTGCTGATCAAAGTTACTTCATTAAGCTTCGATATTGTACAAGTTGCGATGTTATTAAATGGAACAGGAATTATTTCCTATTTATCCGAATTAACTTTGTTTCAACAGTTTACAAAAATTTTAAATTGTGTGGTGACCGCTTGATGTTCAGTGAGTCAGTGTATAGAATGATGAAAGAAGTACGTACAACGCATGTTTCGAGATAGACAAATCATCAATGTAGGCACGTCGTTGGGTGTCGCAGGCGAAGTACCTCGCAGACAGAAAAATTGTTCTGTCTAGAAACTGTTTTTTTTTTTTTTTTTTCTTTTCCGGATATGTACGTATAGTCCCTAACATGTGATAAAATATGACGAAGCTCCCTGTTTTTTTTTTTTGAGATCACAAAACTGTTCGCAGCATCGAATATATCATCCCTGCGATATGTTACGGGAAAGAAGAAGAAAAAAGATTTCGATACTATTAATGATCACGACGTACACGATTTACATAATATTCCACTTTTCTGTTATCTGGTCATCGCAGCGGGTTTTTTTTTTTTTCGAGGAAAGATAAATGAATAATACGGTATATATATATATATATATATATATATATATATGGTATATATACTCGTACGTCGTGAGAAAGATGACAGAAAAAATTGAAAATATAGAGAAAGGTTGAGATGAGAAATAAGAATATAAGAATAAGAATAAGAAGAAAAATACACTCGCGTATACACTGCAGGGGGCAGAGTGTCTCCGATATTTTTAGTAACTTGAAAATAGCACCGCGTCCGTACTTCACGTCCGCCACATGACGACGACGACGACGACGACGACGACGACGACAACGAATGCCAGGGAGCTTTGCAAACCCATTCCTGTCATCATTTTTAAATTTACTACAACCGTAAAGAGCTTGACTTTCCCCCGAAGCTGAATATTCCTACATCCAAGGCCTGACGGGATATACTTTTGGTTTTACTTCGTCCCTGAATCTCGCCACTTTTCAATATTGCACCAAGTGTTTCAGGCAGGTATTTACTATTATTGCTCCGTTCTATCTTATCGATGAAAATTGTTTCGACTGTTAGAATTGGACAAATTAAGATCAGTTAAGTAATCCTTTAATCTATAGTACAAAGTTTTTAGCGAACAGCGAACTCTGGAAGGACGCTGCGACCTCTTTATCACATGCTGTGAAAAATTGGTGGCAAAAATATTCAGACATAGAACTTAGAAGAAACAAGAGCGCGAGTATGACACCTGACACCGACAATTTGTACTAGACGCTTTTTTTGTATCTCATCTTTTTCTGTCTTTCATAATTTCTTCCATTTTCTTTTTCTTTTCCTTTTTTTCTTTCGAAAATCATTCTTTATCATATTACAACCCGACGGTCATAATTCACCGATCTTACATGCGAAATACTGCCTGCATTCGTATCATTTCATCTAAATATCTATATATTGCCATTAAAACTTACTCGCGTTTATTCTTTTTTCATTCGCCTGGAGAAGATGAATGACTTCGTGTCTGTGGGTTGTAAATCAAACTTCAAGAAACGCGACCGTCTACACAGGATATGCGTCACAAAATGAAGTCGAAAATTAGGTACATCAGAGTCAATTTTTTTCCTACTGTAAGTTTAACCTCAACATCGTTCGATATGGTTCAAATTTTGAAAGAAAAAAAAAAGAAAGTACGTGCATGACTTGTTCAAAGTGTTGACAACGCATAGTTTATAAAAAATTTTACCATTCACATATATATGTGTGGTCAATTGAATCTAGAAAGAGAGATTTCACTCAAAATCCGGCTGATCTTTCAATCAATAGATTTCGAAGCCTTGTTTTTGATTCGAGCATCTCCAATTTTTCGCCCAAATTCCATGTTATAAAATCAAATTGACTGAGCAATGTAGATATATTTGTTTTCCTTCTTCGTTTGAATTCCTCAATTTTACGGTTTGATTTTTCTAAACTAGCACAATAACGCGTCTGGAACCAACGCGAATATTAGACGAAGGAAATGAGATAGGTACGATTTTAGATTTTACGAGACACTAATTGTGAGCGGAGATCGGGATGGTCGGATTCGTTTGATGGATGCAAGCAGTGAATCTTAGCCGGCGACAAATATAGCTTTGTGTATATATTACAGGCGACATTCGTGAGAGACGGACGGCGTCGCGACGCGACGAGACGCGACGTGTCGCTACGGAATCAGGCCAGTTCCCATTAACCAAAATCCCAAAGCTCTATAGTCTATTATATAGATACTATTACTTGCCAAATAGTGGCACGTGTGTGTAAGCGACACTTTAACGTCACGTTTGTTTCCCTCCAACGTACATATATATATATACATAAATATATGACTAGGAATGAAATAACGTTGTTATACAAAAGTAAATTAAACAAACAAACAAGACATTTTTCTAACCATTAATTCATTCTAATCTCCTGCTTGCCATTCTTTAATCATAACAATATTATTATTACAGTATTATCTACTATTATTCTATTCTCTGAACGAAATGATTCGCTAGAAATTCATTCACCCGTTCATTCTCGCTGTTCGTAGTCGGGATGAACAAGATTAAAAAAAAAAAAAAAATATTCATTAATTTTCATAATTTCTTGGTGGCTTATTTGAGTAGAAATATTGTAACTAAACGTGAAGATTATTTTCAGATATAATAATCGTAACGTTAGCTGCGTAGCAACGACGAGTCGCTAATTGTTTTATTGATCAACGAGACCGATTCGCAATCGAGTTACGTTTACACTGATTGTGAGCTCGCAGACCAGACTTTGCCTCGACCACAAATTTCAATCTACAAATTCAACGTTACGCAAACATTAGAAAAATTATGTCTACGCATCTGGCCCAAAGTCCTGCAGTCAACGCGTTATTTAAAACTAGCTTTTGATGATTTTCATTAATTTTCTTTCATATTTGCAAATCATCGGATGAAAACTAAAGTAAAAAAAAAAAAAAAATTCTTTTTAAAAAACGAGAGAAAAAGAAAAATCTTCACAAATCCCTCAGAATTTTACTATCCTGCTTGAAAAGAAGTACGCGATAAAAAAAAAAATGAGAAATGAAATAAAACGGTGTATAAAACCTAAGCTTGTAAAGGAAGAAGAAAAACACCGTGAAAGGTAGAGATTTTCTTCTTTACTATATATACGATATACATTCATACATATATGTGTATAACTGTATCTTCGTCCGCACACAGGTTATGCGGGCTTCGCGAAATCGGCCAAAACAACCCTAACTTAAGCTTTCGGATATAATAAGATGGGCGGGTGGAGAAAAGAACCGACGCATGGGATCTGTTCTATAAAAATGAATGTTCTGCGCCCGAGTACATACATACATACATACATACATATACAATACACATATAGACACATATGTACCTATACATTATACCCGCGGGGAGATATAACAAGTTGGACACGTGTGTATAGTAATATACATATATACATATATGTATATATAGAGTGAGAGAGAGAGAGAGAACAGGGTGAGATAAGAGGAGAGGAACGTAGATAGAGGGGTGTGTGCAGAGAGAAAGAGGGAGGATACGGAAAAAACAATAAACAGGGTATTCTTTGACGTAGGCTGACAGCGAGATCGGATCCACTGTAAACAATTATTGCTGGACCGTTTCCAATAAACGGGTCTCCGAACTCTGCTCTTTTCTCTCTCGAGAAAATTATCTGCACGAGGAGTCGACTTGATCGAAATCGAAATACGTATCCGAAAAAACTTGCCGTCATACATAATAATTACACCCGTTGTTTTGAGATAACAAATCGATGATTGGGTGGGAAGGGGGAAGGGGGGGAGGGGGCAAGTCCTGAACACAACAGCTTATACAGTGCTTCTTATTTTTTCCTCTTGCATTCACGTGTCTTGTAATATACAGCAGTACATATCGTAAGGAATTCGGAATGAATGAATGAACGAATGAATGAATGAATGAATGAATTGTTACAGATTGAGTTGAGTAGAATAATGAAACTACAGACTTTGGTAAAAATTTCGTTTTTCATCTTTAAACAGGTTTAGGATTTTCATAGGTTCAAAGGTCTACAACAGAGATAAATAATTCGTTATAAATTGATATCTGATGATTTTTAATCGTAGTGCAATATCTGATCTACGAATTAAATTACAATATTATGTGAATATAATAATAAACTTAAGTGGCCAGCATACGAGTTTCTGTAAAATCTTATTCTTCCTTGCACTGAAAATTCTCTCGATCCACATAAAAATGTTCATGCATATAATAATGAATTATAAAGAAGTAGAAATGCAGAAAAAAAAAATGGTAGAGGAACGTCGTACGTTTGTGAAATTCTAAAATACGATACCACGACTGCACAAACAAGCTGATCAATCACTGAAATTTAAGTTGATAGGTATCCAGAGCCGACGTTTACCAATAAATAAAAGTTATATGAAGTTTTAAGAAGGTTGTTTCCCCCCGTAAATCGGATGCGGTTATGACTATGAAGCGTCCGAGCTTCGGTGACGTTTTATATTAACCTCATTTCGCGACGATCAGCCTGAGGGAAAATAACAAGTCGAACAAACGACACGGGTACGATATTCCTTCAAGTTTTGAAAATAGATTCTTTGCAGCGTTATGTGCGCAGGTGGAACGCCGCCGTCAGGCCAAGTCAATTTTATCTCTTCGTTAAGAACAATAAAGTTTCCGTCGTGACGCCTCGCGTATTTTAGTCACCGTGAAAAACACAATGAATTTAATATAATTCAAAATCTTATTATACCCACGCCATGATAAATTATTATTTTTTTTTTTTTTTTTTTTTTTTTTACCATAGAAACTTTTAAAAAAGTTCTATAAGGTGTTGCCTCACCACACGTGAAACAAATCGCGTGTTATATACATATATTCGTACAATGATTCATTCATTGCTATACCTGAAGCTGTACAGCGTTTCGAGATGAGTGAGTGAGAGTAAAATGAAAGCGAAGAAAGAGAATCGGGAAGAAGAAAAAAAAAAAAAAAGGAAAAACAAGACAAGAAATAATATAACAGGGATTTGGATCAAGAGCCAACACGATTCGACTGGGAAATGAATTAGGAGAAAAAAGAATTAGAGGGTGCGAGATGAGGATGAAATTAACGAGATCCCCTCGCGTCTTGAGTGTTATTAATTCATGTTCTAATGACGCCCGACGTCTCGATGCCTCTTCCCGCCTCTCCTCTCCCCTCTTTCTTCCCCCGTCAAAATCCACCATCTGACAAAAATAATCCCGCATCGCAATGCCGGCGATTTTTCTCTCACAATTTAAACGGCTTCTGCCATGCGGTTTCTGCGTATGTGTGTGCGTATTTCACATGTCAGCAAAATTCGCAGCTGTTGATCCAATGCCAGAGTATATATCGTTTAAATTATTATTATACATATATGTAATACCTATACTGAAAAAATATTCCTGCATAATAACTATTTAAATAAACGTTATGTATAAATTATTATATCAGTAATAATTGAAGATGCAAGACTATTTTGCATTTCTCACAACTGATAAATGTACGTTCCACGACATTACAAGAATGTACGTTACACATGTAATCGTACAGATTTAATATTTCCCGCGTGTGCTTGTGAGCGTGTTGAATAAAGGAGATGAATTTTGCATTGCTTCTTTTGCAACTCGTATGTTAACAATACCTACTAAACTGTGATATTTGATATCGGTGTGATATTTCGGAAATAAAAGTCAGAAATAGTGTGTTACGTGTATACAAATCATGGATGGATGGATGAAAGGATGGATGTGTGTTGGAGTATTCAGAGTAACTCTGACAAGTGCCAGTCATTTCAAATATCGTTTTAATTGACGATCAATCCGTACTGATCAATTTATCGCAATTCCAATTTCGAATAAATATTCACTGACGTCATAAAATCTCCATCACCCGTTTCATTTCCGAAGTAGGTAATAAAAAAAAAAAAAAAAAAAAAAATGCAAACTATGTACCTACAATCTATACCAAAAGTGTCTAATTCTTATTGCTATTATATATATATATATATATATATATATAAATTTATATAATGAATTTTGAATGAGACACAGAGATAGAGAAACTATATTTTGAAAAAAAAAAATTAGACTTCATTAATTACAATTATATTCGTGAATGTGAATATGTTAAGGGAGGAATCTCGGGAGGAATTAATAGTGAAGTGAAGCAAAGGGTGGTTAGAGAGAAAGGAGATAGAGTGAAATGGTGCCTTCTTCGTGAGCCTCGTGAATATGGATTTCAGCCTGCTCGTCGCGCCTTAGATAGATTTATCATTCCTCGAAACCCCAGCTTTATCCTTCGAGCTTACATTTGCACAGGTAAGTATAGAATATTCCTACGGTAGCTACATATTCAAGTTTGAAACAAGCCGCCCGTCTCTCTGGCGTCGCGTTGGGTTCAAAGAGCAACGGCGAAGACGAAGAAAAAACGAAGTAAAAAAAAAAAAAAAAAAAAAAAAAAAAACAACGCCTTCAAAATTCAACGAATTTCAAAGTCAAAATTCGCGTCTTCGTCAAGAAAGCATTCATCGAAGGTATAACCTAGAGGTGTCCACTGACATCGATTACGTAGATCTGTCTGTATGAAATTTCAGCATAATACAAGCATTTTTCTAGAATACCTATATTTTTTTTAAAGCAATTTTATGTGCCCTACCGATACAAAAATGTGAAAAAAATTCTACGCGCGTGTTTGTTTAAAGTTATTTTTTCTACCTACCAGCATATAATACTTATTTATGTATTTAACGTTTTTTACCGAACATGTTTCTCCAGCCAATGAATATTCAGAAGAAACGTATTCAACTGTAAGAAAAAATTGTTGCTGTTACAAACATAAGAATTTTTAGGAAACATCTTTACATAAAATTCCAGAATATTTCCAGAACTTTTTCTAAAGAATTATTATTGTTGTTATTATTATTGTTGTTGTTGTTATTATTATTACAGGTTAATTTCACCGAACAACTTCATCACGATATGTAGATACCTAAAATTTTTCAACATATTTAAATAACGAATAATGTATTCAAAATTCGTTTTAAATAATTTTCATCTTGAAACGTGACTAGCCAGCTCTCGTCTTGCTTATCGACGATCAGTCAGTCTCTCATCTCCAACAGCCCGGTCTTTAGTTAATTATCGTTAATAGAAACTTGGCGAGATAAACATGGTTTAGAATCTAAATCTTCTACTTTGGCGTACGCTTTTGACCCCCACAGCGCTGACGGTTAATTGAACCAAGTGAAGCTTCAAAGAAGGAAGAAACTAAATCTCCTCGCATAATATACCGAGCCATTAAACGGGATAAATTACTACGATATGCGCACTGGATATGCTTTGAGCCTTGAAACGATCTTGAATGCTTCAGGTAATATACGTTGTAATCGTAAATGATGTTCACAAATTTTCGCTTCGAGGAGATATAGAGGAAGATTAGCCTATGATGTACAGGTGTAACGAAAACATAAGATGGGAAAAAAGCCATACATACATATATATATATATATATAACTGTTTGTTAACACCTGTAACACGACACTTGGGAAAAAAATTATACTTTCAAAAACTGGGCAAACGTGTTTTTTTTTCTCTTTTTTTTTCTTCTTCTTATTGAATGTAAACGTCAGCTTGAATAAAATTGATGAGCAAATTTGAATATAATTATAAGGTGTGTAAATTATACAGTTGCTTGAGAAATCAATTAGAATCGATCGATGAAATTTTCAAGGATCGGATCAATTTGTTTGTAATAATTAATTTTTTCTCTTCTTCTTAGTCTTCGTCTTCTTATTTTTCTTCTTCTTTCCATAATATACTGATAAAGAAATAATTCAGCGTCACATTTCAAATTGAACGACCGAGAAATGAGGAGATATCCGATACGCCAATAAATTGTATCGAAATGGTAAAACGCAGCGTAGTCCGGGGAAGAGGAGGGGGATTTGGATTAAACGAGAGTGCGATTTGGTTGAATTAACATTTGTAGTTGTCACCGCAGCAACACAAAGTGAAAATTATTGGATACTTGATATCGCGTTTCAGTTTTCAGCTGCTCGCGTGCAACGTGTGCGGTATAATGCGTGGAAGGTACTTTGAACTAACAATAAAACATACCTACACGCGTCATTTCTAACCGCTGCACAAATCTCTCTAGCTACAAAGTAGCCGTGAATAATGCGGAATTTAATGCCACAAAACGAGCGTCGAAATATCATTTTCTATTAATATAATGAGAAGCTTCTTTTTTTTTTTTTTTTTTTTTTTTTTTAAATTAAAAATTTCTTCTTAGTTTTTTTTGTTTTAAATTCAAGTCCGATATGTTAAAAATCCTAATTTATAATCGCAAAGATGTTTCAAAATAAAGGTTATTAATTTTCTCAAAAGCCCTGTACGTACGCGGTGAAGTATGTATATACATCAATACAATTACAACGTTGTATTGAATTTCAAAGGAATTTAATCTCCTTGACTCCGTGCTGAATAATTATGGGTGCCTTCGTGGAGGATCAAGGATCGGATACCCGTCTGACATGAACGTCTGAAGTTACGCGCAAAACACAATCCTGGGCGTAAATTCGTCATCTTTGTAACACGTTGCCATAAGCCTTGGTTAAGGAGGCACGAAAATCCTTTACGCTAAATATACATAATATATGAAATGGATGAGATTGATATACACAGTATTCGAAGTTTAAACAGAAGATCGCGAGGTCGTTAGCGATAAAAATAAAGTTCAAAGTTTGATCGAAAAAGTGTCGATATATCCGCTGCATTACGTTGTAGGTAGTTCGTTACAAACTTTTGAAGGTTTGGCGGCGCAGAGTTTCTTCCGGAAAAGTTTCTTGCTGCATCAGTAAACGCGATGAAGATATCGGAATCGAATTGATCGATATAAAATGCGTATCTACATTACATTACATTGCATAAGTATATCATGTATATTGGACTGTATAAGTAAAAAACTGACCCTTTTTTTTTTTTTTTTCTTTTTCAAAAATCAAGTCGAAAATATTGTTCGAAATTACGAAAAAAAGATGACTCTTGAGAAGATAATGAGAAAGACTCGTTCAAAAGTTACGAAAAGATGTGAAACTTGGACAGCATATTTTTTTCGTCATTTGGAATAATATTTTCGACTTAAATTTTGAAAAATAAATCGATTTTCTTATATATATATATATATATATATATATATATATATATATATATATATATATATATATATATATATATATATACAGTCTAATGTACATGCGTATAAACTATAGGTATATTGACGCGTCGTACACGCCTGTAAGAGGATAAATAATTTTCGAGGCTGGTTTACAGATTATCGGGCGACACTTGGCCGCAGATTATTAACGAGCTTTAAATGAAGCGCGTAATCATCAGAGACTACTGTGCGAGGCGAGGATGCCGATCGATGGAGACGCCCGAGCTTTCGACACCTAGGCGACGAACTTGATTCCCTGCATCACGAGTTAATATTAACAAATTTTTTTTTTTTTTTTTTTTTTTTTCAAATAACTATTCGACAAGCGGTTGTAATTGCTTTTCAGTTTTTTCTCAAAAACATATAAGAGAATTCACGTGTTGATGTTTTTTTTTTATTTATATATTTGTTTCTTTCTTTTTTCATGCCTCACCAGATGCTCGAGAGCAATTCATTAAATAGATATTGTATAGAAATAACTTTTGACATATTTGCAGTCATATACATATAAAATACTATGCTATACACATATACAGTATAATAGAGAATCCTTGGAGGGAAATTGATTGAATTGATTTAGTCTGAAACTATGGATCAATTGCAGAACTTGAGAAGACGAATTTACAAGAGAACGATACGGATTGGATTGCTTGCCAAGCTTGTACAATAGATATAAGAGAATGTAGTTGAAAGAGAGGGAAACACGAAACACCGAACACATCAAGTGTGAAAAGGTATGAGACAGACGCACGAGTCAATCGAACTTTCTGTACGAGAAGCACGTATTTCTAGAGTTCTGAGAGAAGGAAAAAAACAGAAAAAAAAAAGAAAAACTTACCTAAACTTGTGGAACAGAGACGGAAGAGAAATAAAAAAAATCTATCTTGCGAAGTGTAAGTTTTTAATTAAAAATTGCCTTCTTCAAAATTTTGTATAATTAATATCTTGACAAGATGGTCAGTTTTTGACAACATTGTTCAACATACACATAAAATTCGATACAAAAAATGTCTATTATATATATATATATATATATGTATGTGACTGTCATTGTTGTTGTTAGACGATGATAAAAGTTTCATATTTTGAAAAGTAGATGAAATATACGTCGGTCAATCCGTGTGGAAAATCAGAACAACTTTGGGAACCATCGATATTACTTATATATATATACGTCAGCAACGGGGTTGTAAAGATTTGATCTTTCTATACAGAGAGAGGGTGTAATAAGAAAGTAGGCGTTGGAGGGCGACACTCGAAGTAGTAAAATAACATACGACCCCGATCACGAACCACCGCAATTTTTTACACGCGATAAATTACTAATTGCCATCCTTATAAGAATTACGATCATCCTGTACCACGCCGTAAAGCTGTTGGAAGTAAAATACTCACTCAAATCCGTATAATACAGTGATAAAATTAAGCTTATAAGGAGGAAAAAAAAAGATGAATGACCCTACCGTTGAATTTCCTGAATCACGGAATTTATTTTCCTCCCAGTTCCGGATGCGAACTTTCATCGAGTGATTTTAGCCAGATTTTGCCTCTTTTTAAAAAATTATGCAACAATATCTCGAACAAAATAAGAATCTACAGTTTTTTAGGTAAAAAATGCTTATTTCATTTCATTTTATGTGATGAACAAAACGGGTTCACACTCAATACGTAATTGAAAATTATTTTTTTTTTTATAATAATTTGCTTGCAGGCAGATTCTTCAGATATTCTTCAGAAACTACGTTGCGGTTGGTATACATGCACGAATATATGATTTCGGAAAAATTTTCCTACTAAATCAATCATGTCGAAAAGTTCTTGGCCGGTTTTTTTATATGTTTCCGTTGATTTTTCGAAATGTATACCTGAAGATAGTAGACAGAATTTTTATGTTTAATTGAATTAAGCTTTTTTTCTGTCCCACTTTCTCTCGCAAACTTACGCGTGTCGGATGACAAAAAGCACGAGGAAGTTAGTTTCTGTTCTTCTCTCGGAATCGTAATACTCCACGATAACTGACAAAAGTGAAAAAATAAAAAATAAATACAAAAGGCTTGGTTAACAAGAAGAAGAAGAAGAAGAAGAAGTTGGGATACAAAAGCTCATTTACTCGTGTATGATATACGAGGAGTTATCAGAACTAGACGTTCTTTCGAAGAAGAAAAATTAAGTACAATTGTAATACAGAAAATAAAAACGTGAAGAAGCGAGCTTTATTATAATATCACGTGTTGAATGATATATAACATCGTTTGCGCCATTATACGTCCATTTACCACGTATAATATTAGATTGCAGACGATTGCGTGAAGGAAAAGAAACAAAGGAAAATGGTAAAAAAAAGTCGTAGCCCGTATCTAACTTTTTAAGGGAGGAAAGTCTTTTGTTTTTTTCTTTTTTTTCAATTTTGTCAGTTGCGTGTAGCAGCTCAATTATTGACTGTCATTTTTTTGTCCCACAGTTTAATTAATTTATTGATATATGTAGTTATGATGACAGATTTTCAAATCAGATATTAATTCAGCCTGACTTTTCTGCATGAAACAGTATTAAATTATCGTATATTATCATGTATCCGAAGCTAAAACTCAATTCCCTCGAATTGTCGTACCTACATAAACATACCTACATTATATATCTATAACCCATATTTTATATATATATATATATATATATATATATATATATATATATATAAAATATAGAATATAAAAATTCAACGATCCCTTGAGGTAAAATCAGTTATAATAAAATCTGATCGAGATAAGAAAATAACCAAAGCGAAATAAAATGAAAATAATAAAATAAAATAAAAGTGTGTCGTTATTATACGAAGCGACAAGCTCAATTTTTTTTCAATTATTCTCAAAGAATAATTATTAGCACTGGACCCCCGTCGATCAATCGATCGATCCATCATCGATCAATCAATTAATCAATCCATAAACTAACGATGGTGCGTCGCATTAACGCACTTCCTGCAAGGACGTACATGTCATCGTCTTCAAGCATGTGTGCTTTGTACACGACGCCTAATTGTAATATCCGAGAGACAGCTGCAAGAACACGGGGACAATGACGACGAGGGTCGGGGTGGGAAAGCGATCGAGAGATATGATCCAACTACTTTGAGAGACAGATTTGGTCGAATGCAACTTTTGTAATTTCTTCTAAACTTCTCTAAAAATATCCGTCCCCGCATATTCTTGATAATGAAGAAATACACAAATTAGAAATAAAAATGTATCATGAATGAATTAATATTTAAAAAAAAAAAAGTGTACATTTTATATTCGAATATTATTAGACATGTTAAACAATCTTTTTCTATTATAGTAAGTTTTTTTTTGTAGTGAGTATCTATTATTTTTTTTCCATCAAAATTTGAACAAGTTGATATTTTAATAAAGGTTTCGTAGATTCAAATTCATCTATATTATAGATCTTTCTCTGCACGATAGTAATAAAATAATTACAACCACTTTGGATAAATCTTTTAGCGCCATACGTAGTCTAATTTTATATGGCGAGACAATTTTATAACAATATAAAAAGCGAGACAATTACCCAACGATTATGAAAGTTCAGTTTTTCTACATTAACATGAATACCACCCGTCGTTAACTTTATTTTCAAATTTCGCTATTTCACTAGCGCAATTTTCAGTTAAACCACCTAACCGTATAAACTCGACGGTATTTTCCATTATGACGATTGCAGTTCACATATGAGAATTCTTGAGAAGCGCAGCCGATTCGTCGACTATATACATATATAATCTCGCACATACGAATATACAGATCTATATGTATATTACAGACGAGTATAGATAATAGGTCTGGTGGTCACCGGAGAAGTATGCAACGACGAATCCAATCAAAAATTTCCCTCTGGAATAATATATAGTATATATATATATATATATATATATATAAACCGAATATATAAAAACGATAGAATAATGTATGAGGGATGAGAAAATCATGAGAAACCTGCAGGGGACGCGTTTTGATCAATTTTTTTAAAAAAATCTGTGAACCGACAATATTATAGTAACTATATATAAGTAGTACCTTAAACGATCAGGCGGGCGATATAAGAACAACGGCGCGGAGACTTTTAAATATTTAAAGGGAAAACTTTCAAGCACCGAGATAACGAGAAGCGTGTCTCTTCTTTCGTCGAGCTAGAATGGTGTTCTAGATTTAACCCTGCAACTTTTATACCGAGGGACAGTAAATTTTATCTCTTATATCGTTTCGCGATTACGTCTCTGCAGGCCAGAAGTGGTTGCAAAAAACAAAAACAAAAACAAAAAAAAAAAGGCTACACGAGAGTAAAGTGAATGCGTGAAAAAAAAATTTTACACGAAACAGAACACAGAAAGAAAAAATCTATTTATAATTTGATTATATTTCAGTGGCATTTTTTATTTTGTTATTATTTTACTTTTTTTTTTCTTCTTCTTTGCCTTTCATACGATGATAATAACGACTCGAAGAGAATATTATCATATAAAATTACGGATAATTATAACGAATTGACCTTTGCTGATAATGAATTTCCGAGAAGAAATAATTTCGATTATGAAATTCGCAAAAAAAAAAAAAAAAAAAAAAGGACATTTTCGTATTTCATCTGTACCATAAATAGTTGTAAAAATAAGAATCAAATTTCTTTTCACCGAGTAGCCGTGCATCAAAGTCCTAAGCGAAAGAATTTCTCCATTATATAAAGCCGTTTGCAGGTACCTTTGTTCTATGATATACGATTATGGAGGGTACGGACACTCGGTCAGCACTTCTTCGCGTGCGTGGAACGACGACGAGCCCATTCGCAAACCCATGCCATGCCATGCCATGCCACCCACCCTCACCTCTCTCTCGAGTATCTCTCGCGCAATTCTCTTCAAACGATAAGAATCGCCTCGCGAAAAACGGAATGGAACGCAGAAAAACAAAATGAAAATTATGTACGCGTCAGGAGACGAGATAAACGTTTTATATTTATACGCTAATTCGTTCGGTTTATTCATTTACGTATGAAACTTTGATTATAAATATTCAAGGAGGAATTAATTATTATCAATGAAGGAATTTTAGTAATTTATATATATACATAAACGAAATTGAAATTTACAATTACACTAATCAGTCGTCATCTTCAATCACGTGTGTTGTATTACAGTAATATGTGTTGTTGTTTTTTTTTTTTTTTCTTTATCCATCTTAATTCAATCGTCAAATAATTATACTTACTTACAATTTAGAAATAAAACTACACTACATATGTATAATGTATATAAATATATATGATATAACGTGACTCGAGTTACACACAACATAATCACACACGTACCTCAATTTTTTTTCATTTCTGTCTAACACAAACAATAATACGCGAAACGTAAAATGTAATTCACATTTCATCTCGCGTTTATCCTCGTGTTATTAGACGCCCAACCGTTTCTGCGGCAACAACAGCACCGCCGGAGGCAGGTATTTTGTGTAGGTGTAATCACGAGTGTGTGTATATGTATACATGCCAACTTACCAACGAAAAAGAAGAAAGAAAGAAAGAAAGAAAAAGGGACCAAGAAAGCAAAACAATTTTAATTCGCGTATCGCGAAACATCCCAGACGTAAATGGTGGAGATGAAAAAGAAGAAGAAAAAAAATTGTTCAAAACTTCTCTGGCAATTACCCATGCTATTGTTGTTGTTGCTGTTATTATTATTATTACTACTTTCATACACGTTTCATATTCATTTAAACAAATCGTTTTTTCACGACAATTAAACCGTTTCAAACTATTCCATATATAACCATAACTCGTGTTGTTATTACTACCAACTTACGTTGGATCTACGCGGCGACGAATTCATTGTCAGCATCGTCATTCGCGTGACGGTGCAATTACGTCAGACACGCAACTCCATGAGGTTATATAATAAATAAACCAAATTACTCGTCCCCTCATGTAATATCATGGGGGGGGGGGGGGGGGGGGGGGGGGGGGTTTGAGCTCGTCCGGACGCTACGAGAGACATTGAGTCTTGCAACGGAGAATCAAGAAACAAACCTATTATAGAAAGAGTTATAAAATTTGAGCAATTAGTCTGTGCGTCGCCGTTAAATCTATCTTATATAACAAACTAGAAATGTACAGGGTGTCTGCTGCAAACGGGAACTTAAACCCCAATACTACCGATCTTAATTTGATTTTCTTATGAATTTGATGAGTTGGTTAAGCGTTGATTTCAAAAAATTTATACACCAGTTCAAAGTTTAATGCCTTCAAGGCCGCGAAACGTCGTGATTATTAATAAAAAAAAAAAAAAAATGCATACATCAACTTCCAAATCAAAATATTCCAAGACTTTTCCACCAACCCCTAAGTAGCAATTTTTGTTTTTCAGGATAACTCCAGGATTTAAGGGTATTTTGGGATCATGAAATCTGAGATAAGCCTGGTGCGCTTAATTATTGCGATAGTAATATACATATATACGAGCAAAACGGTACAATGATGATAATAATAATAATAATAATAATAATAACAATATTGTTATACCTACATATAGATTATAGACGTGCCTTTAAATTACATATTATGAGCGTTGCGGCAGCAGCGTAACTGCGAATGACACGTTTCGCGAACAGTGTAATATATGTACGCATACCAGGATATTATCTTGAAACTGCACACGGGCATTTACGTCGGTCGTACATGAACACGAACGCCCTCCTATCCTAGCTTTGAGGAGGTGATAACAGCCTCGAGTAGGGCCAGCACTGCATTGAACCATTAAACTGCTCGAAACTCGCTACCACGACGTAAGAAGCGAGCAAAATCTGTAATGACGCGTCGTGGGTACACACATAGGTGCTCGATTTACGCCTATCGATTACACTGAATCAAAAGATTTGGCGCGAAGATGTCGGTTATTTATAATAGAATAAAAAGTAATAAAAAAAAAGGAATTGTATCGTTGAAATTTAAAACAATTGTTCATCATAATCCCTGGATTCATGGAGTTGAATTATCGTCTGAAACGTTTGTTTCTCAATATAAGTAAAGTGTTCTAACATTATTTTGAATAATTCATTTCCCTCGACTGTTATTTAACGCTCTAAAAAAATATTTATTTATTCCATATATTTTCGTTATATCGATGAAAAAAACAACTGCAAATACCTCGGGGCATCGAAGAAGTAATATTTTTACTGAACGAGCAGTTACAAACATCTGAGAGAATGCAGCATGTCCGAGTTATAGAGTCGAATGGACCCGTTTAAATGCACTACGACATGACCTAACGCTACGAAAATGAACCTATCGCCAAAATAATTTCCCCTGACGCAGATTATCAGAGATCAACCAGCAGTACGATGCACCGAAAGCAAATGCACACACTGTGAAAAATTTCATTTCTCACGGTTACTAGAATTCTAGTAAAATGGATATCGTTGCAATAACGGTTCGAATGTTGTTCGAGTTGTACAAGAAAATAAGTATCTGGTTACGAGTAAGTATTCAGTATGATTTTACAATTCAAGTTGTCGACATACTACATGTTGTGGATATCGTAACGTTGAATTTGTTTATTTGGCCAACTGCATTTTTTTCAGTTAAACAATAAGGCCTTGAAATAAATAGACAATTCGGGATTGCAAA
Source organism: Diprion similis (assembly GCF_021155765.1). Taxonomy (NCBI): domain Eukaryota; kingdom Metazoa; phylum Arthropoda; class Insecta; order Hymenoptera; family Diprionidae; genus Diprion; species Diprion similis. Next base: position 20,126,955 of record NC_060110.1, on the reverse strand, counting down.
AATAATTAACTACATATCGCGATAGTCACTGATAATAATAAAAACGATGTAGTACGAGTGGCCGGAATGAAAAATAAGAATTGGAATTGAATAAAAATTTGAAAAATGCAAATACATATTGTAATTCGTTTTTCCTCACCATCTTGGTCTTACATTCGTCTTGATCTCAAAATCTTTATTTCTTAATAAAGCATATCAATGGGAAAAATTGAAAGCCAATCTATCAGAGCTATCGATTCGATAATATAGTTTTCGTGTTTTTGGGATCGATAAAATCAAACCCGTGGTTCAAAAAGTCTACAATTCGGTAAGAAATATTGTTTTTTTCTACACTCTGCACTATCGTTAAGAATGTGACAAATTGCCTATGATGAAGGTCAGAGATAGGTCGGTTTAGGTCGGAATGCCTCATATACACTCGACTTTCTCGGTTCGTATATAATGCCACCCCAGACTCAGGCTGCCTCGCCCAGCAGATTGCGTGATCCTGTACCTACGTGCGAAATATTTTGCAAATAGCAGCAAAACACGCGTACGCGATTCCTCTCCTCTTATACCTTTTCATAATCTCGTTACCGAATCACCATCTCCATATAGTAGGTTGCTGTTACGCAATTGTTTTGCGAAAATTTATACCCAATAATCGGTAAAATGATAATTACTTTTTCCCGAATGCGAAAACGAAAACGGTCACATGAACCCAAATATTGTCCGTCATTTATGCAATGATTCAGATATCCGATATGATAATTTATACATTTCGCATTATACAGTCCAACGCAATGATTGCGAATTACGCAAGTGCAGATCACCAAATTCCTGTTTGTAAATGCAGAGGATTTCAGCGTAAATCAATCGATCGATCAGTCAGTGATGTTAGGTAATCGTCATTATAATCCAACCGTATTATCAATATACACAACAATTCTGCAGTTTCATTTTTTCTCTTTACTTATTCGCCAAAGATATTTGCACTTGTAACGACTTTATTTTATTCTGCAAATTACATTTCATCTCTTACCTGATATATTCCAGACATATCGGATATTTTTTTCTTATAAAATACAAGCGCCTATCACGAAGCACTCGGCGAACCGAGAAATTCATGCAGGGTAGATCAAAGTGCAAATTATCATTATCATTATCACATGCATATATATATATACACACACACACACACGTATATATACGTACATATAATATGTATACTCTCGCTTACAGTATAAATGCGCGACTGCCGTAGGTGCATGCATTTATGCAGCATTAGTCGTGCAGCCTCGGAAAATTAAAATGGATTTTCAAACATGGGTCGAAAGCCTCGAGCGGTTCGAGAGGTAAAATTACCCATTTTCTCGATAATTATTATAGTACTAGAGTATAAGAGCCTTACTCGCAAAGACTTGTATATATATATATATATGTATACCACAAAATGCTACAGAATTTTTAGCAGATGACAGAAAATTCATTGATTTACTTCATCAAAATAAGCTCTTATACTTATTACAGAATTTATAATATTATTATTTTATTACTCAATTTCGATTGAAAAAAATAAATGAATCGTTTCGATGAAATTCGTTATGTATAATAATTACTTTCATCAGGAGAAATTGGAATATTCCATTATTTAGTTTCACGTAATTTCTTCTTCGCATCTTCTTTCTACTAATTCTTCAAGTGTAGGTTTGTATATCAAACTAGTAATAAAATTGATTACCATATATAATATAAACGTGATTTGAACTCCATTAATGTAATTTACTAGAAGTATAAAAGTGTGCTCAATAAAACCGCATTATACATATTCCGAAACACGTTACGTGTCTATAACCATCAAATCGTAGAATGGAAGTACTTAAATGCCTCTACATGAAAGCCAAAATTAATGGAGGTGAAAAAAATAAAAAAAGATGACGAAAGAAGATCGGAGAAAGAAGAACAACAGGGAGGAACGGTTTTTACTACGGTGTTCCTAAATTAAAATTTCATCGCAAAACTGACGTCCCGTTCAGAGATCTGCGATGAATATGAGACCGCCTGATCGTAGAAAATTGATCAAGATTAAAGGACGAGAAGACACTATTCCGATAAACGGGAGTTAGAGACAATGCGGTGTGATAATCGTGTGCAGAAAAATGGAATATATAATCGATAAGTGAATGAGAATTTTTTTTTTTTTTTAATAGTTAAGATTGCGAAGCGGAAATTGATACAAGAAGAAGAATAAGAAAAAGAAAAAAAAAAAAGAAAAGGAAGAAACGTCGATAGGGATACGAAACATGTTCACCGATGTTGACGAGACTGGAAGAAGAAGAAGCAAAATTGGAGGAGGAGAAGGAAAAAGAATCGGTAATTGACAATTTTCACAAGAATTCACAAAAATGATTAATTACCAATTATTGGAACAATTACGTGGTAACTTGTCGAATTGCAATTACCATGCTAACTTGTCATCTCTACTCTCCTCCAAGGGCTGTAGAATTTTTTCATATTTTTACGTTGAGAATTGTGACGCAAGAATTAAGCTTTTCGAAAAACACTACTTTTTAAGGTTTTCTTAAATAATAACTGAACACCTGTGGAACAAAACTGATTGAAACCGAGTGAAAACCACTTGTTTTAAGAAGCTTTATTATGAGTTCAAGTTTCAAGCAAATCAAAAAAAAGTTTAGAGTTTCACTAACGTGTCTCCGTTAAGATATCGCTCAAGTACCCTTTGTAACCCTTTGCTATTTGATCACGAAGTAAAGGGACGAATAATCTTCTCGTTGAACCTGACGAATGGAGGAAGGTTTCGTTCGCACGGTTCATTGCAGGATCACATCTTCGTCTTTGTCTTCATGTTCGTTTGTCGCGCCCAAAGGAGAAGGTAGTCGCGAGTCGCTGATCATCCGTGTTTCCGAATCAAGAAACCCTTTTCCAGAGCCCCCTTGGGGGGGATTCTTAGTCGCTTTAGCCCGTCTACTTACAATGTATAGTCTTCGACTCCAGATTAACGAGTCTCTTTCGCCCTTCTTCGCGCCTGGCTGACTTTACAGAATTATCTACACGAATCCTACTCCAAAGAACGTTAAAAGAAAGAGAGGGAGAGAGAAAAAACAAAGAAAAACTAAACCCGGCTCGATACCCGAACCAAATATCAGTCATACTAACATTTGTTTTTAGGTTGTTTTTCTATCTAAAGGGAAACCTAATGCTGCACACAATGTGAGAATATTCGATATGAAAAAAGATCTTTTAAGTAGCCACTTTATCCCTGCAGCCTTTATAAAAAAAAATGTATATATATATATAAATATACAAATTTTCCCTGTACTTGTTCTGCAAACACATTTCTAGAGTACACACAGCACGAGGACCTTCATGTTTCATGTGTAACTAATAATTGTTTGGTTAATTATTCGCAGGGTCATCTCCAAGAAACTTAGATTACGTCCGTGGTATTTGCAAGTAAACCGCAGGGGTTCATCCCCCTCCTCTCCCTGCCATATTGATAATAAGACCTGGGCTTATATAAGCTTACGTGCAAAAGCTTCGGGTATCGAGGACTCCTCGGTTGTGGGTGGTGAAATTCCCAGTTTCAATGTGACACTTACACACGTTGCGTTAACTTATATATGTATATATATTATATATACATATATATATATATAATATTGTTATCATGTCGACGCAGCCGTCCGATTCGACGTGTTGATTATATACGACGAAAGCGCGGTGAATCGTGTTTAAATCATTCATGATTCAAATACTGACGGATGATCGCAAGGACGACGCGAAAAATCAAAATTAGCTAGCCTTGATCTTGATAATCTGTGAGATCAAAACCCGCGCATTAATCGGTACCTAAGGTAAAACTAAAATTGCCAAATTGAAATATGTACCCTGATCGATAGATACTCGTTTTATTACTACCAATAATTTCACGTTCACCAACTACACCAAAATTCAAATAATCCAATTCACTCTCCACTGATGATTTGTGTGATAAAATAATTACGACTTTGTTTAACAGTCAAGATTTATATCACAATAATTTCCTCTCCCATCACTGTAAAATCATCAAAATATATATATAAAGGAGTGTAAAATTTTCAACCTACCGTAACATCATTCGTTAAATCGATCGATATCTACGTAGATAAATCTCAACGTGAAAAAAATTTCAAAAATGCATAATTAATAATACATCCAGTAACTGTTCCAGGTTTTTATTACCTACACTAATTAATACTAAAACGTAAGTCTATGGACAAGAATTGAGATGAAACGTATTCGCGACACAATATCGCCAATTTTGCAAATAAAAATATAAAGTAACTGGTGTACGTGTCCGTCTGTATAAAATAATTAAAAGTGAAAGAAAGTGTAAAAAATGAAAGTGACGAAAGGATAATAATTAAAAGAATATTTAAGAAAGAAAAAAAAAATTAAAATAAACAGATAAACAAACCATTTACTTAGAGTGGATCTTATCCAGCGTTAGGCGTAACAAAGTCAGGTAAATTTCTCTACAGCGGCTATTCCAGCAGAATTATTACAGGTGGATATAGGGCAGTATTTCGAGGCATCAAATTAGCAATTGTTTTCCTTCATTAGTGCAGCAGAGTAATTCTCGTAACAATTTTCCGAGAGGATCCTCCGTAACGGGGCTGCGCCGCGTCGCCGGATTATAATGAAACTCTTCAACAGGTACAGATGATGACTGTTTTGGCTGTGTACGGCGGTAATAAAAAGCAATATAGAAATTTATGAGACGACTAGATCGTGCGAGCAGCTAGATTAGAGCGAAAAAGATAAAACGAAAGAAAACCACAAATACGCAATCAATGATTCATTTTTGGAAAAAAATCATCATTTTGCAACTTTCGGATTACTTGAAAATTGGTAAAACTGTTAGTACAGCATCACCAAAGTTAAATTTCTTAAATTCAGTGTCTTCAGATGTTCTAAAGGTGCACAAAATAGTAACTTTTATTTCAACGTTTCGGTATATTAACGTTTACTAACTTCAGCCTTGTAAAATTACGAAATCATAAAGAATCCTCTTTCGCAAGAATATCATATTTTTCCGCTACATGTCGTTTCATTTTTCTTCATATTTTTCATTCTATTATTATTATTATTATTATTATTTTCTTTTCGCACAGTTTAATCCGTATAAGTATATAAGAGAAAGGTGAAAACAAATACGTGTCACCCACATCTCATCTCTCAGTTTTGTAATTTCAGAAGAACACAACCGTCGCCGTTCACTTGTTGTCGTTGGGAAAATGTGTCTATAATATATGTATATATGTATATGTGTATGTTATGTAAAAGGTAAACACATACGTTCTACACGTCTATTGTCTATTGTATATATGTATATCCATATACGATAAAAGGAGCAAGAAGAGAGTTTATTCATTCTTCTGCTGCTTGCTTTTGCAAACGAAGGTAACACCAGAAGAAGACACGACGCGACGGCATTTATAAACAGTGTCGCCCACGTTCCTCTACCTCGTCGTCGTCGTTCGTGCAGTATAAGCCCTTTTAAATACGTAGAATCCAGCGTTATAATTCGGACGTACAAGCACAATTCACACACGTACGTTAGGTACGTGTTGTATGTATGTATAGTATACTCGTACGTCTAACGTATATGTATACTCATATCTAGGCGTAAGGCTTTGCCCTGACTTGCTTGCTTCGTATAATATATTTAAAAAGCAGCACGTGCACAGCGGCTCTTGAATTCTCGCGTGCTTCTTCACTTTGCGCAATGGGCGTGAAGTCAGAGAATTATATAGGTACTCCATAGCAGCGGAGGTGGAAGAAAATACACGAAAATTGAAAATTCATAGAGAAAAATTTACCCGCCACGGTTCGTCGTAATATTACACGTGCGATTACCAAATTTTTGTCAAATACGACGTTGTTTCAACAATACAAGTAATGTAAATAGAAAATTATTCACACGGTTAAAAATTTAACACCAATTTCGGTGAATGAATTTTTTTTACATATTTGTTTTTTTTTTCTATATATTATTTATTACGCGATGCCTACACATTTTTTTTTAGGATTCAATAAAACGGTGAGAAAATTTTATGTATACTAACCTGTGTACATAATATATGTACATATATATACGAAGTATATTATTATAAAAAGTATAAAAGTCGCGGCATTTCGATGGACCCATTTTGAAATTGAAACTTTTTTTTTTTTATTCATTTTTTTTACGGGCTGTATTAATTTGCCTAAATTTTCTTTGCTGTAAACGATGGTAAAACAGAGAGCGAGAGAGTGAGAGAAAAAATTTTTTAATCACACGAAGAAGTTGAGCCTCTCCTCCTCCTCCTCCTCCTCCTCTACCTCCTCGTCGTCGTTTGCGTGTCTCGGCGAAGCAAACTCATGACTAAAACATTGGCCCTATACATAATACATATGTTTTATACATATATATGTATATAATACACGTAGGGTGTAGAATTTAAGCCCAATTCAATGGAAAAAAAACCGTGGCACAAAAAAAAAAAAAAAGTATTAGTAAAACGATAAAGATGGAAGGAAAAAAAGTCGCGTACTTTTTACTATAATGCAAAATTATTTTCAAGGCGTGAAAATGCTCAAAATTGAATTGCGGTCGTGTCCTGATGCTTTATAGGGGTTTGGATTGAATCGAATCGCACGATGGTGCTGGGTGAAAATATTTTACGCGATAGAAAACAAGTAATTGTCATGCACCAAACCGCTTCTTACTCTCTCGTCAATCGCTCTTCTATACAAGGGCAATGATATAATTTTCAATTAAGCATGGGAATCTATTGCACACGGGGAGAATAACACGTAACTTTAATTGGCGCGTTTAGTGGTTATGTAAATGCATATTACCGTGTAGTATTATGAGCAAAAGTCAAAATTGAAGATATACACGTGACGACAAAGTGAATGAATAACATTATATAATTTCTTGCAATTCAATGGTATTGCAGAGAAATATTAATTTTTGCATTTCTTTGGCGAAAGTAAACTGTAACTCTTTTTGCAAGTCAAGATGGAAAATATGCAATTGAATTCACACACAAGTTTCAAAGTTCATAAATGCATAGTAGAATATATTATGTATGTAAAATCGACAATAATCATCTCGATAATTAATTAATTTACCCTCTGAATCGATAAACTATTTTATGGAGTCGGTGGTAAGTATAATAAAAATAGACAAACAGTCTATTATAACATATATGACATACCTAGGAATAAAATATTTGGATATTTTATACTGCGCCTGCAGCACCTGTTTTTATTATAGAATTTGGAATGTCAATTAACTTCTTTTTGCAGTAAAGAGAAACAAATCTCTCGCAGGCCCTACGCAAAATACGTACAAATTTCTCAAGAGACAAATAATAATAATGTCAAAATAGAAATCTGCTATATGAATTTGGTTTACGGATGACAGCGCAACTAAACGGAGTCGGTCGATCAATTACTTCGCCACGAAGGCTTAAAATCATTAAAGTTAACGTAACTCGAAGTACTTCCAGTTAACTCCGTTATTATTTCGTCGAGAGTCGAGTACGGTATGAAGAAATTGAGTAACCAGACAACAACAAACTAAACCGTACAATTTTGAAAACTCAATTGCAAACCCCTGCAGTGATTATTCTTTTTTTTCTATCCTAGAAAAAAAACAGACGAAATAAATTGTGCATAAACGTTTCATGAAGTTAACGTCGTGCCTAACTTCAAACCGATACCAAACGTACTTCGTTGCTGAAATCAGCTGACGATGAGAAAGCGGAGAGCAAAGAATTTCTGGCATCGATCTACATCGCGGGATAAAAATGCGAATAATAATTAAAAGGACGGATCCCTCCAATGATAAGTCAGAATTCCCTCCTTACCCTCGACGAAGGTTTTAAACCAACATTGTAAAAAGCGAGCGAGATAATCCAAGGCGAATGAATGAATGAATGAATGAATGAATGAATGAACAAACGAACAAATGAACGCGCGAATCCTCGCAGTGACGCGAAGAAATAAAAGAAAGGGATTTGTGTACTACACACGTCCATATGTACACACATATCCACACACATTGGGCTAACAAGATGGCGTCGGGAGCAGCGGTCGTATTAACCGTGAGAAAAACATAAGTTCGATAAAGCCCGGCAGGTGAAAGGTGCGAGGGTTTATAATCACGATAGAGGATGAAGACTGACCTTGATCGATGAGGCGATGGGCGTTGGGCCACTTGGACCCATCGAGCTCCAACTTCTCCTGCAGGAGTTCCCTGACGTATTCCCCAGCCTTGTCGGCCTGGTGATCCTTCTCCTCGCGCTCCTTCTCGAGCGGTATCCTCGGCTTGCTCTCGCTGCTGTCCTCCCGCTGATACTTATATTCACCATTGCTCGATCTGTCGGCCATTATTACAGATATTTTACTTATTTTGTCGGCTTTTAGGGACAGTTTAAACACGATAATACGGCGATATTGCCAGGGACGCACGGCACGGTGATTCGGGCGACGAACTGTGTGGACGGCACAATGGCGGACACGCCGAACGCGGATGCGCAGACGCACGGATCGAGCTTCGTCACGCCGACGATAGAGGCGCCACCGTCGACGCACGCCGATGCCGACGGCGACGGCTGCCCCCTCCCCCCCCCCCCCCCCCCCCCCCCCCCCTCGCCGACCCCGTCGTCGTCGTCAAACGCCCATCGTCTCCCCCCCCCTAGGCAAATACGCTCGACACCCGCTGCGCTGCCGCCTTCGATGTTTCACGTACGCGTGTAATGACGAGTTGCTGATGGCACTGGTGAAGAAAATTTTGAAACCTTTTGTTATTCGTTGTACAGTAGTTATATTTATTACACTGTTCTCCAGAATTAAAAAAATAAAACTTCTTTTTTCTTATTATTGTTATGTAAGATTATTATATAGGTTTCATGCTCGCGAATATGCAAAAGTTAGATTTGATGTATATATGTAATATAAGCCGTTTTGTATTGTGCACTATTAAAAAACTTAGTACTAAGGTGCGATTTGTTTATTATTGTTTGCTTAGATGCGGAAGGAAATTGATAAAATTGAGAAACAATAGAAAAAAATGAAGTGAAACGAAATGAAAATAATAGTGCTGGAAATCGTACATGCATGCAATATTATTATATACGTTAGTTTAGAGATTTAGTTTTAAGAATCAGTTTCATTTTATAGGGTCAGTATAAATTGGTACTATAGTTGGACAAAATTCGTGTTAATTCAAGAATAAAAATTATTTTCAGTTGTTTCGTTACGCGGATAAAAATACTTTTTAGTTTGTCTGTACAAAAGAGTTTGGTTGCGATTGCAAAATCAGATCTACAGAATAGAATCATTATATGAATTTTGCAAAGTCATTTTTCACAATTATAGGTAATAGGAGATATTATCGTTATAAAGTCATTCTTGCTACTTGAATATAATGCAAAACCAACATCGGCAAAGGACATTCCGACGCATGGTTTAAAATGATAGAACCGTATTTATTCAGCGATTTATCCTACATTCAGGATGACTCAACGTTTGACATAATCATATCATTTGATTACGGCATCCAGTCAATGACTTGCTTGATTTTGAAAATCAGTTCGCAAGTATACGATTACATCGGAGTTAAGCACATCAGTGTCCGTGGAGAAGTGGACTGATCGCGTCGATGAAAAAGACAACAACTATGCCGACAGGCATAAGTTAAAAAGCTCTCAATTACCTTGCGTTGCCAGCGAACTGATAAATACACTCAGGATACTCGTGCCTCAGAGCTTTTGAGTATAAGTTGGCAACTGCGCGTAGGTGGACTCACCTACACATGTAACTACAACCTCGTCGAAGTGTCGCCGGGTTCTTGATAATTTGACGGCTTGGATATCGAGCGACTTTCAACAAGCTTGCAGGACCGCCTCGGAGAAACCCTTCTTTGGTCCTGTGACCCTTCATATCAATGTCCTTGACGCAGCGAGTGGAAGGAATCACGCAAGCTCGATCAAAAACTCAAAGTAATTTTGACTTATGTGCTTTACAAAAGCACGAAGTGGCGTATTTGAGACTAAATACTTCACCGATGCGTCTATTCGTTTATTATCACAACCGAGAATACTCGGAAAAACTTCTTGTCTCAAAAGCTCCATTGATTTTCCGACGATTATCTGATCCAGATGAAAATGCTTTGTCAGACGCTTCTGCACTTCCAACTTCCCGCGGAACCTTCGATTTGCCCTTTTTATTCGGCACTTCTCTCGGCGATTATTTCAGGATAATATTCCTCATTTTTGTGCCGAGTTAATGGATGAGAAGGTGATCTGCGTGTGTTGAGGAACATTTGTGGAGGTATACAAATTCCTGGCCTCTTTTCAATGATCACTCAGGCGCGAAATTCAACGGACCCTTAGAATTTAAGTATCTTATCCACACTTACCCGGAAAATCCACTTCCCGAGCCGAATCTCCTTAGCCATTGAAATACTGCATTTAAGTTTCAATGTATGCTACTGTTCATTAATTTATTGGACTTCCGTCTAACTTGTTTTCTGTCATGAAAAAATGTCACGTATTGTGTCTCTGGTTTGTCGACAAGAAGAAGTAGAGTGAGGATAGTTTAAGCTTCCAATCTTATTGTTAGCTTCTAAATTCAGGATTCGTCATGGTACACCTTGGCCTGTGCAGTGACGTGTAGTCTCCCTTCAGGCGTAGCTCATCTGGCTAATTACTTCGGCGAATGAGTGTCTGCTACATTGATATACAGTATATTCTATCTGCAGGGCTGTAACGAACGCCGCACAGATCCAGGAAATATACTACATGGAAATGACGAGTTTGGATTACATTGAAAGGTATCGTCGTAATTTGACTCGAAATTACAGATCAACGCAAAATTATTTTTCATTAAAGCAGGATGGATTTTCTACGAAACACCAGACAGAAATAACACTGAAGCCTAATTATTATTTAATATCGTGCGAAAGTTGGATGAAAAAATTTCACCGGTATCTACTCAACGTCAATGATATTTTGAATTCACAATTAAAAAAATTGGTCAGCCAACGAAACTTTTCTCAAGAATCGTAAGCAAGGTCTCATCGATTCAAATAATTCCATAGTGAATAATCGCATATTGAATATCGTTGTATTTTTATTTTAATTTTTTCATTCTGTAACAAACCAAACGTAGGGCGGGGGAGAAAAAACGTACTAATTCAGGCAATCCAATGACGGTCGTGATAAAACAATGATTCAAACGTTGCGGGTCAATTGGATATAAAACAGAAATCATGACTGCGATATCGCAACATACGTGTGGAATACATTGTACAAACTACGCGTGAAAAAGCGAGTGGCCTATTATTGAAAAACATTGTACAATCCTCCCTCGCGTCCAATTACTCTCGTCGGTTAATTGGTAGTGTTTAATTTTTCCCGTTTCCCAGTGTAACGGTTCACAGCTGCAGAATCAACCCTCGACGAATCCACGGGTCACGAGCTTAATTAAATATACCCTAATCATTAACCTTCGGTATTGGGTACTTGGGAAAGATTTTTACTGCATCAACACCTGCAGCTGCATTAAACGTCAAAGCACACATGGCAAAGTTTGAGTGTCTGCACCGGTAACAGCAGCAGCAGCAGCAGATCTTGGAGGTGTAAAATCTTGCTCAAGTTTGAATCTGCAATTGAACCGAGTAAAGGGAAAATGATTCGGCAAACTGGAATCATGGAAGCGTCAGCTTGCGGTCCTACGCCTTTCATTCCTCAGAGAGAAATTTCCGGTAAAATAACCGTCGCTCTACTTTACACTACCAGCTACATACCGCCTTTTCTACAAAGTAGCTAGTTATAAATTGGACCGGATGCCGCAGTAAATCCGATTCTTGGGCATCCCATTTTCACTTTTAAATTAAATCCATATCCCCCGCCGCGTCTCGAACAAATCTTACCGAGATTTCTTACCACATGCGGTATTCCCGAGGACATTCCAGAGTCGCGCAAAGGCCTCTTCTTCTTCCTCTACTTCGTCCTCCACGTCTCTTATTCCTTATCTTTCTCTTCCTCTGGGGTGTCAAATTCTCTGAGTTATTATACCTGCACGTTTTGGTGGACCAAATTTCTTTCTGTCTTCCAATAATCTCTCTTTTATTTTTTTTTCTTTCAATTCAATTTTTTGTCTTCGACTTATTCAAAGAAGATTGCACGGGTTCTACTGGAATTGCACTGGATGGAGGGTGACGTTTGCAGATCCTTTATCAGGATTCGCATTGGGATTAAGTCGGGTAAACTTTTCCATACGTACATACAAGTCGAAACTGTATCGTGCTGCGCATGCATATATAGTATACAATGTATATATATATATATATAGATGTTCTTGAGAAAATTCGTGCAGCAATCTCGCCTTCATGGGGGACATCGAGCCGCACATACACAAGTCCGTGTAAAGGATATACCTCATACCTTATACCTCTTCTCCCGGATAAAATAGAGGATTAGGAGTAAACGCTGGAAGCAGCTGCGGACTAGAGCCTCCGGGGTTATTTCTTCCGGGGAAATATATCCATCTCTTCACTGCCGTAGCGGCATACGGATGTTGAAAAATGAGTGGATATGAGATATTTCTGCACGTCGCAGCATCCGTGGCTCCCCCGCCCCCGCCGCGTCGTATACCCTGCATCAAAAATGCTTCAATCACCAATAACGCTCGTCGTAATAGAAAATATAAGGGCTGCTGAAATATAACGCGCGACTCCTTTTTCTCTCCTCCCTACTTTTGACGACCCACGCAACAACACTTCAACACGATTGCAGTAAACGACGATAAAACACACCTGACCTCTCATTGCGGATGGATCGGTATAGTATTACGTATAATGTATATTATCTATGTATATTAATCTTTTAAGGGGCAGACGGACTCGTACGTCCCACCTGTTTGGTCTCAGTTTTCTTCATATTTGTATTATATTTTCGCACTTTTTGTATGAAAATAAACACTTTTTAGACTTTTGGGTGCCTAAGTCATTGAAATTTCATGCAAAATTGCGATTATTTATTTATTCGTACGTTTGTTATGAACAATTAACGTGATAAAACTCTTCTTTTTTTTTTTTGGTTTTATTAAATCAATTTTTGTAATGTCAGCTGTTGAGGCTCTGAAATGTTTTTTACGTATTCTCCATACACAGTTTTATATTATATATTTTTTTAAGAATTTTTGTTATGCTTGTCTTTTCAAAAAAAGTATTTTGAGAGCATTATCAATTTCGTGATTCTGACAGAAGAATCGTAATCAGTGAACCAGCAAACCTACAAATTATCTATAATTTTCTGAATTTGGTTAGTAGAAAAATGTGCCACTAAAAGGGTTAAGCGGGTCGGTCACCTTAGCTTTCGCCTTTGCTTTTCAAGCGGACTTTAAATGGCTGATGATCACAGAAGAAGGTACCTATGTTTAAAATAATCATCGACTATTTATACGGCTGAAGGATGCTGGATTTGTTTATTTTTTATTTATTTTTCTTTATTATGAACCTTTGGAATTTGCAATATGGCCAATAATTGCACGATGACTGCACTTGTTTACTCGGAACTAAATTCTCAACGATTACTTACTTACATGCTCGTTATAAATTAAAAACCTGTTGGAATTCGATAAAATTATAGAAAACGTACCAAATTCATTGAATTTTAGTCCACACCTTTAATTCGTAACTCACAGAGTCTAGTTCGAAAATAAATAATTATAATTCCTGTGAACACTATGCCATTCAAAGTTGAAGTTTATAATAACTTTAATTAAGCTTCTTTGTTACATCACTTGCGTTTCTAATTCAGTGCAGAATTCAACTAATTGAGCGTTTCTTCTAATTTTACTGTTTGATTCTACAAAAAATAAAAATAAAAATAATATAAAAAATAACAGAAATAGAAAATAAAGACAATAATCTAATAGAATGATTGTTATTTTATTTTATATTTTATATTGTTGTTGGGTCGCTTCTCCCGATTCGAATCCTTTGCTTTATCCAACTTCGAAGACTTAGGCATCACGTGTAGGAGTAAAATACAGGGTATTCCGCAGTCATGCGAAGCGAAATGGGACGCGGGGTCTGACGTGTATCATCCAGGGTGGCGGGGGCCTGCCGGCGCCGCCTATGAAAGCTCAGAACATGGAATTACCCTGCGGGGTAAGGATTGCTAGCCTCGGTCTTCTCGCTGTTTTCCCCGCGATTCGCGGCCGTGAACAAACTGCAAAACCGCAAACGCGCCGAGCCCTGGAATTCCGAAGCCTTTCAGCGTTTCCTGAATTATGAAGAAATCGCAAATCCGACCAGACAAAATGGCGTGTAAACTCAAAAACTGAGTACTTGTGCCACAGAATGCGAGCTTCTCGCTCGTGTTAGCTAATTAGTCGATCTCGCTGCAGGAATGAATAGATATAAGCAATATGCATCGCCCATTAACTTAAACAACGCGAATATCGCACAAATTGTAGACGACTTAAATTAATTACAACAATTATTCCAGCTAGCTGCTTCCCCGAGAAGCTTTCCGAGCATTCCGAAGCTCTTTGTCGCGTTTACAGCGGTGATAAAACCGGCGTTTCTCTTACGAAGTAACAACCTCGCCAGCATCTATCATTGCAATATTGCAGTAATTTTATGTGCCCAAATAATTTTCCCTAAGCTTCTGCAGATTTAAATTGTCAGTCGCGTAAAAGGTGTAAAAAACCTTTAAGTACACGTCGATTTATTGAGGTCAGTTTGTTTTTATTTGTTTGTTATTTGTTTATTTATTGTCCAACCATCTTTTCACGTCAAGTGTGTGTTCGACCACTTTTAAAAACATTTTTAAAAAAGTCGATATTAAAGGGCGGGATTATTTTAGCTTGAAGCTTTGCCTTGCTGTTCATATAGTTAAATTAATAATCAGTAGAGAAGCACATTTTTGTATTGAATATTTTTGCATCGCCGATATTTGTTCATACTCGTTTCATTAATATATTATACCTACGTTATAATCATAACACGAGTAATATGAACGGATTCACCGATGCAGGAGAGAATAAATAATTCTATAGCGAATTGTTTCTGCTTCGTGATCAGTTCGGTCTTCATTTTTATCGCATTACCCTGATTGCGAGTGGGATTCTGCAGAGAACGACGAGGTGGCTGCAGGAGGATCGAGCATCACGTTGTTGAATTAAAAGACGTTCCATCCTGCCAGAACTCGACTAGTTTTCGCCGTTTTCATTCCTCCGAAAACGGCTGAGAGAAAAAAAATGACAAAGAGTGATCACCAGACGTGGAATCACTCATATCTCATAGCTGACAGGATATTTTCGCGAATAAAACCATTCCTAGAGCGTTCGTACAAATGTCGAGGTTCGACGTCGTACTTTCACGCGATATAAGTTAGGATTTCGATAGAGCCGAGGATTGCAAGGACAAAGTGCGGGGAATGAAATTCGGGGATTTTTGGCCCGGAAAAAATTAACCTCGCGGTTGAGTTAAGAGCGTTTATTCAGTCTAACGGAGAATTTGTGTCACGTCTCACCTTCTTCAGGGATCTGCGTACATGCCTGGCTTATACGTATACAATATATAACAGCTACCTCGACCAACGTCGAGAGGAAAGTACTGGGAAAAAATTTTCCTCCTCGCTGGCGAGAGGAAGATATAAAATTAAAAGGACGCCGCGTCAAGAGCTCGTTTTACATCAGGGAAATTAATCCGTGGGAGCGTAAAAATGTCAAGCTTCCGGTTCTAGCGGGTATACAAAAAATTACATCAACCTCCGAATATTATTTTATCATTGATCGTTGATGTCTATAAATTTTTCCTCATTTGAAAAACTCATTCTTAGATGATCCAGCAAAGTATTCGACGATGCTTGATGTCCCTAAATAATGCTCGAAAATCTTTGAAGAAGAAAGAAATTAATTTAATCTGACGACTCCAGCAGATATGTGATTATTTTTCAAAATACTCAACTTTTCAGACCAAATGTGCGATTATCAACTGTATACTGATGAAACTTCTCGTTTTTTTCAGTTAATTTATTTACAATGATCGCGATAGAAAAATAATAATAAAATATCAACGCTCTATAAGTTCTTCAGAAAAGAAACTTTCACTACCTACAGTACAAGCAGAGTAAAGTTACGGGTCAAGGGGTTAAATCTTGAATTGAGTGAAAAGAACGACAGTTTTGACATTTGTCAAAGCCGTAATACATTCAGGGCTCGCAATCACAGGGATGATGAGAAACGTGCGACCCACTAACCTGGGCAGGTGTTCATAGGAACTCGTATCCGGTCTTATTGCGCGGGAAAGATTAACACGGAAATGGAAAACCGGGCAGCCGCCCCTAAAAGTTTGATCGCATTGACCGCTGCGAGCTTTCGGCAAAAGCGCAGGGTTACTAGACAAGGGGTGGTGCAATATTAACAGCATAATTTATACGCGGTGACAAAGAAATTTACGGAATGCAGATGCACCCTGCAAAGGTCCTCGCACCCATCGCCCAGGACAGTGGAACCCGACACTCGATCCAACCACAGGTACATCGATTTTTTGGAATGGGGAGAGAAGGTGATCCGTTCATTAATCCGCCTGGATTTCTCTGACAAATATTTAAACCCAATCGGCAAGAGTAGCGGAGGTGAATTTTTCCCTTTACGGCATGTTTTGAAGCAAACCTGCAGACTCGATACTCGACTCGACTCGACTCGAACCCGTTTCCGTTTTATGGGTCCCAACGAACGCCAGCATCCACCTTCTTCCTTCATCATTCTCTCGTATCAGACATATATAAGTATACATTGCCACGTTGCGTTCATACATACATACTAGGGTGGCCGTTATAAAAAAATTTCATGCTCCAACTTGAAAAATCTTGAGTTCACCTTGGAAAAAAAAATCCTCAACGTTCCGATGCTTTATGTCACTATTAAAGGGTGCCGGCAGATTTTCAAAATACTTTTTTCTTATTTTTTTTTTAGTTTCTTATTGGTTTTCCTTATAAAATAAGATTTCATTTTTTCTCGGACCCCGACTTTTTTGAATTTTATAACGATTGAAAGAAAACAAAAAAAGAATCAAACGGCAAACGAATCAATCCGGAATAAAAAATACTTTTTATTCAAACATTGTCAATTTTTCATGATGGAACAAACAACATGACGTATAAAAAAACATAGCCGAAAAATTATTGAATAAAATTTTTTGGGGAAAACTGGAATAAAAATTCAACAAATCACAATATTAAAAAAAATGAATCGAATAAGAACGAAAATCAAAAGAATAAAAAAATTTAACAAAGTTATTTTAAAAATCTGCAAAACATTGAAACTTTCAGGATCTTTTTTGTTCAAAGTGAACTCAAGATCTTACAAGTTGGAGCGTGAATTTTTTTAAAGACCACCCTAATACATTAGGTATATACATACAAATGTATGTGTGTGTGTATATCGGACTCCGTCAGACTCCCTCGGACTGTTTACAAGGACTAAAGGACCCTTGGCGCTTTAGGACACGGTCCGCCGGAATTGTTCCCACTTTTGCAGAAGGTCTGCAGGCCTCGATATGTCCACCCTCCACCCCCATCGATGCGCGGATTTCGTTTTTCAATCTGTTCAAACCACATTCTCGAAAATTTATCTCGTTGAAACTGGGAATTTGGGACCTTCGATCGGAAACATTTCCTGGAGTTGTCCATTAATCGATTATTATTAAAGTGACAATCAAGATTTTTAAACTTAATTAGAGGATCCGAAGCGACGTAGACTAGAAGTCCATGCACTACGTTTCGATAATTTTTCTATAATTCGATCGGGGTGTAAGTAGAGAAAAAATTATCAATCAATGTACTGTTTGAGAAATTAGAACCGTCAGGTATAGTCGAACATGCTGTTTGATCAAGTTCCCCCATTTTCATGTGTGAAAAATCCTCGTTCACCAGGTCCTGAAAAATTATAAGTGATTACATCCTAAAGAGAACTCGCTAGACTCGTGAAGTTCATCACTGCTTTTCATCATTATACGCCAGAAAATTACGCAGCAAAATCCAAAAATCTCTTTTGAAAAATTCAACTTTTCAATGCGTAATTAAAGCGAATAAATGCTCGTCGCCTCGCCTATGAGAACAACTTTCTCAATTCTCCTGCCTGATGCGCTCGTCCTCTTTAGCATTTAGTTTATACTTTGCGAAGATTCTCTCTCGTCTGTACGTCCACGTTGTTCATAAGCCGCGTTGTCGGTACACGTACAAACTTGGACTATGACTATCAATCTGAGAAAACTGACAACTCGGTGCACCTGGATGAAGGAACTGTCAAGGAATTTAGCGTCGTTTGATAATATTTACGAGATGCACGAGGGCTCGGCTGTGTTCAATATTTCATCGATCCTCGCCATCCGGACAAGCAACAAGGCGGCTGGTGGGTTGTCCTTCTAAATGTTGTAGTCACTCGCAACCTGCTGCACATTCTCGCATCCTGAAGCATAGCCACGTTTGCGGTATGAAAAATTGAGCATCCCTCGTATGCAGCCGAACTCAGTTGCGGCCGGAAAGGAACTCCGATGCAATTCACTGCGGTGGATGGTTCACGGGATGTGGTAAGTCCTCGAACGAGCTATGCTCTTCCTGGATACTCGAGATCCAGAGATGCGGAATGCCGTTGAAACGGGGGCGAAATCCCCCAAGAAATCATGCAGGCTGACGAACCGTTCAATGAATGCCAGCCATTCGGTCAGTCGTGTGCAGATGGTATTTGACGTAGCGAAAGTCATCCAGTCATCCTCAGAAGCGCTTGTTGTATCCCGGTGTCCGGAGATGATCGTGAGCAACTCGAAAGTGCTCTTCGACTTTTTTCGACGAGTTCTTCAATCACTTGATACGATGCGCCATTTTTTATTCATGCATTCTACATTTTTTAGTAGAAACACCGCGCATCATGGATTCGCGTCACGTTTGGTTTTATGATTCATAAACCGGAAGTAGGTATAAGGATTACTAACGCTTACAGAGCTGCGGGTGAAGGTACCTCACTCTTATTGTTAGTCCCGAGTAGAACGTCGAGCTGGTTTTTAGCGTCAAAGACGACTGAAGCTCGTCGATACGCGAGGTAAAATAAAGGAGAAAACTGTTCGACATATGTCGGTTGGTGCAGAGTGATTTGGCTGTAGACGAGAATTCACCCCATTGATTTTCTCCTGCAGCCATAGAGAACTGTTCAACTAGGAGCCTCACAATCAGTCCGATAGCCATGGTATAGCTGAATATATGGAGGTCAATGGGCGATCAATGCGTGATCCAGAAGCCGGATTTAACCGGGATGGCTTCAAGAGCGGAAGCGGACGGAGGCCGTGATTTTTGCGAGTTTCCTGTGTAGCTCTGTGGCTGTATTATTCAGCGTGTATCATCGAGAGTCAAAGGACGATACTGTTTGATCCGTGCTACCAGAGCTGCCAAGGGATAATCCTACACACGCATCGGCCAGCTTTTGGGTCTTCGGTATCCAGTGATAATGCCACAAGCCCGTCAATGCGCTTATGACCTTGCTTGTAGGAATCGCTAGAGTTAACTAGATCTAGACTGAGAAAGTTGGTAATAGTTGACTGATAGTTTGAAAAAAAAAAAAAAAAAGGTACCGAGATATTTATCGGTCCGTCACGAGTTTATCCAACTCCCGGAAACAGCTCAACTCAATTTACTTTCACCTCGGAATTCATGAAGATTGAGGTAGAAGGGGGGGGGGGGGGGGAGGGGAGGGGAGAAAATCAGATCGACGACGAGAGTAATGGGAGCGGCGGAAAAAAGGCAACAAACGAGGGATGGAGAGGGTGGAAAAATAACAATAGCTCGCATTTTCTCTCTATTCATCTTGAGTCGGTGCAAGAACCGTGCGCCAGCGTGATTGCGTCAATTATTTACCCGGAAGTTGATCCGCGCGAACAGCAGGGGTCGCGGAAACAAAGAACCGCGGTTTCGAGACCGGCGGTTCACGTGAGAGGACGGATGCCGGACGTAACCGGAGAAGGAAGGCAATAATTTCTCTTCCCTCCCAGACGATGATGATTCATGAAAGGCACGGCACCTTCGCCACTCCACTTCTCCGTTATCCTCCATGCGGATGTTGTAAATTTCACTCCTTGCAGTTGGGCTTAAAAATTACATTCGCGTCTTGTCGCAGCGGCGTTCACGACCGTCCCGCGAGAGCACGACTCCTCTGACGAACGACCTGCATGGTATATAACCGTCTACGACCATGTAAAATTCATCCACCATGGGCACAACCATGTGAACCTGCAGCTCCTCTCCTTAGACTACAAGTGACATGGCGTCATTTGTATCGATCATCGACGTGTCCAGCCGCAATGAAAATCCGCGAATCCACTCGACGGGTTCCGAGCCTTACTATCCGAAAGTGTTGCTTGCTCTGGATCTCCGGTTTGGAAGGATCACTGCGCTGGTTAAGCCTGCGGGATTGGACGTTGCAGCATGGACACGCGAGAGATCCGATCAGGACTGTTTTCCAGGTGTACTTTGCTCTTGGAGGTTTCAACGTTCAATTACGGAGAATTTGTTACCTCGGGGTCTTGATAATCCTCTTCGATTCCATCCATGTCGTTCTTTAGTGTCTATACTTCGGGCAGATCCACTTGGCTAGGACCCAAAACGGTCCCAGGGCTATAAATCCGAGAGATTCTCTTGGGGCGCGGACACCGTTAGCTGAAGAAGAACCGTTCCAGTGCCGGGTACCTTTAAGAATTCAAAACGCGTTTAACCCTCCGCTTGACTCGATGCAATAAGCACTCGCAGCGACGGAATTAAAGAGAATTCGACGATGCGGTCCAGCTGGTGCCACGAGCTGGAATCACACACTAGTTTCTGACCAACGCCACCTTCCCTGATTTGGTGCAGAGGCACAACCGTGAACCAAACCCTTTGAACATTCCACAAAGCAATTACGAACTTTCAAATCGCAGCGAGCTATTGGACAGGTTTACTCCAGGTCCTCCTCTCTGCTCCTTGTGTCTTCTCCATCCTGACCAATTCCCACAAAACATTCCCAAACCATGACCAAGTCCGCGAACGAGAACGGTAACTGTCGCACATTTGAACTCCGACAGTTTGTGAGTGAAGCAAATTAAGATACTTGCTGATCGTGTTTATAAAACTATTGGTGCTAGTGATAAGCAAGCTTCTAGAGCGATGAAATAGCGTTGAATATATAAAGTCTACTCGAGAAGTTCATCCTCTAAAGTTATTCCGAAAATATGCCGAGAATTTTTTTCTCCTCGGGTGATTTATAGTAAGCCATGAGTCTCTAGCAACAGCTTTGCCAGTCTGAAGAGGTTATATTTCCGTAAACCGAGCCCTAAAGTCGGGGTGATGCCAGGTTGTGCTCATTTTTATGCAAACACCGAGTGCTCTATCCGTACGTAATACACCCCAGCCGCCTAGCTGCTTTTACTTCTAACGGCATCAGGGTTGTTATTCCAGTCTGGAATGAAAACTTCCTAAACAGCTTTCCGGAAAAATCTGTCGATTAAAATGGAAATACCTCGGGTTCCACGACGCGAATAGAACAGCCAGTGCAGGAGTTTTCGCAGCTTTCTATCCATGCAAGGATCGCTGCTTCACGTGTGGTTATAATCATAGTCGGGCGTTGTTTCTACCGGGGTGAAACGCTCCGGTGCAGCCTTCAGGAGAGTTTGACATGCGGTGTATTTTCAGATCCGACATCGAGAAACCTCGAAGTCAGTTCAACCCTTCCAATAAGGTAAAGTTTCAGTGAACCTCCGTTGCTCCTGGATTTCATATGTTCTCTTGCTCTTACCGATGCCTTCAATTCAGCTAGACGGAGATCAATTATTGAGGATGCATGCTGGTTATACCAGACACGTAGTGCACGCTTCGATAGCCTCTAGCTGCTCGCTAACTTGGCTTGGTAAAAGTGCTCGTAGACTATCGTTTACTGATCTTCGTTATGCACACTCTCGAGGAAAGTTGTGGAGCCACCTCAGTTTGCTCGACTCGCTTAATTAGTTCGTCCGTTTTTCCCAACTCCAAACACGCCTGCACCGTAAAACACTTAGCCGCCGGGTGAATGCGGACAGGTGACATTGCAACTGTCTACCTACTAATTATATGACCTAGACGTGCCTCGGAAACGAGCCCGTTAACCCACGAGCGTCCTTCGCATGCCGTGAAATCGTCGTTCCATTCACAGGAGTCCCTTGTCAAATCCATTTTATGCAGATTGCCCAGCATTAGAAACGTTTTGGAAATTTTCTATGGAAAATTGGGGTTTTCTTCTTGAATGTTTCTCCGCAATTTTTGTCCGCACCCTTTGTTCTAATTCCAACGAGGATTCCACATCGTAAAAGTTCCAGAATTCATCCTGGAGATGAATGCCAAACGATCATGTCGTACACGTAGCTCTGGGAATTTCGCAAGATGAAATTGTTTTATTTAGTACCACGCAGTACGTCTCTGGGCGTTTATCTGTAAGGCTCGATGCGATAAGGCGGGCTTTTTCCCCCACTGAGCATACGTGTCACTTGAGAAAGGACAAAAGGTAAGCTCTCTCCGCTTTTTGTTATATATACTGTCGTTCTCCGTTGGTCCTTTGTCACCTGTCTTCTGTCCAAATAGCCTGACGCTTTTGTCGACCAGCAGCAGCAGCATTTGAAGCGTTCGGAGAAATAAGCCACCTACACGTTTTCGCGAAATGGCATTCGCCGTTTTCGTCTCACCTATTACTGCAGAATTTGCTCGACGGAAAACCGGGAGGTGGGATTGAAGGCATCGCTGGTTTACCTTTTAAAACATTTTCTCCGACAGAGTCGCTGCTCCGAGTAGTTCGAGTTAAACGTCAACTAGCCTCAAGTAAATTAGGTTTTTCGTGTCCTCTGTGACTCCTTGTTCCTCGAAACTGCAGGGAATGGTTGGTGGCCTCATTTCACAGCAACGACCGTTTTCACCGCAGACCACACGTTGGTCGATTCGACACGATAGTCACGCGGGACCATTTCAGTTTTTAGTACGAAACAAATTGGAAGCACTTCGATTTGACAGTCTGGTATAATCGCAATGCATTGCGAATGAAAGTATGACGGGGGCTGTCGAATGTGCAGTGGCAGCCTAGTTACCGAATTTGTTACTATTGGCATTACGTCAACCGGTTGCAAAGTGGCATGACATGTTTGCAGAACTCCGAAAGATTTATAGATCATCGCGTATAGTATACACGTAAATGTCGAGGTTTATTCACGATCAATGTATTGTTGCTCTGCACTTCTGCGTCTTAAGTTTGCTAATTATTTTCTTAACAAAGGAAGACTTCACCCCCCCGGGGAAAATCACGTACTCAGCCTTAATCACCCCGTCAATCGATAGATTTTCCCTTAAACCGCGTCCTGGCTGACCTTATTTCTTGCGTATCCGGGCTACGAGAAAATTCCATTAAGACACCCCGTTTGTTGAAAAAATAACGTCTTTCAGGGTGAACACGAGCCTTAACGAGAAGAAACAGTCGACACAATGATGATTACGGGGTGGTAGAAAACCGCGATGGAGGCGGTTAGGATGTTGGGCGGAATATTGATGGGGACTCCGTAGAGCAGCTGAGTAACAATGAAAAATTGCCGAGAAGAATGAACGGTGCATTAAAGTGATTAAAAAATGGAAAAAGCGGGCAAAGCAGCTGGAGCAAAGAAGCGAGCGACGGAGTTGGAATGCGAAGAGAGCTTGCGGCCAGAAAGCGTTCGAATTGAATATACATATATGCACATAATCGTTGCCTACGCGGTCCTCGCTGCACAACCTGGAATACGGAATCGGAACGTTTGGGGTTGTTATCGATCCCTCGCCTCCACCCCGAGAGAAAGCTCGACCATGCATACGGGGCAAATGCAACGTAACGAGAATTAAGCACTCGTTTCCGTGTTGTCTGTATAGTTGCGCTTAATTCACTACCGAACCACCGTTTCATTTATATTACTTGAAAGTAAGTGTAGGAGAGGGTGAGGTAAAGTGGGCCCCTTAAGAAAATAATGCCTAAAACCAGAATAAAATATTCAGTTTTTCATATGAACAATTATGTTCGATTATTATCTAGTTTTCTCGAGAAAAAGTTATCATAAATTCAAGTTCAGAAAATTATTTGACTTTGACGATTTGAGAGTAAAGCACAACTTCAAACGTTTCGCGTTATGAGCTGTGCAATAACTCGAGTAAATAATTTCCGAATAATTTATTTTTAATAAAAAGTTCAAATGGTTAATTTTATCCCTTGTTACTCAAAAAAAATTTCAAGGGGCCCACGTTGTCCCCAAATTTTTTGAGATATCAAAAATTGGAAGATGTCCACTTTGCCCCATCCACCCCTTACAGATGACTCGGTTGCGTGAACTACGGTTAAATTGTCTCGGCTGCGAGACGGAGGGTGCAGTTATCGTAACGGATAATCGCAATGCACGTTCAGCAGCTGTTTACTGGCTATAAAAAGTCGCGTTTTCACGGTCTAGTTGGGTGGAATTAAAAAGCAATTAATCTACGCTGCGCGTCACGAGCAAGTTGCGGGTTAATGAAGCTGTAATTTGCGAATAAAAATTAAGCAAGATATTGCCGCGGGTGGGGAGGGGGGGGGGGAGGAGAGGAAAAATAAGGGAGGAAGCAGCTTACAACGTAGTCAGGAGATTAATAATTATCCGCCGTATATCGTCTCCTCGTGAATATTGAAAATCCCGTCAAGCACGTGCCGTTATGCGCATAATTAGTCGCAAGGATCGACATGGAACGGAATTTGAATAAAAAACAACCCGGGGATTTAAAAAACCGAACGAGGATTTTTAAGCCGCTCCTGCAACAGGATTCGCAGGGTTAATTCCGCAGCGTTGTTTACGCTGACGCGACGGCTTAATTACGCTCGCACTATTCTCTCCGTTGAAGTGATTATCCGACGTTTTGGTAAGCCCTTGATCGCCGAATTACTGATCTCTACGTACTGACCGAGCCCATTGTTCACGGCGGGGAGGGTTAAATATAGATTAGAATTAGGTCGACGGAAACTCCCGGCTTCGATATTCCGCCGAGGAGCCTTATCTTGGACCAAGGTGAACCGAGCGATGTATCGAGGAGGTCAAAGATCCGATATATATATATATATATATATATATATATATATACGCTTGGCACGCCATTTACTCGATCTTGCATTCGAGTACTAGGCAGGAAATTCCAGAACACAGTTTTATACTTCTACGATAATTATCCGCGTAATTATACTTTTCTTTTTTTTTGTCTCTTATCTCAGAGTCTGCCTTATACTGTCCTCTTCCTGTCATTCCAAAGATCAAAGAATCTCTGATTTTCTCCGAAGCTCATTTCGCGGAACGCTTATTAACTCTCCATTCACAAACATTGAATTTCAAAGTACATTCCTCATTGTTTTTCGTGATGGCGACGATGGAAAATTTTGCGATTACATTTTTGGAAATGTTTAGAGGGTTCTCTTTTTATTTTCTTAACTTGAAACTTGTCGGTTTTCTAAATGCCAATTCTGAGGATTTAACCCCTGAATAATAAATGAAATAGATCGATCTTACACATATAGTTATAGGTATTGCTAGTCAGATAATAACGCGATAAAATAGTGCGGGAATGTTTTCTCTCGGTGAATTTATCCGCAAACTGACGCGAAACTCTCAGAGTACGGTGACGTTAAAATTGCAAACGAAAGACGGTTCTACTTCCTGCTAACAATAGACCGGAGCCCATCTTCTGTCCGTACCTAGTTTGGAGTGCCTTGAACACCTCCGCGAAAACCTACTTCGCTGGATTACCCGGAGTACACTCTTGTCTCCTACCCTTTTCTTCTTCTCTCCTCCATAGAAAACACGATCTGCTAATCTACTAGTTCCTTTTAGCTCTCCTCCGTGTGTGCAAAGGAGCGAAAGAAGCTCCCATCCGCACCGATTTCGCATCCAAGTCATTTTGCAAAAGTTTTCTCGAACTCGCGACCGAGTTGTCGGAATACTTTTGTTCGCATTTCGCGGATAGTTTTGCAGGTCGGACTTGACCGAACACTTGCATTGTGGAAGAAACGAGTTCGTTGAAAGTAATTCACATTGACACCGGCGATCCTCAAAGACGAGATATAAAATTTTTGTTCTCGTCCGATCAAATTGTCGGATTAATTCTAAGATCCGTCAATTCGAATTTCGATCAATTCTCATCAGTCTTCACTAACTATGCACCTGAAATTAAGGAGCGAAGAAGAAGAAGAAGAAGAAGAAGAAGAAGAAGGGGGAAAACGTCCGATCAAATTACCGAGTCATCGCTCAAGAAGTTGTTTCTAATTATATTCAACACCCGTTCAAACTTCCGATATGATTATATTATCATACACACAAGAAAGTGTTCGGATGAGATGATCGCATCTTTCAAACTGTTGAGGGAGATCTTTTGGCTTCGCGGATTCGTCGAGCCTCGTCGAAACTTTGAGAAAGTAATATACCTTATACACACCGTGTACTCGTTGTACGTTTCATCGCGTTACCGCTACACGAATTCCGGTAATTAAATATCGGATTAAATCCCGTTGATGGCTAATTAATTAGGTAATTGACGAGGACACGGCATGGATTGAGTTCGTTATTTACGACGATAGAAGCCGTCTCTAATTATTCAGTGCTCGTTTAAACTCGAATTAGAACTTAAGATATATATGTGCATATATACATATAGTATATATGTATATAATATATATAATATACATATATGTTATATAGCAAGAGAAGAGGAGAGCTTGGAATAAATTTGATCCTCGACAATTCTGGAAGCGCGAGCTATCATTTAATTCCTGACGTTCCGTTCCTGCTCTTGTGTGTTTTTGTTTTTTCTTTTGGAGGGGCGGGGGGGGGGAGTTCTTGTGTCTTCTCTTCTTCATCTCAACGTCACAGATATTGTCATAGTTTAATTCAGGCGCGGTTCAGGGTGATACCTCTGAACTTGTCTGCCCTTAATTAAAGCGAGTAAAAACTTTTCCAAAGTTACGCCCTTATCCTACCACCCTTGTCCCTGTTTTTATCTCACTCGTTAACAGTCAAGGTTACTCCAACGGTAATCCCGGCCACCCCCTAATACACAAAGTTCTAATACAAAGTGGGACTAACGAGGTTAGAAGAAAAAAAAGTAAACGGTTTGATAAGAGAATGAAAAAAAAAACGACAAATGCGATTACCTTCAAACTCGTCCCATCTTCTCTCGCCAACACTCTCTTCTTCTCTTATATTAATATTGAAAGCTGAAACCGTCGATTCAAATCGGAGATTAAATC
Organism: Diprion similis; assembly: GCF_021155765.1. NCBI lineage: Eukaryota > Metazoa > Arthropoda > Insecta > Hymenoptera > Diprionidae > Diprion > Diprion similis. Next base: position 20,099,580 of record NC_060110.1, on the reverse strand, counting down.
CGGGTTAATTCTGATCCCACCCTTCCACAATTCCGCAGCTATACTCTCACGGAGTTACATTTTGTTCCAACTTTTTGTTTGGCTTTCAACGATAACTCAATCTAAGCTTCCGGTTTGATAGACGTCGGAATTGAGCTCCGGGTTCGCAGTGTGAGGCTTGAAATTTATGCACATTCGCACATGGAGGCCATATTCATACGCGAATACCTAGCGGAGTATAATATGCCGCAGATACCTGCGGCCGAACAACAGCTTCTCCTGGATTAAATTTATGTCGGTATATTTTATCCCGTGTTTTTCCCTCTCCATCCATCATCGCCCATCGATGTGTGCAGTGGCTCGTGGAAATCAATTTTCATTCAAAATACCGGGTATATCGATACACACGCCGTGAGAAGACTTCGTTGGCTCGGACCGACCCCACGGAAGAGGATAAAAAGGGATGGCCAACCTCTCGCCGATGTTAACGACTGTTTTTACTCCACGTTTTACGCACTCTATCGTCTCCCCCTGTTATCCCAACTTTTTTCCCGATTACACGCACGCGAGAGATAATGAAAATAATGTTGCGATAATGATGATGATGATGATAACCGGCCGCCGGCCCTAAAACCCTCGCAGACGCTTATATCATTCAGAATTGTGTTATCGTTGGGTTATGTATATATATGCCTTTCGGCATCACCTTTGACAGGATCGAGATGCCTCTTTGGTAGATAATTCCTCCAACACGATTTCGTACAAGTTTGTTTAATTCGCGATTCAAGACTTGATTATTCTCGCGATTGATTCATTAATATATTTTTATTTTTTTTTTCGTTAGTTACGTCAGCGTTATTGCGCTACGTAATCGTCGGGATCTGAAACGTCGATTATTGGTTAATCGGACGAGATGAGAAAAGAAATTTCGCAAATCAGAACCTCGAGTCGTTGGTGTTACGTCAGCAACAAGCTTCGAACCTGAGTTTTCAAATACGTCCAAGATTTTCCGGTAGCACAGAATTAGTGAAAAAAATAAAAACAAGAGGTTAATCGTAAGAGGTGATGATTTGTTTATTTCGGGTTGATCACGGAATTCGATCAAATTAATCAAAGATACACTTTGATGCTTGCTGTGTGAACATTTGTTACGATTATACAATGTGTAATTCCATGAGATCCATATGCATGATGAAAAATGAAAATTTATGTGTTCTAATAGAGACTTATGAGTTTGCATGGAGGTGATAAATTATAAATTTACCCTTTGGGATTAAAAATCATGAAAATATCGAGTAAAGCGTAAACCTAAATCTGGCAGAATCGAAACTTATTAATTATTTTCACGCAGTTTAAGAAATTGCAGTACTTCAATTTCAGTTGCTGGCAAATGATAAAGATGTCGTACAGGTGACCGGAAAACCGGTCCACCCAACCGAGAGAGAAAAACGCGAGTTTTCAAGCATACGAGAGGAAGAATAAAAGAGTAGGAAGAGAAACGTTATCTTCTTGTTTGTGAAAATTCTATTCCAGATGTAAGCATTGCTGTTTCCGTCCCGTTTGATACAAATTAATTCCCGAAAAACAGGATACTTCCAGTGCGGATTCTTGGATCTTCTTCCTCGAGGCTCGCTTCATCCGACTTTTTAAGGATCAGGCAAACGGACGCAGATGGATTGTTTTTTCTCCTCCGGTCGGCTTCCTCCGGAATGAATAATGCATGGGAAGGTGAACGGTGACCCCCGTTATCACAGCGGGTTTCGCCCACCGGAGCTGCAGGCTTAAAGCCAACGGAGTCCTTCGGTCCTCGGGGTGAGTATCTTCATCTCGACCCGTCGGTATGGACGCCTCACTTACGGAATTAGGGGTAGTTAGAATTATCACAAAAACAAATTTTTTCTGCATTCTCTTGGCGTATAATGTCTCAGAAATATTATCTGTAAATTTCAAGTCAATCCGACAAACAATTTTCGAGATATCCTATATTTAGTTTTTTCCGAAAACCCGAGCATTCAATTGTTTGAACAATTTTTTTTTTCTATATATTGTTTTTTTTTTAAATATTTTGGGCCATTGTAAAACGTAAGTTGTTTTTACAAAATTTGGCCTAAAGTCATACTTTGAGTGATTCATTTTTTTAAATTTTCGAATTTTGCAGTTTTTTTTAAATTTAAACGCGTTTTTCTCGAAACTACGTTTTCGAAGTCGGTGACAGCTGTAACTCAAAAACCAGTGGACGGATTTTGATGAAATTTACAAAGCTCATTGAGAGGATCAAAAACTAGTATTTAATCAAAGGATTTAGGTTTTATTCAAAAACTTCTATTTTATGTTACCAACAAACAAGCGCTTTTTTCCTTCAAACTCGACGAAAAAACTTTCAGAAGCCACTGTTTTGGTAATTTTTAAAAAAATCAATAAAGCTTCAATTAATTTATTTCTACTATATTAAATATACACTTAATAGAATAAAATTAGATCAATTAACTTGATTTAGCTCTTAAACTCAAATTGCTCTTAAAAAAAAACTTTTAAAAACTTAAAAACAGATATGACCTTAGACTGTTCAAGTTGTAACCCTTCCCCTCAAACCCTTGAAGCGTCGCTGCAAAGTTTCACGCCGTTTTTGAACACCCGGAGAATATGCACACATCGCCTACTGGTGTTGGTGGTATTTCGGCACGTGTGATTGTCCGCACGTGGAAATTTTATACAGGATGAAGACCGTGACCCACTATTGTGTACTCACATATATATGGGGCATTCCAAGTGAAATCGAGGAGTCATTTGCCTCACGTCATCAGATCCTTGCATAACTTTTTTTTCCGCATTGATTCCACTTCAAAAGAAGCCTAATTTTTTTAAAGAATTTTCTCGCTACACCTTCAGATGACATGACGCGACGATTGCTTCTGCGTAAAAAAGGGATAACTAAAAAAACGCCATTTTTAAAATTCTGCAATTTTTTCCACAAATTCTGGGTCAAAAATAAGTAACATCTATCGTTATTAGAAAGTGGGCTGCGGCTGCCAAATATTTTTTTTTTTGAATTTCCAAAATAAGAAAAATAAAAAAAAATCAAATCCTAACAGTCTTTATAAAAGCGGAAAAAAAGAAAAAAACATAGCATATGTCGGATAATTTTGATATTTTGCATATTTTTCAAAAATACATTAGAAAAATCTTTTTACCTTTTGATCTTTTTTATTGAGAAAAATAGATTTTTTCTCATTTATTTTGAAAAATATGCAAAATATCAAAATTATCCAAGATATGTTTTATTTTTCTCTTTTTTTCCGCTTCTGTAAGGACTATTGGGATTTTATTTTTTTATTTTTTCGGTATATCTTGAAAATTAAAAAAAATTAAAAAAAAAATATAAGGCAGTCGCAGCCCACTTTCTAGTTACGATAGATATGACTTATTTTTTACCCAGAATCTGTGGAAAAAATTGTAGAATTTTGAAATGGCGTTTTTTAGTTATCCCTTTTTTACACAAAAACGACCGTTGCGCCATCTAAAGGAGTAGCGAGAAAATTGTTTGAAAAAATTAGGCTTCTTTTGAAGTGGAAACAATGCGAAAAAAAAGTTACGCAAGGATCTGATGACATGAGGCAAATGACTCCTCAATTTCACTTGGAATGCCCCATATATATATATCCTGTTGATGAGCGCATTTGTAACCACAGAATAGCCAGACAGTAACGAATATCTGATAAGGAGACAGGCCGTCGTCTTTTGTTTGGGGGTGTACAGTCGAAGGGGTTGATGCTGAATACAAAGGTTCGGATGACGTTCAAAGTAACTTGGAAACGGTGAAAGTTGACAGCTTTCTTCATTGTTCTATCGTTTAACAGACTTCTCGCATTTTATAAAGTATCAATAAGTTGGACGTCTGCATTCTGATGCACGTCGAACTTCGAATGATTCCGGGCTTTCAACGACGCCATGAACCTCGTCAGGTGTACTTATGCTCACTCGTGCGGGAAAACATCGCTGCCATGATTTGGGACGAGGAACAAAACGTCGTTACGAATTATCGTTAGCGAGACTTTTGGCTGACATTTGAATCAGCCTCGGGTTTTACTCCTTTCATCCCCTTTACCATCCCTCGCATAATTCTCAAAGGTTAAACGTCGACGAGTCGTTGTTCGCCTTCGGTGGATAAATTTTGCCACATCAACCTGATCCAACTTTATCATTCGTTACTATAGTCTTTCAATAGATAGTTTGTACCGCCATACACTCTCAGACTAGAAATTTTTGACTTTCCGAAATTGCGAATAATTGTCAGTTCATTTGAACTAGAAAAGAGAGACCCTCTTATCATAGCGCAGGATTTACTCACTTGTAGGAGCTAATCAATACCGTCACTCGACGATTCGGGTGATCTATAGTTTATTTGAGACTACTGTAAAGGTTCGCAGCTGCAGATTAGCCTGCAGCTTTGCTGCTGGGAACAAAACGGTTGAGATTCAGAGTGGGAGTGAAGAAAGAAAGAAAGAGAGAGAGAACGAGGGGGAGGGGGAGAATTCCGCGTGGCTCAAGTTAAGAGGGTCAAGTTTTCTCGTCAAGGATGCGTGCGTGGAGCGTGCCTGTGGACATAGGTGTACATTGTGCCCACGTGCAGTACTTGTTCCTGGTAAACACAAGGGAGGGTTTTACCTACTGCGCATAAGTTTGGAGGGACAGTGTGCCTATAAAACAACTTGCCTTCACGGTGAACGAGCCTGGCAATTTCTCTCCTGACTTTACGAGACCAGAGAAAGGCACATTAAGTTTGCAACAGTTCTGGATGGAAGTCGTGAAAAGTTTCTACTGCTGCAGGGACGAGTCAACCTTATTCTCCTTTTCAATCGCGGAAGCATCTGGAAGACCTAATTGATGTATATTTATTTGATCACCTCCCCTCACCCTCCGGCTGGTGGGTGGAAATAAAACGGGGTTGACTTCATCAACTCAGTCCTGAATTGAGCCGTAAACTGTATTTTAGAGTTCCATGCGAATCCCTACGCTTCCATCATTTTCATCTGCGACACGGATAAACTGCAGTCAGCAAAATGCCTGCCGAGTCGTAAAAATCGGTCGATTCGATTCATTTTGACTGCGGCACAAATTTCTTCAACCTGATTTTATTCCGGAAGGATTAATTAATCGGAGTCCGGATTAAACCGGGTTCGTTCTCATTATCTTTAGCAAACTCTCTCACACCGCGTACAGCTACTATTCCTGAAACGCAGGACTCTTTTCCTTTGTCAGGCTGCTCTTCTCTTCCCACTTTGCAGATGAAACGAGCTACAGGTCCAGCTCGCTAATGAATCCGTTTGGATGCTCTCCGGAGGAAGAAAAGCATTCGCGTAAGGAAGGCGATTATTTGCTTCCAGTACTACGGAGAAGGGGTGGAAAATTTTTAGCGCCCGACTCTTTTAATCCCCGTGCCAGATGTCGCCAACGATTTTTCGGGGTTCCGGTCCATCCCGGATTTGTTGAACAAGTTATGTTTGGATGCTGGGACATAAAACTGTGTGTACAGCTTGTTTACCCCGCTTTTAGGGCTCGCGTATAGGCACGCAAGCGTATTTGTCAGGGTGTGTGTGTGTGTGTGTGTGCTGTAAACAACGCTCTCGGAGCCATCACGAGCGCCGCTTGACAAAGCCCTCTTCACCCTTGTCCTCGACGATGGTCAATTTTGATTAATGGTCCCCGTGCTTGTGACGTGAATGCAGGTTATGTACAATAACGAGTGATTTAGGAAATGGAGGTCGGCTCCTTTCTGCCCTCGAGATTCCGCGACTTCAGTTCAGGCTTTAATATACTTCCTACCTTTAGGCACCGTCGATTCTTTAAAACCGGGCAGGAATTAACGACAAATGTTAAATCAGTTCGACCATAGGTAAATTGCGCAGAAACGATCTTTGGTTGAAATTCATTTTCCGCCATAAGTTTAACGAATTCAAGTATACCAATGCGTTGGTAATTGCCCGCAGGTTCGAGCAATACAAAAGTGATAAAAACCCAAAAACAATTACAGTTTTATGCCTCCACGCAGGCTCTCTGGAATGACGCGTTAAAATTAACTGTCACCACGGGCTCGTTTCTATTCCGCGCGTTTTCATCGCCGTGCGAGCGTTGTTTCTGCAACATAAATTTTTTATATCAGCTTAAAATTCGCTTCCGGTCGATTGTGCGATTATGAATTCATTTCAGGAGCTCCGGAAAGCCACCAGTGTTTTAAAAATACGGTATCAACACTCGTGTAGATGGTGGAAGAGCTCTCTTCGAGACGAAATACGTATAAATTGCTTCACGCTGCAGGCAGAGAGAGAGAGAGAGAGAGAGAGAAAGAGAGAGATTGAAAGTATCGACGCCATATCGAGAAGCGAAGTGGCTCTAAAAGTTTATCGAAAATCGCACCTTCTAGATTTAATACGGCCGCAGCCGCCACGGCGAAATGCTGCACTGAAACGGGGACCATTTCCATCCGTCCAGGAATATGTTCCATTTCGCCCATTTCGTGTGTTCTCCAAGTGCAGCCTCGAGGCGCGGCGCCGTTAGCATGCCAGAAACGTAATACACGCGGCGTAAAGTATGGCTTGGGGGGGGGGGGGGGGGGGGGGGTCATAAAACGCGGACTTAATCCATCGCCGTGGAAGTGGGCATATTGAATAAAGGGCGCCGTGACGCGTAGCTGGACGGCCATCATATCGCGTCTGATATTTCGGGGGTGGGATTACTTGATCAAGAAATACCCTCACGTAGTTTGCAGTACGCAATTAGGGTCGACATCCACGCGCGGACTTCGGAACAATTCGTGGTGGACCCGCAAATATTTGGTCATTGGATCTGGCTGGCCGTATTCCGTTATATCACCAGCGAATATTCGTTCGACGGGGATCCTGCTTCTTCTGCAATCCTTGTGCCGAAATCCTTACCACCTTCTGACGCGAAACTCGTAGTCATACACCATAATATATCACCCTTGCTTATTTTCTCGGCACTTTAGCGACGCCCCTAATAACTGCATCCGAACTATTTACCTGAAGATGTGTCGAAGGATCGTCCAGAGAGCAGATCGCGGAGGAAAGTGACGAAAATCCTTCGAAAAACAAGAGCGCGGGAAATGTAAAGAAAATAAAGAGTTATTTCTCAGAGTGGGAGAGAAATTCCCTTCTTTTTCACCACCGATGGATATGTGGTTTATTTTTACTGGGATTACTTAACGAGGTTCGATGGAACGGCTGCAAAGTTTTGGATTAGCTGGTCCGGCTGTAATAGTCGTGGTGGGATAAAGAAATTCAATTCCGTGCTTGCAGGTTTCAACGGAACCTATTTTTTCCCACAAAAGGTTTAGAGTAATGAAAATTCTCGCAATCTCTTCGATTATACAGGTTATATATAAAATACTGAACCATTTTAAGTCTTGAAAATTCCAACACATCTCGAGTAGCCTTGATACAATACGGCTGTGAACTTTGCAGTCAATTCTTCTCCAAGATTCTTGTAATTTAAATAACCGTTTTACAGCTCGCAGAAATGGGCGGTAAACTTCTTTTTTGCTCGACAAAAAAACTTGATAATTGTAAAAGCAAGAAACGCGGATCAGTAGAAGTCCAAGTCATTCTATGTCGTGCGCTTTGAACCCACAATGAAAGTTTCGCTAAAAATCTCTCAGGATGGAATTGCTTTTGTATTCGTAGCTCAAGTAGTTGAAACGTAAGGAGATTCTTCGATTTTTATGCTCGTTGTTTTATTTTTCGTTTCGTTACGAATTTTATTATACACGCGCAGTAAGGGTAGTAAAAGCTGATTTCCGTTTTCCGCTGAACAATGAGAGCGTTTCCATTGTCATTCGGGTATCATTCGTGGTCGTTATCTTTGGCTTTCGCGAAGTGAAGAATCTCAACCTGCAGCATTGTAAAATCTGTGCGCTTAACTTGCATGGCCTGCACCGGAAAGAAGTGTAATAAAAAAAAAAAAAAAAACATACTCACGATAAATTCTCACAATTTCCGAATGCACGGATTTTTAATTTTCGATTCTCTCCCGATTCCGACGGAGTTTAGAAGCGTTTTCAATTCACGTCACGTTTTCATACGCGAATAGAAAAATGCAATTCTCTTTCAATACGAGATTTCGCGGCAGCTGGAACCTGGATAATATCAGCAGCTAGGCACGCGACCAGAGTTTATAAATTCGGTGAACATGAAAACGTCGCGTTTTGTTGTATATTATAATTGTCTGACGTTTACCACCGGGAAAAGCGTTTCGTTTACAGTAGCTAATAATTAATATCATTTTGGCAGAGCTAACTTCGCTACATCCCGTATTTTCTCTTTCTCTTTCTCTCTCCTCTCGCGATACTGAACGTCAGTACATTTGTTACCCGGTATTACCATCGCCCAAATCCACCCGACACATGAATCACCCCGTTTGTCCTCAAAGCGAAGGAGAAGCTCGGTGTAATCCTTGAGTGAATCTTCGAGTCACTCGGGCAATTTTTCTACCGTAGCGAAATATCTGACTGTAGAATGGGGAAAAAAATTGGCAAGCAAATAAGAGAGAGCGGGTAAATCAATCGTGTCAGTCTTACGAAGACGGAGGAGCAAAAAACGTTGACGCACGCGTGTACGAAGCGTGCATAACGGATGCTCGTGCAGCGAATCGAAGACGTATTGAAAAGCGCGAAATGACGCCAACGTCCCTCGAGGAAATCGGAGAAAAGAAAATTGCGACAATTTCTGGGTAAACGGGATGGGGTGTAATTCTGTTTGCCAACCACTATGGGAGAGGTGTATGTACACCTAGTTGCGATGGAATTTTGCCTTTGAGCGATAAAGAATTAACCAAGAAAGTCCGGAAACTTGCGCGGTTTACTGAGCAAAGATTTACTCGCGAAGTTAAAAGTCAGAATATAGAAGCTTTCTCAGACGACAAATTAGATTTAGCTTTGGCAGCGAGTTTTGTGTGACTTGCGTGTATAACTCCGGGTGACATAAATCAATTACCTCATAATCCGGTACGTGTACAGTATATCGCAGGTATACAACGGCTGTATAATGTCATACTCTCCACGGAAATCCGCGGGCTTGTTTATCGAGATGAAATAGCTCCTCCGATTTTTTCACCTGCGAAGAAATTCTCGGTGATACTGATATTTTGTATGTTTTCTGACGCTTCATCACTGCACTTAAGAGTTATTCCGGCTGCAGGGGAATCCGCTGATTAACTTTTGGACAGTTTTTAAACGAGCTTATAAAAACGAGATTCAAGTCTGTACGAGCCTCTTTGTACCCTACTCACCAGGGCTTTCAAGACACGCTGCATTTTATTTCAAATCTCATGGTTTTCATTTTTCACGAGATATCACTAGATATAGAAAAAGTAAGAATCTTACAAACCCTCTGCAAATTGGTTTTCCTCAAGTTTCGCGCGGTGCAAGAAGAAAACAGAACAGATTTCAACAATCAAGTTTTGAATGAAAGTAATTTGCATGAGCAGAACAAGATTTGGCTAGAAACTTTCAAAAAGTAATGCAACTTTTAATCTCCTCGTCTCCCTGCGGGGCATCAGATGGGAATGAACTGTGGGTTCGAAAATTCGTATATGGAAATGTTTGATACCCGGCATTTAAACTGTTCGATTTCAGCCTACAATGATTTACCTATGCTCATATTACATCCAGTTTGATTACTTGAATACCCCTTTTTCTAAACTCCGTTCTCTGTTTCCGTTTCGTAATACGTAGGTAAAACAGATCACTAAAACTTTTTAGAATACGGATTAGGGGATGAGCAACCTAGATCCTAGAATCAATACTCTCCATAAAATATTCATGGAAAGTTAATTGTTTTGAAATTTTTAAACTGAATTTATTAAACTTGGAACCTAGCGAATTTGTGAATATTTTAGTAAAATTTTGGCGTGTGTACGGATTACGTTGGTGAAAATAATTAATGTGGGAAAGAAAAGAAAAAAAGGAGCAAAGAAATGAAAAAGAAAAAAACTATTCCAACTGAATCCTGAAGCACGTGACAAATTCATCAAACATACAGGAGATCCTGGGAATGCTGACGCGTTTCAGACGAGTATTCGATCAGCAGGTTGCAGCAGCTCATGATGAATATTATATACGTGTGCGAGAAAAGTTTACACAGTTCATTTGGGTATGCATATTGCCACGCTACATTTTTCGTTTTTTTTATAACGTTCCAACACCGGAAATTTTCCGCAGGATGTTCGAGTAATTTTTCACTCAGTCTGTCGATACCCTTTTGGAAGGCATAATTTTTTATACGGTATAAGGTAGGTATAAAAAAGACAGGAAGGTAAAAACTTTGTCGACGTTAATTTGTAAGGGAAATTCAAAACGCGTCTCGCGCTATTAGTTATGAAAAGTTTCTCAACGCGTATCGCGATCAGTTTTTTAGGGATAAAAATGCACGGCGTCGAGACTGCGTGCGGATACAAGCTGAAAGCACGCTCGCCTGAAGATTAAAGACGCATTGATCGATCGACTTCCGGGGTTTAACCGACTGTTTTACATCGCATAAGCCGGGGGACGCGGTCCTCGCAAAGTTTGAAAAATGCCGTCAATCGGCCCGCCTCTGCCTCCCTCCCTTTCCCCCGCCTCGTTATCGCCATCCTCCGCGCCTCGCCCAGCGAATATCGCGATAACCACGCAACCATCGGCCGCTCTCTAATTATCCCCTATCTCCAAACTCCCTCCCCGGCACGGAATGGGATTCGCTAATTATGTGCTAAAACTGGTTTATGAACAGCAGCTTTTTCCGCCGCCGCCGCTCACACGCGTGCACATATACGCATTTATTCTCGTAACGAGTCTCGGCGACGAAACGGATGTCGGTGGGCCTCTACGTTAGTGCAGCGTGCAGAGGAAACTGAACCGCCACCCTTGAACATTAAACGCTTAAATCAGGCTTTTTTTGGCCCTTTCTCTCACGCGATAAGGGCAGCCAAGTTTCGTTTTGATCCGATTAATTTGGCTCTAGGATTATCACAATTTACTCTAAACAACTACAAACGTCCGAAAATATTTAAAAATTGCACAATATTGTATTTTACATATTCTCGTTCTAGTTGTTGGAAAATGGAAATTAATGGTCAATCATGGTTGTAAATTTTTCAAGTCTTCATACTGTGTCTCAATTATTTATACGGATACTTTGAAGGACTACGGATATTCCACCACCTTGCGAGTGCAATATTCTTTAATTTTCTTCAAAAGGAAAAAAGATATCAAGGAATTAATGAGTGCAATTGACTCGGGAGGTTATTTACACACCGTTAATTTTTCTATTTTCAAGCTGGTAGAAGAGAAAGACAACAACCAAACTGCGCAATCACGCCCGATTAAAACGTCCGACATGACATATTTTTTGCATAAATTAGGTGTAATTAGCAGCAGACACAGTGACACTTGTTATACCAGCGACGAGCAGAGCCAGCAGCTTTCGGAGATTAATTACTCCACCAATAAGCTGGAACACACGTAAAGGCTAATCTCGACGTGCCAGGATTGTTCAATTTAATCGACACCTCTGCGATGCGCAAGAAGATCGTGCAATTTTTTCTCGCAATAAAATATGTAGATCTTCGTGTTAACTTCGGGCTCTAATGACTAATAGATTCCGCGAATTTATTAGCCGTGCAGTGAATATTGCAACATTATTGCAAGTGCTCAAAAACTGTCAGAAGTTTCTCTGATTGTAGGTCGAAGATCGTCATCCGAGGCTTTCGTCACGACAAGTTGCTGCGGGGATCGCTATAAGGGTAGAAAAATACCGGGTCGCACGATACTTATACTCTGAACTCGACTTTGTGTTTTCGTTCACTTTCCGAACTTCCATTTCTCGTTTCTGTCGAAACAATCGGAAGGCGTCGGATCTCGTCATCTGGCAAAAATTCGTCGTTCCCTCAACGATAATGCGAAACAATAATAATCGTCCAAGTTATTATAAACCAAGAAACAACTCCTGATCACGCAAGAAGTCCTTCTCACGTCAAGCGTTAATTCTCAAGTTGAGAATTGTTAACGAATTCGCGGCCTAACGATATCTCGTGTCTTAATTAATGCGCCAACTTCGGTGTGAAGGTCTGCAGGTGGCGGAATTAATGGCGTTTTGAAATAGATCACGTATCCGGTACCCGTTTCGGGTGATGAATAACCAGCTCGAGTCTGCAGAGACGGTTTGCACTACGCCTAACCCTCGCGAAATTACGAGAGGGTGACATTATCGATGGAGTTGCCGATCGGTCACGCGCTGGAATCATAAATTCCCGATTGTAAGGCGCAGTCGTTCGATGGACACACGTATCCGGCATTTATTTCACTTCCAGCCCCCAATCAGCCAGTCGAAACCGGAGAATCACGTTCAACTCGGTTCATCTGATGGTGAGAAGTCGGAATTAAAGCTTTAATCACACATTCGGAGTGGCCATTGAAACTAAAACCGTGTGAGTCTAGACTAATCTTCTAGCGTGAGCGAGCTTGACGAATTCGTTCTCCATTTCAAATCGATGAATAATTAGTGAAAGGCCAGTTATTATAAACCTCCTGACAACATTATCGAGAAATTCAACGTTCCGATCTGACGTCGAATTGGGTTACCGATCGATGAAAGAATTGAGTTAAAGATCGATACACGAATCGAGTTACCGATCAATGAGAGAATCGAGTTATCGACCGATGAAAGAAATCGAGTAACCGATCAATGAGAGAATCGAGTTATCGACCGATGAAAGAAATCGAGTTACCGATCAATGAGAGAATCGAGTTATCGACCGATGAAAGAAATCGAGTTACCGATTGATGAAACAATCGGATTATCCATTGATGAAAGAATCATTTGTTTGTGTACTGTGATAATTTTTACTCCAAGGTGAAAATTTCGCATTTCCGTGCATGTTCCGTTCAACTTCTGCAAGGTGAACTCAGAAACTGCAGGCGGTAGGTATCAGACAGCGTGCAGGAAGCAAGTGTGTTTAAAGTGCTCTTTAACTGTGGGTAAACTGCAATTATGAGCAACGTCATATATTTCAGACTGTAATCGAGCAAAGAGAGCGTCACGATTAAAGTGGGAAGCATTACGTCAGGTGGCGAGGAACATCCGTGGTTGATAAAATTCTCACGCCTGACGTGACCGACGCCTCGACATTCCGAACCGCTGGACGTCGTTGAATGCGAATTGATGAATACGGTCTGCAGCGTCGAAGACCCGACGACACGGAAAACAATAAGCGAAAGAAAATAAGACCGCGAAGGATTCGGATGACATTATATAGAAATATCCCCGAGTCGGATGGCCGTGGTGCATCAGAAAGAATTGTCAGACGACAATTTCTTAGGTAAGAACCGCATTCCCGGTTCTTGTGCAAAAATTTCACAATGCCGCGTTTTTCCGGGGAGAATAAAAGCCGGCAGCTCAATCCGATTTCAGGCTGAACGAGAATCCTCGCCAAAGTTCGCTTCACTGCTGCAGATGCTGTGAGTCGCGAGGACAAGGACTGAAAGTCCGGCTTGGAAACGGGGTGAAGCTTCGACTCAGTGCCATTCTTCTCTTCCTGTGTCTACTCGCCTAACGACGTAGTTGTCAACAGTGCGGAAGACAATTGTTGGGGAAGGCCAAAAGGGAAAACTCCTGCTGCTAAGTAGCCTCGTCAGTAGCAACCGCGTTGTACACCGGGAAACTAACTGCTTTGTTCTGGTCGAAGGTGCAGGGTAGGTACTTTGACCTCCGCTGCAGCCACTCCCGAACTACGATGTCATGTTATATTCTGGCTTACATTGAAGCCCGCAAATTTTGACTCGATATTCCGGAAATTCACGCTTTATAATATTTTCCTGCGATTTTTTTGGAATGAATGGAAAGTACAGTCATCTGAAGAGAGAAGGAGCGTTAAAAAAAATACTGAGCAATGTTATATATTCAACTTACGCTAATGATGGATGGATCTGGATGAATTTTTGTGAAACGGTGAAAAATCGAGATACCGTTGGAAGATATTTGGAAATTGGTCGAGAACTGGTATCATTCAAGGAATGAAAAGAACGTAGTGGTTTTGGTATTTGAATACGCGGTTGGAATTAACTTCCCAGTTGAAATTAATTAGTGAACGGTTTTGCACAGTTCCGAGTCTTGCGCAAGATGCAATGATTAATTTTTTCACCCTAAGGTATATTTAATCCGAGTACGATTATCCTGCAGGACGGTGAGTCTGAGAGAACGTTTTAGTTTTTAAGCAGGAAAGAAAAAGGTTGGGATCCGGTTGTTTGAATAAAGTCGACTGGAACAAACGACGGTCTGAGAGGAAGCTGAATGGAGTGAAAAAGGGGGAAAATCCTGTTAAAAAGTGAGAAGGCTCTAAGGATCCCCCGAGTTTTCCGCTACAAATTAGGGATAACTCTCGCCGCTGAGAGTCTGAGCGTATGAACGAACAGATGGATGGATAAAGATTCCTCAGAGGTCTTGCATGACAGGCTGGGCGAGATAATTCCACGCCGACCGATGGAGGCGAGAAATTCTCCTGCGGGAAAAAGGTACGCCTACTGTAGTACGTAAGAATTTTTTGGCGCGGAAAAATATTATCCGACAGAAGGTTCGAGAAGAGGATATGTATTTTTTTTTCAACCAGGGACCTCGATGCTGCGGAGGAAAAGAGGGAGGAGAAGAGAAAGAAAAGCTCAGAGCCCTCAATAAACAGGATTTACTTTCGGTCGCTGAGGGCTCCTCCCTCCAACCCTTCGCAAAGAGGATAAGGAGAGAGAATTAAAGAGAAGAAGGACATGACGCGGTCTGGAGCGACGATTTGAATCGATGCCAATTTATCGTCAAGAAGAACTCGGGGAAAGGATTGCGTCTGCGTTTTTTGATTCACTTACGCCGCGGGTTTCGGGTCACTGATCAGCGTTTTTTTTTTTTTTTTTTCTTTCTCTTTTTTGTAAAATTTCGACACTCTTGAACTGACTTTTGTGCAGCTATTTTTAGATTCGTGAAAACGACCCGATTTACAGGTAAAGCAATTGCGGTACGTGATTATCGTATTTCCGGCGTATTCTACGGCCGCTTTTTATGGAATCCGCCATCTGCGGCTTGGAAGAAGAGCCCGGTTCATTCCGACTGCATAGAATCGCGAAACCGAAGGTTCAACAGACCCGAATTAAAGCTGAAACGACGATAGTAAACCAGCTGCCAGTAGTAGGCAGCGTTATTAAAAAATACCCTCGAAATACGGCAGCGTTGAAAAATTCACCCGTGCAAGGTTCTTTCAAAGCCCTTTCTGAAAAGGTAGAGAACATCGAATTCCGACGGTGTTTCGAATCCGAAATTGTTCACCCCTCCTGGAACTAGAATAATTATAATAATTATATGCAAAGAACGAAGGGAATTAAATCAACGAAATCAGGGGTGAGATTTTGCAAAGCAGCCGCTCATTCCTCGATCATTTCATTCCGTCAGCTGCAATCGCCGACCTTGAGGGCATCTGCAGGTCGATGATCGTCTCTCACGCAGGGTGAAAATGGAGGAGGAGGAGGAGGAGGAGGAGGAGAAGAGAGGCGAGGGAGTAAAGCGACGCGCATTAGCTTCGCCGCATTTAATAACCCGGCTCTTATCCTACCCTGCCCTTGGCGGACGTTCATATAACGTTTCATGTCGCGCGTCATATTGCTCCTTCTGCTATAATTATGGCACTCAACTGGTGGCGTGCAGTGTAGATATTTGACGGAGGGGTGAGGGCGGTTCGGTTGTTTACCGAAATTATGACATCTCACTCGGGTGAAAACAGGCGCGCTGGTTGATTGCCGATTATCTTCCAACTTTCACCTCCGCAGAAAAAGGCTTCTTCGAACTTCGCTTTCACCGGAAGTTACTGGGATCGAGGGTTCGAAGAGCTTTCGTGAGCCTGGGTCTCCTTACACACGCAATCGTCAGCCTGAAATATTTCATCGGCGGTCCGATGCTTCGGCCTAATTTTTGATTCGAAACCCTCGACCTTCTTTCATGGCGCAGCCTCCGTTCGGTATTCTTTCTCCTTCCGACCCTCGAAACCCCGAACCGTGACATTTTTCTCCTTTGACCCCGCGTCACGCGCTGAATCCCGTCAAAATGGGGCCAGGATTCGGCCAGCTTCCCCGACTAATGTGGCGAAAAACACTGAGGGGATCCTTCGGGAAGAAGGTACGGCGAGTCACTGTGCAGGGAGTTTATACGCGAAAGAAATGAGAGGCGAAATTTAATCAGGATTATAAATGAGCCGCGAGGAAGGGGATGAAAGCGGAACGAAAATCAGAACAAACCTCGTAATGATTAAGATGCAGTTCCCTCAGGGTATTTCGGGGACATATATTTTCTGTCACATTTCGAAACACAGGAAAGATTCGCTATTCAGCTTTAAATAAGCCCTCGTGGAATTTCATCCCTTTTTTTATTCCTCTCCCGCAAGAAGAGTGTGTGTTTGTTTTAATTTGTTTTATGTTTCACGGATATCACACGAAGTTTTCAAAGTTTACAGCGTGAGGTAAGAATTCAATATTTCTCACGATATGGTCTGAAATTTTATGAAACCGGATTTTCGAAGTTGACTCAACGTTTTACGAATGTGCACGGCTTACACCGAGATTTTTTCAGTTGTTATAAAAACAAGTTCCACTCCAGTTTTAAATTTGAAAAAAGGTCAGATAACCCGACACAGAAATCCCACGCGTGAAAGAGGTCGATTTGAAATTCAATTAAACGTCATTGGACGGAAGTTAATCTTCGTCGTACTCGGCGTAATGCGACGAATCTCTCGCAGATGTTAAGTTCAGCGGTGCTGATTATTCAAAACTTTCCACCACCGGCTCACTTTAAAAGCCTTCCAGTATTAAGGGACTTACAAGTTGTTCGCCCCTCTCCATTGTTCGAAATACGATAGCGGAGGGCTGAAATACCTCGCGGTATTACCGCAGCATGGACGCGTTATATGGCTACGGCTACGTGTTGCGAGTCGTGGCGTCGCTCGTTACGTTGGGGCTTTTATTTTTTGCCATTGTTACAAACGAAAGCGTTCGCGCGGAAGCTTAAAGCTGCGGCAAAATTATCTCCCCGCAGGTTCGTTATATTCGTTTGATAAATATTTATCAACCGGGGAGCAATAAACGGCAGGCAACAATGTGGCCTAAGGGGAATACTTTCGCCAGAAATCATCGGTTAATTACCATCTTGTGGTGGTTCCTGGATGTTTTCAGCTCCATTACGCGATTACGGACAAGAATGCGCGCCGGCGGGGGGGGGGGGGGGGGGAGGAAAATTAAATGCGAAACGACGACGACGACGACGCGAATTCCTCCCCGTAACTTTCCTTTCCACTTTAACGCTCATTAGCGCCCTTTTAACGCCTTGGACTATAATAAAGTAGCCCCCCTCCTCGCTTTTCCGGTAACAAAAATCCTCGGGCCAATGTACTTTGTACCAACTCTTTTATCTGCGAGCAAGCAAAATCATTCCCGATAAAATTGACGCGTTTGTAAACACGAAATCAAAAACAAAAAAAAAGTTTATAGCCGTAGGTGAATGAAGAGCCCGAGCCTTTCGTTCCAAAATGTGGCGCCGTCGGTTGAACCGCGCAATGGCTTTAGGTTCAATCTGAAGGGTGGAAACATTGGAAAATGGAATTCCATCGTTTTTCATCCGATTTTCACAACGCTGCAATTTACCCGCAGCAATGTTACTGATCTTCTCTGCGAAATTCTAAATCTGATTTCATTCTGTTTCGCTCCGTCAGATTTCACTTCGCACTCAAATTTGAATATCTCCTCGATGATACTTAATTTCTGTCAATTTTATACCAATTTTGCCAACCAATTTAATCAGCATGCCTTGCATCGTCATTCGTTTTCACCAAGCTAAGAAAAGACGTACAAAATTCATTTTTCAAAGAGCGTTGAGGGGCGCCGTTTACGTAAAACTATTTGAAACTGTGTAACTAGCGCTATAAGGACACTCTGAATAGTTCGAGTACAGCAGAATGTAGAAGCAAAAAGTACCGACTTGATTTCTGCACATCCTGCAAGTTTTCAACTTTCAACAGGAGTAAGGAGGTGCGATCCTCGGCTCTGTGACAAACCGTAGCTTGCGGGCTTTTCGCAAGTACCAAAGGCGAAAGAATGAAGAAACGCTTGTATAAAGACGAGGAGGAATAACTGGTATTTGGATTAGGTATAAAATTCTCGCGAAACGTGATATCGGAAATCCGGAGCTTTAAATCATCCCTCAATTCAATTTAGCGCGTTGATTGGTGATTGGAAACAATTTCTCAACGGAACCCCGTTGAAAAATCGTCGATACCCGCTGCAGCAGACCTTCAATAACAATTATACTCCACGTCAGTGTCACTGAGAGTTGACGTTACAAGTGCGTTGAAACGAAGCGTTGGCCTATCGTCAAAACGAAGGTGTGTTGTCGATGGGAATTCAGTCTCGACTGTATTACGTGTGTACCTATGAACAAAGCGATCGGACTTCAAGTTCCATTAAAAATGAAAAAACCATGGATCCATGCTGCTCATCGTCGATCCGTTGTTTGACAATGATTGCAGTAATTTCACAGTGAGAAATAACCCGAACGTTATGAGAGGCCGGGCAAATTTACGATGTTTGAACAGCTCGCAATTACCGGATATATCAGGGAATAACATTGCTGCACAGTAATGGCGTCGGAAGGAAACCGACGAATTCAAGGCTGCGGCAGGTCTTGAGCTTTCGAACGATAATAAACACTTCCGAAGCTCGGCCTGAGAAAAACCGCGCCTGTAATACCTGAAAAATTACAGTCCATGGAAAAATAAAGCTCGGCCAGCAGCGGCGGAATTCGCGAATGCAGATTTGGGTGAAAGGAAAAGGGGGAAAATTCCACCGGCGCATCGGAGGAGAATTCCGCTTCTCACCTGCGGTCATCAACGCCTCCTCCTGCCGTTACACCCTCGACGGCGAGACTGCGTGTGCGTGTGTATACATCGTCAAAAAGACGATAGTGGCGCCGTTGATTCGAGCAGGGGACGCCGGGCGCCGCGACGCTTCAGTCTCGACCGAAAGCTCGGCGCTCTTGGTTCAACATCGGACACGACGCCGTTAAATCGTTGCGCCGAATCAGCGTTATCCCTCCGAGGCCTGCAACGACGTACAGGCGTCGCGACGCATGTTGACGGAAATTTATCCTCCACTGCTGTACCTGCGTTATTAAGATTGCCGGCATTTATTTTACGACCAATAATATACGAAGAATTTATTTTTCATTTTTTTTTTTTTTTCATATAAAAAAGCGACAATTTCTACATTATTTTTTTTTTCTCGCCTCTGCCTCGTCAAGTTCGCTCACATTATACAAGTTCACCAAATATATCTAGTTTTTCTCTCTGCTTCTACAATCGTGACGAGCAAGTTTTTATCCGATCTCTTCCCCTCAGCCCCTCTTCCCTGCACCACCGTAATAACTTTTCAACGGTCCGATAACCGTAAGTGCGTTCGATAAAACGGAGGGTGTTTGTGTTTTTGTTTTTCTCTCTTTTCAATCGCACCAGTGATAAAAAGAAAACCAAATACGGGAGAAAAGAATAAGAAAAGTAAAACAAAAAAAAAAAAAAAACAAAAAAAAAACTCAAATTTACGAGGGAAAAGCTGTTAAGAAAAAGGGTTCAAATTTTTACAACTTGTTATAAAATATCGATAGATATCGAATGAATAGAGGTATAATCTAATATATCTGTAACGTATAATATTAGCCGGTTATAATTGTCGCCATAATTACCGCCGTGTGCTGTACGCGATGACAATCCAGTAGTTATTAAAAATATAAAAATTAATTACACAGTGAAAGAGAAGAAAGAGAAATTATACGTGAGGAATATTTGAAAAAATCGTCCGTGAACCGAGTGTGTGGAAGAAGAATTTGCAAGGAAAATTCATTGCGTCTGAATTGAGCCACATAAAATAAAAATTTTCGTTCTAAATGATAAAGCATCGAGTAACGCAAGGATTTCTCGAAACTTCGGTGAATTTTACCGGTTAGGAAAAGGAAAATAACAAAATATAAAAAACGAAGGAGAGCTCCAAAAAGTTTGCACAGTGCACTGAGTGGTTTTGCCGTATAACGAGTTGAGTGTGCGCCGAGATTAATTTGCGGCGAAAAAGAAGTGTGCTTAAAAGCAGAGACTTGCATCCCGAAAGGCGCCAGCATTTCCTCCCCCAGAGGATTGTCCAGTGATCGTATCCCGTAGCCGCATGAAGATGGACCTCGGCGAGGAGGAAACGGAAATTGGGGGAACCCAGCACGGGCATCATCCGCACTACACGACTTACGCGAAGCACGGTAAGCTCGTTGACTTTGCCTGCGTATAACAGCGGAATTCGGCCAATCTCGTCTCGTCCCGAGGCTCAATTGGCCCAATGATTAAAGCTTCCTCCGAAGCAGGCCGGGATTTTATAGTCGGCTGTCTCCGTGCAGATGCGATAAATATTTCGCCGGTCATGCAGGGGCCAATTGACATCGAATTTGGACGGCGTCGTTCCGAATTCTCAGCTGAGCTTGCAGGCATCGAAGCTTGCGGAGTGAGGCGTAATTGATGGGCATCTGCCTCGATCCTCACGGAAAATCTTTGTAAGCACCTAAAGCCCGGAAAATCATTTATCGATGGACGTGTAACCGAGTTTCCAACGAAGTTTCGGAACGTTATTCATACCCGATGTGGAATGGAGTCTGGAATAACTTTCTGTCCCAACTTCATTTGAAATTGATCGTTTTTTTTATCTCCGGTAACTCGATCGTTTTAACGCAGCGCGTTTTCATTGCGAGAGTAGTTTTATGAATAATCTTGAAACGAAATATCCCCAGGATTATGTAACTAAAATTTTGTCGCTATATTTCTTTGTTCAATTTTCTATGAAAGTCAGAAGATCAAACGGAAGGTACGATAACCTCTGTATGATGTTTAATTAATATATACCTGATTCCTTAATTTTTCTTTTAAATAACTTAAAATCTCGCGAGAACCGATAAGCTATAAATTGTTGCAGAAACTGTCTTGAGTGCAATTGTACACTACTGGTGAAATTTTCATGTGAAAACTTTATTTCACAATCACTAACGTGTTAGGAATACCAAATGTAAAAGTATATTTCTGAAAAAGCAACATAATATACCTACAGATATAACTGACCCTGGTGAGAGTCCTGAAAAGTTATTAAGGCAACGTTGTTGTTTCCGGTGAAATATTAATTCAGGTCAACGCGTAAACCGGCCGAGCTTCCGTCGGTCTAACGAAGCTTTCAGGTAACGTAAAAAAAAAGTACATATATATATATATATATATATATGTGTGTGTGTCGTTAGCTGTAACTCCGATTTAAAATGCGGCCGAATCAACGAAAGGCAAATGAAAACTGGGAAAATTACTTTACCTACCCGCCTCGCACCTCAAACACACATACGTACAACTTTCGCGCAGCTTCCAAGCCCTCGTTTCATAAGCTCGTTGCAATTAATTCTCACGTAGATGTACCTGAAGATCGTCGGTTGTGACTTAGTGTCAAAGGAGATCCGTATTTCCCGATTAAAGTGCAGTTTTATCTTCGTAGTAAAGATCTTTCACATTTTTTCCAGAGATATCAAAGAGGAAAATGGAATAATTGGTAGAAAATATAGTTCGAAATAAAGGCGCGATGCTTGGGTGATGAATGGTCTAGAGCAGTGAATTGTCATGATCTTGGAATGGACTTGTGTAAATAAATGTCAAGTTTTATCGCGAGAAGTAGAAAATAAAGAATAACGCTCTTCAAGCTGCGAGGGTGAAGAAAGGGGAAAAGGGGGAGTTTCGGTCCGGACCGAGGACTGACTGGGTCAGAGTAACCATTTTACCGGAAATCGGAGCTGACGCGAAAATTGAACCCAGGGTGATGGATAAAACGGTAGGTAGGTAGGTAGGTAGGTAGGTAGGTACCTAAGTAGTTTTATATCAATCACGTCAATTGGATTTATTCCAAGCGAATACCCGTGTCATCTTCAACCGAAAAAGCGTCGATGCCAAGTCCTCTCTCCATTATATCCGTCGAAGGGAAATTCCGGTCTGTTCGTTGACGGTGAGACGTTTGCGGGGGGGTCCTCGTTTTAAGCCAAATTTAATGTTATGGATATACGATGACGGTTGGAGAACGGTGAAGGATGAGAAGAGTTTAAATTAAGGCAGTCTCTCGGAGGGGTTCCGAGAAAACTTGTCGGATCTTTTGACTCTTGATCCTCAACCCTCTCGGTCCTTCGTCCTTATACCTTCCTCTTTGCAACCACCACTCGTTTATTATCGATTTGTCCTGCACTCGTTGAGTCGAAATAAAATCGTCTCCGCCTCCTCGTCTCTCTCTCGATAATTGAGAAACTCCGTCGGGTTATTTTCAATACGTTGCGGTTGATTCTGCAGTGAGATAAAGAAAAAGAATTAATTAAAAGGAAAGAAAAGTTATAATACGGAAACTGAGTAGGAAACGCGTTGTTATTCCACGATCATTACACAAATTATCATTATCCTTAAGGGATTATACATGTATGTATACGATCATACGTCAGAATAAAACGGCGATTCTAAACTTCTAGACATGTTGTTCGATCTGTCTCATTGTCAGTACCAGTCAATCGGACAAAGTGACTGTTTTAAAATCGCATTCGCTTGACATTTTTAAATTGCCTCCGATTAACTGAAAAAATTCAATCAACCGTGACTACGAAGAAGAGATTGGATCGCACAGTTTATTAGATTAAAGTATATCTATATTCACCCTCTTGTACACGCAGTACGTTCGAATTATACTCGGAGGGGGAGATGCTCCGATCTCGTAATAAGTTTACTTGAAAATATTATTCTTGCATATGATGAATCTGTATCGTATTCCTTTTTACTGCTCTTCAACTTGGCTTCCTTCGCGTCAGTCTCAGGTGCTTCCAACTTTTATAACGTCGCATCTCTTCTCGTTCTTCTTTTGCAGATGTCACTTTAATTACACCGTTGAGGGAATCGGACCTCAGGGATTTCTGCCAGACCCTTATAATTTCAGGGACTTAAATTGCGCGCAACTTCAACTTTTTTTACATAAATTGTAGGCAAGATTGTTGTTTAAGCATTCGTTTCAAGCATTACATAGTTTGATTATTTTTGCACGTATCATCCATTTGCAATTTATTTGCTGCAAATTAACGTGAACTTATTAGCTCGTGACAGTTTTTCGAATATCAAAACTGTAATGAGATCAGTGCTATTGAATTTACAAAAAATAGAAGTTTAATTCTGATACAAATTCAGCGTTTCCTATTAATTCGTTTTAAAACCTGATGATTTTTCATCCCAAGATTAGCGCACAGTACACGATTCGACGCCCGGGAATAAATCATGACCATGAATTCGACCTGAAACCATCTCCAGAATTTGATTTCACTAAAGTCCGCGTGTGCCTTTGCGTTTTATTTTTGGATTTCGACGTGAATTTATTCCCCTTTTTCCTTTCTTTTTTAAAGATATTTGAAAAATTCAAATGAAGGTGCGATGGTGTTTCTACGCTCAGGGTGCGCAGCGTATGTATATATACTTGTAACAAGTGGCGGGAAGATGAATAAATAACGAGTGAAATTGACAGAGATAAGCGCGAGCATGCCTATTCAAGTCTGGAGATAATTGAAAAGGGTCTACGTTCGAAAAAGCTCATTAAATTGAAAGCTCATTGTCAGTTTAGCTGTTACCTTACATAAACATTGCAAGTACCTACGCCGAATCCACGGAATGGGGATCATTGCTGATGATGTGACAGGTTGACTCGTACCCACGAGTTTCCGGAGCTTCCTTGCTAATTAAGGCAGGCCTTAATTACAGGCGGGGAGTGCTCACCCCCGTCAATTTAGATACGTACCTGCACGCTACCGGGTCGATGATTCCATTTGCGTGTAACGTTTTTCACCGTAGGTAAAATTGCGGCCAAAGTTTCGAGGCTGCGGTGTTCGAACGAGCTATAAATCAGGGTGAAATTTTCTCCGGGAACAAGACTTTGACCTGTAACATTCACCAGCCTTGTAATCGTGGCGCTTTGAATTATTATACGCTCGCAATTAAAATATGTCGGATGAAATTCGCTGGTATTTTATTTGCAAGCTACCGGAGAAGCATGCAGCAGCTTAGTCGTTGCAAAAAATCCGCAGTCGTCGTCTCTTTGAGCAAGTCTCTCTGCACACTTGCGTAAATCGCGTGAAATTTGCACCAGCACTTTGCGTTCGCGTGTCGAGATCATAAAGACTGCTGCTACTGCTACTGCAGCAGCATTGGTGGAATTCTGTTTTTGAATGAAAAATACGTGATTCGTGGATTTTGGAAGGGGGCGCGTAGTGGAAATTGAATCGAAATTCGAGTAGGTTAAGTCTATTTCTACCCATGGCCCACATGCACGACACGTTCGCTCCTCCACGCGAGACTGGAAAAGTAACGCTGTTATTGCCGGCGCAGGTCTCGAAAGCTCTTCCGAAACGACTCGTACAAGTGAAAGCATCTCCCGTTGCACACGTGTCATCAATTCGTCTTACTAAAAAGACGATGAAACGTGCCAGACGAGAATCGTTTGTTTTTATTTTCTACACGTAATCGCTGGCCCGTCTTTCGACAGCACGTATAATCTCCTCTCCTAATCTCCCGAAACCCGCCTTCGTAAATTACCAAATCTCAAAACTGGCTTGGCCGGATTGTTTTTCGAAGACCCGAGAGCAAACAAACACCTTGATCCGGTTTTAAGCTCTACACTTTACGACCCTTTTCCAAAATCAATACACACGCTTAATCGGAGAATGTCGGAATTGAGATAAAAGTTGAACAAAAGTGTCGGGAAAGCCATATAATCGGATTTAGAAAAACATGAATCATTGGTTAATCGAAATCACAGAATATAAAAACCAGCAAGTATTAAATTTAAATCGCAAAACAGCATCTCGTCGAAAAGGTTATTCGTCTTATTCTGCTAGTCCAGAAAAATTTGCATGTAATTTGCACGGAATCTATAGTTCACAGAGGATTGAGGGCAAAAGGCTTTCGCTACGCAACTGAGGCAGCAATCGTAATATTTCTTGCAAATGAAATACCCGCGGTATTGTATTATAATTAAGCTTTATTGATTCCTTCTTCGCAAGCTCAGTTAGCCAATTTAATTGCGTTTCAAACTTTACTCAAAGAACTCGTAACGATTGCACGATTATCCGTAGGTATATATATATACGGTACCCGTTCAGAGTGTCCTGTAATCCACCATCGGCTAAATTAAAAGTGTTTTGGTGAAGCAGTTCGGGGAGTGAAGTGCTCTCTAACCGAGTGCTTCTTATTACAGGTATAACGTTTTATCGTGAATCCGAATAATCCTTTGAATATTTAAATTGCTCTTTCTTTCTTTCGAGTGCAAAACTCGAGGCTTCTTCTCTCCGCCCTCGCTGGGAAGCAATTATTTGATGAGACGATATCTACCACCGGAGCTGGACACTCGAGTTTCAGTCCCCGGTTATGTAAGAAGTCGACTCGAAAGCTCGACTGTTCCGCCGCTCGAGCCCCGCAGGTGCTTTTCAATTGTGCAATGCGACTGTGTAGAAACTTTCCTAAAATACATTTTCAACTCCGACCACCGGAGTAATCCAGTTTCCAACTAGCCAACACCGAAGGGAACTCTCTCCGTGGCTAACTGGGAACAACTCGACGCGTCCTGCGGGATTCGCGATCCCAGCGTTGTCACTTCCGGCGGTGCGAACGTCCCGGACTACGTCGACTCACATATCTCGATTCGTTGCGTTTCTCTATCGCCTGCCGTATACGTTTCAATTAATTTCGACTCGTTTGAAATTTGTGCTCATTCGCCCGGGTTATCCGGTGATATGCATTCTGCAAATGAGATTGCACGCATCGGGAACGCTGAATTCTGTCAAAGTATACGCGGATAACTCTGCAGTCTCACTTTGTGCGGGAAGCAGATGGACTCGGCAATTCGGTAACGTTTTGTACACGTATTATGTATATATATATACATATAGGTTTTGCATGCCGCTTCTGTCAACGTTTGATCTGGTTATATCAGAGAATGCGCGTCTCTCACTGTCAGCGATGACGGTGCCAAGTGCATATATATGATGAAATCGCGTGGAAAAATTCACGTGCAATTGGCAAAAGGTGACCGATATTTTGGGTACACATTTTTTTCAGGATGGAAAATGTGAGTGGAGGGAAATGAGGAAGGTGGAGAATAGAGGGAGAGGGAATAAATGGTATGAAATCTGATTTTGCGAATTTGTTTGAAGAGGAAAAGGAGCCGCCCCCCTTCCACGTCTTCCATCAATACGTATACGCACACAGAGAAAAAGTTCGCGGAGGAAAATATTCCCCGGATCTTTTCAAGCCTTAGCGAAGAAGAACCCGGCTGTTGAGTGAAGGGTCGAATGTATTCTTCGGAGTCGCTCCATGCCATGGAGAGGCGTCTACCTAAACCTCGGAGTTACGGAATCCAGACTTTGGGCTGTAAAGAGAGAAGAGGTGAGATTTGAGAAGAGGGACCAGGCGAGACGGAGAGAAAGATACAGTCGGCCTCACGGTTTTGTTTGAGGGAGAAAAATTGAAAGGAAGAAAGACGCGTACGGTACAGCGAATATTCGCTTCATATATTCGCGGCGGGCTTTCTTGACGTCGTCGATCGATTTCCCGTGTCAAGCCGTATCCGATACTCTAAACATGGAACCGTGAACGGATGCGCTGGTCTGTTTCACGAGATATACGGAACGGATGTCTGAACAAGATGCGCGATTCGTTGCTTACTTCCGACGTTCAAAGGTCCCAGGAAAATCATTGCCATTGTTATTATTATCTTCTTTTTTTCGCTTGCACGGCCTGGATGACTGAATTTTTATTCATAATTGCAAATGAGTCAATTTACCTTAAACATAAAGGAGAGAGAAAATAAAAATCGAGGCAGAGAGAAGGCGAGGTTCATTTCTGGGACTTTTATTCAGATTCTCCAGCCAGCTTCACTCATTTATTAAGTTTGATTTATTCCATTGTTTTCTTTCTTTATTATCTCTCCATTGTGAAAATTCCGCTGCTGAAGTCGGTTTAATTGATGCTAATTTTTCAGCTCAAGTACCGTATGATTGATATCAAGTTTTTTTTATGCAGGAGCACACTTCAAGTCCTTGTATTGAAAGTATTTCACGGCATAATCAATACAATTAAAGATTTTGATATTAATATGTTTGATGAAAATACCGTGGGTTGAAACAGATGCCGCGTGAATAGAGAAAATTAAGATCCGCTCCAAGAAAGCTTAGGATGTCGGGGAATTTGAAATGCGAAATTTCGCAATGACCCTGAATTCAACAGCACGAAACCACGCGTCGCAATCAACTCACGTATGCTCGAAATGCCGAGCGATACAGAGCTAGGATCGACCCGAAGATCAACCGAGTATTTCAACAATTCTTTGGGTAAATTTATCACCGTAAATTGATACAAAAAACACATTCACCAAATATTTTCATGCAGCCGAAAAGCTGCGAGCTCGACTGACTGAGGGTATCTCATTTTTCTCTGCTTATTTGCTGTGAGCACACAAGCCTGCAGAAGGGAGTCTGAATTTACTATCTGCGGTAAAAGAGCGAGCGATGAGTGGAATTTCTATTAACGAAAGTGAGAGGAGAGCAACAGCGTTTCAAAAACCCTTCGCTAATTATCACTGCAACAATTAAGCGTCGAGTTCAGAACTGACAAATCAGACTCTCACTTGTAATCCGAATGAACAAAGATTTATCCGTTTATTAATCTTTCCAATGATCAGCGGACACGGAAGGAAGAATCTATAGCAAAGCGAAAGGCAAAATTCCGGCATCGCGTCGTTGAGTTGAATTGAAAATCGCGTTCGTCGTCCTTTCGATCCGAACGAACAGTCGAGGGAATAAAATTAGAATAAGGCAAATGAACGAGTCGAACGTGTGGCAGGCAGCAGCAGGTGTTTCTCTGTCTCCTTTTCTCTTTCTCTCGGTATATTTGAGGGTGAAAAATAGCGAAATCGAGGCGCGAGATGCGCTGGTTTGATTGAAAAGCACGTTCGATACGTCGGCGGGACATCTTTATTAGTTTTTCTGTACCAACTCGCAGATTCGTATATACGAAGGGAAAAAACCAACGGTCCGCAGGGATTCAGCCGGAAGTGATCAAGTGGGCGGCTGGATCTCTCTGGTTTGGCATCAAAGACGCGAACGCCAGTCAAAGACTCTTCATCCCAAAGTAGAACAGACTTGCAAGCCTCGTTTCAGAGCTTTTCAACAGTCCTTCAATGCCTGCGGCAACGACACTATTCTCCGAGCAATGCTTTCGTTTCGAAATCAGGGACTTACAGTTACTTAAAACATTAGTCTCCCTAAAGCCCCAATGATATTATACCTTCGGAGGAAATTAAATCCCTTAATACATGGGAAAATGCTGGGATGGTTTTATACCACGAATTCAATCCTTTTGCAGACAATATTGGGGTCGGATTAGATCAGGCGGGATTAAGTTTTCCGCTATGGTAGAGAATCGATCTTATTATTCCACAAACAACGGTCACAATTTGTCGGCAATCTATAATCAGAGATTATTTTATTTCACATAGAAATAAGTTTATATGACATCTTTACAATGTCTAAGTTTTTGAGCGAGTCTGCTTGTACAGTGAAATCGTATTTCTGAAACTGGCCTTTCACCAACTCTTCGCAAATTCCTCACGTCAGTCAACTGGTTCTTAGAAAAGTTCTTTACAAACTTTGAAACCAAAGAACGCTCAAATCAGCTGGAAGAGCTTCCGATAAAATGGACTCAGCGATTTTTGTCATGATCCTATTTTGCCCAATATTGCGAGAGTCTCGACTTCAAGAGATGAACTTGACGGATTGTTCATTTCTCGAGAAATGAAAAACGAGCAAGCCATATTGTGTTATTTACATTATCGGAGAGGTTCGAGTCTCGAGATTCGAAGCTCGAGTGCCGGTCCTTGACTAAAAAACGTATCCATCAATGGATCAGGCTTGATATAATATCCATTACGTGCATCGAACTGGTTCTGCTCTCGGGGAATTATTTTTCTTTCGCGAAACGATCGTCTCCTCGAACCAAATTGAGAATACCCAGTGATATAAACACCGAAAATGAATGTGCAGTGGAATCGGCGGGTGGGCGAGAATAATTTATTTATGAGACACAACAAGAGGTGGTGCAGAGCCGGGAGAAGGCGAGAGTCAAAGGCGGCACACTTTACCCCGAGTTCCTCGAGTCACCTGGAACTCCGCCAACTGCTTTTGATGTAACAGTTTGACTTTCGAGGGCGGCAAGTATGAGTTTTGTTAACAAATGATAATCCCGCGGCTGGCGAATCGCTCTCTGTTTGGTCTGTTTGTCGCAGCGAAAGCTCCGAGCTTGCACAGCGGGCTCCTGCAGACTGCAGGACTACTCAGTCGTGTTGGCGAGCATCACCTGCACCTCCAATGACGGCACAAAGCTCTGTATTGCGACATCTGGTAAATACAGCTTTCGCATTACATGTGGTCACCCTAACAATGAGCAAACACCGTTCCCATACATAGCATGTGTTTTGTGGCGGCACCAACCGAACCTCATCCAATATATATGCGACAGGCAGACGTAATTAGCAGCCTCTGTTACCCGGAGGGATTACCGCCACTTCTCTTATAAATTGTTACGAATTAAGCTTGCAGCCTCCTTAATTATCCCCGGGCAAAACGCTATGGAAAAAGGAGGAGGAAGATGCGATGAGATAAATTCGTTCGGATTTGAATCCGGCTTATACCGAAAATGTAGGGACGTGGTTGCCCTGCAGGTGAACGATAATTCCACGAGCAACCAAAAATTTTCCCTTACACCGCAAAAGCACAAAGCACTTATTCTCTTCACGAGTTTGGTTTGAAATTCAACAAGGTTTACAATCGACGCAATCAGTATCGTTTGGAAATAAATCTCGACTTTACATTTTCTGCTTTGCTAAAAATTCTGCCGCACCTTTATTGGACAGCCTTTTTACTTTCCAGAGAATATTTTTCCCCCCTCGCATGTGCCAGTCTGTCCGTGGATTAGAGAATCCCTGTGACCAAGAGAATACTTGATGGAATGTCCGTTCGTCGAGTTTTCGTTTTGGAATTTTTCAACCTTCCATCTACTTTTCTTCTCGAACAATAAAGACTGTAGCAGCACTTGTGAGCTTCCACTCTGCAGATTCTCTGATAATCACTAGTTAACAACTAATTAATAGTTGCTCACGGCTTGATCGCGGGTAAATATTGACGCTATATAGAGAGGTGGCGGGTTGAAAATTTACAGTGCATCAAGAACTTCAGCAAGCGAAACTTTCAGGCTCGAATATCCGAGGGATAAGCTGTCGCTGACGTCTCTATGCAGTTCACACAGTTATAACTGCGGAACAAACTCTTCGACAAAATTTCTCGACAAAATTTCTCTGCGACTAGTGAAGCAGCGTTGAAGGATAGAGAATTAGAAATTGACGAGCTCGCGAGACTTTCGCTGAAACAAGCTTATCCCTGGAGCTCTAAGGGCTTCAGGTTTCGATGATCTGAGTGGCAAAGGCAACGAGTGAATTGAGAACGAGCACCGAACCATGATTTGTCAAATTATACGATGATTAGAGAAAACAGACTCTGCAGTCCTCGCTAAGCTATCTGATTCAATACCACGAAGATTGAATCGGAAACTGAAGACTCTTCATGTGAACGAAGACAATCGTCTCTCCCCTAGAAAAGGGCGAACCAATAGAAGTCAAAACTTTTCCCTTTTTTGCCTCTCCGTATATGTAAGCAAGGCCTGCGTGCCACTTGGTTAAAAAAATCTAGAATCAGTTAGAAGCAAACTGGAATCTGGATCAACGTCAATTATCCGCAGCGAACACGTCACGAATTATACACTTGATACATTTTCAGTTTAATTTTCAACTAAATTCAGATACCCAATCATTAAATATCGAAATGTTAATGGATAATAAAATATCTGTAAATTATAAAAACTAATGAGTACAAATCGTAGCCTGGAATTCATCAACAAACCAGCGTGAGAATCTCGTGTGAAGTATAGTAAAATGCCTATTCGACCTGGGTCTCACCCTTAACCTCTCAGATTTGGCGCGCGATTTTTTCTACGGTTGTTCTCACTTTAAAAGGTACTAATGTTTTTTCGACGCGATGTGAACTATCAAAAATTTTTAGAAACGATTTCATCGACCGACCAAAATTAAAAATTTGAAATATCCTGCGTCAGATATAAAAAATTTTAAAAGTGGATCCAAAGTGGACCGATTTTTCCGTCTTAATACTTTTCAAGCTTTTTTCAAAAAAAAAAAAAAAACGTTGAAAAAATGCCAACTCTAAGAAGTCAAGAGTAAAATCCAGGTCAAATTGGTGTGGAATGCCTCATATATGTATTAACACGCAACGCCTTTGGGCTCAACACCCTCGTCGTGAAAACAGCCAGTCGCACTGATGCGAGTAAAATCTCTGACCCAGAAAATTTGAAAATGATTGACGCGAGTTGATGCCTGTACCCGGAAACGAAGGTGGGGATGAAATCAAAGTCCATACGCGTGGGTCTTTCGGCGGTCCCGAGTGCAAAATAAGTAAAAATAATTTTTTCCGCAATTTTTATAAACCACCTACAGGCGCATTATTTCCCCGTGAAAATGAAACAGCAATTTTATTTTCACTTCCTCACAGTCGACGCGGTGTTTGGATGCGAGATGACGTATATCGTAGGTGTTACAACAGCGCTGGAATGAATGATGGAATCATTCTGTCCAAAACGATATTGGCGGTCCGGTTTATTCCGGCTGGTTGCCGGGCAGGTCGGTGTCAATAAATTAATGCATAATTCCTACATCCCAGGGATTATTGCGAATATTTGTCTAGATGTGTGAGGAAAAACGGACGTGTGACTAGATCCGAGGTGTGTTATACTCGCGTTGATATTTGCCCGACGTGTCCGAGCGAGCGAGGAATAGAGAGTTGTAGAGAAAGAGAAAGAGAAAGAGAGAGAGAGAGAGGGAGGGAGGGAGGGAGAGGGAGGGAGAGACGTTATCTTCTGGGCGAATGGAAGAGGCAGGGGAAGTTGTCTTTGAATATTATCGACGTTTCTGTCAATTGAGCTTCAGCTGCCTGCACGACGAAACCGGGATGTTTAACCAGCTGAATGGCTGGCTGGTTCAATCGATGATAAAATATCCACAGCAGAGCTATTGCAGTCCTTTTAGTGGCCGAAGAATTACCCTCAAGACTTGAAAATTTTTACTAAACATTAGCTTTTTTCATATTTGTTGGATACGGACGTAGGGGTGGGAGTATGATTGAATGTAATGTAAACAGGAAAGTGTAGACGAAAAATGAAGAATAACGTTATTCTGAAATATAGTGGATGTTTGCTCGCCTTTCAATGTCACACCAACGGCAAACAGAAGCACCTTGAAAAATCGTAGGAGAACATCCAAGAAAGTTTGAAGATTATGACACACACGCCTGCGTCTGTTCTCGAGAATTCTGGAGAGGCTAAATAAAAGTGAAATATTAGTTTTCGAAGCCCACGATACGTTGGGCTTTGGAACTCGATGCGTTATTTTCTGTTTCCAAGACGGTGTAAGAAATTCTCCGGAAAAGATGCTCCTTGGGAATTGGTTTAACGGATTTCTTTCGGTCTCAATCACCTGCAAATCCTCCACGACGATATCTTCCTGAATTCTGTGGAAAATTAAATGAAAAGGGACTCGATTTATTCCGCACTGAAGATCTGAATATTTATGGGCATTAGTGATTGTTCACCAGCTGTGAACAGTCTGATACTCAAACGGCTAAGCTCAATCCCCGGCCGGGTCTCAGCTCAGACCCAATTTCGCGATTTTTCGTATTGAGCCTCCGGTTCTGTGAAAAATCGATAATCAAATTGGCGCTTATTCGCGAATTTCCACCCTCTTCTGCCTTTCGGAATCGAATTTTCCCGCGAAACAGGGTCAAGTATAAGTCGAGTGAAACCGAACCATCGCTTTTAAACTGTGATGACGAAGTTGATCGGCTTCTGTATACTTCGTTCCCAAAAGTGGACACCTCGGCAAACAAATAAATAATGAACCCAGCAGCGTCTTGAAAACTCCAGAGACTCTATGGTGTTCACAGCATTAATCCACGGGAAGATTAATGACGTAGAATAAAAGCTTTCTCGACGTAAAGCTAAATAGTCAGGAACGGGCCGAGCTAATGGCTCGAGGCAATCAGCTCTGAGTACTTGAGTAAGGTAGAAATCATCCGAGTCGTATAAGGATGATGTACCCAGGTGTAAAGTGGAGAACCTAAAATTTCTCGTCGCTTTAAAAAAAAAAAAACTAAAACGGGACGTCTGATCAAGAATAAATTAGGTTCGTACTCCGTTTTTAATGAAAAACATTTGGTCAGTGAACCACGCTTGTTACTTAACCTTACTTACCTTCGAACAGCGATCAGAGGTAGAAAATCGGAGCTCAAAAAGTTTCGCTATTACAAGGGATGCGATAAACATGGCGAATATAGACCGGAAGGCGAAACGATGCACGTCGGGAGAGCGAAAACCGGCCAACTTATTTGCGCTAATGGTCCCCAGCTCGCCGCAATCGGTTCGCCAGCGTTCTCGTCGGCATTTGCGGTTGCGGTTTTGTGACACTTGCAGATGCGTGAGCCGGAGGGCAGTGATTGGATCCAAACCGCAGTACGAGATAAACTCAGTTTCGAAACGGCGAATGGCGCTCGGTTACAGGTCGCGATGGCGGACTCCCGGTGTGTTTGCGACGTGTCCCTCATACCGGAAACGGGATGCCGGCTCTTTTCCCCAGCTGCGGACTGGCCCTGTTTCCAGGATTCGAAACGGCTCGGCTATAGTCGCTAGATGGAATCACCCTGCGACTCGTAACGCAAAATTGGCCGGTTAATTTTAGTGCACTGACTATGGCTGCAGTATCGAAAGCCCCGTTTTCACCACCACTGCTCTTGTTGTCTTTGCGACCCTTCGGTTCTCGTTTTTATACCAAATCCACCGCCTCATCGCTCGAGGCTTCCAAAATACACTCAGAGACGCAACCGCTGCGTTTTTCCAGCCTTCTGTTTTGAAATCGAATCGATTCTCTGTCGATTTTGCCACTTTTGACGAGGGAAACTAAAGCTGCGATTTTTTAAACAACCACATCGATGATGTAACGTATATCCGTGTAATATAGGTAATTACATTGTTATACCTACTCTGTTGCAATAATTCTCGCGATGGAATTGAGCGATTAGAACTATAAACATCCTCTCTCTCCCCCAGAAACCCTGATTGCAAACACAAACAGTGAACTAATATTTCCCTCCTGTATGTACAGTGCATATATACCACGGGTATGTATTCCAAGCATTGACGCGGTCAGCATTGGGAGCATTTGATCATTAATTAATTCTGGCCCAACGTAACGTAATCACCAGTATAATTAACCCTCATCTAACTAAGCTGTTCATCATAGACGCGAACCTCCTGAGGCAAAAGCTTCGGACTTCGAGCCGGAAGTCGATCAGTTGCACGAGAACCTGTCAGTGCTTAGAATGTTAGTAATTAAAGTGAGAATTATTGATATAACTACCGCCAATGATCAAGGAAATCAGATTTACGACGCGATATGTGTATATATATATACGGTGTTTCTAAATTTCCTACGAAATTAATGCAGTGATTTATTCGGAATGCGCAATTTAAATTCACCCCGAAAATAGAATGTTTTATGTCGATCGTAAAAATTCCACGGCGACGTAAGTACATTTTGTTCCTCGGGCTGAAGTCAGGATGGGGGAATTGTGACAACGACATCTTGAAGAGGCCGCAACGGTCTTCTCAAGCCATCGCCATTTCGAGGATGACTTTATTCGATCTTTATGGAAATGAAAGCTTCCCGCAATTAGCAAGCGACGGTTGTAAAGCTGAACTCTATCCCCTCTTCCAGAACTCGGATGTGTTGTTTCTTTTCTATCGTAAAAATCTCGCTCCTCAAAGCTTCTTTTTTTTTCCTTTTCTTTATAAATTACATCAGAATTTCAACGATAATAATAAAAACTTGAATTTCAACGAATGATGAATCGAGTGTTGCGAATAAAAAAAATTCAGCTTTCGAGTTAAATTATCGTCGATGTGATATTGAAACAGAAAATCCTTTATCCGTAAAAAAATTGAATATCAAATTACACGTATGGTTAAATAAATAGCGCATATGTGTTTCTTCCCGCGGTGAGGTCCAAGCATCAGGTTGAATTTACTCCCAGGATTCCCTGCAGTCGGTGCCCTCTGTTGTTTACCCTGGTAACCGCGTTGCTAAGGACAACCCCGCGGTACATGAATCGTTGACGAATCTCTTTTTCTCTGTCATGATTTACCTTCAGCCTGTCTCGCATGACGTATCACTGTTGACTTTATTACAAGCCGCAATCAATTACGAGATTCAAGTCAACCAGCTTGTGATCGATAGAATACCAATTTCCCCCCAACGCAAATGGTGGACGCTGATGTTCCGCCCCCTAACCCTCCGCGAGTCCAAACTGCCTTTCATCAGCCGACAACTTCATATCTATCCTCTAGTTTTGCCAAATGTACAAGATAGTAAAATGCGTTGATTCAACATCCTCTGGAAAAATTGTAAAATCATCACTTGTCAATACCGCAAAATTCATTTGATCAACCCCTTTACAGTTTTTGTCAACCCTTCACCTGCCTCGCGACTATCATGGCCATATTTATCTTGGCCAAACACGTGCTGCCAGTGTAGCTTGATATTTATATCCTTTATGGAGCGATCCTGTCGCCTGAATTTCCACGCCTGATGTATCACGATTTGTCGGTCAGAGGGAGAAGACGTCTCCTCTTTGCATGTCCATTTATTTCCAGCGACACAGCGCGAAACTCGAGGTCTTTCTTTACGATCGTATCTTACTTATTCAGACCCGCTTTTCTTTCTAGCCTCCATACTTCGGGTTCGACACGAACGACTGATTTATTTTACGCTCGACTGTTTTTATTTCCTGTCTGGAGTATGGACCCTACTTTGTAGAACCAGTTACGAGTTCCCTTGTTACGGGGTTCTATGTGTGATGAAATGGCTGAGCAATTTCACGTCCGAGAGATCAACCAGCTGATCGTTTTAAGCTGATTGAACGTTTATGGAGGCGCGTAATACTCGTCGACTTAGATCTCATTATTTTGCTGAAATGTAGGAAGGAAAACGCGGCGAAGAAGAACCTTTATAATTAAATACGACAACTGTCGAGTCATCATCCTTTCAGATCGTTGAACTGCGTCTTTCGATATATAGTCAAATCACGAATCAAGGCTCGAGTGTTGTTTTGATTATATAAGCGTAAAAGAAAAATTACGGATCTGCCTGGCATAAAGTTTGTGAGTGACAGACTCAAAAGAATGACGTAAAGTACAAAGATAAATTGATGCTGCTACAGGATCTCCGCAAAATCGTGAAACAAGTTCATTGAAGGATGTTTATTGCGCACGTGCGAAATTGCATGGTCGTAAATTAAGCGGAATCGCGGTGAACGCTGGCTCATCCTGGAGAAAGCTATATGATCATCGCGCTGCATCCACTTTGCTTTGTGGAACTTTTAACAACTGCGCTGAATAACGGCGACGTAATTTTGCCGGTAGAAAATTTGTTCCTGCGTAGCTATTAATTATAAAGTCGAGTCTTGGATTTTTGGTTGAGTTAAATTTCGGAGAGACACGTAATCGACGAAACCCCGCATATTTTTTACACAGTGAAAATGGTTGGCTTTACCTCGCGATGCGAGAGTGATAGGGAAAACAGTTATCGACAACCTTTCTCATCAATCTGTAGTAGGCGAACGGGTTCCGCTGGTCCAGCAATCGAGATGGAGGCGGGAAAATTCCTCCTCTGGAGGTCAGACGTCCGGTGGAATGAAGTGTTTCCGATCAAAGTCTGAATTGTACCTTCTCGGGTAAAAGGAAACACACCCTTTATCATCGTGCTCCGATAGATTCGAGAGGCATGCCAGACGATTTCCCCCCATCGCGTCACCCTTATAAGAATCCCATCCCATTCCATTCTGTTCTGGCAGGCCACTCGAATAAACTTTCTGCCGCTCTGTTCTCAGATGTGGTCAGTCAGACCACCGAGGCAACTCCGCAATTCCAATTCCTAGATTTCAACTTCGCCGGATGGAATCGGAATTTCGCTTTTGGGATTTGACGTAAAGAATTTTCTGTTCACATTACAGATCTGTTTTACAATGAATTTAAAAATAGAAAAAAAGGTAACTCACTTCTCTCAATTGTTGATCCTTTGCTCTGGCCTGTTACTTAATTCTCTTCTGAATTTCGGACACACCAGAATTATTCTCACGTATCGATCATTCGATCATAGATTATTTTACCGCTGTCGAACCAATCGAGGAAGAAAATCGTCAATAATCGTCGTAAAAGTGTCGGCTGTTTCCGGAATTTGGACATTCCAGAGATTGCTCGGTCCCAACCAGGATATCCCGAGGGATTTAATACTCCCAGTCTTGGGG
Source organism: Diprion similis (assembly GCF_021155765.1). Classification (NCBI taxonomy): domain Eukaryota; kingdom Metazoa; phylum Arthropoda; class Insecta; order Hymenoptera; family Diprionidae; genus Diprion; species Diprion similis. Next base: position 20,061,931 of record NC_060110.1, on the reverse strand, counting down.
CAGCTTTAGTGTCGCCGGTCTGATCCTAGTCCAGCTCTTCCCACTCCCTAAAGGCAGGCCCAAGGAGCATTAGTAACATCTCGCACGAATCTCCATCGCCGAGTTTGAAACATTCATCTTGATTCGACCCTTGACGCTTTTCTGAGCTCCGCATTCTTTTGCTTGTGGGATTTTGGGTGAACCGAGGAATTTCTCCACGGCTTTCTTTCATCGTTCGCACCCTTCTCAGCAGCCGCTTTTTGTCTAAATTTAACGTGCAGATGATCGGGTGCCGGTCTGATCCGGGCGTGAGAAGTAATCCCAACTGATGATGTTTTGTCGTCCGTTGATCCTTCTCAGCAAATTTACTGCTGAAAGTGAAGAGAAAAAAAATCTCGGATTAAAAAGCTGTTATTTGAAAGACTGGTCATAAGTCGGAGTAATGAAATAATACGTTATTATAAAATTCCCTGGAGGTATAACCCAATTACGAAAAAAATTTCCCCTCCATTTTCACCGGTGAAAATATAATATACTTCTTAATTGGTGTACTCACCATGTGTACGCAACTCGCGTCTACAGGTCAAGGGTCAGTGAATCAGAACAACGCGTTACTTTTTTTTTCTTTGATTTTATAACCCTCTTCTATTCCATTTCCTGCTACGGTGGCTCTACGTAATTAATTCTCAGTTATGGTAATTATTTCATAGAATCTTTCATAGAATTCGCCAGCCAAATGCGAAATTGTTCGTCTCTTGAGTCAATTCTGCCTTTGCAATCATTAATACCTTTCTTTGAGTTTATCTTGGATCTTGCATTCTGCCGTTAAATCAGTAAAAAAAAGAGTAATTCATGTGCAGAATTAATTCATTAAGTCGCATATGCTACACTCACAATAGCGATTCCTAATGACTTCTATATCTGCAGTTTGTACGTCGTCGATACGTTTACCTCCTTTTTCATTAGTAGCTGAAGTAAAATTCAGCGATTTTTTTTTTATCTTCATTTCCGACATCGTTCTGATTTTCCTTGTATATTCTACGCAGCGGCGAGATACCTATAATGTAGCGATCAATTTTAATCTCCAGTATTGACTCGTTCAAGTTCTTTCTCTCTCGCCAAAATGAATCCGCAACTTTCTCGAGCCGGTGTTTCTTCGATATTTTTAATTAAAAACTCGACAAGACTATATATATCATTGCGATTCGACTTTTTCGCATCGCTGCAAACCCAGAGGCAGCAGGCTGGATTTTCTGACGGTTCTCAGCAAAGGCTGAGAGACTCGCGAAACTCACTGCGAGGCTGTTTATGCATCCAGATATGTATGGAAAATTGGTGAACTTCCATCTGAATTTCATTCGGTGGTGAAGAAGCTTGCAATCAGTACGTCGCCTGAAAGGATACACGCGCGATGTGGATAAAGTTGCGCATTCTGTACATGCCCGAAAGCATATATATACATATACATTAGGGTGGCGCAAAAAAACCGACAATTTTTTTTTTTTTTTTGAGTCTCGTGTGACAAAATGTTAGTTTTTTATGTTTTAAGAGCCCGCTCCAAAGGACAGTTCAAAAGAAATTTTTAAGAGGTCGTTCCACATTTTTTAAAACGTCAGAAATCGTCAAAAATCGATTTTTTTTTTTCTCTCGTTACGGTATAATTTTATAGACAAAAAAAAATAAGTTTCCGAAAGTGTCAGTTCAAAATTTGAATTTTGAAAGAATCGATAACAATACACCACGACATGAATTTAAAGTCAAACAAAATACTGAAAATACAATTTTTTTAATTTAATTTTTTTACGATTTTTGACATTTTTTTAAATTTGGAGCGATCTCTTAAAAATTTTTTTTTTGAGCTGTCCTTTGGAGTGGGCTCTTAAAACATCATAAACCAACATTTTGTCACACGAGACTCAAAAAAAAAAAAAAATAGTTGGATTTTTTGTGCCACCCTTATCCTTACTCATAATAGATATAGGTAAACGTATTGATTACATGGAATAGGATATGCGCAAGAGGAGAGGATCGAAAATGTAATCTGGACCCAGGCTGCCTGCCTCGATCCCTGCAGGCCCTGCGGGTGAAATTTTTGTGGAAGTTTCCAGGACTGTTTACGAGTAATGCATCGACGAGCACTGTATGCCCACGATGTAAAGCCCACTGGCTAACTTTGTACTAGCTACTGTCTAATTACTTGGAAATAAAGTTTTGTAACTCCGTCGGTGGAAGCAGTGCATGTACCGGAAATGACGATTCGCGGCGACAAGGAAATTGCTCGCAACGGGTACTCGTAATTGGCCAGACTTTAACTACAGCCTTCGAAAGTGTTTCGTTAATTTTTTCGCCGTGGCGATAGAGTTCACCGACGTTTGATCAACGATCCTGTTTCCTAGGTGTTTGAAATAAATAAATATATGTCAATTAAATAAAATACAGAAGATATTCCTACTACGTTTTGTCAATTTTCAAAATCTAAAATCAACGAGTGATTATTTTTTAAGTTTGGATCACGTGACGGTTGCAGGGATGGAAACAAAGGGAATTTATGTACCTAACTGAACAACTTTGTATGAGTTCAAAATTAATTATGTATTATCGTTTCATCGAGTTATCGAGTATAATGTGAAAACTGGAATGAAAATATTTTCGCCTTGCTGACGAATGAGTATATCTGCACGATTTCCACCTTGTGGGTACCGTGAAAAATTAAATCCGTTGAACTGCTTCGCGTCGATTAAAACTTACAAGATGTACTCTCGAGTAAGTAGGTAATAAAATCGTAATTTATTTCAAGTGTGGACCAAAGTAAAGGAAAATCAGCGTTGAGAATTCTCCGAGCTCGAATTGATTATTTCTCCATCAGGCTTTCAATCTCCGAAGACGAAACACGATCGCCTATTCATCCGTAAATTATTTCTCGGTATCTCTTTGCGTGGGTTATTCAGAATCGAGGAGATGCCAGTGCTGGATAAATGAGGACTTCTTATGCCCCTGGTAACAGAAATTGTGAGCCCGTAAAAGGCTGTCGACGCCTATATTGGCAGCTTTGTCACACGGGATTCGGTATTTTTCCCTCTTTTTCAATTTTTTTCTTTCTCCTTTTCTCTCTCTCTCGTTTCAATTTTTCACTTTTTTTTTTTTGTTATTCATTGTATCCGTGAGCTTTGTGTCTGTATCTTATTCCGTCGTGATTCGATTTCGAACCAACGCCCATGCGATATTCCGAGAAATAAAATACCCGCTCTTTGATACGAGAGGCTATACATACCTATATATAATGTATACGCGTTATATTTATTTATATCCATTTCCCTTTTTATGTTTTATCTTAACTTTTACCGTGTGAAAAATTAAGTTCAATCGTGTTTGCCTTTGATCTACAAAACTTATGGTCAAAGCGAAATAAAATTTTAATACGCCGTTGACCATTTGATTTATTCAAACCACTTTCGTCCTAGGTATTATCTGTATAACCGATACACTCCAAGTTTCTGTAGTGGATGAGAAAACGCGACTAGATTAGCACGTGGAATAAAATTTCGCACCATATACACCGCACATGTTACAGATGTGAAGCATCTATCGAGCTGGAAGTTGAAGGTGTAAAAATAACCAGCTTACAAAACTTCGCGAGATATTTATTTTAAAACATTTGATTTCGATTATCTCCGCCCGTCTACGTGCGTGTTGTGCAATCACTAATTATACTCTTTTGAAAACATTCCAAGAGCCAGTGTCCGTGGAAATTGATTGGTTCCGCGAGGCGGCGGCGGCGGCGGCAGCTTTGGTTTGTTTTAATTTATCACTTCGCGATGGCTGGTGAAAAAACAGTTTTATCATGGCGAGAATTTCCTCGGTTGTCACTGAAAAATGACCAAAATCCGGGGGGGGGGGGGGGGGGGGGAGTAATATCGAAGGATGCGGCATTATGTTTTCCAGTCACGACTCAGGCATAAATATTTTTTCCTTAAATTTTTTTTTATTACAAATTGCGTCAACGTCAACTACGAGGAAATATATAATAACCATCTGTTAAAATTTATTTGGAGGGGGAAGAAAAACAGAATTATCGGAGCAAATTTTCCTCGCGAATTTCAAGGTAATTTTTGTCAATGCATACCGACGGGAAGATCTCCGGCTTTATTCTCCCAGGGCCGTAAACGTGCGGGGCTTAATCTCCATTTAGAATACAATACGCGGTGTACAATGGAAGAAGAATTCATCGAGGGATGTTTCGAGCCTGCAGTTCGGAGGAGGATCGAATTCACATTGAATTAAAATATGAATAAATCAACGAGGAGAAAAGCGCGAGGTGTAAGCCTGGGTTTCGTGGGAGGAGACCGCGAATAAAAACAAGCCTGTCGGAGACAGCATTGAATGATTTTCTGGTGTGGAAAATTCTGCATTTGACAAACAACGGACAAGCCGAATCACCCGGTTTTCCTGACGCAATTTCAAATCCGATTAAAAAAGTTTTCCCACCTTCCTATTTTCCCCGACATCCAAACCCAGTTGAAACACTCGACGGGTTTTTACTTCTCCGTTATACTTTCACGACGACGTTGCACCCTTTTTTCAAAGCAAGAACGAAACGGGGAGATTATTAAGCAAACTGTTTCTTTTTTTTTCATCCGGCTTAAAAGTCAGCAACGCGGTGAATTCAACCGCGATCTTTTTTTATTCCAATGTAATGTCAAACGAGAAAACTTCTCTATTACGTAAATACTACTGTGCAGCGTAGGTATATAAGTATATAAGAGTATAGTGGTAAGGAAATTGCAAGGGGTGAATTCTTCTCAGTGAGAAATAGAGAACAGACAGAGATGAAACAAAGAACTTTCGGATACCTAGATAGGTATATCATGGAAAAAAGTTTGCCGATGAAACGGGGCGATGCAAATTCTTTCGGTTTGTTCGGTGAAGATTGGAATTCGTAGGAATATTGCACGGAATTAAGGAGAGAGTTTCGAGGGTGGGTGGCTTGCGGAATACTAATGTAGGATAAAATTGAGCCACTTCTTTTACCGGCGGAGAACTTTTCCTCGCAAAATCTTGCTAATCCTATGCGAGCTCCTTGCATGCACAGTCGTTCCAGGACTCAGATTTGGTCCAGTCGAAATCAACGGTTCACCTAAGACAATGCCTTGCGCATCCACGTTTTAATGATCCGCCATGTTTTCGATATGCTTGAGAAAATTTGCGGAAAAGAGCAGCAATTCTCCGTATTACGAACCTGTTGCAAATACTTTTGAACCTCGTCAATCGCGGGAAGAAAGTGTTACTGAATTGTGAAAATTCAGGACGTACGTCAAGCTGCGGCAGCTGAGCGAGAAAATGCGCCAGTCAAAAATATCGAGTTCCAAGACGTAGGTACGTGACGACACGACGTCACTACGCGAAAAATGGAAAAGGCGCGATTCGTGAGGCGGATAGAAAAGCCGATGGTGGAAAATGCAGTCGAACATCCTTCAGGCTTGTTACCGACGAATCTGCGACTATCGGGAAGTGCGGGTAAGCTTCGAAAAGTAATTATTTTTATTAGGCGAATTTTCAATCGAATTCCAAAAGCAATCTCACAAGCCTGTGCATTCGGGTAAAAATAACGTTATAGCTACCTTCCAAATGCATGTTTATATTCACGCTCGACGTTTTTGCAAATTGTGACACACTTTTGCACTGTACCGCGTCGGAGATTTGGTCCCAGCGAATCGGTGCAAAAAACTTTGGCGAAAATTCTGGGACACCCGTTTTGTAGGAATTGAATTAACCGCACAAAAGATTCCGAAATTTCGAACTTTGATTGGACTAGTGTGACGGCAGACGTTTGAGTATGAAGGTCCGTCTGTCCGACTCGGTGAAAAAACTGGTGTTGAGGTTGAGGGAGAAGAGGGATGAAATTGGGTTTTTAAGTCACCAAGCACTTGTCGCGATAAATTTTTCCGCAACTCCGGGACAAGATACCGAGAGTATAAAAACTGAGAGCAAAGTTTGTTCTTCTGAGAAAAGTCAGGAGTATGAAGAGAAAAAAAAAAAAAAAATGGCGTGAGCCGGTCGGGAGGTGGATAAGTTATATAAGCTGGTGCCCGTGTACTTTATCACCGAAGAATCCGAGAATCTGAGAGATAGTTGGCAAACTGTGCGGCCAGAATCTGTAATTAAGAGAAAAACTTCTTCCCAAACAAGAAACGCACCGTGTATATATACTCTTGTACATACATATATATCACCTAGAGATACGCTTAGATACATAAACCTCATACGCACCAACGTAAATAACAACTCTCCGACGATCACGAAAATTGACCCGAAGAAATACCGATGAATTTCTCTTGGGAATAGACCAGAACAGTTCGGAAAACTTCGCTGAATAATAAATGCTGTTTTCCGCCATAGAGCTGGCCGATATATTACATTGATCGATCGATTATCGTGGCTCGGAGGATCGCTTATCTCAGAAATTATTAATTGAATTCGGTTCCTACATTGTAGTTCGCAACTTTTAATTGCCATGTTTCCCTGTTTGTTAATTTGTTGGATTTCCATATCTCTATTGAATTCAGAAATTCCGTGGTATTGGAATCTGGTGAGCCGTTATCCACAATTTTTTTCTTTTATTTTTCAATTTTACAAGCGTTGCCTCGAAAATTCCTCGGTGAATAAAGGTTCTTTCTTCTCGGTTTAAAACATGAGGTAGAAGTTGGTAACGTTAACGTAAGGAAAAATTGTTGCAGTTGCAGTTTCAAATTATGAATACGTTTTGTTTTAGTATGATTTACCGAATTTCAGAGATTCCTGCAATAGTGAAATAACGATTTCTCCGAAACTTTAATCATTACAATAACGCTACTAACTTTAGCCTCATTTTAAATCTTATCTCACGAAAGTCTTATGCGTTCCAAAAAAGTTATTTCATTCGTGAAGTGGGGAAACGGTGTACAGATAATAACGACCTCTGAAAATTGCTTTCATACCCTGTTATAATTACATCGAGAAGACGATATCGCAGCTGTAACATGTACCTACGTACATTCGAGACTTGAGAATAGGATGTGATATTATAATTATATATCTCGTTAATTTAAATGACGAGAATAATTGTATAGCACCCTTGAAATGCGATTACTGCCAAGAAGTTGGCGAGACTTTGAGAAATAAGGAATATTAATTAGGATCTCAGCCGAATATATCTTTAGATAGAATCAGCTTGTATCAATTTTTGAGAAGCCCACACCGCAAAAAGAGGTTTGAAATTTGTTGGAATTCTTTTACGGGAACCACCTGACGGAATTACGAGAAAAGATCCGGGGGCTTAAGGTCGTCGGAAAATTTTAGGCACTCATTTCCGTCTTAGTTTTGTTTGTACAAAAGGGTTTACAACCGTTTGTTAAATTATCACGGACGAAGTGAAAGGAAACGGTGCATGAAGACGACGACCAGCGCGTGAGAATCGCAAAGACGAGGCGAAAGCTGCAGAGAGAAAGAAAGGGATTCGAGGGAGGCACGCCGGGCTAAAAAGAAACACCAAACAGAGAGTGGAAGGGGTGGAGGGGGGGGGGGGTGTAAAATAAAATGAAACGAAACAAGATAAAATGACACTCTCGAAAACCTGGGAGTTTTCGAGACGACCGACGCCGCGACGCCAGCGTCTTCGACGGATTCAATTCACTTGCGGGGGTCGCAGTATCAGGCAGTGGTGGAACTTGAAAGCACCTACTAGAAAGATTTACTGGCCTCAAACTGTTTGGCAACTACGTAAATAACCGTCCTGACATCGGTAGAGGAAAAGTTTTGCGTTACCTGCGCTTTCTTTGCTACTCCGGCGACGCGTCGATAGATATGTCACGCCTCTGGCGCTCTAATGCTTATCGCGTTTTTCAACCTTGTTTTTACTCTTTCTCGTGATTCCTTAAAATGACAATTTTTTCTCGAGTCAATGTCAATTTTAACGGTTTCCAAAAATTCGGGGTTTCATTTTTACTGTTTAAGCGTAAAAAACCAGGCCGTGCAATATACTAAATTAATAACCAGAACACTGGGGGGTGCATAGCGCCATTTTTCTGCAGAAATAAACGCTTGACGTATGGTTTAAGGAACCCAGGTTCAAATTGTGAAGATCAGAATTTATAGTACTCGAGAAAACAGCTGATATGAATTTAGACGAAAACCCTTCGACGATTTTTAGTTTTGAAAACTTCAACTTTTGTTCCTTCAACCTTTTATTATTAGTCGATTCCAAATGTGAAATGCAATGTTAGACAATTAGCTAGTTTTTTTTTAACGGCAATTTGCATTTCACTCCACGTACGCGGACACACACAGCCTTTTGCTAAGGCGAATTTATTTTCTTTGTAGTTTTAACCCTGCGGAGCCGGAAATTTGTCGGCAGAGAACCAATGACAAACGCTTTTAGTCACGTAGGTACATACGTAGAGGTTTTTTCGTTTACCCTTTTTTTCTGTTCTGTTTTATTTTTTTTCTTCCATTCTTTATTCTCTTCCGAATTTCCTCCACCTTTACCGTCAAGGCTGCAAAAGAAGGGAAAACAACGATCCTCGTGAATTCGCGTTGCTAGATGCTGCTCAGGGTGCGTGCGTCGGTTTTTTATGTTATCACTTCAGTGGTGAGAAAATTTAGGATTCCGTCGACGCTTGCATACTTTAGCCAACCGATTACCGATTCGTGCTGACAATTTCGAAAAGCAGTGATGTGTGAAAAAACTTGGTTAATGTTCGCGAATAGTTTTTTAATATTTTCAAGTTTGAATAATATTTTATAAAATTGTACAATTTGACTCTATCAGATCTAGTGTAAAAAACGATTATTTTCTCGTCAAAATTTCTTGTCCACGATACAATCAAATGTATGCATTTGCAGCGTTACATGTGAAGTTGAGTCAAGTGGTTCAGAGTACGTGAAAGTTTAGCAAAGTTACGAATAAATTTTTTGCACATTTTCATACGGACTTGAAACTGAACTTGAAAATTAAACCGGAGAATTTTTAACAGCGTGGTAATCCAACAAGTATTATACCTGAAAAATCCAGCTACCTAGAATTACCGAAAAATTTTCGATTGCTATCCCACAAATATGTTTTCATTCAAAAGTCGACCGAGTTTTTTGTTCGTCTGCGAAAGCGTGTGAGTGGCATTTACTATGTAATTGCAGTTATTGAGTTTAGAAAGTGGCTGTCGTTGAAATAGAGATGAAACGAAATCATTGAAAAATTACCTCTCACGTAGGTTTTGAATCGACGTTCGCACGTGTCAACAGTTTCAAACTAGTCAAAAATTAAGTGTTATTATTTATAACAATAATGAAACTCGAAAATCGCTTCGATGTTTTTTGGCACAATTGTAAAAAAATTCACACCAATAAATCCGCGGATCAGTGATCATTTCTGTACTTTAAACTCCCTCGAAGATGAGAAGATGCTTTTTGCTTATCCCATCGAAACAACAGAACCTATATACGTATGGTTCCTGCCATAAAGCTTTCGCCGAATACCAACGTGACGTAAATTCATCGCGATATCCACGTGGCTTTTACTATTAGTTCGAGGGTGCATTTCCAGAAATGTGTTTGCCTCGACGAAGGGAGGAGAGGCTAGACACCCTGGTTCTTCGGTCACGTATCGCTCATTTCATTCGGTAACTCGGGATCCGATATTCCTCTAAATCCAGTACAAGTGCAAAGTTTACGCTAGAAACACGGATTATGCTTACTTACCTCACTTGCACTCGATCCCTGTTTGTGTCTGTTTAACGATTTATCTAAACGCGAGTAGGATTCGAACCTATTTCTAACCGGCTGTTTACTTACTTACCTTGCCTATATTTACGCTTCCAATGTGCACGTAGCCGCATTCACACAGACTTGAGCGAATCGCTGAAGCACGGGGCTGCATTGTGAATGTGCATCAGAATTTAATTTATCCTGGTCTTCCTCAAAGCACATCGAAATCGCCTTGGCTAGCCCACTGAATTCTATACTATCCAAGGCTGCTTTATTTTATACAGGATTTTAGTTTTATTTCCCTTTTAATCGTATTTGCCTCGTTGAATAATCACGCTACTGTTAATGCTGTTTCTCATAATCCGTGACTTGTCAAGATTTTTTTCTATCCAGTGACGTGGTGGCGTTGTTTTACAGGTGAACGTAGAAATTGACACGAATAATTTTTTTTTATATTTGATCCATTTAGAAGTGTGTATAACAAGACGTCTTATCAGTAGTATAATTTTTTTTCTGGTTATATCCAGAAAAATGATAATTGGAATTAATACAAGATAGAGACAGACAAATTTCACGTTATACATCTAAATTCTTACTCATCGCGAGTAAAAAAATATTTGAGTCAAATATGTAAGTTTTGATGAGAATCGACAAACGTTTTTATTAAAAAATGTCAATCTTGCATGACACATTAACGTCTGGAAATAATTTTAACGGCTTCATAATTAAAGTTGAATATTTTTCTGACGCAATTCACGTCGGATTTTTACTCGACAAAATTTGTACCATGATTCTGCAAGCGAATGATAAAAAAATCTTTGTGTATAGAATTTCAATACAACTGATTCAATCAAGTTTTCACTTGGCTGTGATACGCTAATTAATTTTTATACGTCAAAGCAAGCTCCCTGAATCCGGCAGACTTTCACTGCTTAAAAATTTAAAAGCACGCGTGAAATTCGTGCTTCGTATTTCGCCCTGATATCTGCCTGGTTAGAAGTTTTCGCTCAGCTCGTCGTCGACGACTTTCCTCATGTCTACACGGGTACGAAAATTCCTAAACTCTGAAAGCGAACGATGAGCTTTATTGATCGGTAAAAAAATATTTCAAGAACAAATGAAAGGGAGGGTCTCAGAAATAATTCGCCATGAGTTTTGCATGCGGAAACCCCGCAAAGCCACTCGCATCGCGCGCCCTTCGAAGCCTCGAGTAAATAGGGAGGCGCAGCGGGTTTTACCCTTTGTGTTTTTTACGAGGAATATCTTTTATTCGATATTCGCGTCCCTTCGTGTCCTTGTTATTCGTTCAGCAGCTCGTGTGTCCGGAAGAAAGAAGAAATATCGAGCTTCCGTTCGATGTACGCCATCGCCTGCAGTGTCAATGCCGATAATTGCGAGCTCGCGGGGGATAAATCGCGAATATTTATCGGGATAGGTAATCCCTAAAAAACACCTCTCACAAACATGATTCTCAGGCTCGATTTAATTCGGCTGGTCAACCGTTTTTGACCGAGAACGCGGAGCTTGGCCGTCCGCCAAAACGGCCGACGTACGTACTTCAGAGTCATAAACTCATTGCGCGCGATTGCTCAAGCGAAAATTACCCGGCTTTCTATAATTAACTACCCTTGCATTTCTCGCCCCGATTACCGCGGCATTTACCTATAATGTGTGTCGCGTCTCGCGCGGCCCGTTTGCATCCGCATCTGTCTTTCGGCTCGTTTCATTTGACGGGATAAAACGGAGGGGAATTGAAGTGAGAGTTAAAAAATAAAGAAAAATAAAAAAAATAAAAGGACGCTCGCTTTTCGCGCTTGCACCATTTATTCGCAAATCGGTATCGCGAGGCAACTTCATTGCACACGCCTCAAGTGCTCCATTAAATCGAACTCACAAAACCGCGCGTGACTTCGCATTACGCAAGACTGCGGAACCCGGACTTCCTAATAAAAATCGGTCTTTTAATCGAGCGATCCATCAGGAATAAAATACCCGGAGTCGTGTACGTTGCGTTATAAGGGTTACGTCTGAGTTTCGTTTCAGGCTCTCCATCAAAACGTCCCATTCATCAAAGTAGCGAGAGTAGGTATAAACGATACGAATTTGCGGAAATTTTTTCCTCCCACGGATAATTATTGCAAAAACTAATACGATGAGAGGGATTGTCCTGTCGATTATGGACGAACTTGCGTAACCCATCGATGGAACAACTCTCGACGGGGTACAATCGCCCTGCGCGACAGTTGTAAAACCATTATCCTGTAGATTACATCCGTGTTTTACCGCCAATGCGAATCTAAGGGTTGCGGATTACGGCATTTTTCGGAGGAATGCGTAGACCCAACGGACGTGTCTAAAAACGCGAAAGGACGAGTTTTTTTTTTCTTTTTTCATTCCAGTGTGGCAGCGACGGCGGACTCGACAAATTATGTGGAAAAACGAAAATTTCTCGGTTGAAAAGATAATAAGAGAACATCGGTGAAATAACAGTTATAATATACATATAAGCGAAAAACTTTGAGACGGGAATGTTTGCGTCTGTATATGAGAATGCGTATACCTATACATATAATGTGTATAAATGTTCACGAGGCGTATTCAACTTTGTAGAAATATAATTTCCTCGAGAACAGGGTGAAACACAATTCGGGTATACGCAGCTCGCACTTTACGGTCTGATGTATAAAGTGAGTAGCAAAAAAAGTAAGGACGAGAATATTTTAGCGCGGTAGATTTTAAAGGGCGAGAAGGCAAAACACAGAGACTGAGGGGCTTTCGAATCGCAGTAATGTAGCAACTGCTGTAATAACTTTCCCTCGGGACGAGGGGGAGACGGGGTTGGACCCCAAAGTTATAAGCACCACCCTTGGTCATCCAACAATTAGTTTCGATACCCTAAGACTCCGTGTTCCGTTGATCAAAGTTACTCCCGGTCTCTTCAGTGTTAGTTCCAAGTTCGATCCATTCGCTTAGAGACCCCGTAACGATATATATACCAGTATTATCGGCACTCGTACTTTTCCTCGCGGCCTTCGACACGTACGAGAAGACGAATCGGGTCAATTCATGTCGAAGATAAATGTGACGCGGGACGAGGGATCTGATGCGAGCCATTTTTTGGCTTCCGTATATAAGTCTGTTTCGTCGGTGTCCTTTCTTTTACGTACGATCCCGCAATATAGGTAAGAAAGAATTCCCGATGGGATAAACGCGCTTTGTCTTCAACGGGTCAGACTTACAGTTGAACGAACGAAAATCAGAAAAACCAGTCGTCAAGTTGAAGAATTCTTTAAAATTTCACCGAAGTATCGCGGGACTTCAGGGTTCAAGTCCAACCAACTTCACGAAGAAACTGTACAAAATTTGGAAACATTAGAACAATTAATCTTCTCGGTGTGCTTTTTCTGCCCGACTTTACTTTGCGTGAATGCGAAAGTCACCCTCACGCAGTTCGCATTTACGTGGGTGACACGACAAATATGCTTTTTCGTAAACGGGAGAATTGAAAGAGTGGAAAAAGTTGGGGCAAAAAATATACGCGATCGCAGGTCGACGCTTGGGAGAATCCTTGTGTAATTTAACGCTGCTGTAACTTGTACACCGGAAGCCAGAGAAAAAGATGCGGGGATTTTCGACCTTCGTTATTCGTGAGGGAATGGGAATTCTTTATCGCCAGTTCTATGGGGTCTACAAACGTTCCAAGTATCGGGCGAAAACCTCTGCAGCGTGTCGAAGATCGGAGAACGGAGCATGCAACACGTTGCCTTTAAGACTGGCAGCACCTTAGGACCTTGCGATAGACGTAGGTGTCCTGGCTCCTCCTCGACTCTGGATGCTCAATATCCGTGAGGGGAAAGTCTCAATCCGGTGGCCATCGCGGCGGTAGGAAATTGGAGCTCGTCGTCGAGGTCACGCCGACTTCCTGAAGCCCCCGGGTAGGCAGAGCGAGTCGTTAACGAAGCCGGAAAATAGTGAAAGTTGCGAAACTAATTTTTACCCCGAAATCCCCGAAAATAAATTTTCGCCCGAATCTTTTTCAGCTCCTTTGAGTCCGAGCGAAAGGAAATTACTTGCTCTATGTTAAATTGTTTTTTTTTTTTCTCCGTTACTTTCCTTAATTTTTTTGTCCGTTATCCTTGGACAAGGAATTGTCATTAGCTATCTTCATCCAGCTGTTTTGTTCTGTTAATAAATTTCACGATACGAATGCTGGGCTTGATTTACAAATTTATTATACTAATGACAAACGATGAAGCGGTCTTAAATGTTTGATTATCACAGAATTGAATTGGATTACCAATCGATTTAGCTGATTTCCGACGACGCAAGGCTCGCCGATGAACAGGTATTACTTTTTTTTAATTGAAAGGAGAGCGAGGAGGAGAATTAACGAGAGAGCGAAGAGCTTTCATCGCGATTTGGTTCGGCCTATTTACAGCGTAACGAAAGGACTCGGTGAACTTCTTACATCCCTCGAGAAGCATCAATTAATCCTGCGGGATCTCCCCGAGTCTTGAAACCCCGAATTTACCCTTGTTGCCTCAGACAGACCGCAGGATCTCGTGCGGAGAAACCATTTGCTAACTGAGAGTCGCGTACGGTTCAAACGAAGATTGAAACTCGTGGCTATCGCCTCACCGCTTCTAGAGATTCGACCGATTTTCACGCTAGATTTCTACAACTCGATGATTCGACGGTAATTAGAAGGTCGGGTGTGAAAACGCAGAGACCCAAACCACGTCTGAAACCCCCTTTGCCACTGCATTTATCCCGCAGCGATCACCGAATCCCTTACTTCAGCTCAACTTCACCCGCAAATATAAATACCCTGCATTTGAATTGATTTGATTTGTGCATCATCGGTTTCCAAAAACTTGCAGACGACAACCCGAGAAATTTTCCGCTTCACAATTTAGCTTCAACTTTTCATCCGAAATTGAATTATTTCAAAGCTCATGTCGGTAAAGCAGTGCTCATGCATGCATAATACCATTTTCTTTCAGCACGGTATTTTCGCAATGAAAGAGACTCCCGACTCGAAGAAGTGATCCGATTTTTACGAGAGCTTACATATCTGCATCCTACGTGGTAGATGAGAACAAGCTTTATATGCATACCTATATATTATAAGATACGAGTGTCACGCAGTCTTTGGTGGTCGCGCAGAGACCGTAAAGAAAAATTCCTCGGCGGTGTAGCATCAGTAGCATGCATGAATTCCGAGAGGAACTGCGGCTGGAAAAGGTATAACTATACTTACACACCAGCAGGAAGATTCGGAAGAGCCTGATGGATCGTTTCGTATACATACATTTGCTCGCAGCGTTGGAAACACTTATCTACCGCGGCATTGAAACCGCGGACTTTTCCTCTTCTGACTCGGTCATCTGGCACAGCATGCAGAAGCTATGCAAGCAAACCGGCAAACTGCGAGCACAATGAAGAGATTTTATACCGCGGAGTTGAATTCTTTCTTTGCATTTCTCTCCTCCTCTTCTTTTTTCCCGTTTCTACGTCCCGTCGTCAACGACTCGGTGCAATTATTCACACCGTTCATGGCAAAGCACTCGACTGCCAAATCAGCACGGTTCTTCCGCACCGCCGCGCCGGCACACCAACCTAGCTGCACTAGTTTTCTTTTATTTTTCTGTTGTTTGTCGTTTTATGCGCGCCTTGCAGGTTTTATCCTCATAATTAATGGCACCGTTTTTATGTACCCACCTACTCGTCAAAGTACCGCGTATCCGTTGAGGTGCGAAATTCGAGCTAAAGGCTTTTTCGCGTAAACCATGAAGGTCGGGTTTGCATGGGTAGGTGAGATTGGGGTCGCTTCGGGCAAGATTTCACCGAGGTTTCCTAGACGAGAAACTGGTCCTACAGGCGACCTTCTACCCGCAGGGTGATAATTATTTTGATAGCCAGTGGTTGTAGTCGCACACCGGGTATCCTGACCTGATTTCAACGTGATATTGAAACGTAACGCGACCATTTTAACGCCCAAGAATTATTATCTTGTGGCAGAAAGTGAAATTCGTTGATCGCTGATTAGTTTGATTATATTATAGCAGCAAAAAGGCTACTTTAAGTCATGGGACTTCAAGATTTCAACAAAATGAGAAAAGTGATCATTCCGATTGGCCAAGCCAGAAATTAGATTCTACCATTATCTAACTTGGCGTAATCAATGTAATCAATGTCTCATAGTAACGTGAATTGCTCTCAATGGCAACGTCAATCATTGCAGGACATCTACGCCAACTTTTCGATGCATAAATTTTCCGAGTTTGCGTTCAGGTCACACCCGGTATAAGTCACATCCGAATGAACAATGGACACAACTGTCTATTCCTGTTAGATGTTGGAGGAAGTTATGGATTAGCGAGGCTGGGCTTGTCTCCAAGGTCACGTTTGGTTAGGTTCGAGATGAGGGTGTGAGGGATGTACTTTGACAATCATCTCCGTCCAGCTGCCTTCCCGTTCGCTTGTTCTACAGAACCCGTAACATGGCGGCTCAAAGTTAGTCGCTTCGTATATTGAAGGAATTAGAATCACATCTTAATTTCGCAGAAATTAATTCGTCGAGCAATTAAAATGACCAATTGTTAATTTTGTTAGACCGATGAGATTTTCGGACCACATTTACTGACTCGAGAAAAAAAATGGCTGTTTCTCTGAAGAATCTAATTATGCAGTCAAACTTTACATTTAGAGTACTGCAGCTCTCAGTTTTCAACCGCCGGAGGATCGAAATAAATGGATATTCAGCACACTGGTCACGTGCATAATGAATCCATTGCCGGCTGTTTCAATTTGCATTGCTTGAGAGGCTTGTATATATATATATATATATATATATATATATGTATGTATAGTAATAACAATCTTTCAAAAGGTGGAACTGCCTTTTCAATTCTAAAGAAAATCCTTGGGGAAAATTTCACAATTGAATCAGACTGGAATTAGCGATTGGAAAAATCGTGCAAACTATCTAACAATCACAAATTCAAATGATGGCAGTGGCTCACGTGAAACAGGAAAAAATGTGTGAGAGAACAGCGTGTTAATGGGACAGGTGAGTGGCAGCTGTCCAACACAGATGAAGTTGCGGGGGTGATTTGTGTCTGTTGCAATGGTCGGGACACGCTGATCGGCCATTCAAGTTTTTTCGGACGCATTTTAACTCATTCACTTTTTCTACTTCTCCCCTTTTCTCGACTCGTGTCAATTTCAGGCAAATATTTAACGCCTCGTTGTTTACAGCACCCTACGAAGGCAGTTTCCGAATACATTTTCAACTACACTCGGCACTGATGTCCATTACTTAAGCCAAGTGTTCAGAATAAATCTTTTTCCACGAAAATCTGTGGGAGAAAGCTAGAGAATCTGGAGATTTTCTAACGAATTGATTTGGAAAATCGACAGCATACTCGATTACCGAGAAAGAAAAACTAATCGAAAGCTCCGCGTGTGTCTTGGCAAGCCAGGTTCAAGCCAGCGAAATGAAATTAGCCGCGTTCAGTACCCTCGGGACTGCCCTTGCATGAAAAATAAATACACCGCCAGGATATCATTAACCTTGAGTCGTAAATCTACCCCGTCGTGTTTAGTTCATCTGATTTTCCTCTCCGCTGACTCCATCAATTATGACGATCCGCAGAGTGAAGCCTGTATACACACTGTGTATACTGTATACAGAACGTGAAAAGGAAACAGACGAGTGCGAGTGCGAGTAAGATCTTGTACAGAACATATCACTTCTTACGATACCCACGTAAACTCGGCTCGAGGAATGCTTCCAGGGGGTGAAGAGAAGAGAAGAGGTGAGCTAATGGCAGGACGGAATGCGAATGTACCAATCCGGGGTGACGAGAGGCTGTCACGCGTGTAGAGAACAAGTCTGTAAAGATAATGGGATCTATCAGGAGGGAGATGAAGATAAAACGAGGGAGGGAGGGAGAGCTTTTCCTTTATGCAGATAGGGGAAGAGAATAGATGGTATAAAAGATGTACGGTACTGAGAGGGTTGCTCTCCTTGGCACGACGTCACTCCGTTCTTCCTTCCTTATTCCTCCCCCTCTTCCTTACATCACCTTTAATTTAGACCGCGCTTTTTGCCCAAAAGTCAACGGTTAACACGGGAATGTAAATGCAAATTTAAGGGCAACGCCTCGCGGGCAATACAGGTACGTATTTACGAAACGAAATGTTTTAAGCCAGGGTGCGGTTGCGGTGCTGGTCTTGGGCGTCGTTGGGTACTTTCATAAAATTTTCCACCTCGCTTCTTCCGTTCTTTATGAAATTAGGACGCGGCAGTTTTTGCTCCATATTTTCCCGGACCAGCTCTACCCTGCATGCACTGTCCGGGTTCCGAACGAACCGTCTCGGGGAAAACAAGCCCGTTAAGTCTCTCCCCTAACTGTTTTTCCTTTTTTTTTTTCCCTCCCTGCTAATTAAAACTAGCCCGTTTCTTTTTTGCCGCGTGAAATCCGTGTTCATGCCCTATTCATGACCCCCTTCCTCCATTCTTCTCCTGCATCCTAACTCCGACGTTTCTATAGAACGCAAAAATACGCATTCGTTCGTTACCGAACCTGCGGGAAGGTTGTTATCCCCCTTCGTAACCTCTTACGTGTTACCGAGATGGTCAACGAAGCGGAGAATACAGGGGCCTGAATATCGTATAAATGTATCGGATATAGGGGTGGGTGTGATCGAATCACCGTTGAATGATTTCCTCGAAAGATTCTTTTTTTCTATTCTCTCGCTCTTATCTCCGACGTTTATACGAGCAGCAACTCTCTTCGCTACCATCACGGTGTTATTTTTGCACTGCAGCTTTAAGACACGTGGTTGGCGATTATGTAAATTACGAGAAGGAGGTATACAGATACGAAAAAAGGAGTGAACGAAGTGAAAGTAAATTTGAAATTTGCAAAAACCGGATGGCGCGAGTAGTTTATATACATAATTGCGCAACGTGACGTAATGCATCGTAGGTACACGTAATTCTGCGGGTTGCAAAATCAACCAACAACCTTAGGGTTATAAAGTCACTCAACCCCACGCCGAGAGGCAGGCGGGTGACCTCGTCTTCTCATCCAAGTCGGAGAAGTTCGCCGTACCTTAATATCTTCGTCCCACCAACAACCAAGTGTCGATAAAGCTCCGCCCCAAATTAGTATTCGGGCTACTAAGGGTTCTTAAATAATTAATAGTTTGTTCGAGGCAGGAACGTACAGTATTCTACACCAAAGCATGTTACGTCAGTGATAAATGACGAAAATCGTTAAGCAACGGTCTACTTTGTACGCATCGAAACCTACGCGAAGGCTCGGCCGAGTGTAATCGATTCGAAAGAATAAAAAGAAGTTAAATATTCCAATTCGCAGTGAGTCTCGTTTCTCGATGTCTAACCAATCAAGGAGAATAAAATGAAATACGAAAGAAAAATTCCGACAAGCATTTCAATGTAGACAAAGTGTGAAGAAAGTGTAAGTATCAATCAATGAGAGGATAAAAGTTTGACAGTTTGGTGACAGACGATGGAATCGATCGACGCATAATTGAATGCAGACGGCAAACTTGTCTGAGAAGAACTCTGGATTCGTTTCTCTTCTTATCTTTCTACCTTATGTAACGATCTCGACAGTAATCCGTTACTATTACAGTAGATATATCCGTGAGCAATATTCCAGAGGGACAAAGGGAAATGGATATCGTATAAGACTCGCCTCGAGTATTGTAAATTCTAGATAAAAATGTACCGTAAATTTAAAATATTACCAGAAGCTTGGATTGGTTATTAAAGAAACGATGAGAATGGCCAAAATAAGCTGTGACAGTCATAACTGCGCTCTGACTTGACGACAAGTTCATTAGGCGTGATTCCTGCGGAACTAGTTAAACGCCGTATATCAGTATCAAGCATTCCAGAATTTCCACCAGCGAGAAAATAATTATTATTGCTGCAACATCTTGTTAACAGACCGTAAAAATTCCAAGCCTCCATCACCACGTGGGTAAGGAGGTAAATGGCAGTCATCCAATAAGTGATCACAGCCACCTGCCACCCCCTCCCCCCCCCGACTCTTCTCTTCCTTTTCCATCTCATGCTTCGTGGAGATCATGCACGATGTATGTATATGTACACCTGGATGTGTAAGAATAAACGTCAAACACGACGTGCATCTGCCGAGAGATGAACGTCGGAGGATCCTAATAGCGGTTTTTTATCTTTTTAAAAAATCTTGCGGGCTCTGCTTCCATGCTGCTTCGTTAAAGCTGCTTGCTATAGAAACCTGATCAATTAAAATAGATTTAATCACGTGCACCAGGTCTTTGATATTCAAAGCAATTGTTTAAGATTCAAGGCATCATGCGAAGTCTGGATATGTGCGCTTAATTCATCTCGTCATCCAACCACTCTCTCTTTCCCCCTTTCTCATCTATCTTTTTCTCTCTCTCGATCTCTTTGCCGCACGGCAGCTACATATGCCGGACATATATAACATCCATTTCGTTACGGATTCGATGGAATACAGTATACTAACAGTATCGACCTCGCACGACGTGACTTGATTCGACGAGTCGACTTTGCCAGAGGCATTCGAAGTTTTTTTGAATAATTGCGAATCTAGACGAGTTGGACAGACCCATTAAACACAGTGAACCACAGTGATCCAGAGAAATTATATTCGAGGCCTTTTGTTGGGGGAGCATTTTGGGAAGGATCAACAACTCGCTAATATCATTAGACAGCTGCACACTTTCCAATCGTTTCCCGGCAGCGTTGAGTTTTCACGGTCAAGAACTCGTCAGCCGTGCCAGCCGTGCCAACTCGAATTAAGAGCAACAATCAGACAAAGTGGACTTGCAATCTTCTTCCTGCTTCAAGACACTTCGGCGAATGAAAGATTTTTTTTTTACAACTTGTTCCAAATCATTACGCGCAAATGCACCGCCTTGGATCTCTGCAATGTTACGTCTGTTTCTAACAAATGACCAATTGAATCGACGTTACAATCGGACACTTCGACTCCGATGGGCGTGTTGGACTAATTAGACTAACAGCCTGCATTGTTAAGCTGACGTGTACCTACCTATCTTATACATCCGACGTAAATCATTGCCGTAGCCATTTTGCAAGAGGATCGTGCCAAGTGTAATCATGAAATGAACGTTGATGCCGAAATTGATTTGCAGGCTGATTAAGCAGCTGTTTGTTCAGTCCTCTAATTCACTCGAGTCAATCCGCGGTTGCACTTGAGGCATGAAAGAAGTGGAGCTGATTGTTTAACTTGAGTTGACAATTTACGGTACGTACATTCGCGTGTGATCATTAGAGGAATTACTTGACATCTGGCAACGCACTTGATTATGTACACGTATATAACATCAAAGTCGAACCAGAATCTCAACTGGCGAGAATCAGGGGATTGAAAAAACGAAAAAGAAACATTCTCTAAGTACAGACTGGGCTAAAAATTTCGGAAGAAAGAGTTGTTCCATTTTTTCCTTCTTTTTTTCAAAGTAAACTTTATCGTGGTGACGTATTTCCCAGAGCAAGTTAAATTGCTTCTCATTTTTCATCAACGTTTCCGGTGTTACGTTCGTTGAAAATTTTTCACTTTGATCTCCGCACTCGAGCACGCATGAATGTCTTCGAGACACGAGAGACAAATTTCTGTTTTTATGTTGTGTTTGAAAGAATATTCATGCTGCCTGGCACAGACGGATGATGTTGGAGCGAATGATCGAGTGATTGACTGGCACTTGTCAAAAGCTTTTCGCCAACACGAATATCATGTTATTTCTGAACAATATTGATTCAGCCAATACAGCCAACACCCTCCATCTACGTTACACAACTTATACTATCACATCTTGTACGCATATATCCGCTATCCTAAGTATACAAAAGTTTGAGAATTCAAGGAGGTTTACTCGTGACCGGAACTGAATTTCGATATTATTGTGATCCGATTTCAAAAATACTGTATCGATTATTTTTCTGGGCTTCAGAACAAATATCGAGACGATTATGTTCTCTTTATTGACCGACCAGATTCTTCCTCTCTTCTGATACATAATTTGTCAATCTTTGAGTGGAAATAAGCATCTTTCATTCCATTCTAACAAAAATTTGTATTTCTACTCGATACACGTCATAAAATACGAGAAAAAAAAATCTATCTCAACTGCGGATTTTCAATCCACTCAAAAGATCGTATAAAGATTCGGTGAACCTGTAGAAAAAACTGGGAATCGGTAAGATAGTATCGAGTTACCTCGTCGAAATTCCAGATTACCCAACTACGTGTGCCTAGTTCAGAGTTCAGGAGTGGCCACGGTGCATCTGCCCGATCGAATGAATCCTGATCCCGGCGTTCTTTTTATGTGGTGGTTCGAGATCGCGGGGGCTTATCGAAACAAATGACCTTCCTTCCGACGGTATCGATCTGCCGGTAATAGTATTAGGTACGTAGAACGAGAGATATGCCAATGAAACTGCCCGGCTTCTAATCTTACCGCGTTTTTTTTATCAATCTCGTATATTTATTTAGACCATAGATACATGCGAGTAGCTGATTTGCTGTGATATGTAATGCTGCTGTTTTGCTGTTGCAAAATGTTTTAAATGTTTAAGACTGAGATAATTAGAAATTTTTTTATCTTACCCCAAGAAAAATGATTCAAACCTTGAGAAAATTGAATCTCACGATCAGTCTGTAATCCATTTTACCCTCAACTGGGTAACTTAATTAGCTCGGTAGAAAATCAGAAAAGAAACAACAACAAAATCCACTTTTAATACACCAATCTGAAAGCACGTTGACGCGATGCATGTAAAGTGTCCAAGCTTACTCTGGAGGGAGGAGGATACGCAAAATTGTTGCGGATTTTTGCTATTCCGGTTCATTGTCAGAAAAAGTAGAAAGAAAGAAAGTTGCGGAGAGTTGTAGATGATCGTGGGTGTCCCCGTATACTAAAATGCGCCATTTCATGATCATGCCTCGGTGTATGTCACCAGCACGATGTCGTATACACACGTCGTGAGGCGCCTCGAACTCTAGACAGCTTTTCCCGTATGAAGGAAAAGGCGCTGCGCCGACGGTTCGAGGTTTCCCGGGTTAAGACGACGGTCGTAGATCCAGGTCGGTAGCCGGGGAATGGGAAGATGATTAAATGCATCTTTTCAGGACAAAGTTTACGAATCCCCCGCACGGGCTTTCACAAATTTATAGAAGTGCGGCTGCGGCGGTGTTTCGTGAACTTATCGCGGTCAGCAGCTTACATGTATTGCGACAAATCCTAGCAAAATTTATATAAAATGTTGAAATTTATGTACACTTCAAAGTTGAACATAAAAGTATAGATATACTAAGTCAAATGCTCGAGACGTTCGAGTCTTTGTCCGAATTCCGCTGGTTTTGTTCGCCGATTTTAGGCCGTTTGTTTTAATTTCGGAATCGACACGGTCAAGGGGTTACACGGGCGGGACGTAAATAGCAATGGGAACAAATCGCGGCTCGCTGTACCGTCTGTGGTGGACGAAAATCGAGCCAACAGATGTCCGAGATAAGCGCCAGCCAAGAATTGTCTTGGTTTACTTTGTAAAAGACAGATCGTTCCCGACGCTATTTATTCTTGACTTACCGCATATATAAACACTGCGTTACGTCCGCGCTATTATACTTCGATTACTCAAATTCACTTTTTTCTCTCTCTTTTTTTTTTTTTTGGTTTTCAAATTTTTAAGTTACCATTATTTTTGTAATATTCAGCTAAGAAAAAAAAATTTCCCTCAAGAAGCTAATTTTCAAACTTCTTCAGAGTCAAATTCCTATTTATTAGTCATAAGTCTTCATAGCAATTTACCTCAAAGCAATTTTCATTCGGCATGAGTCACCGCGTTTGACTTGGATTTGATTCAATTTTCCCGATCTATTTATGGTTTCACCCTAATGAAAACTCGCTTTCGCAGAAAAGATGGTCTAAGTATACACAATATCTATATATATATCATGCGTTGTGAAACTTTTCAGCCTTTGGGACTCGAAGGCATAGATATTATATATATATATAAGCATGTTGGAGGGATGAAACTATAGGAGCTGCTTGCAGATTCGTGAACTCTAATATCGATTAAAACGACGATGTGGCTTGTGCAAAATTCAGATTTCAGTCACACCTCAACGGCACTCTCCGCAACACCTCTACTTGTGATAATGGGCTTTAGAAATGTCAAATTGTCAGCGAAATCGTCATAACAAACTTAGCTCCGAATTAAATAACAACAAGAATTGCGTCATTGCTGCATAAACCAAACTATGAGAAAACTATATGAAAAATCTGAATTCAATCGGGCCAAGATAGAATTAAGAAAAAACAAACTCGAAGGTTTTCGGCTGGATGTATTTCATCCTGCATGGATCAACTTTTTCGCTACCTAAGCGAGATGTACTTTCATAACGTAAAAATTGGAGTGAATTTCTATCCATATACCAGTTATCCGCTCGTTTCTATATTCGAGGTAGTTGTTTGACGCGATATATCGGAGAGTTTACACGATGCGTCGTAAAGTGATTACGTCGGAACGGTGAAAACGGTCAGAAAAGTTGGGAACCTTTCGAAAAGCGGTTTATAGTCCGTGTATTCGCATGTCAAAAGTAATCCGATCAGTGTCACGTCGAAAAATAAAACCCGGTGTTCGAGTTTTCAAATGGTAAAGAAAAACTTTTCCTGTACTGACTCCGAAACGCGGATGAGGGTAAATTTGGCTGGCCAAAACATTCGCCGGGAACTTTTGAAGCCTCATATGCTTTTTCGAGGGAAAATTGATGCGCCAACAACCAGCCTATGGTTGGATTCAATTTCAAAGAGTTACATCTACAGTCACAGTGCCCTTTATGGTTGGATACACTGTAAAAAAAATCCAGTGTCAATTTACGCAATGGTCGACGTAATCTAGCAACAGATCCAACGTTGCCGAGTGTTGTTTTACAGAAAGGAACACGTCATTTCCTGGTCTCATCAACAACCCCGAAGAACGTCGAATTCGAGCAGCGTTAATTTTGACACGACGATTTCCACGATGCGTAAATTTTTCGCCCAAAGCTCAGGTAACGACGTGCTTAATATCGCAAGTGAAGGCTACTCGAGGCCCCAATGATATAATATTACAACAAGATCCAAGATTATACCGAAATATGATCAAAATTACGTTTTAAATACTTTTCATGCAATTTTCTCCAAATTGTGCAGGATGTGCAAAGGGTCCTTGCACGCATCCGCGATGATATTTCCTTCTTGGTACACGTCAATCAGCACGAGAAGTTCCGTAAAGCTTGTATAAGTACTTCCAAAACGCGACACTGACAGCTGCTTTCTTCTGCCTCATTTGCTGTCTGGTTCTTGTTACGCTGACATGATGTTTGATCGTTGAATAATTTTCTGAAAACGCGACTGTGTGAAGATGATTATCCAAATCAAAGGTTCTTTTCCTCTGACCTATCAAGCCTCGGGAGCAGCTTCGTTTACAATGAAGCGGAAAATTTTACATTTGAGAGAAGTGTTTCTCACCGGGTTTCTTTACCAGAAATAAGGACCTCCAAGATCATAAACCCTGAAATACAAGCAAAACGTTGTAACACGATCGTTTTTCGTCGTAGTCTTTCATTTCGCGGTAAAAGTCAGTCGATGCTTGAGATACGTATTGCCGAGGGTGTCAACGCTTGTGTTAGGAATGCCATATGTTCAAAGTCAATCATACCGTTATTTCGAGTATTCGTCATGCTGGCACGTGAACTTGATTGAATCACTGAACGGCCTCAAGTATAAACCTAGCCAGAATTGTTTTATTTATATGTAATTCAGCATCTTTCTAGATTTTCACGTGGCACGTGGTGGTAGAGTGACTGATTATTATAGCCCTTGAAACTTTATAGTCTACACTCTTCACCAAACAAGCAACACCATGTAAATCATCCATCAGGCTACCGATAAAGTCTTCTTCGTCCTGATAAAAGCGAGATATATTATCCAATAATTAAATCAAAACGGCGATAGTTTGCGTCAAGAAATAAGTTTCAAGCCGCACTTCGCACTCCAATAAACTGTACGCCATCGCTTCGTGAAGTGAGTTAGTGGTCCAGATCTGAAGTCGCATAGTTTACTTTTGGCTTGGTCAAATACGCAAGCTGTTCCCCAGTGGTTAAACTGACTCCGGTGAATAATCTTCGAGGATCTATCGCCGTTTTGAAAACGGTTGACGGGTCGACGGCGAGACCTGAAGGACATGACAGGATCGTCGGAGGCTGGAACGAGAGTTCGCAGAGTGGAGAATTGTTTACGGTATACACATGTCTGAAGTTTCTGCACGGATATAAAGGATTTGCGAACTTTGATGGCCGCCTAAATGTCTACGCAAAACTTTTGCGGCTTGTGTTTACACCTTCGTTCTTGCTAAGTACCTACTTTTTGCCCGGCTACTAACATCTTCGTAGTGTTTTCCAGAGGTGAGAAGAAAACGAGCGCAGGAATAAATAAAAAAAGTAATCCTGTAACTTCTAGGCAGTGAAGGTCTGAGCTAATTTCTCTTGACAGACGGCAGCTGCGAGCAGTCATATATTGCAAATTCTTCGGTATATGACGTCTAATTTTTCTCACCATTTTCACTGACATCTGTTCAACCAAAGAATTTCACAGTATTGAAGTTAGTAACGTTAACGTCTTGAAGCATCGCGATGAAACTCGTTAATTTGGCATTTTAGAATGATTTTGAGAAAGTTTAGTGTGCACAATATGACATTCGTTTTGCTTTAATTGTAGATTACTGAATTTCAAACAATCCTGAAGTTGCGAGGTAACGTTTTTTTCTTGAATATCCGTCGTTATATTAACATTACGAACTTCGACCTCGTAGAATTTCGCTATGCACGCAACAGCTTTGTACGAACTCTGAATTCACCTTAAGTTCTATTAATTCCGCGACAGCGGCAGAAACCCTCGGAAATCCTTAAATGGGTGAATTCAAACGCGTGTCAGCGAATCTCGGAGTCCTTGCACCCTCCTGAAAATGTTCTCTAGTTCATTGTCTGGTTCGACGCCACTGTGTCGAAAGATTTAAGTATTTGCCTAATTTGCGACTTGCGTCAAGCAGGATAGAAATGCAGGATAAGCTTCAATTTCTAGGCAGCCTTGAGTCTTGGCTACCTAACGGGTTGGTATTTGGCAGCAGCAGTTTTCTTCAAGCTTAACTCACAGAACTGGCTTGACTGCCTTGCAGCGACGGATTCTCGGGATGCATAAGAAAAATTCAAGCCGCATCCTCGTTCGTCGATATGCAGAAAAGCTGCTGCCGAGTCAACACTCGCTATTTTTCCATTTCAAAATAAACTCGTGCTGTGCTGCTTATACCTTCGATTCGGAAAACGATATCGTGTTGAGTCTTTGCACGCACGTCGTCTTTGATCATTTTATTTGCGACAGCTAAAGATGCAGCAAAAAAGAAAAAAAGAAAAGGCAATTTAGATTGGAAAGTACTTCGAAGTACATGCAGATGTCTGGTTTATATCTTATACTTACGAGCAAAGAAGGAGCAAGAATTTTCCGACTTATCTTCCCATATATTCTGTTCCTATAGAGTATTTCCAGCCAGCCTAAGTTGGCAATGGTTGATTTTCCGAGTGGAAGAAAATTGTACCGCCAACGCGAGATGCGTTCGCCCACGCCTTTACTCGGCTATGAAAAACATTTTCAACCTCGGCACTCCATCGAATATCGATTGGTACGAGTACCAGTACCACCTTTGAATGTGACACAAGTAGGTACGGTCTGAGCCTTAATTTCATCTGAAAGTAAATTCTACAAAAAATTTTCAAACGTTTATTTCAACTTTATGACGTTTGGACGCGCCGTTTGAACGAAGTAAGTATTTGATGCGTCAGTTCGGACCACACGGAGAAAAATAGATGTCCAGAATGAAATCCAGTGAACGCTGCAGAAAACTATTATGACTTGATTACGTGAATGCGTTTGGAGATCTGTGTTAGAAAATACCACAGACCATGACCCGTCAATGAGCTCCAGTATCTGTATCGTTGAAAATTATAGCGACGGTTGCTATAATTGGCACTTTTTCTCGTTTTGCTTACTTTCCACGCTTTCGGCGTTTCACTGAGCCGACGATCGGTTCATGAGAATCCTTTTTTCGACGAGATTCTACGCCTCGAATATGGTTTTATCGTCAATTAGCATGAACCAATTTCGTTCCATTGAGATTTTCTAGTATTGGTTATGAATATATTGGCACGTCTTTATAACCATCATCAAGTAAATTCTTAATCCAATGGTATACTAGTGCGAAATTACTCATTTGTAGGAAACGAAGCATTCCTGTTACGATAGGAATTGATATTGTGGTAATTATAAAACCGGAGGAGAGTGAAATATCCGATGGGAGGGAGGCATGAATTTCTAACGGCAACACAGAATTCGTGACAAATTCAAATCGAAAGGGGATGAACGGATTAGTCAACCACTGCATTATTCATTCGACACGTATTTGTCTCTGGGCAAAATGTTGTTTGAGCAGAATATGCACACAATTGAATAACGCAGATAACCAGTTTGGAGATCATCGCCCAAAGAGAAATCGATGCATCTGTGTATGATGTTCTCAAGAGAACCTACAACATGATTTCACTTTGAAAAGTGATGAATAAAATACAACTGCTGACAGAGCGGTTATCTTGGGTACCCAACTCTTCACTTGTGTGAACCAAGAAAATCTTGACAAAATATCGAGTGACCGAAATCCTTCTGAAAAACTTGTCAAATATTATGATTGAAATTATAAAGTTGAAAATTAAATCAATTTAGTTAAACAATTACCAGTCAACTCAGTATCATCCAGTGAAAGTCGAGTATCAATTTCCATACAACACGAGTATCAGAACTCAGACCCATTGCGGTCTATTTGGGTTAATCATCGTCCCACTCGCGAGTTATTTGGAACTCTATCTCTAATGCATAATGGTATGAATACGTTGCGCAAGGTGCTCCTGGGAGTGATGTCTTCGTAGATAATCGTTAGACATTATGTAACCGATGCCCACTTTGGGCGTTAAGCGTCATCTCCAGGAGCACCGAGCAGTCAGAAGTTGGTAGAAGAACGGAGCACCTGAGAGAGAATTTTCTGAGTGCAAAACGACGGTATCGTTTCTAAGCTTTCCTCTCGGCGCCGTGCAGAACTCGATGTACTTACTGGGGCGACAGAACTCGAGAGCGTAAAGCTAAGGGCTTCGCTGTGGGTGAGGAACGACGAAGCGTGAGATAACGGTTCCCAGGGCAACACAATCTCCCGTGTATAAACCGTCGAGTAATATTCCAGGTCGCACATCCTGGCCAGTCGTCACGACGCCCACCGTCATTCCACGTTTCTACCTTCGCACCAACAATCCAGCTCCTCTTGTGTCGTTAAAAATCTCTCTGTAATTAGCTTCAACTTTTAATGATCAAGCTCAGCTCGAGGACCAGTCACGCGTGTGTTTAAGTACTTCGGAACTCTCCTGTAATACGCTTGTTTATAATTCATACACTCACATCTGTGATTGGTTTCAATTCTAATCGGACTTATATGAACTTCGTTCTACCTGAAAACTGTTCTTATATTGCGTAAAAATCGAAGGTTGATCCGCGGAATGGTGAAATTCTTTTTATCATTGCAGATCACTTTGTTGATTCGAAGCAGTAATATTTTCACAGCAAATAACTGTGTAAGTGTGTAGTATGTTTATTACGTCATTATCGTTAAGTTAACGCAAACTCCCACCTTTGAGTGCTTGCGTGCTTTTCCGCTTACACTCACGCTTGTCGCAACAATTTAGGGGAGCTTTTGTTGTCGTTGCTGCACCCCAAGTATACACAAACATGTAGGGTATCCAGACGCAATATGTAGATATCTTTATTGTAGCTCGTGCGAGTGTGTGTCTACGTACTAAATTCAAGAGTTTCGTGCGGAAAAGGTCCTGAATTTGTTACAGTTCTCGACCTGGATCGAACGGTGACCGTTGTCACGTACAACCTGTGCGTGTCTAAATTTTGACGAACAGCGCGTAAGGTCCTGGTTTTTTCCCCATATCCTTTGCGCATGCGCTCTTATACATATATGTATTATATATACACGTAGTCATCCCGATTATAATCCAGCGATTTTGGCCCGGACAAGGGACGGACTGCATCAGGGAAAAATCAGATATGATAAATCGTCGAGCTCGCAAATCATTCCAACGTCAAACTTAGTTTGAGCAGGGACCAGGTAGAGGAGGATAACCTGGAGTAGTGTTTGACATGTTGAAAATTTTACACATCGGGCACGCGTTTCGATAAAGTGATCCTAACGGTACAGATTCTCGATACGATGCAGAGCCGCATTCGGCGAAACGCTGAAACATCCAATATCAATCCTGCCTATCCACAGTGACATCCTGCGACTTATCGCGAATATCATATAATATAATGCGCCTCACCTCTTCGCAGTCCCAAATCTGGCATCGATTCATCTGATCCGCTGTAAACGAAAATATATATTCCAATACTGGAGTACCTTGTTTCACGTTAAATGCTCTGCAAGCTTCGTTGGCCATCGATGTTGAAATTTGGGCCTCTCACGTCAAGACCACGTCAAATCTTTCCAATAAAGTTCGGTGCTTTGATCCGTCAGACAGCAGGCTGACAACACGCCGCGAGCTTCACCCTCTGTGCAGTTAAGTTACCTCAAAATTACGGCTCGTTCCACCGCCAACGCAAGCACGAGATAGAAAGCACAGCCTGTTGGAAAGGGCCCTGAAATTTATGTAACCCATTCAACTTGCTCTTGGAGAAATACAATGCGGATTTCTCAAAAAAAATTCCAACTTCAAATGGAGGCCCACCACTGTCACCATACAAAGGGTTGTAATGAGCAGAGGGATGTGATGGGTAAGAAAACGAAATAATTAGGATCTCGTTGGCTGTGTCCACATTATAATCCAAAACGACAAAACCTTTGAATTTGAAAGATTCTCGATGTATTCTGTAACGGCAGTCTTTCTTCCATAAATGAAACGTCGTCTACGTGAAACTGGATATTTTCGAATACATATCGGTGGCTGCTGGTTCGTGGAGTAAACACAATTATTTGTTGCCAACTGTAGTTCCGCTAGTTTCGCCCATTTTTATCCGACAGGCACTAAATCCGTAACTAAACCCTCGCTCCTCGGCAAACCCGTTTGTTTTCTCGTCGTTGGGTCTTCGCCAGGCTTTCCTCCTGCGGAACTATCTAGCAGGCTCTCCCTGCCTCGGAGTTCGTATCCTGTCGCCCCCGTGGATCCTAATACGGTGTGTTTGCGCGATCGTCACCCTCGACATGTACGCTCCGGTATTTGAGCCGAGGAGGATCCCGAGGGTGGAGGATGCGGGAACAGCAGCACCGGTATGGAGTAGAGAAGAAGGTAGGCGGTGACCTAGAGTTTATGGTAATTAACCCCGAAGCGAAACACTTTAACCACTGGAAGCGTGCGCGAGGAAAGCCTTCTTGAGATCTAAATTTATTAGCCCGGTAGATTCGTGGTGGCTTTGAATGTTGATTTCGCGGAGGATCTTCGCCTGCTCGACAGGAAATGAGATCGCTTCGGTGTCTCGAGTTTCCAGGGAACGCGGTTTGGTAGAGCTGTTCCTGTCACTGACAGTTTTTCACCTTGCGTTGGATTAGGTTTCGAGAACTCTTTGAACGAAATGACACGGCAAGAATGGGTCACGCAACCCGGCACGTGTAGCTTTGATCGAGTTTTTTCTCTGCCGGAAAACACTGACGACGGTTGTTTGAATGATAACGAAATTCAATCCTGAAATACAGACAAAAATTTCGATATTTCGTACCGTATATATATAAACTCCGGCTGTAACTCGTGACCAGCTACAGAGCTCTACTTGTATGAGAATGTATGTATAATATCAAGAAATGCATGGGATATCCATAGAGTATCACGCTCTCATGCATAATTCATGATATTCTACATTATCGACGTGTTCTGATTCCAAAGTCACTCTCTCTCTCTCTCTCTCTCTCTCTTTCTCTCCAATCAAAGTTACGTTCTCAGCTCCTCGTCGTTTCCCATCCATCTGCCCCCGTACTTCCACATCTATTCCTACATCAATAGACTGCGCGCTCATTAGTTCCCCGGAGATCGATAAATGCGTCCCTTTGCTATTGGAGTTGTACACGTAAATACGTGGGGAATGAAAATTTGAACACACGAGGATAAAGGCTCGATCAGCATCGAACAGGAGGGCAACATATGTATATATATATATATATGCTTTGATCGACGGGACGTGCTAAAATCGGGAGGCGATGCACGCCACTGACACTTATTGGAAACAATGCGCGTTGTAGCCGGCATAAATTAACGATCGAATATCGTTATAGTCTTCCCTCGGTGAATTCAATCAACGGTATAAGCTGTAGTAATTCATGGATCCAGCTATACCCCCCATGATTTGGAGCACAATTCGGCCGCTGCGGTTATTTCACTCTGCGAGCTTGTCTGTAGTAATTTGAGTACTTTCATTCGTTTTTTGTTTAACTCAGAAATACTCG
Organism: Diprion similis; assembly: GCF_021155765.1. NCBI lineage: Eukaryota > Metazoa > Arthropoda > Insecta > Hymenoptera > Diprionidae > Diprion > Diprion similis. The sequence continues at coordinate 20,029,575 of NC_060110.1, read as the reverse complement.
GTTGTTTTTGAAACCATGCCAAACCTCGATTGAATTATTGTTTTTGTTTCTCACTAACTTCCGTAATCTTGTTTCCATACATTTCGGGATTTCAATTAGGTACATGACAAAGCAAGTCTTCAGGCTCTAACGACCCATGACTGATTGTGTAAGGCTCCTTGACCTCGGCTCAAAGGCTGCGGAATATATTTCGACGTGGTAAATCTTCTTGTCCGTGGTGCGGGAGCAAGAAGTAGGCCGAAACATCTTCTCAAGTGACATTGATTCAGCTAAGGTTCTACGTCTTTGTCTGCTACGTGCCTAGGTCTGGATTCTAGATTTCAGAAGCACTAAATCAGATCTAAGATCGAGGCGCACTCTAGTTTTTAGTCGCGACGTCTGGAAGGTATCTCGTGTTGTTCTGCCTGGCACCGAACTGAACAAACGTATCTCCAAGGCGTGGCAACTCTGTTTTATAAACGAGAGTCACGATTGGATCTCTCCGAGTGGGATAAACATAATCCTGATATTCAAGCTTCTGGCGTATTTCAGAACCCATTTGCATGTTATCCGTCTTTTCTTTGGCACATTCGGGCGGATTGGGTAGCATTTTTTGCGATAAAATTTTTTACTTCCAAATGCCAAATCTCCAAAAGAATTTTTTTTTTTATTTTTTTTTTATCTCTTTTTATTTTTTGTTTCATTTTTTATTTATTTATTCTTTCTCGCTTTTTCTCTACTTCACTTTTTCCACTTCAACGCTGAATAATTTACCACCGTGAGGGCAACAAACGTGGATTTAGTAAGGTGTTGCTGCTTCGCAATGAAACTCATAAATCACCCCGTGTACACGTATAGGTAACATCAAGATATAAATATACTCTGCAGAGCGTATCCGGTGGCCAAACGCATTTGTCTTATTCCGTCCAATAAACGTCCGCGGGGACGTTGAGTCCTTTTGACGAGCCGGAAGAGCCGGAAAATCGTTGATAAGACGAACGAAGCTCGTGAAATTCGCGGGAAATTTTCACTTACTGCACACGAGCGATGCCGGATTGTCGTGCGAATATCTACGCGTCATATTTCACAGTAGGAAATATTCCTCTTATATGCATTCGAAATATTGCAATTTCAAAAAATTTACATTCACGTTCTGTCGTCATTAGAAGGAATTTCAATGAACGTTAACAATAAGTTTTGCGCTGACGCGACTTAAGAATAAGTTTTGTAACGACATACTTTAACGAACGCCAGACGTGAAAAATTCTGAGGGTTGTAAATGGTGGCGATTTATTTGGTTTTTTTTTTTCAACGGTGATATAACGATGCGTTATTATACCTACGGGCCGTCCACGAGTAACAACCAGAAGTTCCCTGCTTTCATTGCATGACAATATAATTCAGAGAATATCCTGGGTTTATTATCTCGTTTATTTTATTCTTCATTTCACATATACTGCGTTTTTTATTTGTTATTTGTTTGTTTCATTACACTTATTTTTTACTTCACATTTTACATTTTCTTTTATTCCCATACGTTGTAAACCAGAGAAGAACGGTATATAGGTATATACTAAAAGCTTCGATACAAGCTGGCGCTGTAAGGTGGGAAAGCTGCATGTTTATCGTGCTCGTTTAAAACTTTGTCGTTTTAACTTTTCCGAAGTACTCACCGTGCCATGAATCTTCTGCAAAGTTGGCATTTCACTCCTGAGCACCTTGCACTGCATTCTGCAGTCTGCGGACACCAAAAACCGCCCACCTGCTCTGTTTATGCAGTTCTTCGGAAGAGAGCTTGAATTGATGCAAGCTCACGAACACGCCAGTTACAGCCCTGCGCGCAATACTCGCATCTCCTTCTCCTCGAGTCGTGAAATATCAAGTAAAGGTCAGAGAATATCGGCTTCTATTGAGCAGGAGAGACCTTTAATGTAGACGCAGGTAGCTGCTGGTGCGGAAAATAGAAAGTACAGAAAAAACTGAATTCAAAATAGTAATACATTATCCGTGAAATACGTCGGTTCATTCAAATCACTTTCCCGCTTCGAAAATTGATTAGCAATCTAACTAAGCCGATCCCTCGACGATGCACGACCTCCTCTTGAAGACGCGAAACTTTACCCGGCTTGTAAAGCTCTCGTGCATGGGTTGGAGGTTGAGGCTTGCGTGCTAAAACGAATTTGCCCTTTTGAAGCGGCAAGGCTGAAATACCACGTAAGGAAACCGACCGTGACTGCTGCAATTACACGCAGAATTTGTAAACTCGAGGCGATGAATCTCTCGAGTGGATTTTGTTGTTGCGCGGAAAGGTTAACGATTGGAAACTTTTTCGATTCAGTATTCAAATCTTGGAGAAAGTTGCGTGATTTGTTCGTTTCTTTTTTCCAATATTCCTACCGTGCTGGGTTATTCAAGAAAGTGAAAATTTCCGTAACTTTATAATAAGTGGGTTCCGTATATATATTTACACAATTGGTGTCAATTGAAAGATTGCGCGAAGGAAAAACTTCGACCAACGCACGTTATTGTCGGGTTAAATATGGGCATAACGTTTTCTGATTTTGGCAGACACCCAAAGTTCACAGATTTTCGTAACGATACTTTGGCTTGGCAACTTCATCGGTAAATCCTCATAATTCTGACTTCACCGAAGGTTTCGCAATACGAAACCTCAAATTATCGCGATTTATTAAGCATCGATTGACTTCTTTTTCACTTTGTTACAGACTCCAACGGCGGCGGCAGGGGCGGCGTTCGTGGCGGGGGCGGCGGAGGCGGGGACGGGGGCGAGAGAAGGATGGTGGACATCACAAGGGACAAGCCAATTAAAGTTTCAGTCAGAGTTCAAGTCCCCGTCAGGGATCATCCAAAGGTGAGTTTCGTACCTCGTCCCAATTCCCATCTTCCCACCGTTCCATGCCCAGCTGTTGTTTCATTTGCTTCTTCCACCCCCGATCCGTAAATATTTATTACACGAAAATTCGTCGAATGAAAGTCACTTCGAATCGTTGCTGGTGTCGTTAACTACGTATTTTGCTTCGAAAGCTCTCCCAGCGCACTTGTGGGAGGGGAAATCGGTCCCTCAGAACGTCGAAGAGCGGTGTCGGAATGGCGCACGTGTTAAACGAACCAAACTACGCTCCCCGAAAGCAATCTTCTAATGAAATGGATCTCATGAATTCTCCTCCGGGTTATTTCTCGAAACATATGCGGATTCTACAACACGCGGTCGGGCAAACCTCTCTACGATCAATCAATTCCAACGCAGAGAGCAGAGATACAGTATAAACTGGCGTCAACGGCTTGGTATTTCGATGCCGGCTCTTGCGCTTCGGTAGACACACGTATTTACGTGCTTATAAGCATGTAGACCATTCATATATAACGCGATGAGCAGAGCTAAAGCTGCTTAATAACTCGCTCGGATAACCACAAATGCAGCTGTATACTTATATACTATATTGCATCAGTTTTCCACGTCGATGTGGAGACTACTGATAGATTTTTGAGATTTTTCATCGCTTTCTCAAGCACGCCATACCCAGGGTTGAATTATTAAGTCGGTTCATTTGGAGTCTTGGTACAGTTATGATCCCCTTCAATTATTTTTCGGATTGTTTGATAAACCTTTTTCTCTTGTAATGAACTACCTTTAAACCTCTTGAGTTTCTTTCAAATCATCGTCTGCTGAGTTTAAATCTCTGTACGTTTGAGTCGTTAATGGGGTTGAACATCAGTAATCTCTTCGCTATTTTTGAGGAGCACAAACTTTTGTCTTACGATCAGAAGTAATTTCTGGAAGCCCTTTTCCAATAATTGTAAACTCGAGAACTCCGTAAATGGGACCAAGTTATCGAAGTATCGATGTCTGAAGACGTCAAGCACAATAATTCCCAAGAGGTACAGCAACTTTTTAACGCTTAAATAATACGACAGTAGGTTAAAGATAATGCTTGGATTGTTCGACATGGTTCTGCTAATATTATCTGCATACTCAAAGGTATCGCCGGAAGCCAGTCGAAGTGAAGTCAGGGGATAAGAAGTTGTGACCACTTTTGGATAAGGCAACCCGTTACTCCAGACCTTTTACCAAAGGCGCCAACTTTCAACTTGATAAATGGTTGCGTATAATGTTACAAGTTTGGAATATCTTCTCTCTTGTCGAGGAACAAGTATGCGTTATAAGAATTCTAATAGACAAGAAGTGAAGTTCGGTTGAAGTTAATTTCTTATTATGTTCGTTTTTAGTCATTGGAAAATAAATTATAAGTAAATTATAAACCCCGACCAAATTACTGCTTGCCGATGGTCAAGTTTCACTCTTGAAACGTGTGACTTTGAAAGAGTAGAAAATACTCGGGTCGTTGAAATATTTGAAAAAGTGAAGTTGTTGAAGAATTAGAAAGTTTCATAACGCAGTTGTCGCAATAAAATGGCGCGAGCGATGTTCTACGGTTTTCCTTTGAGTTATTTTGAATTCAATTATCTCTGTTAGTTTGTTTGTTAACGCAGTCATAACGAGAGCGTAGTTGATTAAGGTCGTGGAGTGAAGTAGAAGACGAGAGAGAGAGAGAGAGGGAGGAAAAAAAACAAGTTAGGTAGGACACGGAGTCAGGCTTTGAGATGAAACCAGCTCATGGCAGGAGGTAAAGAGCCGGAGTGGAACGCTTCCCGCACTGTGCAACAAATAAGAATGAGTTAATTAAGATGCGAGTTGCTGGGTCAGCCCCTTGGCGTCGAGCAACTTGGTCTGGGAAGCATTCCCGAAGTAGACTGAGAGGAATGAGCGCAACTACCGGTACGGAAGGGTAGAGAGTGCAGATAGTCAGAACGGGAGTGCGAGAGAGAGAGAGAGAGAAGCAGACAACGAGGGGATGGATCAATCCGTCTTCTCCAACCTCGCGGGCATCATGGTCGGACCTTCGGTAGTAATAGCTTCGCCTCGTCTCGGGGAAACACCACGGCGAGGAAAATTGGGCGAATAGTAATGCCTACCGTCGGATGAATGTTGCACAGCAGGAACGAGCTGAAATGCTGAGCCAAGGTCTTTATGGTCGTTGAAAGTTGATTCACCTCTGTGCAATTGGCGAGAAAACACGTCGCCGTCTTCATTCCAGTCTCTTGATTTTCAACCCAACGTCACCGAGGCCATCTCCCCCCTGTCTCTGCATCTCAGCATTCGGCAAACTTGTGATTTCCTCGAAACCATGATGAGGCGTCAATGGACTGAGGGTAAAGAGTGCCCCGGAAGCGTATAAGGTGCCAAGACAGATTGGGCCGTTTATATGGTCTCTCCCCTAACCAAATATCACTTAGATTTCCCAGGGAAGTTGCGGGGTCGTTTGACGCCTCCGTTAAACAGGGCGACGCATTATCCGGGTCGTTAAGTGGCGATAGAACCGTGGTTCCTTAGCGCGACACTTAGACTCCGCGCCGAGTCTGACGGAGGTCGAAGGCTACTGGTCTCAAGGGAGGAGGAGCCATGGACCCGTCAAGATTAAGAGAGCTGGAGTCATCCTGGTTTCAGGATACGACAGGACGAGGAGCCTTACCTTGGCGGCGAAATTTCGGACGGTTAAATTGAATTTCGAGAAATTGAAGAACACATAAATTCAATCGCCTAACTTGGCACCGTCGATAAATCAAATTTTCTCAAGATGCTCAATTCAGTTACGGCACAACAATATCAGAGGGTCATGGAACTTCTGGTAAACTTGGCACGAGTTGTTTGCTGATTCCAATATCTCTCTCTCTCTCTGTCTCTCTTTATTATATTTTTATTTTATTCATGAGACAATTTCTTTCTCACTACTTATATTGTACTTGTTTACTCCATTACTATTTCGTTTTTCGCTTCGCATTTTACTCTCTGTTCTACATGTGTGTACTCTACTCGCTGTCCAACCTCTCTGGACATTATTATATATATATATATATATATATATATATATATATATATATATATATATATATATTCTATTCCATTCCATTCTCTCTCGCGCTCTTTCGATGGACTTATATACGATATGGTAGTTAATCTCACTGGTGTCTAATAAAAATTTTCTTCGTTGCTCAAATCTCCGTGTGTTAAAACAGATCTATCACTATTCTTAATAGGTATCTCCATTCTTGGGCTCTGAGGAATTCAGGTTGTCCGCTAGTTCCCCTTTGACAAATGAAACGCGTCAACTTGAAGAAATTCCCCTGACTTCCAAGAGTTGGTGTCTAAGGTGTCTTGGAGCCGATAGTACCGGGATATTTAGCCTAACTGAACTCAACGCGTTCAAATTCACGGTTTCACTTTCAAATAAAACTTTGCGAATCACTCCGTAATCGACTCTCACTACGGCGAGTCGTTGTTCAAAGTACATTCCAGGCATTCCGAAGATCAGGGGCCACTCGCCTTCGTTCTCTTTGATCAGGCTCCAGCCATAGAAAACTCTGCATTCCTCTCGGTACTCAAGTCGAGAGTTGGAAGCAATTCCATTAGCGTCTCATTCAGCCTCATTCCGACTTACCGCATAAATTATCTCATTTGACGATCGTCAGATCTCGATGTAAGGTTTGCGACAGCCTCGACGAGACTTACGATTGGGTAAATGCCCGCTTCGTCATCCGATACTTATGCCTTTCGGGAATCAAAATTTACCCAAGTCTCCGGAGAACAACAGCTGAGGCACTGGAAGCAAAAGGATGTATGCATGAGGGGGAGGGAGGATGGGGGTGGCACCACGGTGTTGCTCCGCGAATATATCGACCCTTCGAGAAAGCAACTGATATGGGTTCGACGTGGATGGATCGCTTGCATTCAAAATTTAGATACACCAGCCCATTCCGTTTGCTACTCCTGGCGGCACAAGTCCTGGGGGATTCGTTCGACGTGCGACTCCCCTGCCCTCGTAACCGCGGTGAAGGGAGAAATCATTTGCTCCTACGGATCCCGCGGGATATATTATACCCAAAAGTGTGCCACTTGCCGCAATATGCACCCGCGATAACTAAACCTGGCTGCATAAGCAGTCGTTTTCGAAACGAATTCTGGGTCAACCGTACTTTCGTAGAGAAATTACATTGTTTGCGCGGAAGCAAAATACATGGACGCCATTTATTCTTCGTTTGTTTTCGCAATTTCATTCCAAAAAGATGGAGGGTAGAGAGAGAGAGAGAGAGAAGGAGAGGGGGGCTTGACAAAGCGCAGCACAGTCATTCTGATTTCCTTCTTGTCGCATTTGGAAAGGGTAAACATGAGTGAACCCCGTTTTCGTTGTGGTATGAGAAACCGTACCGTCGTCGAATTATCAAATTCATTAGTAGTAGAGTATTGTCTGTAAGTTATGGTTTGCGAAGTTGGTTGTTACAGATTAACGGTTGAGAAGGTAAAGTGAATTGGAACGTCACGTAGTATGTCTTGTCCTTTGAAACAAGAAGGAACAAGGGATGTAACAATTTGATGAAAGCTGCTTACCCAATTTGACATGATTTGAATTGAAATTTCCTGAGTAACCATCTGTCAGAACTTTGTTATTCCTTTTCTCACTCCAAGAAGCAGACCGCGAATTCTATTCCTCGAAGCACACATTCTATTCCTTCCAAACACAACACAGCTATGCCGCCATATATCAGGTTTCTCAGGTTACCTGCTGCACCATGGAATTGTGAGAGTCCAATTTGATGATTCAACGAATGAAAACTTGAACTCACTGCCGACGAAGTTGATACGCGGATTACCCGCGAAAATCCTGGCGTTGTTTGATATCGTGGATTTTATGAGGAAATTGACATTCAGAAACCCAGAGGAATAATTCAGTGGGTTCGAGTGCGAGGCTTTTATGGTGATCTCAGGAAAAGGTGCTCATCGAAGCATGCCAATCCTTATCCTCGCCGTTTGCAACGGCGCAGTATCACCCAGGCGAAAGACCGTGCACGGTGTGATGGAAGGTGGATCTAAACCCCATAAACCAGCGCTGGAGAATTCAAGGAAATGCACTTCCGAACAGAATATACACCTCGCTATAAATTGTCACGCGAGAATAAGAAGAAGGGCTGCTATGCAGCAGCGCGCTTACTTCGAAACTGCCGAGTGCCAACACCGAGGATTCTTCTACCTCTGAGCCTTTAATCATGCATGAAGAGGGCTGAAGCTGCTCAATTATTGTTCTATAGTCTAACTACGCTTCCTGGAGTTAAGGCAATTAAAAGTAGCCCGGAAACACTGCACATTTCTGCATCTTAAACTGCTAGTGACATGGAAGTCTATGTGCTTGAGATTTAGGGCTGAAGAAACGACTGTAAGAACCTTGCAAACTCGAAACTTTACATGCATTTCGAGTAGCCTGTAGCAGACTGGTTTTGCCACCGTTTTAGAAAGACTAAGTGTCAAGCGGGCTGTTACTACCGCTGACAGTGTGAATTATTACTAGTATGACAGTCACTCTGAAGGTACTGTTGGAATGGTTCCTTTACGAGGCCATGATGTTGGTTTACGGACACTGTCAAGTTCTCTGGATTATCTCCATTTGAGTTTTCTACACGTAATATGCAATCAACGATCCAAGAAGACCTTGAATATAATATATCAGCGAGTAAAGGGTACTGCGGAGCAAATAATTTGCAGTGTAACTGCCGACACCAAGACTAAAGTAGTTTAAACAGCACGTGAGCTGAACTCTCGTTCAGTGAATTGGGCACACGCTTTTCATTTATGTCTCTCCGTCAAGTACCCGCAAAAGATTTGAAGTTCCTGCATATGCAGCCTGTTAAAATTGAGCACCACCTTCAAACTTCACCTGGTTTCGTATTTCGAATGCAAAATTTGACGTAACGGAGGGTGAGTCAAAGCGAAAGGCTCATACAGTTTGAGATCTGAAAGATATTTGCAAGAAACTTGGACTCCATGATCGTTACGAGCGAGTAGTAATTTAGCAGACCTTAACAAGGGTTGTTTAACGGGGTTGGTTCGCTTCACAGGCATTACACTTTATCGCAGGTGTGCCATAAGCCTTGACTGCAGCCCATGACCATCGTTGTTACCAGACAAAGTATACACATGCAGCGTAAAGTTTTACGGTAAAGGGACCTATCGGCACGTTTCTGCGACACTGAGAATTCCTGGAAAGCCTATCGTTATAGCCACCGACTACCATACACCTTCCGCCCATTAACGCCTTCCTGCAGGAACTGCCTTCTCTCACCCTGCATGTTTTACTTAGTTGCCTGTGGAACCTCGCCCAGTCGGGTGACTTTACCTCCTATTTACCGTGAAGGTAAAATATCCTGATCGAGTCACGTCCGGAGACACGTTTAGCTACCTCTGATGCCACGCCGTCATGGGCGACGAAGAGATACTAAAATCTAGAAACTGGAGCGGCCTTCAGGGCGAGCAGAACTCATAGAGATGATTTCATGCGGGTCTATGGCTGAAAAAGGACCGAACTGAAAAGAGGAAACAAATTTCCTTATCAGTCTCGAAGGGATATATATATATATAATATACTCTTTGGAATTCAACCTGCCTCGTATCTGTTTTACCTTTTATGGAAGTGGGACGAAGGGTTGTTCAGTTTGTTACACCGTGTAGCGAACGAATCCGATAGCTGAGCTTTTTTCACCCATTCGTACGTGCGAATACTAAATTGTAATATGTGTAGTGAAACAGCGATACCAGCTGTTGTACGAACCATGACTTATTATCAGCGATTATCACCCCGCTGACAAACAGCTGCATCCCTCAATGATCAACGTTTGTATCTCCTGTCGTTTCGCGATTATCATGCGAACCGAATCGGTTCTCTTTAAATTTGGACGTACCTGTCATTCTAACGAACTGATTAATATTCAAACAATCGTTCGAATACTGAATAACGGATAACAACACAGGTATTTGTCTAGTCATATTTATAACAGCGTACATTAATTGTTGGCGTAATTTGCATCGAGTAGCGTAACCAATACGGTTTATTCAACCAGGAGGAAAATTTATGTTGCTGCATATAGATACATACCCAAATATATATTATATTTCATAATAAATTAACAAACGGGGGTGTATTGTGGCCTAGCTAACTGCTTGACGTTTATTTAATGCAAACGTTATCTGATATCCGCAACTGTTGATACAGTTAAAACAATCCAGTTCGTCCAATCAAAGTCGAACATTGCATGTTATAACAAAGCAAATCGCATATCAGACTGAATTTGAAAGGTGAACTTGGAGTTGTGATCGATTTCTCAAGGTATTACAATCACAAAATAAAGCGATAGCGATATCTCATACATATTTCTAGCTAATTTATACTCGTGTATTTCACTATTATTACTTTGTAAAGTAATTTGGACAATTGCACGTGTTTAAAGTAAGAAAATGTCTACCAACGAAAGTCTGACGCGTTGAAAATATAGAAAGAAACGTGAAACGTATCTTCCTACCAAAACTCGGTTTATTAAAAAGTAAGAAGGGAAAAAATAACTTCTTTTGCGAGAGTGCCAACTTTTTCTCGTCTTTCACCGACTATTTGCATAGCCAGGAGTAAATGCTGACGTGGCAGAGCTGGCGCTGTGTATGAGCTGCTTATTAGCGAGCCCATTATGCAATCTCCTCTCTTAAGGTTGAGCCAGGGTTTCACTTTATCCCAGACTGGGTTTCGACGACGAAGAAGATTGCCCGGCGCTCTGCGCGGAGTTAACGCGACGGTGTATAAAATCGCATTCAGAACAAGGTTATACACCCTGCTCAAGAAAACAATTTTTCTCGTTCCTCGAAGGCGGCCTTCTTCGATTTGAAGCCGGAGTTTCTGAAAAGTTTGCAATTTTGTGCAAACCACCGCGTCTCGCGAAGTGAAATTTTCAGGCGACTGGATTTGGCCTAATTTGATCCATTCCGACGAAGCTCATGCTCGTGGTCGATCAACTGTCGCGTGAATGGGCAGCGCAAGCTTCGAGCTCGATTAACCTCAGAGACGGAATATGCAAATCATCGCGCCACGTGGACGAAAGACCCAATCTGCAACGCTCGGGATGAAATTGAGATTCGGTGACGGGATACTGATTGTCTGCGTAATTCGACACTGTTCGCGTTTTGATTCAAAATTTAAAAAAAATATCAGCTTATCCGCCCGGCTAATCACCCGAATCGTTGAACCAAAATCACGGTTTCAACGTTGATCTTTGAAAATCGCACAGAGTTTAGGTAACCGTGAACTCATAAAGCGAGTTCGGGTGGTTCCTCCCTCCTCGGCAATTAGACAAAGTTCGGGGGGGGGGGGGGGGAGCTCCGGCGATCGAACCCCTCAGACAATGAAAATATAATATTACACCTTGATTAAAACAAAGTTTGCGATAGCCTGCACCATCTTGCCTATATCGCCGCCCTTCCCTTTACCGCCGGCATGCCTATTGCAGGAAGGGCTTAAAGTGGATCGTATTACTCCACCTCAGATTCAGAGGCTACCGTCTGCCGGCACCGCCCGTTATACCAACTTCATACCCACACGAGTTTCAGAGGGTGGGCAGGGGGGTGCAGGGCATCCAGAGACCGGAACGGAAGCGCAGATCCGTTTAATTAGAGCTGCCCGTGGTAGGTGCTGCGCTATAAGCATTACGCGATGTGTCATACAGAAACGCCTTGGCACTGCCGCTGCTGATTTGTGGCTCAAGTTACCCTTGGGGAAAGTTTGCCTGTAGGATTTTACTCACGTGTATAAGTAGATACTCGTATGTTACGTGCAGGGCGCCAGTATTAAGATGTGTACACTGTATGCTGTTCCAGAACAGAATTTTAAGGAAAATGTTAGCGCTGCTTGTGGATCTTTCAGGAATTTATGGTTTGAGGGTTTATGTGTGTTGAGGAAAATTTGAGGATCGTAATTGAAAAACTTTGTTGGTTAATATAGGACTTGACTCTTGGGTCGAAATATTCTTTGAGTCAAGAATTATTAAATCATTGGATTACACTTGCTCTATAGATGTGAAAATGCGGAATTTTCAAATTTGTTCATTTTTTTAATCAGTAGTACCTGCGTTTACAACCAATCGATGGGCGTGAAAACTGTCGTGTCCCGTTTAATTTGAACTTCCGGTTCTTCCAAAAATAAATCGATATTCAATTTTTTACCGACAAGCCTAAAGTTTTTCTTCCTTATTGCTTTCTCTAAACAAACGTGTCATGTTTTTTCCGATTCATATATTTATTTTTAAAAAATTGAATACATTTTTTACTTTTCAGAATGTTTTTTCTTTTGTTTACCTTCTCTTTTTACTTTTTATTTGGCTGCCAAATTTTTTCAGTTTTGGATTTTTCATTTGGCCTTTTTATGGTGACATTGGTTTGGGATTTTTCATGTTGATGAAAAGTAGTGCAGAAAAGCTATTTTCCTGGCTTGTTTTTTACTATAATTAAATTATTACCTTTTGATATCAGCTACCTTTATTTTTATACTTATATATACAAGCATAGGATTGAGTTTAGTATATATATAGTCCCTCAAAGCTAGCCGCGATGCATTTTTAATTCACATCGGAGTTGCAACTCGAGTCTTCTGCAGCGAAAAGCACCGGACGGATCTGGGAATAATTGCGTTTGCCTGCTGAATCATAAGTTTTAACCAAACCTGTGAGCGAACGAGATTTGTAAATTACAACTGTGCCGCATTGAGCTCAAGGGGCAACGGAGTAGTTTATAGTTATATGACTAGCAATATTGAGTCGTACAGCATGCGCAAAAAAAGACAAAAAAAAATCCAATTTATACCATAATTCTTACGATTACGTCTGTTGCAGTTCAACTTCGTGGGAAAACTCTTGGGGCCTAAGGGAAATTCTCTGAAGCGACTACAGGAAGACACGATGTGTAAAATGGCTGTTTTGGGACGCGGTTCGATGAAGGACAGACAAAAGGTGAGAGCCATTCATTGTCAAAAGTACATCCCCAAGCAGTAGAGTAGACACTTTGCATTTGTCAGCGAGAATTCGCTGGGTTATCTTTCGCTTCTGTTCGACCGTGAAAAGAAGAGGATGATCAAAAAAAAAAAAAAAACAGAACAAGGAAAAAAATGCGTGACCGCGTGAATGTAGAAGCAGCTTTTTTCCACTTCTGAATATTCTTAACGGCAGAAAGCTCGTGCGAATGAAAGCTTCTTAATATCTGCCAATTTTTCTCCCGTGAGGGTTGACAGATCTCTTACCCCATAACGTGTGCACTTTTTTTTAACTCTTATGAAAAATCACGCGATATGTCGTGACGCGTGAAACGAAATTTTCACGAAACACGCGTTTTCGGGTGCGAAACGAATCGCTGGTGGTACCAGACCTTCGAACATTGTTCGCGTAACAACCCCACCCCAGTACAAACCTGTATGTATACCATGTTCGCTAGAAACTGCAATTAGCAATCTGGGATTGGAAGTTACAAAGCGAACGGGGCGATTCCCGGGGCGCGAGATGTACCTGCTCTGCGGTAACAGCCCATCTTCCCTCGGAGCTAATAAATAACCGACCAATGTCCTGCAGGCTGTAGAGGCAAAGCAATCGTTCCAGCGTGTCGCGACACCGCTGTGAACAAGCATCGCAAATACTTGCACGAATACAGCTGCATACAGTGTACCTACGTGCAACGCGTGCATACATATGACTGGAATGGAGATGCAGTTCCGTCTTTGGGAATCCTGCGAACCGAATTACTGCAGTTAATCGCTGACTGCACTAGATTGTTGCGATCCTTCGGTGAAATTGCGCGGGAACTCGGTGTCGTCGATTTAGATCAATGCTTTTACCTTGTTTGATTTCAAGCTGCAATTCGAAGGCGTCGAACAACGACGTTTCTTGAATTTAAATAATGCACCTGCAAATTCACTCCTCCGACGGTGCAGGGAATTCACGTAAAGCCTTGCACAAGGTGCAGGAGAGCCTGATCTGAATTAACGATAATCCTGATCGACGGCCGTTGCGGATTTTGCGATATAACTCCTGATTCACGAGAGAGGAGTGGATTACTGCACCCTCTGGCTCGATAACTCAGACATCGCGATGCTCGAGCGTAATGAATTGTGGAAAAGTTGGCCGGGTGTAATGTAATTTTGGTAACTTCATAACGCGCTTTGATGCCGCTGAAAATTTTTACCAGTATATATCCTCGCCCAACATGGCGGAGCCGAGTTGCGTTTCCAACGTTTTCACAAGGGAAATTCGAAAAGTTTAAGAGTGAACGAGAGATCCGGACCCAAGAGTAGCCGCGCCTTTATTGCGCAGACTGAAAGATGTAGCGAAACCATTCAATTTGCGGATAAATTACGCTCCAATAAACGCCATGGAGCATATAAGAGACGATATTTATCACCGGACTTTTTGAGACACGTTTCCTTTGAGAAGGTAAAGAAAGTTTTCTTTGCCAGTTTCCGAGTTCATAAAGAAAATCGACTGACGGGGTTGAACTTGGGACTAATTGGGTGCAATATACACACGTCGTTGATCGATTTCACCATTCATTGGTTATAAACCTACCCGGCATTCGATGCGAAGAACGGAAGTAGGTACCCGCGCTGGAAATACGTTCGCATTCCGGGTCGATACTTTTTAATCCAAGCGATGGAATCGGCATTTAATTAGCACGAGTCGCTCGTGTTTCCATGACGACGAACTAATAATGCGTTATTATCGAGAGCAACGTTGTACGTTACGTCAGTTTAGGTTTCCTTGTATTGTGGAAACGCCTCCAGGTGCGCATTGTGCAATCCTTGCATGGAACTTGTGCATTGTGCTCTAGCACCTCATCATCGGATCATCGAACCATGGTAGAACACCCGAAGGAGAATATCGACGAGACGAGGGAAGAGCCGGGTGAAAAATTGCGAGATATACGAAACGAACACCGTTGGCTTACATCTCTGGTACTTGGTACACACGCTTCATTATTCACGCGTACGATCAGGTCTTAAATTGAGCCCAGTTGACGGAGAGTTGTAGAATTTTTTTCAGCTTTTTACCATGTATATAATTCACAGCTGCTTGCATTCTTAATTTTTTTTTTATCGTTTTTAATCGAGGTTAGACTGACGAGCTTTGTCGAGAAAAATATCCCCCTTTTTTTATCTTCTTCCATCTTTTTCGATGCGTTGTTTTTTTTTTTTTGTCTTTTAGTTGAGCTGCTCTCGTTTTCTAGAGAATTTAGCGATGGGTAAAAGCTTTCGTCAATCTGCCTGTTCGCGGACGATTAATTGGGGAAAAGCTACCTTCCCCCTATACATTCACAATTACTTAAAAACTGAAGGAAGAAAAAAAAAATTAATTCCGTATCGTAAAAACTTTTCCTGTCCATTTCACCGTTGAACTAGTTTTATTTAACGATATTATTCTTCCGCTACGTCGACATTCTTCTGAAACTGAGAATCTGAATTGATATAGTCCTACGGTTCATTAGTTGTACGACCATTATGCTTCTCGAGCAATAAACATTTTTATTCCCCATCTTTTGTATGTATATGTTATTCAGGCAGAATATTTATTCAAATTTCAGTTCAGCGGTCGCGTTACTTTTCAAACGTTGGATTATGGGAAAACAAAAACGAATTGCGTCCCAGCAGAAGCTTTTTTCAAGTCAAGGATTGTACCGTATTCCAGTCTTAGCAATATTAAGCTGTGCCGAAGTTGCAAGCTGCTCGTAACTCTAAACTCAACTGTGTTCGAAAAATTATCCATTTAAGATACCTGAAGCGTATAATATTTCACGCTATTCAGAGTTAGCCGGTGAAGTGAAGAAAAAGTTGCAAACTATTAAATAGAATTACAATAATGAACCGGGTAAAGAATAGTTGAACACTCAGGAAAAATTATTACACCCAAGCACCAGCAGAACTTTTCGAACTTAAAACGCGCGCAGAGTGACAAGGAAACGAGGCGGAAATCGGCTTACATCATTATGAAAGGTGTATATTCGTGATCTGCTTTAACGTCGCTAGTGAATTGCCGCGGCAAAGATATAAAATCGTTAAGATCCCCTGATTTTAATTAAAATATCGCACTTGCACTTGTGTTCTCGCGAACTTTTCCAGGTACGTAAGTACAAACTAATCGTTTCTTCGGTAAACCTTACAAACTTTCTCGACGATATTGCTACACAATATTTCCCTTCACCTTCCCTAGGTTCCCCCTTTCTTCTGCACTACTTCTCGAGGAGGTCAGAAAGAAATTTCTCAAGACAAGTGTTCCCTTGACTAAAGTTTATAGCTTTTTCTGCTACGTTCGACTTGCTTATTTCCATTCTATTTTTCATCAGTTTTATTGCTTGATCATCGGTACAAGGCTGCAATACTTCCAATGTGAATGAATTCGCAAGTATAATACGGGAAGCACAGAAACGCGTGATGGTTTATCATTCTTGTATTGATGCAAACATATGCGATATTGCTTCCCAAAGTGCGAGGGCACCAGGATCTAATTATCTAACCCCTTGAGTTAGCTATAATTTGAAACACCGCAGCAGCAGCAGCAGCAGCAGCAGCAGTTCGTAATCTACTAAATTGAACGTAACGTTATTCACACAACTTTAGATCCAGGTCAATCCCCTCGACAGCTTTCGCGCTCTACACGTACTAGAAGACAATTGAATTTTGGTGAAAAAGCTCAGAGTTCGTAATTTTTTTCGTTAGTATTTTTCCCTTCAAAATTTAAAAAAAAAGAAGATTAATAATTGTAGAGGTTCTTCGAGTGTTGATCAAAAATATATTTTCAAATTAAAAAACGACGTTTTGATCGCGCCCTGCCGACCATCTCTAGGCTATAAACTAAAACAAAATGCTTAACATTTGCTTATGTCATGTCATGTTTTTTGACACGACAGTATGAACAGTTAAATATGAACATGGTGTGATAAAACACATGATCCTTAAAATTATAGATTCGGGCAAAAACATTTTGTGACTTTTGAGTTTAAATTATAATTTACATGTATAGAAGAAACCGCAAATGTAATATAAGACTCTAAATTATCGCAAAAAGGAGAGATGGATATGGATTACTTACAAAATTTTAACAACCTTTAGGCTTAGATGTTGTTGTCACGCCATCATTGAAAGAAATGATTAAAAATCAAGAAATATCAGATTTTCAGCCGGTCATGTGATCAGTTGATAGAACTATGTAAGTCAAGTTATAAACGCCAAAATTTTAAACATGACTAAGATATTGGATCTCAGTTCGTCTATTTATCGTGTGAGAATTTTTGGTGATATGTACCATCTCTTTGATATTTCTTTTAAACCAGTTGGGGCTTAAAATTTTTCGAAGCACGGGTCAATGTCACGGTTCCGATTGAATTGAGTAAAGTGATAAAATGTACGGAACTTCTTTGTGCTCGTATCTTCGCAGCCTCTTATTTCCCATCCATTCATATCTCTCGTATCGTTTCCCTCGGTAAAAGGCACGCGTAACCGGCATGTGGAAGAACCTCTTAAAATTTTTTTTTCTTCGTTTTTTTTTTTTTCTTTCTCTTATCTATTTTGTTTTACTTTGACGGGAAAAATGTATATTTTCATATTTCGCGAGCAGCCGGGCGAACTCGCTTCAATCAAATCACAAGGGAGAAGAATTCATACCGATTATAAAAATGGAAAACCGATGCGCCTTGTTGCAAATTTCGAGGAAATTGACGTTTCAAACAGGATCTGGAATTTTGCATCCAGCCCTCCTTTCTCAACAAATTCAATTCCTCTTCCGAGATATGGTGCAGCGCTACTCTGACGGCTAGGAAAACTCGCCCCTGGAGACAACACGTGCATTTCAAAATTTTTACAGAAAATTGCATGCTCGGTACTCGTGGCGAGTTTGTTACGTTGTGAAAAAACAACAAGAAAAACAAACCACTAAATAAAATTCGAAACCTTGGCGCATAATGCGATCCGGAAATCTCTGCCAACATCATCATCATCATCATCATTATCAATCCGAAGTCAAGCTTGACGAACCGCTTTATCCTCAACAACTCCCCCTGATTTTTTTCTGCGAAAACCGAGCAGCCCGCGTTTCTTCATGACATGCGGAAGGGTGCAGATATGAAAAAAGTGGTATCGTAATCCGAACCCTACAGGTTGTTCACCGGCGCGTAGAATTGGGATAAAATTTTAACTCTTTCATCAGACATCTCTTTAATCATGGTAACAATGCATGTTTGAAATTGTATCATCGTGAGATTAACAACGTCTACATCGACTTGGTCACAAATTTTTCAGCGCATGCTTGAGATCGATTGCAGTGAGTTGAAAACGCGGGTCTTTATTTCATCGTAGAGAACGTCGGTCCGGGTTGCGAACAACGAAGCGTGTCCACGGATGTCGCAACTCGTCAGCTGGTTCAAAGCATCGTTTTGCAAATCGTCCAGAAACGCTGGATCACTCGGGGTTAAAAGTTCCTCTTTAACGGTGGACAGGATCCGTTCGTTGGCCTGGAAAACGCCGTTTGGAGACATCGAATCTATTCGTTAATATAAAAGCAAACGAGTGTTGTCGATATTGGATTAACGCTGATTGCATATTCTGTATAATTAAGGTAATAATTGTGCAACGAACGAGGTGAATTTATTATTAACAAACTCGTTACAATTATTCAACCGGATTATCATTAGCACTGAATGTGTAATCAGGCACTATTGTCGGATCTAGAATAACGCTGGCTATATCGATATTCTACAAAATATTGCTAAACTGTTGTTTTCTCTTTGTTTTAAAAAACATTTTCAGAATATCCAATCAACTCGCTGCCAAATATTTCTACCGAAGCTATCAGAATTGTACACCCCAATTTTTCATCCCAATCTCACTCATTGTCATCCAAATTGTTACCTGATTAACGCAAAGCGCGATCACGATCGCAATCCGAAGCGCCATTTCGGTCTTCTCGTATTCAGCGACGCACGTCCTTGCCAGGATCTGATCGGAGTTAATCCTGGATAGTATTGATTCAATCAAGGAATACGTCTCGTCCAATTGTCTTCCGATTGATTCTACCGTGTCGCTGACGCAGGAATTGGCCTTCGCCAGAATGTCGGCTGCGACCGACTCCACGGAAATGCTTCGCGATCTGCACTCGTTTATAATCAAATCGCTGCCGCTGACGTCGAGGCGGCCGATCCTCGCCTGGAACTAGAAAATTTTTATGTGTTAAGGTACCAGTGAATTCGAACGGGATCTGAAATTGGCTGAAAATTGTGAGGAAAGGCTGGATTGATTTGAAGTCGAAACTGAATGAATCGACACGTTGTGTTTTTGTTCTTCCAAATTCAAAATTCGATACTTTTATCTTGACGACGTTACAAGATAGTCGGACATTGAGAATTCGTGTATACTGAAAATTTAAGAAATAAATATAACGAAATCATGAACAGGAAATCAGATATTGAGTTTTCATTTCGAAATTTCTTTGAAATAGTTGTAAAACAAGTAGATTCGTTCGATAGGGTATAGTTTTACCTTGTTTGAGTAAACTGTTTTTCACAAATTCACTTCAATGGATTTTCTTTCAATCGAAAGTTTAAAATTGCTTCAATCAAAATCGGTATCAGTACAGTCTTGGAAAGTCAAATACTTACAACAAACACCAACATGATAGAAAATAAATGTCATATCGTTGGTAAGATTGTGGAGAATAGTCTTCAAAACAAATTAAGTCATAGAATTCAATAGATTATATTTATGTACCACGACTTCAGCTACTTTAAAGTAGTTTGAAACAAAAAGTTGACATCTTGTCTCCAGTTTATAATTCCGGTTTTTCCTTTTCTTGCATTTTCACGAAAATCTTCGTAGACCTTGCGAATACGTGAATTTTATAAATCCTAAATGTGCGACTATCCTCTAACGAAATAAGCGAAAAGGCATCGATTCTCGACTCATCGATCTGCTAAATTATTCATCAGTAAAATCTTGGTCACTCTATAAATGGACTATTAGAATCGCCAGCTGCGCATGACGGATTCCGCGGTGAAAACCAATTGATTCTGCGGACTTACGGCGGTCAAAGAGTCGTTCAGGACATAATCGATTCAGCGAAAAGCGTCGGTGGCATTGCGGCTCAGGTCGGCGATCATCCCTTCGATTCTCGTCTGTGCTCTCGCAGCCTCGTTGTTTGCCGAATGCACGGTCGCCTCGGTGGTCATGGCTAATAGATTTTTCGTCGCCATTATCACCGTAGACCCAGACAGCGGCTGCGTCCGACACGTGCGAGGAGTCTAGCAATCAAATAGAAACGCGGCCATTGATATTGATTCCTCTGTCGATACGCGCGGTGACATCGAGGAAATTGCAAAAGTAATACAGCGAGACGTCAGCCGAAATTGAGGGTAAAAAGCACCGAAGGGGTGATTCAAAGTTCGTTTCTTTTTTCATTTATTTTTTATTTTTCTTCCCCTTTACTTTCCCCTCTAAACTAAAGCAGCTTCATTCGCTTTTACAGGTTCTATAACGCAAAGTCTGAAACTCTCTCAAACGATTTGCTTTCCTCGTCATTTCGCAAGCTGATCCAATCCCAGATTCTTTTCACCGTTTCCTCGCCTCATGTTCACAAAGCACGCGTATATCTTTCAATACCAAAGGCTGGTTCTTATTTCTCATAGATTTTCACTTAGTTTGAGGGGGTCGGGGAGGGGGGGGGGACCGGAAGTTACGGTGCTTCTCTCGTTATTGGCTCGACTCGTTACCAGAAAGCGTGACTCTTTTATTGATTCCCGAAGTCCGCGGTTCACAGGACACGATCTTTCTCGGGAACATTAACCATTTTTGGTCGACCTTCTGGTGCAATCTTCGCGTCCATTGACCCCGGGTTTTTCTCTTGTTTTTTTTGTTTCCTTTTACAAAAGTCACTTTGCGAAAGCTGCAAAAGCAGGCAGCTGAGAAATATCGACACCGTGGAATTCGACACTGTTCGTAGTTTTTTCTTGGTTTCATTGCAACACATAATGGTTAAATTACAAATGACTAAGAGAGCGATTTTGAACCAACGAGAAATTAATGCTGCATGCACTATCGTAAATAATTCTAAATGTGGAGACGTAACGCGGTCAAAATAATAAATTATTTATAATCAAACGCAATTGCTACGGACAGCACCTGCCGGCTTACGCTTTTGATATTATCTCGCGGTTCGTTAAAACGCGACTAGTAAGATCAGCTCGAAGGCAGTCGCAACCGCGCCCTCTCTCGTTAAAGTTGATGGATCTGGATAAATTTAGAATCACAGTTAGGTACATTCTACTCGAAGAGCATGTAGGAAAAAAGTGGAAATCAAAACGTTAGTATCGTGAAAAACAAGAGTAGAAAGCACGCTTTGGCACGTGGAGAATCCAATATTTCGATCAGTTTAGGTTCTGTTGAATGAGAATTTCACTGGTCCATAACATAATTTACATTCCGAGTCACTGAACCGTTGATTCCGAATAATTTTTCATCTCTCTGAATTTCGTCATTCGCTTTTCGGAGCTTTGAACAGGATTACGAATGTCGCCGTGATCTGACCGATGAATTTCCTCGTTTCCCTTATCGCATGACCAGAACTTCGTAGGATTTACCCTCCAAGGGTGTACGACGAGACTTCTCTGTTTTTCTGCTGAATAAATTTTCAATTCCAACGGGCCGAAGCAGGCAGACATCCCTGCCTATAATATCATATAATATTCGTCGTGTTCCGTGGAATGAATATTCTGAAATCAAACCAAACTTAGTTAATTTAGACCTGCATCACGAGAACATATCAAAGTTTGCACTGTTCCTGAACTCCGCCGATCGAACAAGCAGCCAGCCTACAGATAGGCAGGCTATGGTTTATACATTAGGCATGCTGTTTGCCCGGCGAAGCCGGTGAAACCGGCGGATCGCATTTGTCATGGGATTTCGAATTGTACGGTGATACAGACCACCGTTCTCAGGCACTCTTGTATGCTTGCGTGTGCGTGTGTGTGTGTGTGCCTGTGTCACGGCATATTGTCACAGAAGCATTTATTTGCTATCTGGTAGCTGTGCAGGAACCGGGACAAAGCAAACAACTATCGCAGACAATTTTCAACCATTGAGAATCGGTTGCTGCACACGTGCGAAATTTTTTATTACAGGTCTTTATGCAGGGTTGAATCCGGGGGTGAAAGGTGAGAAATTTTCAGAGGGCATTGTCGATTGCAAATTTGAAGGAACCGCCGACCCACGGGGGGCATCGAGAGGGCTTAAAAAATGAAACAAAGAAAGGTGAAGTGACGCTAAAACGGGTCGCTTGAAAACCGGGATCTTTTTAGCACCGTGTAAAAAGTCATTGTTATCTTCAATGCCCGGTCCCCCTCCTCTCCCCCTCTCTCATACTCTCTCTCTCTCTCTCTCTCTTTTTTTTCTTTTCCTTTTTCTCTTCTGCTCCCAGTACAGTGATTTCGGGACTTGCACGCGAACTTGCCGATTACCTCAAGTGGGTTGGTTCCTCGACTGTACCTCAAACGTACGGCTTGAATCAGACCCTTTGCAAAGTCTTTGAAAGGAATGGCAGCCTCGCTGTGCGAATATTAATCACTTCGTGGCTAAAACCGTTTAGCCCAAAGAGTTACGGGGCGCAACTGTGCGACAGAACCAAAATGTCCGGCTGGCAGTCGGATTTGTAAGCAACTTCGCAATCGAGTCAGACAATTATTCATACCCTTGTCCAGGCAGATTTGTTAATAATTAAAGATCTCCCGAATTCGGACAAAACGGCTGTTACCCGAGCGATTTTCGGAGATCGGGAAATCTCGATCAATTTTCTTACAAATTCTCCTGCAGGTATCAAAGTCGTTAAATTTTAATTAACCACGTAATGCAAAAGCGGATCTCAGGAGTCTGGTTCGGTCTTCAAAGAAATTGGGAAATATTTCTCATATACACTTTTCCGCAACCTTACAAATTTTTATTTCTTATAAACTTCTTCCTCCCATAGACGCTCCCTTATTCCTCCGATGAAATCCTCGCAGTCATGCTCCGCTGTAATCTTACCTTGCCGAAATATATGTATTCCGGTAATTTGATCCCACCTCATTTCGGGTTAAATACTCGGCCCGTGGATGGAAGAGACGAGCACTCGGGACGCCGGACGACCTTCGACCCGGGGGTTGTTTAATAAATTCGTAGAAGCCTTGCCTTACGCTCGTGCTCCCGCAATTAATAGCCATTATGAGAGGAGTGGATTTTTTCCTCCGAATTTATGCATGCAAATTTCTTAACGGCGTATAGGTATAGTGCTCAATTTTCACCCTCCTTTTATACCCCGACCTGAATCGGCCCGTGAATTCCTCCCTTCTTAGCAAAGGCGTGATGATATTTGACCGAGAAAAAAATCAACCCTGCAAAGCGCGAGTTATTTAGGGAAATTTATCTTCATAAACGATCATATTGTAGGACTTGAAAGCGCTCGTATAAAACTATAAAAGGCGTGCGCGAAAGCTCGACCAGCCGTAATACGTGTAAGTCGTACATATGATACATTTCAAATCGATTCATCAGTTTTCTCGTAGAAAATTTATTCCCCACCTGCACCGCGAATTTCACGGAATAACTAAAAACCCCGCAGCGACGGCGTCCCTCTGCGTTTCCTCCTCTCGACGAGCCTCGTCATGACGCCAGCTTTATAAGCAGATGTACATATATCTTCTTCGTTTCCTTTTTATACTAAATTTTTAATGCTTCCCTTGAAAAATATGCACCCTGGTATCCGCATCGCGATTATTTCATCATCGCGAAGGAATACTTGCTAGGAATAAGACCTGCTGCACCAGGTACATGAAATACTACACCGCACCTTTGATATCTCCTTTCTACTTTGCTAAATTCCAGCGAGCCGGTATTGCCTTGTGAAAACATCTACCCACTCTAGCCACTTTTATTTCAATCCCATTCGCGAGGTATTTAAAAATTGAGTCACTTTTATGCCACGAGAAAAATTCAGCTCGGGTATATCATCCCCTAGAAAAGTTTCGTTATGGCATGATAATAATAACGCTTGAATTTCACGTTCTTTTCCCCATATTTATACGAATATGTCACGTCATTATTATACCTCGGATTATTATACGTATTTTACGATTAAAACGAGTTCGGCATGGCAGTTGTGCTCTGTTGATGAAATTTGTGAGCTACAAAAAACGTGGTTATAGTAACAGTTTTAACGGCGTACCGATACGTTGCACTCAAATTGATTACACCCGATGCGCAGTGCATCGATGATGAAAATCTAGTATTGGGAATATACACCGCGATGCGACACTGACAGGGATGTTTCAGTCCAGATTTCCATTCCATCCCCCTTTTATTAACGAATTCAACGTTATACAATAATTGCAACGCTGTACGTCGAACGTATACACGAACGTGCATATATTCCAACAAACCTGCAAGACTTTGAATTTCCCACGGGAAACTCGGAAAAACATTAACAAATTATACATGTGCAAATGCCATTCACATTTGAGTGTAATCACGGTTTGCAGGTGATGGGGTCGGGTCGGAATAAAAAATATTATACACGTACAGAAATCCTCTCGTAATTTCCGGATTATATTGTGATTCGTACGGCTCGGAATGTGTTATTTCTGTTCGCCCACCGCTGGCACCAAACCTTTTATCTCAACCTTTAGAACGACCGTTTCGGAAAATAGAGCCACATAGGAAATCGGCATATATAACAAATCTAACAGCGATTGCGAATCGAGCAGAGACTACTCAGCCGGCTGCAGTCTCATTAGAAAGGCAATGAGCCAGGAAGTAACGGCTCTGAGGAGAATTGATTCTCCCGATGCATTGCCTGTAGGTACTTGCTAGTCTCTGAATTTTCTCTCGCTTTCTCGTTCTCGGTCATTTTTTGGTAAAAACCTCGTTTAACCTTTCAACACATTAAGTTTCTCTCATAAATATTGAATACGTATAAGTATTGCGTAGGATATTTTTTTATTTCTCCAATTTTGCTATGAACAAACAAACCACAGCTAAATGGATTGTTGGTATTTGATTGGAATATTTTTCTATTTTCCGTGCTGTTGTTTTTATCGAAAATCGTAATTCCGCGGATAAAATGAAACATTCATGAAAGTTTTTTTTTTTTTTTGTTTTTTTTATTCAACAGTATTTCGTCGAGACAAGGAAAAAATTTCTAGTCTGGATATTATCCAGAATCTTTTTTTATTTTTCTGATGACCATTAATTATTCCAATTCGTATTTGGCTGGGGCAAAAAGTATTCGAAAGCTGAATTCTCTTTTACATACATTTGCAAATGTTGAATCACGGCCCATAAAAGACTAATAAATTTTCCAAATAGGCAGCTCGCATTTGCAAAGAACTATAGGAATTCCCGTCACAGAGATTTGAGCTTGGTGTAATAAATACAGATTTGAGAAAAAGGAAGAAAAAAAAAAAAAAAAAAAAATAGAGCAACAAACAAAAACCTTGTTCTTTTTTCGACGACGACGCGTCATCCTCGGGGCGAAATATTTTTCATTGGCAAAAACTGGAAACGTTCGTTCTTCATTAACTGGCTTTTTACGCGGTTGAGAGACGAGAGCAATCCGTTCTGTATTACCTCGAACAATTCCCCTCTGCAAGTACATTATACAACCAAGCAGGAGAAGGGTATAAACCGACGGTTAATCACACCGCATTTTGCAGGAAGACTCGATATGATCCCTGGAGATTTTCCCTCGTGGAATTAAGGCTTCAGAGCGGGTAAGCAATGAAACCCGGATACATCGCGTATCCACCAGGACCCGCCTGCTTCCTCCCAATCCTCTTCCAGCAGCTATCTAAGCGTGGATAATTCGCCCAGCAGCGCTGTAGGTTTACCTTTAATTGGGATAATTTTTCCAAAGTCGCCGCATCGCGTCTCACCTGATTCTGATTATTCAAATGTAATCGCCAAATTCTTCCCTCGCGCAGATCGTATGGATGGAGCGCGGCAATTTTCTCCGGGACTTTAACCGCTCATCTCTTCGTTATCCGAAATCTCTCCAGCTGCACCTAGTCGTCCGCTGACTCACGTCGTCGGGAGATTAAGTCGAGATTATCGCGTCATTTCGCAAGGAGCAAACTCGTCTTCCGTGCCCTCTTAAGGGTCGTCATCGCGCTGCCGCTGCATGTGTCGCCTAATTTATGTCACCATTAGCTTTAGTTTCCCCTTGCGCAAATGAATTTCACCGCAAAACTTGAGATCCAAAAGCTCTACTGGAAGCTGATCGCTCTTACACCTGGAAACGCGATAATTTTCTCCATTCACAGAAACATGGCACGACTTCGTGTTCATTTGTGTCTAACTTTATAAATAAAAGGCGATACACGTGATTTAATATCTTCACGTAGCTTCGATCTGGATTTTAGTTCAAAGTCCTTAGCTAATTACAACAGTTAATCATGTGGAAATGATCGTAATGAGTTTAGCCGAGTATAACGTCATCGATTACTGTAAACCAAAAGAAGGAAGAGAGAAGCCATATTGGTATAGTACTATAGCGTACTCTTCATGGTGGTTTAATTCGAATAGCTTGGCGGTATCATCTATTCAATAATTTGTTTAGTTGGTAAGACGTGGCTTCAATAGCAACAATTTGCCTAAATCAGGATCAATAACAATAGCTGTGGCAAATTAATGGACAACTGGTGTAGCTGATTGCTGGATTGCCGCTACCTTACAATTGTGGCAACGCAGTCTTGCGGAATTAACTGTGTCTATAGCACTTAACACGCTGGCAAACCCATGGTCTCCGGATCGTGTATGGTTATTACCGCAAGGAATGGATCACAGTTAACTATCAGGTATGCAACTAATGCGGCGGAAGTGCGATTGGTGGAATACAATACTTGATTCTTGACAATCCGGATCTGTGAAGATCAGTTTAAGTGTTCGATCTGACACTTGAATCTTTGCCCGAATTGGAAATGCTTTTTTCTTATTCACTTTAACACTCGTTTCTGACGAATTATTCATTCGATCGAAACCACGTGAAGAGTGGAAACAGTTGTGGGTCTGATTATAATCGGCAGACTTTGTGTATAATAAGTTTAACGCGCTACCCAGGGTAGGAATAATTAAAACGCGATTAGACGCACAATGACAGGTGGAAATTAGCGAACATCATAAGTTCCGAGCGGTTTTCGCTTCGGAAGATTCGCGCGTCGAGGCGTCTCGACGCCCAGGGCGAATATCTCTGAGCGTCCGAGGGGGCGTTGAATTTTCACGCTGATCTGCATGGTTGGGATTCGCAGGAAACCAGAGAGAGGTGGGCGGTGAAGGGGACGATTTCGAAGGGTGAAGAAAATTTGTGAGGAGCGGTGAACTGCAGGTTTGGATTGACGACAAAGTCGGCGAGTTTAAACAAAGGGATCCACGGAATTTCGAATAAACGAGGAAATCCATCAGGACACTCGCCAGTCGTGAAGGTGAAAATTTTATTTCACAGTCACTTTACCGCTTTGTCACCGGTGAGACTGTCGACAATGCCTCATTGTTAACCCATTGTTGAAGGCGCGAACGCGATCGTCTATAAAACGACGGCCCAAGGAACGTACCGCGTCCGGAGCGACTTAGGTAACGCCGAAAGCCACGGATGAAGGCACGTCGACCTCGAACGATGGATGAACCTCGCTCTGAACCAACTGATAACAGGAATTGATCGCGTTTTGAGTCGCGACTCTGCCACCGGGATCCATAGATCACGGATGCTGCATCCACTGGTTCGCTGCTTTAACGACTGTAGAAGAGCGCGTTGATGCTGCTGCAGATTCGAATCGATCCCGAAAGAACTAGACTGA
This sequence comes from Diprion similis, assembly GCF_021155765.1. Taxonomy (NCBI): domain Eukaryota; kingdom Metazoa; phylum Arthropoda; class Insecta; order Hymenoptera; family Diprionidae; genus Diprion; species Diprion similis. The sequence goes on along the minus strand of NC_060110.1, from coordinate 20,001,815 downwards.
CTGCAGCGAGGTTCACGACAAGCTAAACGTGCGAATTGATGGCTCGGCTCCTGCAGTCCGCGGCAGGACGTCAGCTTTATAAATTACCAACCCTTGTGAACGGGGCCACACATGGCAGGACTAGTGCATGCATTTTCGGTATATACTGTGCAGTAATTGTAAAGGTGCGTGACACGTTAAATGACGCTTCGCTCTCTCCGTGTTCCGTATAAGCCGGTTCGAAAACAGGATTTTTTTCATTTTCCTTTTACTTTCTTTTACTTTCTTTTTCTCTTTTCGTCAGGATGCGAATCCAAGGCAAGCGCGCCTCTCGTTTCTGATTTTACCCGCGTTGAATTTTTATCGCGGCATCCACGTAAATTCCTGCGGATTAAATCAGCTCGCTCTTTCGTTACACGTACGTGTTTTTCAGCAAAAACACTACAACGGGGTTAACAATTCAACAGATTTACACACAAAATGCAGTGAACAATTTTCGCGTCTGCGGTTGGGAAAACATGGATGGAAATACGGAATAAGAAGAGCAATATGCGCCTGATTTCCACTGGGAAAACAATTGCAAATCATAGTTTCGCAACCAAAGTTATATAGCTGCTGTAACGTGCAGTTACAGAATGATTATTTTTCTTCAACTTCTGTCAGGAAAGAAAATAGCATTCGCGGAATGGAATTCTAAATTTTTCACCCGCCAAGAAGATTAGCCTGAAAGCGTTCGCGCAAATTGTTAGCTCGCTTGATAAACGGAGTGAGAAATGTCACCCTGTTATTCACCCCTTGCCAGTGACTGGTTGAGCTCTTTTTCTCTTTTTATTTCTCCGTCTCTCGCATTCTTTGTATCGCGATACCCATTTTCATAAACGAGTAATAATCTTGTACGAAATGGGACGAAAAAAGGTATACCTTATACCTACACCCAGGAATTGGACTGCAGACGTCAAGATTTAGAAGCTAACTCACTGAGCGTAGAGACCAAAAATAACCGTGTGGAGGATGTGTTTGTGGGAACAAAAAAAGAAAAAAAAAAGAAAGAAGAATAATAAAAAAAATACAAGCTCACAGTGAAGGTCCGGTTTTATAGATTCAGATAAAAGTTGTAAACAAAACTTATCGTTAGGGGTCCTAAAACCGGGGAGAATAAAACGCTGTTACCCGCATACACAGCCTCTCTCTGCCAAGTCGTTAACTGATTCGAGGCATCCACTCTTTGCCATCCGTAACGCAAACTGTCGCGTCAACTTGACGTCCCGAGATATCGAAAGAAAAACTTGACTTCGAAAGCCTCGGATCAACCCCTGCGTCATAAATTTCTTTCACCCGGAAAATGTTCTCACTTTTACGAACGGTTTTGTTGACCAGCAGTCTGCCGTTACCGTTTATGCGTTATAGAACGTCTTTTCTTCAAGCAATCGGACAGCCGGACATTTTTTTCCACTCCAATTCTGCCGACCTTTCCTGGTCGCTTTCAGTGGTACCAATGAGAGCGAATATAAGGGATGAAAAGCAAAGCTACGCGGTTCGTGTGTAACCAAGAATTCAGGACTCGGCGTGATTTATTCTTATATACCGGAAGAAAAAAGATATTTAAACTGCTGCCGTAAATCCGTCGGTCCTTAAGGAACGGCGTTTCCGTACCGTTGAATAACGCATGAAAGATATAACTATACACGAAACGATTTCCACACATTCTGTAAACTCACCGTGCAACCTGAACGTGTGCAAAAATTTCGTACACCGTAAAAGAGATGCATTTTTGCGCGGGTACACAGAGAAGTCGCCAAATTCTGACGGGATTCTACGAGACGAATCCGATGCAATGACGTATAGCGTGTTTTAAATTTACGAATATCAGCTGCATGGTCACCGCAAATAACTTCCGGCAATGTGCGGAAAAGTTTTGCAATATATCGGTCGACATCCTGCGGCAACTTTTCAATCCGTCTTATAACGAATCCGTGTTTTATACATGCAATATGTATATGTATATGTATACACCTGTATTGTCCATATTTTAAGGCGGCAGGAACTTCTCGCTCAGAGGCATTTATACTCAACATTTCTTGAAACTTTGGAAAAGTTGGTAGCATGTGTGTATCCTGTACACGATTTCTGTTCATCTTCTTCCAGGAGGAGGAGCTGCGACTCAGTGGCGACGCTAAATTCTCACACCTAATGGAGGACCTTCACGTCGAGATCTCGGCGTACGCAACACCCGCCGAAGCTCACGCGAGGATCGCTTACGCGCTGGCTGAAGTTCGCCGATTTTTGGTTCCGGTGAGTGTTCTCCGACCTTGAATCGTCACTTGCCCGCAAATTCTTCCTGTTTTAGCTCGATAATACTCGAAGTCCTCCACCGCCGCTTCCGGCATTCCGACGATGAGCCGGTTATCCACGCGTCGTTTCTCAAAACCGCCAAGCTGGCAGTTTCATTATACGACCACCCCAGTTTTATTATTACCTGCACACGAAAATTGCAGAGCATACGGGAGGCAATCGTACTCGTACATCGTATTCCAGCGAGCGTAGGTAATCACCGCTTTGGGAGGTTCGTAAATTTCATAGCCACTCGGATCTTATCCACGTTTCGGCTGCATTTTCCACCTGCTATTTCTCATCCATTAGGTACGTGATATTTCTTTTTCCCCTTCGCGATTGAAGGCATGAATACCAATTTCCTCAAAATTCATCCGGATGAGGTACCTCGATTTACTCGCGGCAATCACGTCGTTAAATGCTTCTCGTAACAGTCAAAAGTCTCGTCAAGAGTGCCTCTCCGCCTAAACGAGAGACGAAATGTTACCTCTGAACCCTGAAATCTGAAATCACGTTTTACCATGGCGTCAATGACTTTAGAAGCCGAGTTGATTCACCCGGAAAGTTGACCGTCGACTCCCCAGGGGTTGTACATCGCAACTTTTACAACAGAAGAAACAGCTTTCAGGGGTAATTAGCACAGCAAAATACGAACACCTTTTACACTCATCCTGTCGAGAAGTGAAAAAATTGAAATATCGGAGGTTTTTCCTGACCCCGAGGGGTTCGCTTTGTGGCCTTTGCGGAGAATTCCTAGAAGACTGCAAAGTGGGAACCGGAAATATGAAAAATGTAGACGTGCTATCAGGGATGTCACGTGGGACATGTACGATGTACAATTCGCGAAAAAGCGTAAAAATATTCCTATTTATTTCCTCCACAATCATTTTAGCTAAATTTAATATCCGCCGGGCGTCACCTGCACTCTACTATATAAGTTTCAACCTGACCCACCAGGTGTAATAACATGTTTCTAGAAAATTGCGGAACTGCGGAAAGAGTGTAATGCTGAAGTGGCAGCGGATCACACGCACACGAACACACATGTAGACATATAATTAAATCGAACCACGTCGCCATGGGGATCGCCACGTTGCGAAATAATACCTATAAAGCTAACTCGCGTCGCGAATTCACCGGGCTTCCGACGATTGATGGTGTTCGATTTCACTCTGTGACGAGGCGCGGAGTCGCCATGCTGGAGCAAAACCTTCAATCGTGCAACGTGTAATCAACGTGGAAAAATTTATGAAATTCCGAAGGGTTGAAATTTTGTCATTCAGGGACTGCGTAGGCACGCCTAACGCACCGTACGATATACGTCGGCGTAATTTATTGACCGTCGCGAAAAATTTATCGAAGAATCTCGCATTTCGAAATTATGGTCACACGTCTCTCGTCGCATTTCGAATACCCGAGGGGTTCAAGCATGCTTTATATCGCACCCTGCACGCACACCGACAGCTTTGAGGACTCGCGGACTACACACTTGTAACACCTACGCAAAAACGTGAACAGACGTACAGTGCAAGCCCTGCGCCTCCCCCCCCCCCCCCCCGGACGAACCTGAAACCGTCCGGCAGACGATAAATAAAATCTTTTTCTGAATATTCATTTTTAATCTGCAGTTAAACCTGGGGAATCCTGCAGACTGATGTTTTATTACACAGCTACCATGCCGAGTGCTGCCGTTGTGGCTCAATTTACATACGTTTACACAGCTCGCAATGCGTCCGGCATGCGATACGTAATCCCGCGGGACTAATTCGTATTTCGCTACAATTATGCATAGTACGTACATCGTTTATTCACGCACGCGGTATGATATTAACAGAAATAGTCATTTCGTTCGACGGCCTTTAAAATCTCCTGCACGGAGTGACACTTTCTTTAAGTTCGGAAACCGCGGTATAATGTTTCGAATCAAATCCGATTTATAGGGCAAAGAATCCGCTAAGCAGAGCGAAGTCTAATCTTAGCGAATGTTTCGAAATGAGATTGGAATTTTAGTGGAAGAGAAGCGTACCAGCTGCTGTCGGTGAGCCGAGAAGCCACGGGATGATTTCCCTCCGAGGTTCCGGTTCTCCCGAATTTTCAGGTGGGTATTCTTGCGGTTCGCATATGGTTCGCGCAACTTCCGCACAGTAATCCATTACGCACGTACACGGATCCTCTCTTTCTACAAACGCTCGACAAAGGGAGAAGGAGGGAGGGAGAGAGAGAGAGAGTTTTCATGCTGCGTCAGCATTGCGGCTGACTGTGTATGATGCTTGTTCTTGCGGGGTGATGTATACACAAACATTATATATCTATACATTTTAGGAATAGAACGGAACGGAACGGAACCGGCTAAAATATGAACAGAAGCGGTGCGGAAGGATTAGGATGATTATTTATCATCTACGGTGCTTGAGTTTGGTTCCAGGTGCGCAGCACAAGCTTCCATTAAACGGAGACCCGCGAAATGCGGCGGGTAAAATTTCGCGAAAAGAAAATAACACACGACTCGAAGATCTCGATCCACCGAATTCGTCTCTGATCTTGAATAGTCGATCTTTCTAATCGTCCTGACCGCAGAAATCGAGCCTGGTTGTAAGGCTGCGAAATCCTTGACGATTAATTCTCTCGGTGACGTAGAGATACATTATATATATAATATTCTAGCACACGCACCTGCTAAATTTGCAATAAACGACGGCGCGTCTGCCTGAAGTATGGACAGTTATTCCTACCGTCGTTTCTCGCATCCCGTTAAACACTAGTTTATGAGGTATTTGTCACTGTCCCATTTTGTGGCCGCCGTTCCGAGATATCGCTACGCAAATATAACGCTGCTTTTGTATGACGTTTTTCCGATATTTTGTAAACCGTTTGTTCACTGAGCGTGTATTGAACCCACTTCATGTGTTCAGTATATTAACCCTGTGGTTTTTTTTGCTACTGTGACGAACCTGACTCGTTATGTTCGCAGTCTACCATATTTTTCGGATTACGAATTTATTTATTATAGAATGTTTGCTTTTTATTTTATTGTCCCCAATTCGTGATTCCCTCTTTTTGGAAAAGTGCTCGAAAACGAGTGAATAATATAAAATATGTCCCAACTTTACCATGGAATGGTGGAAAAATTGTGACAAGCTGATAAGTATATGGTGGGGATGATATTTAATACTGTTGATTATACAGAGAATTTGATTTTCATATCTTACGCATCGACATTAAAGACCACGAAATTGTTGTATAATCATTGTTATAACGACGCGTGACCTATTACATGACAACATTATGGTAGTTGTCAAATACAGAGTATACTGAGTTACTCTGAAAATAATATGGTAGTGATCAAACAAGCACAAATAAATCAAACAATAAAAACGGTTAGACGTCAGAAGCAAGACTATTTTTATAATAATATTGTCTGACACAGCAGCCTTATTCATCTCTCAACACATTGTCATGAAAGCTTTTATTCGCCTTTTATTTGTGACGACTACCGGATCACAAAGGGTTAATTCCACCCTTTGCAACGGTGTAACAAAATCTTTTCACCCATGTTACATCTTAAACTCTCAATGATATCAATTATATCATTCGTGCAGTGATTACACGCGTGTTTCGAACGCTTTGAATTTCGAAATGTCGAGCAGCCGAGTCGTGACCCCCCCTCCTCTTCCTCGCCAAGTGTCTCCAAGTTCGCACAGCAAATTGTAGCAACGTGGAAGGGTGCAGATACATATGTACATAAATCTTGTAGGTAGGTACCGACCGAAACGGAGATCCGACCGCGCGTATCTCTCGCTATAGAGTCGTTTGAAACCCAACGCGTCTAGATATCTCCCTGAGTGAAACGACTCGAGATGGGGTTGGTACATAGACGTGTAGCCGTGTCGCAAGGGGGGAAGATTGCGCTGCGTAAAGCCTTGCCCTTCGCTACGCGTTGCCTTGACTTGACTTGCCTTATGCGTTACTTTAACGACGACGTCGGCAGGAAATTCGACGCCCGTAAACCGCGTTCCTACCTCGGTTCCGATATAAAGGACGAAGTATCTCGGGTTCTTGCCTCGACAATTTCGAATCACCCCTCGAGTTCCAGAGAGCAGGATATTCAGTCAGTTAACACCTACCTTCGTTCGATCGGGGTGCTCGTGTCAGTTCACCGAACCGCTATAACGCGACGACTCGGTATTATTATTAACATACGCGCACTGAGGAAAATTCGATCGATCGATAGAAAGTTTTACGATGGATCGAATATCGATTTTATACGAGTATAAACTATTTAGTCTGGTTATAACTTGACACGCAGTCGATTTCTACATAATTTTTAGCTAAAAAAACCTTAACGTCAATTTAATCTTACACCGATAACAAATTTTCAAGACAGTTGTAACGAAATATAGTACGAATGATGATGATCGTACGGAATACAGTTCTTTGTGCATATCCAACATCTTGATTTCGCAACTTGAAAATTTGCAACAATTCATAACTACGTAACAGAAAATGGGCAGCAATGACAGCCTAAATCTATGAAAAATTCAATTTTGTTACGGCTTTTGCTTTTTTTTTTACAATGTTACATTAAATCGATTGAATTGAAGAAAAAAAAGTGGAGAGTAAATAGACAATGAAAACCAGTTTTTTGGATAGAAGTTTTAAAGGTTGTTTTCAATTTTCTTTTCTTTTGTTGTAAATCAACGTATAATCTGAAATATTTGAAAAACTAGATTGGTCTGATATTTTGCGTCGATAATTATTTGAGAGAAAAAAATACATAAATATTCAAATCATATAAAAAGTAAAAAATTGCAAATGTGGTATATTTTTCGATAACTCGTAAAATAATTGGATCAGAGAGTTAAAAATCTAAGCAAAATTATTATCTTTCGTTTTCAATAAGGATACAACAGGCAGAATGTAATTTAAAAACTCGCTATAGACAGTTTTCTTATTCTTATTTAGCTTTGCCCTTTTCGTCCAAATCTCGTTCATTTTCCGCGACCAGTTGGTAGCTATCGGTCTTCTTCGGCAATTGAGATCCCGATATTCGATCTCAAACAGTTCAGGTATATGCAAATTTCCGGTTTATTTCACACTCGAAAAGCGAATTAACGCAAATTCTCACGCGGTTTAGCCGCAGGCGAGTCTATCGTTGACAGCTTAGACGTGGGTGATGACATTCAGGGTGTTGACAGCGGTCCTTTCCGCGAGGTGTGCGTTCTTTTACATAACTCTCCGCCTCTCTCGTCTCTCTTCCCTTTATTTTCCGGGTAGGTTTTCACCTCGACTAATTGTGAGGGAATGCAAGGGGTGGTTGAGACCCCGACGGAACGGAATGAAGAGCCAGAATAAAGACCGGTTTACAGTTAGCGGTGAGCGGCGGTTCATATTTGCACTGTCAACACTATATACTTGCCAGTTGGGCTGCGACGGGTTTCATATAATTACAAGCCCCGTGCCAAGGGACCCGGGAAAATGAATTCGCAACGCTGAGACGTCGTGTTTATAGACGCAATGACAACTCGACGCTGTTGCAGGCTCTCATCTCTTATTCCGTAACGCCAAGAGCCACAAGGAATGTACCAGGTGAATACGGGACGCGAAAAAATCGGTGCAAGAATTCCGCACCCCCTATTTTCATACCAGATCCCACCCCCGCTCTTATCACCTATACACACAGCCAGACCGCATTAATTACAGTATTAATCCGAAACGGTGGAGTTATTCATACCTTATCCCACCGGGGTTGTTACGTCCCACATTTATTTCAATGGAAAAACACTCGCCGTTTCATTTTAAGTTACGTTCTCTACATCTAGTGTGCTGCGAAAATATCACGTTGCGGTACTCTGGGAGTATTATACATATAATACGATAAATAAATAGCTGAAAATATTTTTACAACTTTTTTTTCCAACCCTGTATTCCTGGGAATTTTTTTCTTCGGTGGCATGCGTTTAAGGAAGCAAAAATATGGTTGGAGAGGGAGACCGTAGATCCATTAACTTGCCAATAAGGGTTACGGTACATACAGGTGAGACTGTCATAAAGCGTGTAAACCCGAGTTTCGGATTGTAATATATGCACGTGTGTACGCGTCTGAGCAGGTTTGTTTACCAGAGATCATGAACGATTCGCCTCAAGCTTCCGGGAGGAACTGCGGGAGACTCGGCGCGGTTTTGCGGTTCAAAAGCTCACCGAACTTGTAATAGCTTTTCAGACACTTCGTACTCGTTATATCTTATACATGCACGTTGTGTATATACATTATACATATATCCACACTGAGGAATACACGATTTTGAATTACGCTTCGGGTAATTATAAGCATACGCACCCTAAATACTCGTACCTAAATTCAATCGCGTAGCTGGAGAAGCTGCTTGTTGGAGGTGAAAAGATCAAAGGCCGTCGATTACTCGGCGTTCCCTCAAAGCTTAATTCCCCGGCTAATTTAATCGAGGCCGTCCCGGAGCTTCGGACCTCAAACTCGAGGGTGGCGTCTTATCTTCGTCGCAGCATCCCGCTGGCTGCAGCATCGAGCGCGTTACTTGTACCAATATGTTATACTCGAGTCGAAATTTAGCCCTCATTTTAAAACCTACATATATAGGAGCTCCGACATCAGATCTAAAATAGTCTAAAATTGTTTATGGTCTAAAATCAGACCTAATATCAAATTCTACTTTGACGTTAAAAATGTCCGAAATTTCTGGATTTACCGAGTTTAGGCTCAAAGTAGGGACTGTTTGGGATCTCCTTTGACCCTCCAGAGGTAGCGTTACCGGAGTCCTGCCGGCGAACCTGCCTGCTTGAAACTCTCCTTAACGCTCAAAATCCTACCACGCTGATAAAGTCCATCTATTTAGATTGATTGTGGTTGAAATACGAAAAATACGATCAATATGTATGACATCAAATTAAAATCACAATAAATAGGAATTGGTTTACACATGCGTTCAATCAGTTGAAATGGTTTTTGTATTCGTAAGAGCGTTGAAAAATACATTTGAAATGCAATACCTAATTTTCAAATGTTATATGTTGAAACTTGTCAAAATTATGCCGAAATAGTCTTTGGATTATTCATTGCGAACACTTGAATGTCGCAATTACAGATCCATTAAAGGAGCTGTAGATTAAATAACGTCATAATAGGCTCAATCGTCTACTGAGAGTGTCAAAGTTCAAATTCAATTTTTAAGAGTTCGAGCTTCTATGTAGGGTTTGCACTTAAATTTTTATATAAATCTTGGTAAGGTCAAATATAGTGGCTAAATTTCGACTCTGGTAACTTATACTTGAAAGCTCTCGTGGAGATTCCTTTACATCGCACGAAGGACTCGTAACTTACGGTCTTATTTTTCTAACGTCAAACTGGGAAAACTGCGAACTCGATATCGCGAAAAAGACGATTTGGTCCAAAGTTCACCGCATCCAGCAGCCCGAAGCCTCAACTTTACCGCCTGCATCTGCGGCACTGAACAGCTCTCATCTCACAACCGGTGCATCTAAGCTTCATCGCCGTTATTTTTTTCCGTTTTAATTTCCCCGCAGATGTTCGCAGACAAATTTCTCTCAATTATGTAATATCACGAGGCATTGCAAAATTATAATTAGATGTAAAATACAAAAAAAAGCTTTCCAATCCACTTTTAGTTTTTTTTTTTTTTTTTTTTTTTGCGTTTTATTCGACGCAGACAGACAATTGAATACTTATTTCCCGTGAAGTGATCTTATTATATACTCTTGCTCTGCAATAACGTGCTCTTCACTCTTCCGTCACAAAGATGAGGAAATTTGCTATTCCGAAATCTTGTCCGTTGCCAATACGTCGTTATGAGGTTTGATACGAGCATCCGGATGATTGCGACGTAACATAACATAAGTCGGATCGAAGTGCCTACGTGACATACCTTTCCGATGCTTCTTTTATGCCCGTACCTACTCTGCGCTTTTACCCCGGTATAATACGATATACGCTTCAGTAAGTACAGCGAGTCCCGCATGACATAACGCGTATAAAGGCGGTGAAAGTACAGGCCAAGCTTTATGGCTCGTAGTTTTCTCGAGGATTGTAATGGATATCAAAGGTTGGGTTGAAACGAAAGCATGCCGAGAGCAAATGCGTGCGTGATATCTGCACACCTACGTTCACCGTTTAATCATCTTCAAGAAAAGCTGCCGCAATGCTGCTCGCCATTGCTATTCGCTCTTTCTACCTCTTGGTTGAAGCTCGTCCTGTGGGTCGAGTTCAAAGTGTACTTCAAAGGTGTGTATTTGCCCAGAAGAGTAGCCGATGTCCCACGAGGCTGATTTTCACACGAGAATATCGCTTTTGCGTGATGCTTCTGTTGAACTAGTTCCCAACGAGTTCAGAAGTTCTTCGAGGTTAGCAAATTGCGCTTTATATTTTTTACGCGTCTCAAAATTGGGCCTCAAATATTATCGGTTGTTTATGAGTAACCGTTTTATGCTATACTTTGTCAGATATTATCATTTTCTTTTCAAGATCGGAATTTTATGCACGCTTCAACGATCGCTGGAAACGAGTTTCAGTGCCAGTTGAATAAATTTGTCAGAAACAAGTTTGCGGTAAGAAAAACTGGTTGAAAAACTTGTCCAATTTGCGCAAAACATTTTTTTCCAAGCCTTTCGATACTGACAAAAATTACTCACTCACTTTTGAAATCATTACTCCGAGTTTCATTTTCACGCTTTATTTATGACTTACCTCGTTTTTACAGTTCTCAGTTCCTTCGTTGATTTTTTTGGTTATTATATTTCCGTGTTTTCTCCCTTCTCTTAACTGTATATATATATATATATATACGTATATGGTAGTTGCAATTTTAAGAAACTCCAACAGTAGTTACCGAGTTATCAAACTTGGTAGGTACTTTTTACGACGATTCGGAGAAACTTCACTGTGTCACGACTTTTTCCATTATCTTCTCAATGAGTCTGCAGATACCGATCTTTTGCGGAGGGACTTTCCAAAACTAAATTGGCACACTTCTGAACGAAAATGTTCGAGAAACTAATTATTACAGCCTACCATAATTAAGCTCGTGACCTCAAATCTGACCTCGTTTTCTTCATTTCGTGTAAAAAAAGAAGAAGAAATGTCTCGATATTCGGACAAAAACATTTAATCCTAATCAAACCATCGTCCATCGATCTTGTTAAGTTGGAGAAGTATATTAAGTTGGAGTCTTGGTGAAAATTCTTCAAGATTGAAATTATAAATTAGTTTTTGACAAAGGTGGGCTTTGAAAGCTCTGAGAAAGAAAGATTTCTATTTTTTTATTAAATTTGAAAGGTAAAGGCGTAATTTGCAACAAACTGGAACTGAATTTTGACAAAAGCAGCAACCATTCCAATGGGTTACAGGCTCAAGAGTCCATGTTTTTAGATTTTGCACACCCCGTGCAGAATTCTGTGATCCGCGAAGCGGATTGGCTCGAGTCGCACACACAGTCCACGGTTACGTTTTAATTTATAATCCGCTCATGTTTCATTTCTCAGGCTTGACTGTAGTGTTTTCCGAGTTCACAGTGTAATTCAACTGGGTTGAGAAGTTGGGATTGAAACAGGGATTCGCAAATTCCGGGTTCCGAGTTCGTCTCGTTTTCTGTTTTTTCCAGCATACCGTTGGGAATTATCGAGTTTGTTATACCGCCCCGGGAAAGAACTGCAGCAGATGTTTTTCAAAGAACCGGGAAACAATTGAAAGTCGCACGATTCCAAAGGGGTTCCTGGGGGAAAGTCCCACGGCGGGACAAGAGAGATTTTTTTATTTTTTTTAGGCCTATTCTTCGTAAGCATGAAACGGGAAAATTCTTTAGTCTCGAATTCGAATTCAAACAGATTTCATGCAAAATTTAATGTCATTAAATCCTCGAGCCTCGGTTGCGATTGAAACGATTGCACGCTTAGTCGCTGTAGAAATTATACGAATATAAGGATTGAATTGTGTGAGAAGAATTGCTTTGATTTCAACTCGTTATGATAATTATATCCGTGCCATACATCTGCCTAAATATTGACAAGATTTCAGATATTGAATAATGGCTGTAGCTGATACGAGTGTAACCATTATTGTCGTAATAATGATAACTTCGCGGCAATTATGAGATCGATGAAAATCTTGAGGGTCTTAATGAAATTCCAGTTCGTTCAATAATGAAGTTATATCAAGAAAGAACCTGCAATCATATTTTCTCTTAATTGAATTTCAAAGGTTGAGGCTTGGCACATATTTTCTAATTATATCGTAATGAATATTATATGACTCTGTAATAAAATAACGAAGGCAGGTAATACATTTTCAAACTATACCGCTATGCCGCTGCACACTTTGGAATTAATTGCCAAGTTGCGGTATTTGCTCAACCCCTGTAATTGCGACCACTTTTTCATTACGAGGAACGAAACATCCGGTCGGCGTGTATAATCATTGTGAAAAAAAAAAAATAATCTTTTTCCTCAGTGGCTAGCATCGCCGTTTCACGTGCAGGTTTTCACAGTTATTGATCGATTTCACATTATTTCAGCGCTTCCCGAAACGCGAATCCGTTATTTCATTGTTACAGTTTATTTGTTCGAAATATGTATCACGTTGTTGGAGACCCTTGGTGTTTCGACATTTCCGTAATTTTTTTTTTTTTCACACTCGACGCATTTTTCGAAAGGGAAGTGTATTCCTGCCTCTGTGTCACACACCCTTTTCAAATTGTCGAAATAAAAGGTTTTGTACACCCATACGTGAGGAGAATTCAGCCATCGAACCGAATGCCAGTGTTACAATGATCAAATGCTTTTCAAACGAATTTTCAGTGAACAGAAAAGGCGAAAATATCCTCCACCGAATCGCGTTGCGCCTCCGAAACGTCGTTTTTCATTAATTTTCCGGTCGCCCCTGACTTCCGATAATCCGTCAAATATCGTCATACATATTTCGAAATGGGTGACATAGAAACGAATTATCAAACTGTTCCGAAATTATTAAATTCCAATCACCGAGCGAGACTCTACGTCAGTTACGTCAATCAATTTGCGATAATGACGGATTATTCGATCGTCAATCGGATCACTTCAACCAGCGATTCGCATTTTAAACTCAGTGCAAAATTTCCACCATTGATTAAAATTGTAAATGAAAAAAATTGTTCTCTATTGACCTGAACGCAGCTACAATTATCAGGCACTTCGCTCGATTGCGTCACGTTATTTCGACATGACAACGCAAAATTTAAAGGCACTGCCAATGGCATTTTCGTTGTCGATAATTCGGCGAGGCATCACACGCGATTATAGCTTTATTCCAACAGTTGCCAAGAATATAGCTTATATCCACCTAGTTATTATCTCGATTTATTCATTTTTACTTCAAGCGAAATTCACTCCCGTATCTCTCCGCTTTTTCACCACCCGAAGGCTGATATCTGCAGAAATCTGAATGCAGTCACGGTTCCGCAACTCGCATGGCTCATTCTGCGTTTGGCAGGTCGATTCGGGTGAATTTTTCCACGCGACACACGACTCTGCAGTTTTTCCTCGACATAACAAAGGCCTCTCGCGATTCGTGGTAAACTATTGTCAGCAAAAAACAGAAAAAAAAAAAAAAAAAACTACGGCATTCCGACACTGAAGGCACAAAATTACCCGCCGCTGTTCGCGACGCGTCGATTATACACATACATGGAAATGGAACGCTGTCGGGTCACTGTACGCTTCGATCCGATAAACACCTCGCGATCAACTGAAATACTAGATTTTTCTTTTTCTTCACATTTCGTCAGTTAGGTATAGTTGAACATTTTGAAATCGATCCTCGATACTTTCAGCAGACAAATGTTATTCCCAACTGAATAATTACAACCGTTTTTTAGCTACTCATTAGCATAATCGTTTCAGAACGATTGATCGGAACCCTTTATTTAAATCAATAGACTCTATCAACGCTGATTTTAATATACCGAAGCGTTAATATCGATCGTGCATGCAATGTTTGCAGATTTACTTCTCCTCGGAGCTTAAAACGGGCTGTATTTTCTAATTGCGAGAGGCAAATCAAACACGTATATATACAGCCTGTCGTCCTAAGCCAACATTTTATCTTCGGAGCATGGTCGTTAATTAACCGAGGATTCATACTGCAAATGAGCCGACTTGAGGTGACCTCGGGTGTCCTTTTTGGCCAGTGTTTTGCAAACAAACCAGATAAAACGTGCGATGGAATATATAGGAGGAAATTTTTTTGGAACATCCTCAGGGTATCTCAATATTGACCAATTATTATACCTAAGCGTCTGTTTGAAATATTTCATGTAGATAGTGACAAAGTAAACCTTTAGATGCGAAAGGAAAATTTGTAGTGAAGACGAGTCGGTTCTTCCATTACCAATTTATGTCCTGAGTGAATTTCCGGTGGGATATTTTATGCTGCAAGGTTCAATTAATCTAACCATTACGGACCAAATTTGGTATTTTAACAATCTTGGAAGAGTTATAGAATTTTTCGATTCACAGGCACGAAAGATATTGCGATTATGTTTTCAGACCAATATTCTCGATTCTTAATATTAACCCCGAGGCTGAAAATAATCTGTAATATTATTACTTCCCAAGTTCTAAAGTATCGAAATTCTTTAATAACCCATGTTTAATTTTTAATTTAAAGTGAAACTTTTGCCCACCATGCTCTCAGAGCGAATCGTTGTTATCTTTGCAACAAGTTACGGCCCTCGGGCAGTCCGCGAGTTTGCGTGAGATGAAAAATTCATAGAAATAATCCTTTTCTGAGGAAGAGGATGGATTTACATTAAAAATTCAA
Organism: Diprion similis; assembly: GCF_021155765.1. NCBI lineage: Eukaryota > Metazoa > Arthropoda > Insecta > Hymenoptera > Diprionidae > Diprion > Diprion similis. The sequence goes on along the minus strand of NC_060110.1, from coordinate 19,986,667 downwards.
GCTTATATCTCTTTCAAAGAGGCGTTTCACAGAGAAGCGTTAGCGTACGGCGTTGATTGTGAACTCGTTGTTCACTCGCTTGAAGAGGAAAAAAAAAAAAGTGAAGTGAAAAATGTTTAAATTTGCCGGGCCGTTTATCTCGCACCAGTTTACAAATATAGTCAACTCAGCAAAGATTTTATCAGCTACCTATTTGTCAAGTTTACGAATTTCTTCAGCCTCTCACTGAAACTCGCACCAAAATATAAAAACGTGTGATATGACGACGCGACGTTTGCTGAAGGAGAAAAAAATCTAACCACGCAGATCCGCTCAGAAAAAAAAAAAAAAAAAATACATGAAATGATTACATCATCGCCGATACACATCGATCATCGATCACACACACCGTACATGAATCTGTCATAACGATGCGCCTTTTCAAAAATACCTACAGAGTAGTGTGAAGGGGTGATAATATGACGGCGTAAAAACGTCGGCGATGAAGTAGACATAAATGTATAGGAGCAGAGCGAGTGAGTCAGATGCAATTACAGTGTAATCAAGAAGATCCAAAAGATCGGCCTGGTTATAACCTGCAGGATCTCTGCAGCCTTGCAGGGAAGTCTGGAAGAGCGCTTAGCTCCCTTCGGGCCGACGGGAGGTCGAGAGGCTGGGGGTGGGCCGCCTCGAGATGAGAAATGAGAGTTAATTGTCCCGGAACGGCGAGGTTCGCCTCCTGAAAATAATCTCGCTTCAAATTCTCGCGATACGCGACGCGACTATTACCAGCTCAGCTTATACGACGGAACCCCGCGGAATGATTTTTCTCGGAATCGTAGCTTCAGCCCCCTAATTTTATTTTTCCCCTGCCTTTTCTTTGATTTCCCCCTGAAATCGGCGGGGGTTGCACCTGGGAACGCAACAATTACTTGCATTATTTTTGGTTTTACGGTAATCAAGTTAATTATGTGTGTAGAGAAGATGGAGCTGAAGATTTGGGGGTGCAATTCACGACGATTATATTATCGACGAAACAAACAGAAACAAACAGAAAGCTGTTCAAGCATTTTGAAAGACGAATCGACGAAAGCTCCTCGGCTTAATTACCACCGGATCGATGCCTCCTCTTGGTCCTCCCTTTCGATTATACCATCTGTAGCACTAATGAGCCCCGGCCGAGAAAGGATACGCCAAATCCTTGTTGTCCCTGTATTGACGGGCCAGGAGTAACGGTCTGGGAGTTGGCACTTGGCCGACTTGCCGTGTATAGACGTGGGGATATAACGTTATTTTCATCGCTTGTGTATTTCTGACTTTGACGTCCTCTGTATGACGCTTGAAAAGGTGACGTCGAACTAATGAACCACCCGCTGCGCGATGGGCACTGAAATGGATCAATGGAATCGGTTGCACTCGAACTGAAGTCTTGAAATTCTTGTGTTTCCATGATCACTGACGAAAATTGGCACATTTCTTCTAAAAAGACGTTTATTTTTTCTCTTCAACTTTTTGCAGGAATTTCAAATTCGCATTCAAACCGGGTTAGTCTTCGTCGGTCAAGTTATTGATTTTCAACCCTTACTTTGCAGTACGCTCGGCACTGTGCGATGTACATGCAATGTGCGTTGAGCACCATTAAAAGAGCCAAGTTATTCGGAATTCGCGTCTTTATGGTAGACCGAGAGAAGTTTCAGTATGAAGCTGGCGCACCGACATTTCGCTCATCGTCAGCCGAATAACAATGTACCGTTGTTAAATTCTCGCATTACATAAGTGAATTTGATGCACGTGTATTTAATGCGGGCATATCGTATGACGTTACACTTGTACTCCTAAACCAGAATTACCTTATACGCTAATTAATTAAATCAAGTATTCTGTCTAAATACTTGTGAGAAATAATTATTAGTGTTCAACATCAACTTAATCAAAAAGTTGACGACGTCATTCGGCAATATTGAAATCGCTGTCGGTTCGAAGTAATTTGAAAATTGGAAAGATGAGATTGATAGGAGCGATTGCTGAGCGAAATTCTGGTTTACGGACCTTTTTATATTCCAAAACATTCTGAGCTTTGGTTTTTATTCTGCAGAAATACCTTATTTCGGTTAGTTGTTACTAAGAAATTAAATATTATCCGGTTGACATGAGAAAATTTCGGTTAATATAACGAAATAAATACATTAACGGGCTATCAATTAAATATTTATTCGATTTCACTTTTTAATATACGTTGAACTCACCAAATATTCACTTGTCTCCAACAGTTGTTGACTGCTTTAAATAAATATTTGTCCATGAAGCTTGAAATTTCTTCACATTCCTCTTAACTGACGATTTTATTTCTGTATAAAATCCCATTGACAGGTGACAATCAATTCGTACCTATCAGCAAATGAAAATGTTCTTAACTCCGTGAGGTAATTTTTTTTCTCCACTTTGTAAAGAAGAAAAGAATTCACATTATGAGATTATATCCTCGAACAAGACTTGATTGAAATGATAAAATTTCAGGAAACATGGCTAACTTGAAAGTAACTTGTTATTTTTTTAAATTTGATCATTTCTTGTCGCAAGTCAACGAAAACTATTTCAAAGCTCATGAAAGCTCACCAGCTCGTCTAACGCAAGGTTAGCGACTTCCGCGGCGGCGACATATCGAAGATCTGATTGTAAAAGGAACATCTTGCCCATCCGGTCCATTTATAATCACTGATCGTATCTGTGCCGGCAAAAGCCTCGGGGCTTCCCCATTCGAGTCGTGGCGAGATGGCGGTAATCATCCCTCGACCCACCCTCACTCCACCACACCGCAGGGCCGTGCGACGTCGTTCGATCACCCCGCCCAGCCTTTATCAGAGGCACGGCTCTTGATTTCATTGTCTGAAAATTGTGCAGCCTCCCTCTTGATGCGCGGTCTGCAGCCTCCCTGGAGACCAGGAGGTGGCTGGGCCGACGGTCTGCAGGAAAGCACCGAGAAAACCGAAGATAGAGGGAGTGTGAGTGAGCGAGTGAGTGTTTATTAAAGTGTAAGGATACTCGGTCCTAGATAGACCGGCAAAACTGCAATCACATACATAAAACAAAACTCTAGAGAAAAGAGAGAGAGAGATTTGCCTCCGAAGTACAAATCCACCCCTTACGTAGCTAATTATAAAAATTAAACTCTTGACCATGCAGTGATTAAATCGTATTACTTGAGATGAATTTGAAAAAAAAAAAAAATTCATTTTTCACGTAATACTGTATCTACAACTTTTTTTTTTTTTTTTTTACTGTGCGTTAACTTTCCTGCAACGGTAATTTTTATACCCGTAGAGATATAACTTATTACCGATACATTGAGTGAATAATCATTTCTCGGTATCAAATTTGAAGTGATTTTTTTTCTCAACTAGCTCAGATCGCTCGGATACCAGCTGCTGGTATTCAGAGATATATTTTCAATGCCGACATGTTTTTTATCCGAACGAGAAACGCACGTCGGGCTTCCGTTGAAAAGGGTAAATTTACCAATCGAGGGATTTACCTGTAAGCGTATGGATTTTTTTGCTCAACTGGGCTTCCGTGCCAGATTCTACGAATCGTGGATAATACGGGGATCGCAAGTATTTTCTGCGCCAGCGATATATGTACGTACATGTGTTTGTTTTTTTTTTTTTTTTTTCTTACCTCATTTTCTTTCATGCGTAAAACAAAGTCCTCGTATTTCAACCCTTACTAAACTAGGCCTTCGACTTCTGTTTCGCGAGATTTTGTGTTCTTTAGGTTTACTCGTCGATTTTATTCTCGGTCTAATACTCGTGTGATATCTACTTCAATACATTGTTGACCCTAAGATAGAACGAATCTTGAAACTCTCGCGTTTAATTTCGAGAAAAGGAAAAGCCTCGAAATTTCTGACGCGTAAGAATTCGTAAACGAAGATTCATAAGGGATAATGGAATTCGTTGCACTCCCGTTTTTTTGCCACTCGTTTTACCATCAGCTAACGAAATTAACGTAATTTATCTTCACCCCCTGGTTGAACGGCCGCCTAAAAGAGGATTTTTTAATTAATTAAAGACTCGCCATAACTGATTGAATCCCCCGCCAGGCTTGAAGGTATCGGAATTTATTTCGTATATACCATCGGGTCGTTTCTTAAGAGCCGCCGACGCGACGGTGAAATCCAATTTTTATTCTATAATATAATCGACCGGCTAAATTCACAAGCAGAGTTTGAAATAAAACAATAATTTTTTCATCCAGTTTATGCCCACGATACCAGCAATAATCTCATAGAGTCAAATTTGGGCTCATGAAAAAAGTCTGAACTAGAAGGGTGGGAAAAATGTTGATCGAAAAACAAATAGAAGGATAGAATCGGAGAAGAGAAATTCGTCTTCTGCGTCGCAAGGAGACAGGCGCGGTAATATAGGGTCGAAAAAGGTAGGAAAAAAAACTCCTTTCTGTAAGCGGCTTAGCTCGCTACTCGTTTGTGAGGTTCTGCACCAGTTCAGCGGGTAAAGCTGTTGAGAATAAGAAGAATAAAAATAAGAATAAGAATAAGAAGTAGAAGAAGAAGAAGAAAAGGAGAGAATCAGGCTAAACTGACAAAGATAGTTGTTAAGCTCTTCGTGTGTCTTTGGGTTTTAGGATTACAACGACGACATCAGGCAGGAACAAATGTGGGAGATGCAGATCCTAAGCACACAGGGACGTGAGGGCTCGCAGGCTGCAGAGGCACCTTCCAGCCCTGAACTCAGCTCGGACGCGGCGAACTCTCCAACCGCGGCGACCACGGCGGCGTCCATCGAGGGCCAAGACTCGACTCCAAGACCAACACCGTCGCCGCCGAATCCAGCGACCCTCAAAACCCAGGGTACCGTTCTTCAGACCGTAACATCAACGCTAGGTGAACACAAACGCGAGTCCTGATCCCGAGAATTAGTCGCGAGTCGATTATATCAGTTGCTGAAATTGTTTGCAAACTTGTTTTCGCGCCAATTGTTGGCAAATCGGTTTATCACTGTCGCCACGTTTTACCTTCAACGAATTTCTAAACTCTTCATGCAATTAGAAAATAAATTCTATCCTGACTCTGACCACAAAAGCCAGATCGGTGGATTTCTCATGAATAATAGAAAGTCAGTTCTGTTTCGTGAAATCTCTCGGATAAAAGATTCAGCGAATAAGATGCTTTAAAGGTAGAGAAACCGCGAAGGAAATCCTTTCGACGGACTTGATCATTATCCGAACACGACTCGGCGTCCATAACGAGACAAGCGGTGGCTTATTAAAGTAACGCGTCAGTCGTTGCTTCTTGTTCCTCATCTTGTTTCACCAACTATTCGACTTAGATATTTTCAAAATTGAAATTACTTGAGTCTTGAAAATTTACTCGCTCATTTGAAACCAAACAGAAATAAGATCTGACGAGGAATACGTTAATCTGGCTTACGAGGATCATCAGGAAATATTTCTAAAATTTCCTTCTTCGTGCTGTAACATAACGAGAATCAGCTCATCTGAGGACCACTTCAAGAGCAGCGACTCCTTCCCAGCCTTATCGCGTTTCTTGTACGAATAAATTTTCAACATCGGTCTCGGATTATTAACTCCTTCAGAGAACTGGAATTCAGAACGATGTCGAAGGTTCATCCAGCCGCTTTGAAAATTTCCTCAATTCTCTATTCCGTTCCTCGCTTCTTGAAAACTGCTACGAATCATAACTCGGATCACAAAGTATACACAACTTGGCCAGCAGTGTATACACAATAACTGCAGCAAAAATTATCATCTGAAACGAATATGAATATCACCGCGTGAAAGCCAGTAATACGAAAGGGTCCCTCTGACCATAACCATGCCCATAACCACGCACTTTGTAGAAACGCTCCTCGTCCTTCGCTGCTTGCACTTCAAACGACATACCTGCATCCCCTCTGAGTTTGAATAATTCGAGTTACGGCTACCATGGCGAACCACCCACAGTTAAGTACTCTTCATCGATTCTGTCCCATGGAGCCATGGCCGGCATGTTTGTGGCTCGAACAGCGTTGAGAGATCAGTTCCCGCTCCTTTCCACAACACCCCAACAACCCACTCGCATGGAAGCCTTGATCTAACCATCTAACCACGTGTCTAGTATATTAGAGTACGGGTCCATGTGTTGGCAGGGGGCCGGAAGCGACCACTGCTACCTGGAGGTCGTCCAACAATGTCACCGACGAAGCGGACCGTGATGTCGCTTTTGGCGCGGGCTCGTGCGGCCCAAAACAAAGAGCCGCTTCCGCCACCACCCTCAATTGTGGGGGCGGCACACCCTGCGCACCCGACGCACCCTCAGCCTCCGGCACCGCTCATTCAAGCCGCGCTCCAGCTTCCAGCCGGCGCTTTGCAGCCCGGGACTCAGGCCCCGGTTGGGCCCCAAGTGTCCCAGCTCCAGTTGGCCGCCGCCCAGGCGGCCTCTCCTCACACCACGGCTTCCCAGCGACAGTCTATCCTGCCGCCACATACCCAGCACCAAGTCATACCCCCGGCGATACATGGCCTCCTTCACGCGCAGTGAGTACCAATGCTTTATTTCACCACATTTTTTTTCGCCGTCTGGTATGCCGTTGCCCATGACACACGAGTTTTGGAAGACTTCTTTAGGACGATGTTCGAGGGGTGGCAATTTTGACCGTCAAGAGGCTTCCTGATTCAGGAGCACATGACTATGTCATGCCCGTGTGTCTTTAATCATTTATATCTTACGATCGAATTAATCGATGTAATGTTTTTTTTTTCAATCGAAAACTCAGACGGTGTAGAAGAAGACAGTGTTTGCAGAATGATTAAAAAACAGAATATACTTTATAGAACAAAAAGAATGAAGAATGATTCTTTGAAAATTGTTAAAATATGACTTCACTTCTGAGTATCCCATACCCAGTGCGCCAATTAACGGTTAACCTGCACTGAAAAAAATATCGATCTACTTACTCGGTGCTGTTGTTAAAATCCATCTTTACATTAAAGTCACCAATTTTGCAGCCTGATTCTTTAAAAATCGTTCGATTGATGTAGCACATATAGCTCAAGTGATATACCTTGCACTAGAACGATTGTGAGCTTCATACCAACCCTCGGAAACCGACGAGTTTCTATCTTTAATTCCTGTGCATCTAATTACTACTCACAAGCCAGTATACCGTAGGTTCCGTGGTTATTGAAACGCGAGTCCTTAAAGGGGCGTCCGTGGAGCCTGGAAGTATAGCATGTCTGATGCGTGAAGTAGAAAGCGGTGAGAAGTATAGATATAGGTAGTATCTCAGTTGTGGGGACGGAGTATGAACAATACATCACTCCGGTTGGCAAGGAGGCTTAATTATGACAAAGTTCGAGGTTCAGTCACCCCAGCCGGTGACTGCAAAGCGCGTGGCGGTAACGAGCTTGGAGCCTCGTCCAAGTGTCGTCCTCGCATCTCACGGCTCTCGGTTTTTACTCGAGTGATTCGGGGTCCTAGTCATCTTCGTAGTTGCCTGCGAAGCCGCGAATAAAAGCCGAAGAAACGGGAGGGTTTCTTCTTCTTCTTTTTCTTCTTCTTCGATGTTTTTCTGAGAATCTCCAATAGACACCGTTCTTTTCGCAAACAGCTTTTATTTAGTCCTGTTGAGGAAATGAGGGACGAAGACGAGCTGCTCCGAAATCGGTTCATGTTTTTTCACCGATCTAATTCGTTGACGGCCCCGGTGACCAGCGATAAAGCCGTGGAAAATAATGATCGACTTCAACACTCGGGCACCCTGACGTTTCGAGCACCATTCAGGACGAGAGCTCGTGCTTTCCTTTGACCCGGAGCGCAAACCACAGCGTTTACATTTCGGCACGGGTATTATATATGCAGGGTGCTCGAAAATTCTCGTCACGTCAGCGTGAGCGCTGCATATTCGCTAAGAAGAACACCTCGGTTCAAGACCTACGCTTATAGATTCAAACATACCTCGACCAAAATTTTACGCAGTCATTTGGTGGACCTTGACTAACAATTACGCAATTGATTGAATACACGTCATTGTTTTTCGGCACATATTCGAAGAGAGCCGCTGTTACATATGTATATGTATATATACCTATGTAGATATGTATATCAGGGGAGGATTTATGGGGGGCGAAAACCGTCCGATTTGAATGGAAATTCCCGCGTTCTTTTCACCCCCAGTGGTTAAAATCCCTCGACAAATTCAGATTTAGGTGGACATCCGTGAGTCTGGCGGGCAGGCTTAATTGTTGGAACGAGGATCGATATAACGTTGAGAGAAGAATGGAAGCGACCGAAGGGCTTTCCGGGCCTTTTACTACGACAATCTTAGGGTCATGTGAATTCGAGAGTTTGCTTTATCCCGACGTCACGCGAGGGTTGGCTGCCATAGTCACAGAAACCTGACGACGCTTAGGTCAAGATATACGTTTCCAATTTGGTCTTCCAATTCGCATTCCGAGAGGAGAAATTACTCCCTCAGAGTTCTTCGCTTTTTTCCCTGCACGCGGCACTTTAGTTTCGAAAATTCAATCGACCTTTTTTCATCCTTTTCATCTGTCACTTCGCACGACATTGAGAATCATCAGAGACGGACGAAAATCTCATTCAGTCAAAGCACGGCGTATCTCGGTGCGGGTAAACAATTCCTCGGTGTTGTTCTGGCACGAGTTTTACGCATTAATTTTGTATATCACACGCGCAAAGGGAATTTCGCGAGGCTCAAAGAGACGAGGGGGATGGAGACTTTTTTAATTAACGTTATTTGTTAATGAGGTGCACTCGTACATCTGTGAAAAGACTCGTTATCAGGCTCCGGCTAAATGAGCTCCTTTTAGTTTCAAAATAGCATCTCAATGGCGGTGAATAGTTACCCAGAACGTTCCTTTCGTTATTTTAATATGAAAACTTTAAATGAAAAAGAAGAAGAAGATATGAGAAAATATTCAAAATAAAGGGAACAAATTAGCAACTGAATTGGGATCTAGATGTCGGACGGAATGTTTTTATTTTTTTATTTTTTCTCTTCGCACGTTCAAGTCTCATTGCCGATAAATGATTACAATCTCGAAATATTGGAGAGAGACCGAAGCGCGCGGACTTGAATGAAAATGATTTTTATCAAAGTTTACATTCGCTTCTGAGAGCTTTGAATTGATCGATTGGATTCAGACGTCCCGTGTCTCAATAAACAAGCAGCAGCCTGTCATGTTTCGCAGGCTCGGTAAGGAGATTCGAAGGTCCAAGAATTCCCTCGATTTTCTTCGTATTATTGTACACTTTGCCAGACGACTGTGGCATTTGGCCAAGGATGGAAGTTGCCGAGTGGCAAGTTTTGGGCCACTCAAACCTGACACTATTTGGAGAAGTAACTACTCGAACCCAGACAATAAAACTCCTCGTACACACGAGTGTCAGCAAGACTACAGGATTCTCGAAGAGAGTCAAGCTGTCACATTTCCTCCGTGCGAAGTGCCAGTCGCAGGGAATATTTACGTTGAATAGTGAATCAACCAATTCCGAAACTCATTTTTTGGCCAAGTCCCAGCAGCCCCTCGAGATTTTCCTGTGACGAAATCTTCAAGGGTTCCTACGTTTTTCTTCTTCTCGCTCATCGCTCGACTGGTTCGGTGTAATAATATACCTACCGAAGTGCTGAAAAATTGGGAAACTCTTTAGCGAGGCACAAAAAACGATTAAAACTTCGGTGGAAAAGAAACGAAGCGAACGAAAAGTCAGATTTTCTCTTCCACTCAGGACGTTTCGCTGGGTTATTGATTCGAGTCCCGCTGCCACCGCAATGACAGAAACCTTCACCCCGAACTTTCGATGCCTGAGATTGATAGGCTCAGTTCGAAAACAGATTGTACGTGCACACGTATATTGGAAGGTGAAAAATAAGGGTACGATTATTCGGTTAAAGCCCACATCTCGCATCATGCTTTTGGCTAATATTTCAAGTTACACGTTTCTCCGATCAATCTTACACATCTTAATGTTTCTCTCTTCCACCTACCTACGCCATTCGCAATGCTCATACCTTATATCATCTATCAATCTTCGGGAAGATCTTTCGCCCCCTCTTTCGTCTCTCTCTTTTCCACTTTTGCACTCTCTCGTTTCTCCCATTTCTCCTCTTCCTCCACCCGTGCCCATCTCTGTCGCTTTAATCTAAAAAAAGGTAGCCTCCACGGAATTGAGTCCGGTGATCAAAACCGTGGTTCCTTCAATTTCATCTACGGTCTTATCCACCGCTTCCTGCAGCCTCCAGGCTCCATGTAAACCATGCTGGCGCTTTTGCAGAGCCAGCAAAGAAGACGCTGCGCTGCTGATTCGCTGAATGGTTTTCGCCAGATATAAGACGGCTACTCGAATGAGAAGTCGGTCCTAATCGCTTCGCGGAAAATCTCGAGCTTTCACAGCATCCTCAATTCCATAATTCAACAATTTACCCTCGAGTAATAAGAACATCGAACAGTCCGCGTATAATCGAACTTCTGCCGGCAGTCAAACGCCAGAATCTTCGCTACTTACATACTTGAACGTTTGACTTTTGAGTGCTGTAAAAAGAAGCTGGTACAGTACTGGTATGATTAAAAAAAGGTGTGTCAGGGTAACCGTCGGTAAAGAATAAAATATTATACATATAATACGAAACCTCAGTGACGCGGCGATAAAGTCCCTCATGTGCAATGACTCGTCAAGGTGTTTATTCCTCTTCCAAGTGTCGCCGACATCAACCGGAGTGAAACAGGGTTCTGAACGTAATCCGCAGACAATGTTATCCCGAGATGTCGCAGGGGTATGTCTTGGAGAAAAAATCTTTCGGACATTCGTCGCGGAGAGCTTATACTCGACGACCCTCTCGGACAGCCCGGGAATGACCCACGGACGATAAAAGGTACGAAGAAGGGACGGCGTGTGATCGAAACCGCAATTTAGTCAACACGTCGCCGGATCTCACAGGGCGTAAAGTCGGAAGCCATCGGTAGCCACGGTCCCATTCAAAGATGAATAAATATGTCCGGTAAACGGTGTGGCAAACGGTCCTGTGTCCCCGCGGGCACTTGTCCGAACGGCTCATCTTTGACGCTCCGGTGCCAAAGTGGTTCAAGAGCCCTCGGGATCTCGGGTCTTACATGCCACCCCGCGTCATGAAATTCATGTGACGTTCAGGTTTCGCGACCGAATGCTTAAATGCACTTGAAACTAGCCACAGAAACGAAGGACACGTCTTAGCTTCTCTGGCTAATACTGCAAGCTCAAACAAGCCTGGTATGTTGAAACGAATGAATGAGACCATCATCTGGGTACACTTCGTTCCCAGACCCTCGCAGTAATAAATGAATTGAAATTCGATTCAGATCTGAAAGCAAGATTCGGTATTATACAGCGTTTAACCCGTGCAATGGGAAGCTGGCAGAAGCTCGACCTTTACGGGAAATCAAGGCACAATCGGAAGACTGCAGGCTTGTACAATAACCGTTGTAATTGGAACCAAACGCGATTGAAATACCTCGTCAGAGGGATTCGAGGGAAATTTAATTGTCCACGAAGGGCGTAGTTAACCCTCGTAAACTACGTCGGTCATTTCGGGACGCGGTTGGCTCGAGATGTACACTTATAATACACACATGCGCATTTGGTGGGCGGAGGGATTCCGTTGTTCAACAACGCGGGTTGCGTGGCGGGCTATTTCACCCTCTACTACAGGCATAACACTCACGCAAAGCAAGTTCGCATCGCGATTTACGCCTCTGCGTACCTTTAATCCTCCCCAAAACCATTTCTATAATTCTCAGAGATATGCGTGCCTCTGACGCCCGCTACAGCTGCAATGCCGTAAAGGGCTTTCAAGACTTAAACGAGTTTAGGTACGCCTTGCGATAGAGTAGCTGTGACAACGAGAAAAATTGGTACAATTTTTGCTCCCGCAGGCTAATATGCACGAGAATAAGGTATGGAATATTCTGTTATTTTCTCACGTTTGGAAAATTATGTAATCACCAACTATAATGACCGAATCTGTCATAGGCGCCCTGATTTGGGATCTCTGACTCAAGTTGAACTTGACAAAGTACGTCTCACCACGTTTCTTTATTCAGCAGTTGAAATGTAATGGAGAATTACCTATTCTAGAGTCAATCCATTGACACAATACACGCCGACCTGATTGGTAACGGGATCCCAGTTTAGTTCCATGCCGACTTTGTGTAGGTGTCCCTTAAACGCTTTGCGAGCGAAGTTTATCTCGTTTGTCATAGTCCTCTAGTCCTAATCCCAGGCTCTTTGAAAAGATATGTGTTATTGTAAACTGGCGACCATCGCGGACGAATATCCTTTCGGAAGCAGAGTTTTGTTCTTTGTCGCCTGTGAAGCAGAAACAGTGTCATTTGACTCGAAAATTCTGACGTCTTTCCTCGAGTGTCTATCATCCTCAACTACCATTTGTCAAGCCAAGGTGAGCAACATCGATCATTGAATAGATTCGCTCGTTCTTCAACGCCCTCGATATTTCAGTCCATTATTGCAGAGTCGGATCCACGCCACTGGGATTGTGCGCGGAGGGTTGAGGCAGGATAATCGATCCTCTGGCATTCGCTCCAATGTTGCGGTTTGAAGAATTGGACATACGGCAACTAGGGGGCCAAACTTGTTCGTTAATACCGATTTCACAAAAATTATTAGCTGCCCCGATGTCTCTGAGGAGTCTAGTGAAGTCGAAGAATTTCTTGTGATAGTCGTAGCAGCGGTACTTTTTAACGGATCCAATATGTCGCAGAACTTCCACGTAAACACCGGAGAATGGATCACTGGAACATGCCTCTTTAACACCTTTGTGAAATTTTGAACCAAATTCTAGTGTGACACAAAGTCTGTCAGTGCCAGAAACTCCTTGGACCATCGTGACCTGAAATAATGCCAAGAACAGGGGGTGCAGCGTTAATGAATTTCGAGTGATGACGATCTTAGAGATGAGCTTTGCACCCGTTTTCGTGACATTTTGTGCACCGTAATGAAATAGTCATCGCTTATTCTGCCCTGTGCCAACGACTCCGACTCCTCGCCGAGTACCAGTTTGACGTTGTTCGAACAGAAGTCTGGGCATCCGTCAACGGGCATATATTCCTTGTCGCGGGTCTTCTGCACCAGGTTCTTCTCGACGTGAAAATCATGCGCAGCTTTAACGGCATGGTTCTAGTTTTTAAGGTTTCAGTTTCAATTCAAACACAACCGCCATTTATTTTAGGAAGGCATGGCAGCACCCACGGATTCCCTGAATCATTTCAATTTCTATGCAATTCAGCCCTGGACCCGAATACAGGATTCAAATCATTGACGAATTGTCTGTATCCCGCTATTCTGCACGAATCGCAAATCTCTCACCACGATTTCAATTATCAACCACGAAACTCAATTACGAAGGTTTACCACCTTTTATAGAGATATATAACAAATTTTAGAATCAATTTTTAGACTTTGTTTTTAACAACGTGAAATTGGTACTGAGCACAAATTTTTGTCGATTTCAGAAAACTCTTAAATTTCAGATTCATAAACTCTTTTTTTCACAAATAGAAAACCTTGTAGGTTTTACGTAGGTTTGTGATGTGTTGTGGTGCATCGCAAAACACGTGATAAACAAATGTTGAACGCGTATCAATTCGTCCTTTCTTGGCGTAAAAACCACCCGTAAGATTTACTCTGAAAAATCGATTACTTTGGGGGTACTTTTTATACCTTCCTTGCCATTGAATTCTTTTTTTCGCAAAACGAGTAAAAACGAGGAGACAAAAAATCACCTCGTCGATATTGATTAAAACTCTACAAGTTTCTGCAAAGCATAATTGTACGTAATTCAAAAGAATCCTGTTCGAATTTCCCGACTTATCGAGTTGAGCTTGTAGCTCCTTTTCAGTCATTTTCTTTCTCCCCCACAGCTTCCGATTGAAACTTTCAGAATCAATAATTGGCAGCTTATTGTCCCACCGTCACCTGAGCCACATGAAAACTCGTTAGTTTTCACCACGTAGGTACAAATACTTCCTATCCAACATAGATCCTTGTAGATTCCGAATAAAAGCATCCCCAAGTTGATTTTTCTGTGCAAAATCCTCATTTAACGCCCGCGACTTCTGCGCTATTTCGATAAAATAATCCTGACAAAAAAATCCTGTGATATTTAAGTGTACAACCGGCTGAATCCGTTTCAGTCTGAGCCCTGCAATATCCGGATATGAATCTTCGAGTACACGCTGCGACGTGACACGAGCTGCATAGGATAAGGATTGCAATTTATGCGCGCTTATTCTAGACTTCAAGGGGTAAGCTAATAAACGTTGACTCGGAGCAGCTCGTCTTGATGAAGATAAGATGAAAGAGTACACAGCTGCTCCAGAGATGAGTCTAGAACCTGGAGCCTCGGAGAGGGTGCATTGCATATAGTAATCACCCCGAAGGGGGGGTAATTCCTTGTAGAATAACGGGGAATAAAATATTAGATGAGACGTCTTGGCAGCTTCCGCCGGTCTTGGATTCACATAAGAATCAAATCATCACGCCGTTCAAGCGACGAGATGAGACGATGATCTGACGCACAGATCCCTTGACCACCTGCCTTTGGATCAGTGCCAGAAGCTCGCAGGAAACCCCGAAGTAATTCTACGGCTAAAATAATAAATTATCGAAGCTGCAGTCAGTGATTTGTGAACGCACTAATTCTTTCTCACAGCCGTGAGCGTGGTTCACCGTCCCAGTGCGTCGCAGTCGATTATTTTTTTAATTATCATACAGCCAGAAAATCCAGGGCTTTGGATCATAAATTATTCTGTCTACACAAACGAAAATTAGGAACGTAAAACTGAATTTCAGAACTCAACATCGAGTCCGATAACCCTTTTGTTTGATTGAAAAACGGGCATCCGAGATGCTATAAATCAATCCGTTGACTGGATTCTGGATGTATGATATCAGTCTTTGCAGCCGTAATTTTTGAACAGTAACAAAAGCTTTTTTATTTATAAGGTAGTTTTGTTCACCGGTGTAAGAGACGCGCTTAAAGTCTACTCAATTTATCGCAAGCTCCCTTCATTACGATGATTGCTGCCCGTTAATAATATTTCATAATATTATTACCCTTTGCAACGTTAAATTTTCCGAATAAGCTCCTGATAGTAAAAAATTGTAAAGACTCCTGTGTATGGTAGTTTTAATTACTTAACACGAGGTAGTCGACTTTTCACACCGAGATACGTATCACCAAAAATTCTAGCTCTCTAAGACTCATTTTAGTTTATTGGCCATCACGATTCACCGCGACGAATGAACAAATAACTCTTTTTTGTGACCAAACTCTGGTATTCTCACCATTTCTCGGAGCTCGTATAATTCATAGTATATTTACTCACCCTGAAGCTATTGTTTCTAACTACCGGTCTCAGTGTATAAATCTTTGGTTCTTTGCGAGCGAACGAAGTGGTTAGTCTTCGTTCAGTGTGTGCGAAGAGCGTTTGCAAAGCCATGGATTTAGGCTAATAGTCAAATCTATCGGTGGAAATAATTTGTTTAGGAGTTCTGAGCAGGCAATCATCCGCGGAGAGGAAGCTGAGAGGGAAGGAAAACGGCAGTAGACAAACCGAGGAAATTTCAAGGAAATCAATGCTCCGAATTTCGCCGATTTAGTACAACCGTGAGTTCTGCTATTGTGTCCGTTGGATCGAGCCGCTTTAGAATTGGCCAAAGTTGTAAATACCAATGGTTACCGGAGCCGCGTGACCGATAAATCAATCTTTCTTTTGGCGTTCAATCGAGTGTGTATTTTAAGGTTCGATGTTGGAAACGCCGACGGTGCTAAGCAGCGCGTGGAAATCGGGGCCATTTATTATTCCCCATTAAATTCCCTACGACTTCTTCCCGAAAAAATGTTTTTCCCAAAAGTGACATCTTTATTTTCCCCCTTATTCGAAAAACGCCACACATTTCTCTCATGCTCGACCGCAAAATACGCTTATTTTTTATTCCAAACTTCTTGCTCCATCGCCGAGGATGTAAAATGACGAAATACTTCACTCGCACCGACGGAATTGTTGCTAAGCGTGAACAAACACATATAACCCTCGACGATTTGGAAACTTTGAGAATTCAAACTCGGCGAACGATCCGCTCCGACAAACTTTTAAGCATTTTTCAAACGACCAAGACGGTAAACACGACCGTGAATTTCCCTCAAGGGCTTCCATTCTCACTTTCAGCCCCTGCGGACTAGCATCGGCGTTTCGACTGTCGCCGCACAAATCACAACCATTTCCGTCCGATTTAATCTGCATCAAGTGTGTAGCAGAGAATTTCGCCTACCGTCGATAAACACCTTGCAGTGAAAAACTGTGTTTTTACATTCTTTGTGACAAAAATTCACATCTTTCAAGGTCAAAATTAACCACTAATTTGCAGGGCAATGCAATCGTGTACAACGGAAGCATGCCAGTTGATGAAAGAATTAATCAGTCAGCCCGATATCCGATTCTGTAATTATTGCGAAGCGATCTTTTTATCGCATTAGTATAATTTCCTTCAATTTTCCTTCCTTTAATGGAATTGAGATTGGATTATCAAACTTGCACAAACTTAAATTCATCAATTCTCGATGTTTTTTATATATATAAAGCATATATATTGCCTGACAATGAGACTGGACATTATACCTTCCAGAGACTTCTATCCGTACCATCCGCAGTGAAAGGAATAGGAAATTAATCTCCCGAACAATCATAGACCGGGAAATTGAAGATCCAACTGCATAGACTCTATCTCGTTTCTATTCTCGAAGCTAGCCGGCTAGAAAATTAATAAAATGTGGCAAAAAAAATTCTTACAAAATGTGTGAATCGATCCAAACTTTTCAATAGTATATTCTCCATGAAGCGTTGACAAATTGCAGAAGCTTCAGAGCTACGCGGGGTTCAAAACAGGAACCGACAAATGATTGCAGTCAGAAAAACGACCACTTTTCCAAGAGATCAGGCTGCATAGACGTTTGAATTTATTTCTTCGCGCCGAAAAAGCTTGGCCATTTCCTTTTTACAAGACCGGGGTAAAAGCCCGCCGTCTTTTTTTTTGTGTGTGTTTTTTTTTTTTTACTGGTTTTCGGTGTTTTGTCGCTGCAGTGAATTTTTTTGTTCAAAAGGGGGTCAGTTTTTCCCCTTCATCTTCCCTCGTCGACTCAATTGCCAGGCAGTTTGTGACAACGCTGACTGCTCTCCTCTCCAACGATGAAGCTGCAGCTTTGACGATCTACGTTTGATCTATATCGTATGGTGGCTGGAAAATCAACTTAACGGTATACACGCGCCTGCACAGCGATCAATCGATCCATCGATGACCTCTGAACCGCCGTGCCTCACCGTTGCTGAATATTCCCATCCTGCGGGAAGTAGCCGAGCTTATATCTGTCGCATGCGTGTGTTCAGCGTGCAGTGTGTGCGATGGCGGAACTTCAGGGGCGTCATTTAATTCGATAAGCTTTCAAGTCCCTCTCGAACGAACCGCACGGATCCGCGTTTCGTTTCGTCGGATAATTTTGCCCTCCTGCAAAGCGGCAAAGCGGACCTGCAATATCGCATCGCGGCTGCAGCCCGCAGCCTCTTCCATCGCATCGTGCAGAATATATACCTTGCGGCCTTCTCCTTCACTCTCTCTCTATCTCTCTCTCTCTCTCTCTCTCTCTTCCATGCAAGCCCGAGGAACGCGCCATCGCCCAACTGCAGATTAATTATTAATTACGTCATGTTAATTGCGTCGCGCCGCAGGAACCCCGCCGCTACAAGCTCAGCGCCAAAAGCCACAGCAACAGTGCTCGACGTGCATCGAGCGACTGACGATGAGCTGACGACGCGTGCGAGACCCGCTTCTCGATAATTAGTGCTTTCCTTAGTCGCAAATTTATCACCGTCTATCTATAGGAACTATGCCGAAATTCTTGCCGATGGAATGGAGCAAAAAAAAAAAAATCAAAAACTATCCGATACCCGTTACATACCTCTAGTCAATTATAATTGGGGTGCATTCTTCACCGAGGGTGTACTCTTTTAATTGCGAGGGTGGTTCGGTCCACCCCTTCGATACCAATTTCCCGACTCCAGGATTTCCCGGGATTCGATTGAACCCAAGGTGGGTACCTAATTCAGACCGGCTGGCTACCAGCACTGATCATCAGCCTGCTCCGAATACTGCGGAACCAGACGTAATACGCGTGCAGTAGGTACCGAATACGTGGGCAAACCAATCAATTGTTTAACAAACATGTATCTCTGTCCTGTGCTGATGAGTGAAAACAGACCGTCACCCCGCAGATTTATCAACGATCAATACGGACGGATCCAACAACATTGATCGTTCAATTTAACACAAAGCCCGACAAACAACCATGCAATTGTATTCCAATCGTGCACAATTTTCAACCAATGTGTTACTTTTTTTCGCAAATACTGGATTAATAATCCATTAATGGAAATCTAATTTCGTCGACAGTTTGTTTGTTTTTTTTTTTCTTTGTTGTTGGCTTTTTTTTCTTCATTATGTACAGTCCAAAATTCCGCACATCTTGGGGATATGAAAACTAGGGGCCAACGCAACGTGGATTTTTCAATCAAGATGTCCCTCAAGTAGTAAAGACACAGTTTGGTCAGACTTTGAATCATTTTTACTCTTTCTGTGCCCGCGCTGCTTACGATCAGTTTTAATATTGAAAATTATTCAAAATAAATTAGTTCACTCACATTTCTTTCTTTCTTTCTTTTGTATTTTTTTTTTCTGTTTCTCTAACACAGGAATTACAAACAAGAATAACTTCTCGGTAACGACGTTTGTCCACATTTTTGCAATTTTTTTTATACAGGTACTCAGAATATTCTACGCAATTTGACGCGGTATATTTTTAACTTTCAAAGTGATGTTAAGAATAATTGATTCAACCAAATTTTCAACAACATCTTCGCATATTTTGGAGATTTACGCACGGTGAATAAAAGTTTCGTTAATTCCCGATCGCAGATACATCTCATTTTGAATAATTCTAATTTCTTATTAGATTTTGACAGACAACGTAGTATAACGTCGAATTACAGCTGGCTTCGGATCTACACATACCCAGTTAAAAGTTACACGTACACCCGTGCAATTTTGACATATCCACAAATCATTCCAGCGGAAATGTCGTATGGCGAAAAAGTTCACACGGTTCGTCGTGTATGGTAATTCGCGTAAACGTTGGTACAATTTTCGAACTCCCTCGTTCTTCTGTGGCTCAAAAGAGAGAAAAAATGAAGACATAGACTTTCAAGGTTCGTCACTCGCAGTATAAACTGATTCAAATTCGTTCACTGCAATAAGAGGTGCGATCGTAAATGGATTCGCAGAGTGACTAGTAATACTGTCAAAAGCACGGTAAAGCTCTGCGTCGTCTGCATGACGAGCATTTTATAGATCTACTTTAAAACGAGAAATTTAAATGTAGAAAAAGAATTTACAACTTCCATATATATATATATACATACAGGTGCCGTATTAAAAATTTAAATTCACTCCAGTGCGTGTTTCCTTTTGTTACCCGAGATTATTGCGTTTTTTGCTTCTTATTTTTTATTTATTTTTTTTTGTTCTGAAAACTTGCAGTGCCCACTTATCCCGGTGAGAATAATAAAAAAGAAAGAAATAAAGGTTTCAACGAAACAATCTCAAGTTTAATTAGTAATCTCAGTAGACAGAATTTTAATTAAATTATAGTTAATCGCCACGCCCCAAAGCCCCGTAATTATGCAAGTCGCCTACATCCCTTTTCGCAAATAAAAGCTGCTTCAGAAGCGAGGGGTGTCGGTACCGGTGAACGCACGGATCTTTTTCTTTACAACTTGGCAAACTTTTCCACAAAGTTGAGTGCGATTTCCGTTTTTTTTTTCCCGTTTTTTTTTCCACATTTTTTTTCGCCTTTCTCCCACAAGCCCGAAACTCGACTCTCGCATACGCAGCTCGCAGTGTGTATAATAATAACACGAGAAACTTTTTCAGCTCGTTAGCCCAGCTGGGTCTGAAACGAAGTGAAACCAGTGACAGAAGTTGAACCGGTTTAAAGGGTGAGAATGAAATCAATAAAGAGGGTCAAAATTGTCGAGTAATTACGACGTTAATCTAGTTGAAAAATTCTCTTCTGTAATCTACGCGCGCACTAATTAGCGAAACGAGGAATTTGAAATACCTAACGAGAAAGAGAGGAAGAGTAACAAAGAGAAAGAGATCTCCGCCCACGTTAATTGGTGTCTACTTTTCTTCCACTCTTTGTTGCTCTGCGGAACTGAAGCACCTGTGCAGCAGTTAATTCCCGCTAAATGAACGTGGAAGGCGAACGAGCGGATAAATGAAGCACGAAACGATTCGGATAAAGTGCAAAATAACCAGAGAGGCAGATTTTGGAACGCCAATATTCCAGCCCCTCCACAACCCTCGAGGATTCATATTTTTTCCTTATGCAATACTCTCATTCTTCTTTCATCTGTTTACTGTAATAATTCTTTACATTATATATATATACATATATACGAGTATATATAATATTTATACCAATCTCATCCCGACGCTGCAAGTCCGTAACGACGGGGGAGCAAATTGACTTTTGCTTATTATCATAAAGCGAAGTGTCGGAAGACCGGAAGCTTCGCGTTGAAAATACAGCGGCTCAGAGGCACAGAGGGGTGAAAATTCTTTTATTGGATATCACAGTCGGTGGCGAGATAAAGACAAACAAATGGCGGAGATGGATTGATCAATTGAAACGAGCGAAAGGAGCGGATCGGGTTCGATGGGAATTTTCAATCATTGATCGGGTACGTAGAGTGATTACCTCCAGGGGACGTGAATCCCGTTGAGGTAGTAAAACTGCAGGTCTATCAGCCTGTAAAACCTGTGAAATTGGAGCTGTAAGGGCAAGTAGGTACCTACTTGATTCTACTTAAGAGGCTTCGAGAGCCGAGCCACGCGCGAAGTGCGCCGAGATAAAATTGAAATTGCTCTCCGTTCCTCCACCTGCGACCGTGGATTACGGCCGTAGTAGATACGGCCGCAGAAATCATTCCATTTCACGTATTTCGCGTTATTTGTTCGCAGGGTCAATCCGCGAATAAGGTTCCACACCGTTCGAATCGAGCGTTCCAGCCGTAATTTAACCGTGGAACAAATCGCGTCCCTCGTGAAAAATTCGCCCTAACTATTGCGCGCATGAATTATTGACGAGGTCAGAAACTTCGCTGACTTTTATTATTATACAGCCGTAATTTACGCGCAAACCACAAGCTTGCGAATATTCAATTTCAAATTAGTGGCTCGTGATTATGAGAAAATAACTGCGGGGTGATGGGGAGTAGAAATTGATGATCAAATCTAGCCAAGGGCGACGAAACGTGATTAATAACAGCAACGCGAAATAGCGAAATCTGCGACAATAAGCAAGATATTGGTTTTGCCGAGGGTGAGAATAAGCTGGCGAAAGGGGTTCGCTATCTATCAACTGGAAGCTCCTAAATCCTGATCGTATCCGCGAATGCAAAAGAAGTAAAAGAAAGAAACGAAGAAGGAAGAGCGGGTCAATTAAATACCCCATTTATCTCCTTTATCGAGCAAACTCAGGCTGTGTTGCTCGACCATTTGTAATTGAAATTTCCATTCGCAGTTGAGTCGCTGAAACTGACCGTAAACTTCCGTTGATAATAGCAATAATAGCTACCCAGCGATCGTTGCGAGATATTTCCAGCCGGAGTTTGGTTAGGCTGTGAAAAGAACCGAGGAGCTAGTTCCAAACTCGCAGTTTCGACATCATAATTTATACGTACCACGTGGAAATTATCAACGGAGTCGAGATCACCCTCCGTTTTCAAAACTACTCTTCTAGGGCAAAGAAATACTTCGAAAAAATAAGAAGTATTTACCCATTGGTTTGAAGTACGCGTTAACGTTAACCCTTTCAGTCATAGAACACCCCTGTTTTTTCTCAAAATGAATATTCATATAAATCTCATTGAAGAAAAAAAAAAAAAAAATTGACACTCGTGAGTGATGCTGATTTAGAGTGAACGAGAATGACGTAATTTTACCTCGCGCCTATTTTATCCCTCAGCTAATCTTTACAGAGAGTTTAACAGCCCGGATTCGTTGCAGGCCGGGTCGTAAAATATTGATGAAACGAATCACAATGACAGATGTTGGAAATTCTCTTCGGGAACTCGGTAGGATATATAATAGGAAACTTGGAGGATCGTTTCAGAGTATTTTACACCTAATCCAGTAGTTTAACGATCGGGGATATATAAGCATAGATATTTGCGTCATCGATATGTTACTGCCTGACGTCGCCTTCCCTGCCTGATCCAATACGTATGGATGACTAGGCGGCTCGTAAAGCGAGCTATAAATGCAGAGAACAGAGAGTCTTCTCACCTCTCGCCTTGCCTTCGTCTATAAAATGAATAAAACCGACTCCTCTTCTTCGTCGACGACCCGAGCTGTGTGCAATAATTCATTTCCGCACGCTGACAGACGGCCGGTAGCTCCGGGAGAATTTCTTCGCCCTCTTATTTCCTCGCACAACACTCTTTTCCTACTTCTCTTTTTATCCTCCCTTCTCGTTTCTGTTATTTTGCTCTTTTATTAACGCAACGTGGCCCGCTAGCTCGACACTCTGGCCGCAAAAAAGTACAAGCAGCTTAGCTCGTCTATTCCCTTTGTAAGGAGCTCATAGCTATAATATGCGAAACTCTCAGCCTTCCGTGTACTCGAAGGATTAACACACGCACCTCCTTGATCCTCCGGCAATCTGAGCCCTTCCAAATTGCTTCATCGCCCTTTCAACCGCACTTTATCACCTTTTCTATCTGGGGTTCGTTTTATCTTTTTCACACATGTTTCAACGCCTTTGTGAGCTAGGTTGTTTATTGAAGTGTTCGAATTCGCAGCTAGAAATCAAATCCTGTTATAAAATTGCTCTCAAAGTACAACCGAAATTTGAAAGTGATCGATTTGTGTAAAAAACTCACGTTTCTCAGGTCAGGTAGCAGGTATCAATGTGGAAATTTAGGGTCACATTTCTTTCATCTTTCAGATCAAAGTAACATGCGAACATCTTGACCATAGAACCGAAATCTGCTATTGACAAAACCTCCGGCAAGAAATTGATAGGGATGAAACCTGACTTTGTAGGCTTTACAAATTCGTTCTGTTGGATACATGAGTTGAAGTCTTGTTTCTCTGTGACTCGAAACGTTTTATCCTGAAATCAAGAAATCGTCCGTTTGACATTTATTCGGAGATGTGCAGATATGGGCGAGGGTACGTTTCAGATTCAAGTCGACAACCTTGGCATAAGCACGGAAACTTTGGACAGATAATTCCTTCAAGTTTGAGCTCTTATTCAACCTCCCGCAGCATCTGGGATCAGGTATTTCACGTAAAGTATTCTCGGAGAATTGATCTGTGTTGGTACAACCTTACACCGCTGACTCTGCAGGTTCTTCTTTGAGTAGGAAATTTCAAACAGATGTGAATAATTAATATTTCAGAGGGTGAAATCGTACTTTCAATGATAATTGGAACAATGGTTATAAGAAGCTTGCAGCTTCTTCAAATGTAAGGGGATTTTAAAATTGGATTATACCCAGCTGCCCATCCGTCTCTCCCTCTTGTTTCGACTTCGGACGATGTGAATAAAGAACAGATTTCAAACAGCAGTAGACGCTCGATGTTTACTATCTTGGACTATATTAGTTGATTGAATCATGGGAAAATCTTCGTGGAACATTTACGACGCCAGTTATGATCACGTTGACGATTTTTTCCCCTCGATTGAATCGTTGCCAATACCAGTGAAAGAAGGACCATTTTTCTTGTGCAGTTTCGTCATACCAACGATCGACTTTTTAATTCATATCAATTCTGTATCCAAGTACACATTGGCACGACCGATTCAGGAATCCGATATTTTAAAAATAACTTCTTTCGGTCGCTCGAGTTCTATGATAAATAATTCATCTCCTTCGACGCGAACCTATCCAGCCTCTCAAATCGCTCAAAAGTACACCTAAGTGTATGAAAATAGAAATAGTCTAGTGAAAGGATCGACCTGGGAGTCTTTTGATGCAATAACCAGTCTAGACGACAGAGCAGCCATACCAGGTCGAAAGCTATTCGCACTTGAATACTTAGACCTTACAAAATTGGGGGATTTGATTATAGGCTTACCCTGGCATTGACCCGGTGTCTGACCGCTGCGGACGAAAGTGATGACCTGGTGACGAGAAATGACCGTTTCTTCACGAGGCGATAAAATCGGCTTTACGTCCCGAGGCATAGAACTCTCAGGCATTTCGAGGTGAAAGGGACAGGCTTAATTCCGGAAAGCAGGATTCCCATAATGCCATTCTTACGTCATTCGAAAATCCCGAGATTCAATTACCGGCGCTAATCGGACGACATTAGCACCTAGACGCGAGCCTCTTGATCACGTCGTTACCAAGTCCCATAGCGCCACCATACAATTTGGAACCTTTCGAATGATTTTTCGCGCAATTACAGCACCCTAGTGTGTGTGTGTGATGCAGGTTCTTTGGCTCAGGTCAGGAGTCACATGTGCAATGGGTGCTCACCAATTACTTGCCCACAGCGAATTGCCGGGGTGCATGACCTGAATATTCATGACTCAACAAGTGAGTAGGTACCAATGCGAACTGCACGTAGGTACGATGATTCATGCAGGGTGTTTGTTCCAAGGGTGACGATATCTCGGTGTAATTTTACGCCCGCAGCTCGCGCCGTTGCAGAATACTCTCCGTGTATTCATACCATACCTGTAGCTCGTTCGAATTATCCAATAGAATGGTCAATTGAGTGTCCCTCAACGCTCTCGGATATTCACCGGCACATTCAAAATTGACTGACATCGAATGTCGCCAAATCACGCTCAGTGCGACGATGGCGAACGGTGTACGTCACGCTGAAATGTTAGTCGTTACCTCAAACTTGACGTCCTTGTGTCTGGACTGGATAGCGGTGGACAACCACTGAGATTTTCATGCACTTATGTGGAAATGATTTTGACCTTAATTTTATGAGTACGAGAATCTTGGATATGGAGGTATTTGTCACAAAAAAAAAAAACCGTCAATTTTTTTGCGTCGACGTTTCGACTCCTGACGTGGGTTCTCCTTGGGACATTTGTTTATTAATTCATCTTCGTAAAACAAAAATTTCTTAGGAGCCCGTGCACTTTCACCATTTTCATGCACGGTCGGATCCTTCTCACAAACCAAATGACCCGTCCTTTTTTCCAACGATCGCTGGAAGCCATTAGCATTGCTAAAAACGTCATGCCGTTGAAAAAGCTCGTGCCTTGCAAATTAGCGAACTTCTTTTCCACTACTACAAACAACTTTTTAGCGACGCTGGGTAATAATTCAAGGTCTCAAACTACCGAGGGACTATTTGGTGAAATAAATCATTTGGTATACGATCGTGCCTTTGATAACACGAAAGTCCAGAGGCTGTCTGTTCGAGCTTCGCTTCCGGTTTCAGTAGAACGCTCACTGTCGAAATGCGAGAGAGTGTCGAGTTACCGCGATGTGAAAAAAATTAAAATGAAATATTAGAGAAATAAAAGATTCGAATCCTCAGTACAAAAAATGCTCTTAGGGCTCTGGGACCACACGTGGTGACATTGTATGTACGATTTGGCTAAATCACATTGTGAGTTGAGACCTGCACGTGGAATGACGCGAGAGTTCTAATTTTTTGACAGCCTAAAATTTTACCTTTTTTCACTAATTTTATATACATCATCACACTCCAAACTTCTATCGTAAAATTCTGGAAACTTTTCTGCTTTTGTTTATGTATATTTAATTATACTACCCCGCAAAAGCGTATCTTTTTTTTTCGTATCGTTTTTATCGAGAAAAAAACTGTCTTTCACGCTGATCTTTCGATTGCAATTGTGTCATTGGCCACGCATACAGCGCAATGATATGTGATGTTGTAACAAGTGTTGTTTCCGATTTATAATAACCAGGAGGTTTTTCTTCTAAACCACTGTTTCAGGAGGGCCGCCGCTGGGGCGACGGTGGTTCCCATCCTGCGGGAGGATTTTATGGCGGGAGTCAACCTCGTTTAAACTTCTGTTTTCAACAGGTCCAAAATATTCGCATAGTATAATTACTTGGCCTGCAGAGTTTATAGCGGCGAAGTGATCGTACGCCAATGCCAAAAAGTAAGAAGAAGAAGAAGAAGAATAAGAAGAAGAAGCAGAATACCGAATTGAGGAAGAGGAAGAAGGAAAATGAGAGGAAAAATAACAACGCATTAATTATTATCGAGTCAAATATAAGTACTATATAATAAATAAAAAACAAAAAAAAAACTACATCTAAGCGATTGAATAGGTAAGCGATCATACCTAATACTATGTACCTATATCTATCTCTGTCTGCGTTTTCCGGTACCACAAATAATATGATATACTTGTATTCATATTAATGCAAATTAATGCTTTTGGAATTAAATTAATGCACACAACGTTACGAAAAGAATAAATTATCTTGCACACACTAAATAGTGCCGTGTGTTGTAATATGTATAAAAGAAATTGAAGCAAAGTTTATAAGTGTAAAGTGATTGCTTATTATTATTATATACATATATATATATATATATATATATATATACATATATATATATATATATAATATATATATATATAATATATTCAAGACAAAACTCTAACAAAACACGGCGCATTTCGCACGGACCAATCAGCACCCTCTTTTGCTAAGGATGTAGATACTCCTCTCTCCCATTTATTTCACTTTTATTACCATGTATTATAAGATGATTTATTTCTCCGTTACATTTTTCACCTGCTCTCACATCTCTGTAATTCCTCTCACAGCTGTTCTCGATTTTCACCCAAACGATCGCAGCTCACCCGCCATCTTTTTCTCATTTACATGCCAAGTGTGTCGTTCATAATTAATAGTAAACGTAATCTCGAATGGATAAATCTAATGGTAAAAATAACTAACTATTTGTGTATAATAGGTAAATTTGAATTTCTTAAAAAAAGCGAGATTCAGCTTGAAAAATACGTTCTATGAATATACACCGTATACTATCAAAAAGCATACTTGGCACACGTGCATCTAAGCATATATGTGTATTGTGTATATATATATATATATATGCATAGGCATGTAGGCATAGCATATAATTGCATTCGCAATTCATCGATCCTCTTGTATTAGTTGTTATTCTGAATCGTTATATTATATTATATTATTATTCTTAAATTATGTACGAATTGTTCAGGGCTTTGTAACTTGTTATTATAAAATTTACATTATGTACCTATAATATAACTACTCGATGTGCAACCAGTGCAACACGAGCACCATTGCTGGATAAATTATACCTTATACGTCTTCTGTGTATACCTTATTATACAATGCTTTTCAAAGAAACAAACTCGCAATCAAACGCCATTATACCTAGAGAGGAATCAGCTTTCAGGTTTACGTAGTGCTCATAATGTGAAACCCCATAGGTACACGAAAGCCGTTTTTCACCCGAACGACATGAAACAGAATTTTGAAAATCCGACATGGACGCTCAAGGTATATAACGTGAACTTTGATGCTTCTGATGATTTATGCAAACTTCATTTGTCCACGTGGTCGTAATCTTATCAACGTTTTTCTAGTCGAGATAAATGTAGTTCAAGATCCTGCGACATCAATTGAAATATATAGATAAAGTGTCATAGAAAAAAGGTTAGTGAAATCAGGTATTTACAAAAATATTGTTTCTCCTTCAGACTAACCGTAATAAATTTTAATATTTTGTTGTTTCTCGATAAAAATCAGCCCGCGGTTTTATTCATATTTGAAAAATAATTATGAAAAAACTTGCTGTACATAGTTATATTATTGTATATTTTATTTCTCACCTACACGTATAGCGTTCGGTTCACAAATTGGATTCAGTAAAAAATTTAAGATTCTTATAAAGAGGGTCGGATAAAAAGAGAACGTGAGGAGGTAAATGAACATTAACAAAAAGAGAGAAATAAAAACATGAGAAAAGATGAAGAAGTCATTACCTAATGTAATTACTAATTAGTGATAATACATAGAATTATATGTATAATATAATATACACACAATTACATGACGATATTAGGAAAAGTACAATGCTGAACATTGTTTCGCTCTGTGTACAATAAATGTGCCCTTATTCCGTTTTGGCAGAGAAACAAACAAAAAAAAAAAAAAAAAAAAAAAAGAAAAAGAAAAATTAATATTTTATCGGTAAAGCCAAAAATATGATCAATTTCTTTGTTCTCTTATTTCATCTATCTATAAATAATTTGTTACAATTTTTTTTTCACTCAAATTTTGGCGCTTTTTATACGTAATACATTATATAAGTACGTAGATACATTATAAAGCGTAATTCGCGTTACTCATCGTCAGAATTTCACAATCAATCGTGCGACTCAATAACTATAAATACGTGAGTTGTTCGTTTCGGTTTTACCATTAGAGAGAATAGAAGAAGAAGAAAAAGTTAAAAAAAAAAAAAAAAAAACATCAACACATCTCACACTGCACGTACATATCGAAGTAACTATTAGAAAATAAAGTCGGTGTTTCAAGTTGAATTTGTGCCACCAGGCAGCTTGTTGTACGGTATTCGCTTACTTCGCTTTGGAATATTATATTTAATTTATGAAATATTAATTAGTAGCCTCCATCGCGATTACGTCAAGCGTCCTAAGAGTGAACGGCGGGCGGTTGATAATTACACGGAATTTAATATTTTATGGGGCAAGTTGACGAATTCTGCGTTCATAATTATAGGAAATATTGATTTTACCACTTATTTGTGGTATAAAAAGTCATCGGGAATTTAACCGTTGTTTTTATCGCTGTAACGAATGCAGGAACGTAGTCCAAAGGAGCAACGAATTTTCTAAGTGTACTATTCTTTTTCACGTATTGATGTAAAGTTTATTGATTCGTTGTACTTTAGTCTGATGAAATGATCGAGTTTGATATATCATATGTTACCATTTAACTAGTGAGAAATAAAGAATTTTAGACAATTGGGGTAATGATTAATAATTCAAACGTTTGACGAACGCGAGGAATAAGCCGCACTGCTGGCATGAAATTAACCGAGTACTAATTAACTGTTAGACGAGATAAATATTAATATGAGAAATATAAAAGAAAAGTTTTTAGACAACGTACTATGTAGTTACATATTATATTACATAATCTATCGTTGAATGTATCTCATGAGATTATATTACACCAGCGCTTGAGGAAAAAGGGGAAGAAACGGAAACAAGGGAGAAACATAAACAGTAATATTATACAGAAAGAATAATTTAATGAAGAAAAAGGAACTACGTGCTGTGTCTGTTATTCGTGAATTTTTCTGATTCCTTAATAAATAGAATATTATATACATATATATGTTATATACATATATATATATATATATATATACAAAGATAAAATAGAAAATTAAAATAGAAAATTTATTCACATAATAACAAAATGAACAAGAACAACATAAAGAAAAACATCTGTTTTTTAAAACGTTAGAAATATAATATTATATTAAAAAATATGACGTATTGGCTGTTTCAAATTTTCTACTATTTAGCAGATTATTAAGAAGGATTAATCTGATATTGAAATGAAAATTTGAGGTAGCCTAGGAAAAATTTATAATCTTTAAAATTCTTATTCTTAAAATTTCATCCTGCTGTGCGCGTGCCATTCTCCAGGCGATAATAAAATCAAGTCGCGAAATTCCGAATCATCGGTAACTGACAATGAGACTGAAAATTTTCCAAAAAATGCGAGACAAAAATTGATTCTTGCAGTTCATATTGAAGCACTCGAGATGACGTTTTTGTGTATGGAGTATTATCGATATTTCGATGAAAACAATTTACTATCTTCTCTCACTGCAGAAAGGATAATATTTTCCTGTCTCCGTTTTTGATTAACAACCAAAATGTCATCTAGAACACAAATTGCAGTTGGTCAGAAGCTATAAATATAAAGACTTTAGTTTCGCCTTAAGATCAGCGTCGCGCACTGGCAAACGGATGTTTAAAATTACGTCTTTAATGTTGTAGGCTCGCTTGCACATTAAATATATAAATGAACTAACCGTAAATATGTTAATGAAATTTTCAATAACATAACAATTATAAACGCTAATATATAATAATAAATGTATAATCTAACAAAAATATCTTTCGTGTAAAATTACTTAAAATATACGCAAATTAAAATGTCAAATTGTTTTAGTGAAGTTTATTACCTGATTTCCTGCGACATGTTTTCATGCATAATTATTACAATATAACGCGTGTCTGTGTTGCAAAATCAGCCACAGTTTGTACACGTATTAATTGTGTATAACTAAAAGTCTGCACCTTTTCATATTTCCGATCAATAGGTACAGATATTATACGTGTGTAGATTTTTTACACAAACATGCACATTAAAATTAACATTTTCACAGTGTAATATTCGATTTAAAAATCGAGAAAACAAAAAAGAAATTTTTATGTACATGCACCAAACCACGAATTTCACATTCCTATAATATATTGAAATATTACGTGACAGCGAATGTGGCGAATAAAATTTTTTCAACTCCAAGATTTTCACATTAATTACAACTTACCATATTTTCTCTCTCAATTATCCCAGCTCATCGTTGATTCGCCGACGTGTAATCGTACCTGGACGAGGAAAACTCCTTCTCAAGACGAAACTCTTTCCTCGCGTAAAAGTCTCCGATTCGTTACCCTATTCGCCTCGTTATGCCTGAGTTTCCCGATCATATCATCATATCTCGTCCATTTGCAATTCCAGGCAAGTCAGAAAACCCTCGACCTGGGTCGGTGGGAAAGGACTTCCAGCCTGATCTTCCCATCTTGCAACTGATAGCTCGTCCTATCTGGATGCCCAAAGTTTTCCCACGATTACCGGAGCCGCCCTTCGCCCACCTACGAATTTTACTCCCAGTCATAACATAAACCCTTGAACATCCCAGCATCGCCTATCGCACGTCTGGTTACGAGCGAAATATAACGAACCACGGATTCGCCAGTGAGCAATCGTACATTCATCACATGCAAGAGGGATGTGATTGAGGCAGTTGTATCCGGAAACTTCTACCGACACGGATTCTTCGAGGTCTTCGATTTTTTCCAAGAATTTTTTAGTCTCGTGATGAAAATTGATTTGGAAACATGGAAACAAGTTCACTTTTTCTTAATCCTCGAGACTGACCTGATCCTGATCGAAATCTCCGGGTGGTTGGTGATGTTTTTCAAATGAAATTGGCAGATTTTTGAGATATGTAAGACCATATAATAATAATAATCCAGCTGCCCGAACTACTGGACCAGAATTTCGACCATGAAACTCTCGGCACGTGCTCGAAAGTTATGGAATACTTCGTTCCTGTTTTCACCATAGAGCGAGAAGCACTGTAAACGGTAGGTGCAGGTATTTGTACTTCTGGAACTGCCGAGAAATAAATTTGGAAATGCGAATCGCCGTTCGCGTTATACGTACGTTTCAATTTTTTCGACTCCTCCTCGGATTAATCCTGCTTCGTAAGAGTTGACCAACTTCTTTATAAGTGATCGTCAAAACTTTTTGTATTATAAATTTATTCTCCCTTTACCGAAGAACAGAGCGTCCCGCGTGCAACGTGACGTGTGCATACTGATGCTTCTTTTGCAGAGTTTACAATGACATGGTAAAGTGTGCGGCTATATAGGATTCGAAATTAAACGGATAAACTTCAAGGGAAAGTTGAGCAGCTTCCAGGAATGTCTAGACGCAAAAGTTGATCTACACTGCAAAGATGCCAGCGTTAATTTTTTCTCAATCAATTAGACACATTTTACAGAAAATCGGAGATTCCTTCATCAAATTCCTGCACCCGCCTTGTTCTGCTTGTCAATTTTTCTGCACTATCTGTAAAATTTAATCCACGTGATTCCTGCAGCAGAATTCGTTAAGCGGGAAGCGCTGGGTTCCAGAACCACAACGGAATTTCCTTTATGAAATGCCTGACCAGAATCCACTTACCGAGTTGGCGTACCTACGTTCCTGTCGGGTTCGATAGCCGGAACTAGCTGTAACCAAAACCAGAATTCGCTCGAAGCAGGTCGAATCCAACAGCGCATATCAAACTAAACGAGGTCCAGATGGCTTCAAAGCGAAAGCAATTAACGCGTGAATGGATCGCTGAACGGTCAGCAGGAGAAGGAAAACCACATAAACGTCGGAAACTGTGGTGAAGACTTATAGATGAACGGTGGATTTTTCATGAGAATAAAATCATACATCTTCATTAGGATTTTTTTATGAACTTTTATGCGTTCAGGTGTTTAAACGCTTTCAAATTAATAAAAAAAATTTTCCGAGACTTTGAGCTCTCTACATCATGAACTCTAAGATAGTTCTTTTTGTGATGGAAGTATCTTATGGAAATGACGTGGGAAAAACTTTTTTTTCTTTTTGAAATTGTATCAATGGTTGAAGAGTAAAACGACATAAATGAAAAATACAATGTAAAATATTTTATGATACAGTTGTTTATTTCGTAGCTACAATATAGACAAATTGATAATTTTATATAAATTACATCTTGAACGTTAATTAAGGTATGGATGCTATCATTTACAAATTTTGCGTATCATCAACGACTTATAAAATTTGAAAGAGCAATAAAATTTTTTCCCATATGTTATTTCCATAAGATACCTACATCGAGCACACAGCTGACCATCTTGGAGTTGATATAGAGAGTTCAAATTTTCAGAGAATTTTTTTCCATCGATTGAAAAGCGCTCAAGTCCCGGCGAGCATAGAAATTTAGAAACAACTCTGTAAAGGACCACCTTATCGCAATTATATATCATACTTATAGCAGTGATGTACGGTGATAGAATGTGATGTACGGTGCAGGTAATAACTTCGGGTACAAACCGAAAGGAGTTTCCAACTTGACAAACCAACTGCAGAGTCGGCGATGCGAGCAAAGTAAAGAGGCGGGGTCGACGTGTCGAGGCAATTACACCTCAAGTTAACTAATTACCAAGTGCGGAATGCCAACTATTTTCAACGCCAACTGTTTGCCGCTGCCGGTCTACCGCCCTCCAGGAATGGCTCGCTAATCTCCTGATTTCCCATTCAAACTATACATTCGTACCCAGAACGCCGCTCTTCAACGAACCTGTAGAGCACAAACTTGCAGTCATTGGAAAATCAAGTAAATGTTTCTAATTGCAGCCGTAATAAGAAGATAGAAATTCAAGTCGCTTTTAGGACGAACATTTTCTCTCGTGCTTGCAAGTTCTGCGTTGTGTTATAAGCCTTCTTCGTTTGCAAGAGCCGTTAAGTTGGCTGATTTATGAAACGCAATAAGCGTTGTGCTATATGAACCGAGCCGAAATATGAAAATATCACGATTTTTGCCGGGGAAAGAGGGACAAACAAAAAAAAAAAATAAAACAAAAAACTTGTTTTTCTGCCCATTTCGACAGAGATCAACGAGGTAGTTTTGCCCGAACGAGAAACCGCGACACAATAAAGGAATGTTTTTTTTTTTTTTCATTTGTTCACTTATTCTTTTTTCTCCAGTTTAGTGCGAACAGAACTACGCTCGGTTGACGTATAACTTTTGACGGATAAAAATAAATATAAATCAGAGAGATCGCAGCCTCCTGGATCGTAAAAGGATTTTAATGCCTGTATGCGGTGGAAAGAAATTTAATATCGCTCGGATAGACTGCACGTGAAAATCTGAATTAAACAACGCGGAATACTTCCGTCCTGATGAAATCGACTCGGATAATTAATGCATCGGACTTCGATTGGTCGGATTTCCTTGCGCGTTATAACGCCATTATTACATGGAAATTTAAGTCTCTCTTGAAACTGTAGGTAACTCGGTAACGCTGAACAGCTCGGCGAAATTGAGTTTACGACTGCACACGCTCGTCGACTAGCACACGTCGCTATTAAACGTGACGTCCCGTCGGCTCCAATGACTAATTAAACAATCGGCTGGTTTCAGGCTGAATAATTACCTCTCGCGAACCCAGCCCAGTTACACGTTCACCAGGATGGAAGCTTGCAGCCACAGATCTCCAAACTCAGAATCGAGATTCAACGACGATAGAGATGATCGAGAATCGCGAATAAAGTCGTTGTTTACTAAAACTTGAGAGAGAGAGAGGGAGAGAGAAGGGCTGTTCTTATTACGTTATTTCGCGGAGAAACTTGGAACGAAAATTATTCATGAATAAATTCGCTGCTGATGCTGCTGCTGCTGCTACGCGATATATCATGGCAGTGTATTGGAAATGTATGTACGCATATATGTATATAGTCGTAGGTAACATTCTGGTATTATCGAAGCAATACATAAATCTTTCACCTCGATTAAACTGCTTCGAACTTTTGCAATTGTCCGCGCCACCGCATCTCTGCAAAACTTATTGCATTCATTCAATATATATATATTTATATATATATATATATATATATATATATATGTTTATGTATATACATATACTTTGAAAGAAATTTCATATACCCTACGCCTAGCTGGGTTTTCCTATCCAATACAACTTCGACAAGAATGGGTATATAATGGACATAGAACATTCGTGGGATGTACAATAAAGTAACCAGCCGAGTAAACCTGCGTCTGAAATTATCTTCCTAGTCGTTGTATGTTACTTGAAAAGAAAAACCGCACGTGACTCAATTTTTAATAAATCATCATTTGCTGAACAGTTGAATCGAGCATTTTTGGTCACTTAATTCGTTTGTGCCCAAGTTTCACTTTCGGAATTGTTCGACGCCACAATATAATTAAAATTTTTAGATTTGTTCAGGCATCGATATTTCTGAAAAAAAAGTGTAAATTGCTCCGTCGTCAAATCGACTCACAGCTGAGTAACAAGTACATCTACAATAACTAAAACTCAGGGATTCTGGAGTCTCGAGTAATCGGCGTTTGTAGTTGATTTGCACCGGTAAACGCAATGCGAAGGAACATCCTTTCTCAAGGATCACTCGTGCGGGTCGAGGACCAGCAGCGACTCGGCTGCGTCGAGATAAACTTCCGACAATTTGTTGAATCAGGCGGTTAACTCCGAACCATTTTGCTGCACGAAACTTAGGCACACTTACGATATATATCAACCTAAGAGCACTTACACTACACCCGAAGGTTTCGCAAGCGTTTGCTCTCGTCCCTTGTCGGCTCAAGTGTATCTCTGAATTTGAGCGCGAATCTCGAGCGAAGAAATCTGCCTGCATGAGCGATTTTTTTTCTTTTTGATTATTGGGGCAAGGTTCGTGTAGAGCACATCATCCAGATACGATTGAGCCAAACTCCGAGAATTTGCAAGCGCGAAGTGATCCTCGATAAATTATCCGAAATTTGTCTGTAATTATAGCGTCGATTAATTGACTAACGATCTACTGTAGATTCGAATGGTCGAGCTTTAGCCGCCCTTATCGTAACGCCTGTGATGTGTGTGCAGCGCCGCTTTACAGACTCTTTGCAGAAATGGAACTTATCTAATCCGCGTATTATAGCTGCACAAGCATGCATGCCCACGCGGCAAATCTTATCTCTCGTAAGCAGTATGGAAGCTTAGATTTACCTACTTTCCGAAACGATGATGCGTTTTTGATGACCCTTACGATCTTCGTCGATACGATCTCTTGGAACTCAGGAACTAGAGAGCCCAGCGACACGAGAAAGATGTATGTGACTGTAATGTAAGACGCAGAGCAGTTGATTGAAAGGGGAGGAAAGAGAGGGTGTGAAAAGGACTGGATGCAGGCCCGTGTCGAGACTGTGGAATCTCAGGGGCGCAACCCTTCGGCGACGAGAACGACACAATACGTGACACCGGAGGCATTAAGCAGATACGTCAGTTGCGGATTCTCACCGAGGCGAAAGTTCGGCGACGCGGAAAGGCGCTTATACCTATAGATCCGCTTTCTGGATACATCCGATGGGCTCGCGGGCGGTTAGTAGAAATTGAAAAAACGGAACAGTTTGGACTTTCTTCGCCGAGAAAATTCTCCTTCACCCCTCGTGCTTGTTCGGTTTAGAAGACGACTCTAAGGGGTGATTATAGATGAGTTATTTTCCCCGGATTTTGGTCCACCATTGAACAAAGCGAGACTTTAGAAATGTAAAAAATTTAACGAGTTTTGAATGAATTTCGAAAAAAACCGTTTCTTCGTTTGGATGAATCGACCGAGCCTCTCTCCTTTCATTAAAAGGTAACCGACGGCTATGTGGTCTGAAATATTAATCTTACTCATTGTTAGTAGCGGACAGCGTGGGAAGAAGTTCTTAATATTCAAACGCAACCCCTGAAACGCACCTGGATTAACGGTGGAGAGTGTATCCTGGGTAAACACGGGAACAACCCGAATTCACCCAAGGCGAGCTCATGTGTTCGTTTCGCAACCCTGGAGCCGGTTTGCCAACCTTCGACGTTGTGGTCTCACCTCACCTGAAGCGCTCTGCTTGCCTTGGTTACAAGGTTAGTTTACTATTGAACATCAGTTACCATGCAAATATCTAGTTAACGATAAAGCCAGTTAACCGCAGTGTGACTCGACGATGTCAGGCCCATCAATATTTTACGATTATCCCATGTCGCGACCGACATGGATTGCCAATTGAAACAACGAAGTGATTTTCACCCCGTGAAAATCATACTCCTACTCAGAAATTAATCCAGCTTAGAGTTGGGGCAAGGATGAAGAATCGGAATTCGCGAAATGCACTTCCCTTCTGCGATAACAATTCACGGGCATATTGTCGCGCAATGCCTCGGACAAAGTTCTGGCAAACGGAAGTGAATAGAACTGCAGTGAGAAGAAGGGGGCTTGGAGGGCCTTCGGAACTTTGCGGAGCTTAAGCAAGAGTGAGAATTTGCCAAACTGCATTCTCCGTCGCTGCTATAGTGCTCACGGATGATCTTTATACATGCAACCTGCATCCTCGCCTCGGAGTTTCCGTTTCAAGAATCGCAACCTTCTCTAGGCTTTGACACTCTGCAGCAATAAGTTCGTCTTATGAAACGAGCGTCTTTCCTTTGAATTTCTGACACTGGTAGTCCGATGCCCTGAGTGTTGTGTTCTGGAAGTATAGTAGCAGCGTCAAAGATCAGGTTGCAAACAAAGAGCGACAGTCTGAGTCAAAAACTTGATCTGAGAAATGCAATTGCATTTAACGTATTCACAAGTATACGTATAATAATTAATCAGCGCTGCAAGTACGTCTGGAATTATTAAGACACATCGAACAGTATCTGACAATGAGATTATTCTTCCGTGTTCATCTATTCTTTTTTATCAATGTCACGTGATGTCGCGTAATGACGACAAAACGTCGAAACGCGTGTGCCAAGTCACGAATGGATAATAATTATACAGACTCATTCGCGCTCCGGAGTATGAAAACAAACGTTGATGGGGAAAAACGAGGCAATGGCAATGCGCGTTCGATGGACGCAGTTCATAAAAGGAAATACCCCATGGAATTCAGGTAATGTTCCACAGCGTTGGCCGGTGAAGAGAGGCGAAAGTTTTCTCCTCGTTACTTGCTTGCCTGTCCTGCAATGCAAATAACGTTGTACATTCGCTCTGGATTTATCGGGATTTTTATAGGTATGTATAAATATTAATGCACAAAATTCTTCTCGAGTTCCGAAGCGCCTTTTCCTAATCGGGGTTGATTATGTGCTCCCATAAAACCAGGAGACCACCAAGCCGCGGTACCTACTGTTTTAAAGTGGAGTTAATAGCCGGATAGCTTCATTATCTGTGTAGCGTCCCCTTTTAGACCAACGAATGGAAATCCTAGTACGTTGAGAAAAATTTCATTTTTTACAGTTACTAGAAAATTCTAGTAAATTGGTTATCGTTACAATAACAAACTTTTAGTAATATTCGAAGCGCAAGAAAGTGTGATACGAAGTAATTATTTTAGTGCGATTATATAAGTTGTCGATACTACATTTTCTGCTTAGTTTACTACATTTTTTCAGTCGAATAAGGCCTTAAGCCAATTTATTGTTGCTCCAGAGTCGGAATAATCGCAGAAATTACAGGTACTAATGACCGTAATCGATACATTCATACTAATTGATTTTCTTTGTATACCCAGAACTAGTTATGGTGAAAGGTGAAATCATGTAGTCGAGGACCACGGAGTAAGCAAAGTTAGAGATTTCTCCTCGTGTATATTTTCGGTTTCCTCGACGCCGCAATTCGCCAGATCGAAGACGACGTTGGTGTTGAATTTTTCACAAAATTTGCGAGTCTCGGGGCCCTCTGAAGGTGCAGAGGAAGAAAAAATATCAGCTCCCCCTGGCTATAATCCTCTTTCACGCCTAAAGCTCGAGGGACGCCCTCTCGCTCTTGAGAAATCTAACCCAAAGCCGTAACGATAAAAAGTTGGGTTGTCTCTAATTGGCACTCGTGTATAAGAACTTGCGAACCCAACTGCGCGTGTATAATTTAACTGACCGGATGCGTAGGCGCCGGCTACTACATATTTCTTTAGTAAAAACTCCTTTATTCAGTTTAGGCTTGTCCAAGTTCTCTCTCTCTCTCTCTCTCTCTCTTTGTCTCTATTATAAATAAGGAAGCTTAGCTTTTCTGGGCTTGAGTTGAGAAGATCATTTAACTTCCGATATTACGTTACTCTTAACTCAGTTTGAATAAATTAACATCCTTTTCAACCATCGATATTTATACTACTTACTGCTGGGAAAATGCGTTTGTAAGTATAAACTTCTGCAAACTTCAATTTTTTTTTGGACATTTTATTTACCTTTCATTGAATTTTATACTCGACGTGTTTTAAAGTCATCTATTAAAATGAATGGTCGAATAAGTTTTTCAGATTAATCTTTCCTGTTATCATTCCGAACTGAAAGGTTCCTTTTTCATCAAGGCAAAAGAGCTGGTTAAGTTGTTTAT
Source organism: Diprion similis (assembly GCF_021155765.1). Classification (NCBI taxonomy): domain Eukaryota; kingdom Metazoa; phylum Arthropoda; class Insecta; order Hymenoptera; family Diprionidae; genus Diprion; species Diprion similis. Next base: position 19,947,523 of record NC_060110.1, on the reverse strand, counting down.
CCAAAACATCGTATTAGTTGTGTCTAGAGTAGATACATCCGTCGTCATAATATACGGTCACAAAGTAAACGTTTATTGCATCTTTCATTTTATGAAGAAGAACAAGTATAAACGCAATGTATCTACGTAAAACAAACGATTAACCAAGTTAGGCGATATAAGGGCAAGGGAGTGAATAATTAAGGTGGTGGTAAAACTGGGCAATTCGGTGGAACCGCAGACAGACAATTTTCTGGCAATTAGTCGGCACCTTAGTCTACGAGTTAACTCGTAAATTACCGATCGTAATTCGCCTCGAGATATATTCGCCAAATGGAATCGGCAGTTCGAGATTTGCGCTCCACGTTTTCAACCGATTTTTTTCAGCATAACAAACCAAACTGGACGAGCTTTTCGCAGCAAATAATCTAATGCGTATACGATGGTTACGAATGATGATAACGAGATTTTCCTGATAAGCCGTTGCGGGGCATTAAAAGAGCTCTCTCGATTAACAACGGTGCTTTCTTTTTTAATACTTTTTTAATAAATATTTCCCTTTCCGTTCGCGAGAGTATAATCTGCCTCAGGTTCGTTCATCGGATTTCCAGCTTTATCGGTTCGCCTTTTTAACCATGATTAGACAAAAATTTGTGCATTTTAAACTTCCTGTTTTTCTATTTTCAGAAAAAAAGGAACTTATTATTATTGTAATCACCCCGGACATAAGAAAATTGAGTTTTCACTAGATCTCGATGTTTCAAGGTCTAGAGAATCACCCCCGACCATTTTCGGATTGACGTCTGGTGTGTTTATACATATATGTACCTATTTATGTACGTTTGTATGTATGTGTTCAATTTTTTTGTCGGATGATACCTTGGGAATAACTAATCAAATTTCGATGATTTTGGTCTCAATCGACGCTGCTTTTTCAAACATAGAACTGATGAGATTTTGACTTTGATCGTTTTAGTCCTTTTCCAATTATTCAAATAACAGAATTCCAAAAAATCAAGTAAAAATAATGATATCTTGAGAATGGATGATTGGATTTGAATGGAAATTGTTACCGTGAAGTTATTTGGGTTGCCCATCACGAATCTAAGGTCAGATTTCAAAAAATTTAATTTGACTTATTCAACAAGCTGAAAAAAAATAACACATTTGGATTTTAATGGAAATTGGTACTCGTCGGTTTGTTGAGTGGCTGATCACGCATCTGAAGTCAGATTGCGAAATTTAAAATGGCGATTCAATATGGTGGAAAAAATTTAAATATATTCCAATTTTGGTAGAAATTGGTAGGAAGAGGTTTTTTGGGTCACCGATAAAGAATCCAAGGGCAGACTTCCAAAATTTGTAATGGTGGATCCACTATAGTGGTTAAAAATGCAAAAACGTCATGTTTTCATTTAATATATTATCTAGTAGCTTTAACGGGGGGCTTCGCTGAAATTTCGTTGATATGAAGTTTTTTGTTTTTTAAATGACTAAAAAAGATGTGATCAAAAATTTCTTTCAACAAAATCTAGATTATAGTAGTATGTGTCCTGAGAAAAAAAATTTCAATCTTCTGTGATGAAAGTACCTATATGCGCAAGGAACTTTCGGGAGCGGTACGTTGGAAATTTTCTGCCAAAAGTTCCTTGCGCATACACATTCATCACAGAAGATTGAAATTTTTTTCCAGGACACATACTACCGTAATCTAAATTTCGTTGGGAGAAATTTTTGATTACATCTTTTCTAGTCATTTCAAAAATCAAAAATTCAATATTATCAAAATTTCACTTTATTCCCCCCTTAAAACCGTTAATTACCGATCTGAAGTTGTAGTTTAAAATTCGAATTGAATATTATTCTTATTTTTCTCTCTATAAATTTGAAACCTGCAGTGTGAGAACGAGAAGTTCAAGCCGCTTGTTTTTCCTACAATACGAGTTTTCAGCTTAGTTTTGATCGCGGCAGAATAATCGGGACTTCGATGAAACGATGAACTAAAAATCCACCATATCAGCCACAAATTTCCAAGTTTGAAATTCCCATGAAACGAACACCTCCGCAGAGCTGATAGGTTGGCTCGTTTTAGCCGCGTTATGGATACGGCATCGGGTACTTAACGAGAGCAATAAGTGCCGTCGCAGATAAGCCCGGTGGAAGACAGTAAATTCCATGCTGGAAGTGTCGCCTAAAGCTCGGCTTACATTCAACACTTGTTGCTCGACCGTATTTCCCGACGGCGTGTATCGCGAGTGTAAAACACTTCCGGTTATAAATTACCAAGCTTAAGTCTAAGGTGTAGTGAATCAAGAAGAACGTGACTTCAAGCACGCTCTGATGGAAAGTCCCCGAAATAAACACCCCGCAACATCTGTCACCCTGAGGCATCCGGTTGCTCGAGAAGTTGAGACCGACGATCACCTCTCTCTTTGGGCTTCATTACCACCTCGCAAATAAAAAATTTGACATTTTTCGATTGGCAACTGATCATAGAAAGGCAATTGATCATTACGCTTAGAGAATAGATGGCACTGAATTCGTTAGTTAAAGTTTCAAATTTGACACTATATTATACCGTCGAGATATTCAACGTTTATCATAACTTCTCGGAAGTTATAAGAAGTATAGTCTGAGTCTGGAACACATCCCGCAGATTATTCAGCGACGACGTCTCGAAGCGTTCTTATTTTCTCATACTTCTGTCTTTTTCATCCTCCCCGACGCCCGTTACCTGCATTACCCTATTTTCACCCAGAGAACTTTGTTATCGAGCTACTTAAAACTCGCTCTCCTGCAACACTTCGATGGAAACTATTATAAACTATCAAAGTTCCACTCTGTATAACCGAAGCTCCAAACTTTATGATGGATTTTGCACAACGAAAGGGGAGGGGAAAAATAAGCAAAAACATTACCCGCCAATCTTTTCATTCATTCCCATATTTGGTCGTCCGAGTCATGAATATATCATGAATTCGGATTTTAGAAGACGGAATTTTTCCAGCCTCAAAAGAATCCGATTCGAGGTGTGGAACCGCGTTTTTCTCCGTTTTCCCGACACCTTGAATACCGCGGAATACCATAAATACTCGGGCATTCGTTAATATTTGAAAATCTATCGATTGCCAGACCCTTGGCTTCGGATCTCATCAGGCGTTTCCACGAAACGTTTCATCCCTTAGCAGTAATTTTTGCCGGACTATCTCACGCGATGTTAGCGGCTCAACACGGCGCATTTTTAGCGAGGTTTCCACGTAAGGAAAATTGACCCTCTCAGGTCTGGCTTAACGCGTTTTTTACCCCCTTACATCCCCGATCCGAAGGCATCTTAAAAGCCACATTTCTTCCGCCTCGGCTGGAGTGAAAACGTCAATTTGAGTAACAAACCGCTTCCGCTTCTCTTCAAAATCGATTGAGATTTATAATTCCCCGATTTGGAAGGTCTTTCGTTCTCCTCAGCCTCCGGCTTTTAAGAACAGCATCAGTAACCGACATGGATTTCATTCGCCAAGATGGTTTCACTTATTTGTGCCAGCCGAAGTGGCTGGAAATATAAGATGCCTGCTGAGCTAGTGTACTCGAGCAAAAAATATCCCCGACGTTAGATTGCGTGTAAATAAATGTTCGGAAAAAAGCAATACAAAATGGAGAGAGGCCAGTCGGGGTGGCCGGGTTTTCTTCTGAATAAAAGATTGTAGGCACTCGTCGAAGGAAAGGGAAGAGACGGGAATGGGTGGAAAACGGGGCGTCGAGGAGGAATGGAAACTCAACAGATGTGCTACTTAGGGGGAGCATTTGTCTTGAGATAAAAAAGATAAAAATAAAAATAGAAATAGAAGTAAAAGGAGTGAAATAACGAAACGTAAGAAAGCAAAGTGAAATAAATAAATAAGAGAAAGAAAAAAGCAGGTTGGACTGGGGATAAGTAAACGAAAAGAGGAGAGCAGAAGACGGGCCAAATTCGCCCTTCACCCCAAATCGCTTTGCTCACACCGCGTACGAGATCTGGAGAAAAATCTTCCTAAGCTTCAGGAAAATCTAATAAAAATCCACGCGTTGCCACGTCCGTCGATCCCATGGCATAAGGGTAGTTGAAAAATAAAAATCAAACGCGTATAGAGTATATATGCTCCGGTATGATTCGTCAAAAAATTCTCATCTCGAGTCACACATATATGTGTGCTGTAATAAAAATCTAAGACTAACCCATTTCGAAGCCCATTTTTTGTGTGAAGTATGAGAAAAATTCTAAAACATACGATCAAGTAAAATGCCGATTTACGAGTGGAAAAGAGAATGGTAAGTCAAAAATACGGGTTGAAGGTCCAAGAAAATGTCGGACGATGCCAAAGAGGGTAGAATTTTTTTTCACCTTCCGATATCGCCCCAAAAAAAATGTTCATCTTCGTACTGACGATCGTCAGTCAGGTTTCGGGTTGTCGCGATATACAGCAGCTGAAAACTACGGTTGACCCCTGCGAATGGAACAAAATTGAAATTCCATGTATCTATGGTGTTTTGTATTTATATCCTCCCAACAAAATCCCGACACGCTGGAGAAGCTTTCTAGCCGTGCAGGCGTAGGTGGGCATACAAAACGTATAGGTGACGTTTAAAAGTATATTGGAAACACCACGTTGGGCTAGAGTGGATACAAACAGATTTGGAGGGTCGGAACGATACGTTCACCGAAACTGATCTCTCTGCACAGTTCCAAACCAGATCAGAACTAAACGGTACGCTCATGTTCCTCACCGGTTTATTTGAGGGAAAATATTAACTGCGAACCTCCGGAAGTTGCCCAGGCTTTGGATAGGTACGGTTTGGTATAATCAATCTTCTCTCTCTCGGCTGTTTGTTATTCGAAGAGGATGCAAGTGTGGTTACGGACAACAGTTTGAACCCGGCTTTTACTTCACTCGGCTTTTCGCAACGTGGAAAATACACCCTTTATTACTCCCTCGCAAATTTTTACTGCGTCGGGAATACTTCAGATTTCAATAATTTTTTAATGTTCATTTCCTTTCATGGGAACTGCTAAATTGTATGAAAATATTGCAATGGTTATAAGCTTAAGGATGAATGCAAAATCCTCAGTAACGCAATTCATAACTGTGATAACGGACACGAATGATTAAGCACTCTTACTACGTGTAACAGAAATGAAACTGAGCAAATTTGAGAAAGGCTTTATGATTAAAGTGACCAAAGTAATTGATCTCAGGTATGTTTGGTCCAATTCTAATGTTTTCGGCTTATTTTATTCACCATAGATATCTACAAAGATGGCCTAAAAAAAGTTAAACCGTTATCACTTTAATGGATATAAATATAGATTTCTGTGAGAACACATTGATTCTGACGATACGTGCAATGGCGCCTCTTCATCCTTAACAATTCAATTTTCTACGAGGAAGTGGAGAAATAAGAGAGAGACATAAACGTTGTATGCCAACTCTGGATATCGCCCAATAATTGCCAAAAGCTGTTATTCCGTGATGTGACATGCGAATTATAATTGACGAAAGATGTAAAGAAATTCCGATGCGAAACGGAGGATCAAATAATTGGAATGCATGCTAAATTGACATACAACCAGCGCTGAAATGTAACAACAGAAATCAAATCACTGCATAGATATGTATTTACACAAATTATACTTGCATCGAAATTAAACGTCACCAAGTGTCTAACTGACAAATCTTCGATAAAATTGAAGCGAAATTGTTTTTGTGATTTAAGACACGTGATTTGGCGTCTGGCGTGATATTTATCAGGTTATTGGTAAGTTGAGAGAAAAAATGAGAACAAAATTCACAGAACAAGCGAAATACGGTAGCGAAGACAGCGCCGATAATTAACTGACAAATCGGATCTCCCGAGAACGTTTCTTTTTTTTCAAATCACGAAACAGAGCGTATCAAAACAGATTTAACTATTGCTCGAGACCGGTGAGGCATATAACTTTACTCGTATATGAGGTATACGTATAGACATCACATTTCATCACCTGCCACACATCTCATATATGCAATCTAAATAATAATGTACATACGAATGCACATGCATGCAAGCTCGGAGCGCTCTTTGATTCGGTGGGGAATTAATTTGAACTTTGAACTATGTAAATGCGCGTCAATTTGCATTTATCGTTAGCTCGCCATATATAATGCGTTTCATTTGAACAAGACTCTGTAAATGGTATTATACATGCATACCAGAGTGTTTCAGAAAAAAATAATTTGTTATTTACCAAAAGATGAGCGTTCTACGTTATGTGGAAGATCGCGCTCAGTTTATTTTTCACTTTTATACATTTTTATAAATTTATTAAGAATCGTGAAAAAAATATTGTTTTTGTTGCTTATATCAATCGTAATATGAATTTACTAAGAAGACCCACACTCGTAATATCAAGTCTCCAATTAATGTTTGAGAAATCGATCTGGCGATCTTTTCATTACTAGTTAAATTTTATAAGTTAATTGGTTATAATTTAATATGAACTTTTAATTCTGGAAAATAAGATTCCCGGTTGGTATATCCTTGTGTTATAGATCGTGATCTTCGAATTGAATATAAATGTCAGGAACGAGATAATGATTGAAATCCTAAAACGTGTTTCTTCGAAAATTCAAATAAATGTTAAAAAAGGGAAAAATCAAATGAACGCGATCTTCCAAATAACGTAAAGCGCTCATCTTTCTATAGAATCTTTCTTTTGACCTAAATAAACTTTTTATGAGGTGCCTGGATGAGCATTAAGTCGAACTCGTTATATCGTCGAATCGCGAAGTTGAATCGCAGGTTTGCAATTGAGACGTGGACGATCATGGCCAGTGAAAAAGGATCAATGAAGGACTTTGAACGGAATGATGCTTCGAAGACGTACGAGTCATATGGCCACTGAGATTTCCGGCTCCATGGGAATCGTATTAGGTATTGACCCTTTGCCGACGAAATCGCAACCCGCTGAGGCCAATCCAGCTAACAAATACCCGCCGAGCGCTATTCACCTGCATTAAATGGATCAAATCCGCTCGTCTGGTCACTCGTGAACTCGCTGAACCGCCGGATCGTTCGGCTCTATTTTATCGTTGCCAAAGAGAGCGAGAGGAAACTGAAAGTGAAATACCGGTTTCCCTTGAGGAAACTATTATGTGTCGAAAGCTGATTATTACAGGATGGAAATACGTATTTTTCTCTTCGAGTATTATACGAATTCCCGAGATTTTAAAAAATTCAAGCATTTTATGTTTACTGTTTCAACATCAGAACCACATTTCGTGTAGTGCACAGGTTCTTTTTTGAGTATGCTCCTTCGATTCTAATTGACTTCGACCAAATGGATTTTACTCAATATATGTCCTTCGGTGATTCCCACACTCGAATGAAAATGGCATGTTTTTTTTAAGAGAAGAGTAACTTGTGACGCCAAATTAAGATAACTCCTTAAGGCCTTACATACGTCTAGCAGCGACTGAATGCGCTGGAAGAAAAAAAATTTTAGTAGGGATAGCAATAGAAATTCATAAAAATAAATAGTAGATACACATTGTTTATTGGTATTTAAACTTGACAAAAAAATTTATTTTATTTTATTCTTACAAAAATTACTTTATAAAAAATCATGTGATCCACAACTCTAAGAAAAAAAAATTGCTCCACAGTCGACATCATGTCTCCGGTGAATGTTGATAGATCTGCGAAATTTCAGAAAATTCTTGTAAAATAAAGTTATTGTTATAGTCTGTCGAAACTGAATTTTAAATTTCGAAAAACTTAGCAATTTATGGCGGTTTAAAAAAAAAAATATGCGTTTTACGTCATAAATTTTACACTCGTGGTTTACTTACACAAATGTGGTTTTTGATGTTCGACTCGCAAATATAAATCGCTGACTTTTTATAAACCATCAGAATTTACAATCCTCAAGAAAAACATCAGTGTTTATAAACAGCTGTCGAATGTCTTTCCGGATTACCAGATTACTTCTGAAAGCTTGCAAAATCGTATATGTGAAAATCGAAAATCGTCTCCAGCTCTATAACCATAAAAAAAAACTTCGCTCCCTAACCATGCAAGGATAAAATCGAACATCCCGTTACGTCATTCACACCCCTCAATCAAATTCACCGGCATTTTCCGCTCTTCAAATTCAGGGATCGCGGGCAGCGGCGATTTGTTAAAGTATAATTAAGCCTTCCGATCCATCGGATCATTTGCCGTGGTTTGTTGGGTCAGGTCCGGGTATCCAATTTTGCCCTGTCAGTCCAGCCGATGCCCGAGTTAGCGGCGTAGCAAATTAATTTGTTTTCAGTGCAGGCGCCGAAATGGCTGCGCCTTCATGTTCCCGGAGCTTACAATTAGCACAAGCCGTGAGACTAGATTGTCTCAGACGTGCCGTCCATGTAGCTAAGTTTACACGAAAGTCGTTAGCCTAGCGATACGTGGAGCGTGTCATCAGTTGGCGAGAAATTGAATAGCCGCGGAAATTAAATCGCATCTCTTCATCGGCGTAAATCCTTCCGATAAGGTTATCGCGACATCTTCACCAGCCGAGTTGGGTCCCGGCTTAATGCACATACACGTGCCGTAATTTAATCGATGGCAAGTGCCGTCGCCATCGGCGAAAAATTCTCTCGGCAAAAAAGTCATTCCCTTTTAGGTATATAAAATAGAAAATGTATAAATATAATAAATAAATGTGTGCTAAATTTTATGGAACGTTTTAACGTTTCTATTCAGAGCTGCTTTTTATTAAGGAGGATCATTTGGTTTCTGAAATTTTAATTTTTCCCAGTCACTGCGTGAATGATAATGCATATTCATCCCTTCGGGAATTGTGACTTTCGACGTTGTTTCAAAATCGTGTTTTCAGGTAAAATTTTTGCAACATTTCAAGCCAGTGACGAGTCACTGGTGGCGCAGAGCTTTTCAGTTTTCAATGCTATGTCTGAGTGACAACGCGTGTTTTTTTCATTAAGCATCCGTCGAGGGTGATTGCGCGGATGTTGTTACCGTGTAAGACTAAATATATAGTAAAGTAAAGAGAAAAAGGTGTTTATATTTTTTGAATTTCAGATGTACAGTTAGTGCGAGTAATGGATTGCATGGGAAATTGAATTGCATTAGTGAGGAGAATTTACGGTAGCTTGCAAAGCTCGTTTCAATAACCAGCAAACATTTTTTTTTCCTTCAGGATGAACTTAAAATTCTCTGACAAAAGCACACAAAACGTAATAATATTACAGTAATTCGTTTCTCATATAAGAATCTCGGCAGGATTTCCATATACCGTGGTTCATCTGAATTCCAGTCAAGACTTGGTCAAATTTTACCACCATTTAACGACGCAAAGCTCCCTCAACGTCGTTAAAGCAGCGCACTGATGATTTTTTGAATGATTTTACGAGCCTAACCGCGGGCTGTCAGCCCTTGGGAAATTTTTTATGGCCTTTCGTAGCTGTAGGCATACTTTGTGATAAAGGATCGCATTTTTATGAGGATAACAGATTTCACCTTTTGAACACGCTTACAGCTATAAAACCATTCCTCGGACGACAAATTGCAACCAAGTTTAATTCATCGATATTTTAATCCAGAGACAAGTCTAATTCTTTCTCAATTAGAAAATATTTCATATCCGCAATTTCGGGTAAACTGAGCAAAAGCTAGGGCGAGGATCAAACGCAAGGTGTTGCTTTCATCAGAGCATCGAACGGTTATAAAGTTTCGACCGAATCGTCAAGTATTTCTATTTTTGCTGTACAGAAAATCGTAATGCTGTTTTACTTTGTACGAATACGAACATATGAACAGCTAGCCGATGATAAATACGAACACAAACATATATGTATATAGTGTGGAATTTTTCCAATTTTTCCATTCTTACCCAGCATGGAACGGACTCTTAGTTAATAGTGAATTAAAACTAGACGATGGGCACAATATCTCGTTATCAGCGAAGCGGAGTGATAATGTCTATATGCCTCATGCCGGGCGTTATACGGGAGCTCGAAACACACCCTGATTGCACTTATAGGTATACGAAGTACCTCGCATAACGAGAATGAACTTGGTTATGCGATCTAATATTCATAGGCATTAACCGAGCCCCGGGCAATGCATACCTGATGTTAAATGACGTCACGTGACACTCTTTGAAGAAGCGACACGTGTGACATTCGTTAATTATTACAACCTGTATGAATTCACAAGTGAGACGGTGCCGCCGAAAAATTCGTAATTTTTGTTTCACGGAAACCACGAACATCGATTTAATCATTGTTAAATTATTCCACTCAGCCTCCGTCTCGCAAGTACGAAACAGAAACTCGCTCAAAAGCTCGGACCAAGACGGAGATGCTGATTTTCCTTTAATCGATATCCATTAATTTCCTCCCTCGGCAGGCGGTCGTCTTGGATTTCACGAGTTGTGTCTACTTGGCTAGAAGACCTTGCGCTATTATATTTATATACCTATTCACCAGCGTGAAATTAGCAGAGCTTAAAAGTACCGCTTACCTGTTATTTCATTGCTTTCGACAGTTCCCGCACCCTCAGGTGTGACAGTCAAAATTTGTTTGACACTGTGATGGAGTTGCATTAATTTTCTCTCTTCTGTTTAAATAAAAATCCAAACTCAGCTCTACTGAGGCGTCAGAAAAAATTGCGAGCCATATACGTTCAAGGACGAGAATTAATTGCAATTTTTTGCGAATAATAAAGCAGATTTAATTCTGACACTCGCAGACTTTTCCAAAGAAAACAAAATTTTCAAATCTCTTCGTACTTCGTTCACTTTCTACCAGGCATACATAGGAAATTGCGAGTACAAAATGATTTCCTCTTTTCCGTTTATACGCGCCTTCATCGCGTGCAAAACGAATATTCGAGATGTGTTCGTGTAATCAATTTTCACGATTGGACCCTTTTTCATCGTGCAAATCCTGCTTATACCACCGTCGGGAATGGGGGTGGGTAGGGGGGGGGGGGGGGTGGCTGAATATATAGGACAAAGAATTGCGAGGAGAGGTTTTAATTAATCCCGTTTTTGGGCAAGACCTGTATAAAAACTGGCAGCAAATTTTCTTCACCGTTATAAACTGAGTAATTTTCAAGGTAGGCAGACACCCGGGGAAAATTGAAGTATAAAAATACCACAGCAGAGATCAAGTTTCAATTTTACCTCGGTGTTGTGTAGCGCAGAACTTTTCGCGAGAAAACCACTTTCGGAAGCACGCAGGAATAACTTATCCTCGTATTCTTTTCTAACTCTCCACTTGGACATACCGATATAAGCAGATTTGCAATTTTGTCTTTTGTAAAATTGCAAACAGAGTGGTTTGGCCGACAAAATATGGCGCCAAAAGTTTTCGCACCTGCAGAAAACAGGCCACCAGAAGAACTTAATTCAAATTTTTTGAAGCAATTCTTTTTCGCCTTCGCGACTTTACTGCAAGAGTATCGTTCACGAATTTTCAACACCAGTCGAATAGCTGATAATTTGAACTGACCCCACACCATGGATTCGTACAATTAAAAATAAATGTTGATGCTTTCACGGAACGCGAATGATCAAAAATGACTGTCAAAAAACCTCCCCAAGTTTTTGGAGGGATTTTTTTTTACGCTGTTGGAGTTCAGTGACGTTTGACATTTTCGCGTGTTTTTCGTATTCAGTACATCTCAGGACTTTTATTCGCTGCGATAGGCAATGAAAAGCCGTCGTCTTCCCTTCCGCACCATAAAAGCTCGTATTTCTTCGTCACAATTTGATCCATCGTTGACAGTTTTACCGCAGCAGTGAAAGAATTCAGAAAATATGGTTGAAACAAATTCTCCGCAGGTCTTCAATCAACAGACTTAAAAAAGGCTGTTCAAATGCAGCAGCAGCAGAACAAAACGATATAGATACACGCGAAGTAAAGAATTAGAAGAAAGGACACGCAGCTGGTGGTTGGAGAAAAATTTCCAGAGGTTGGGATCGGGATTATATAGGTTAAAACGGGTGGCAGAATACATAGAATTATCTCCACCGCCATTCTCACAGCAGGTTAAGCCCGCAGTAATTTGTTCCCTGTTATCTCTTTTTTGAATTCATTCTTCTCGAGGCGAATTATGTCGATAGGCATTTGTAGGAGAGCGTATATATATATATATAAATTCCGCTGTCCATCAACGTGCTTGCGAAGCGAAAGGACCTCGTTACCAGCGAATTGGAAAGCTCATAGACCGATTTTTGACTACCGATGTACGACGGATTGATAAATACAACGATTACAGGGACGGTACAAATTTTTATTCGCAAATTGTGCGACCGTCGTTTCATTCGCACTCCACCCCTTCAATCATTAATTGTCTTTCACGATCGGGTCATGAATAATAAGCTGCGAAAAGCTCAAAGCAGCGCAAAGTTTACGAGCCATTAAAAAAAATGCTTTTAATATGGAATATTAAAATTCGTATAACTGACAGAAATTGCCAGTCCACAAACCCTTACCCACGCACTCGAGAAATAACGAAAAATTATTGCAATATTATTCTACGGGAAAATGCAGACGTAAAACTTTAACAAAGCATAGTTTGAAACGTCTAAGCTTTCCAATAATTCCCTATCTCTCGCACATAATTCCTCCGTATTTTTTCTCATTTTCAATAATAATTTCTTATAAATCCTATCGTTTTCTCCACCCTCTCGCTCTCACTTACAATGACAAGCGGCCGACTTGCTCACCTCGAACACATCTATAAATTAAATACATTCGGGCGATTGCAACAATTCTCCAATCTTATATTGTATATACGTATACATATTATTACATATATAGGTAGCTGTACACATTTGTTGGCGAGCGATTTCCACTTTTGTACGGGCATGGGAACAAAAGGACCGCATCTGCGGATGTGGAGAGCACAATTTATGGTTATAGTGAGACGTGCTGGAGGGATAACGCGACGGGGATTCCCCCCTTCTGCCCCTCATGAGAATTAATTAAGGCGCTATTGTACAAGAAACCGCGCTGCGCGTCGACGCTGTGTACTTTTCCAGAAAAAGTAGGAACAAAAACAAGGGTAAAGAGAAAAACCGGCGAGAGATAGGCAATTTATTTAGCTTCTAAAATAGCAGCTTTAATGCCCTTCGTGATACTTTCGAGTGAGGATAAAGTTTTTTAATACTCTACTTTGGAAATTATTAAGAAGCATTAAAGACAAAAGGAAATGATACCCATTGTCATTTGCAGAGACGAAAACACTTAGATATTGAGCTGTAGCGAAATGCTTATTTTCACTTTACTTCGCTCCGTGTAGCCTCACCCTCTGTCTTTTGTTTTCACTCAGAATTTCATCGGGTGGGACAAAAATGAAAAAGGAATTGATAACATAAGGGTCACAAATCACAATATCGAATTTCCAAAGACACGAAAAATCACGTTACACAGGATTTCAAAATTTAAAAAGCCAAAACATAGAAAACACAAATATAGAAAAGTTAAAATCGAGGTAATCAAAATATTTGGAATAAAGCTTTTGAATTTTGACCAGCTCTGTGTTTAGACTTGCTATATTCTTAGTCATTCAAGGTTTTTTATATTAAAATTTTTTGTGCGTTTTGAAATGAAGAAAAAGAAAAAGAAAAAAAAAAATTCTCGTCCATGGAAAATTGATATTGTTAACCTTCTATATTACGATCGTTCTATATTCTTACCCCCACCGTCATTCATTTTCACCAGGTTTCTTATATCAGTTCACACCCGTCTACGCCGAACAACATCGAGATCGTACTCTGTCCCTATGGAATTCGAATCCTCCGTAGGTATCGAACCGATCACCTTTTTCCCACAATCCCGGATGCTTTCCGTCCGCGACTGTGAAATGTGAAACCATTATTTTCCAACGACGGAAAATACTATGCGAATATAGAGAAACGTGAAATCGAACCTGTCCTGGATTGAATCAGTCGCTAAAATGCATTCAGAGAAAAATACAGTTACCCCACGAGGCATCCACATTTTTATAACATTCTCAAAAACAATTATCTCTATAGTGAAGTAAAAATAAAAATTCCGTAAATATTGAACGAGATGCTGTGTAATAATTTCATCTCGACTCACTTTCACAAAAATTATTATGTATATACCATTGGTGACATCAGACTATCCATTGCTTGCTCTGCGTGTGTTAGTAATAAGAATATAGTCACGGTGAGAAGGCGAAGGTTCTATGTACAGCCAAATTCAGTTAGTTCCGCCCCTGCGGTGTGATTAATGTTATACACCGTACTAATTGTAAGCAAGATTATCACGTTCCCACCGTTTGCACGACGTCAAATTACCCCTACATGCGCGAACGGTGCTGAGCGGGTTGTGATACGATCTAAATACTTGATCGCACAGTTTCCCGTCGCTCCTGCGATATACGAGGGAAGTGTCCTTCTCGAGGAACCTCTCAAAGTAAGTCTGCGACGAGCTTTTGCCCAAGGATGCCTCCGCGTAAGTACCCATGGGGCAAGGTTGAAGTTTCGAATTTGAAAAGTTCCGAAAGCGCTCAATTCCGAATTATTTGGTGACGAAACTTGAAGGAAAGAAGTCGAAACCTTTACGAAACAACAAAGTTTCGAATAGTGGGAAACCCGACGCCTCCAAATTTCCGAAATGCAAAATGGTAAAAATTCAAGTTACGGTAAAGCAAAATTCCGATAGAAGAAAAATCTGAAAAATAAAATATACTCACACAGCGCAGTTTACTCGACGAGTGGGTGGAAAAAATCAGAATTACCAGGATTCCGAACATAAAAATATCGAAAACCCAAAACAAAGGAAGATCAAAGTTATGAAATTTACACCAAGCCAGAAATTTACGGAACTGAAAATCTTCGATCATTCGGAATTTCAATGTTTCAGATTTTTAAATTTTCTCATTTTCGCGTTTTCGGAACCTCGCACTTTCTGAACCATGAGCATCGGTTTTCGGATCATTCGAAACTTTGATGTTTTGTGAAAGCTTGATTTCTTTACTTCAAGTATCACAGTAAAGAAATTATGAATTTGGCACTTTCAGAGCTTTTCAAATGCGGAATTTCAACAGCATCGCGTATGTATTCCGATAATTTCCCCCTTATTTCTGATCGTGAGCCAGGCGTTATAATCGATCGAGTCCCGTTCCGTCCGTAGTTATTCGACCCTCAAGTTCCGAACCCCCTGAAACAGTCTCACGGGTATAGCTTGCAGTTGAAAATTTATGTTAGTGTTACTTGAATTTTAACGACGTGATCTCGAGTCGCTGTATCTTCGACGAGACACACCACCTGATTAATATTTCGAAACAGATGGTGTCCTTCTGGTCTTAAATCACCTCACACACGAGCTTTCAAAGACTTCAAGCTTAACAGAGTTGTGATTTTACAACGCGAAAGCAAATCCCTACCCGCGACTCAGCGCAAAACCGAATTAAATGTTTACTTAGCGCATGACAGAATGGGTGTTGAATGCACGTTTTACCCTTGATCCTTAAACAAACAATAATGATGTGTATTGTGTATGCAGGGAGGATGCAGTGTTTATTTAACACGAATATTACGCCGTTTACTCCTCAGTAAGTCTTCTTCTTCTTTTTCTTCTTCTCCTCCATTTAAACAATCACTCAACAATTCTCTTGCTCGGATTACCCTCTGCAGTCATTATTCAATCTGGACTGGTTAAGAAGAGAATATTATGTCATATGTGGAAGGATTAGTGCCTTTGTATCCTTTATATTGCTTAAAAAAAAGAAGTCAAAATCCCACAACGTCATTAACGATTCGCGAATTTACAGCCAAGGTGAAATTGCCGTAGCTTGTAAAACATTGCATTTGAACGAATAAACGGGTGCATAAACGACGAAGTAAATCTGACCTGGTCTTATACATTCGCTTATTCAGTTAGTCTAGAGCGTTGAAATTCCGTCAATACTTTCGAATAAATAAATAACATGTGCATTTGTGAATAATAAATTATATTATAATTCTTTGTTGGGATTATTGGTCGAAGGAAAGTAGGTACGTTGCATATATATTTGCGCTACGGGTAAAATTTTTCGGTAAATAAATAACTCCGCAATGAATGTACCGTCAAAGAGACTCCGAAAAGAGGGATGGAATTCGGTGTTAAACCTGTTGAAATTTCAGAGAGTTTCCACGCATCGCGTTCTTCTCGACAGCACTGGCGTGCACTCGCAATTAGCGGGTCAACAACTGGCAACAACCTTACATGTCGCACAAAAGAGAAAGTCGATGGTGTCGGACGCCTTTGCGAGAGCCACCCTGCAGCCATTCCGCAAATCCGGCAAAGAGCTTCCGCTTCGCTTGGCGTCTCGCAGCGCCCTCATATCGCCCTCAAGGCCCTCGACCTTCCTCGACCTCCTCAACGCCCCCGTAAACCACTAAATCCAATTACTCTATGACCCTTGTCGCAGTTAATTTTTATTTACCTGTATAGTATTGCTGTCATTGCGATGTTGGGGCGAGGGAGGATCTTCTATTGGACTCTGGAATTCACGGTGATTAACTCGCACTTTGGCTTGGTCACAGATTTTAACAAACGGTATGTACTAATTATCATACCTTGCCGGGTTTCACCTGCAAGCTATTTCTCAGTGAAAAGCTCCAAAGCTATAATTTCGGGGCATTCTACCCCAAAGCAACCTACGATTGTCCCTCACCATCAGCGGGTTTTTTTTATTTTCAAGTATGGTGTGGAGTTTACAAAAAAAAAACCACTTCTACCGAATTTTTTGCACCACGGGTTTTATTTTTAGTGCTTGCAAAAATACGGAAACTCAATTTTCGAATGAATAGTCCTCAATCAATTGGTTTCCAATTTTTTTTCATAAATTGTTTGTTGGTAAACGAAAATTTTGAGACTGAGATAGAAACGGGGAAGCTTTTGATTTAGAGCTACAGGTGAAACCGGTGATTAAAAGTCGAAAGAAATCGAATTAAACATTAACGCATAAATTGAAAAAATAAAATTTCATATTTTAATCGTTTTTCCTCACTTTTTAATTACTTATTTCGCCTGTAGCTTCTTAACCAAAAGCTTGCCCACCGAATATCTTTCGATGAAAGATATTTTTTTTTATAAACTCCACACTATACTTGAAAATAAAAAAAATCGCGCAGATCATGAGGGTCACAAGTTGGTCGGTTTGAGGTGTAATGCCTCATATTGTATAGTACGAGCATTATTATACTTCTCAGGCAGACTTTACCTCGCGATATTTTATCGGTTCGGAAATAAATGTGGAAACTTTTCCTGCAGCCGTTCCTTGTACAAGCTCCGTGAAGCATCAATTAGCTAATTGCTGAAAGTATTGTACAACTCTTTCTGCAATGTTTTAATGCAAACGCCACTCTCTCCTGCGGTGAGATTAGTTGACATTTCATCACGGGAAATGGCAAAACTTTTATCTCTGTTTACCTTTCTTCCTTCTTTTTCAATTAAAATATAAATTCTTACGAAAAGCACAATGTACGGTTGTTATTGACATCGAAAGAGTGCGACGATGAATATTTCCACAAAGTTACGAAATTTCATTGATAAAGTACAAAAACCTCGACAAACTTTCCCGTCGTTCCATCCCCTAACTGTGCAGAGGTGGGCCGAGAAGAGGAAAGACAGACTCTGGTTCCAAGTATCCATCTACACTATTACACGAAAGCTTTTATTTGTTAAGTATGTTTGTTACCGATAAACTCAAGAACCAACGGACCGAATCACATGAAACTTGCACAAATGTCTTCCTTATGTCTACCGGTGTAATATAGGTTGTATAAATTGGGCAGCCTGAGTTTTATTTGGATAGAAAAATTGGCAAGAGCACGATAAATACATAGATCTTAGATTATACGTTATGGAGTACACCCTTGGGGTTAAAAACAGGGTTTCTTAGGTACTAATTTATCTCACCAACGCTGAAATACTCACCTTATACATGCTGAGAAGAATGCTCAATTACAAAAATCACGAGAATTCAAATAACAAGTTAATTGAGGAGTCGAAGATCTCTTGTCCTCTCGTGCAGGGAACGCAAGCGGGAATCTCAGCACCGCAAATCAACATTACGCATGTTATTTCACGTTAGAAGTGCTCGGGGTTCGTACGCTTGCTGAAAACAAGCAGGCAAATAGACTTAGCCAGCCCCAGTTTCCTGCGCGGTCTCCGTCAAACAAAGTTTACACTGGAGACCACCGGGGTAGGTGAGTTACATTTCGTTGACCACACTAGGCAGCCTCCGAGTATGTCAGACACTGCAAATCCCCAGGCCTTGAAACTCCGCCGTTAGTTTCTGCGCAATCGACGACCTGCGGATCTAGTCTCCCAACACTTCTGCTTGACCTATACTACCATCGCGTACCCACACTGCAGAGTCGGAAGGGAATTCAGTGTCGTGACCTAACCAATTTCGGAAACAAGTTAAACAAAGTGAGATTAACGAGACCCTGCAGAATGATTCATGTCCTGTTTCACCAAGTATGAAACTTTCTTCGACGGTTCGTCTCCTGGGGTTTTGGGCCACAGTTGTATTTGGCCAGCTGCGATTTGGTGCGATGCAATCAATGAAGACGGTTCACTGACACAGGAATGAGCCGATTTTTAATGAGGTCAGAAAATCCCGTAGTACTTTGTCTCAATTTTGTGATTATGTAAAATCACTGTCACTGTAGTCGGTGGATTCTATGCCGTGTTTGAATAATATTATACTGCCAATGTGAGAGAAAATTTTTTTTTTTTTACCCTTTGAACAAATCAACCGAAGAGTGTTGGTTGAACAGCAAAAGCTAGAAAAACGCCATCGCAAAGTATTTCAACGCGAAATAATACGTTCTGTGTTCGCGATGGTGTGAAATACCTGTCAGAGGATTGCACTTCGGTGACTCCGCGTGCAGAGAAAGGAAATAAAAAAAATTGATAATAGAAAAAAAATTAATAAAAATAACGAACGTCAATGGGGAGACCTATCAGACACGGTGTTCTATCCGGCTGATCATGAGTTTCGTACTCTAGTGTGTAGATCATCTCCGTATGATCTACGCGTCTATAGAAATAAGTGTAAAATTTTTAGGAAATCGTTACACAAGAGGAAATTTAAGATACAATAAAATCCGCAGGCAAGGAAAGCTGGTCGAAACTGCTAATTTAAGTGAAGATAATCAGTTATACGGCTATTTTATGCCTCGGGGTTGACAATTACCGCGCAAACATCGTCAACACTGCTGTAAATTATAATGAGTCTCACCCGTTACTATCTCATCTAGATAAATGCTCTGCCGTTTGGCCAACGTTAACTGTGATAATTAATTGAACACCCAGACATAACGAAAGTTAGGAATTTCCGTGGAAATTATTACATGTGTAAAAAAAGTGCGGAAAGCTCGTAACGCAAAGAAAATATCGCGCTGATTATGAAACGGGAACTTCACTATCACCCCGCGAATAAATCCATCATTCCCTCTATTTAATCTATCGAGCTTTTCAACGGCTCTAATTTCGACCAGAACCGGCAAAGCTCGGCCCAAATCTACTTACACCAACCAAATTCCTGGTTTGGCCAAAGCGAACTGTGATATACGGGACATTAAATGGTATTTCTCTAATGCACTCGGGCCATTCGCGTTCGACAAGTAATCTGCATAATTTTCACTTTGTTTGAAGTATCCGGCGGGTTTGCTAACGGAATGGCCACCGAGGGAATACCCATGAACAAACTAGGCTGACCGAATGGCCGGTTCAACTTTACGGTGAAAAAGGCAAAGAGGCCTACGACTCAAGTTGAGCGAAAGAACTTGTTGGATGCAAATTCGGGCGAACGTTTCGTTATACCCTTGGGCATTTGATTTTTTTACCTTGGGAATTTTCTTCCTTTCGCATACCTTGCAGAGCAAAAGTTACCCCATTTTCCTCGATCATGAAAATTTTTTACCATTCGCTATACCGACAGTCATGAATATTGAATACATTAGCGTTCTTTCTGCGACGGATATTGCGGATCCGCGATAAATAACACACGAATATTGGACTGTATACCGTGAGCTTATTTCAAAAGGTATCATTTTTGCTTCACTGTACTTGAAACATAATTATATTCATTATGACTAATTCGGGTGAAGAGAATTTAGATTCATTACGATGAAATATATAAACTCGACTTGAAATGTATTTAATTTAAATGAGACGGGGAGGAAAGGCAAAGTTTTATTTGCCGTGAATAAATACTCCCTTGAAATGGTAGTCCGAATAACTTATTTCGCTGAGTTTAAATGACGGTTCCACGCTTTCTTCGTTTGTACCTACCCATTTCGCCTTACATTAAATTCTCCTAACTTCGGTATAGTTTGAACACTGCCAACTCTGTCTTGCAATTAGATCTGAATAAAATTATTTGGGGTTTTAATTAAAAACCGTGTCAATCTTGTCGGACCTCGCTGAAACATGTCTGTCATACCAGCGAAATCAGGCTGGAATGAATACGCGACATTCACGCGAACTTAGAAATTCCATTTGAATTATGTAAATCATTTGTCTCGATGTGTGAACATATTTGATCCAGCATGGACGATGCTACACGTTCCCTCGCAAAGTAAATAGTTACTGTAACTGATTACCCGCGAAATGTGTATCAGAGAAGATATGGAAATGAGCTGCTATTTCTCTGTGTACTTAGGGCTCGAGGCTAGGTCCGTTTCATTCGATATTTGACTACCTCACCTGTTGATTTTCGAGGAGTTTTTTATCTGATCCGAATATGTTCCACGCACGTTTCACGCAAGTGTCGGCACTCATCTACATTTAACGATACCGACTTTGTGCTGAAATCATTCAAGAGAGAACTGCCGTTCAAAAAATTCAGAATTCACCCACTGAGACTCTCTCCAAAATTGTGGTTTGAACTTGTTTTGTGACGTCATGAGTTCAGCGATTAAATACTTCTGAAATTGAATTTTTACGTGAAACTATATTTAATGCCGAGATTTACAACTTTTGAGCCGTTTGAACCACGGATGTCGGACAATGGACACTTTGGTATAGAATTCAGTTATCATCTTTGCAAGGATTCTTTTTCCAGTATATATGTACAACAATTTGCTTATGCGGAAGCGAGAAAACATCTTGCTTTCAAACAAAATATAAAAATGAACACGCGTCGAAAGCTAATCATCAACTCGGGACGATAAATTATCGGAGCTATAGATTCGAATCAGGTCTTCACTTTGCACATGCAGTGACTTAAATCCTTTTCTAGCGTAGTTTGTTTAACGTTAGAGGCGATTAGAGCGATGCAGAAATTTCATCGAAGTCTTGAAATGACGCTTTTGAACGTAACTGCTACGTAGATCTGGTGTAGGTCGTGCAGCTGGATAGATCTTAGCGATCGAGAGTATTCCAACGTGGAACGCGGTCGTGACTAGCAGCTTCAAATACCCGATGTCATTACAAAGGCAACATTTCCTCGGCCGGGCGTGTTTTCGCACAATTTACATAGAGACCTCGCTTAAATTGGTTAAGCTCGAGGCTAAACCCCATACTTATACATATACCGCAGATACCCGTTCACCCCATCAGCCTTTGTCCATCCCTTCACGAAGCCAGCCATGCTCTCGACACTATTGCCGATTGTTTCCCATTCCCGAATCCCCCGCGATTTTAATCGGCGAGTACCCTGATTGGGTCAAGACCCGGTGATACGAATGGCGCCGGAAATTTGACACTACGCCTTCTGGAATTGGACTTTTTAACACTTTTCGAACAACGTTTCGTACGAACATATAATTTCCGGAGTCTGCTGTGTATTCGCCAATAATTTACGTGGTTGAGAATTTTTTGCGTTTAACGTATTTCTGGAGGCACGTGTACTACACCGCAAAAAAGTCTTCTGAAGTAATTTGAAGTCGATTGAAGTTCCCGAAGTCATTAAGTCAAGGTATCCAAATGCCTCTTGAAGTCGCGTGAAGTCATGAAATCGCGAGAAGTCATCCGAAGTCACTTGGAAGTACCAAAGTCATACGTAGACCCAACTTAAGTTGCCTCTCGCGTGGAACGTTCTTCACCGATCGACCAAAGCAAGACGATAAAGGACTCCGAAATGCACATCCGGAGCATCTGTGATTTGGCTGTTCGGCCTTCCACTTCTATCTAGTTAGTAACTAGGTCTGACCCAGGGCAGCCACGAATAGTCCTTCATACCCATTCCCCTCAGAAGTACAATGATTAGATGTTGACCGTTTTAATTAGAACCACAATAGCGGCTTGGGGTCGAACTGCCGGTCGCTCAGGAGCTTGGCCGAATAATGGAAAACCCTGTTGGTCGGGTTAGGGGGCCTCGGCTGTTTACCCTTGCCCGTCTGCCTCGATCTGACCTGTGCATTCTCCGCAACGGTACTGTTATTAGATCTCGACAGTGTTGATTAGATCCGCGATAGAGTTGTGGAGAGCCTACCGCGCATCTTGGACCGAGCTGGGCTTTTGCACCAGACACTTGATCACTTCGAATTAAACCCTTCAGAGTCGCAGTGGAACGAAGCGGTCACGCTCTTTCCTTATCTACGCTCGTGATAAAACGAACATTCAAATGAGAATGAAAAATTGACCAGACGAAGCTTACGTGAAACCGAGTAAAAAAGACACGACAGAGGATTTGACGTCGGGTAAATATATGCGGCGTGGTGCCGATCTTTTCCAGAATTTTTTACATTTCAGAATATGTCATGTGCTCAGGGACGTGTAATTCATTTAGGCGTATCTGGGCTGCGAAATTACATTGCAAATTACGTTTGGATTCCATATTTGTATCTGCTCGGCGTGACGGGCTTTCTGGGTTGTAATTTGATGCAGGGTGAGGTTATAGGGGATGCCGGATTGAAACGGTGACATTTTTTCCCCAGAGTTATACAAGGCTCGCGTATTTTTTTCTTTTTTTTTTTCTTCTTTAATTTATTTTTCTTTATCAACCGTCGAGATAGCGACTGTACCGTTTAAGAACTAAGCAGGAACGACTGCGTATGAAATATGAATGAAAATTTCAAGGAACCTTCAACGGCCGAAGTTAACGAGTTAGTTGAAACCCGTCTCTCCGTGGCAAACGAGTTCAACCTCAATCTCAAAATGAAACTCCAATATTTACCCGGGCCTTTATATATATTTCACTAACGATTCTCCGAACCATTTTCCCGATCTCAGCATTAGGCCGTTGGCGGTATTTGAAGTCAACCCAATTACCAGAGTAGATATTTCTCGAATTCCTTGGATCCGTGTCGTTTCGTCAGAAGTTACATGTACCCGACGTATACTCGTTTCGTCCTTGATACTTATTCGCCAGTCGAGTATCCGCACTGAACTCTTTCACCGAACACTTTTTTCATGAAAAAAAACTTTCCGAATACACTTGAGAATTTCTTCATCACGACCATCCATTTTCTTCCACTCTACTCATGCTAAGCGACTCTATTTTCAGTGCAGTACTAATAAGTTATATCATAGCTGCATCTCCATGTCGTATTAAATAGTCACAGTGACTAGCGATTCTACTCCACTGAAATATCAATCCTACACGCGAATCTACAGCGAGGTACCTACGTCAGGTATAATGTACTGTAACACCAAGATTCTGCTCGGCGTAACGAGCTTCGGTGCCTCGACATAGAACGCCGCGGAGTGCGTAACGCATAAATTATCGTCCTACATGTGGGCTGCAGGGGTTCGTATTATATATCTATTATGCACCACTCATGGTACACCATGCCCTACGTGATATGCACGACGTTTACGCAAGTGGGTAGAATATTATAGCACGTATAGACGCGGCTGGCCAAACTGTCGGAAATAATTCAGCCTCCGTAAACGTTAGAAATTCAGAAAATCGACTGCGTTCATTTTTTAAACACACACTTATCCTCAGTGCTCGTCGAGCGTATATATATATATATATATTCTCTCGCAATTACCATAAATTTCACGAGTGGTCCTTCCGTACAAAGAGATGAGAGAGAAAAGTAAAGAAAAAAAATAACAACTTTTAAATTTACATACTTTTTTTCCCATCAAATGAAGGGGAGAAGGGATAGAGATGAAGAGCTCCGTGCATTTTGTTGAATTCATATGTTTTCTTTTTTCTTTTTCTACATTTTTCGGGTTCTCTCCTCACTTTTTCAAAGGGGACCCGGAAGACTTGGGAAAGGCTGAAGAATCGCATCCCGCATTACGCCTCATCGCGTGATCTACGCTTCGGCTGTTTTCATCTCTCTCTCTCTCTCTCTCTCTTCAACTTTGGCCTCTTTGCGACGCAGCGCCTGCCTTTGTGACCCTCGATGTAAGCGGTCAAGTTGCGTACAAATGGAACGTGGTATGTATACCCGGATGCGGCAAAGGGCCTTCCGTTTCTCGAGCTCGCAACGCGAATTGGTCCGACCAATTCAGACCAGTGAGATGGTACTTGCTCGATGGATGCCATACGGGGCTTGGAATTCAACCCCGATTTTCCCCGCCGTCAAAATGACCCTCTCCAGTCTCGGTATGTATGCAGAACCTTGCGGAAAGCTTGCGCGTTACATGCCAGTATTACTCACACACACACATGTCACTCTGAATATTAACATGCAAATATAAAGGCCCCATAAACTACCCCCGAAAACACTACCGTGCCATTTATTACGATGGATGCTTTTGCGCGGATTTACAATAAGGTTTTCGTACGGATACCGGAGGACTTTTGGTGTGATACGACAAAGTAGCAGTCTCGAAGAATTTACCTCGGAATTTACGATTATTACTATCCTGATTGATCGAAGCATAAAATCAAACTTCGGCTCGTTCGTTTATTCCATACACTCAATCATTTGTATGGGGAAATTTTCCGAAGATTGGAGAATCACGGGGAAAAGCCGAATCGGGGCATCACTTGATGCTCGTTCGATGAAGAGCTTGGAACGCGACCGGGGATGTGATCGAACCCCGAAAAATCTGCAAACCCGTGCGAAAAATATCGAGGAAAGGCGATTGTCCCAATCGGTTTCTTATTTTCATTTGAATCTTAGGGCCGTTACTTTGGAGTAGCAAATTACAGACGCACTAGGAAGAAGAGTGTGTATAATGGAGGATTGGAGCTTGAAATTTTTTCCCCTTTAAAATTCTCTTCAACGTAATGTTTGCGAGAAAATTATTCGAAGAAGTCGTTACTTTGTACAGACTGCTGAATTCAAGGTATTTTCACTTGAAAAATATCCCGGTTAAATTATGAAAAACTTTTTTTCAATAAGAAATTAAGTAGGTAGGTATATAAACCCTTAAAAGAAATATGCTCGAATTTTCCCCTAATTGCAAATACTTAAGATTGTATCATGATCTTCAAGAAACTCTGAGACTTCGAGGAAGGAGAAGAGTCCGCATTTGACATGAAAGCTGTATACGTGAGTACATGAGATAAATCCTGAAATGGCCAATCACTTTAAGGAGAATGTCCATTCCTGCACGACGGCTAGTAGGTACAGCAATATATTGACAGACTATCGAGAAGGTTGATGTAAAGTGACAAGAATTTAATACCTGGTTTCAATTTAAAGGTGATGGGAAAATGGCTTCCTCCTTGTGTTCCGTACTTTATTTTTATTCCTCCAGTCCGAGTAAAAATGGTTAAATTGGAAACGGCCGATAGCTGCAACTCTTTGAAACGAGACCTGCACATGCCGACTTCCTATTAACGGCTCCGTCTCAGAGATAATTGCCCCAAGGCTCGCCCTTTGAAAGTAACTGCATTCGAGCATTTCGCCAAGTAAAGTTGAAATTACAGCCGAGGCGGAAAATCTGCGATCTCTCTTGGCTTTTGGCCAAAACTATCCAAGCTTCAGCCGTCAAGAGCTTCGCGCTACTTATGTGTTATACGCCTGCATGTAACCGTGTGCTGCAATGCACTGCGAGCATCCGGCGCACAGTGAAACCCGCACTTACTAATGCTCGTCGAATGTACGTATGTACATGCAGGCCGACAGGAGTCTGAAGTTATTGCACGTCGCATGTATCACAGATTCTTGTAATTTACACTGCAGGGCAGGATTTCCCCCCCAAGCAATGCGTGATACTCGCACTTATACTTCGCTCGGGAGTTTTCTAATTCGAAAACCCGTGGAAAAGTTTTCTACGACTTTCTGCGTCGTAGGAAAATTGTACCAGTTGAAGGCGCGAGTCGTATACCAAGGATCGTTCTTCGCGAAAAAGCCCGAGGATGCAGTTGTGTAGCGAAAACTCGTATATAAATTAGACTTCTTGCTCGCCGAGTCGTTCGCCACGAACCTTTGGTTGTCTACCGAAGAACCTGCAAGTCCGCATCCTGGTTTTTGGTGCATCTGAAATGAGCGGCTACTGCGGTAGAGAAAAGTATGCGATTTTGATGCAGATCGAGAAAGTCGACAATTTTCATGCGCGTTTTGTGAAAATCTTATTCCCCGTTTCAGCGCTGCACGGCAGATTGGATCGGAGATTAAGTATAAAATTTACGTTCAGTTAAGAATGTTCAAACTCGTCTGGTAAAAATAATTTCCGTTAATGTATAAATCACAGGCAGCGATCCTGCTCCACGGTTTGAAATTTGAATAATCTTGGCAGGCTGGAGCGATTTATAACGATCGATCGATACCGATAATCTCGCAGTTTGTATCACTGATCCGTAAATAACCCAGTCGTTGGTAAAACAGGACGATCGAAAACACGTTGGAAGGGAGACCCGAAAACACTCTGCATACATCTCCTAAATGGGAACTGAATCGAGACCCTGGAATATTTTTTAGAGTGGAATTTGTCAAGAAAATTCACAGCGCTTCAAGATCGATAATCTATTCCGGTTTATAATACTGCCTGTATAACGAATGGCTTATCCGTATTACACAACATCCTCGCAACTCCCTACCAAGAGGGTTTAACGATCAACGGGCTAAGATATCGCGAAGGAAATACTTACGCAATGGGTTTATACACAAATTTCGCATGCAGATCATGAACACATATATATCTGTATGTATGTATGTATGTATGTATGTATGTATTCAGGTGGAATTTGAATCTAGACCAGAAGATTCGTGTTTCCTCGCAAGGATTTAGAATTCACAGAGTCTATCTTTCGCCGACGTATTTATTGGCGTTCGAATTTTATAAATATACAAGCCTTAGAAGAGATTGCTAACAATTCTCAAGGAAGCCTTTATTATACAAATACCAATAATCAATATCGGTACTTCCACGAGTGAATAAATAAATGTAATACACCGTAGACACGCGTTACGGCTGGCGTTTTACCATCGCAAAAAAGAAACGAAAACGTGTCGACTGTGAAAATAGAAAACAAATTAGACGTAATGGAAAGACGCGCATTTTTCTCATTCCGGAAAAACTTTTTACGAAGGGTGGGAAGAAATCCGCTTTGCTGCAGACAGTCGGCGAGAACGGTTTCACGCTGGGCTTGTTAAATTCGTCCAGACAGTTAGCTGTAAAATATACTCTTGCAGTCGTTTGAGGGTGGTTGAAATCGGTTGGTACAGGGAATAACCAAGACACCGTGAAAATATCTATGATAAATCTTGCTGTATATATCCATCGCTCCTGGCTGCAGGAAGAATTCGAATCTTCCTTTTCAATCGAAACTCCTGAAGTACAATCGAAACCCATCAAGAGTTCTTTAGTCTGCTTTCCATTAGCTGCTGTTGCACCACATAACTTGATTTAAAACGGGAGGATAAAACGGGAGGGACGGTGAGAAAATTTGCTTCTATGATACGGAAATTCGTATTGTGATGTACGAACAATAACTGATTTGCTGCGAGAGAGGGAAATTGAGAGTTTGCTGAAAATCGATACCCAACTTTCGTCGAAGTTTGCAAACCAACGAACAGCGTAAAATGGGTGTGGATGAAATTTATGCTGATGCAGGAAACTGACTGCGGTGAACCGAACGGTCCAATTCTTACCACTGTTTCCCACGACAAATTATATTAACCACCAAAGAACAAGTAATCAGATACGCTGTATTTCACGCCATGTAGAGCTTCTGTCATTACCTAATCAAACATCGTATAACGAGATGATATTAGGTTGTGAAGCCTCGCCGTTTTCACTATAGAAACTTTTACATGCAGGTAATTTCGGACTGAATCGATCAGCGACAAATGGCAGTTGCAAAACGAAAAAGAAAATCTGCGACCAATTTTCGCCCTGGTAGCTGGATAAAATGCAGCTTGATTGGTTGCGGCTTGAGGCGTCTGTCTAGATAAATTCATGGAAGCTTTTGCCGAATACACGGTAGAGGAGGAGTAGCAAAGCTTGTTCGTAAATCATTACATTCTCTTTGCTCGGGATATAGGTCGCAAAATGGGTGACATCGTGGAACCGGTCGAATCGATGGGAAAAGGGTTTTCATCGACGTTTAACGTGATCTAATGACGAACACTTTGCTCTGCTTTGGCGGCCATCGTGCGGTTTGACCGTATCAACCTGGGCCCAAAAGCCTCCGGCATTAAGCCGTCGCGTCAAACCCAAAGTTTCAACGCGCAATCTTCCCGCGATTCTATATCCCATAAAGGATCCCTCTTGTACCTTCGCTTCGTCTGTAATGGCGCTTCGAAATTCAAGCCCTCGGTTTTCGACTTTTCTCTCAATCGAGATAAGATACAATGTAAATCGGTTCAAAGTTTGACCCACAAAATTACCACCAAAGTCCTTAAAACAGAAGGGTCGATGACTTTTTTTATACCACTGTACACTGCGCGCGATTATACGATTGTGTTCTCCGTGTGCTAGATCACTTGCAGATTTATATTACCATTGCCGTCTAGTGTGAAGGATGTTTCCTTAAATGTGTGTTGGGTATTTTCTTTTAATACAAACGATTGAAATAAAATTTCTCATAATTTTCACATTATATTTATCGACATTTAAACGAACTGTGAATTTTTAAAAAATAATATTGAATATAACCTAATGTATACTGCCCGATAGAAACTTATGTAAAAGAAAGTGTAGACATGGTATCTCAAAAAGCGCTATATCGGTCCTGCTCAAAATTTTAAAGCATTTTCATTATAGCTATAAGTATCGCGTAAACTAGGATAATCATGATGGCTTTGGTAGTTGAATAGAATGGCTTATCTTAAAAAAAAAAAATACTCAAAAAATCTGTTAAAAAAAAAACAACTTTCAAACTCGACGACCCCCTTAACTAATTAAAGTTAGAGTGCAAATCGTTGGAATTGTTTTAAAGTCGTGCTCCTCTCAGAAATTTTCAGAATAATAAAAAATTTGAGGAGCAATTTATCAATCCATGCGTTCGTGTATACACATAGAACCTGATCAAGATAACTTTGTTCCTGCTGACTAGTCCCACCTAATCTATACTGTAAGTCGAAGACTTATCCGCTCTCCTCTCGCAGATACTGATAGAGAAACTTAGTCTACAAGACCAAGATTAATACACGCGTCCTGTCCCTCCATCGTCAAAGAGAAGCAGGCACTGCAGTGTACAGGTATGTAGATACGTCAAGGCGGGTAAAGTTGGACCAAGGGCAAAGCCCGCAGAACCCTCCGGGAATTACCTTATACCTCCGTCGCAGAAGGGAGCAAAGTAGAAAGAGACCGAGCCAGAGACGCGATAATAATCCTTCACCCTACTCGGTGCTGTTTTATATAATGCGCTCATGTACTTAGCCGAGCTATGTACATACATAGGGTATGAATATAGCAGTGGGAACGCAAATGGAGCAGGCAGGCAGAACGAGCTGATTATTAATACTGCGCAGCCTCTTGACCCCAGATATTTGAATTTTCCAACGATTTTTGAACGGACCATGCACACGGGAATGTCTGATACTGAGAAGCCATATTGCGGCTGAAACTCCTCGTTGTTAGCCTATGAATTTGGCTCTATTTCAGCTAGGTACCTGCACCATGTACGAAGCTACGAGACCTGCTTCAAATGGGTTCAACAAGGATCAACTGCGTCGGCTTAAGGCGAGTCATCGTCGCCGAGTTTCCCGTAAAGGCAACTCTCCTCTGCACGGGGCTGTTGAGCATTAGGTTCGTATTAGCATCATAAGGACCCCGTGAATACAGGGATCACTAATTACCCGTTAACTCTGCTTCGCGTAGATCCCAGTCTCCTTTTGACGCCACCTTCTGTCTCACGAAGCCGTCTGCCATACGTAACCACTGGTTCGCAGCCAGTTTTGGGCTTTTACTTCGCGAAGCCCCTGAAAGCCCGTCTCCACTTTCGCTGAATGGACGCGACCAGAGCTTGCAGCTGACTTCATCCTCAAATTACATTTTGCTAGCGTCCGTAGGTTCGAAACGATTGAATAACACGTTCGACACGGATATCTAGGACGGAGTCTAATGAGAAAATGATCAGCAATTGCTGTGCATCATACGCTATTCGATACTCTCAATCACCTCAAGAATAAAGCACTACATAGTTTGCTGTCGTTTGCTAGCTACAAATTAAAAGAAGTGGTGTAGCTAGTTTGGGAATGCACAGAAATGAACACCGGCACTACGATACACCCTATATTTACGGCACGTAGTCCATCGCGCTTGAGTTTCTACTAGTTTGAATAGAAATTGCTCAAGAGCTGCAGGCGATGTATAATGCAGACCAAAGTAGCCAACCGCATGAAAGCCAGTGGACCAGTGCAAACAAGCCACCGAATTACTCTATGTTTTACGTTTCATAATGTGGTACTCGTTCGCGTATAATACAAACTACGTCGAGCTGAAACCCAGGAAAACTCAGGAGAGCAGATAACCTGTATATATTTCGAACCGGGGAAAGGGGCTGTGATCTGTTGGGGGGATGCGTGGAAGAGAAAAATGCCCCGCCGAAGGTACTGCCATGGGGGATGTAGGCATGCATATTACAACACCATGGGAAAAGACGGACCCACTCAACTCCGTCGACTGTGGAGACTTCGTTGTCCTGTAGGTATAGGCCAACCGAACTTCCTCCCTCTGGAGTCGCCACAACTCACGCCCCTGGGTCCATTGTCTATTTTGCCAGCTATTGTTTTTCAATAGCCGTTTGTCTTTCCGCTTGCCAGGTACATTGTTTCACTGGTTCGCATTCAAGTCAGTGCGACATTCTCAACGATCATCAGTAAATTGATATCAAAAGTCTACATAACTTTATCGCCAAAGCCAGCGTAATTGAAAAGTCAGGGAATCCAAGAACTGCGACCACCATATTTTATAAGAAATACCAGGTCTTTAACGGCTTACTTTTTTCAAGTAAATCCAATCATAAATTATGTGAGCTAATCGATATTGAACCGGTACAAGTGAACTTTGAATGAATTCTGACATGACTTTTCAGGCGTCTGCTGAATGTCAAATCGTAATCAAACTATTCCTGCTATCATCTTGTTCAGCGTAAAATACTGCTGAAAAACTGATGACTTACCGAAAGTGTCGTATAGCCGAAATAAAATCGCAAGTGAGAGAACAGTGGCCATGTTGATTTCCTGAGTGGAATACATTCCCACATTCCGCATTCACATGTGAAATACACGTGAAACATTTTTCTCATTATTTTATAAACTGGTGCTAAATACTTAGATCCAAAAAACTTTCTGTTTCAAAGTTTTGAAAATCTCCCTGAAATATCCAATTCATGTAATCGGGATAATGGTTCATTCTTGAAATAGGTACGTAGAGTTACATCACGTTAATGTTTCTCGGAGGAAGTGACGATAGTACGTATAAATTAAGAAGATTACTCGTAAAAATAAAACCACACTTCATCTACATCAATTTTGACAATAACGAAAATTCTCTTCGGAATTGATAAATGGAGTACGGATTGAAGCAAAAGACATTCTTAATCATTATACCGTCTGGTTATTCTAATTTTTCGTGATTCATATTGTGTACTAGGTTGATGAACTTTTCTCAGCATGTGGGTCAGAGTTTGTGTTGCCTTATACGCACCCTGGGACACTCCTCTGGGACCAAGTTTCTTTGGTTCTCCTTTTTTATCGACAGTAAATACATACGGAAAGACTTCCGGTTGGAGCGAATCAGTTTGAAAATTCCCTGTTCTATCGGCCGTCGGCAAAATAGATTTCAAATAAGTGGCAAGCCTCGCCAGGATTCCGCACGAAAAAAACATCTGATTTCCAATGAATGGCCGCAACAGGGATTTGGCTTTTGTTTTCGGCTGGGTGATTTGACAGTGGCTGTGAAATTAATGAAAATTAATCGAAATATGGAGAACAAGCCACCGCAACAGAAGCCGGCAGAAAACACAGGTCGTCAACGCTAATAGAATAAGTGTATAAATAATCATTCGTACCAACTGACCTTGTTACTTTTGTTGCAGAAGTCAATCAAGATGAGTTGATCCTGCAACAGCAGCGGCGAATAGAAAAAGAGGTTAAAAATTTATTTATTTATTTTCTCTCAAGCTAGAAATTTTTCGTCAGCAACTCATCAAGTTCTGCTTCCACGTTGCAGATTTCCGAGTCGATAGCATTAGTAGGGGAGAAGGAACCGCTCCAAAGTTTGGAGCGTGAATACCTGGAGGATGAGGTTTATCTTTCCAAAGCTAAAACCTTAGGACAAAAATACTCTTACATCCGGCGGACCAGACCCGATGGCAATTGCTTCTTCCGTGCTTTCAGTTACGCTTATCTAGAAAGACTGATCGACATTAAAGATGAATTTGAGAAATTCAGGGAGCTCGCACTTAAGAGCAAAGAAAATCTCGTTGCTTTAGGATTCCCACAATTTACTGTCGAAGACTTTCACGATACGGTGAGAAATCCTTTCCATATCCTTTTAAGTGCAATTTCGAATTATTACACCAACAATTTCAGAAAAATACTCGAATTAAATTTGTGCTTTTAGTTCATGGAAGTCATCGACAAAGTGGGCGGTGGTACCGAAGCTAGTCGCTCAGAGCTCCATAAACTTTTTAACGAACAAGGATATTCCGATTATGTTGTCGTTTATCTCAGGTTAATAGCATCTGGCCAGCTGCAACGCGAGGCTGACTTTTATCAGCATTTTATCGAAGGAGATCGCACGGTTGCTGAGTTCTGCCATCAGGTGTGTTGTTAATACTCAATGTATGAAAAAACTACAGCCGATACGTTGACAAAATTTCCAATAGAAGTTGCAAATCTGAAATACTTGAAAATATCACTGGCTTTGTGATTGTTGCTTTTAAATTCTGTCAAAATCGTGGATGTCAGATTTTACCAAATCATGTCGATTCGAACAAAGTTTTATAAAGTAATACTTCAAAAGAATTATATTTCAAGTAATGCATTTCACAATGATATCATTTTTCTCTTGATACAGGAAGTGGAGCCAATGTACAAAGAATCGGATCACATCCATATTATAGCGATGAGTGCTGCGTTGGGAACGGGAGTACAAGTGCGTTACATGGATCGAGGTGCTGGAACAGAAGCAACAGCACACGACTTTCCAGAGGGAGTACCACCGGCTGTTCACCTTCTCTACCGACCTGGCCACTACGACATCCTCTATCCCTGATGAATTTGTTCCTTGTTTGCCCTCCTTCTTCCTCCCATGTCTTACAAAATTGAATACAGTCCATTCCCAGATCCAAAACATAAAATAATCTTGAAGCATTAAACAAATCGAATCACCAAATCTTGCAAGTCATATCGTTTATGATTTGTAAGAGTTCGCAGAGCGCCACGCTCCATTCTAGACATATAGGTTCATTTATACAACGCAGGACACTCGACTCCTGTAGAAGGCATCAAATTATATAGTATATGCTTAAAATCGAGTATCCTATTTCACAGATCACATACTTCTGTGTCCAGAAAGGAGCTAAAAACTCTGTATGCGGTACGTATTAAACCCAAAATATATAAATTATTCAAAATGATTACTCTCAGAACTGTATTGGCTCTTACATGATTGTAACGCATCCTGTGTAATCAAACAATTATTGTGAATCTGACTACAAAAAGTGGAATACAAATTGGTATATGGTAAACATTATTCTCTTTATTGTAATATGGTCTAACTACAATTCGTCCTAGGACTAGTATATTGTCATCCAATATTACCGTAATAGTAACTACAAGAGCTTTTTTTTCGCCATTTTGGACACAAAGTTCTATGATTGTGAGATCCAAACTGGTCGGTATAAGTGAACCGCGATGTACTGAGATAATCCAGAAATTCCTTTATATGGTAGATAGTTAATGTTAGATACTTTTTTCCCTGGCGTATAAAATATTTGAACGTAGTTATATTAATTCTGTGAATGTGAGAATCTGAGAGGATTAGAAATTGAAATAAATCGAAGACTAACTTTTATTATAGGTAATAGATCGTGAGATTCCGTTTTTGAGGTGGCGAATCTGTCCGTCTTTGTTATTAATTTCATACTCTGTTATCACATCAGTGACCATTTTATACAAACGTTTAGAACTGGAACGTGTATAGTAAAAAAAAATTAATTTGATGGATGTATCGAGGTATTGACGTAATGAATACTTGATAATAAATCAAATAATTTCGCCTTAGGCACCACAAAAATTACTCATAATTACTGCAGGCAATGTTTGGGGGAGGGTAACATATTACTCAATAGAGAAATTCTTAGAATTCATAAGAGCGATTATTATACGAATCTAATTGTAAGCTACGATTTTCTAAATATTTTCCTTTGGCGTTTTTGTTATTGAAATTTTCTGTGCAAATTTTAAGCATTATCTTGTCGAATGATTACACCCCATTGTTTTTCCTAAATTTTTTTCAATTAAATTACCATCATTTCTTAAGCTATTATATTTTGATTTAAAATTCAAGGTAATAAATACGTGTAATTGAATGTGATTTTGTTATTAAATTTATGAAATATATTTATCATGTGAAAGTCTTTCCTTACATTGAGGCAACTGTATGCCTGTAATTAAATCAATTAACAATTTCACTTGCAGGAAATTAATCCCGTAATCGTTAATACGATTCAGATGTCATTAAAGGGCGATCTTCTCGAATTGATGAGCGATTAAATTTTTTATTCTTCGGGCAGATGTTTTCGAAATATATCAAACCATGAATGGTACATCTAAATTCTTCTTCCCATGTCCGATGTACATTGATCCGTAATGAGGTGAGTTCAATTTATGATAAAAAGTCATTCCCGGCCAGTACAGGCTGTGTAAAATAACCATACGACCTCCAAGCACGAATTGTAAATTCCAGCATCCTAGGGGTACAAATTAAAAGTTCTTTTTCAAGTTGTCGTAGAAAAATAAACTGCCAGCTGTAGTTCGAACCTTCTGGAACATCCGTGTCGATAGTGTCTAGAAAATCAACAGCGTAATTGTAATCTGATCTAGTCAGCAGATTCGTATTCCACTTTTGTTGCGGAAGTCGACCGTGCAAAAATGATCGCAGATGTTGAGCCTCGGTGAAAGTTATCCCTTCGAATCCCGCATTTTCTATTACTTCTCCACTGGGAGACTTGAACCAAGCGCCCCTGGGAACGACGAACGCATCTTCGTTTATTAGTTCTACAAGCGAAGCCAGACGATCCTCTTCCTTTAATTCTTTTGGAATAGGCCCCTAGTTTATAGCAAATTTATTAGAAGATTAAATATTGTTGTCAAGTAAATTTTACGATAAAAAATACATCATAATGCCGCTTGGAGTCTTCGTTCGGTGGAAAAGGTGGATTCGCCTTATAAACGTTGGTGATTATCGACGGATCACCTTCGAATCTTGTCACCGCCAATGGTGTTAGAAACCTTCCGCATTTTGTCACTTTGGGCATCAACAGCCAGTCTAGGCAGTTTGTGCTAATTGTAAGGATTGAAATATAATCATAGTTCGTGAAATATGACGGACATCGAAAGTTGCGAATAATTCGATACTAAATTATAATTATAAACTTCGTTGCAAAATGCTATCCAAGTACGGTAGACGGAGGTGATATCAGGAATTTTACAAAATTGCTCACCTATAAAAATATACCCGACCACTAAGACATTCCTTTTCGTAACCATAAGCAACATGGTAGTCGTTTTGTATCCCATTAATTCGTCCCCAGTAATAGCATTTGCGGAAATGATTTTCGTTCTGCAGAATTAACAAAGAGTTTTGAAGGAGCTGAGAATTTTCGGTACCCACGCAAACGCCTGCGTGCCCTAAAAGATCCAGCGTATCTAACAGCCTGATACATTCCATAGTCCCTCATGAATCATGAAATTTGATCAATCGTAGAAAATTTATATTTCAGATAACGTCTGTGTCAAGTTTTGCCGAGTAACAGGATAATACGAGGCGAATAAACGTCAAAAAAAGCAAGCAACGCTCGGCAAGTGATAAAGTAAGGTTTGAATTGAACCGCCGCCTCGATAGCAGCGAAGCG
The DNA here is from genome assembly GCF_021155765.1 of Diprion similis. Lineage (NCBI taxonomy): Eukaryota > Metazoa > Arthropoda > Insecta > Hymenoptera > Diprionidae > Diprion > Diprion similis. The sequence goes on along the minus strand of NC_060110.1, from coordinate 19,911,115 downwards.
CTTCGACCACGGCGGATGGCTGCGGCGAATTTCGTCAGCGCAGAAGGTCACATGACCACGCATCGCTGGCTGTCGTTCCGTCGCTCCCGTTATGCGAGCTTTCAATACATTCGAGACCCTTGGGACGTTGAACGCACGTCACAAGTAATAGTAAATGGCAGAATACGAAAACACGATTGAAAATAGTGTCTCTTCGTGAAGAAAGTAGGTATTTCGATAGGCGTCGTGAATGGTAGTTTGCACGAAAGAAGAGTGACGATAATTGGTTAGGAAAGAATGTTTGTTTCCGAGGAAGTATGACGACCTGACGACCTACGGAGGATGGAAAACTAAGGAACGGTACGTACGTATGTATTGCGGCAACATCGTTCTTGCTAAAATGGGTTACGATGTATTTTTCGCTTAATCGTACGTTTCGCAGCGCGTGTCCCGTCCATCGAGCGTATCGCATGCAAATCCGTAACGTTGTTATTCTAGTTATACGTTCCGAGCGCCCGGTTCTTACGACAAATATTTTTGCCGTTAATCATTAGCTCCGAAATTCTAAGTACCCGATGCCTTTCATACCCGTGAAATTTTCTCCTCTCGGCCCACGATGCACCTTTGTTGTTATTCGTTATATTGTTCAATGGCCTTGATTCTATTTGCATTACTGAATACGAACTTTTATCCATTGGATTACACGGCGTGCGTGAACCCAAAGTATATTCGCATGTATACGCGGGTATGTTTATACCTTGGTGCAGAATTCGTTTGAAAAATAATGCAACATCTTTTTGTTACACTTATAAGACAATTACGTCGCATTTGTACTTACTATCAGCACCATCATCATCATCCACTAAACCGAAAACTGAATAAATTTACCTAATTTCTCTACTTGGTCTCTTGCATGACTCAATAGATTGCCCGGACAAGTATTCTTGCGTTTTATTTAACATCACAAAGGCTGACTATGTCACGACCCTTGTCTATAGGAACGACTCGCTCAGCTTGGTCGAAATTTGATTCGGAGAAAAGAATTAGCATCGTTGGTTGATGTTGCAATGAATTATAGAAAATTTCGCAATAAATATAAATGTTGCATTTTTTCATTTTCATTAATTCATCTACTCAGAATCTAAGATTTCTGTTTTTATCTTCGCTTATATTTAGTATCTTGAAACTTGAATGCGAGTTTGTCATATTCATCTTCACGAATAATTTTTCACATTCGGACTCAGAGATTGGTTGAAAATTTTGCTTGGTAACGGGTTTCATCGTCAACGAATCATGATTTAATCGTAACATCTTATTCAAACTACAAATCAACATGTTAATGTCTTTATAGTACAAAAGTAAGAAGATTATGTCTTAAGTTCATCATTTTCATCATCAAGCTGATAATTTTTTTTTACATTACACATATTTTTTAAGGTCGAACTTCCACATGTTTTCACTATTAATAAGGGTTTGTAAATCACGATAGTCTAATTTACGAACTTTGATTATAGTGATGATGTCAATTCTCATTGCACACTAAAGCAATGCACTTTCTTTAGTAAAAACTATTTCGTATTTTTATGTCAAACTAGTAACAGGAACAAACTTTTAAATCATTCAGGAAAGCTTAAAAAATTTGAAGATTCGAAGATCATAATCCGCCACGTACATAAGATTAAACATTGTTTGTCAGTCACCTGCAATATTGGTATAGTTATTAAACATTTAATTTGAAATATGCTCCGTTACAATTCTGTTCTTTAGGTAATTTTTTCAACCACATGGTTTCACTGCTTCGATACTACTTCAAAAAACCAACCATAATAATATTGAGTGGAAAAGTATACCAGAAAAGTTTGTGGCTCTAAGACTCTAGTAGAATTTACATTACACATCGTACATTAATGATTTATTCTATCGAGGCCACACTGTGTTCATGCGAGCCTGATTTTACCTGATTCTTGCTCTCGACTGTAAACATCATAACTGAATCGCTGAAAATTGAGAGCTTTGATCACTATGATAACAGTTTTTGTTAAATTTTTATTTTATGTTTCAGACTTAATAATTCGAATATTTGGACCAGCTCTGGTAAACTGAAAAGGTATGTTTATTTTTTTACAATTGTATATGTGTGAGCTCAAGTAAGATCCCACTGATCAAGGATATTCTTCACAATAATCAATAAATCAAGATTATAGAATACTACCGATGATTATAAATTCTTACTCTTTGACCTATTATTTTAAATGTATATTTTTAAGTAACTCAAGTGAATTCAAAATACACGATACCTGTCTGATAACTCATTTCTTTGAAAACGACGCCATGTATTACAGACACCATGGCAACTGCAGTGGCTAATTGTGTGCAATTTGTATAAAAGTATATTGGAGATTATCTATTCACTATCACTGCAGAATTTTTAAATAAAATTACCCTTAGTGATTTTGTCACAAAGATACTACATATTTTTTAACACAAAGAGATTTATACTCCAACAGCTTCTGCAGATCCTGCTAAATTGATTCCGTATCTCAAATACACAATAACTTGGACCTCCTATTTGTTTATTATTACTCAGTATCATGACATTATTATTTCAGATGGCAGAAGTAGACCCAGAAACATTGCTAGAATGGCTCAGCATGGGCCAAGGGGACGAAAGGGATATGCAACTCATAGCCCTAGAACAGCTGTGCATGTTGTTACTCATGTCCGATAATGTTGATAGATGTTTCGAAAGGTGAGTTATTTTAAGATCGACATCTGGTATTTCAGTTAAGAACATTGAAAAATGGACGAAATTAAGATCCAGAATTTTGAATCAGCACTGAAATAAATGAATTCAGAAAACGATGAATAATCATTTTAAACTTCTTCCAGTTGCCCTCCACGGACGTTTCTCCCAGCCCTCTGTCGCATCTTTTTGGATGAACTTGCCCCTGACAGTGTGCTCGAAGTCACAGCTCGTGCAATCACATATTATCTCGATGTATCAGCAGAATGTACACGAAGAGTAATTTCCATGGAAGGTGCCGTCAAAGCAATTTGCGGTCGTCTTTCTGGAGCAGGACTTGGATCTCGAGCCAGTCGAGATTTAGCTGAACAGTGTATCAAGGTAGAAAAGTTGGATCATTTATGAGTGCATACAAATGAATCATATACGACAGCTATACTTACGAAATAAAGGATCCAACTATATTCTACAATTCAGAAATTCTATACAATTTCAAAGTATCTATGCATTCTGTTGTAGGTCTTGGAGCTTGTTTGCGCTAGGGAAGCAGGAGCAGTTTTTGAAGCCGGCGGTCTACCATGTGCCTTGTCATTCATACGTGAACATGGAGCCCGAGTACACCGTGACACATTGCATTCGGCAATGGCAGTTGTTTCTCGTTTGTGTGGAAAAGTTGAGCCGCAGGATGAGGCATTGCCGGATTGCGTTGAAGCTTTATCCACTCTGCTGAGGCACGAAGATGCCCATGTGGCTGACGGTGCATTAAGGTGTTTCGCCTCGTTAGCTGATAGATTTTCGAGAAGAGGTGTTGACCCAGCTCCTTTAGCTTCCCATGGCTTAGTTTCAGAATTACTTTATAGGTAAGTTTGGGAAACTACCTGAATCATCTAGCTGAACTCTAAACTGTTAGGTTGCATGATTCACTGAAAATATGCATCCCCACGTCCACAGGTTATCAAACGCAGCTGGACCTGGTGCATCTGCAGCTACTACATCAAGTAACACAAAAACTCCACCTCCGTCTACAACATCGACAGCTCCAGCCCCAGAGCCAAAGTCTTGCGCTTCAGTTTCAACGATAATTAGCCTCTTATCAACATTGTGCAGAGGGTCTCCATCGATAACGCACGATTTACTTCGTTCCGAGTTGCCTGACGCGATAGAGAAAGCCTTAAAGGGCGACGAAAGATGTGCCCTAGATTCAATGAGATTAGTAGACTTGCTTTTAGTTCTATTATTTGAAGGAAGATCGGCTCTAGGCAGAGGTGCAGCGGGGGGTTCGTCTGGTCCTTTATTACCACGACTTAGGAGACTTGATAGTGCCGGGGAAAAGTCTCATAGACAGTTAATCGACTGTATTAGATCAAAGGATACAGATGCGTTAATAGAAGCCATAGACTCTGGTGGTATAGAAGTTAACTTCATGGATGACGTTGGACAAACTCTTCTGAACTGGGCATCTGCTTTTGGTACGCAAGAAATGGTAGAATTCTTATGCGACAGAGGAGCAGACGTTAACAAGGGCCAACGATCGTCCAGTTTACACTACGCAGCTTGCTTTGGAAGGCCAGCTATCGCAAAAGTTTTGCTCAGACATGGTGCTAATCCGGATTTGAGGGATGAAGACGGTAAAACACCACTAGATAAGGCTAGGGAACGTGTCGACGAAGGTCACAGGGAAGTTGCAGCGATACTGCAGTCTCCTGGGGAATGGATGTTGCCACCTAATCAAGAGAATCGCAAACCAGAAACCGAAGTTGAGAACTTTACCGAGCCTAAGGGTGATCCAGAGATGGCTCCTGTTTACCTTAAGAGATTGTTGCCAGTTTTCTGTGCCACGTTTCAGTCCACTATGCTGTCTAGTGTGCGTAAAGCTAGTCTAAGTTTAATCAGAAAAATGGTACACTACATTCAGCCAGAGCTGCTTGTCGAAGCATGTGGATCTGAAGGAACGGATTGCGGTGCAACACTGGTAGAGGTCATCGCTACTGTGTTGGATAACGAGGTGAGTTCAGTTATGAAAATAAATTATTCATATCAAAAAATATTTTCAGCGGCTTATCCCTATTTTTATTTCCAAAGTAAATCTTATGTAAACTTTATGACGGTAATTAAATTGATAAACGTGAAAAGTGTATCACAAAAGGCAGCAGGCAGGTACGTTTACTCAGGTAAGATTGTTCGCAGGAGGCAGAGATCTACGTATCGCCATCGCCTCCCAAGTCATTCGTCGGCCCAAAATTGCCCTGCCTTCTTCCGCGCAAGTCTTCTAGTACCCAGAAGTATATTATCGAAAAGACGGTAACGTCTATTGTTCCATTCTCTTGCACTCTGCTTGAACGTTCCCTTTCCTATTCATTTTCTCTTCATATAACATAGAGAGATGAAAATAATAATCGATTGTTTCAATTCAATTTATTTAATTCGCTGAACAGACCGTTTGTGAGAAAAATTATCAAAGTAAATTACGATTTCAATTGGATCGCACAAAAAAACCTAAAACCTCAACAGTACACTTGAGGCACAAGTTGCGAGATTCTAATTTCCCTCGTTACTGCAGAAGCAATCCAACCCACTGTCAGAAAAAAACAGGTATACAAAAATTGAACAAAATTTATTACTTAGCCGTATTTTTTCTTATAGCATCAGACATGATAACTGGAAATATTGAACAATTGAAGACAAATTTTTAGAACAAACATATGTGTATTCATAATTTTTTTAAATCGTACTTACCATCTGCCTGCTGCTGGTGTGGTCACTAACAGGACATATTCCAGAAGAGAAGAATACAAAGTTCATACTTGAAATCCTTCATGTGTTGTAACAAGCTATGCTTTGGAGAAGTAATGAATACTCTTCGAAATTTTATAGAGTCAGTTCACAGGTGTAAAATGTGCATTAGAATTACAAGATGTGAAAGCTGCTGAGTAAACTTACTCGAATATGTCATCCTTCTATTCTTATTATTTTATTTTATTTAATTAAAAAAAAATTATTTTCTAACTGTGTAGTGCTGCAAGATGGAATTCTATGAGTCTTTGTCCTGAATATTGTCGATGCATATGACCTTTTTTTTCATGAACGTGTTAACAAATCCAAACTAATACATACTGCTTTGAGATTTGTTATTTTTGTGTAATATTAAACTATTTCTTGAAAGTAACAATGCATAATACGTCCCAATGTTACCATAATGTGTTGCAGCATCGAATGAATTTTTTTTATCCTGTTCTATAATACGAGTAATAAGTATAATAATTAATTCGAATAATTTTATAGTATGCTATTAATTTGGAAATTTTTGCTGCGCCAAAATATTACTTAGAACTGTCTGAAAGCATTCACATTCATCTTTTCTTGGTTTTGGAAAGAATGTTGGACCCATCATTTCTCGTGAAAGTTTAATTACAAATATTCCAATCTCGATCAGTTGGACAATTACAATATTCGAATATATATAATATTGTGACAAAAAACGTTTCAAGAAAACAATGTAAAATTTAATGTTGACAGGAAGATGAAGATGGGCATTTGATCGTCCTCCAAATGATCCAAGATCTAATGGTGAAAGGAAAAGATGAATTTTTGGAACATTTCGCAAGACTGGGTGTATTCTCCAAAGTTGCTACATTGGCGACGGAGCCAGAATCAGAGACTAGTCAATGCGGGGAAGAACAAACCATCGAAGATGCTAGGGAACTTCTAGTTGGCAGAGCTTATCATTGGAGGGATTGGTGTATTTGCAGAGGACGTGATTGTCTGTACGTTTGGTCGGACGCAGCTGCTCTAGAATTGTCAAACGGAAGTAATGGCTGGTTCAGGTTTATCCTCGATGGCAAACTGGCGACAATGTACTCGAGTGGCAGCCCAGAGGGTGGTACGGATACAACGGGTGAGTTATTCGTTAACAACATACAATTTGCCTGTAAGGCCTAACATGCCTTTTAATCTGTATCAATTGCATTTGTATTATTTTCTTTTCAAATTTATTGTTTACAATAAACTCATCTACTACTTAATTATATATCATTTGTAAATAATTTTAGAATTTAGCAAATAGAATAGGTGTTAACTGGTTTTACTAACTGCCTACAGGGAAGGGACGGAATACAGAGTCGCTCACTACTGAAGGTATGTGATCTTTTAAATGAATCCTTAATCGATAACTTTGTAATATTGCAAATCCCCAATAACTGCAAACGTGCTCTGAATAATCCTGAGTGTATAAACATGTTTAAGAGATGTATCATTCTTCATTATACTTCCATAATCTTGAAACCAATATAATAAAAATAATAATTGCTACAATAGCGTTGGCTTATACTGAACTGAATTTTGCAGAAAATCGTGGAGAGTTTCTTGAGAAGCTGCAAAGAGCTCGCACTCAAGTTAAACCAAATTCTATAAGCCAGCCTCTTCTTTCTCGCCCGGGTACGGCACGATTGGTAGTTGGAAACTGGGCTCTCTCTAGTCGAAGAGAAGGTGAATTGTACATCCATAATAGCGACGGTCAGCAGCAAGCAACTATTCTGAGAGAAGATTTGCCTGGATTTATTTTCGAATCAAATCGGGGCACTAAACATTCCTTTACTGCTGAAACAAGTTTGGGTAAGTTGACAGTAAAACTTTGAACCAGGAATCATAGTTCCTTTTGACGTCATGAGGAATGTGAGCATAAAACTTTGGTGGTCACCATATTCCTAACTGAGAAGTGGTTTTTACAGGCCCTGAGTTTGCAGCTGGCTGGGCTGGCAAGCGTGGAAAACGTCTACGATCTAAACTTGAAGCAATCAAGCAAAAAGTTAAAAGTCAAGCGCAAGAAATATATGAGCGCTATTTCAAAGTAGCTCAGGCTCAACCTCGTGGAGTGGTGGCAAAACTTGGAACAATTGTTAGTCAGATAGAAAAGGCCTGTCAAAAACAGCAGTCTGGAAATCGTGAATGGCGTAATGTGTTGCAAAACACGTTAGAAGAACTAAAGATATTGTTGAATGAAGAGGGAAAAGTTTCAGCTTATGAATTGCATTCTAGTGGACTTGTGCAGACTTTACTCGCACTTTTAGCTGCGCCACCGGGACCACAACCACCATCGTTGAGAGCTACAAAATTGAGGCTTCAGAGGATAGCATTGTTCAAAAATTGTTTCCAAGCTGATGATATCAACCATGAACAGAGCTCTGCCAAAGTTTTAGTCCACAAGCTCGTTTCTGTGCTAGAATCAATCGAAAAACTTCCTGTATATTTGTATGATACACCAGGTTCTGGATACGGACTTCAGGTATTGAAAGTTTATTTTCGAATTATTGAGCCAAGTAACAAAATACCCAGTTTCGATTTGTAATAGTTAACTTGAAATTCCACCCATAGATTTTGACAAGGAGGCTACGTTTCCGTTTGGAAAAAGCAGCGGGTGAAAGTGCATTGATTGACCGATCTGGCAGAGGTTTGAAAATGGAACCGTTGAGCACTGTACAACAGTTGGAACATCACTTGTTGAAAATGGTTGCGAAGCAATGGCATGACCATGATAGATCCACATTTACCTTTGTCAAAAAACTGAAAGAGGGTAACAAGATGTCATTCAAATATCAGTACGATTTCGATGAGAACGGACTAATATACTGGATTGGAACTAACGCCAAGTGAGTTATAACGCGAGCATGTTTTTGTCAGTATAATACAAGAGATAAATAAATTTAGAGAAACCATCTCCGAATTCTTAACTCTGCAAGTCTTAAAACCAAGAAATTTTATCTTTATTTCAGAACTAGTTCGGAATGGGTTAATCCAGGCCAGTATGGACTTGTTGTTGTGACTTCCAGCGATGGTCGTATTTTGCCATACGGCCGACTTGAGGATATCTTGAGTCGCGATTCGTCGGCTTTGAATTGTCACACAAACGATGACAAGCGGGCTTGGTTCTCAGTAGACCTAGGTGTATGGCTTGTACCAAGTGCTTACAGCTTGAGGCACGCCAGAGGATACGGCAGAAGTGCCTTGAGAAATTGGATGTTCCAAGTAAGCCTGATCTAAGTTATCAGAATAAAGTCGGTGACTAATAAATATAACAATGTTTCAGGTATCAAAGGATGGGATCAACTGGATTACCTTGTACACGCATGTTGATGACTGTTCTCTCAATGAACCTGGAAGTACGGCAACTTGGACTCTTGAACCTCCTGCCGAAGAGGTTCAGGGTTGGCGCCATCTTCGCTTACAGCAAACTGGCAAAAACTCGTCTGGTCAAACGCATTACCTGTCCATGTCTGGTTTGGAAATTTATGGCGAAGTTACGGGAGTTTGCGAAGATCTAGGTCGAGCTGCTAGGGAAGCTGAAGCGAGCGTACGCAGGCAGAGGAGATTAGTTAGAACTCAAGTTCTTAGGCATTTGGTTGCGGGCGCACGTGTCGCTCGAGGACTTGACTGGAAATGGAGAGAACAGGATGGTGTTCCACCGGGTTAGTTATCTGTTTTCTTGGATATTTAGATGGCTGGTTATAATTCAAAATACGGTATTTTGTCACTGTAATATGATTCTATTGAGGAAAAATTCGACTAAGATGAACCTGATATTCCAAAATATTGAGTTCAAAAGACTATTATTATCTGATTGAATTTTCTGGTCAGGAATAACGAAATTTTACCTGATTTATTACTTCAGGAGAAGGGACAGTAACGGGAGAATTGCACAATGGTTGGATAGATGTAACTTGGGACCATGGTGGCTCGAACTCATATCGCATGGGTGCAGAAGGAAAATACGACTTAAGGCTAGTGAGCACAGGTGTGGAAAGTGAAAATGGCATGAAAACTAAAAATGGTGCAAGTGTACTAACCAGCAGGAAGTCTAGCAGTACACCCAGTTTACCAGACTGTACAGATGCTGTGATGCGAGGATCTGTCGCATCGACAGACCAAGCTGCGAGTGCTGACAATTTGGCTGCAAAGGTAAGGTCGATAATGTAATCGACTTTCGATTATAAACAATTTAATCTGACCTAAATAAGTATCGAAGTTCTGATTTGAAATAACGTAACAATTATCACCCTCTTATTACAAAAAGCATTTATCGCTGTGACTACCTCAAATATACAAATTTGAAGTACAATTTGGGAGGGGAGAGGGGGGGGGACTAAGAATTCAAATACAACGCATGGTTATTTTTTCATAAATTAATCCTGTCCCTAACAAGAGAATTGTGTACCATTGTGAAAATAGCAAGCAGAGTCCATAGCAGAGAGCGTCCTGTCAGTGGCTCGTGCGGAAGCAGTTGTAGCAGTAACTGGAGAAGGCGCAGCCAGTGCAGCTGGTGAACTTTCTGTTGTTTTACATCCAAGACCCGACGCAACCAGTGATTTGGCAACTATTGTTGAAAGTCTTGCTCTGAACACCGAATACTCGATTAACAGCAACAGTAATCGTGCTACAAACAGTTCTAAACCTCACTTTCCTACAGTTCGAGGGAACAAGGTAATAACAAGCTTTTTTCATGTGCTCTGATTTAATGCACACAAATTAATTGATTAACTGCCGTAATATCGACAAATGCGCTGTTGCTTATTCTTTTTTATTTTCCATTTTTATTTGAGTAAGTTCGACTATGATTGGACCGTATAAATTATTTACAAAATTCAAATGTTTAATTGGAAAAATGAAAAATTTTTTTAGCCTGCAAGTGGCCTGTTGAGTTTGGAAGCAGCAGAGGTATTGGATCGTATGCGCGAAGGTGCAGACAGGTTGCGTAACAATACTAACAGTTTCTTGAGTGGGGAATTACTTGGTTTGGTTCCTGTTAGGATTAGCGTGTCTGGTGAGACTGATGAAAGTTCAATGAGGATTCGACCTGTGACTCGACATCATCCAGGAATCACTGACAGTGAGTAATTGAATATGAAATCTGTCTACTCTACCAATTACTTATCATAGTTGGTTGACTTTAAAGCAAAAGTTTTAGATCTTAGAAATAATAAAATTTGATTTTCACTTCTCATCTATTCTTTTCACGTTTACGTCACATTGCAGTCTAATAATTTATGATTATCCAGTGAAGCTGAGCATTTTGAATCGTTTCAAATATATGCATATGTATATATTATATAGGTAAATTCTTACTAATTGCCAAACATGTAGTTACGATATATTGGGAACCCAAGAATGGTTAAAAAATACTTGATCTTTGAGTACTTATTCGTGAAGCTGCAAATGTTGAATGCTGATTAGTAAATTATGTAATATCTCCATTTGAAATTCATCAAAAAATCACGCATGGAATATTTGTTACAATAGACATGAAAGAGTGCGGGCGTGACAAAGAAGCTAGTTCGTCATCTCAGAATGCTCCTGGATGTCCCATCGTAGTAACAAATCCCATGTCTGTATCTGTACCAAATCTTACCTGTACAGAAGCTAACAATACCTTGGAACCAGCAGCAGCTACCGGATTCCTAGAGACTTTTGCTGCAATGGCTCGCAGACGAACTTTGGGTCTGTTTTCGAATTGCTTTGCTTGGTTTACTCACATGCTCTTCCCAGATCCAAGTCTTTTTTTCTTCCGTTCAGGATAGTTTATTACCATGTATTGGCTTTTGGAGCAGAAATAGTTCGGTATTTAGAAAGTATATTTAACCCCTCATAGATCTATATTTCCTAATTGAATTGGTTCTAAGTTTTACAATAAACAATCAAACCTAGCGCGAACTTTTTCCAAAACAATTGGGTAGTGGAATATCACTTGAGATTTTCAAAGTCTCGTTAGAAGTGTTCAACTGAAAGAGCTTGCAAGATAATTTGTCAAGTTGGTTGCCTGAAATCTTTGAAGTACTAAATTTTAAGATCAATTCACATCAGAATCAAAATTTTCATAAAGATTCATACTGTGAGATGTATCAAACATTTTCGTTTCTGCAATATATTTCTGTCTCTGATACATCGTGAATTCCAAATGTATACGCAACGCTGTGTAGTATGTGTTGTAAAGAGATAAACTGAAACTTCAAATACTGCTTCAGAATCCAGTTGAGTTTGTGTAACTGCCCTATATCCCATTTTAGTTTAGCATCTGTTTCAGTTACTTTTATTTTACAAGTAGGTGTTTTTTTATTCCACTCGAAATACTTTTGTAAATAGGGTACGAGAATTTGTTTCATCCTGACGATGCATTAGTTGGGTATTTTAATAATTTTTAGGTCCCGCAGGTGGTCAGCACATAGCTCCAAACTCAAACTCCGGTTCAAATCCTCGTGGGCCAAACTCTGTGTCTAGTTTGGTGAGATTAGCATTGAGCTCCAACTTTCCTGGAGGCTTGCTCAGCACTGCTCAGAGCTATCCAAGTCTTACGAGTAGCGGCCAAGTTGCCGGCAGTGGAGTTACAACAACTACAGGACCTAGCCTTGGTCAAGCTCTTACTATGTCTCTGACTAGCACAAGTAGTGACAGCGAACAGGTAAGATCATATAATAAAATTTATACTTCGATTTGCATTCGATCCAATCAGAATAGTAGGTGGACTAGTAGATAGCGCTATTGCTTTTTATCTTAAGTTACACACTCACTAGCTTCACTTTGTTCTTCATTGATTTTGGAAATATTTTCCATTCCTAGCAAATCTTACTTATTGACTTAAACACGAACACCACATGGAATTTTGTCTAATGCCACTATAATTAACATTGAAGACACAACTTTCTCAATATGAATTTTTTTTATCCTCCAATAAACTATCGTTACAGTACGCATTGTGTTCAATAAGTTTCAATGTTTACAATTTACGTACATTAGAGTTATTCGTAGCATTCCCTCCTACAGCGCAGTTTGGTTCTTATCTGCCTTCATTAATTACGTGCCATGCTAACGATGAAACAAATGATTGTGTGAGTGACAAGTCAAATCGATTTACTCATTTTCGCTCATGTCAAGAAATCAATAAAATTATTATCTTGTAGAAAAAGTGAAGTTTCGTATTCGTCTTAAACAAAAAACTGTATTATTTAATTTTCAAAATATCGCTATTAGATTATTGGCCGCTATTGTTCACGTGATAAATAGAAGACAGAGAAAGACCCCTGATCGGGGCTTTCCTTTAATGTAATGAGAAGTTGTGGCTACAGGTTAGTGTCGAGGATTTTGTCGAATCATGCAGTGGAGTCGCAGGAACTGGTGTTGCTGGCGGCCGTGGTATAGGTGGCCCAACTCTGTTAGGAGAATTGGAAGATGACGAAGATGGAGCTCTTGCTGAGGAGGATGATGATAATGAAGAAAATGAGCAAGAGGTATTTAGCCAGCATTAATCATGTAAAGTAAAGCTTGCGAAAATTCGTTTTCTGTAACTATGTCTCTAATCCAACATACACTGGTTCCTCGCAACTATAGGAAGATGATGAAGAAAATGAAGAAGAAGGTGACGGAGGTGAAGGTGAATATGAAGAGGTCATGGTGAGTCGTAACCTACTGGCTGCGTTCATGGAAGAGGAGGCACAGCCTCAGCCTACTAAACGACGAGCTTGGGATGATGAGTTTGTGCTAAAACGCCAGTTCTCCGCTCTAATACCTGCCTTTGATCCAAGGCCTGGTAGGACAAATATTAACCAGGTAAGAATTCGTATTTCTTAGGAAAAATTTTTGCTAATCAAGTCTGATTTTTTTTTCACATGTGTGGTATTGTAGGTTCTTCTACTGTTCATTTAATTATATTTTTTATGTCACTGTGCAGACAACAGATCTCGAAGTTCCACCACCAGGCAGTGAACTACAAATGAGTACACGCTCAGGTTTACCGATAAGTCCTAAACTATCTTTGACTCTGAAGGGTCCAGGACTCCCTGGTGTTCCTGATGTTGAAGTGCCTCTCACTGAACCTCAGTCTACAATATTCCAGGCGGTTCAAGAGTTAATGCAACTTACAGAATTGGGCAGCAGACAGGAGAAACTGAGGAGGATATGGGAACCGACTTATACGTAATACATAATTTTCGTATTTACTTATAAACAATTCCCGATCAAAAACATTAGAATTTCATGTATTTTTTGACCATTCTGTTAATTCTCTATTGTGTTCATCCAACAGAATAGTGTACAAAGAAGCTAAAGACGAGGAATCATCCGGCCGTGCTACGCCCATAATAACATTATATTCACGAAATCAAATACAGAACACAAGTGCCTGTACAGTAGAAGACGTCTTACAACTTTTGCGACATGTGTTTGTGCTGAGTGTGATGCGTGAGGAGAATAAAGATACTATTATGGACGAGAGTAATCCAGAAAGCTATTGGGTCAATCCAGACGATTTCACATCTAAAAAGATTACAAACAAAGTTGTACAGCAAATTCAAGACCCATTAGCCCTCGCAGCTGGAGCCTTGCCAAGTTGGTGTGAGGAGCTAGCAAGAAGTTGTCCGTTTTTGCTACCGTTCGAGACAAGAAGATTGTACTTCAGTTGTACAGCTTTCGGAGCATCGAGGTCAATAGTTTGGCTACAAACCCAAAGAGATGCTGTATTAGAACGGCAAAGAGCGCCAGGGCTCAGTCCCCGACGAGACGATAGCCATGAATTCAGAGTAGGAAGACTAAAACACGAGAGGGTCAGTGTGCCCAGAGGAGAGAAATTACTTGACTGGGCTGAGCAGGTGCTCAAAGTAAGGAACCATCGCTTTTCACGTTTTTAAAAAGCTGTGTTCAAAATATGTAATTTTTAATTGGAACGAATTACTATTTTACATTCACAGGTACATGCAAGCCGTAAAAGCATACTAGAGGTGCAGTTTGTTGGTGAAGAAGGTACCGGCCTTGGACCTACTTTGGAATTCTTTGCGTTAGTTGCCGCTGAATTACAACGCAAAGATTTAGGCCTGTGGTTGTGCGATGACGAGCAAACTTGCGATGAAGAGAAATCCTGCCCACCTGGGGAACAAATTCGTCCACCAGGATACTACGTTGTTAGACCAAGTGGACTTTTCCCAGCTCCACTACCTCAAGATTCGGCTGTTTGCGACAGAGCTGTCCGGTATTTCTGGTTCCTAGGTGTATTCTTAGCCAAAGTTCTACAAGATAATCGACTTGTGGATATACCGCTATCCCAACCTTTCTTGAAACTTATGTGTCGCGGAGATATCACCAACAACGTCAACGAAAGAATAGGATTAAATACAGTTCCACAAGAGAGTATGCCGTCCAGCATGGCGAGTAGTTTCATCTCTGAAGAAGGCGAACTTGATGCACAATATTCTCTTGAGCAAACACCTTGGTATGATGGTATACTCAACATCGACGATTTAGCCATTGTAGATCCGGTCAGAGGCGAGTTTCTTAAACAAACCCAAAGCCTAGTGTCAAGACGCGATAGAACTCTCTCTGACGGTCCATTAACAGAGGAAGTGAGAGATTCGTTACACATCACTCATCCGTCTGGTACATCAATTGCCATTGAAGATCTGGCTTTGACAATGAGCTATGCCCCCAGCTCGCGAATCTTTGAACACGATCAAGTTGAACTGAAAGAAGGAAGTGCAAATATTCCTGTGACACTAGATAATGTCCATGAATATGTAGATCTGACGGTGAAATACTGCTTGGAACGAGGTATCGCTAGGCAACTAGACGCGTTTAAAGCTGGTTTCTCCAAGGTATTTTTAATGGAAAAATTACACGCCTTTAGTCCAGAAGAAATTAGAGCCATGCTCTGTGGGGAACAAGATCCTCACTGGACCAGAGAGGACTTACTTAATTACACGGAGCCCAAACTGGGATATACTAGAGAAAGGTTAGCAAATATCTCATTAATTTATGGGAAATGATGTTGGCAGCTTGATTAAGTTTGTCGAATTTCATTTTATCTCCTTTTTTTCTTACAGTCCTGGATTCCAGCGATTTGTGAATGTTCTGCTATCACTTACGGGACCCGAGCGGAAAGCTTTCCTTCAGTTTGCGACAGGTTGTTCAGCATTGCCGCCAGGTGGCCTGTGCAATCTGCATCCTAGATTAACTGTGGTTCGTAAGGTTGATGCTGGGTCGGGAGGTTTTCCTTCAGTAAACACATGTGTGCATTATCTAAAGTTACCAGAATATCCAACTGAAGAGCTTCTAAAGGTGAGGCTTTTGGCTGCAACTCGAGAAAGAGGATTCCACTTGAACTAGGCATTCTGTAACTTAATGAAAATAAATATTCATATTTGTGGGTAAGTAAAAAGAAAAGAAAACAAAATTGAGCCATCGAAAAAATGAACTGTCTATGTTTTATGGATTGAATTGAGTTTGATAACAACCACAGGCAGTTTAATATGTAAGGAATGGGGATAGATGAACGTCTGTCACAAATTCGCAATGAAATATATATATATATATATATATATATAATGTATGTATAATTTCATTTGAAAGAATTGTTTTCATCTACACGCATTCAGCATATTTGTGATAATTATATGCAATTGATAATGAATAATATATTCGGAATGACTTCTAGATGTTAGTTTACCTAAGAAATTTTCACCTGTACATCTCTTTATTACGTATATGCAAGCGGGTTGAAATTATTCTTTAATTTAAAGAGATGATGCATCAAAACTATTACCTTTGATAAGTTTCTTCAATCAGTGATAAACTCGAGAACATTGCATTAACAATGATTATAATAAGTTAATAAATAAAAAAACAAGGCTTTTTCGTCTCAGTTGAAAATTAGACCATATGCTAGTAGATATTGGCATACATATCTGTAAAGTATACATATTATACATATATACTTATGTTCACATACCCACGTACATATACATATATTTATGTTGCTATATACTCTTATATGTATGTACGTCCGTATGCTTATATAATGCATTATTAGTCAGTTGTGCCGAAAAAAAATCATAATTTAAATAAAAAGCGCTACGATCTAGCAGTACATTGACAAAAGTAGCTTGAACGTGTATCAATACATGCCTAAATAAGTATATAATACACAAACTCTGATAAATGACTTGTGCATCACAAGCAACAGTCAATTGGTTGAAACCAAATAAAAAAATACTGCAACCATTTCTTAGTAGTGAAAACTAATTTTTATTTCTTCATTTTATTTCGTCGTGTAGTATGCAGCAAGTTCTTTTTCGAGGAGAAAGAAAGATTTTGGGAGTGTTGGGA
Organism: Diprion similis; assembly: GCF_021155765.1. Lineage (NCBI taxonomy): Eukaryota > Metazoa > Arthropoda > Insecta > Hymenoptera > Diprionidae > Diprion > Diprion similis. The sequence continues at coordinate 19,894,260 of NC_060110.1, read as the reverse complement.
GTAAATATCTAGTGTGACACTGCTTTTTGTGCTACAATAATTTACGAAATTCTGCATAAAACGATCGAAATCTTGAATTGAATGTAATACAATTAAAGCAAAATAGAAAAACATACAAAAATATGAAAAGAAAACTCAAAAATCGTCGTCCAATAAAAATATTTACTCGATTGTTTTCGTGATAAATATTACCTACGTAGAAAATAGTTATATATAATAAAACAACCGCACTTGGTGAATAATTATATTTTCAATACGTGGATGAGTGTTCATCCTAGACAGTTGTCAAGTCCCTAGTTGTATCGGATAAAACAATGATACAAATGAAATTTACTGTTCCACAGAAGTTTATTAATTTTTGTTTTTTTAATTGTGCCCATTACAAAAATCACAGAACAGGCGCTATGTTTTGATTCACTATTATCGCATTTTCGGGAATTGATTATCTACTTGTTTTTTCGCTTTTATTGTGATATTCTCGAACTACTTATTATAAAAGGAAAATTATGTTGAAAATAGTCAAATAGGAGTCCACGATTTTATCCAGGCAATAGAGACTTGGCAATTGGAGCATACTTTACATATTCATACAATATGGTATTAATGCTCATCTAATTGAATATTTATTAACATAAAATAAACGTAAATCAGTATATAATGATAGTGATTAGAGAAAGAAAAATATAAAGTTAATATAAATGTGAAGAAAAGAATAATTAACAATATTAAGTGCAGAATAGTGACTATTATTGTATTATAAATTATTATTATTAATATTGAGTCTTGGGAAAAGTAATAAAAAAAATATGTTGCATTAACTGTGGTGTAAAAATCTAGCCAGAAATACTAACAAGATAGTATACACCAGTATGAAAAAAATACACTCATAAGTAATATGTAAGGTACGTAATAATTAGTGGAATCGCGTTAGATTTAAATATGTTTTTAAAAAATTCAACAAATAACTAATATTATTATGATCGCGCATGGATCGAAAATGCGGTAATAGTCGAAGACAATACGATACTGCATACAGGAAAAATGCAAACTAATGACTATTCAACTTTCAAGGAATTCGAACTGCTCTAAATACTGAATTTTATCAATTGAAACATTGATGCTATTTGAAAATTTAAATTAAATGGGGAAAACCTACATTGAATTTATCGATAATTGTTGGGAAAATTCTAAAATTCTGAAAATATCAATGTAGTCAGTAATTAAAACAAAAAATGAAAGTTACGCATATGGTAAATGAAAGCCATCCACAGTTAATAATACGAGATGATAAACAACTAAAACTTTTCTTTCATACTTCTAGGTGTAACTTGAGTTGCCTAATGTTTCGTACATCAAGAGTGCATATGTCGAATAAAAAGTTAATATGAAATATTTATTTTCACCCGCGATATAACTGTGATGACAAACTATAAAAGCTTGTAAGGAAAATAATTATTTGTGTAAGTTTAATGAATAAATATACGTGAATAAAGCTTTGCGGGAGAATAAATGATTCTAAACTAAAAAAGAATCCAAGCAATTCGTACAGTTAACACAGTAAAGTGCAAGGACAAGTTAGTTTGGGATACATACGTGATGGAACTCAGAATGATCATATCTTTGATAATAATTCATTAACGGATAACTTGTTTTCAATATAAGAAATCAAGTAACTCGCATGTTAGGTTAACAGGTCAGAGGGAGACTTGAATATAAAAAGATAAAAGAAAGATTTTTTTTTCCTACCTCATTGCGGATAAGAGTTTATTTGCCATCTACCAACACTTTTTACACGAGTACACAAACTGTCTTTTACAGTTTTTTATTTTAGTATCGGAATACATTAATACTAATGTTAGGAGTAGACTGCATATTTATGCGGCTTTGTTCACGTTGGTAATATTCATTTTGTATACATATTAATTAAATGCAAGTTCAGAAACTTATGCCGAGCTGAAAATACAGGATACGGAATTTTTATATTATTTCGACCTCAAGAACAGACAACTAAAGTCATGCTAGGCGTCGAAAAAATCGGTTTCTAAATAGACACTAGTATACTCGATAGTGCAAAATGCTGCCCTTTATCTTCATCGGTTCCTTGAGCATTTTCGTACCTCTAATGAATAGTAATTGCAATTAACAATTTAATTATATGTGTGCATATATATGTATGTAAGATGCTATACATATTACACATACCCAACTTCATATAAAACAGAGTTATTAGAATTTCGATACAAAATAACATGGTTCAACGGTGAATAATTTTTCTTTTTTTTTTTGGATTTACTTTATACATTTTTAGTGCAACCTGCTACAGTTAGCTTACAGTTTTGCCGGTGTTTGTTCTCTCCTTTTCATTGCAATTGTAGTCCCTCTGTCTAGTCACTGCTCCAGAACAGAGTTGGCCTCAGCACGCTCTTCTTCCAGCTCCTTGGCCGTTGCATTCAACTTAGCCTTTGCAAATTCGTTGATTGGCAGATCCTAGTATTTGGTTTTAAATACGATATTAAGTATAAAGAATTGAAGATTAAGTTACTAGAAGTATTTCCTCTCCCACTTACTTGAACAATCTTGAACTGATGATCCTTAATCGTGACTGGGAATGAAAACACTATGTCCTTAGGAATACCGTAGCTTCCATCGGATACGACACCCATGCTGACCCATTTTCCGGGCCGTGTACCAATCCACCAATCCCTCATGTGGTCTCCGGCAGCCTTGGCAGCTGACATAGCTGAAGACATTTTCCGGGCAGCTATCACGGCTGCTCCACGTTTTTGGATTTTCTCCACAAACTCTCCGTTTAACCAGGCATCATCATTAACTGCTTCTGGAACTGGTTTCGCTCCACTTGGAAGGTGAACCAAAGCGTGATGAGCGTCAGGATATTGGGTGGAGCTGTGATTTCCCCAAATAATTACGTTCTGGATGCGATCAACCTATTTGAAATGGAAAGAAGGATAACAGATATTATAAAAGACCAAAAGACGCAGCTCGAGAGCGAAAAAATGGGAAAAATCTTGGGTCCAGATTTATATTTTCTACTGATATTGCTTCAATTAGGAATTATTAGCAAAATGCAGTACCAACTGCATTTCAAAAACACAAGGAATTCAGTGATAAATAAATAAACAATGATTTATTCACCTGTACAGACAAGCGAGCAGCTAGAGCAGCTTGGGCCCTGTTTTGGTCCAACCGGGTCATAGCTGTGAAATTTTCCTTTGGAATTGAAGGCGCATAGTGTGAACAGATTAGAGCATTGGTATTTGCTGGATTGCCGACAACCAATACTTTGACGTCTTTTCGTGCAAACTTATCCAGTGCCTCTCCTTGTACTTTGAAAATTTTCACATTAGCTGATAACAGGTCCTTGCGCTCCATGCCCTGTTTCCTTGGCATTGCGCCAACAAGGAACGCAGCTGCTGCATCCTTAAATGCTACTGCTGGGTCAGCAGTGGGTGTTACCTCTGCAAAGTGAATGATATTTAAAAGTAAGTTAATGATCAGCTTGTCACTGTTTATGCCAACCCAAGAGTGTGTAACCAAAATATTGTCTCATTATTGGGTACATTATGCAACAGTAAAAATTCAAAGGCCATGTAGATATTTTGGCTGCTTGCCATGCTCACCTGAACTTGACGAAGTTAAAGATGAAAAATAAAGACTGTAGTATTCAAGCGAATTTTATTGATGAGAATTGACGTATTTTTAGATGCTTGAACGTAAATTTTACGCTACAGAAAATTTTGTAATAAAATTATGTCCACACATTCGATGACAATCGTAAATTGTAAAGGCCTATTTTAGTCTTGCAATTGATGGACAAGAATAGTTTTAAAATACGAAAAATTCCTACAGATATTGTAGAGATTCAACTAAATATATGCACATTCTCATTGGCAAGCATGAGAGACAGAAAATTGCTGTATTTATAAACAAGCTAATTTTACTTGGGTGAAAATATTCTACTAGTTACACAACTTGACAATATATTTTAAGCTTTGAGTAGATATTTGCTTCGTGTTGAAACGGGAATTCAAGTTCAATTCCATATTTCCAAAAACAGGGCATCTTTTATTTTTCAGGTTGATCACGGTATATAGTTGAAGAACAAATTACTGACTGAAGACAATAGTACAAAAAGAAATTAAACATTCATAAAGAATAAGTCTGACCCCTGAGAAGGTTGAGTGCCAGATCATCCAGCTCCATAACGACACCTTGAAGTACCTCCATCATTGGTGGAATATCCAAGAGTCTCAAGTTAATGGGCTGCTCAGGTCCAAACACTGAACCAGCTGCCAGTTGGTACAGTAAGGAATAAGCAATTTGACCTGCAGCCCCAGTGACGACAACATTTATTGGTTCAGCCTGAAATTGTTGACAATAATTGTAAAAATTGTCAAGGATGAGAAAAAGCCTGAAGGAAACTAGAATGACTATGGGATAATTTTGATAGATTTATTTATAAATTTTCATTAATGTATTTATGTGCCCATACGAGGCCTTATCAATCATGTGGCACACAATTTGGGTACGAAGGTATTGTATTTTGGAACATTGTAGATTATTGAAAAATCACAACTATACTCGGTGGAATATGAATAGTTTATTAGCTTGCATAGGGATTAACTATGTGAAAATTATCAACTAAGTTTGTCAAGTGTTTACAATATTGTGCAATATCTGTTGGTAGAGTACTTTTTTAAAGAGATTAAACTCGAGATTGTCTTATCAATTATATAACAGGTTTAATCTCTTGCTGGAATGATAAGGTGCTCTTACTTAATTAGTATGTGCATCAATATTCAGACACACTTGGGGCCAAAAGTTCATTGGGAATAAAAGTATTTCTGGAATGCCGAAATTTGATGTTATTAGAGGGAATAAACAAGCATAGTATGGCTTGATTAATCTAACAAAGAGCAGTTTTGAGAGGGAGTTTCACTTGTAACAAATAGATTGCATGGTACCAGATTGATGAAAATTGATGTATATTAATTGACGTAACCCTGAAATCGACCATAATACTCGTTGACAGTGCAATTAATGACTCACAACGTCATAACATAGTTAACACATGAAGGTCATATGTAGGTTAATACCTTAATAGACTACTACATTGTAATGTAATACCGAAATGCAATAATCCCGGCTACTTGATTTGAATAAAAAAAAAAAATGACTATCAATAGAGAAATAGCAATTAGTCTTACCATTTTAAATGCAGAGAGTGAATGGAAACACTTGTGTGTAAAAATATATATCAAGAATAGATATGAATTTTTCACGAACTTCCAAGTAAATGCACGGAGTAGATCACAGAACGAACAAGTTCGCTTCAAGTTTCAACTACAGATAAACTGAGAGGCTGAAGTCCACTTGTCGATCTTTATTAGCTTAACACGTAACCAATGACGAGATAGTATTGAATATGTTAAACCCAATCCACGTCAAAGCCAGCTACCAATTATCTTTCCACCCACCGACAATAGTCTATTCACTCGATAATCAAAACGTGGACATTGTATTTAGTCCAACTACACTAGATGGCGCTAGTACCGTGGTTTCTCAGTAGAATTTCCAAGTGTAATCCCAAATGCTTCAAGATTTTGTATTTTGATCATTTCTCTGATCTTGTGCTACCTAACAGGCCGAATGACAATCCCTACAGATTAAAGATGGGAAAAATTCATCAACGCAATAATAAATCGAAGTTCTCTGCTGCCGCGTAGCTGATCGTGCAGGTTTAAGAAGATGAGATGTGTTCCTCCGGTGGACGCATTTTCGTTCCGTTTTGCACCGACCATATCGAACCATCTTGAATGGATTCGAGGTGATTCTTGGTGATTTTCGCACTTTAAAATATGCGCCAGATGATCTCGAATGCAATTGGTTGAAAATCCAAGAGGGCCTCCATATGGTCGCAATACGCGATTGGTTCTTAGAGATGGCTGCGCAGGAACGGCAGGAAAACCGAAAACATCTCATTTTCTTACACTATGGCCAGGGTTATCGCGATCACGGCTAAGCGTAGCGTTTATGCACATTTATACAGCGTCAGAAGCTCTGCTGTCATCCTTATGTTCTTTACCATTTTTACCGGTTTCGTGGTACCAAATCTTTCTCTCCCACTGTCGCATCTCATAGTTACATAGCCTCTGCTCTCCGCTCATTGCTGAAGTGGACATTAGTAAACCAACATGGCGTTGAACACCGATATTTACGATGATCTTTATCTGTGAGTTTAAATCTATCTCTGAGCGTTTTAAAATTATGATATAAATTAGTGTCATGCAAAAGTATTCTACCCATCACCCCTGAGTTTACAACGTATTAGATCAATTATTTACCTCTCTCTTTGTCTAACGAAACTCTTATTAGCGGCACTAGGTTATGCCATTTCATTCTGTTCAATTTATAATTAATTATTTGTATTATCCGATATCATGCGTTATTCACTTGATTTTTAATTTACATATGTTTGTTTTCAATTTTTTTTTCAGTTATGCAACGCCAGAAAAATTTTATGTCGAACCAGTTGGAACTAAGGAATTATTGGTAGTCGATCGAGTCACCCAGCAAATTTATACCCAAGGTAAGGCAATGGTGACATTGCTCCATAAATCCATGTTAAATGAAAAATAAAATTAATATCTTTTGTAATTTTTGAATTCAAATTTCAAGCAGGTACAGCTAGTCAGATTCCTCCTACTGCCAGTCGCCGTAGAATATGGGGAATTGTAGGTACAATACGCCTGTTGGCCTGTCGCTACCTGATAGTTATCACAGATGCGGAACGTGTGGGTACTATAGCGGGACATCAAGTTTTCAAACTTGTGTCTACGGAAATTATACCATACATGCGATCGTTGCTCCATCTGAACGAAAAGCAAATAAGCAACAATACCACTTATCTGGAAATGATCAAGTCTGTATTGAATACACCGCATTTTTACTTCAGCTATACCTATGATTTGAGTCATACTATGCAAAGGCTGCATAATACTACGCCTGAATTTTTACAGGTTCGTCCTATTGTACAAAATCTGAATATACTGATCGTAATCTTTCAAAATGTTTCTGAGCAAAGAATTCAGAATTGCTTGGCTGCTTTCTTTTAGATGCCGATACACGAGCGAGCAGATCTTAGATTTGTTTGGAATGCATATCTATTACAAGAACTAACATCTAGGCCTGAGCAGCACAGATTCTGTCTGCCCATTATACATGGCTGTATCCTTTGAGCACAAGTATTCTTTATTTTTTTTTTTGGAAAGCATTACCGTGAAATCGTCAATTCAGTATGATTTTTTTCTCGCAATATTAGATCCTATTACGTCAATCATTTTTAATTGGTTCCTGCCAACTAGAACTATTCCTTGTTCACGCAAGATCGGTATAAAATAGTGTGGCAATTATTTTTAGCAGTGTTTTACTCTGAATGATTGTTTTCCTTACCGGTGTTTATAGTTTTGTCATTAAGTACAGTAATTGTAAATGGCATTGCATTTAATTGGGGAATAATATCTCGTCGAGGAGTACATCGTGCAGGAACAAGATTGTTTTCTCGTGGGATAGACGCAAATGGAAACGTATCTAATTACGTAGAGACGGAACAGTTAGTAGAAGTGAACGGAGATCGCAGTTCGTTTGTTCAGACCAGAGGATCAATTCCGCTCTTTTGGCAACAGGCTCCAAACCTAAAGTATAAACCCAAGCCTGTGCTTAATAATCAGGAGGACCACCACACGGCTTGTGCACGCCATTTCGAAACACAAATATTTCATTATGGGAAACAGATACTAGTAAATTTGGTGTGTAATATGAAGAATCTCTCCAATTTTTTAATTTATATCAACTTCTCTTATGTGACACATTGTTGCTTTTAGATTGATCACAGAGGAGCGGAGGACGTGCTTGAAAAGGCGTACTGTGATATTGTCAATAGAATTGGCAATCAAAATGTCCGTTATGAATCGTTCGACTTTCACGCTGAATGCCGAAAAATGCGATGGGACAGATTAAACATTCTAATGGACAGACTGGCCCACGATCAAGAGCAAATGGGCTCCTTTACCCTATCCAGAGATGGAGCGTTACTCTCTGCACAGGATGGAGTTTTCAGAACAAACTGCATCGATTGTTTGGACAGAACAAATGTTGTTCAAAGTATGCTGGCTAGAAGAGCACTCAGTGACGCACTGAGAAGATTGGGAATATTACAGCGAGTTGAAGATCATCCGTCGCTAGAGTACTTGTTTAAACAGGTAATTATCTTATTCATCTGAAAATAAAACAATTCGCTCTCCCTATAAACAGCCTCTTAACTGAAATTCGAATTTGTCTCTCGCAAATATTTTCAGGTTTGGGCAGATAACGCGGACGTCATAAGCATAGAATATTCTGGTACTGGTGCTTTGAAAACTGATTTTACACGTACTGGAAAACGGACTAAACTTGGAGCCTTACGAGATGGTGTTAATTCCTTGACCAGATATTACAAAAACAATTTCACCGATGGATACAGACAAGTAAAATCTTTACCTATTAGAGATTAGAATTGATTAAAAATACCTAGTATTAGATTAAACTGTCGTCGAATTTACTGCAATTTGCGTTCTTTATCCACAGGATTCCATAGAGCTTTTCCTGGGACGTTATATTGTGCATGACGGTGAATGCCTGACGGTGAAATGTCCGTTGGACGTCGAACGTAATTGGCGATATGCTACGTTCCCCTTAGTTTTGTTGGTCGCGTCGTCGATGCTCGTCGCTCATGCGATTCTCCCGTCCAGATACACGACCGAAGTATTACTTTACATGCTGTTTTGGGGTGCCATGGTTGGCGGAACGTTTGCGACAGTTATACATCATGGAAAGCAGTATGTTGACAAACCGAAACTTTTATAGTCAACACGATATAGCGAAAGGTGACGGGAAACCATAGAATTGTGATAAGCGTATTTTTTTTTTCTATCAGTTCTGGCGCTGGTGTCAGATAAATATTTACCTGTAACATTTATTTATGCATACAGGGTTTTTACAAAATTATACAACCATTACTAAAAATAGACAATTTAGACTTACAAAGATATAGCTATTAGCCATTGTAATGCAAATCTAATGCAAATCCACTTATAGCTATGCATATAGGTCTTTCGATTCAATGGTGATATGTGCATTTCCACTTGAAGAAATTCTGAGAGTACTATGACTTTACCCCAACGTCAGTTGAAAGTTATATTTTCTTTCAATTTTTTCTCAGTTTTATCCACCCCTTCCATGTTTCTATTCTTAAATCTAACAGGGTCGAATAATTGACCATTACTGCATTTCTCGACGAAAGATAACATGTCTAGGATCAGCTTAGCAGAAAATTCACCTATTAGCTTTAAATCTCGTTGTTGAATGACAAATTTACGAAGTTTCTACAACATTTTAAGTAGAACATACTTCAAATTTTAATCCAGCTAGATCGCTATATAGTTGATGTAATTTTAGTCAATTATAAAAAAAAAAAATTACGTATGTTATAATGTAAATGTATATCATTGGATATTTAAATTTATGAACATATTTTCTTCCTCTGAAAAAACTAATTCAACCATGTAATCTAACTTCGTGTTGCCGTCTCAGAATTTTCTCGAAGAGCTCAATATTGAAAAGAAAAACTCATATAATGGCGGACAAAAAAAATACGAAATTATCGACTATCAAAGGCTACCAAATAGCAGTAAAATATCTATGAGCTTGCAGGGTATTCGCGTCGTAAGTACAAACGGCTGGGTATCATGATTGATTGCCCAAATATCAGTAGCGAGTGATGTTGCATAGAGCAACCGTATTTTCCTTGGAATTACTACGACTTCTCGTAGCTATTGTTTGCTATTATCAATGAGTATAAAGGAAAATGTCGACTTACAACACGTAGGAAAAACGAATTACGAGATCGGAATTTAGGCGAGCGTAAATGAGAAAATAGGAACTTTTTAGCTCATTTTAAACTTACATTATCGGCAAATTTTTATTCCGCAGTAATTATATCGATTTTCGACGGATCGTGTCTTGTAAGTAATGTAAGTATAATATATATTATATATATGAAATATGTAAAAATACAATCAAGTTGATAACAGATGATTTTATCTATCCATTCATTTCAGTGATGAGTTGGCGGACGTTAATTACTTCTGACTATAAACCTAATGGAATGATATAACAGAATCTATCATCGCCCCGATTTAAAATGGCAACATTAACGATGACTGAATTACCCTTGAGAAGATATAAAATTAAAACTTTGTGTTCAATCAACACATTTCTATTTCTTCTTCAATTAATGTCAGGCCATATATGAGACTGAGGTACGCGACCGCAACTACTTGCTAACTCGTCTATCGGGTACAATTTAGATTTAGGTAGAACAATACGGTGTCGATGTAATAATGGCGATCAACGACAGCTTAATCAAAGTTGAGTATTTGTTATTGGATTTTGTACGCATTGGTAGCCGCGTAGTAGTTTCATTGACGCGTTTCAGTTTTTTTTAAGTTTTCCACTAATGCCATGTAATTTCGTTATTAGTATCATCATCATCATCATCATCGTCGTCGTCGTCGTCGTCATCAATAATATTATTAATGTATCTCGTAAATCTTACACAAACATGGAATCAGCGTTAAAATCATATTCGCGTGCAACGTCAAAGAGGAAATTCTGCTAAATGGAGTTATTTTAACATCAAAGATTCCCTTTAACGTCGGATTTTCCGATGATTTCCCTTGCGCTAGCTTTTCCATGTTTCACACTCAATTAATATTATATTGACTGTTCAATGTATACGTCACTTTTGTACTAGGTATAACGTACTTGAGAGGATAAACGGAATTCGCGAACGGTTTGTATTCTCGCGAACAATCGGATAGATTTAGCGCGATAGGTGAAAGTCTAAACAGCTGGTCACAAGCCTAATTATTAAAGTATTCCTGTAAAAATCCTAACAAAAAACAAATTTCCGTCTCGAGAGAACAAAGGGGTGAAATTCCCCGCGAAAAAGCTCCCGCTTACCAAGTGAAAATATATTTTTATTTGCTCCTCATATTTTACGGGTACCCCGTTGAAAAAAGATATTAATAACTCGCGGTAACTTACTTCACTTTAAAGAGGAGAAGATTAAATAAAATACGAAGGATTGAACAGGTCGGTTGAGAAAGGAAAATTTGAAAAAATGTCAAGATTAAAACTAAGGAAATGAAAAAATGAATTGAAAAAAAGATGATTCATAATCTGATGTATTTCAATTACGTACTGATACACATACACACCCATAAAGTATATTAGCTTAAATTATCTTGATAGTCGAAATTCTACGAGTTTTACACATTGGTATGAGTTTTGCAGAGGTATCTGCAGAGCATACAATTCTTTACGGACACCTTCTCTTCGGGATGATCTCGACACCTGCTCGAGAGATCATCCAGGGTATCATAGAGGGCGAGGTCTTTTGTCTCCGGTAAAGTTTGCGTCAGAAGCCCGGCCAGAAGCAGTCCCAGACCGCATATTGTAGAGGGAATGAACCATCCGTATATTGCCTGAAAAGAGTAATAACTTTTGGCTGTATGTTCCGACTTTGAGTATATGTTATACATAAAAGTTGCAAGAAATATGCGAGAACAAGGTTCGTAACAGAGTCATACACGGACTTTATATATTATGGGGGGAAAAAAATTCTGCGGAGAGCGTTATTCACCTATGAAAGATCTGCGAAAGAGTCGGTCTTTTTTTATAAGAATATTTTTTTCGGAAGATCTTGATGAAGTGGAAGATTTAAAACATTCTTTTTTTTTTATTTTACACTAAATGTGATTTAAGTTGAAATTACTCTACGACTTTCTCCTTTTATTATCAGAAACTGATCTGACGATGAGATGAGAAATTTTTCCACCAAAGAGAAACGTGTGAGGGAAAGTTATTCACGGATATCCTATCTGTTGTTTCTTCAATAGCTCTGACAAAGTCACCGGTAAGTGAATGATTAATTTTATCTCAAACGAAGCGGCAGACTAGACGCCCGTTACGTTATTCCGTAATTGAACTTTTACGGAAGGCTGATTTTGTAACAATTAGGTTCAATGTCGGATATATACTAACTGCAGGTGTGTGGTTTAACTGAACAAACACAAACTCACGCGTACACAATACTAATTACTCAGAGTCGACTTTGACGAGGCCTCGCAGGACCGCGCGACACGTAGCTTCGTTTAATTAAGTTTTCCATTATGGTGTAATTAATCGTCGTTGCATTGATTACTTTCGGAATTACAATTGAATGAAGAACAAGGAGTTGGTGCCAGGATTTTATCTCCCTGGGTACACAGCACAAGTCTTAAAACGTAGTCCATATAATAAAAAGTAGAGAACAGGGCACAGATTAATGACCCCGGTAAACGTGAAAAAGATCTGCAGGAAATCTGCAAACTTGTAACGGGAGCTAAAGTTTTTTTTTTTTTTCTCTCTCTTGATTTTAATATTTTTCATTCAGACAATTCAGGATTTCAAGAAAGCACAAAGCGATACCAAAACGCACAATTTCTTTCTCTAATTCCATTTCAATACACGCGTTTAATATTTCGATACGGCACTCACAAAGAAGTCGACGAGGTAGGGCGCGAAGACGCTTCCTGCATGCGCCATGGTGGAGCTGGTCCCAATTGCGGTGTTCCTGGTCACAGTTGGAAACAATTCAAAGGCGTGAATAATGATGACCGAGAAGACAGCGCTCACGCAAAGCCGACCGAGAAGAGAGGCTGCCACCTTCCATCCCGTCATGTTCGTGGGGATGATCAAAAGGAGTAGGAGAGCAAAACTCGCTGTCAAGAGAAGACCCGTTGCCACTGCTCGCCTCCCAACGACGCGCAACAACGGCACCGGAATCACGTAGCTGGTCGCCTCGACGACTCCTGGAAGGACGAAATTGGTGGAAAGGGATTAATTGAGAAGCTCTCAGATTAATAATTAATTGATGATGAATGATAGTACTGAAAATTAGCGAAATGCAGAAAAACGAGTCGTAAAAACAATGTTTTCGCGATATGTGCTTTTTCTCGCCTCACAAACGCATCCAATTACTTCAAGTAGATACCGTCAAGCGTAATGATCGAAATATTTCAAGTCTTTAATATTTACTTTCTTTTTATTCGTTATCTTCGTCATGTTAAAACGATGCGCATATATCACGTGCATATTATTCAACCGTTTTTGAGATCCCACGGTCAAGGCGAAAATCGAAAACGGGAAATGGAAATTTTTCATGCCTGTATCACGTTCGAATCTAAAATCCTGTGAGTTTCAATGTTGTTCATCGCGTCGTTTCCGTAAAGACATTTTTCATCATAACGAGCCGTATTTCCTACCGAAACTTATAATTTTCTGCATCACCATGTAGGCGATGAAAAGTAAAAATTTAAATCAACGTTGGGGGAAAAGTTCTGCGCGAGAAATTTATTATCTAATTGTAAAAAACATACGCTTGTGCAAAAGTAAAATTAAATGAATGCCTGCTAATCTCGTAGGATTTACACACGTGCGGGATATATTGAAGTGATATGAGGGCGCAGGGTGACGTAATTTCCACCCTATATTATTCGCAGGTTGACACAATGAGGACCCGAGGTGAGTTGGGGGAGACGAAAGAGGGCCAAGGCAACGGCGAGACGCGTTGAACCGAAAGGAAATAAGGAAAGTGAAATGTGAAATGCCTGTCAGGCATTCTATATGTGTTATATAAGTGTTACGTTTTCGATAAGACAATGGGATTGAAGATTTCCCGTGAGATTTGCGGCTGACAGCTCGACATTCAAGGTTGGCTTCTGTGCCCTCACCTCAATTTCACCCCGAAATTTTGGTCCACCAAACCTTTGTCTGCGTCAAGGGATAATTCAGTCATTAGACACCTATCATATACCGCGTATTTTGTTAGACCAGGCCTTTCAGTTTCCGTTGGCAACGCTTTTTAGTGACAAATTTTCCGCTGCAGAATGAACGAGCGTCTACGAGCGTGAACTTCCGTAATTTATGGGGTATCAGTGAAGCCTTAGTCAAATGTCCATTTTGTCTTGAAATTATAACCGGGCTAATATCAGGGACATCGTCTCATCAACGTAGCTGACAGCAACTTCTTTTCATATACGTTTCTAGTATTTTCACGTTAATACTTTAATACAAGGGATGACTGATTGCACTCGTTTCAGCTCAGTATCCGACCCGCGAATTCCGCAGCATAGAGTTTTTGTATTGAGACCGTTAGAAAGGATGACTAATTTATTCGAGATAATTAATTGACCTGCAGGATAAGCCTGGTACCTGACAAAGCCACGTAGACGTAGGGATCGGTTTTCAGACTTGCAGAGTTAATCGTTAGAGCGTAATAAGACATTGCCGTAAAGAACCAAACAACCCAGCAAACTATTAATCGTATCCTGTACTCCTTGTGACGCAGATAGCTCGAGCAATTAGCAATCGCAGCACGAATTCGCGTCGATAATGGTTTCTGTGAAGTTGCTCTGGTGGATCCGCTTCTGCGTCTGAAATATGAAGGTTACAAGTTACACAAAAAGCTTGTAAAAATCTCCTGAAGTTATAGCGTGTTGCGTGTATTGTTACAGACATCGTTTGAACCCTTGACCAATATGAAAATCATTGAATTCAATTTCAAGCGAAAAAAGCTGTGGGTGTAGATTCGTTACGCATTTTGTATGATTTATATTTTTGAGAGTTTGTGCAAAAAAAAAAAAAAAGAAGAAAATAAAATGTATATTGTTTTCAAATATCTAAGGGTTGAAACTGGCGATTCAATACGCTGAAACTTATGCCTTGCTGCCGGGTCTTCGCTGCTATATTTCCCAACAATGGCCCAGGCTCTGCTTGTACGTCCCGAGTAGTAGAGCCACCTGGGACTTTCGGGGATCAGCCATACGTGAAAGACGAGGAATAGAGCGGGCAATGAAACACAGAGTTGGAGATTTCGCCAGTCCCTGACGTAGTAGGCGATCAAAGAAACCCCCAAGATTCCTGCCGGATAACTTTGGTTGTATAGAACTCCGACAGTAGATCTCAGCTTCGGCGGTGATATCTCTGACACTGGAATCAGTTTGTGTTTTCTCTACGCATAGTAGATGATATTCGTCAATTTGTAACAGTGTGTTTTATTTTATTTTCATTCTTTTCGATTTCTTTAAAAATTAAAAATTTGGGAACGAGGCTGAGTAAAAAGTTTTTGTGTAAAGCTGCAGTGATGAAGGTATTGATTTTTTGGCATGACTTCGATCTGCACTTTTAATTCCGCAGACTTGTAGTATATATGATTATATTTGATTCGGCGGATGTGAAAACGAAAGCGCTGATTGCGGTAACCGATGCAGTAATAAATTGGCGTTCCCTTCAAATGCTCGGCAAGCATGTTGCAGCCAGATATATAAAATCCCTTTACGGACGATAAGACAAATTTCGTTCGTTATCACTCGAGCAACGGGTCGACGAATCGCGTGCAGCCATGCGGCCGTTATGTCTTCAAAGCGGCAATCAATGAGGCGGTAAATTTGATCTGCGGGCTATCAAAGTTAACAACCAAACACGCTATCGCTCATCGATATCCGTCGGCTCAACCGCTCGTCGACCAATCGAGAGCTGTTCGTTTCATCGTTTCAAAATTACGCGAGCCTAGTAGGCACACAGCCAAGAAGAGAGAGAGAGAATTGGGGGAATGAGTGTGCACGGGGTTAAACCACTCGAAAGTAACCGCGAATCCCGTTGTACCGATTTTTATTTTTTTTTAAACGATAAGGTTTCACCTTAAGAATCATATCAACATTATGAATTTAACACGTTGTGACAGCGATGAAAAAAATATATATGAAATACGTTTCCAGTGGAATTTCGTTGCCACGTATTTAGATACTTCAGGCTTACCGATGGAATAGGCGCTTTCGAAAACGCCAAGACCAGCGATTCCGATGCAAAACCTCGCGGCGATGAGAAGTTGGTAAAGATTTGTGAAGGCGACTATTGGCCCGGCCAAAATGTAGATGCAGCAAGCCGTCGTGAAGGCAACTTTCCGTCCAAACCTGTCGGCGATCATTCCGAAGGTAAAAGCTCCCACGAACTTTCCAGCAGAGACCGCAGTTTGGACGGTGGCTTTCAGAGCGAGACGTTGACACACTAGATCCCACTGAAAGTGAAACGGCCCGTGGAAAGGGTGGCTTTAAACAACGGTTTCTTCTCTTCCTCCGCCTTGGACCATTTTTATTATCAAAATCTTCGACGGTCAACTTCGAATTCATGGATTTTCTACTTCCGTTTCATCTTGTTTTTCCCTCGCTAACTCGGCCGGCTTGCTGTTATCTCACCTCGGGGACCACCGAAGTACCCTGCAAATCCTTGAGATCGTAGCTGAATTCGGTACAGTCTATTAAAATTTGACGTCTGGTCTGCGATTCCACGTTTTTCATCGCCTCTTGGTAGGTCATTTTCTCGAACGCGGCGTAGTTTCGTTTGTAGTATTTGCAGTTCGACCAATCACCGGGTCTGAAAGAATATGGTCACTTTGAAATATAGACGCAAAGAAGCCTCAATTTTTCTTTGTAACATTATCTAAAAACTAAATTTCGTGAAACTTTTTTACTTTCATTTAATAATCGAGTCCAGATGAACTTGTCGACGTCGGTCAACAAGACAGAGGGAGATTGTCAATTTCATATACAAAGGGTATCCGCAATTTTTTTTCAGAGAACTAGTCTATACCTGGTTTGAAACTAATGAAAAACCTTTTGATATTGCCGATTGGATATTATTCAAGCCCTCTCGAGGACTCATTTTGTGCCATGTTCGAAAGTTCTCTTCGAGCTTTGATTAAATTGTCAACACAACCAGCGCAAAAAACTTGAATAATTTCATCTCGTATTGCTCCCTATATACCCCGCTACTGATGAGCAATAACTGCGGTACGTCCTTACACGACGATTTGCATTTAGATTACTATTCGAAATATCTCGCGAAAACAATAAAATAACATTATGCGATATCGTTATCCGACTACGTACAAACTCAGAGACTTCCAACCTCGACTTGCGGTGAAACCGCGCGTGGTGTAGGTACAC
The DNA here is from genome assembly GCF_021155765.1 of Diprion similis. Classification (NCBI taxonomy): domain Eukaryota; kingdom Metazoa; phylum Arthropoda; class Insecta; order Hymenoptera; family Diprionidae; genus Diprion; species Diprion similis. The sequence continues at coordinate 19,877,095 of NC_060110.1, read as the reverse complement.
CCTGCTTTCAGGTTTTGAAAACATTTCAGAATTTTACTTTTCAACATTATTTGAATTATACCGTTTTATCGGATTAACGGTACAGTGATCAAAGCTCGTGGAAAAATTTCAACTGCAATTTGACTGTTTTTTGTTTTTTCGCATTTTTTAGTCTTCCATGTATAACTGCAACTCTGTAAACTCTGCTGTGCGTCTTCGACGATATTATGACACCGCAGTTAGAGTACATTGTTAAAGATTGTTCAACTACAGCAATTGGATGAACAAAATATATATATATGATTATTAGGCGGTGGTCCTTATTAGGGATCCGACGAATTTTTAATCAGACACTCGCCAAATTGGTTCTAAATAATTCAAAAACAATACCCTAATTTTCTCAGATTCTTATCTAGACTTCAACCCCTCCTACCAAGAGGGTGGATTTCTCCATTTGAAATACACGTGTTCGGCCATATTATTGGGATATATTATATTCTAAGAGTAATAATTAAAAAAAAAGTCTATAGCAGCATGACTTCAATGTTCATTAGTGCTATTATTTGAGAAAAAATTCACATTATCATACGGGGGTCAATTTGGACGAATTGCACACCCTGTAACCCTTAGAAGTATGGTGGTAACCCACGTTACCATCTCGATTTTCTTGAATTTTTCTAATTTATTTACTTTTCAACACATTCAGATCCGGTTTCTTCCGTTTTTTAGTTACTTTAGTGATGAACGAACACAAAAATACTGACCAAATAGCATAATTGTATATAACATAAGATTGATAAATAAAAAAAAACCAAAAAAATTACGTTTTTTCGGAGAAATTCATTTTTGCAAAATCCAGAAAATTGCAGAAAATTTTGGATTAATTAAGCAAAAACCATGTCATCGATAAAATTTTATCCACAATCGCGTCGCTACATTACAAAGTCGATGCTGGGTTTGAAATGTGTAGGAAAAGGAGAAAGGCTTTCCCGAATCGCGATTTCAATTCCCGCTGCAGTAAATTGGAATATCTAAAGAAATCTTCGTGCATTAGACAACGTGAACGAGGACGCAACTCAGTCCTAATCCTTTGCGGCTTGCGGGCTGCATTGCTGGAGGTTTAGAAATCCCGAATGATGTGACCGCAGCCGAATGTCCGTCCCGGGAATTGTCTGGCAGGTTTCACGAACACTGTTGTGTGAGGATTGGTCACAGTACGGTGCGATGACCATACATTAATTACACCCAGCCACCCCTTCGCTGTTCCAGATATTGCTCGCATTATATACATATATTTCGGAGGGTAACTCGTCGTCGTTGCGACGTGAATATATACATATACGTGTGTATATAATCTTGCGTTGCCATTTTTATATCCACCGTAAAACTTTTTACTCTTAATTGTAAATAACCCTGGTAACCGCTGCGGGATTTTTAGTTCTTTCACGATTCGGCGTTGTTATAGATATACGTGTGGCAGGTAGGTAGGTACGGTCTCGTTAGCTGCCTGCATGGTTGGACCCGTTTTAATACCACCGGATTTTTATAGCGGGGTGAGTTAAACAACCGCGCAGTATTTTGGACTGGAAAAACAAAAAAGGAAAACAGTAGAAAAATAAAAATACGCTGACACGCATTCTATTATACGTTTTCAACCTTCTTCGTACGCGTATGCAGATGTTATTGCATCATGTACCGAATTTATTTAAATATGCGGAGATGGCGATTTTTTCTCTCCATATTTCACGAATTAAAGGTATAGAATGGGCTCTATCCGCTATAACTATTATCAGTTTGTCGATTCATTTGAAAATGGTTAAATTGTACCATAAATTTTAAACTTCAGTTTATTTAATCCTAGTTTTTTTTGTTTTTTTTTAACAAAATGATCTAACAATAGGTGCACAATTCGTTAAACATGAAGCGATTAGTGGGTTGTACACTGATGTAAAATAATGTTCACACGAATTTTTCACTTGCAATTGGAGTGACGGACGTGTACGAAAAGCATTAGAATTCTTCGTTCGCTGCATTATATATATATATATATATATATATGTCGGGCAAGCTTATACGTTTCTTATACTATTTTTTTAGGGCAGCGTTGAATAGTGGATACCAGACGGAAGTTTGTCGATCTTGTTTGGCTCGGGCGAGGGGGGGATGAATCCAGAGTAAAGAATTAGCTGGAGAAATGGCCCAAGTTTCACGGTGCCGCGAGTTTACATCGGATAAAATAAAGAAAGAAAAAAAAAGTATCTCGCACACTTCGCTGCACAGACGAAGATGAACTTTGCTCGAGTTCAGTAGTGGTTTATTCTTACATTCCATTTACTATACCGCAATGTAAGACTCCATTAATACTTGCTTGAAAATTTAGTGTGAGATGAAAATTTGACAAATTTTTTTCCAGAAATCTTTGCGAAATTGTGTGTTGATTATGGAACCCAGTTTAAAAGTATTAGTAAAATTAATTCGGGCGCCACTTTGCGACGCATGTGGGTTGAGTATTGGCGGAGTCTGTATGGTCTGCAGCCCGAGAAGGCGCTAATTGATTTCGATGGTCGAACACGGTACGGCATGCTAGCGAAATACGTGACACGGTTGTTCCATTAGTTCTAGTTTTCCACGGCAGCTGTGAGTACACACATTGCTTTGTCAGTAAATCAAAGAATTTTCTGCTGCCGCACTATGTACATAGGTACGATTAAATTCGTAACAGCTGCGTTGGCGCCTCGTACCCAACAATTTGCAAACTTAAGAACATACCTCTCGGAAATTCTCTAATAACAATTACAGCAATATTTGCTAATTGCAATCTTATCACGAGTCGGATGCTGGCTGTGAGCTTTTTCACTAACAACCAGACAGTGAATTGTCATAATAATTATACTGATTGCCTGAAAGTATTCTGTAGGTGAAAACTTCCCTTTATTGTGTAGATATATTAGTGTTAATATCATTTAGTATGATAAAGCTGATCAATAGATAAAAAATGATCAAATATATTCACACAGGTATAAATATTGTTAAGAAATCTTGAAAGCAGAATTTCGCGGAAAGTCTGTACTTTTTTTTTTGGCTGTTCTTGCAAGTTGAATTGGAATCACGGTGCAGAAACGCTTACTTGTGGCGAATTCCGTTATAAATCTTTCGACCAGTATAGACGCCTAATACAGAGGGTCAAGAGTTCTTTACTCGGAGGAAATCGCGTTGCTCGATTACCCGCTACTTGCAGGACTTGAGGGGAAGTAAGGGTGCTTACTTTGGACTGGAGATATTACGAATTTGTTCCGGTGTCCATCCAGCTTTTTCCAGCACGGGAATGGCGCACCAATGCTGGGGTGTGTACCCGTAAAACACGTACACCATTACGTGGAACCCATTCAGAATTCCGGGGGATGTGCAGAGCAGAAATAAGCCCAGCATGAAACACTTCCGACTGCCGTAATTCAGCAGAGCAGCTTCAAAAACCAAGTCAGCATTCACCTCGTCGTTCGCTGAATCGCCGTTCGACGAGGAATTTGTTTTCCTGAAGGATGTAATTATACGGAGTTAAAGAAATTCGGATGTAAGACGAAGAAAAAGCGATGAAAAATATCAAACGGTATGTAATTAAGGAATTTTCATATTTCCGAGTCCTCGAGCTGTTTCCTTTCATTTCAAGTTAGAATCTCTTATACGTGTTTGTTTTATCATTACTTTTTACTTTTGACTTCTGACTCGGGGCTATATTTTCGTTCAACATTTTTCCATTTTATCCTGGCTAAATATTTTTAAAATTCGTTCATTCGATATAAGTACCTTACAGCTTTCGGATACGGACAGACTACGGAAAATATCTCTCGCAAAGCATGAAACGTGAGCATATAAATGTTTGCATCATGCTGCAGCAGAGAGTGAACTCAGCCCTGTACATGCAATGGCAAAGTTTGCAATGAACATGCGAATTGAAGTGCGTGTTCCAATTAATATTTGCCGTTCCAGTACGGCTATTCGTATTATAAGGGCAAACAGTGACAAACTTCACGCTTCATACCGAAGCCAGGCTGCTCGCTTTTGACTGTTTAGAAGAGTGAAACTTCAACAGGGATGCCTAGGTTTCTATTCACGTTGAATTGAAAACCATCTCTATTGTGGTAGTAGACAAAGCAGGTATTAAGAGAACTAATTTTTTTCTTCCAAGTGCAAAATTATTGACAATTGCTATAATAAAGCTGAATTTTTACAAACATTTAATCAAGGAACGAATACCACGCACGTTTTGTTCTTCGATTTGGGCGGAAACGATTTTTCCGAAATACCGGAAGTGGAGCCGCTTGTAGTTGGCTGCTCGACATTCGTTGTCTGTGATTTTTCCTTGGATTCCCCAGCCGGTTCTTTCTGTGAAAATCAATCATATTACAAAAAATTTTCATGTTTGGTTTATTCTTCTCACGATAAATAAATCGCGAATCGGTTTTTGATTTGGCTGCTTCGCCCTGCGTCACATTTGGATGTCTGTAACTCGTTTTGTCTTTCCTTGAGAGAGTCGATGGATGGACATACTTGGCTGAAGTCTCTAGGCGAGACTCGGTGTGTTTATTGAGCTAAAGCGATACCTCGGCTCGGAGTAAGCTGGGGAAAATCAGGTGAAATCTGTTCCAAGGGGCGAAGCAGGGTTGTTCACGACAGTCGGGTGATCGAGGCGAAATAAGGGATGTGTTTTTTATGAGTGTAGTGGTTAGGTTCTGTTTCTACCATTTCAAACGTCACTGAGATGTCGCACCGCCGGATTTATTCCTCGATCCGTATGATCGATGGATCACAGGTAGTACTGCAGAGTATGTTTTTTCTTTCAGAACTTTGTCAGTATAGAACGTTACTTTGCAGGGGAAATTAAACCGCTGAAAAAGTTCCTGAAGAGATCGCCATTCTGGTTGTTAGTCGATCTTCGATTCCTTTCTCATGATATCTCAAAATCGGATTAATCGATTCGCTGCACTAGCGGCTTTCTTCAGTAAGAACTTCGATGCAATTTCACGATACAATTAGAAGACCTGGCTCGTCGTGAATTTAGTTGGTGCTGGATGGGTACTTAAAAAACGCAATTTCAGAAAATCCGAGGTGATAGCTCGCATAATTAAAAAACCATTAGTCGTTTAATCCCGCACCTTTCAGTTCACGGTCTTAATGAAACTCCGTAGAATAGAAAAAAACGTATAATTAATTAAATACTTTTATATTACCGCGGAGTAGTAGACGTTTTATGCGTGGATTTAGTTCGTCCCATCGCGTTTTAGATCGCAAAGATTTTTATACACCAGTAATACCAGCTCGGAGTAAATGTAACTTGGGCCGGTAATATCCTGCAGGATCAATTTTATTTAAAAAAGGATTCCACATGCACGAATCTGTCTTCTGATTATTACTTGTTGTCTAAGTCATCAAAGCAGATGATAAATAATGTCCAAGGTGGGTATAACATAATACATACATTAAATACGAACGAAGGATCGCTGGAAATCTTCTGCAGCCTTCGACCCTTTGACGAAGTGCAGTGTCTAATTGGATTCGTTTCACGTAAAGTTCCGATGAAACGAGGTATGGTCGAGCTCTAGCTATTAATTAGAGATAGACGACGGCGAGTATCAGCGCGGGGGGTAGAGGGAAGGGAGAGATGCAGCAGCGTGATTAATTTGATTCAATTACAAACTGAAGATCTGGGTCATCGATTTTATCAGGAGCGTGAATGTGCGGGCGTCGAATCTCAGGAAAAAAAAGTTACACTTCGGTGCTTTGTTATCGATAAATCATCGAGTCCTGCACCTTGATGCGAAATATCCAAGAAGATGTATATCCCCATTTCCAGGCTGAAGCCGCAATGAAATACAAACTGATGATGCCCTATCTCGAGTTCTGGCCAGTCATTGATCCTCGATATATAACGAAAAAAACGGAAAAAAGAAAAACAGAGGGGGGAGGAGATGAAAAACAAACCGACAATCTTCCGATGCATCGTTTGTTAGAGCGTTGAACGGGAATTGATACTTTCCTGTATCGGATGGAAGACGAAGATTAATTTCAAACGTGCGAAATCAAAATTGTATCCAAAATCAATTTTTACTTACAGGAACTTATGCGCCTTGTATATCATCGTCGAGTCTCACGGTTTTGCGAAATCGGAGATTGTCTCACCGTCACGCAAAGTTTCACGTACTAAACAAGTCGCCTCGTATCTTCTCACGTTACAATATTACAACAACGTGCAACTGAATCTCCCATATCGTCATATGACTTTGATCAGGATTATGTATTTCACAAGATGAAATCTACTCTCATGCATTATTTGAAAGACGTGTATAAGCGGAGGCTCGTTTGGATTTGGGTGCACATTTTTTCTTTTTTTGGATCCAATGCAAATTGATGCAAGCACCGCAGATTGAAAACTCCAACAATATACATGACGTCGCAAAGATAGTACATATATAATGTATCGTAAAATCTGCAGTGAGATTTGATCGTTTCTCATATCTCGTAACTAGGTATTTGATATAAAAACTGTGTCCAATTATTTAAGTGTGACGTGTGCGTCACCATTTCTTACACTGGTTGTTTGCAAAAATATTACTTGATGTTTTACTTATAAAAATTAACCTTTTCACACGTTGAAAAATATGCTGGAGAAGTAGTAAAGCGTCGACGAAGAGGGAATGGAAAATGAACTAGCGCAGGCCGGCAGCGATGATGATACAGTTGTTTGAGGAGTACGGAAGCTTCGGAACGACAATTAAACTGAAATCCTTTAGACTGGAAGCCGAGGCAGACTCCGGGTGAAGTCTCGCGAGGTTCCCATGAACCACCAGCTGGTCTTCTCGCTCATACGTGGGCGTGGTGATACATGGAGATCGCACCTGAATTTCCCTCGGGGCTCGTACATCTCTGCTGGTTCTCTCCTTCGCTCCCCTCCGCTCCCGGCTTTCCCATCCTCCTCATCTTTCTCGCTCCACCCTCGCCCTTCTCCTATTTCCTTCGCTCCGTCTCTTCCCCTCCGTCCTTACCGTTACCCGGCTTCATCGCACAACCTTTCCACACACCATTTAAAAAGTAACACCTCGAGTACCCTCATTTTTCTAAGGGCAACCTGCTACGTGTTCTACAGGATACTAGATTTTTTAAATCCTTATACCTCAATTTCGCCTAGCCGTTTCGAGTATTCACACCCGTATCTATACTCCTCCCCTTCACTTATCTTCAACCTTTTTTCAGGCGCAGACAATCCGCTTTCGTCGTACCTACCTACGACAACTTTTACAATCGCTGTCATTTATTTTCTTCTCTTTGCACGTGACCGCGAATTATTGATCATCTCCGCAATCTAGTCGCTCGCAATCAGACCAAATAATCAAAGTGATTTCTGGGGTGGAAAACGCTGATCAAAAATTTTTTTTTTTTATATGAGTTTTAAATATGACTGAAAATTATGTTTGTCGATACGAATTCAATACTTGAATTCGATGTGAAATATTATCCTCAAAAACAAGACGCGGAATGCTAAATGGAAAATATATATGCGAAAAATGTATGAGCACATATATTTTTTCCATGCAAATTATGTGATTCTTATATGCCATATATATGATTTCATGAATGTGACATGTATTCGCACATACGTATACCGAATTTATATGCAAAATATTGTTATTAATACATTTGACTGTCGCATGTATGCAAGAATTTATGTTGTATACATCACATATATAAAGCGCAAAAAAATGTATAATACGTGCTCATGTATTTTTCGCATATGTATCTTTCCATGCGGGAAATTACCCGAACGTTTTATATAAATTGCCCTGGTGGTGCAGTCTGGCTGAATAATTTATTCCTCGACAGCTAACATAAAAAGTTGTTTTCGCATTGCATAATTGCAATAATTCTGGTAAACATCGATACATCAATCCTCAATTCATTTGTTCAATTATATGTATAGTAAGCTCGTGGGAAATCATGCGAAAAATGTTATAGAAAGAGTTCCCGAAACGAATTATGGAAACGGACATAAAAAATGAATAGATTAAATGAAAGATAAGATTATTACGGTTCTTCGATACTCAATAATTACTATCGATTCCGTAATAATATTAATTATCCAACTGCAGCTATCTACGAGCCATAGAATACCCGAGATATTTGTTATCTAACAGTGCCGAGGGACGAGATTTTTCGCGAATCAATGCAACGGAGCGAATAACAATGGTCGTAGTTATGATACAAGCGAACGAATAAATAGGCCAACGAGAAGAAAAACAACTAACAATTCAACGTACTCGTGCATTGTTCAATATTCCTAATGTAACTTCCGATTAACAAGAACCGAGTATTTTTATACGTTCGTGCAATTCGGTAAATGAAACGTGTACACAGTGTCTAGTGTTGGAAATTAATACTTCTATTACAAAGCTTTTGGAAAAGCTCGCTTTCATCCAATTAAAATTGAATTCATCTCGCTGCGCGAAAATTTTGCAGGGAATCCTGGTCCCAAGAGACAACGACAATATCCATGTACCTATATAAAAATATGACTGCATGGGGTTCATAAATTTTACTCGAATATCCCAACCTTCACAATTAAATGAAACCAAACGTTGTACCTGAGCAGTATTCACCGTACTACAAAAGAATATCAGGTGTAAGTTTCATTGCCAAGTACGTACTTGAATTTTTACCGTCACTGATAAGCAACTATTTATACATCACATTATCTCGCGACGTATCAAAGTTTTATTACTATTTATTCCGGAGTAGATAATACGTGTATGAATGCGGCTAGCGCAATACGACGTCGTGAATGGGTTATCAGCTGATCGTTTAGGGTAAATAACTCGAATGTTAAAGCGCCATTAGCTTGGTGGAAATTTTCAGGCTTTCATCCCGTGACATTTGATCAATATCGAGTAAAATATCTGATGAAAAACTACTTTTGTGATCAAATACGACTCAGTGAAATCAGTAGATCAATTTTCCATCGCTGGATGGATGGTAATATCTTTTCACATTTTAGACCCCATTAGTAACTGAATGTAAATTAAATTCTCTAGTATGTCGGTATATTCTGCGTCGCGTCGGAAAAATCGAGTATTCGGTAAATACAGATAATTGAGGAGCCGGAAAGCGGCGTGACGTTTCTCGAGCTGGATGTTTAAGGCAGGCAGAAAGGGAGAGAGAGAGAGAGATGGGAAAGAGGGAGGCGTGTGGAACAGCTTGTGCAGCGTATATTCGTCGATTGAAATACAGGGATGCTTTTTCCTCCTTTTCTCAATTCACCCCGCACGGCGTCTCGCAGCTCGCGACACGCGATATCTGTGCGAGGCGATGTCCCGGTGAGTTTCTGTCGTTAACCGAGCGAGAAGCTTTAAGAAACGGGGAACACCCGTCAGCCACACACCTATAAAATCTCAGTGATAGTAGGTACAGCTTTGCCTAGACGCGCGAGGGCTTCACCCCTCGACGACGACGTGTAGGCGAGGGAAATTTTCCTACCACCGTTACGTAAATCGGCTTGTCGCCGGCTCCTCCCTATCCTCCAGAGCTCCGGGATAGGCAGTCGGAGGAGTCTATTGCAGACGACATGACAGGCCGTGCCTCTATCCCTGTACCTCTGGGCACAGATACTTTCCCAGAAAAGCAGATGGATATGATGCGCGTGTGGGATGGTCGGGGGATGATATCGGATCGCGTGAAATAATTTTCAGTTCCACGGTATGCAAGGACTGGGAAAACCAGTTGGGATCGGAAAATCATTTGAGTACCTGTAACAAGGTGACTTGAATCGGTCTGGTTTCGTACTTTGGAAAGGAAGAATATTCTGCTCTTAGCAAAAAGAGGCAATCAAGACTTGAGATTCGATGGACGTTCATCCTGATTTCTAATTAATTAAGATCAGAGTAGAAGTGAAGGTACACGTCTGGGACTCGGGAAACGAAGAAGTACAAGATAGCCGAACCCTCTGGGGTAACAGAGAGCAGACTTCGACTTTATCCACGCGTGCTTTCCACGGTTCCTCCACATTTCTTCCCGGCCATTTGTAGACGATCTGCTCCTACGTTCATGAATTAAAGAACAATGGAGATCTGGCCGGCAGCTCTCTGCTTGTTTGTGTGAGGGACGTGCAGGCGGAGGGACGCCGAGGGTTTCGTCGGCTATGGGGGACGTCGACGGAAGACGGCTGCTTTGCTGACTGTAGGGAAGGAAGGAAGGAAGGAAGGAAGGAAGGAAGGAAGGAAGGAAGGAAGGAAGGAAGGTGGGAAGGAAGGAAGGAAGGGTCGAAGGGAGGCGGACGAAAGGCGAGGCACTGTAGGAGGAAAGAGTCTGGCCAATTACCACCCCTCGGTTCCTTTTCCACGGACGGTGGTCTTCCTGACGTTCCAAGGTCTGCAATTTTCTCTATTTTGCGGGCACCAGAGCCCCGCGCCGTATTCTCGCTAATTACATTATTCTCCTCCGGCCACCCGATCCCTTATATAATGGCGAGATATCACCGCACTTCTACAAAGACAAAAAACTTCGCTCCTCTTAGCTTGACTTTCAACAGCCCGGCTAGCGTACCGGCAATGCTCTTATTATCCCATCTTAATGGGCAGACCTCTGCACACTGCAGAAATTGCGCGACATGAATTCTCACTCATACTTGTTAACACGAAGAGTCGTTACGAGGGGTTCCGTTCTTTCTTCAATTCTTTACGGCCACAACTTGCAAAATGCTAATCCATTCATTTGCGTATATCTGGATTTGTGCGTATTAAATAGATCCATTGTTTATACATTCGCTGTAGCTATACCAGCGCTGTGGAAAATAATAATTATTGTGGTTTATTAGTACCCTTTTAATGATGTAAAATCGTTATGGATACTTTGCATATAAATTGCTTTCATTTTAAGCTTGTTTTACCACGCAATGCGAATTGGACAACAAATTGAATTCAAAGCATCTAATTGTGGACTCGACGTTGCCTTTTTCCATCCATATAAATAATGTATGATCACACAATACCATGTGGTCATTTGAAAAATTGTAAAAATTTTTCCAAATAAATAACGCGAAGCATCAAAGAAAACTTGAGGCAAAATTTCCTTGCGTGAATATTCTCCGCTGCACTTTTCCTTTTTTCTGCTGCGCAGAGTTTCAATTCACAGAGATATTTCGGGGAAGAATTATTTCACCTGCAGGTAGATAAACTTGGGATATATATTATGCTTTGCGTGCCCGCAGGAATCTTTTTCGTGTGTCTGCGGAGACGAGCGAGGTGATAATCTGGAGCGTAACTCGGTGGCGTAGAATAATAACGAATTGATCGAGGAAGAAAAAGGAAAGGAGCTGACCACGTTTACCGTCGGGTTGCTTTGACAGATTAGATCGTGCGGCAGAACCGGGTTTATTGGTATATTTTTGCACGAGATTCTAAGGCTCCCATCTCGAACCGCTTCGCCGCCATTCCGCAACTTTTTTACTCGACAGTTCAGTCATAAAAGTTAATAAGCCGGGGTTTGTTGATCCTCGCGAAATTGCGGGCGCCTGCCTCGAGACATTTTACGTCCCATTTCTATCCCTCTATCCGCCCCCCGTATTCCCGTCTTCCCGCTGTCCTTTCCCCCAAGTTATCCGGAAGTCTCCTTTACCGGGGTTTCCCTCCGCCTAATGTATACCGATACCCGCAGGCCGTGGACCTCGCGAGCTTCCAGATAGCCTCAGATTTGTGTTTCTAAGGAATGTGTGACCGGGCATATGTCACACAATGCGAGAAACTGGTTGATCGCTACGTGCGTATGAATATTGACGGAATCGCCGTGATTTTTCCTCGAAGAAGTAGATCGGAGGGAAGAAATATCGAAGCGGTAAATAATCGGGTCAACTGATTTCTACATTTTGATAAAATTATTCGAATCAGTCATGAAGTCCGATTGTTGTCGATCGTTCCGTACTTTGTAACTGAATCACAAACAATATTATAATCTTATGTCAGATTGGTATTTTGTCGATTGCTTAGAGAGATAGTTGACGATAGTAGATCGACGTGGGATCCACGAATTCGCTACGACGGACCGAAGTGAGTGAGCGGAACGATAATTAAGAAAGCGAAAGGTCAATATGACAACTGAGGCATTATAAAATCGAGGGAATACATGGATTATACCCAGATATGATTTTGCGAGAGTTAGTGGATAATGTCCATGTGGTTAGCTGATCTTTTTCGATTTGTGAAGAGTCGTCATGTTGGATTTTGAGGATGCCAAAACTTACAGGAATCAAAGTACAGTTACTAATCTACCTATTTTCAATTCAGCATTGATGAAAATAAGGAAAACCTTCCAAATCTAATCAAAAGCATCGAAAAATGTCTTTATGAATTAATGATCCTCATAGGATTTTACTGTCAGGATTTTGTTTTCGTTAATACTGAGTTAAAAACAGGTAAATTAGTGATTGTAAAGTAGTAAGATATAAATATAAGTACAGTTTTAAGCACGTTAATTTAGTTGGTGATAATGATTTTTCTAAAAACACATCCGGGAAGAGAATAACAATAACGGACCGAAAAATATGTTCATTAATATAGGTAGGTACGTATCAATATGCGAGATTTCCGAACGTAGTCAATCCTACTAAAAACTTTGAAACGACATTGATTAGAGTCACAATTAATGTCTTCAATGGACTTTGACTCAATGGTATAAGTGTTGAATTTTAGGTACCGTCTCCCTAATTTTTCAGATATTTTTAAGAGAACGAATCCTGCAGGCTTGCGCTCTGTTGACTATCCAGGTATAATGTGAAATGTGTTTGAAAAATGAAAATACAGTATTGACGTAATTTGAATATCTGCGCGCGTGTTGTTATGAGAAGACATTAGTGAACAATGACACGTTCCACATGGCAGTCTCTGCTAAATGATCGATAATTAGAGCCACGTCAGCTGCCACAGTACCAGCCTGACTTTACTGTTTTCTTGTACGACGATAACCGGTAAAATCGAGATGTAGCAAGATCACTATCAAAGTTGCAGGTGAATCGAAGGATCTAACGATCCAGGATGATTCAACTGACAGACGCGAATCAGGCTGCAGATATCGGATGGTAGGAATATAAACTGTTCCAGTACTTTCAGCCAGAGATCGTATTTCAATTTATCGTTGGCTTAGATTCAATGGTCTGGCCGATAAGGTCAGTGCTCTCCCAGGGAATTCGATACAAAGAATCTTGTTACCGTTGTTGACCGTCGCTCTGAATATCGTTACACCTAATACGTATGTGAGTATGTCTGTTACTTGAAGACACAATCACTCGCAGTTGGCTTAAATGAGTTACCGTATTCCATTGCACGGGCAAAAACTAGCAGGTTGAATGAAAGTGACTGGAATGATTGTAGAGCGGTACAGCTGGGTTTTTACTGTGCAGCGAAAAACAGCAAGTATCGTACATCTAGAAGGGAACACGCTTTCATATTTTTTACGTTGTGTTGTCGCCTACTTATCAACTGCCATGACCTAGAGAACCGCGCTAATCCACTTGATATTGATAAATCGTGCGAACATGTGCATGTAGCGATTGATTTTGCGACAAACTGAATTTTTGCTCAGCTCGCCAAAGATTATACAACTTTCGATAGTAATCACTATCATTAGCTTACAGTATTCGTTGGAAACGCGATAACGTTTCATATCAAAGCGCCAATGACTGCGTTTGATTTCACTTGTACAGATACGTACCGAGCGAGTCAATGTTTAAATCTGCACACTTGATAACCTGAAGGCCGTCAAAATAAGATTCCAACCGTCATAGAAACTATTTGCAAACTTGTCGTGACTCTGAGCGTGAAACATTACGTAAAAAAAGAAACGGATTCGGCATCACAAAATGCTAAAAAACAGGAAAAAAAGATGACGGTGCCGAAATTTAGTGGCTTGCGTGGAATGCATAAGTTGAAAGCTATATATCCACACAGTTGTCAAGTATTCTAAACGAGTTAAACAACTTCTTGTATTTTGGTGTCAACATTCACTCGATGATACATGTTAAAATCATATCTACAGAAATGGAATTGAAAAAGATCGGAAACACAGATTTAGCCATTGCAAGATTATTAGCTAGGTCGCAGTGAAACCGCCTACCTCATACAGAACTGGTATCGTGTGATTGTTTCCAGTTTAAAAAAAAGATCACTTTACATAATCAACTGTTGGCGTATACCGTGGAACCCGATAATTGTATTCCTACCGACATACGGAGGTATAAGCGAGTTTCAATTTTGAAGTAAATTTTCCGGATTATATAGTGTATAATCTACACGGCTGGAGGCAGGAAGAAACTTCTCAACGATACGGTGCTTCTGATAATTACTAATTACAGCCCCCTTTACTGTCTCTCTCACCCTTCGCCCTCTGCACCTGTAATTGCAATTAAACTTTGTATACTCGGTCGAAGCAGACGATCAACACGGGCGACAACCTTGTTTCACTAATGTGTTTTAAGAGGTGCATCCCGATTCGATCGTCTAGTCTCAATAATCTCAGTAACCATGGAGCAGCTGTTTCGCTAGAAAGTTCCTGACCTAATAATACTGGGGTCCTTTTTTACACTTATTGGTTCAATGAGCTAAAGAGTAAAGGCAGCGAACTTTTCCGATACCCACTTCATCCCTTCAGAACTCCTCATATGTCGCGTCACGCACCCTCAATCTCAATCTTCAAAGTCCAGATCATCAAGGACTCAATTTAGCAGTACCTGGCACGATCCTTTTTCCAGTATGTGAACCGCGTTTTTCGATATAAATTGTATCTTTTATCGTGTCACGTGTTACTCGTCACATTGAGTCATCCCTTGAATTTGGAGCTGCTGTAAAGAAAAAACGTCATAATTAAGTCCAAGTGTAAAAAATGGAAAATGGAAAATGCGATTTGATTGTTGAAACTTGCGCATGGCCATAATTTAATTTGTAGCTAACTAAAAGCTACTTTGTAAAAAAGAAATTTTTTTGCAATCGAAACTTCAGAGTACTTTCGGTGGTATGCCTTCTCAAGACTTGGCAATCGACACTCTTCACTGACTTCAGCGATGCTAATATAAGAACCTCAATGTGTGGGATCAGTTGCGTAACAGCTGAACAATGCCAGTGCCGTAGCTTGAAAATACAGACTACTCAGTTCGCAATAAGATATTCCTACCGACGAGCAGCAGGTGACGCGAAGCTGACACGTGAAAGAAAGACATTGATACAAATAATTATACGCGATTGTCGACCAGATACGTGGATTGTTGATAAGGCGAACGATTCCACGGAGCTCGTTGCTTCGCGATAAGAAAAGAGTCTATTACATCAGCCAGCAATTGTATTCCATATAAGAAGCGACAAGTTCAGGCACAAATTCAGCCCAAAATTCGCAATTTAAAACCTGCGGGTAAGGTTGCGAATATGTAAATATTATTGCGAACGTGACTCGGCGGACAATGACGATTGGGAATAGCTATATACGTGACGTAGCGAATCTTCATCGATGGGAGTCGTTGTTAGATAACGAATAACAACTGATTAGTTTGAATAGTGGGGGCTACTCGCCCTCGCGAAAAGTGCTCGACAGCAGAGTATGCAACCGTTTCCCCGGCGATAATTGACCTCAGTCGAGCATTGAGCTTGTACTGGACCACAGCTCAGCCGAAGCCGCGTCTCAAAGTCTACAGTAAGATGAAAAGCTGTGGTGCTAAGCTGTTGTGCCTGTTCGCGATAGTGGCCGGATGCATGATGTGTTCGTGCGAATGTGAGGAAATGAGGGAAAGGTTCAACATCCTCGGGGTGTTCGGGCACCTGGGAAAAAGTCACTTCGATGTATTTTTACCGATTCTCGAGGAGCTGGCCCACCGAGGGCACAACGTCACAGTGGTTTCCTACTTCCCACGGAAGGATAAAATCCCGAATTACAGGGACATAAGCTTGCTTGATTCGGCGGGGATATTCCTGAACGTAATCGACCTGACGCAACTCGATCATTCGATGCTTTACGTTACCGCCGAGATGAAGATGCTCTACAAGATGGCGGAGACGGCCTGCAATAGAGCGCTGAAAAACACTGCTCTCAAGGAGTTTCTCAAATCGGATGAAAAGTTCGATCTTATTCTGACGGAGGTGTTCAACACCGATTGCTTCCTTGGTTTTGTGCACAAGTTCAAAGCTCCGTACATAGGACTCTCGTCCCACGCCATCATGGCCTGGGTAAATAATCGTGTAAACAACCCTGACAATCCAAGCTACATCCCCGGCGTTTTGCACTCTTTTTCACCGAGTATGACCTTTTTCGAACGAGTCCAGAACGCTGTGTGGATCGTGGCTGAACAAATCGCCTACGATCTGTTATTCAGAAGACCAATGCAATCGCTGGTGGAGGAGACTTTTGGTCCCGGAGTTCCTCCGCTTCAAGATATTGCGAACAACATGACAGCCCTGATGGTGAACACGCACTTTAGCCTCCACGGTGCAAGGCCATTCAGTACAAGTGTTGTCGAGATCGGCGGAGTGCATATTCGTGGCGCCAAGCCATTGCCCAAAGATTTGCAAGAATTTCTCGACTCCGCTGAGCATGGTGTGCTATACTTCAGCTGGGGTTCGATGGTGAGAGCGTCGTCGATGCCCAATGAAATGCTGGCGACAATTGTCGAAGCCCTTGGAAGGCTCAAGCAGAAGGTTCTTTGGAAATGGGAGGACGAGGACCTGCCCAACAAGCCGAAAAACCTGATGACCCAGAAATGGTTACCGCAATTCGACGTTTTGTGTAAGTTTTCACACTTTTTTACGCCGCCTTTTACCTATAGCTACTCAACACTCGGTTTAAAGACACACTGATCTTCGCGATGTTACATTCACTCGGGTCAAGTAAGCCAATTCTAAATGCGTACGGTTATATAAATAGCATCATAAATCTGTATCGCAAAACGAACGTTCGTCACCGGGTGTAAATGGCACTGAACTCTACACTGCGTGATCATCGTTTTAAACTCTGCACGTGATTTATTTTTCTCCTTTTTTTTTGCTTTTAACGAAAGTAGGTGGTATGACGTTCACTGGCAGGTGAATGTCTAGATAGACTTTCGAATACTTAACTTCATCGGATTGCGTTTAAAAAAATGTAAAACTGTCATATTGTCGTCACAGCAGTGTTTGGTATGAAAAAGGGTCTAAAATGGGGTTATTCAAATCATCAGAATCTGTTGATCTACACCGATTGGCTTTGCATTCCGGCAGCTAGAGTTCGCAACTAGTCAGAATCTACATTACAATGGAACTTGCAGCGATAACAGTACTGTACATCTGTAGGAATGCTTCTTGTCAGTCATAACAACTTATGGATTCATCATACTTTAGGGTCTTCTTTCCGGACAATCCAATGTACGATACAGTTGTTGGCAAAGAGTTGGCAATCATTCAGAGTCGATTAGCTCAAGAAGAGTGCACCGATTGTAATTCATTATTTTCGAGTAATGGTGTTTACCGCAAACATGAAATTGAACTAATCGAATCGCAAACGTCGAGCAAGAGACGCACGTCATGTACGCGTAGTGACTTGTGTGTGTGTGTGCGTGTGTGTGATGTATATCGGCAGGGTATCGATTGTGCCGCCTTGCATTGCGATTGAAATTCCAACGTGGTGGAAAATGTCGTCTAGGTGGAAAGCGAAGAGGGGAAGGGGGTGGCCGGGCGGTAATTACAGTAATGACACTACGGGATGACACCGCGGTTTACCGCTTGACGCTTTCCTAGCGCCCGGACGTGACGTGGCGTCAAACTTTACCCTTAAACCGTGTTGCAAACTGTGTTAGTTTAGTTGCAATCCCGACGCCAGAAACCGTCGCGCGTTCGCGCCGATCCCGAGCTTAAGCTACCCTATCCAAACATGCCTAACTCACGATATTAGTGCGAGGCTTTGAAACCGAAGGTCTTCCAAGTAGATATTGATTCGAGCAAATTATCACGTGTTCGAGGCTTACCACTCCTGCGGTCATGACTTTCCGGCTTTGATGTATTAGATTCCGATCGACAAAGGTCGCGACGTCTGCTAAACCGGAACTTCGATATGACAGGTAGATGACCTCTTGTGACCTAACTTAATTCTTATGTGAGATACTTTCAGATGAACTCAAGCCGTATTTACCGAATGTGGTTTGTCGCTTTTTTATCCCAAGGTGAAAACCAAGGCGACAGTTAATTGCAACAGGAATCTCAGCAATTGCTGATAATCGTGAAAGCAATAACGGCAGTGATTTGATTGAGCTATCGATCATCATTTCTTTCGTCTTATCATTTTAATCTTCGGCATTTGAATCCGAATCACCGTCTTTAGGTTCCCTTGACGTGATCGAGATA
This sequence comes from Diprion similis, assembly GCF_021155765.1. Lineage (NCBI taxonomy): Eukaryota > Metazoa > Arthropoda > Insecta > Hymenoptera > Diprionidae > Diprion > Diprion similis. Next base: position 19,858,727 of record NC_060110.1, on the reverse strand, counting down.
CGTGGGAAAATCAATTACTGCGGAGAACATGAGATCGGCTGACGCGAAGTTACGGATTTCAGGCGTAACGATACAGAAGCGATGATTTGATAACTTTGTAACGGTCGGTGGGCGATCGGATGATTGACGAGCTTCATTTGTAAGGTCGAATAAAAGGGTTGTCACCACCAATTGAAAGCATCGTGGGCGGTGAAAAGCTTGGCAATTAATATTCAGCTGTCGATTTAATCGGCCGTTAAAGACAAACGGTAATATAATAAGCGGGCGGCGGAAGGACGAGCCTCTGTTCATTAAACTTCGTGCGTCAGAAATTGTAGAGTTGTGAGACTAGAAATTGGAATTCGTTTTAGCGGCTTTAGCCCGCTTGCCAAAATGTTATATACATACTTGATATACTTGGTAGACTGTTTAAGTGAAAATCGCGTTTGACGATACTTTGTGAGTTTATGTAAGCTCGGGTGGGCAACCAGTTTTGCGGTTCAGCTGAAAAGTAACTTTAATTGCGCCAGCGACTTACAACCGACGGCCTAATGAAATCATAAATCATTTACCTAACGTCAAACTCGACGCCGAATATACCTCAGGGATGAAAATTATTAATTTTCACTCCGCGAATCGACGTTTCTATACCTGCGGAAATTTTCAATCCTATTAACAACTTTCGTTCGCATGTGTGAAACGATATCCTAGCGAGATTTATGTCCTTTGAGAAAATTACATTTCACCTTTGGCACGGCGTTAAATTTCATGCTCAGCTTCTGTCGACGTTGCTATTCGGTGTGAACATTGAATTTTTTTTCTTTATACAGGTTGAATAAATAGTCACTAGCAATCAATAATTTCGCCACGGTTTATCCGCGTGTAACCATTATTCGGCGATCAGTAAACAAAAGATTAATAACATTTTATCAATCAAATAGACTTATCGACGAATTTGTCATCGATTACAACACATTCATAATTCGGATTAAAGCCGCATATATACCTGATAATGTGTCATCCTCAAGTAATTGTATCTAACTTTTGACAGACTGGAGATTTATTTTCTTCCAAATATTCAGTTATTTTATTCCAAGTTTCGAGACAATTTAAAATTTTTCATACATTTTGACACATAAATTTTACTCTGTGTTTTTATTTTAACGACCAGACAATGTCTTTCTTAGCGTCTGTGTGCACTTAATCGTAATCTAATTAGCTATTGGATCGATACTAAATTGTATATTGATAATAGTATGCACTTGTTTTTGAAAATTTCAGTCGACGATATTATAAAATTGGAGGCTAACGTTTGTCTATAAACTTTTGGAAAACAGAAATGAGCAGAAAATTGATATTTATTACAAATTTACAATATAGGTAGGATAGTGGGATAAGATTCTGGGAAAGTTAATATATATTTATGGGCGACGGGTTGTGCAAAAATCAATATTGCAGCTCGTGACTTGGTGACATAGCCAGCGGCTGACCCGCGTTGGGTTTCTTCTTTGGCCCTGGAGCCATATCCTGAGTATTATGCCATAAACCGAAACGAGCAAACAGCCGGTGTGTCCACACCTCCGCCGAACTTGGCTGGAGCAACACTACAGCTCGTTCAGGTTTAATCGATATTGTAGTTTTACATTCAGGGCAGGCAGGTAATCCTGGCAAAGTTATACGACTAAAGGCAGCTGCAGAGTAGAAAATCTACGGTGTTCACCGCGCGAGTCGAATCGCGTCGCTCTCATTTTATTATCTCATTTCGCGATCCCCTCCGTCCTGGTTCCTCGTGTTTCTTGAAATCACCTGTTTTCATCCACCTGCAGACATTTCCTCGCGTCTCGGTGTTTAACCTCTTTTAAAGCACACTTCGTGCCCCTATTAATGTCGAACAAACGACCAGCTTAAACCATAACGGCGGCCTCACGCCACGATGCAGGAATTTCATATTATATACTCCAATTAATAAGGACAAAGTTGTTCCCAGACTATTGAAAACAACTGTAGCAAGCACTCGACTGACACGCAATGCCGTCGGTAATACCAAACCGATTATACCTTGTGAAGAATTCACCTTCGTTTATATCAAACCTACGAAACATGCAATATCACGACGAGTAGAGCGCGGTTATACGATTGTAAAATCAACTCTTTCCAGTGAGTTAGCGCCAGGATAATGATATGTTTCGTATCCTGTTCCACACTCGTCTCGAAATCGATATTGAGGGCACTTTACTCGAATGTCGAGTCCTTGGTGTATTAGATTAGCTTCAAGCTCATTGATCAGCTCCTGGAGACTTATACGTGTTATTATTGCCTCACGACGACGCGAATGCATAAGTAATAGAGCGGGATAAAAATGTACGGAACAAGATGATGGAGCTTTGATCAACTTATGCATGTCTCTCTTGCTTGCTCGGTATCCACGACACGTAAATGGGGCGCTGATCAGGCCCTCGAGACATCAAAGGAATTATGTCAGCATCTCTAATTTTTACTCCACCTCTGCAGACTCCTTATCAATTATCATTATAACCAGGACGCATCCGTATCTATGCATGACTTCGCTTTATTCCTGATCAAGAGAATAACGGCTGATTATATTACCGAATGCGAAATGGTTGAAAACGCTATTTTTTTTTTTTTTTTTACTCTAGCTCATCCAAACGTCAAAGGATTCCTGGCTCACGGAGGACTCTTGGGACTTTCGGAAGCCATTTACGTTGGGGTTCCGATAGTCGTGGTTCCGATGTTTGGTGACCAGCACGGGAATGCTGCAGCAGCCGCAGCTAGAGGTGCTGCGATAGTACTCCAGTACGAAGATATCACAGTGGACACCCTCAGCTCCGCCCTTAACGAGATAATGAACAATCCGAGGTGAGTTACGGTTATTATAGTACATCTACGCTCCGTTCTGACATAAAACGAATCTCGGATTTGCGGAATAATTATTGAATTATTTTGCACATCGTGAATAACCAGCGATGATCAATACTTTCCCGGACTCTAGACGTGCAGGACTCTATAAGCTGACTGGCTGATCGTCAGTGCAGGAATAACAGGTGTCGTCGAATCGTTTCGTCATTCTCGTAATATTATAACGTTCGATAACAGCTGACAGTATAATCGTAACTTGCGTGCAAACTGCGCTGCGAAGGGAACTTGGAAAGAAATTGTACTAATTTCACATAATGATGAAACATGGCAGGTATAAAATTGAATATTCTGCACGTTGAAGCGAGCTTACATTTTTTTGAATGAAGAGTCTGACGTGTGTTCGATGTCAATTGAGCGAGAAAAGCACTCTTTGTTAAGATGAAACCCTCGTCCGTTTCTCTTGTTGATCAATTAACACCAAACGATGTTGAATGCAATGTTTGCGGTAAAATTGCGATTCTAGAAACGAATATTCGCAAGCTCAAGAGTTTTTGCCGGTATTTTCGTCGAGAGTTAAGCATCACGTACTGACAGTATTAGCCGACGAGGATTAAAAAATGAGAGAGACGAAATACTTCGAGGATTTACGTAGAAGCACGTGCACGTGCGTAGAAAAGAGATCGTTGAAAATCAACGTGGGCAGAGAGACACGAGGCAGCCATGATTCTTTATCGAGCACACATATAGCGAGACGGAAGGATCATTGACGAGAGAAAGGACGCTGAATTGCCTTGAGTAGGGCTCGTTTTTCATTACTTGGAAGGTAAAATATTGGGTGCTTGATTTCTTTTGTTCGCTCGTGATGAAATGAAAATCTCACTCGTTATCGGGGTGAGTATTTTCTATATTCAGCGTCCCATACTTACCTGGCAGTGTGAAAGGTAATATTTACAGCAAATATTTTTTTTCCACCCCAAAAAGAGTGAGACATACCGCATATGGGGATAAAATTCTCCGTGCAGCAGAATTCCGGCGAGTTGGTTCGTCGAGGGGGCAGGTTTCGTGGTTCAAGTATAAGTTTCGGGACAGTTCCAGGGTTATTTCGGAGTTTTGGCTCTGGTCCAGAGTGCACGCCCACATGGGAAATTTCGCCAACCCATGTAAAAATTTAATCGCGGAAGAAACGATCGCCCACGCAGCTCTACCCATACGTACATACATCGCAAAGTCGTGCTACAGCTAGGTGGAATTAAAAGCTGCATTATTCACAGACTCCCGATGCAATAACATAATCCAGCGGGGATGAAATAAAACAACAGACAAATGAAACATTTTTCTGCCATTCAGTTTGCCAGCTCGTGAGCAGAAGGAAATCGGCTGACACTAACTGCCTCATCACGTGAGAGAAATTATAATCTTAAATTAAAAATGGGAACGTAAATTTAAAGAGTATTTTGTATCGGACGATTGTCTGTGACGATCCTGACACTTGCAGGTTCAATTTGCTCACATATTTCACAGACGCTGCTGCAGTCCCGCAACGGAGCGTCGGAAATTGTGAGCAAAAGTCAATGTCGAATTACTGCACCGCTGCCAGATTGAATTTAACAGCCTCTCGCCGACGGGATCTCGATGAGGGTTTCCGATTTCTACGACTTACATTTAGGACGGAATCACTTCACAACGGAAAAAGATGGTGGCCTACCACCGCGATTTTGATCCACGTTGAAAATTCACCCGCGTCTCGTCTACGAGCAATGGCAACTAATTTCATACTTGAAACGTTTACGTTTCCCTGAACCATTTTAATATACAACCGCGTTCAACAAAGGGGACAAGGGGCAACTTGTTCAGAGAGGAAATTTATTTACTTAGGGTCAAACGTATAGTTTCGCATGAATTCAGGCGTTGCGTCAATATTTTATGACTCAGGTGCCACTTTCATATCTTTCCACCATTTCCTTGTACATCATTCACGGGCGCGGCGTGCGATATTAGTACGAAAATGGAGTTAAAAATTCAAATTCAAATTTCATCAAGTTTTGGAGTCGTGCGAATTTGCGCAACTGAAAATTATTCCAGTTTTCGTTAGAAAAAAGGCAGACAATCCACGGGGGTTTAATCCGCGAGTGTAAAAAATGTCGAGTGGGTCGGCCATTTGAGTGCTATTCAATAGTTAATTCCTGGCATCCGACGAACGGTTTATCGGGTTTAAAACAAGAATCACGATAATTCGTTTCGTTCGCAATGCAACCACTGATTCCCCCAGGAGAACGGAACGTGATGCAAAAACCGCAGACTTGCAGGTTATTGAAAATATTTCAGCACGCGATCGGTGGCTAGCGGAATTCCCTCGTGGGGAAATAAATTTCCGTTTAGCTCACGGCGTTACTTTCAGTCACGGTCTTCATCTCCCTTGGGGTATTCGTACTTGTATCGCCGACCCGCAGATATAACACAACAGCTGTCTCATGATGGCAAACAAATTAAGAAGCTTCGGAAAATGGCCATGCATATATTGCGACCACGCAAAGTAACTTTAACAATAACCCAAGTGCCATAGAATCGTGGGGGAAAAACATTCTCCAATATCCAATTATGACTAGATAGTTGTAGAAATTTGGGGAACTTTTTAAGGATCACTCAATTTCATCAGGATTGTTTCGGTGAATCTTCGTGGTCATGGTCATCAGTAAAAATGGTCTCATAAGAAGATCGATTTTCTGGACTTTGACTAAAATTCTGCTACAAAATACGCGGTGAACGGATGGTATTGGTAAGCGGAAACGGAATTATATGATTCGGCTTAATGCAGCTGTGCAGCTTCCGATCCATTGGCGGTCCTAAATATGCCAGGGAAGTTGGCCAACTCCAGCTACATTACGTTACAAGAGTACGCTTCTCCGTAAGACTGCTATTGATAGTCAAAGTTTGGGTAGTTTGTAAAGAGGGGCCCCCTTCGCTCCTTCGGTTACGGGTGAAGGATAACGTACTGCGCACGGAGGTTTCGGAGGACTTTCAACCTTCGTTCCTTCTCTACTTTCTTCCCCAGCCCCCAGCTGCGTTACCTGACACCCTTCTTTATTGCCCTGTTGTTCGCATCCGCCCCTCTCCTTTCTCGTCTCTCTTCTCTCCTCTTTCCTTCTCACGTATCCTTCGTCCCTTTTTGGTACCCGCCATGCCAGTAGAAACGCCTGTATTATACGTAACTACGCGCCTGGCCACCGCCACACACCTTCTCTTCTATCCTTCTCTCGCACCGTGACACGTCTTTGGAAATTTATTTGCGGGAGAAGACGTGCAGATCTACGTATATAGGTACGTGGACTCGACATTTCTGCGCATCGTCTGCCAGGAGTAACAGCCACCGAAGTTTGGCCTCAGTATAGCAGCTCGGCATGGACGGGGATCCCCTCTCCAACCTTCGAGTAAATTAGTTTCAATTGCCATCCTCGGTTGTAAATCTGCAACTTCTACTATCGTGCCGATTTAGCTATTGACAGTTGTTACAAGTGCGCAGATCCCATCTGCAGGCTACTCTTAGTCGGAGGTCGATTGCTACTTGTCAGATTTGAGACTTCAGGTACCCATAATGATCGAACTTCTACGACGCTGAGAACAGGAAGAAAAATCTCTTGCCACTTAGTTCGGTTGAGAAAAAACTTCAATCTAATCATATCGGCGAATGTTCCTAATTAGCTAATGAGTAACCATTATTGAGCTAGTAAAATCCGGCTCCGAGGAATTAAATCAAGCGTTATATACCAGCGAATTAAAGTCGTTACGCGAATCTCTTGAAATACAGCATAGATATTGTATACATATATTGTAGGTATTTTTCATACGGAGGCGATCAAGCGTATACGACAATACATCGAATTTCGTTCCACTGATAACAGCGACTAATTAACCATTATCGAAATTAAAAAGTATTGATAAAAGTAGCCAAATCACATCTTTAACACTGGAACTGTATTCCAATCCTCGATAAAATCTAACGATGTAACGGCAAGCATATATTTTATCTCACAAGACAATTCGATCAAGCAACAATTTGTGCAACGATAAATATTTCCGGTCCCGCAATGACTTTGGCACCGGAAATACGCCGGGAGTAAAAATCTTGGCAGACCTGGTTGCGGGACGAAAGTAGTTTAAATCGGCGGGCTCTGCGGTGACCTCGTAAGACGTAGAACTGAAGTAGAAAGAGGCTGCGCCGCTTCCGCAGAATTCATCTTCTTCACACCCTATATGTATTTATTCTTTCATCCGACCCATCTCGGGTCTCCATCCCATCGCATTCCATTCACCCACCCCCGTCCTCATCCCGACCGCACAGAGTAATTCTTACTGCGTTTTCTCCCGCCATTATCGTTACTTTCATCCCCTTTCCTCCACTCCTTCGGCCTGGGGGTATACCACTCTCCGCGAGTTACCAGAAATGCCGTGGCACGAACCTCCCTTGTATCGACTCCAGACGGTTGTTACACGTGCCTTGTTCTCCTACTCGTCTCTCTCTCTTTCTCTCTCTCACTCTCTCTCTCTCACGGCATCTTATTTCTCCTTCGTCGTTTCGTTCTCATTCTCCTTCTTATGATGACAGGCTGGACTCAAGGTGTATGCGGATATTTACGCTGAGGACCTCGTTTCCCGTTAACGGAGTGAGGCTATATACAGACCTCTGAGTGAGTCCAGGACTAATAATAACCGAAGTACTAAGTGAGGCGAGCAATTCCCAGAGTGTTTTGCGTCAGTTCCGAATCTACAGCCGAGGTAATGCACCCGATGGTTTATGCAAAACTGAACAAGCGTGAAAGCATTTCATCAAATCATCATTTTAAACACAAGTTTCATTCTCGTTAACGTTGATCGGAGTAAACTTGCACATTTGTGTACTCAATATTTTTTTGGTCTTTTCTAGTTTTCGTTATGTAAAGAAATTTCTATCGATAGTCGATGTCCACGATGCAGAAGCAAAAGCTCGAAAATCTTGACAAAGAGAGAGAATCGCGAATGGATTACATCACGGCAAGCGATAATTTAGAATCGATGGAAGGAACATTTTTATGTATCGTGTTGCGTCGCCAAGATTTCCACCCCCTTGGAACCGGAATACTTATTCGGTTTGGATATTTGTGGCCTCTGGTTAGATTGGTGCTAGAGCGAAAACACTACGCGATCATTGATCTTCTCGTGCGGGCGGACACAATACGCTTCGCAGAATTTAGTTTGCAGGCCCTTTATTCCGGTTGTCAGACGGAAAAAGAAAATTTCTCAATAATAATATTTTTCCGGGCTTGACTTTCGCTCTACACGGCTTGGCAAGGAAAGCTGTTCAATCCCACTGAAACCGTCGAAGAACTGAGCGATTCCACGCCAGGCAAAAATCATCCCTTTACTTTATAGCAACCGGTGTATAAAAGTCTGCGTAAACTTGTCCACACGATTGAATTCGCCGATTAACTTGTCTTGGTTTTGTGTCGTTGTGTCCCAGGCTCATGCTGCGATCGTTAAGCGGAAACACATTATATAAATTCGCCTATTCATCGATGGAAATTGACAAAAATAAGCTGTAGAATTTTTTCAGAAATAATTACGCGATATACTTGAAAAATCACTCGAGCGTATAATCTTACAGTTTTATCAATTCCAAAAGAAAATTTTGCGGGTGGAAAAAAATGTCTGAATATATAATTTCGCCACGTGCCAGTTTTCGCCCAAGCAGAATGAAAATTAAAAATAAGATCAAAGTGGGGAATTTAATGCGATGTGACGTAAAACAGGTCAACTTCAACGGTTTTTCATTTAATACCCAACTAATTCGTCTTATACAAGAGCTTCGTCTTTCATTCAGCCACTTGTTCATCCCATGGCTACAAGCTTCTTTCGTCTTGAGCCTGTAACCAATTTATCCTCATTATATTTCGCCTCGTCAATTTGACGCAGTGCGCAGCGCATTAACGAGCGAAATGTTTGTAACGAAATACACCGCGCAGAAATTTAACAATAGAATTAGGGAGGGATTGAATCATTCGTAATAAACTTTTAATAAACGCGGGTGTCTTTCCATCGCCCTTCGTGACTGCACCGTTATTGAGTATAATAAAAGTCACTGTTGTCACGGATTTTTGCGGCTTATTTCTTACTCTCTTTATGACGCACACATATGTATAAGAATAAAATATTAGGGGATGCAGGAAAGTCTTCGGAAATGGGAAAAGAGTCGTTCGTATAGATTGACTTGTTTGTCATTGAAATAACTTCTCGATTACCCAACGAACAAAAAGAATACTAACGATAAGGATGAAAGAACTCCAGCAGCCGATAAGATGTGTATAGTATACATACACATAGGTATGTATTTTATACGCAAAAAATCGTCTGATGGATAAAGTTCCACACTTTGTATTAATTTTCTTCATCCACTTTCTTCTTGACTGAGTTTTCTGCATTTGTCACAGGGGTTGTTAGCATTACTGTTATTATTATTGTTATTATTGTTTGCCTGCAACGATATACCTATCATGTTTAAATATATGAAACAAAACTTTGTTACCTACCCCGGCGTATCTATAATACTATATTGTATATAGAAATTTTTTATTTTACAGTCTGAGATCTATAGAATGTTTCTTCATTGTTTCCCAAAAACGTCGGAAATTAAAATCACGCGCATATCGCTAAAATCAGTCATGACGAATGAATTTATCAGATATTCAAATGCCGCAGGCTGGAGATATTTTTGGGCAGATAAAAAAAAAAGTTTGTACAGGTGTATAGAGAGATACGTACATCAAATTAAAACAGCGATTTATTTTCGTTAGCGAATTCGCGATACGAATGTGAAAAAATTGCATGAATCACAATATTGCAGCCTGGCAGATGGAATCGAAAAACTCACTGATCATCAATCTCGCGTATAATATACACACGTTTTCACTTTGCTGTACGAAGATTTTCAATATTACTCTTTGGATATCATATCAAGAATGTGACATGTGACGTTGACCTACCTTTCGTACGTGCATAACTACATATATATTTTTATATTTTGCGAATGAAAGGTAGGTGTAAGAGATCAAATAGACGTCAAGGATTGGAAACGGAGAGAAACCGAAAAGAGAAGGAGTTCACCTCACGTTCGGAAGTTGAGTTTTTCTTAACCCGTTGGGACACAACTGGGACGTGACTCGCGAAGCATGATGGGTAAACTTTTATTAAAAATCTAATTGGATTGGAGCCTCGAGCCTGTACAAGGGTTGCAATATTGTGCTTGACCCGAGTTTCACAAATCGAAAGCCTACGAAAATATCATCAATATTATATGTAAGCGTTGTATCCAATCCAAGTTTCACTTCTGTGTATGAAAATGATTGTAATAATAGGCATAACAACAGTCGATCAATCAATGTGAACTATTCAGCTTTAATATTTATCGAAAATGTGTAATCATCACATGTTTCAATATTTCACCTGCCGTTCCGGCCGAAATATACTTCCGGGCCAACGTGTCGCTTGGATGAATCAATTTGTAAGATTACCTGCAATTTTCTTGCTACAACACACCTGTTCGAATGTACATGCTTTTTCTATTCACAACAAACAAGTATTCGTTTTACATTGACGGTGATGATAAGCTTGGAAATTGTAATTTACGATTACAATATTTTTCCTCTTCTGCGTCTAGGATAATATACAATTATTTCTATTCTTTTTTCAAATGAAAAAGCAGATCAAAATGTGCTGCCAAATCAAACGCGAAAGCATTTCGTAGCGTGTGACACCCTCATTGAACCCTTTCGTTATGATTAACCTCCAGATATTTTTTAATAATTAACACTGAGTACGCGTATACGCCATTTTCAAATCACGGACTAAATTTGCACAGTTTTTGCATTGGAAACAGCGAGGACGAGCGAAATATCATTTCCCAGGCTAATTCTTTACCGTTTCGCATATAGTGATTCGTTGGCGAGCGTTGTTCACGATCCGTTATCCGTTATTAAAAATTGAAACGTCCGATGAAGCAACTTTTTTCATTCCCATTTCATGTGTCAATTTTGTTCACCACAGTCGGGGACGTGACAGTCGATATAATCCAAAGAGCACGGTTCGCGTTCGCAAAATTTTCATCGTCAGTTCGCGCATCACGAGATAAATTCGCGAGTCAGAAATCGGAGAATAAATTATTCTAATCCTAGGAAAGTTTTCTGGAATATTCTCCGGAGAGGAAAGCACGATGCATTTTCGAACAATATACACCCTCAACCCTGGCTATTGTTGTTTATTCTTCTATATCCGCTGTATTGCAAAACGAATGTCTAGTTGCCTCCTGTAACGTACGGCTTTGTTGTATCGAGCTGGCACAATAGGAAAAAAGCCACTAGTCATGGCCGTCGTTAGAGGAATACTCGAACCGAGAGCCAAGAGGGTCGGTCGAGTTGGAAGCCAGGAATAAGAACCTCGAAGTCAGCAGCGGCTAGTTGATCCTTGAACGATTTTATTCTTCCATAATTTGCGGCGGCGAAACGAGAGCGAGAAATGACTCGCGATTCTCGATCCCCATCGCGGATATAATCCTACACGCGATATTTTCCTGTTTACTCCCATTCTTCACTCCGCGTGAAATTCAGCCTCGAAACCCTCAGCGTGTTATTTACTGGGCACATGTAAAAACAATGTAAATATTAATTCACTCCAATTCAATTTGAGCAATTTTTCTTATTCAAATTCACGCTCTAATCTTCAGTTTCATCTAGATTCCTGCACACGTTATGGGCTATAATTTTTTCCTGTAGGTGTGTTCTACGATCTAAAGAATTATAACTCACTTTCAAGTTTTTAAAATAACCAGCCCTACGATTCATAATCACGTAAATCATAAATATGCGATCTATAATTATTACTCGGATTAGATCCTCAGGTGAATTGCAATGTATGAGCATTTTTTTAACATGCAGTGTCTCACATTTCGCTTTGGCCGACTGTCAAACGTATTTCGGGACCCTCGGAGCTCTGCGTTATAATATGCGGAAACAATGGCGAGCTTTTTCAGGGGACAGAACGAAAAAGGAGCAGCCTGCAGTCTGTCGATGACACAGTGAGTTAGAGTTTTAGGTGTAAGGTTCCAGGCCCTTGGATTAATCGACGAATAAAGAAAGAAAGGAAGGAAGAAAGAAAAGAGAAAAAAAAAGAAAGAAAGAAATCCTTGAAAAAGGAAAGAAGAGGAAACAAAAATTTATGGCACGTACGGTCGAAGAGCGTCGATGATAATATAATCAATAGATTACGCATTATATTGTACCTTCGCCATCCCTCGATCCGCATTATCAAAACACATAAATTTCATCATGCTCTGACCGCCTATGCCGCGGGGCGTGAGCAATTCGAGGAAAAATATCGCGAAACTTTTACCGAGTAGACAACATTCTATATCGTTATTGTTTCGCTCGATCGAATCTCTTCTCCCTTGTCGTTGATTAATGGAAATCCAAGCACGTCATTCCTTCCTCCGGCCTCACTGATCTCCAATCTCTCCATTGCTGCATCACATTCTGCAATCGTCCGTGATGGCGAGAGAAGCACCCGAAACGTTATACGTAACACGATATTTCTCCACAAATTTGAGATCTCCGAGTGCATCGATTACTTTCATATTCTTCATGGGATACGTCAGTTCTATCATGATTAACACCGACTGATTTGGACCAGTTCCAGAAGAGCTTGTATCGCTGTGGTAGTTAGTCGATTGAAGTGAAACAAAAAAAATGAAAACTAAATCCTGCGGGAAAATGAGTGAAGAAGGAGAGAGAAAGAGAGAGAGAGAGAGGCAAAGAAAATACCAGTAATAACTAGCTAAAAATGAGACAATGAGGAAAACTCGTTCGTTCGCAGAGAAAACTGTCCAATATTTGTAAAATTTTTAATTAATACAAGATCTTTTGATTCAGTGTTGCAGTTAATACCGTTGTTTCCTTCTCAACGAGTTTTAGATTTTTCCAGTGTGCAGTGTTAAAAGATTCCGAAACAAAATGTCTGATGAAAAAAAGCTGTCAATAGTCAGTGGCAATCGATTGTGCGTGAAAACTCTTTCAGAGAGACGAGTGCCTGCAAGGGTTAATTCGAAATCATTATGTAGGCTCTGCTAACCGCCGAATTGAACCTGTGCAAACACCTGGATTCAGTTGATCCACGACGTGCAGAGGTAAACACGGATAATCGAGACTAGTGATTGGTAAATTGTGTGCTCTGGACCGATATAGGTCTGGTGGTCGAGGCGAATCGCGGCTCGAAATCCCGCGTGCGAAACGAGGGTGGGTGGCAGTCAATCGCAGAAGGCTCGAAACATTCGGCACCCCTAATTTTCGACGGAACTCAACACTCTCGGTGAAACTCTCGCATGCGATATCAAATCCCTCCCCCCCCGGCCCCTCCGCGTCCCCGTCTCTTGCATGCAGTTGAATCTCCCTCGAATTCCGCGTCCTTATTAAACAATAGAAATGCCTGGCATTCCTTGGCTCGTATTGTTAGGCCTTCCACTGAGCAAATCTTTGATATGAACAACCGCTTTCAGAGGATCGCTAATCTTATACGCTTACGTTAGCTCAATCCTGTTTCGTGTTTAAGCTATTATTCCAGTCCGAGTTACGTTTGACAAATGGCGAAAGTACAGGCTCAGTTATGTGACGGTTGTTTTCTCTGGAATGTGTTGCGAAATTCCTGAGACCGAGAACAATAACCTCATAATTAGAAAGTAGGAGAGTGATGTGGATAGTTTTTCAGAAAAACTTTGACTAGGTTTTCCGGAGATTTCAGATTGAGTACTTGGTCTGATTTCAGTGTGTAAGTAGAATAAGAGTCGCGAAAGCATTTTGTTTTATAAAAAAAAGTGTGATACTCTTATACTGCAATTTGAACATATCTCTGATGTATCTCGATTACATTTTTATACCTACAATTTTTGTGGAAAAAAAATGAGTCGAAAATAAAGGCTGGGATAGCTGCGGCGTAATATCGCGATGGAAGAATATTTCGTCAGAAATAATGCGATTGCAAAATGCTCGAGGAGATTTGAAAGGATTGCGAACTGCATCTTGCGACAACAGACGACTTCACTTCGCCTGCATCCAACAACAGTGAAAAGCGAGGTCTCTGAAATTACATTTCCTCTGGCTTTTACCTGATTATACATGAAGAGACTGTGACGAACAGCCGTAATAAAACTGCGTTATAAAAAAATTCCGGAAAGGTAAGGCAGTCCTTCGAAAATCTCTCTGATTGCGTTCTCAAGTCGATTTTTTTTAAACTCTCCGTTGAAAATTCAAGACGAGAAAAAAGCGTTTCAGGCCTGTTTTCCGCACAAAATTTCTCCTTCTTTCCCGTTTCCAGATTGCGATTCAAGTACGGCTGATTTGATAAAGCGAAAATTTGACAAAATACTGTATCGTTCGTCTGCAGCTTCAGTGACCTGGAGCAATTAAATTAAGTACGTCAAGAGAGGGAAAAAAATGTCTCAGTTCCGCGTCTCCGTTACCTACAGCCTATTAGACTCGCCCCCAGCGTTCGACATTTTATCCGCTAATATATGTTTGGATAAATATCAGGAATGCTCGGGTCCTCTTGCTCTTCCTTATCCAATAGTCTCGTTTTTCTCTGACGACCCGTACATCCTTGTGGAAATGATTACGTGAAGCTGGAAAAACAGAAGAGAGAGAGAGAGAGAGAGAGAGAGAGAGAGAGAGAGACAGAGAGTTTATCGAATAAATTCCTCGAGGAAAAAAAGTACTCGCGATATATATGCAGACTCGACGTTCGTTCGACCCTCGAGTTATAATTTTTGCACTAAGTTTTAAGAGCGAGAGGATCAGCAGCGCTTCGGCTTTCAGAATTTCGGCTTTCATCGGGGTGGTTTTAGGCCCGTGATCGAAAAAGTGGGATTTTAAGCTTTCCCGCGATCTTGTGCACACCTTGCTACTGTGCCTTTGTGCGTTCCGTGAAACGGGATGTTTTATGCATTGTGCCTTATGCTGATTTCAAAGCATACAATACTCAAAGTGTGGCAAGAAGATCTTTTCCGGTGCGTTATATGCGCCGTTGCGCATTTCCCAATCCTTCGACTGCGAGTCTAAAGTCGACGGTTTACTTAACTTTCTTCGCACTGCGACTCGGGGTATAAAGAAATTTGAATATTTCATCCCGTATGTTTCATTTGGGATAATCTCCCATCCCGTGACCCTCGATGAAAGATCTCGAGCGAAAAGCCAGACTCGCGAAATTTTTCTGCCCGCGCAATTACACAGAAATATTTAGTATTACATGATACAATGGATACCTATCATGGAATATCGATGCAAAGCTCTTTGTGGTGGTACCAGTTACATATAACGTGTCTTTTGAAACGCGATACATTTTTTAGCGCCACGTGTTACCACCTCTTCGACGAACCAAAACGTTCCAAAAATTTTACGAGAAAGGAGTTGGCTGTTTCACCTATTCGGACGACTTATGCGATTTTATTATGCAGGGCCATAACGGTTGGCCGTTCTTTTTTCAAGCTTCGAAAAATATCCTGACTATAAATTTTCTCTTGTTTAAATCATAACCTGTTGAAAATCGATTTATATCACGTATATTTAATACATAAGGGATCGATGAATAATAAAGTGAGACGTAGAAGCGGAAATACGGTGTTTTGTAGCGTAAGGCGGGAAAATAGATTGACCGAGTTCGAAACGGTCATACACAGCGTATTTTCTCTCGATAACATCGCGCTTTCTCGCTCCTCTGTCCATAAAGCTCTCCAAATTGTCAAAATGTCGACTCGACTGCCATGCTTTCGGAATAATGTCCCAATGCCGAATGTCCTACTTATGGTACAATGGCTCGGTGACGCGAACGCGTGAAGCGAGTATAACAAACGAAATTAAATCTACCGTAAATATTATACTGCCTATATCCAGAAATGCATGCGAATTTCGGTTTCACACCGCGTAAACAAGTGGTCAACTGTGTAACAGTAGCTGAACGATGTTCGCTAAAATGTTACGTACGACGTATGAGCATAACGCGAATTATACGCAGCTGCTACAGTCCGGAAGCAATCGGGAATTCACGTTCGCACAATATTTGACCTCTACTGTTTTTTCGTCTAAAATATATCGCAAAAAAGAGCCAAAAGAAATTTAATATGTAGGTATCAGAAAAGAAAGTATGACTCCCTCCCTTATTTGCTTCTTTTTCTTTCCCTCCACTCGCGGAATTGTAAATAAAGAAAGTATTTTTGAATCACTTGGAGGTACGGAGGTTGGAAATTGGGAAGCAATTTGCAAGTTGATATGTATATTGCTGTGACTGTGTATACTTCCGGACTCAACAACTCGCTGTTCCTATATATATATATATATATAAGTGTGTATATAAGCTTATATTATATGCATGGTATACATAACACGTTATGTACTCCCACTAATTGCGCTCCAAGGAGCGAGAAGATTGGGAGAATTTTTAATTAGTTGAAAATGTTGAATTGCCCTCTTTTCGTTTTCAACTCTCACCTCTCAAATCCGCCTCTCTTCACCCTGTGGTATGTTAGAATTTTTGTTTTATTTCCTTTTCAGCTACCGCAGAAACGCTCGGGCGGTTTCCGAGGCCTACAGAGACCGGCCAGCTTCCGCTTTGGAAACGGCCATCTGGTGGGCCGAGTACGTGGCGAGGGGCAAAGGTCGTCCTTTCCTGCAAAGCGCGTCCGCCAATTTGTCCTGGTACCAGTACCATCTCCTGGACGTAATCGGTTTCCTTTCTCTGGTCGGGCTGGCCGTTCTATTCGTTGCAGTTTTTGCCGTTAAACGCCTCTTGAAAGCGCTCAATTTGCCCGGGACGAAAGTCGGAAGGACGTCCAAGGCGAGAGACTCGACTAAAAATGGAACTATCAAGAAAAGGAATTGAGAATCGACGGTTCATTGTCCGTTTCTAATTTATTTATAGCTTCTACCGCGTGGTCGTTTTTTTACCTCCGATGTTAATAAGCATTTCTAACGGGCTATTAAAACTCCGGCTGTTTATGAAAAAAAAAAGAATGAAAGGAAAACGAAAAAGAAAAAGGGAACGGTAACACCTCTTTTTTAGGTACAAGTGTGTATATAAGGCATGTATATATCCTACGAGTATAAGGAAATATATTTCGCTCTAGTGTCAGGGTGAGGCATTAAAATGTGTTGCTAGACTGTCGGTCCTCATTTTTTTCATCCTCCTACATCGGAGTTCCGATACGCCAAGTTGAATTTTTCTCACGACTGATCGTGAAAGAGTACGGTTCTGGAGTTTCAAACTTACTATTCAAGTGATTTGTACAGTTTTTTTTATCCCATTTCTCACTTTCAGTAATATATGTATAAATATATCTTTATCTGAACCTTGTATATACAGATTTTCATGTTTCTGTTCATAAAAATTGTATAAAATAATCCCATCAACTATGTATTCGTGACAGTATTTTAATTACTGCCTATCTTTTAAAAAAAATTCCAATGGTACCGGTTCAGATGTCCCAGAAATAACAATCCAAATAAAAGTAACTGGTAATAAAAATGTCACACTTAAAATTTGATTGAATTAATTGTAATTTATGTTTCAGCAATTTTTTTCATGGTTTTTTTTTATCATTAGTTATTCTTGATAGTGTAATTTTTTACGCGAGACATTAAAGTCGGGCACCAATTGGAACAATCTGAACATGATTTATATCTACAACTGCTAAGGAACGCATGATATGGATATGATGAAAGATTGTACTGTATTAATCATTAAATACATGTGCAAGTAAACAAAAACATAGGTATAAACAACAGTGATTATTCATTTGCACACGGTTACTAATCTCATACGATAAAACAGTTGTCTTTATCCGATACTGCATCAAGACGTAATCAACTTAAATTACTGTATTGTATATAATTTATATTAATATATGTAGAAAATTGTATGTCTAGTTGACAAGTTTATTTGCGACAGTGATTTCTGTCGTATTTTTAAACGCGGGTCTTAGAAATTATATTTATTACTAACTAATATTATATAATTGAACAAACTCGACATATTTTTTTTCTGATGAAATGCTAAATTTGTTAAAGCATCATTTTACCGATCCTTTCAAGCTAGAAGTGCAAAGTGATCTCAAATTTTCATTCGAAATTCACAGACAAAAATTCAATCGAATAAATAGAAGCGATAAAGTTTATCCTGCGTTTTAGCTGCCGGACGTGAAAAATCACCGACGACGTGAAAACCCGTTGACGTCTATCGTAGTCGACCCTCGCAGAAATATAGCGAACACTTTTTGACGAAAAGTAATAGTGCTTCTGAACTATACAGGTGACTTTTCCCAGCATGACTGCTGATACAATCGAGTTAAGTATGCCGACAAATAACCTGGAGATAACAGGTCACGAATATTCGTCTGGAAACTTTAAGGAACTGTAGGTAAATGTGATTGGATGTAGGACGATAGTGTTATTTATACACACATTTTGGATTAAAGTGAACATTGCACAACGGACAGGACAGCTTGATTCATCTGTTCCGACTTGCGCAACGTTGCAGTGTGAATTTTTTAATATCCAAATGGCTCACGTCTCGTGACGCGAAGTCGTTCGCTGCATACTATGCAGGAATAAGTCGGAAGGTGTCGGTTATATTCACGGTACTTCACGTGCAACACGTACTTCGCGATTGACTTTCAGGAGAGTTTCGTGACCTAGGATCGTGAGTGGGTAAAGAACGGATTGAAATTCAGTAGCGAGAATGCCCGATGCGGATTATAGTTCTCTTTTAACCGCATGCGATATGCGACTGGGGTGAAATGAATATGTCTGAACTGAGAAAACGATGAGCGACAAATCTCGATCCGATTTCCACCCCCAATTTTTACGACAATCAGCAAATTCGGACGGACGATCGAAGGCTCGAAACCTGATTACCTCGAAGAACCTTACCTGAAAGAACCAGTTCAAGAATCAATTTTCTCAAATACAGCTGTCAGTCAGCACCGACCTGTTTAAATGTAATTTCCATCCATCGATTGCACGTTGGATGCTATGAGGGGTATTTTTCTGCTTTTGCAATAGTCCCGTGAGAGCGTTGAATAAATTACGCATCGGACTCTTATCTTCGACCACTCGGTACTTAGAGCGTAAGAACTCTATCCGATAAAAAAAGTGCGGCTGTCATCGAGGTTCAATTTTGTGGACATCGACTGGCGTCGCTGGTAAATGGTAAATTCCGCTCGATTTATACCACCGCAAAAATAGCGGCGTTGAATTTTCTTCTACCGCACGGCTGTCGGGAGTCGAAAATTTGATTCGTAGCCGTCACCGCAAATGTCAGACAATTTGGATCGAACGATTGGATATAATTTTTGATTGGCAGTTGCAGAAAGGGATTCTATTTCGCGAAGTATAATCATAGAGCTCGATCTCAACTCAACGTTCGATTGTATAATTAATTCTATACTATTTATTATGAGCCTTTTTACGACTGCGGGAATAATCGAGCGGTAAAGTTTTTGCGATCGTTGTTTGCACGATGCCACGCGGAGATAAAATTGCGGAGAATTGCGCCGCGGCGCGTTATCTTATCGAAAGTCGAACACGAGGCGCTTTTATACCTACCAACTTCTTCGGGTCTAGGAGGTGTACAAGTTGTTTTCTTAGACTGCGATTAAAACGTCTGGCGAAACGACTTTGGAAAGAATAAGAGGGGACCGCCTGTGTGTTACGCCGTTTCGGAGCTCCGCGCAGTGCTGCAACGACATGGGTATAGAGGTTTAACAGGTATGGGTACCCACGTGCTTTAATGCCCTCTCGTAAAATATATTTAGCAATAAACTTGGCTTCGCAAAGTCTTCCAGGGTCGAACATCCTCCCCAATCAATAAAGGGGGATAACGGGAACACATGTGCTCGCTATCATAAATCCTTGTTTACTAATTATATGGTCTTCAGGGTGGTGCGTCCGACTTCCTAGATTCCGAAACAACTTGCGATATTAATTTTATACGTTTTTCGCAATATCAAGGCAAATAAATAAAAGTTCCCCGACCTGCCGCGGAGACAACTTCAATTTATTACGATCGAGGAATAGGAGTAATCTTCGAAGTATAAATAACCAACGGGGTGAAAGTACGCGTACCTAAATAGCGAAAGGCAATTTTAAAACTGCACATCGCGAAACCGTGGAACAGCAACGTTTCACCGTAAAATACGTACCTCTCAGCACGTTCCGAGTTTCCGTGTTCTTTGTTTTTTCCCCATTGGTTCTATTGTAGCAAAGCCAAGCAAGCATCGATTTGAACTTCAAACTACCTACTGAACGTCAATTTACAACCCTCAAGTTGGTGCAAACAGAGCCTCATTCAAGCAGGTACGTATATATGTATATACCGCCGCTGTGTAGAATCGAGAAGCGCACTCAGGCAAATGAATATCCAACAATGTGCAACTATAGGAAGTCTCAAACTTGCGCCTGCAGATCTTTAGCACATTAGAATTCATGCGGCTCATTCTCGGTCGGTGTACTAATCTCTGTGCGTTCGCCATTTCGATGCGATCGATCTGTACTAAAGGACGCAGATAATTCGATGGCTGCGATCTATATTATGCGGTGGTAAGACGAGTCAATTTCAAACATAGTTTCTGTTTCTTAGTTCCAACCCTGGTGCAGTTTTCATTGCGTTATTTACGCATCAATCTTACTCACAGACTAATATAGAGTTCCGCATCTCAAAGTTCAAACTACGAGTTATTAAACTGATCTACGATCGTGATGGATTGCAGATTCTGCTGGTTATATCAGCTGCAGCTCGCCTCTGCAGGTGGTACCGTTCAGATAGTTAAGTAAGTTTCCAGATCAACAATTTTTGTTCAATTCTTAGTTCAGCAGATTAAGATGAAATATTCTTTGAATTGGGATTGTCGATAATTTGGTTTTATTTTGAGCCCCATGCATATGACTTTTTAAAATATCAGGAGAACATGAAAGATATTTGACAGCCGGAGCGAGTTACTGAGATATACTGAATATTACTAAAAACATACTAATTAACGTTCAACTCAGTCTATTCATCGCAGAGTTATATCATCAAGCAGAGGAAAATTTGTTGTGTGCGTTCACATTTTGTAACATTGTTAACTAAAATTTCGTCTGCAAACTCGGCTAATAATATTACCGCGAGCAGCATCCAAAGCAAAAGTGTAACTCCGGGCTGAGCTGATGAATAGTGTAGGTACTATACGAAATTGCGCATACTCAGTCCAGGATCCATTGAAACAGCTTTGAAGTTTACAATATTATATAAATAAAGCCTACGGCAGTGCTGTAATATGCACACGGAGGGAAAAAATAGAACAGATTTTTCTCAAAACCACAGGAAAAGAGAGACACAAAGGTTTTTGGTGAGAAATATGACTGTCGACTGTATTTTTTTACTACAAACGTAGCAGATTTTAGTCCGAATACAGTAGTTTTCACTGTTCTTGTTCAGTAAGTTGTGCATTTTAGAAAGTATATTTTATACTTGGGGTTTGGGGTTTGGGGAGAATCTAAAATCTGCTCTTTCATTCTCTTCGTGCATATGATATACCGTGTGTAATGTTTGGACAAGAACATAGTGATCGTCGAATGAAGAGTCGAAGGGGCAAAACAGGAGCAAAGCGTCGCCGAGGGAATGAAAATAACGTGAAAATCCTTCGTGTTCCCGGTATTATTCCATGGTTTAGTGACTCTCGAAAGAGGAGAGAGAGAAGGAAAGAAAGCTAGCTTTGCGGGCATTAGACGTATTTCCCAGGTGGCCCGAGCACCGTCGAGTCGCGACGGTGACGCCGACGGCGGCCGTCTCTCCGACGACAGAGACGGATGACGTCAGGCATCGCGAGATTAAACGCAGTCACGCGCCCGTCTGCGTTCTCTCTTACCTCTTTGTCGTATTTACCATACACAGGTGTAGCACACTTTCCAGTCTCTGTGTGAGATAAAAGACGAGCCGGGGTGGTTCAACCCTCCAACCGCTGCGGAATCCGCCCTCGATCTAGCTCCAAAATTAAAACGAGGAAAATTACACGGCTAGAGGGTGATTTTCGTTCGATAATTGGAGGACAAAAGGGGAAGTGACAACGTTAAATAAGTCAAAGGAGGTCCTCCTCGTTTTGGGATTCAAGCCCGGACAATGCCGCCGGGTATCAAGCCCAGTTTGGTACTCAGGTTGAACCGCGTCCTTCGACTTTAATCAAACACTCTTTAATGACACGGGCCGCAAGGGAGAAAAGTCCGCCCGACGAATCGGAAGATACTTCAGGAGTAATTGGCGCTCTAATTGGCCGATGAACCATCCCGGGAATCTTATCGTTCTGGAGAATTTTACACAGTGGTAAAATTCCCGCGTTCCGTTCATCCCCGTTTTAATATTCCCGAAAGAAGGAAAGGAATATAGATACAGCAAAGGAAACACGCCGTTATTGGCATACATCTCGGTATGTATTATTTTCCCTTTGAATTCAAACAGAAACGATCGCCTTTGATTAACTCGATATCTGATCAGAAACTCGGCCGTCAGCGTCACGTCAGCGATGTTGAAAAATGAAGGAAAAAATGGTAAAACCGCGTGCAGAGTGGACGATATTGTGCGTCGTGTAGATCTATACAAAAACGCCCCTCGAGGGGATTCGTTTAAATCGTAAAAGGATTACTGTCACCGATAATTTCTGGCATGGATTAATACGTTTCCTCTGTCGTTCGGTAAATCGCTGACTTTTTCAACCCCCGGTCTTTTCTGGCCCCAGGAAATTTCCGTTCCGGGGGTCGCAGATATCCTCGCACCCCTGGAGGTTCGATCGCGCGCGTTGGGGAGCCGCATCATTTCGCGCTCGCTTTAACTTCGCTGATTGAATCATGAATGTGGTTTGCCCTCTCAGCGTGAACCTGGGCTATGGTTGCCCGCAGGAAAACCATTCGTTATATAACTACCATCGAGTGCTCGCCGCTCGCTATTCACTACGTGCCGTGCAACCGGCATGTACCGCGAGTCCGAGGGGGAAACACGCATCCTGTTCACCCGACTGACTCGCTTTTCAATACTAATTTTCCATGCTCGCCATCTCCGTCGGCGCCCTTCGTCTATGGAGGGTATAGCAAAAGGGTCGCGCGCTTTCGACGCCGTTAATTATTCCAGAATTCAGTGGCGTGCTGCAGCCACTGGCCACTCAGCGACATCGTAATTATCCTTGGAGGAAGCAGGTATCTTCTCTTTGTTTCATACTTCATATTTGCGGACTTGATTTATATTCCTGGTCCGATTTTCTCAGCATCAGGTACGCCGCTTTGGTGGCTCCTTCATATTTTTCAATTCCTCGGGAAATATCTTAGCGGAGTGCTGTATAGTATAGTATAGTATATAGTATAGTAAACGTATATTTCTCGGGCTCTTTTCAAATACTCCGTGAAAGGAAACTCGGGGAAAATATTCGCCATTAGTATGCCGGGCTGCATATCCAGCCAACTCGTGGGTAAGTACTCGCTACCCATTTGTTGGCTTTCCAGTTACCAATCGATTGTCTACTATACCCCTCAGTCCCTCTCCGGCTATACTTACGCTTTGTCATTTACTTCTCAACACACAAAACGCAGTCTCTTCGCTTCGATTTCAATTTCCATTTGTGTGGCGTTAAGTCGATTGATCGACGACGTGTAATCCCTATAGTACGTTATGAGAAAGCACATTATGGCCATTATTTTCGCCGAATGAGTGGGTAAGTGATATCCAAGCTCCAAGGTGCTGCTTTTTCTTACCTGCCTTGCTCGGCTTAAAGTTACAAAGACGTCAACATAATTATTTCAAGATGAAAGTGTGCAACGATTAAACTTGGGGGAAGCTTGAGTCTCAATTAAAATGTAAATCCGGTGGCAACAGGTGCCCAGTGTTGGCTGAGTGACGAGCTGATGTTCATAATTATTATTGACTAAATAGAATTTTCAGTTTACTGTGTATAAATTGAGAGCTGGGTCAACGTTGACCTCGATCAGCTACTGCAAGTCACCGATACCATTGAGACGGTGACGCTCAATCTCATTGACATTGGATATTCACGGGTACAGGTTGGAACAATGACGTGATTACCAAATTTTAGTTCAAAGGTATTTTTCTGCTATGGAAGTAAAATCGATCAACGATAATGCCGGCAGCTCCGGGTAAAAACACGTTGAAGACTTCGAATTGGATGGACTTGGCTTGATGTTGGAGATGAACTGCTTTGGGTGATTCGAGATGCTGATAAACAACATAAAGTTTCGGATCTCCGAGCCCCGTCTCGAACCTTGTGTATAATGACTTAAGCGTGTTGAATAATTGACGATGAGCTGTGCCGAAAACTTTTCGGGTAGGTTTGCCGTCAGTGGAAGAGTTACGTCGCTGGCGTGTAACGCTCCTAAATTCCGTCACGTGCAGTTGGAACTCGTCAACTCAAAGACTTCCAAGCTTGTGGATATACTGAATAAATAACAATGTAACATTTTGTACTCTAACGCTCGACTACGACGATCGACGTTTTCTGCTCTTGACAGGCACCGGCGTCTTGTCAGTAGAAAACAGAAACAGATACGGAGAACAAAGGGATAGCAGGAAGAAGAAAGGGCCCGATCTCTTGCCGAGAAATAAGAACTTTGACGGCCGAATAAGGTGTCAGATACAACGACAGATAAAAGGCGAATCAATTTCATTCGAAGATGTCATTCATATTATATTCCAATTCGGGAAGGAGCAAACAATCTCGCTTGGTGAGATGTGCGACTTGCTTTTATGGGGCGTATAATGGTGTTTCAAAAAGACGGGCAAGAAATTTTTGCAGTCGCAGAAGTTGATAATTCACGCATAATTTTGGTTAACTCGGTTAGCTTCCACGACGTTCGTTATCGAGGGTTCCAAGTTCAGGAGGCAGGGAGAGCCTGTCATGTTCGATCGATTGGATTAAATCACGACTCACCGCTGACACTAACGGCATTTGTTGGCAGAACGCACGTGGAGAATGCACAATTGGGTCAGCCAGAGAATAGTCCGCTATACTCGAAAGAGGGAAATTGTTGTAATCAAACTTTGCCGCAGTGGAACTGCATCGCGAACGAGGTTCGTTCTGAATGTACACATTCACCTTTCTGCATCGGACTTGTCGATAGTTATCCCTGTTCGTCGAAGTCTATTCATCCAATGTTTATAAATTCAAGGGAACTTTGAGCTACAATCTCTAAATTCCAAGCTCACCTGAACGAGGTTTAGAATTAACGATTAGCTTCCTGAGCTGGCGGCTGGGAGTTCGTTAAAGGTCACGAGTCGAAACGAACTTCCCGGAAGTGACTGTTTATTCAAAAGTTGCTCTTCCACAGGCTTCGCAGAAGGAAAAGGTAACTCGCGTTGGGTCCAAGCTGGAAGCAGGAATGCTCGGATGGACCAACGACAACCGAGACCGAGGGTGAAAGACACTTTTGGTTACGGCGAGAGCTGTTACGTCGAATATCAAAGTTATAGATGGTCAAGAAGGAGCGTCCTAGTCTAAGTTTTCTACTTCGTTCGACTCGGTGCGCAATTTTCTTCCTAACTTCGGTTCACCAAGTCCTCATCGAGGCATTGAAGTACTCAACTGTGAGTATGCCCATATCCTGATAATTTCAGAAGAGTTGCTTCCTTTTCGGAGTTTTCAGATACCGTTGACTTGCACAGGTAATGCATGATAGTGATCAATGAACGTTTCGCGAATGACTTTGATCCTAGATGAAGGGGTTTCCTGGATCATTGAAGGCTCATTTTATGTGGACATGAAAGCGGAAGTGGCCCATCTGAAAAGGAGGCCTGGACGAAAGAGGACCAATCCCCTTGTGTATATAGACACACCGGGATGAGTCAAGAGCTTAATATGACAGGGAAAGGACGAAAGTGGATGGGTGGGGTTCTTCTCATATCCCCGAATGATGTACTACTAACTCAGTTTGGTCCCAACTTATGAGATGAGATGTTGCGTCGCAAAATCCTCGCTAGGCTTTAAGAGGTTATTTACAGCTACGCATCTGGTTCTCAAATATTTTCTGCGAACTTTCACCGAGTCCTTTAGTTTTCCATCCGTATTTTCTATGGCCAACCTTTCAACTACCTAGCTGCATATTTTTCCCACCACATCGACATTCTACAATGTATAATCCGGACGGTTTCACACCGTGAATTATTCTCAACAAATTTGAATCTATACTCGTATAACAATTCATCAATGAAAACTTCTAGTTAACAATAAATCACGTTTATTGTTATATTAATTATGATCAACTTCCATTCAAACCTGCATACCTGTAATTCTCTAATCGGTATATCACGGGGAGTGAACGTGATATCCGAAGCTCACAGCACAGAAGGGTAGGTAAATATGGACATGAGAAAATGAGGTTTTTTTATCATCATTTTTTTGTTGCGAAAGTTGATGGCTGGGATTCGAGATGAAATCTTTTCAGCTCGGGAGGCGAATGATGCGCGTGGGTTGAGTCGCGGGCCATGAAATACGTCTCGAATCCTCACAGCGCAGCCTATCATCGGTGCAAGAGCCGAACCGCAAAAGTGGAACGGGAGACGAACCGGTAAACCGTCGCACGAACCATGACTACATATCGTCTTCCGCTAGGTCTGTCCTCTTCCGCCTTATTCCCCGTGTCTCTTCATACTATAGGTATACACCCGCGCGTGGCTCCGCCCCAAACTTGAATCCAATTTTCCACATCACATCCCGCAAAAGTTACTCCTCCTTGCCGGGAGGCAAGCTGAACATTTTTATCTTTTCTTTGCCGGGGTAAAACAATTTCGGAACATATTGTTCACTCGCTACTTCTTCTCTACACTTGCTCGATGTAATATCACATGTACTTGCGCCCACCTTCTACGCCTTGTTCCCCGACCTTCGCTGCGTTTCTACACTCTCCGGCTCTCCCTGCAGTCTTTGCACTTTTATCCACCTCCAGATCCTTTTCACCTCACTTTCTATGCCGCCTCTCGGAAATAAGAGGGACCTTGGAATCCAATCCTTCAACTTTTAGGACTCACTCTATCAAGATCAGAGGACGAAACTCCACTCCCAAAAAAAGACCCTGTCAGCTTTCGATTTCCTCTTTTATTCCATCCTTCACGAGTAATTGTTCTTGTATACTCATAATCCACGAATGCCTTTCGCCCGCTCGACTATAACTCGAACTTTCAAAGATCTGTGAATGTCAGTGATCACGTCACTCCTCCATCTCTGCACGTTACTCCAGCGTCGGACAAGTAACGTGTTGTTGTAGAGATGGGTAGAGGGTCATAGAGAGAGGCCCAACGGGGTGGGGGGATGAAAGCTTTTGGCTTGAGTTTGGCTCGTGGCTCGCGTGGAGTGAGCTAGGTTGGAATTCAAGGGGTTCTCGACGCGTGGCAGCGGAAGGGTGTCGGAAGGACGGTGGCGGCACGAAGGGTTGCTCAGGGATAATTAGCTCGTTAGTGGTGCTTTGACGCGGCGCTTTAGCCAGTCCACGAGTCGGTCAAATGACAAGGACGAGAGCACAATGCCGGGCTGGTGAATGGCCGATATAATAAAAAGGCTGTACAGGGTGGTGCGAGACGCGGTCATTTTTGATTTCCCGTTGTGTGCAAGCTCGAAGAGTCCCAACGAATTCGCCCTCTTCCAAACTGGGATGCGCAAATCCTTCAATGACAAACTGCGCTACGAAGGCAGGTTACGCGTGTACCTGAAACGTGCAAGCAGCATGCCGGACGGGGTTAACAAGCGGAACCGGGGTCATTTGTCCCGATGAGAAATGGGGCTGAGTCATTCAACCGAGCCACGCAAGACGCTTCTGTCACCCAACGACGAGGACGGGGCCAGTGCACTTTGGCCCGTGTCGTGCACGCGTCCCGCGAAGCTTTGCAATATCGTCTTCGCCCTAAGCCACGAAAGCCAAATAAATGACCGTCGTTGTCTCGCGGTTTCATCCTGCGGGGATTCCCGTGACACCTCATTGTCTCCATCCACCAATTTCTTAATATTGCATTTGAAAAAACAGTAGAACGATCAGTCTTGTACCCCGGTGGAAGCTGGGGTGTAAAAAGCTAGCTCGGTTGCTCAGCGAGCTTCCGCTGAAATTGAAAGACCGATGAAAATGACGGGGGTTTCGTGACACGGAATTCCAAAAATGGAACAAAACCCGCCATATACGAATTAAACCTGCACCACACTTCTGCCAAGGTGTTCCAAAACCCGGAATTCCCAGAGTGTAGAAGAGGTCGGATCTTCGTGGGCCGCATTCCTGAAGACAGCCACGCGTCTACCTCGGGGGGAATCTTCGCCGGGAGGCGAGATCTCGGTGAGGGTGGAATCGGGATGGAAGGGAAGGTACGCGAGAAGAAGCCTGCACATGGTTCTCCTTCAGCATACGCGGAGCAAGGAAGATTACCCGGTGACGTGGGCAAATATTGGCTCTTATTCGAGTCAGTTATACAACGGTTAAATACGTGCGGGTTTCCGGGGGCGGCGGCGCCGCACTGCGGTTATATGTAATCGAAAGGTATTCGTGCCACCCCCGAGCTACGTGCGGAAGATGGTCGACTAGCACGGAGTGGAAGATGACGGTTGAAGGGGGGGGGGGGGGAGGGGGGGGGGGATTATGTGCATGGTGCTGGTAGAGCTGAGTTATTTTTCCACAAAACGCGAGCCTCTTCCGTTGTGCAGGTAGACGTGGACAAATTGAAGCGGAAACGGATGCCGAAGGTCGATCAGTGACGTCGGTTTTTTGCTCCTTCTGTTCCTCGCTCCTCGCGTTCCTCCATGCATTTGTCGTTCACGGGCGTCTCGCCTTGTCGAATTTAACGAAACGAGCTGCTGCTGCTGCTGTTGCTGCCGCTGTTGCATCGGGGCCGAGCACTCCTCGACGCGATCCTTGTTTATGCGAAATTGCTGCGCAATGCAGAGGCGGAGACGAAGTCTGCATGGATCGGACCGAGAGGTGGAAGAGCCGGGCTGTTTATGGTGGTGTGCAAATTGAATTCCGATTCAGTCTCCTTCTTGTTGTCGCACCTCGTCGATCATTGATTAAAATCCTCTCAGAACGAGCTCTGTTGTACCGAACACCGAATGATACATAGCCTACCTGAGAATCGGGAAATTGGACGGTCCATCACCTGCCCGACGTTGATTGGCCCTCGGGCCCCGTTGTTGCCTGTTGGCTGAACGTTCAGTCGTCGGAGGAAGAGAGTCGCATGCGACTTGCAGTTTAATTCCACTTAACGTTATGAGAAAGTCTCGGGACAGTATTAATTCGATACGGTATTCTGTTTTATGCTGACTCCGAGGGAAAGAGGAACGAGAGACAGCGAGAGAGAGAGCGTGATAGAGAGAAAGAGAGAGAGAGAGAGTGACTGAGGTTCCTTTGGGCGCGTGCGTCAAAGTTCGTACCTTTCATCTCCGCTTCAATATTTCCCAGCCCAACTCAAAAAGCTCAAAGCTAAGACAGAGTGAGTGAGCAGTAGACACTCCAAACCCCTCATCAGCTGAACGAGAGAGGAGTTGGCGTATCGCAACTCCGAAGACACAGTCAAGTATTTCCTACCAATATGCCTAATTGAGTTACGGGCTTTCATCCCCATGGCGACCTGTAGTATTACGACGTATTCACGTAAGTATTCTCTGGTTATCAAATCCACGTGGATGGTTAGAGAAGAGAACGAATTTACAACGTTAGGCAAGATGTACGAATTTTCATATCATTCAATGTCGAAAATGCCATATCTATTAATGTTGAAATTATTTTATTCCTTTGAGCCGTAAAAAAAGATTACACATTCAAGGAGTAATTAAGGGAATCAATAATGTGCAGTAATAATTGTTCGTAACTTCAGATCACAATCGATGATTCTTACGGAGAAAAAGTGAATACATCTTCATCTTCTGACTGAGGTTTGTCATCGTTTGAGTCACCATCATTCTCAGGAGTCTCCTCGGGCACGTGAAATTCTTGAAATAGTTTCTCGTATCCGACTCCATTGACACGCACGTGGGTCCAGAAGTACAGAGTGTCTCCTGGATTCAGCGAGGCCGTCGGATTAGTGTAGGTCCATCGTCCGTTTTTTTTTGTAGTGATGTCCACGGAGTACGTCCCGGCTTCGTTGCCTAGTCAAAATACATACTTCATTAGCGGAAATTGTTCGCTGGTAAAGAATGTCCACGCTTTAGTGCTCGTCCGTTTAAAATCCACCTCAATCGGAAGGTGGAAGGTAAGATATTCTGCAGAATAGTCCAACTCACTGACTCAGCGATTCTAATTCTGAATTAATACGTAACTCTGTTCTAGACTAGACGTCGTGTTACTTACCAACCATTTTCTCGTTGATGTTGCCGTGGAAAGCAAACAGCTCAACGCCAGGCGAGTCAGGAATTGATACGCGAAATCCGTAAGGCTTCAATACTTCAATAAGAGGCGTGGGCGTATCGTAACTGTCAACGTTTACGATAATGCTCGTGACCAATACCGCCATAAGGGCAAACCTTTTCCTCCCCATGATGATCGGCTGGATCGTCAAACCGCGATGATAAACAGCAGGAATCGAGAGACAAGCACTGGCTGATTCGCAGTCCGTCGAGCAGAGCGTGGATAACTGATCCCTGGTTCACAGATCACCGCAACTTGTCAGTTCGCCGCTTTTAATTATCGCTTCTGCCATCTCTCACGCAACAGAGACGTTATCAATTCGTGAAACCGGATTATTAATCTTCTCCGTTTACCAGTCAACCGTCTATGGACGATACTTCTGAAGCCGAAGGTCAAGTCGCCTGATATGAATTTCTGACGAGGCTCGTTAAGCGAGTTGGCAGATAATGTGCTGCTTCTTGACTTGCGATCAAACATATCTTGAGGCGAGAATCAATCTCTATTCGAGAATCAGGTTTCACAGTGATTTTCCAATAGAGATATAATCAAGTTCATTGGGAATGCAAATTGTCTATGAATATTTATTAATTATTTTTTCGACTCGCATTACTTCGAAAGCGGTCAAGGTTGGAAGTTAGCACAGGAGTTAGAAATGTTTGTGACTTTTGACCGCGGTGAATGAGATTAGACCAAAAGACAGATAGGAACAACGCACTCGAAAATTCTGGATAACAATCCAGCAGTGAAGTGGCGCAGTCGACGTAAAAGACTTGATGTAATCTTTTGATTACTTGATGATATCTTTGTCGAGTTTTGGTAACCCGGCTTAAATGAACGATATTGCAATTCGTGGAACTACAGTGAAAACGATGAGCAGGAATCAAGTCAATTTGTGGGATTCAACAGGTCAGGTGAACAACATACTACGAAGAAACAGCATTTATTTCATATTTATTATAAGCAGGCTAATAGCCCAGCGTTGGTTTAAGTGCCGGTGTCTTCCGGCCGGTAAAAAGCAGGCACTGTCTGACGTAATCCTTACTTGGCACTCCTCCGGAAATACAGATAGGCCATGGGTTGTACAGCTGGCTTCGCTTTTCTGCAACAGCTATATAATCCAGTCTCGTCGAATAAGTAACGGGTATTCGGTCCTATCGCAGGTCATTCAGCTAATTTTGTGAGCATCGTTTCCCGCTGCTCACAATCCGGTAGTTTATATTGATGCCTGAGTAGGATTTCGGGTATCCCGAGTACCTAACGAATACGCCTGCAACTACCGGGGGAATTTAACATGTACATCTCAGGGCGTTACAAGCATGCACGTTACTATATTGATTATGTTCTTAGCTGGCGGTGATCATACGGGTATCATGTGACGAGCTGTGACTCTAATTATGTAAGATTATTTATGAATTCGTATTATTATTCACTTGTTACCAACAATAAGTTAGCTTGGAATTTAATTTTGTAATCGCTATTTCGCTAGGCAGTTAGATAGTGAATTCACAATGAAATAGGGCAAAGGTTTGTAATGAGCGAAGCTTTGATGGAACTTGGAATTCTCAAACGGAAATACCAACACCAATGTTCTAAGAACAGTAAAACTATGACGGGACAAAATTAAATCCGGAGAGAATGAATTCCGCAACATCTTTACCCATCTCATGTTTCGTAACGTGTTAAATAATAAGAGCGAGGATGAATCATGCACAATTACAGATGCAAGAGCGGAGTAAACTGATGCGAAGTGCCTTCTGCAGACGTCGTAAGGTTGGAGCGTTGGGCAAGGAGAATTACGGAGAAAGAAAGAGCAATCGAGGGAGTGAAAAAACAGAGGGAGAAAGAGAGAGAGAATGACAGTCATATATCTTGATAAATTGAATACAAAGAGAAGAGGCTGTAGCGAGAAAAGAATGCAATCTGTTTTAGAGTCCAGGAGCAAAGGCAGTCGGCGAATCTGGTTGCCGAAAACTCAGAATGATGGCAAGTCTGGCGTCGTTGGGACGAGGACCACGAAACCAATATTACTTGAAGGAATTTATAGCGAGGTATTTAGAATAAAATTCCATGAAGCAAGGCTGTAACTTTCACCGTGACAACCGTCGCCCGGCTCGCTTCTCCTGCAACAACGAAGAGTGCAAATCCTATGGCTGAATCCGGCCTGCAGGTCCATGGCGATATTCGCGGTAGCATCGCGTCGTTCGGTACATCGGGATAATTATATAAGTGACGTGGTTCGTTGCAACAAGTTGGAATGAGAATAATTACCTCCGGTGAACGAGGGAATGCCACCCCTGAAATCACACATGGGAACGAGGTTTCTGATTCACGTCGCAAAGTCGAGGGGAAAAAAGGTACACGATGGATAAGCATGTGATCAGAATTTTTACGACGTAATCACAGATCGTCGTACCTTATACCGCAATTTCAAATCCAAAAGACCCCTCTGAGGCGTGGTACGTGATATTGTAGCCTTATGGAGAGAACTCGAGTCTTCGAGTATGTTGGCAAATTTTCTTTCCATTAATTATTATTCCCCCTGCTCGATGTAACGATCGTTTTCTCGGTTACGTTTCCGTCTGGTTTCCAGTCGCGTATTTCTTCCTCAAGTCGTTTATAAAAATAAACCAAGGTTGCACCCTGTGTTTGTTCAGCGATCACCAGGCTGGGTTGTTTTAATATAAGAATACAGCACTGTGCACAGTGCCCCGGGTATTTGCCCGGTTTTGCACCAGCGCGAAGAGAACCCGCTGGACCCCGTGCAATGTTGATTTTCATTATAAAATGAACAGCTCGTTCCTCGGCCGCAGACGAGAACGGACTTCGATGTACAATCTCGAGTCTCCGCGGCTGCAAACACCGGAACTATACCTGCGAACCGCTTTTCTACCTTTTCCTCATTCCATAATAAAATGTATACAACTCGTGTATATTTTACGCGAAACCGTCGGTCCAACGTACTCAGAGGGCTGCGAACATTGACCTGGATTTGAATTTCCCGCGCGCGCTTGTTTTGAACGGTTTCAAGTTGCAGGGCGAGAAAAGCGACGGCCCGTTTGAAACAAGACAACGGAGGGGTTGAGCGAGCGAGCTAGCGACGGAATCCCCGACGGGATGTAGATCACTCTAAGATAAACTTTCAAGTGAGTACAACGAAGCTTCGCAGAGCTTGCCCTCCCCCGCAGTTTGTATCTCGAAAGGTTCCCGTTCACCCCTTGCGCGAGGGGATCCAGGTGATCCGGAGACGGCTTTCCGAATACACGAATTTTACTTTTATCCTAGCTAAGTCGGGGGCGGCGCGTGACACTGGCGTTAAATCTGCGAGCCTGTTTATCAATCCTCGGGGGATACGGACGGGAATCCGGGTGAATGACGAGCAAGGAACTTCCGACGAGACTCGGCAAGGCTCGAATAATTCAGTCCCGCGGCGATTGATCACCGCTTGATTGATTTGCCCTCTGGGCTGATTCCCACTCCAACGATACGTAGAACGATATCTCGCCGGGTCGTATGAGAGCCGCGGAGGGTTGGAGATGAGAGAAAAAAGCGAGCGGATTAAAAAGGCAGCAAACAAAGACAGGGCGGGGGCGAAACTGTGATAAATAACGATCCCGAGGAAAGTAACGAATGGACGAAGATATTGGAAACGAGAAAGATATTCTCAGGGGATTTACACCTCCGTTTTCTTAAACTTGCGAATGCACTTTTTTGCCAGTTTCTCACTTTCCCGGGTAGTTGATGGACGGTACAAATGGCGCGTGTTTCTGCAAAAACACAACCGAGGTCGAGAAATAATAATTGCTGGAACAGGCGCCGCGGTCTTATGTATACCTATTATTCAGATCGCGCGACAAGGGGTAGTAGAACAGGGTGTAGAGATAATAGCTGTCAATGTCGATGCGCAGCTCGTTTCTCTCACGCTTTCCATTCGCTTCTTCTCCGGCTACCGCTGCCCCTGCCCGGTTCTTATGACTCATCAATGTCACTGCAGGGACCTGATACAAATGGCCAACAGCTGACGTTTGCATCGTAAAGTGGGTACCTGAGCCTAATTTACAACTAACGCGTAGAGAATTAGCCCCAGACAAGTCGTGCAGGAAATGCGGTTCCGGAATGTACCTGCATTGAATAAACTAGCTGCATGGACAAAAAAGCTCCGCATGAAACCTAATGAAAAATTGTGCAAAGGCTTAAGAAGGTCCGCCGATATTGGAATCAGACGTTAGTAATTTTCAAATTAAAAATAATATATATAAAAATAAACATAAAGTAATATTGAAGGATTTGGTAATTCGTTATTATAAATTAAAATGCATCGAACTACTGTTACACATCCTGTACACGTATTATGTAAATGTTTTTGTTATTTGAGAAAAAAGAATAATCAATTTTTCAGAATACAATAATATGTTATATATATATATATATATATATATATATATATATATATATATATATATATATATATATTATTTTTCCACTGACTGACACACACTATATTTTAATTTATTCAACGTACAGAAGAACGGACTGCAAATATACATATTTTTTTTTTTGATGTTCATAATTGTCGGACCAGCCGATTTCACAAAAAAAAAATGCATAAACCTGCTCTTCGACAAGAAACACCAATTTGAAAAATTTCACGAAAATTTTAGACAAATACTGTAAGACAAAATAAAATTTTTGAGCATTAACACACAGTGGGATTATGTTCTGCAATATTATAAGGTAGTACACGACGCTGGAAGACTGATTTTTTTTCAGAATTTCATGTCGTCCGTATTCTCCACAAGCAGAAAACGGTTTGACAAATACCGTTTCATCTGCTTGTGGAAGTACGCAATGTATTATTTGAGCTTCCGGTATCAGTATAGCACTTTTGAATCGGTTCTCGAGCATATCTTTGGCCGTGCGGTAATCGCGTTTCGTATTAAATGTGACCACAATATTCGGAAAATTAGTTGGGTGAGAATCGACTCAAAATTGACAGACCGATACCGGGAACAAAGGAAATAAATTGTGTACTTCCGCAAGCAGTATTCGCGAAACCGTTTTCTGCTTGTAGAGAACACACATGCCATAAAATTGTGATTAAGAATTAATTTTTCATCGTTGTATGTCTTGTACTATCGAATAAAATCGTTTGAAAAATACTTCCGCTTTGTTTTATGGCTCAAAATTTTTGTTTTGACATACACGATTTTATTAAGTTTTTGAAAATTCTAAGATGGGGCTTTTTTGTAAAAAAGCACAGGGTCGTCAATTTTTTTTTAGAGATCGATATGTCAAAAATGTCATATGTAGTAATGTTCAAATCATTTTATTCTTCTGGGCCGTAATAAAGTTATGAAAAATTACACATTCGAGGAGTAATTAAAGAAATGAATAATACGCAGTAAGAATTTTCCGTAACTTTAGAGGTATCGGTAATTCCTATCCAGACGAAATCCATCGTCCGAGTCACCTTAAGACGTAAGCATCCACTCGGGCACGTGAAATTCTTGAAATCTCTCGTGTCCGACTCCATTAACACGCACGTGGGTCCAGAAGTACAGGGTGTCTCCCGGATTCAGCAAGGTCGTCGAATTAGTGTAGCTCCATCGTCCGTTTTCTTTTGAAACGACGTCCACGGAAAACTCCCCGGCTTCTTTGCCTAGTCACAATACATACTTTATTAGTGAAAATTGTTCGCTACAATAGACGTCCGTTGAAAATCCACCTCAATCGGAAGGTGGAAGGTAAGATATTCTGCAGAATAGTCCAACTCACTCCAACTCACTGACTCAGCGATTCTAATTTTGAATTATTTCGTAACCGTGTTCTAGACTAGACGTCGTCTTACTTACCCGTCATTTTCTTGTTGATGTTGCCGTGGAAAGCAAACAGCTCAACGCCGGGTGCGTTCGGAATTGATACGCGGAATCCGTAAGGCTTCAATACTTCAACAAGAGGAGTCCCCATGGTGCTCGGCTGTGTCGTCAACACTGATCTGTATGACTGGATAGCTGATTCCCGTGGCAGTCCGTGCTCTAAGGATGGGCGTTGGCCACCGAATAATCGAATAATTCGATTATTTTTTTTTAATAATCGATTATTCGTGGCCCATGTTTTTGAAGTCCGATTAATCGATTGTCCATGTATTTTACCAAAAATACATCGACCGAAACGTAAAAAGGCGGGCAACCGGGAACACGACGAACGCGTGTCGTGGAAATTTATTGTAAGCTACATGAAATTACTTGTCACGCCATGGATGATCCTGAAATTAAAG
The DNA here is from genome assembly GCF_021155765.1 of Diprion similis. NCBI lineage: Eukaryota > Metazoa > Arthropoda > Insecta > Hymenoptera > Diprionidae > Diprion > Diprion similis. Next base: position 19,822,130 of record NC_060110.1, on the reverse strand, counting down.
ATAGTAGTGAAGGTAAGACTTCAATTATTCCATTCTATCAATCGTTCGGATAGAATTTTGAATTTCTTACAGTAAATCCAGGTGCTGGCTAACGAGCAGTTGGAGAGCAGGATCACCATAACTACCAATTTTCCAAAACTTTGAAACTTGACTTAAAAGTATGTAATATGAAAGAATATGAATTGTAAATAGCAATTTTTTCATTGTCTCCAACCCACCATTCATACAAATTTCCATTGTCGATTGAATAATCCTTGTTTAGATGTTTTTTTTTTCAAACATCGATTTCAAACATCGATGCTTGTAAAACATCGATTATTTATAAGTCGATTTTTATTTCCAACATCGCCCATCCCTAGACTCTGTGCTACGAACTTATAATTCTTGACGCGTCCCGAATCACCCTAGTTTTCGCCGAAGGAACCAACGTAGTACCGTATGCGCATGCTCAACACGCAAAAAGTGAAATGTTTTTTCTACAAAATTGTATATATAAATTTTATTAGCTCTCCCATTTATTAATTGATTAAAAAAAAAAATTAGAATTAATACTATTCATGGATACGATCCAGTTATTCAGTCTGCAAAATTCATTTCATTATATTCTAGGATATACAATATATACCTGTATCCGAGTTATTTGTAACAATAAAAAGTTCAATCAAGTGTTCGCTTATTAGTATTTTCGCGGTATAAAATAATACACAGACGTCTCATTACGGAAATTATCATTCGGCTTGATATAATACTCATACATCCCATCCCGCATCTCTACTTCAGAATTAAATATACGTCATAAGTTTCGTAATCCTAATGCTGCCGGAATCGTTGACTGAAACGCATAAGTACAGATTTAAATTCACCGCTGTGACATACGTGTACGGTACTTCGTTAGTTCCTTCGGCGGTAACTAGTCCGATTCTGGGCGCTGAAAAAATTCTGAAGCAATTCGAGCCAACAGCTGTGCAGTTACATATAGATGAGTGGTCGACAAACTGCGATAATAAACAGCGGAAATCAAGAGACGTGCTCTGGCTGATTTGCAGTCCGTCGAGCAGAGCGTGTATAACTTATCCCCGGTTCGTAGATCACTTAATGATCACTTCTGCCATCTTCCTCTCTACACAGACGTTACCAATTCGTCAAACCGAATTATCAATCTTCTCTATTTACCCATCAACCGTCTATCGACTTTGCTTTTGAAACCGAAGGAGATTCGAACATTTGAAGAAAGCTTGCAGCGATTCGACGACTAGAAAGCAGGACGAAACTCGTGAGAAAAATTCAAAACCAGACCAGCATCCGTTTCGAATAGGTAAATTGAACTCTGGAAATTAAAGCATGCGGAGTGGCGGACGGGGGCGGTGTTAAATATGCATGGCGGGTCGCATCGGGCCGAGGCGCGGCATGCAGGGCGACAACAATAGAGGCAACCTAGCCCCACGTCTCTCATTCCCTTCCAGTTTTGCGACCCGCGCGCAAAACACACCCTGCTAATGGCACCCGAGGCACCTGGTCGGCGTGATACCCTCCGCTGTCCCAACGCGGCCCTCCCGACTCGCTTCGCCTCGCATTCTATCTCTCCGACCGCCACGATACACGCTAAAACCAACGAACAAGCTTATCCGCGCATAAGCTTTCCATTTTCAGTCGCCGCATCTCGGCATCGTGCAGGCCGTTGAGTCAGTACCGGATTACCGCCAGGCTCTCTGTGCGGCCGTACTGTACCATCCGGGTCTTCTTCATGCGGAAAGTTCCGCCTGAAAACCCTCCCCTCTTTTTCTCACAACCAAGAAGAGCCTCGCACTTCCGGAATTCTGACGCTGAAGACCTATTAATGCGTTACTGAAATATACGACAATGCGAAACTGGTCGGGCAGTATTAATCCGACGTTTTTACGAAATTTCGAAATTTCAGATGGTTGATACCGCAGGTCAGCTGTCATAATATTCTCTGTTTCAATGAAAATCATTAAACGTGTAATTAATACCGAGTGCGAGTCAGGCTTGAATTTAGCGTCATTTCTACAGAGAAGTTACACCAGTTGATAAAGGTCACGCGGTTTTCACTTCGGCGAATACTGCCACACGTATCATTTTAGGGCGACAGTGTTTCGCGTTGTGGAAAGTTGCGACGAATAAAACGGTAACTAGCAGAGCTTTGTCGCTGAGGAAACCAACCAACGAAGCCTGCCTATGTATAAAGCCACAAAGGGAGACAGAGGGATCCCCTGCAGCGTTTTCTGGTTTTTCGCCGGTGATTTCCGACGGCAAAAGTTTACATCTCGGCCGGAATAACTCGGGCATACGCGTTACATCTACCCAGGGAATGAATTCGCGGTGGAATATGTACAGCGTAAAAAGGATAAGGTCGCCTTGTTCTCATGTCGTCGTTATATTTGCCCTGTAAATGACAAAAAGCCTTACCTCTTCGACCCTTCCAAGTGGCAAAAAAATCGCAGTGTTACTTCGCCGGTGGATCATACCTCATTTTTTACTTAACAATTTGTAATCATTTTCTTATGTCGACCCGTGGCATCTGGTAATCCGTTCAAAAAGCGGCGCGTATGTTTTCTTCCATTTTCTCAGAGAAAGAAATTAGAAACTTTAGCGGGCTAGATTTATTATCTGCAGACTTCTCGCTCAACTGCTACCTACATCGATGACTTGACGATTACCGTTTAACTTATAGAAACTCAATGCTCACCACGGTAGGATCCTGAAAGCTGAACTTAATTGAAATTAGATACTTCATCGAGTTCATAATTCATACCCGTTAAAAGTATGAGCAATTTCCTGAGAAATTTGCGATTCATTAAAGGTTCATTATATCCTCAAACACCATCCAACGTCCTGAGCAGAGGTCGAAGAATATAAATATCGAGAAGCAGCTAGTATTGAAAATCTCTTTATATTCTATTTATTGATTATGATAATAGCTCTAACTTTTTCTATCAATTGTCTTACAACCATCAGGCTGCCCGTGTGAGATTTCGTGATCGCACATTTCTACATGTTAATTACGATTAGACTTTGGTCTGAAAAGTGGACGATGTGTAGAACGGGTCGAAGGACGAAATCAAATAAGGGAGAAAGCAGCCAACAGCCTCGGAATCTGAAGGGCAGTCCTTGATGTTCGATGGCCTTCTCAGTTCCCGCCTGATTTGATTACATCTCAAGGGTACGTGTCGATTTGCACCCAACGAGGGAGCGCAAGAGAGAAAGAGAAAGAGAGAGAAAATGAGAAATGACTTTAAACGACCACTCTGTAATATTAAACCGGTTGCCAAGTTGGAAATCGATATTTCATTTCGCCGCTCAAATCTTCCGTTCGCCATCGTTGCGCGTGTAGCCACCACATATGTACGGGGAAAGAACGAGGAGGTTGGAACCACACTCTCATTGTCACGGGACATGTAACTTCTCACGGATACTAGATCATTGTTATTATTCGGACAAAAATACAGCCGCTAGCAGGATACCGAATATGGCTAAAAGCTGGGGGGAAAGCGGTTAGGAGAATGCAGAACAGTTGTAGGTACCAATTTCATCCAATGTTTCATGTAAGAGAAGGACAATTGCAAAAAGGACAAAGGAACCGGTCCTTCGCATTGTCAATTCGACGGTGATACCCGATCCCGATCATCTACAGGCACGAGAGTGAGGAAAATTACTCGGCCGTTATGTAAAGGAGCTTTTTTAAATTCTGGAGAAGGCATCGATGCGATCCTCGGGGAAGGCAAACCCACCCTCCTGGTGGTCCCGGTAAATCGGAGTTCGGAGGACCGTCGGTGGATCGCGAATCGAATAGTTTTTAGTGCGGGATCCGGCGGTTCCTGCATTCCTCTTGGACGGTGGGACAGCATTGTACTCCTAAGAGGCTCGCCTCCTGGAGGAGCGGTAATCCATGCCACGGTATTGACTGGTTCGTGGAAAACTAGGAATGGCTGTTTAAGATGCGGCCGGCGTCCGCGTCTACTTCCGATCCATCTGGCTCAAGACGGGCGACAAATCGAGTTACCGCCCAGAGACCCAAGAGCCCAAGACCAAAGAGCCAGGCCAGCGAGGCCAGTCAGCCCTGCTGCCCTCTGGCTCGCCTCGCCCTCGTCCACCCTTTTTCCAGAGACACGAACCTGGGCAGGCGTTCGTAAGTGGGTGGGTGAGAAGGGTGAGTGGAGGACGCTAACCGTGTTTGGTCCGAGATCGCGAGTAAAACAAGTTGCTGCGTCGTTAGCCGAGGAGCTAGCCGGTCTTCTTCGACACTACCGGCGCGGCGCTGGGTCACGTCTTCGGAAAATGGTTCACCTTCGAAAAATTAGCTGACACTATTCAGCAGGTTTTGCGTTCATTGCCGATTGCCTCGGACCGCGTTTACAAACCCCCGAGTATCTCGGTAACTCCAAGTCTTGAAAATATCAGCCAGAAGCAACGGTATTTTCTGAAATTGAACTCTCTGAGCATAGAAGTCTCAGATATGGGCAGGATCGATCGATCCTAATCTACTATTCAAGTTCAAGACTTTTGGGTCAAGTACCGCCTACCAATAACTCGCAAGTAATATCATTGATTCATCGAAAATCTGATCTCGTAAATGTTCCGAATAACTTCATTTTTGTTCTAGGCTTAAAATTGATTTATGATGTTCAGGGTGAGTTTTTCCAATATGGATACCAGCTTACTAATTGTATTTGTATCTAAGTAAGGTCCGATTGTAATCACAGTACCAAAAGTATCGCAAAGCTGAACGTTGTCGGGTATTTGTAGAATTGATCAGAAAACGAGAGATTTAACTTTTTTATCTTGCGGCAGTAAAAATGGAACGAATACTAACATACTCGTACGGCGTACTTGCTATAGGTATGAAATCGATGAATTCAATACACGCTGAGAGAGGAATATGGCAGTATTCTGAGACAAGCGTGTAAATGACTGATTCGTTACTTCCGTGTCTGAAACTCAAAGAAATTAACTTCACAGCCTGCAAGAACGAGCTCTGACTAGTAGGTTAGTATGAGAGGGAAGCGTCTGCTCCCTGACATTTGAGTAATGACTAAAACAAACTACTAAACGTTCGACAAGGTAACTGAATGCTGCTGCTGAATAGGTGAAACGAGGAAATGAGGAAGGCAGGGAAGGATGTAGAGTTCAAAACGCCTTCCTGACTTCATCCAAGCAAAGACGAAGAATTTTCAAGTGAATTTCGCAACAACCTGCAAGCCTGGTATCTCCCCTTATGGATGGCTTCAATGATCCACTTGAAGTAACGCTGTAACATTGTTACCTTATCTTCCAGGCTCATCTCTGGTATCAAAAGTACGAGTGAGATAACTGGTAGAGCAGCGTAGACAAGAGTATACACGGTATGAAGGCAGGTACGTAGATCAAAGCTTCGAGGAACAAACGGGCACTCTGCGTTCTACGTCGTGTGTACATAGCTATAGACAAATAATTGTGGTCGTAGAGCGAACGTGCTGGAAGCGCCTGATGGAACTTCAATGGAGAATCCATGGAGGAACGTACGACGAATGCGCCATTATCGTAATGAGATCAGTGCATCCTTCTGCGGTCTGTCCTCCGCGTGTTTTCTTAACTCTTAAAAAGCTCGGCTGTCCTTCGTGAGTCGTTATTTACCTCTTTTCCGATTTCTTTCGCCTCTCCAGCTGTGCTACTTGATTCTAGCTGCAAAGGACTCGAAGAAACACAGACGCTCTGAGTAGGAATTGTAAAAATATACCCGACAGCTTCGTTTAAGAAAAGCAATGTTTTTCTGCTGGGACAGTGTATGTAATAATATACACGAGGATTTATCTCAGGAGATAAAACAAGATGTTTTTCTGCGGTGAAGAAGTAATTAAAATCGTCCACATTATCTCCGCGGGTTGACCGCGGGACGTTTGCTGTTCCAATGTACTTCGGAGATTACAGCATCACTTACAATTTGGAAGTCGCCCAGCCTAGTTTCTGGAACAAAAGTTATCGCCAGCCCTTCGAGGGTATGCTTTTCGAAAGTAGGACAAGGGTGCAGGGGGTTGGTCGTTTCCAGGGTTCTTTATCAAGGCCTGAAGAGAGAAAAAAACAGGAAAATAAAAAGACGAAGCTAAAGAACTTTGAATCCACGCAACTTGTACTAATTGTCTACATCTAGTTTTCCTCAATTTTAGAATCGCAAAAAAACCTGAAAATTATCAAACGTCTACCATGCTGTGACCGTGTTATGTGCAAGTCACATACCATATACAAAGTGAATTTACCAGCGAACGACTGAATGGTTCGATGCGCATGCGCTAAAATCCGTGAGCAAGAGCAGAGTTGTTTTCATAAATTGAAAAATGTTGCTCACCCTGTCAAAACAACTGCACTTGCTCTCGAATCTTAGCGCATGCGCATCAAGCCATTCAGTCGTTACTAATTCACCCTATATATAGCAGCCCTTTCTACCGATCTGCGCGGGGACTCGCCGATCGACTGGAACAACGTTCTTTTCGCCGTTATGTAATTGCAGAGATGGATGGGAAAAGAGAGAATGGAAATAATTGCGAAATAACAATAGACGGGGGATGAAGACAGATGAACGGGGATTGGCGAGAGGCTGGAGGAGCGACTGCGGGCAAAAATGGCGGCAGGCAGAGCGCCGGCAGGGGGGAGGGTCGAGTTCCGAGGCATAAACGGCTGTGTTTCGTTTAGTAATTTAATTTGTGTGATTAAAGCGCGGGCAATCCACCCCTGGCTCCTCACCCCGGGACGGGACCATCCGACCTTTCCAGGCCGCCCATTCCTATCTCCGCGATTCACTTTACCGCCTACAGTTGCGAAGGAGTCATTTATTTCATTAGGCTAATGAAAATTTTCTTTCATGATTGCCGCTAAACATTTTCCACTGCGCGGCGTCTCACAGCCTCCTCGGTTTCGTGCGCATAAATTTGCGTATTCATTCCTATCGTACCTGAGGGTCTTTCGAATGCGCGTAAATCTAAATACACAGGAATTTGCGTGTGTGAGAGTATTGCGATACGGTCCGTATTTCTCTACATCCAAATGGAGTAAATATGAATTTGTGTTTGATGCCCGTTGTTGGCGGGCGCACCGCGTGCGAAAATGAATGCCCATCACACCGGGCCTCTTCAAATATCACCCCGCGTTATACCTACAGGGAATTTATACTCATGCCTTTCGAAACTATTATGGGATTAAATTAGATCGCTACGGTGCGGAATGGCCGAGGCGATGGGGATAAAAATTCACACCCGCTAATTCACAATACGGAGTATTATTTTTTTATAAATTTTGCCTCGAGTACGACACTCGCGCTTCAGCTCCGATGTATATATATGGCGTTGGAAAAACCCGCCACCAGATGTATTATAATATATCCGCCGGTGGCCGTTCATATTTTTAAATTCTGCGCTAATTGACGAGCGATTTATTTCATTACTCGCAAAAAATTTCACCCAGCCCCTTATATTTTATCATAATTCGTTAAATTTTCGTGCGGAAAAACGTCTTCTATATTTTTATAGCGGGATAACGGTATATATATATAATAGTCAAGGTGGGTTTATTTTTCGTTGAAACAAATTACCCACCCCTTGATTGCAAATTAATGTTTCTACGCAAGCATCGCGACGGTACAAGTTTTTTTCACTCTCCCTCCATCTTCTCCAAATCATAGTACGTGCACGAATTACGTGCATAACGGATAGTCGTTAATTTTCAAAGCGTCACAACAGGATTATAAATTTACAGCGCTACGTGAAAAAAATATAAAAACAAGACAAAAAAAAAAACAAAACGTTGCCTAGCTAGCTAAACGACCAAGCAACGTAGCCAAAAGTCATTTTACGCGTTATTAGCCAATTTTTACCCGGCTATTCTAAATCATCCGGAGTAGGAAAGGGCAGCTATACGACTCGCCGTATCCGCATTCACGTGCAGGAACTCGTAGGAAAAATCTGGCAGTCGTAAATTGCCCGAAGAAATATGAAAGTTAATAAAGCAAAATTGTGTAGCCCTTTGCCATCGTAAAACTTTTCGTATGAAAGTTCAACGCGTTACGCGTATATCTAGGCACAAGTTACACAACCAATCAATAGACCGTCAATTCATCTGCTCGAATTAATAATACATATACGTTTATTGCTTTCACAGTCATCGAATCTGATGCGCGATAAAGTATGTAAATTAAAAGTGAAAAAGAACGAAATATGAAGTTTCGTGCAAAATTCCACACTACATGGTGCAATTGCTACCGTGTAAATTACTCTCTTCCACGTGGAAGAGGGTTTTCATGAAATTTTTATTGACTACCGCATCGAATGCGAACTCGTACGTAGTAATTGACCCGGAACTTGATGATGTTGACAAAATTTTTAACAACATGTCAGGGAGATGATATTTTTTCACAAAAAAAAATGCATCGTCGAATATTTCCGTGCACAATTCATCGTCATATTTTGCATGCATTGTGTGCAACGGAGAGTGAGAGGCTCGGTGCCTCTATCTGCGAACATATCTTCCTTGTGCTTTATAGCCTACACAACACTATACACGTGCAGGTACTCTTGGGATACGCGGTAAAGCCCGGATATTTCGCTTCACACGTGGATTTATATCGCAATGATTTACGGCGTTGAGGAGGAGATCGCGAAGGGGCGCGTTTCCCACTGTTTTAATTAGTAGCCGTGTTTAATTACGCCCAACTCTACCTAGAGGCCAGCAACCCAGCAGCCCCGATCCCGACGCCGCATACCCTTGAAACCCTCCGATTCGACCCCCATCCGCGAGAATTTCCCCAGGACTGGGTTTCAGGGTGGCGCCCATGACGTTGCCTCAAAACCTCCGGAGGAGTAATTCGGAATTTCGTTGTGCTGGGACGCGGCTCGGCGGACGGCGACAAATCTTAATTAAAAGTTTCCCCGGCATTGCGGTTGGTTACAAGACCCCATTCGGAGGTCGTATATAAGAATTTTGCATTCGGCAGCAGCTGCGCGGTGCAAAAAGCTCCATTTTTTATTGTTTTACTTCTACGTCTGGGCGAAAAAATCCCCTCAGCTAGTAATCGCTAACGAGGAGATTAGAGGCACGAAACAACGCGACACAGCAGCGCTCTCTGCGGAATGCGTCAACCGGGAGTTTTGCCATACTGTTACCGGCATTTCCGGTCCCTCGCTACTTCCGTCGGCCGGAACTCTAAGCGAAGCGCTTTGCTGGGGGATTCGGGTGCTGGAAGAGACGCCGGGATCTGCACCCCGATTCCGGGATTCTGGGTTCGCATTCTCACCGTGTTTCATCACCGCTCTCTGCATGCTACCGGTTCACGTTACACGCGCCTCAGCTTCTCGACGCGTTTGCCAATGTAAGTGAAACTACGAAGAATGATGGCGCCTGAAAATAATACCTCCGGAACAATCGAGAGGTCGAAAAATTTCAACCGGCTTTATTCTTGTTTGATAAGCTATATTCGTATCGAATTTCAACTTGCGTATTTATACTTGGGAGGTGGAAAAAATAAAGCGAACGAACGAAAGCAATAGTTTAATATTTTTTTTTTTTTTTTTTATCAATATCAATTTTCAATCTATACACGTTTATTTTGCCGACGAATTATTGAATTGCATGACTTTGACTTCTGATTATTTACTTTTGACCTACCGTAAGTGTTTCAATAATTAGATTAATGTTGTTTGCGCCGTTGTTTCGCGTGTGAGGTGAATAGGGGGAAAATGCGTGGAGTAATTAAAAGAATAAAATGAAGAAAAGTTTGTATCCCCACCTCCCTCCCCCCCATTAATTTGTGGCGAGTGAATCCTACTCCGCTGATAAACTTCTAACGCAATTATTTACCTTCAATACGGAGTTCACCCCCTCATTTTATACATATATGTATATATATACACCTACCCACCTTGTGCGTTAAACTACAAACGAGATTCTTCAATTAGCGGATACGTGTCGTGCCAACCGCAACTCAACGGCGAGATAAATAAAACAATTAGCCGAACACAAAAGTGAGGTCGAAATTCAGGCGAATCGAAAATTGCACGAACTTTCGTTGACTCGGTGAAACTGTCTTCGATACAAAGAATTCATCGGTGACTTCAGTCGACAGCTTCATCAGCTATAACTTCTGACAAAAATATTGGGAATATTTTTTCCTACAAGTTTAGCACGGAGTTTTATTTACTCTTGATTCGATTTTATGTATTACGTACTGACGTCCAATGTCAGTAAAATTTGATTACACTTTGATTTCAAACGATTAATAAGAACTCGAGTTCGTTCCATCAACTTTTATAACGCTCATGTACACCGATGTGATTTTAGTCTGCTTTTTACCCATTGCAATGTATTCGTGCAATCACAAATAGCAATTTGATCGTGGTTTCACAGAACAAAACTCATTTTTCTTCTTCGCATGTATTGAATGTACTGAAAATAGCGGTACCATGAATTTTATATTCGAAACACTCTGCCAGATATTTCTCGTGATTGATCTGTCGAATTAATTATTATTGGAAAAACGGCCGTGTTTTGAATCTCATATCACTCGAGTCTTGATACCTCTTTCAAAAAAATTCGATCAACAATAAATAAAAGTAGGTGCTATTACCACGACAATTGGAAAAAAAACGTTTAATATAATCGAAATCAGTAATCAGATCCGTCAAATAATCCCCGTGATTCGGAAGGCTGAAGGAAAAAAGTAACAGGCAATCATCATTGGGCCGAGAAATAAAGTCCGCGTACCTACAGTCTGCCACAAGCAGCTTGCAGCCACAAAGCTCGTTGTTATAGTACACCTATTACTGTTTGCCAAAGGCTTGAGGCAGGTGCGAATACTACACGATAAACCGCCACTCGAGTACCAAGGCTGCATGTAAATAATGCATTACAGTAGAGGGCTGACCGGGTTGGGCTGGGTTGGATCTAGTTCGCCAATATAGGATGGGATATAATGAAGTCTCGCTTGACCCGAGCCAATCTGCGCGACCTTTTCGCCAGGCTGACCCTTTTCTTCTCGTCGACGCGCCCTCCATTTTCAGGGTGTTTTCGTGTTATGGATACCGTGTCTCGATACATGATCTCTGCACTTTTGTCGTTGGGTGGAAATTGCGGAATTTTCTTACTTGTCATTTTTATAGAAATTCGAAACGTGCGCGTGGGAATGAATATCACGATAAAATATGATACTGCTGAATTCATCGTACGTGTGACGTGGTTCGGCTGGACGACCATCGTATTGCCACTCGATGATATCATTTTTGACGAAATTATAATAACTTGATTCAATGTTTTGCAGATTCATGGCGATGAATCAAATGCTGCGATTATTTTACTCTAGGAATTATTCAGCAGCTGTTATTGTCCGGCTGCTGTAGCTGCGGGCGACGGAGGCGAACGATGGATGCATTTTCTGGCTGGTAATTTGAAACGGAAAAACTCCGTGACGATATGTTTAACGGTAATTAATGTTCAATATTTAGGCTCGTTATAATAATTAACGCTTCCGGTTATGTGAGATTGAATACGTCAAATTTCTAATTCAACGTGAAACTGACAGAGGTTAGTGTATAAAAAATAATAAGGGAGAGAAACATGCGATCCTAAATTTTGTATCCAAAAAAAGATACAAATAATTTAACGTGTATTTAGAGCACTACTCCGACGTAGATTTGCGAGAGAAATCGATTCAGCGCAGTCCCAATAGGCTGCGAGCGACGCATCAAAAGTTACAGCCGCAAAACCGAGAATTTTCGTCGTCATTTCTCTGCTGTTGGTCCGACGCCATTTTTGATGTGTTTTCTGAGTTCCTGATGGTCGAATTACTCTGAAAAAGGTGATACAAATCGATTCATAGAGTAAGAATTTCCGACTCCGAAAATGAGCAAAAAAGTAAGGCTTACCCCTTTGGATTTTTGGCGAAAATTCCGACGATTCTGGAAAATGCTGCAATAAATTCCTTGGGGCACTATTCCGACGTAATTTTGCGAGAGAAATCGATTCAGCGCAGTCCCAATAGGCTGCGAGCAACGCATCAAAAGTTACAGCCGAAAAACCGAGAATTTTCGTCGTCATTTCTCTGCTGTTGGTCCGACGCCATTTTTAATGTGTTTTCTGAGTTCCTGATGGTCGAATTACTCTAGAAATGGTCATACAAATCGATTCCGAAAGTAAGAATTTCCTAATCCAAAAATAAGCAAAAAAGTAAGGCTTACCCCTTTGGATTTTTGGCGAAAATTTCGACGGTTTTGGAATGTGCTGCAATAAATTCTTTGAGGCACTATTCCGACGTAATTTCGCGAGAGAAATCGATTCAGCGGAGTCCCAATAGGCTGCGAGCAACGCATCAAAAGTTACAGCCGAAAAACCGAGAATTTTCGTCTCCATTTCTCTGCCGTTGGTCCGACGCCATTTTCAATGTGTTTTCTGAGTTCCTGATGGTCGAATTACTCCAGAAATGGTCATACAAATCGATTCCGAGAGTAAGAATTTCCGACTCCGAAAATGAACAAAAAAGTAAGGCTTACCCCTTTGGATTTTTGGCGAAAATTTCGACGATTCTAGAAAATTCTGCAATAAATTCTTTGGGGCACTATTCCGACGTAATTTTGCGAGAGAAATCGATTCAGCGCAGTCCCAATAGGCTGCGAGCAACGCATCAAAAGTTACAGCCGAAAAACCGAGAATTTTCGTCGTCATTTCTCTGCTGTTGGTCCGACGCCATTTTTAATGTGTTTTCTGAGTTCCTGATGGTCGAATTACTCTAGAAATGGTCATACAAATCGATTCCGAAAGTAAGAATTTCCTAATCCAAAAATAAGCAAAAAAGTAAGGCTTACCCCTTTGGATTTTTGGCGAAAATTTCGACGGTTTTGGAATGTGCTGCAATAAATTCTTTGAGGCACTATTCCGACGTAATTTCGCGAGAGAAATCGATTCAGCGGAGTCCCAATAGGCTGCGAGCAACGCATCAAAAGTTACAGCCGAAAAACCGAGAATTTTCGTCTCCATTTCTCTGCCGTTGGTCCGACGCCATTTTCAATGTGTTTTCTGAGTTCCTGATGGTCGAATTACTCCAGAAATGGTCATACAAATCGATTCCGAGAGTAAGAATTTCCGACTCCGAAAATGAACAAAAAAGTAAGGCTTACCCCTTTGGATTTTTGGCGAAAATTTCGACGATTCTAGAAAATTCTGCAATAAATTCTTTGGGGCACTATTCCGACGTAATTTTGCGAGAGAAATCGATTCAGCGCAGTCCCAATAGGCTGCGAGCAACGCATCAAAAGTTACAGCCGAAAAACCGAGAATTTTCGTCGTCATTTCTCTGCTGTTGGTCCGACGCCATTTTTAATGTGTTTTCTGAGTTCCTGATGGTTGAATTACTCTAAAAAAGGTGATACAAATCGATTCCGAGAGTAAGAATTTCCGACTCCAAAAATGAGCAAAAAAGTAAGGCTTACCCCTTTGGATTTTTGGCGAAAATTTCGACGATTTTGGAATGTGCTGCAATAAATTCTTTGAGGCACTATTCCGACGTAATTTTGCGAGAGAAATCGATTCAGCGCAGTCCCAATAGGCTGCGAGCAACGCATCAAAAGTTACAGCCGAAAAACCGAGAATTTTCGTCGTCATTTCTCTGCTGTTGGTCCGACGCCATTTTTAATGTGTTTTCTGAGTTCCTGATGGTTGAATTACTCTAAAAAAGGTGATACAAATCGATTCCGAGAGTAAGAATTTCCGACTCCAAAAATGAGCAAAAAAGTAAGGCTTACCCCTTTGGATTTTTGGCGAAAATTTCGACGATTTTGGAATGTGCTGCAATAAATTCTTTGAGGCACTACTCCGACGTAATTTTGCGAGAGAAATCGATTCAGCGCAGTCCCAATAGGCTGCGAGCAACGCATCAAAAGTTACAGCCGCAAAACCGAGAATTTTCGTCGTCATTTCTCTGCTGTTGGTCCGACGCCATTTTTAATGTGTTTTCTGAGTTCCTGATGGTCGAATTACTCTAAAAAAGGTGATACAAATCGATTCCGCGAGTAAGAATTTCCGACTCCGAAAATGAGCAAAAAAGTAAGGCTTACCCCTTTGGATTTTTGGCGAAAATTTCGACGATTCTAGAAAATTCTGCAATAAATTCTTCGGGGCACTATTCCGACGTAATTTTGCGAGAGAAATCGATTCAGCGCAGTCCCAACAGGCTGCGAGCAACGCATCAAAAGTTACAGCCGCAAAACCGAGAATTTTCGTCGTCATTTCTCTGCTGTTGGTCCGACGCCATTTTTAATGTGTTTCCTGAGTTCCTGATGGTCGAATTACTCCAGAAATGGTCATACAAATCGATTCCGAGAGTAAGAATTTCCGACTCCAAAAATGAGCAAAAAAGTAAGGCTTACCCCTTTGGATTTTTGGCGAAAATTTCGACGATTTTGGAATGTGCTGCAATAAATTCTTTGAGGCACTATTCCGACGTAATTTCGCGAGAGAAATCGATTCAGCGGAGTCCCAATAGGCTGCGAGCAACGCATCAAAAGTTACAGCCGGAAAACCGAGAATTTTCGTCTCCATTTCTCTGCCGTTGGTCCGACGCCATTTTCAATGTGTTTTCTGAGTTCCTGATGGTCGAATTACTCTAAAAAAGGTGATACAAATCGATTCCGAAAGTAAGAATTTCCGACTCCAAAAATAAGCAAAAAAGTAAGGCTTACCCCTTTGGATTTTTGGCGAAAATTTCGACGATTTTGGAATGTGCTGCAATAAATTCTTTGAGGCACTATTCCGACGTAATTTCGCGAGAGAAATCGATTCAGCGGAGTCCCAATAGGCTGCGAGCAACGCATCAAAAGTTACAGCCGAAAAACGGAGAATTTTCGTCTCCATTTCTCTGCCGTTGGTCCGACGCCATTTTCAATGTGTTTTCTGAGTTCCTGATGGTCGAATTACTCCAGAAATGGTCATACAAATCGATTCCGAGAGTAAGAATTTCCGACTCCAAAAATGAGCAAAAAAGTAAGGCTTACCCCTTCGGATTTTTGGCGAAAATTTCGACGATTTTGGAATGTGCTGCAATAAATTCTTTGAGGCACTATTCCGACGTAATTTTGCGAGAGAAATCGATTCAGCGCAGTCCCAATAGGCTGCGAGCAACGCATCAAAAGTTACAGCCGCAAAACCGAGAATTTTCGTCGTCATTTCTCTGCTGTTGGTCCGACGCCATTTTTAATGTGTTTTCTGAGTTCCTGATGGTCGAATTACTCTAAAAAAGGTGATACAAATCGATTCCGCGAGTAAGAATTTCCGACTCCGAAAATGAGCAAAAAAGTAAGGCTTACCCCTTTGGATTTTTGGCGAAAATTTCGACGATTCTAGAAAATGCTGCAATAAATTCTTTGGGGCACTATTCCGACGTAATTTTGCGAGAGAAATCGATTCAGCGCAGTCCCAATAGGCTGCGAGCAACGCATCAAAAGTTACAGCCGCAAAACCGAGAATTTTCGTCGTCATTTCTCTGCTGTTGGTCCGACGCCATTTTTAATGTGTTTTCTGAGTTCCTGATGGTCGAATTACTCTAAAAAAGGTGATACAAATCGATTCCGCGAGTAAGAATTTCCGACTCCGAAAATGAGCAAAAAAGTAAGGCTTACCCCTTTGGATTTTTGGCGAAAATTTCGACGATTCTAGAAAATTCTGCAATAAATTCTTTGGGGCACTATTCCGACGTAATTTTGCGAGAGAAATCGATTCAGCGCAGTCCCAATAGGCTGCGAGCAACGCATCAAAAGTTACAGCCGAAAAACCGAGAATTTTCGGCTCCATTTCTCTGCCGTTGGTCCGACGCCATTTTCAATGTGTTTTCTGAGTTCCTGATGGTCGAATTACTCCAGAAATGGTCATACAAATCGATTCCGAGAGTAAGAATTTCCGACTCCAAAAATAAGCAAAAAAGTAAGGCTTACCCCTTTGGATTTTTGGCGAAAATTTCGACGATTTTGGAATGTGCTGCAATAAATTCTTTGAGGCACTATTCCGACGTAATTTTGCGAGAGAAATCGATTCAGCGCAGTCCCAATAGGCTGCGAGCAACGCATCAAAAGTTACAGCCGAAAAACCGAGAATTTTCGTCGTCATTTCTCTGCTGTTGGTCCGACGCCATTTTTAATGTATTTTCTGAGTTCCTGATGGTCGAATTACTCTAGAAATGGTCATACAAATCGATTCCGAGAGTAAGAATTTCCGACTCCGAAAATGAGCAAAAAAGTAAGGCTTACCCCTTTGGATTTTTGGCGAAAATTTCGACGATTTTGGAATGTGCTGCAATAAATTCTTTGAGGCACTACTCCGACGTAATTTTGCGAGAGAAATCGATTCAGCGCAGTCCCAATAGGCTGCGAGCAACGCATCAAAAGTTACAGCCGCAAAACCGAGAATTTTCGTCGTCATTTCTCTGCTGTTGGTCCGACGCCATTTTTAATGTGTTTTCTGAGTTCCTGATGGTCGAATTACTCTAAAAAAGGTGATACAAATCGATTCCGCGAGTAAGAATTTCCGACTCCGAAAATGAGCAAAAAAGTAAGGCTTACCCCTTTGGATTTTTGGCGAAAATTTCGACGATTCTAGAAAATGCTGCAATAAATTCTTTGGGGCACTATTCCGACGTAATTTTGCGAGAGAAATCGATTCAGCGCAGTCCCAATAGGCTGCGAGCAACGCATCAAAAGTTACAGCCGCAAAACCGAGAATTTTCGTCGTCATTTCTCTGCTGTTGGTCCGACGCCATTTTTAATGTGTTTTCTGAGTTCCTGATGGTCGAATTACTCTAAAAAAGGTGATACAAATCGATTCCGCGAGTAAGAATTTCCGACTCCGAAAATGAGCAAAAAAGTAAGGCTTACCCCTTTGGATTTTTGGCGAAAATTTCGACGATTTTGGAATGTGCTGCAATAAATTCTTTGAGGCACTACTCCGACGTAATTTTGCGAGAGAAATCGATTCAGCGCAGTCCCAATAGGCTGCGAGCAACGCATCAAAAGTTCCAGCCGCAAAACCGAGAATTTTCGTCGTCATTTCTCTGCTGTTGGTCCGACGCTATTTTTAATGTGTTTTCTGAGTTCCTGATGGTCGAATTACTCCAGAAATGGTCAAACAAATCGATTCCGAGAGTAAGAATTTCCGACTCCGAAAATGAACAAAAAAGTAAGGCTTACCCCTTTGGATTTTTGGCGAAAATTTTGACGATTCTGAAAAGTGCTGCAATAAATTCTGTAAGGTATACAGAACGCATGGATAATAGCTAAGCTGATTATAAGTTTCGTTACTTGTTATAAAGTAAAAGCAAATGATATTTATAAAAATTAAAAGAGACTTTCAAAGAAAAATTACGAGCATATGGCCTCCGCGCTGCGTATACTTGGTAGGATTACGATGTTACCTTCGCAAATTGGAGCAATCCCCAAGTTTCTTCTCGCAAAGTCTCAAACTTGACTTATAAGTAAAGCCGCACTCGAAGTTCCGCCTTTGGCTTTGACTTTTATTGGGCAGTGTAGGACTTAATTAATTGTGGACTGTGACGACACACTGGCGTACAAACCTGCGAATACCACCGGGGATCATTTCGCTTCGGTTTCAATCTCTTATTTAACTTGGGATCAAAGATTGCGTTGCGAGTCCGAAAACAGCTCGCGGCTTAATGTAACTTTATCTTTTCCTCGTTCCTCCAAAAAAAAAAAGATAGGGTTCCTCCGTTCTAATGAGATCCCTGGCGGTAAAATCTGAAAAAATTCACGGTACGATGTTGCAAAACTACGTCAAATATTCGCAAGACAAAATTACCTCATTACCTAGATACTCTGTTTACAATTATATTATTTTCATCAGAGACTCGAAGAAAAATTCATTAGTCTACTCGGAAAATTCTCAGCTCGGCTACGGAAAATATATCCAATTCTACGCTTCTTCAAATTTGCACAACGCTTTAATACCAGATCTCATTTGAATTCAACAGCGAAAGAACGAACCGTTTGTCAGTTCCTTCGCAAAAATTCATAAATAGGTACTCTGAAATGACACGATAGAATGTGGATCATTAGTATTGGAAAAATGATTTTTAATTGACCTCTTACTTGCGAGAAATATTCTGCAAGTATGAAATTCAAGGTCTAATCGGTATTGAAGCGACCCAAAATTGAAATTATTAAGACTATTAATGAAATAAAATATCCCTAAAATGTGAAAGATTGCCTTGCTTCCATACTAGGAGATTTCAATTGTTGAAATAAAGTAGCAAATATTCGTATACTTGGTTTATATGACTATTCTACATCATAGTCAAGTAATGCATTGTCCGTAAATTTTCCTCTATACTCAATCATGATATTCAGAATGTGGTTATTTCAACCAAATATTTATCTCACTCCACGACATGCAAAAAAAAAAAAAAAAAAAAAAAAAAAAAACTTACGAAAAAAGGATTAAAACCTAGAAAGCACTGAAAAGCTTTTCTGTGCAGTAAGAGAGAGAGAGAAATAAAAAGGCGAATCTGAAGGTAGACGACCAACGGTGTATCAGCGCCTATACATACCTACATGCAGCTGCAAATGGTGAAGTAACTTTGGCAATTCACTCTGAGATTTTCTCGTCGAGGCCACAACTTGCAAGCAAAACTGTTAAGGCAGATGGGCCGAGGGGTTGGGAGAGAGATAGAGATAGAGATAGAGAGAGAGAGAAAATATGTCCTACGGCGATTGCGTTTGCATTATTGCATTTGCGGTGCCGGCGAGAGCTCACTCGGCCAACCTCTCTCATAGATAATGCAACAAACTGCCGGAGGGTATAGGCGTTGAAATTGCACGTTTTCGACTCGGATCTAGATTCCGTCTTCCGCGGGGTTTCGCCCTTTGTTTAAGCTGGCTGCAGGGCTGCTGCAGCATCCCCGAGCTACGCGATTGAATTCGTCGATCCGTCCGCGTCCGACGTTCGGTCAAAGTCAAACAATAAGATTAGGGCGAATTTCCCGGATTGTTTTGAATCTCTCCTACGTAGGTATACGTGTACGTCCGCACACACGTGCGGGTACAACTTACCCCTTACCTAGTGCTTCGCCCCCGGGGGTAGCGAAACAAACTCTAAGATTAACTCAGCCAACTTCGAAACTTTCCGTCATTTACCAGTTTCACCTCCATTCCGTCCGCGATTCGCGTGACTTGTGCTCGAAGCTCTCAGAAGCGTTACTCATCTCATCCAACGAGTCAACTGCAGTACTAATTGTAAACTACTTGACTCTGTGGGGAAGCTTCAGTTGCTCGCGTAGCCGTCGTCACAAACAGGTTCCTGGGGAAATTCATCTTCGGAAAAGTCGGTGATCTTCTTTCAAATTTTAACGATAAGAGGGAACAAATGAGACAGATGGCTGAAAACGTGGGCCTATTTTGAGGATTTATACTTGGACAAATAATTATTTGATTCTATTGTTTGTTTGTTTTATTCAAAAGTATGTGGATCGAGCTTCGTTTCAATTTTTTTTTCAGCTTGACCGATTAACTTGGAATTTAGAAACGATATTCTAGGACAGTTTATCTTCTTTACCACGATCCGAAATTCATTGGAAAACGTGAAGACGGTTTGAAGACGATATTTGATTTTTCATTGAATGTTTACGACTTTTGATTTAATTAATAAAAAAAAAACTTGACAAAGCGAGTAAATAAATCAAGAAAACTGTTTGCAAATTGGAAGTAAATCGTTTCGATGGCTTTTGAGAAATTGTCGGCACCGCGAAGCATGTCACCGAGTGAAGCGGTTGACGTTATTGTCAATAGCAGTGCTTGAAATTAGTAACGTTGAGAGAAAAAATAATATGTATATATACATATGTAATCGAATCTCGATCCATTTACTTTTGAATAAAAAAAAGTCCAATCAAATTCAATAATTGAGTGTCGAAATGAAAATTCCCGAAATTCACCCACTTCTTTCTACCCCCTTAATGAAACGAGTAAACTAACCGACGCCGACTGGATATTACACGACCAAATAATTTCCGAGTTACATTTCGCGCAGTGCAGGTTGACAGATTACTTGGGTTTCCGGGATAACGAAGCTAGATTTAAGAGAATAAAGGCAGCAGACCTGTCCGACGTCAAGTGTTTGAACAGCGGGTCCGGGACGCGACAGGTGGCACTGCGCCCGCGGCGAGTACTTATGTACTCGGGGACGTAACGTAAAATGTAAACTTGAATATTTCTACCGCTGCCTCCGACAGCTCAAATACACCATACATTAATAATATGCAAACAAGTGAATGCAGTTATGTACAGCGAGGGAAATATTTGACGTTTTATAATTGGATTTTACCTCGTATAACAATTTCGTGGGGGAGAAAGAGAGGGAGAAGAAAAAAACAGAAAATAGAGAAAATTACCCGGCTCTTACTTGCAGCTTCATCAAAACACCCTATTCAGTCCAATTTAAAAAAATACCGTCCCAGCATCTAAATGAAGTCACTCTGCATCTGTCTTGCGCAGATCTTTTTATTAGAAAATACGAATTTGAAAACTTCGCTGCTTCGCTCGATTGATATTTGAGTACTTGCAAAAGCTCTACGAGAAAAGATTTTCCATTCAAGATGTCAATTGTCAACTTTATATAGGTATACCGGTATACATATTTTCTTGTTCTTTGATTATGACAGATGAATTAAACAATTACGTTCTGAGGAGAACTCCCTCACTCGGATCGAAACGTCAACATGTATCGTTATCACTGACCTTCATATCCAACATTCACTCGTTCATCAAAAGATTCTTCATTGTCGATTCTTGCTCTTGATCCGTGGATGGATCCTGACGAGGGGAAGACGATGTGAAAGCGTATAGATGAAGTATAAAAACGATATTTTAGACAAAAATAAATGAAGCTTTATTCTTTATATATCATTATAGCAGGCGTACAGTTTAGTGTACATTTATTAGTACAACGATCATTGATACTTATAGATAAATAATTATTGGGAGAAATAGGGAGTAAATGAGGTGAGGGGATATAGTACATAGTTAGGGATTTGTATTTGCATTTGTATTCAATGATTACTGGTCACGCCAACAGAGCGGCCAGTTTATGTAGATTGGTCAATGTCGTTGCGTCGCCTGGCTGCAGCCTTAGTGCCTCTCCGTAGGCCGCGGCAGCCTGCTTGTATTTCCCGTTGAGATGCAAGATCGCCCCGAGATTAGTGTGGCTCCTTGCTTCCTGGGGACGCAGGATCGCCGCGTGTCTGTACCAAGTCTCAGCCTCCGCACGACGGTCCGATTGACGCAGCGCCGAGGCCGCAGCCACCGCAAGCTCGTAATCCTTCGTCGAAAGCTCCGCCGCGTTCACATGCTGTTCGGCTGCCTCTGCCAGGCGGCCTTGGGAAGTTAGAAACACTCCTGAAACAAAGACATGGGATTTTAAGTTTCCGCTTTCGAGATATTGGGGGTAGATCGGTGACACCGAGCGCGGTCAGGGTTTTTGGGGCCATCCTGAAACACCTTAGCAACGAAATCGGAAGCCTGACTGAGATTTTGAAAATCATGACTAGATTAACGTGTTTGTGAATTGATTAGTGATCAAACATTATAACTTCAGGATGCAAGAATATTTGTTGTATGATTTTTGCTGTGAAGCTTTGTGTTTTGTCGGTAATACGAGTTCCTAGTTCGGTCTAGCTAAATGACATCCAAATGGGGTTCAAACGTTTGCGGGAATTGGTCAAAATAAGATTGAAGAAAGGTTTTTAGAGCCAGGACCAGGAATGACCATTTCCATCTTCCTTCTCCAAGATCCTTGTCTTATAGAAAAGTCACACTAACCATAAACCCATCCGAAAACATCCCCTTTTACAAAGGCTGCTACAGTTCGTATACCTATACGCTTTCCAACAAATGGAAGAGAAGGAATCGCGTGATTCACGGTGTCGTAGTATTGACTGAGTTGAAAGACGGACATGTTTTGACAGGAACGTATGGCTCAAGCTTAGAGAAAGATTCTGGGTGATAGAGATGCAGGATTTAGTCAGGTGAAGCATGCACTTCTTTAGAGGTGCCTTCAGATTGTTTCCTGAGTCCATGTTGGATAGTCTCGTTACCCATATATCTGGATTGTCACGTTACGAATGAGGGTGATTTGCGTTCAAATTCACTCGCAGTTATCTTTTCATGGGTCATGAGTCTCAATGGAGTGAAATAGGGAGAGTCCATCTGAAATTTTAATGATCATTTCGTTCTCTTCAATGAGATATTCATACGCTTCTCAGGGTTCAGGCAAAATGTTTGTGCAATTCTGCACAAATAATTTCTCACTTACGTTTTTTATATATGACAGAAAGAAACATTTTCACGAAATTTTCAAATTAAAGAGTTTCGGCAGATGAATCCTGAAACGCGGAAGCATTTTGAAGGAATTTGTAACCATAAGCCTACGGTACTATAAACATCTATCTCGGTATTCGTGCAAGTTGTTACACCCACAGCGGGAAACAAAGCTGCCAGAGAATCAACTTCGTGTACGTATCTCCGTGTTGCAGGTATTTCGTGAAACATTTCTGCTATGTAAAATTGGAATTCGTACAGTTGAAACATTCGCTACCAACGTCATGGCTATCTCAGGAATCTCTCGTGGGATAGTTACACACTTACACGTCGTTGGAGAAGACCTGCGCCGAACAGCAGGGTGACTACGACGTTGATGAGCTTACCCAGTTGGAAAATTCCGGCATGGAAACGAAGTGCCAGAAACTGTCTAGACGATAAAACAGAAGAATTTCCTCTGGCATTCCAATTCCCCTGTGTCTTTTTATTTTTTCCTTTCGCCTCTTTATTTTTTTTTTTAATTTTTATTTTGGAATCTCCGATGACGTTCGCCAGATAAATGAAATCTGTTCGTGATACCGCACTTCATTAGATGACAAGCTTGTCGTATCGTTTACATCCACGCTCTTTGCCCTTGCAATCGGAAGGGTGTGCTGTTCGGGGCGTTTCACGGTGCACCCTCCGTTCTAACGTTGTGTAAAAGCGTTCCACAATGTGAGACCCTTCCTATACATATGTAAGTATACAATATACATGGACTGAATAAAAAGTCCAGCAGCTACCGTGTGACGCGTTGAAATTTTTCAGCAAATATTTCTCCACGTTCCTTAGATAGAGAGATCCAAGGCTGGTTTACCGCATGTATAAAGGTAGGTGAGTGCCTTATGTACATATATTTATATGAGATGTATACGATATATGTATATTGTATATATGTATACGTAGTTGCACCTGTAACGTGGCGGTGTGAATTCCAGCAGATTTCATTGCAAAATATGGAAAGACGCGGGACTGTAGGTATTTACATTGGAAATGACATTCCTCGCGGTTAGAGAATAATATCACCGGATTTACTGTAGTCGTAACTGCGGCGTGAGATGAGATGTATACCGTCGTTGCCGTATTCGCGAATTTTAGAGAACATGGAAATTGTCTCATTGATTTTATATAATACACTTGGAGGAGGGTGAAATTTTGTAGAGAAAATAAAGAGGGAATCCGATAAAGGAGGCAGGTGTATTCTATTGGAAGGGTCTTTCGACCCTCGGCTCAAGATTGAATCATAAATCACATAAACGTAATATTTTCCAAATCTGATGTTCGCTCTCACAATGGCCCGTTTCACCCGTTATTCTTTCCCGCGTATTCACAGGTAATAATCTTTCGAATAATAAAGAAATCGAATAGGAGTACAAAAATAAGGTCGAGCCAGTTATCACGCTGGATTTAACCTCGGTTCTCCAAAATCAGGGGGCTGAAGTCTCTCAGACTCAACCACTCGTCGAGTCACCCTACTTTTCTCGGAACTCTCAAGCACTCAACGGAGGGAAGTTTCAAATTAATACCTTTCAGATTTATTTATCGCAATTTTCTCCCTTTTTTTTCTCCTCTCTATCGATCATTTGATCCACCTGAGTCTGATGAAGCTTTTTTTTCTCAGTGCATAAGCTACATGCTTTAAAGAATATTGGAGCTAGTTCACTTCTATGAAAATGAATTTTTCGAAACATATTCCGATTGCAAAGAGATTCATAGAATTAGAATAATGATCAATTATTTTGTGTGTCAATATTTGCGATCCCGTTTTTTCATTCGATATAATATACGCTAGCGAATTTCTCGTTTAAAAAATCACTTTACAATCCTCTGGCAACATTTCTAAGTAATCCAGATTCTCCGTTGAATTATTCTGAAACGAAGTGATCAAATCAATTCTTGGCGTGAGAAAGAACACGATATACAATAACTTGCTGTCCGATATAAGTTTTTTCATGTTTAAAATTCCTGAGGCATCAGAAGGGCCGGTTCGAAGCGAACAAAATGCAGACTCTTCTCGTGGTCTAGTGTGTTGCCATAAGACCCATAGAGCTTCGGGGCTCGCGGACGTGAATAAACAAGAAGATGGGTGACAACCTCAGCAGTAGTCGGGTAGCGAAAACTCGGTCGGAATGCCTAGAGCCACACCACACACCCGGGTACACGGTAGGAATTTCAATTTCGGTCAATATTTTTGTGTTCTTCTGTGCTTCTTGGTAAACCAGATCAACCCGTAGTCTTCCTGTTCCTTGGAGCTGTGCAGCGGGTATCTCTCGTCATTTCGTGGCCAAGAATAAAAGGGATGGAGACCCGACCTTAAACCGTAATAAAAAATTTAGGAACGTCCCTCGCATTCCCTTCCAACCCCTAAACTTCCCCAGGTTTCGCCTAACTTATTTACCAGTTCTCATCTGGGACGAGAGTGACCTCTCCCCCGTCATATCTCAGGGGATGCGGGTGTTATATAGATATACGTATACCTACACACACGAACTAACGGACAGCAACAGCAGTAGCAGGTGATTCCTTCAGAGTTATATTCTTATGACTATAAATCCATGAAACTGAGGGCGAAGGGTAGGCATAACATTTCCAGTGCACGAAGTTAGGTCGATAATATAAAATCGTGATCCGTGTAGCGATTTTGCACTCGCGGTCACCCTGTACTTATTTTGCTTGAGAATGTTTTTGCAGAAGCGATGAACAACTCCTAGTAAAGCTGAGTCCCCGAAACTTTCGATCCGAAAGTGAAAGATTTCTTAACGCGGATTTAGGCTTTTGATAACGGTTTGCATTACACGGTGAAATGCAACCTTTCCTAGTTAGTTCAATTTTCGTTTTTCATAAGATGCACTTCAAGCAAACGGCTCTCTGTGTTTACAATCGTGAGATTCCATTAACGAATATCAAATCGCTGAGGGTGAAATGCGTAATCATTTTTCAGGTGTTAAAGCATCGATTAGTCGAGTCGTTGACTTCACTATGAGTTGCTATATCTTTCAATTCAATCAGTGTACGACCCGGATGCTTAATATTATACGAGAAACGCATTTAGAAAGAGAATAATAAAAATTGAGCCTGAATCGAGGAATTGTAATATTTTATTCATGCGGTTATAATTGCAGCCGCAGTTGTATAATGTTTTCGGAAAATATGTAATAGAAATTCTTGCAGTATATTGAACGGCCTAGAAATCAATGCAATGCTGACGTGAATGACCGCTGTTTCTTTCCTGAGCATGAGAATCATACGAGAACTTAATTGATTAGATAAACCTGCTGGCGTGTATCAATGTGATGTCACTGACACCACGTCGCTTATATCTGCGAGTCCAACTAGTACAATCACTGCCTCTGGCGCATTCCACCATTAAAACTCAAAACCTGTTTAAATGTATATGCAATATTCATTTTATAATTGAAGAATTTTTGTGCAGAAGAAATTCCTGTTGGGACATGAATGAAATACTTTTTATTATTCACCTGTCACTGATAAAAATTACGAGATTGATTGATTGAAGAATTAATGAAGAATTAAAACTGATCTAATCAATGCCATAAGATCAAGTCATCAACCATCGAAAAAACGTTGAGCATAAAACTGTGTCCAGAGGTTCTAAATTCCTGACACTCGAACACTTTCTAGCCCTCGCTGGATATTCGCTCAAGATTCAATCAAGATCGGTGAACCGACAACTTTTTTCATCGATTTTTTCCACAAGCTTGAAAAAAAGCGAGATATGATTACACATACTTTTCACGACTTCACTCTGGACGCTATTGACTTTCTATGTGACGTCGACACGCGGATTTAGAGTAAAGTTCCCAAGCTCCGGGGCAATGTAATACGCTGTCAGGGTGTTTACGAGGCGTGGGACTTCCCCGGAGCACCGGGGTGCTCTTCGTCGGCGTCGGAGGTGATTTTCGATGGACCGCATCTCGCCGTTGGATCCGCTATTCGGTTCTTGGCTGCCGCAGCATCCGTGTCCCGGCAACTTTCAACAACACGGTCAAATATTGAGCGTGGGGACACGAGCGTGAGAAACTTAGCCAATTTAATACGTGGAGGCAGGTTATATCGATGTACCTATCTCGTTGAAATTCTACTCTCGCCCTTGCCAAACCACCGCGGCAGCTTCCTGGTGGAAAAGCTCGTCTTCGCTTCCTAGTATCAGGAAACCCCGGAACGTCTAGATGCGCTACTTAATGTTTACGACTTAATTGCGGACGCCGGTGAGTCATGCGCATGATTGAGTGATCCATGCGCGTGTCTGGAAAACTGGAAGCCACATTGTCACATCTCGCTCTTGATCCATTTGGGAATAAAGGAAGAGAGAAGACCAAATACAGGATAATGTTCAGCCAGATAAGAAAACTCTGCCTTTATGGGAATGTCCAGAGAAAAACCCTGCATCAGTGTCTTTTTTGTTGCGAACAAGATTTGAGAGTCACTCGGATGAATAATCAATCAAACCTCACGTTTCATGTTACACAAATGATCAAACTAGTTGGCATCACCAGAACTCACCAAATGTTACAGTGTATCAATCGGACAGAATGAATTCATAAATCTTTCGAGTACGTAGAGATTTAGAATCAACGATAAATTATGATTTACGTTTTCAATAATTGTATTATTATTTAGTTACACATTTTACAAATTCACGAGTTACGTTGACTACGAATGGAATATGATCGAAGATAACTTAAAATTATTGAGTAACGCTAGTATAACCGTTCGTCAGTGTTTTTCCCTTGTTGTTGATATTTGGAATAGAATTTTAAAGCATGTAGAATTTGAGGGTGTCAGTTACTTCGTGTATTTTTTACTCGAGTTAATAACCACTCCCAACCCTTGACATTTTGATAATTGATTGCTGGACGAACTTGAAAACATTTGTTTCAGCACCGTGGTGAGGTTGTAGAAATGAAAAAATACTTTTGGTATCGTGACGTTAACGACGACAACTTGAAAAATTACGGGAGGTCATTACAACTAATCGATTTCTTCCAAAGTTGAAGAAATTTTGCATGTAACTGCTAACCGTTAGTCAAAGGCGTCCTGTACGATTGTGCTAGAGTTGACGAACTGGAGGATTGCTCGGTACTTCGATTGATACATTATCTCCGCTAAATCCGATAGAACGTCGCCGAAATATTTGACACCTGGTAACGTCTTTTGCAGAAAGACGTGAGAAGTTTTATTTACATAAGGCTTGACCTGAAGCGGAAAAGATTATTCTACGTCACTGACCGGCTCTCAGCGTATCTATACAGTTAGAAATGCAATGGACACTCTACTCTGGTTTTGTGTAAGCAGATCCATTGTTGTGAAAAGAGTAAGTGAGCGTAACGATGATAATAATGGTAATGATGATGATGATGATGATTATTATGATGCTAACGAAACACGCAATTGTACTCACCGTAGTGATGGTGCACACTGGAGTCTTGAGGAGCCAGTCGTTGTGCTCTAAGAAACCATCTTTCAGCTTCCAAGACGCGACTAGACTGCAACAAGAAAATAAAAGAAATCCTTGAATCGTTGTCGTTGTGGTACAGTTGACTTGACCGCATCCGTTTACCGATGTACCGATTTCGAATCCTGAGTATGAGGATGTGCAAGATCGAAAAGATCGGGTCTATCGATCGAGGACTTTAGATACGGACTAAATAACGGAGGGCGGGAGCAATCGAGGGAAACAAAGAAAGGAAGGAAGGAGGATCGAAGGAATGGGTGGGGAATTGGGGTTCGATTATTTTCACTTGCACCTCCGACTATCTCGAGCAATACCTAAATCCCGCAGAGCGTATCTTTCGCTCGGTCGCGGTCCAAGTTATGTCGGTTAACAAACTAACGGCCCTTGTCGCCGTCTGGTTCGTGCTCCATTGGCGCACGGTCTGCCTTCTAGGTTTCCGTAGAACCAAGGAAAATCGACAAAATCAACAGCACCGACTATCGAC
The DNA here is from genome assembly GCF_021155765.1 of Diprion similis. Taxonomy (NCBI): domain Eukaryota; kingdom Metazoa; phylum Arthropoda; class Insecta; order Hymenoptera; family Diprionidae; genus Diprion; species Diprion similis. Next base: position 19,793,791 of record NC_060110.1, on the reverse strand, counting down.
AGAGTTCAACTAACTTATGCAACGAACGGCGTTCAACACGCTCTGTTCGGTTCCGGTTCCGAAGAGTCGCTACGTGGTTGAAACGCGTTGAAAACCGTTCTAAGGCACAGAGATTCGTGACGCCATGAGCCTGAAACCAATTTCGCGAGATGTGTACGGAATAAAAAATGACTCACATTGCGAGCTAGAAGTTTCCCGTAAGTGATATGAGCGGGCACGTGGTCCGGCTGGCTGGCCAAACTGGCCTGGAACCATCTCTCAGCTTCGGCATACTGCTGCAGCCTGGACAGCGTCTCTCCTAGCAGGTTGTAAACACTCTGCAAGCAGAAAACAAAGACTTTTCACCCTCGTGTATATCGGAATATATAGAACCGAGATTATTTCAGAACACAAGAGACACCGGAATTCGTTCTCACTTCCGCCCAGACTTGTATCTCGCCGATTGTCCAAGATTGGACCGTGTGATATGCAGTCTGCGCAATTCTTTCGAGCAGTTTCAGCAAGATTGCAAGATCCGAGTTTTTGACCAGCTGTGACATTCGCAGTAAGAATTTTGCAGAAACTTGAAACACCCAATTTTCTCAGAACGATTCTTTACCCGAAAAAACTGTGCTGTGCTTTAACCAGAGAAAAACGATGCAAATTCAAAGATTTCACGTGTCCACATGGACAAGCCATCGCGTACGTGTAACATGCATAAGGATAATATTTATCCAAAGCGATTGAGACGTAGAGAGATCAAAGCCTCGATTTCGCCGTCTTTGCTCTCGGTACGCCCGTAGATAAACGGTATTGGAGACCGACGGTGGTGGTTGCTGACGATACTTAAATATGCACAGTCACGTGCACGCCGTAGTTTCGAGCCAACATATTCAGAGTCGTTTGCGAGTCGTTTGAATATTTGTAGACAGGTTGAGGCAGTCTAATGAAACGTGAATAAAGAAAGAAGACGAAGATGCACCGTCTGGTGCAGCATATGTGGTGCATCGAACGAAAACAGGCGAAGCAACAGTCTCGTTGCCTGCACAGCTCAGCGGATTTCCATCGTGTATTCCAAAAGGGTGGTTACATCCATGAGTATGAGTTGCCGCGCACGTGCGCGAGGTTTCCAGTGTGGGGGTCAGGATAGGTTGAGGAGGATTCCTAGCCGAGGACAAAGGATAAAGGACGAAACCCTCTGGCATACCAATAAGACGCACATGCATACGCGATGCGAAACTGCTGCACACGGACCACCAAAGAGCGGACAAAGCAAAGACCGAGAGAATCTAAATTGCACCACTCTTAGCCCCATACCTTATACACACGGGACGCGACGGGTGTGCGAAGGCTTTTTGCATGCAAATTTGACAAGCTGGTATCAAAACCCACAGACGCGGACTCCTTTGTAAGTTCCGTTTCGGGTTACCTCGTAAGCTTCGCCCCAAATTTGCCTCGCAGTGCAATATTCGAGGCAAAATCTTTCTAAGTGCCTGTTATTTGAGTAGCCACTCGTTAAGTGTCCGACACCTCGCTTTTGTCTCCAGCTCCTCTTACTTCGTAAGCGATGCAGATAGCAGTTTCTGGGAATTTCATCTGGTGTTAGAGCAGTAAGCTTGGAGTTGCAGAGAGTTTCCATACTGCAAATGTGTTGATATGTAGGTTCCCCTGTAATGAATTCCCGGAAATTCTCAGTAATATCAAAACTTTTCTCGATCCGTGGAAAGTTTTCAACGCCACGATATTAAGGCAATCGGTACAACGTAATTCGGAACAGATGTCAGCGGTCCAACCAAACGACTCGACTCGAAGCCTGGACGGAACAAAATTAGGGAAACTACTAGGCGCGACAAGAAGTAGTTCCCCGCCTATACCTGAGGGACATACGCAACGGCAGAGGGATGGACATGTGAGTCCCGAGGGATTCGGACGACTCTGCATACGGCTTAAGCTCTCGACCGGTCAGCAAATACCACTGACCACAATGCGACACACCGCACGGCTGGGAAATCCTTTTGGAAAAAGGTAATTGGGTTGCGCGAAGCCCAAAAGATACTCCCGGTTTAGCCCGGAATTTCTCGCTTCGAGGATTAGGTTAGGAAGTTTTCTGATTTCGCAGACCGGCTGCTGCTAATGGCTAGTGAAAACTCACACAGGCAGCCGGCGTACGCATCGTGCGTGGCTTTAACACCGAGGCTGTGGGACGACGCGATGGGGAGAACAACCACGTGACTAGCAGCTAGGCGCATCCCTCTGGAGTTCGGATGAAACTTTTATGATTTTGTTTCAAGTACGAGAATGGGAGATGTGCCGGGAGAGAAAACCTGCTCTTATAATCTCCGTTGGATCTCTGCAGCTTCGAACGTTCGGGTGTTGGCTGAAAAGATAATTTGTAAGGTGAAGGGTAACATCATCTGTAGATCTCTGACCTCCCACTCGATCTTATTGTGTGGAAAAACTAATTGTTGATGTGTTGAGTTTGCGATTTTTCGCAGCCAAAAATCGCGACTGAGAATGACTTTGGCATAAAATTTCTTGCCCTGAACTCTAGTTTCCCATCGTCATCATTTCATGCTTCAAGTTCTGAGCTCAGTAGGTCCTTGAATTCACTTTTCGCGAGTTAATTTCATCGTAGAATAATTACACCTGTCGCTACTTTCCTCTGTTCATAAACCGGCGTCATAAACGAGAGATTAGCGAAACACTGTAGAGAATTTCTTGATCACCACGATGTTTGCTGCTGGGTTAGCGAGATAAACTTTGTTAATCCTGCTTGCCACCCCCGTACGTTGCTAAGCAAAGGTAAGCTTGAAGTAAGTTTGGGAAAGCTTTTTTTCTGCGATAATTCGCATACTTGGCAAGTCACCTACAACCTTCAGTACCTAATCTTGAAACTTCAAACTTATCATCATCGGTATCTTGGCAAACTATATTTTTACAAACGAATGCTCAACAGGAATTCGTTTTTTCGAATCAAGCATCTTTCGTTACCTCATGGAACTATATCATAGAGGATGTTGCAGTAATGCGGTGAAAAGCTTGATGCCATTGTGTCCAGAAATGTGTCCTCCATGTCGTGAGTATATGCCGTGCAAAGTACGTAGCGAGTCGAGTCTAGCATCCTCAAAAAGTAGCCCAAGTGAATAATGGCCGAGTGAACAATGCGAGCTGTGAGGACGCAGACTGGTTGATACGAAGCTCTAAAAAGAAGACGTAACAAGCAAAGAACGTGTATTAATCCCTTGCATGGTCCAGCGGGGCGTTCACTTTTCACTTTTTTCCTCAAGTTACTTTAATACGTCCATCTATATTTCTTCTCTCCTCATTTTCTTCCGCACCTCTTCAACTCCCGCCCCGTTCCGTGGATACTACAGATTGAACGCGAGACGTCTTGAAATATGAGACGGCATTAGAGATTGCTTGTTCCCCGGGATTCCATCTTCCTACTCAGCCGTTGTTCAGCAGATATACAAGAAGAAGAGAAAATTTCAAATCGTGTTCAATTTTAGCAGCGCTTTTTAGCCAGACCTTAGCGCTGGCTCTTGGCTGTTCAACTTTGTTTGAGCTTCGGTGTTAATTTCACGGAAAAGTGCGCCGCCCCGCAGGTGCAAGAAGAACGAAAGTTGGCCGTAGAGCACAGAGGAAAGCGGTAAGATGAGGATCTTGAATGGAGCCGCAGGAACCTTTCCACCGGTTTAAATCAAGTCCAACGACGCCCGGGCTGAAAACACGTCTGCGTTAATCAAATTATTCTCACCGATTAGTTCTTGCGCACTCTCGCCGCAGCTGAGCTCCGGTTCCCCAGTTGAATTGCACGGTTCCCGGTTTCCCGGTTTCCCGGGGTTCCTTCTTCCGGCTCTCCCGCCAACACTGGGCCGCTCTAATTGCTTCCGACTTAATTGTTTTTGTTGAACGTGTGGGTCGACTGCCTTCCACCCTTTCGACCACCCTCTTCTCGTACGCTTCTTCTTTCATCGCCGGCTCGAGTCCCTGAAAGCTACGTGGCCTCCCAGTGTTCCCCGATCCTGAGGACTGCTTACGCAAACCGGGAGGAGCATCCCAATCATAACAGCAGGCTAATGAGGTCGGGCTTTGTTTTCGGATATGTTAACGGACGCGTGTATACCACTTTAGATATATCGTATGCCGCTCCTCATCGTGGCATTTCGTTTAAAAACTCCTCTCATTGTTCACTTTTGATGTGGGTCTTCCATTTCTCGTTAATTTACCCGCTTGTCGTACGCGAAATTCTCGTTGGTATTACAGATACTGTGTACTGTTCTCTGAGGCACTTGAATTCCGTTTTCAATTTCAGAGGGTAATTTCGGAAACTCACGTCTCGAGTCAAACTCAAACCATTAGCCGAAACTTGACGGAGTCCTGATTACACGAATGATGAGTTGTTCTTATTTCATATTTTCACTAAATAATATTATACTCAATTTAATATTATTCTGTTATAATCGTAGAAATAAAATTTTACTACATATATTATTTCGCACTTTCTAAAAATTTCTTTTCAAACATTACGACCACTAAATCAAATCATTAATAATATAACAAGTTGTTAGAGTTAGTTGTAGCTAGATAATTATACGCCGTTTTCTGATGAAACCCGTTTTGCCTTGCTTTTGCCTGCCGGCGAGGGAGACTCGAGCAATTCCATTTCTTTAAACTTCTCCAAGGCATTTCTCTTTCCCCGGTTTCGTTTCACTCGGTGTTCTTCCATCGCAGAGGCAGGTCTTTTTGCGAGTGCGGCAATAAAAGTAGTCGTGGCAGCAGCGTAGCTGGTAGGTTATACAGCAGGGTGTATATGCACCTACTTGCTGCAGAAGGTGGAATAATACTTGGCGAAGTTTTGCCTCTCGCGGACAATCGCGTCATGTAGCTATATTTCTAATCCGGCAAAGTTTTCGAAACGTCGAAAAGTCGGTCCATATGTGACCGCGAGGAAAGACGTCGCCGGGTAATATCCGCACGGTCAGGAACAATGATTTTCTCGTCCCATCCTTATCGCTCCTCCGGTTTTCCTTATCTCGCCTCGACTCGGACCCTCTCTTTTAACTCGGAAGATTTTTCCCACCCCGCAAAGAATCTATGGCCGTGTAAAAGACGAGCTCAGAAACGGTGGCGACGGCCTGGCTATCGCGATGAAAGAGCGGAACTCGGTGAAACCACGGCGAAACTGGCGAAACTTCGCTCTAATCTTTGCCGCAATGTTTTATTCCTGGTCTTCCTGTATGGGTTGGTCACTTGGGGAACCGCTTTGCGAGAGATCGGAGTCGATTAAAATCCCATTTGCTGTTTGTACTACGAGAACGCTGAGTGGGCAGGAATTTGGGAAGTTTTCTGCTAAATATCGGCAAAAACATGCGGAGGAGAATGGAAGAATCACATGCCGGCGTGTCCGCGATGAGAGGAAGAATAATTGACCAATTATCAAACTCCTGGAGCGAGGTTCGATCTGTTTTTATTTTATAGATCTCGCGGCGCGGGCGGCAGCTCGTAAAAGCCTGCACGGAAGCTGCTTGCTCGTTGTGAAAATGGAAATTGATGGTGTTATTTAAATTAATTAGCATCAGAAATCTCCTCGTTTAATTTAATGAACGATTCAGGATTAAACTCGTTTAGAAATATCTTCCTCGCCCTTAAATTGGCCGGTATATTATATCTTATAAACGTATTATGCTGCCTTTTTTGCTGCCTCCGTGGATTCGATCAATATCTCAGAATTCATGCGACGCACGGAACTCAAAATATGAACCGTTATTGTAATAATCAAACTTCAGAAAAAATCTTTATCCTTTTATTTTGCATCACAGCTGCCGTAATCTTTGCGCGATTAAATTAACCGGATCTGAAACGAAGAATATTCCAGCATATAATTATCGCGCAATTGAGCATGAGTGGCAAGAAATTACGATAAAGTGTATCTGATGCATTTCGTATTGAAATTATTCATCGTTATATAATAATTAAATTCGTAATTCATACGAATATTTTGAATAATAGGTGTAAACGATATTTAATCTGGTGCATTAATTTCGTTCAAATGCTGAATATATCCGTAGTTTAAAATCGGGGGTTGGAACGGTATAATATTACACAAAATAGTTAATGTATTCAAAGCTACATCGATTGCTGAGCGTATCGTGTAATTGTAACGAATTTCCCACGTCATTTATCCCTATAATTTGCAAGGTAGGTCCAATTAGCGATTTCAATGGGCTTGGAAATGGATAAAAACGAAAGTGGAGTTGAAAAAAAAATTACCGCATTAATCATCGTCACCCGACAGCGGTTAATATTTCTCTACATTGCCTCGTGTAATCATATTACACCTACAGGTATACCCAATTATAGTTCATGGAAAGTTGTAACCTATGTAATATTAACTAGTGTGTTGATGTGGAAGGTGAAACCAGTGAGTTGCAGCTGCACAAATTACTACATGCAACAGGCTAGCCCATTTAAACCTAATACATAATCATATTAAACGACAAGGAAGGTTTTCGAAATAACTGCGTCTCGAGTTTATATATATTCTACGTATTATAAAAATAACAAAAATAAAAATTCATTTAAAATTCGTTTGAGAAATTGCATTCGGTATTTGACGGTTGGGGACGTGATCTAAAGTTTAATTATACTTCGAATATTTCTGGCTTATTTATCCCAGACTGAAATTCAAAATGATGAAACTAAATTTCGCGGATCAACATGGCCTTTCGGAATAAGTAGAATAGTTCAATTTCCGTACTAAATATCAGACTTTGAAAAATCAAAGCTGATTTTGAATTACAAAGTAAAACTATTCAACGAGAAAATGAACCGAAATTGGTCAATATTTCAGTGCAGAACAAATTTTTTTTTACGAATTGTATATTTATATTCTACAACTATACTATGTATATGACTACTTTTTACTTCTTATTTTACTATTAAATTCAATTTCAGGCAATCAATTAGAGTTTCCCGATTCAACTAGAAATAATTCGGACTGACTAAGCCATAAAATATTCAAATAGGACATATTCCTTACTTCGCAAAATGCGTTGTAGCAATATGTCGCAGGATTGCGTCTCAGAAACAGCGCCGTACAAATGCATAGATTGGTATTCTGCGGTTGATATCGTCCATTAACGTCAAACTTTTATTGCGCGTTCGTTCTTGCCAACTCCTCCTCTTCCCATCACCGTAAGCTTCAAGGTATAACCCTGCTGAAGTTTTCCCCAGGATAAGACAGCCCCCACATCCGAGAAATTGTTTCTTGTAATCGTCAGATGGCAGTTAAAAAAAGCCACGCTCGCAGAATCCTAATTCCACGGTCTCTTCTTTCTGTATATCTTTTTCCTTATCCACCTCTTACTTTCCTCCGTTTTTTCTTTTTTCTTTTTCTTTTTTTTTTTCCTTTGGCAATTTTCTGAATTGCCCGAAGAACCGGCGAACGTGGCAGCGATCTAATGATCGTAGCTTGCCGGCTTTCGCGCACAGACAACTCGAAAAAGAGCCTCTTTTCAATATTTTCTTTGTGATGCTGCTCGTCTGCACCCTCACGCAAATAAAATTTCTCGTTCTTTTTTAGCTTCCGATAAAAACGATGCAGAATCAAGCCTACCTGCAATGCTGACACAGCACATGTTTCGTCACGCTTGCTGTACCGTTTTCACTTGCTGAAACTGAGATGAATTTGAAAAATTCTCGATTCGTTTATTTTTTCTTCTATCAGGTTGGTGGGATAATATATTATCTTCGAGCTTGTTGCATATTGACTTTAACCTGTTTCGTTGATCCCTACACATATGCTTAACGGAAGAATGTTTACTATTCCGTTTGTTCTTTGTTACATCGCTATTATTTTCGGCAACACGCCGTGAAATAGGTATTTAGAAACGCAGCGAAACGGTTGTTACTACACTTTAACGACCCAGCATTCGTGTCGAGCGGTGGATTATACCGGTGAAGGTCTATTCAAATGTAAAATCCAGACAGAGAATATAGAGCACGTTCTAACCTACCCTACAAGCAATTACATATTTAATGCAATGTTTCGAATAACATTCGGAGACTGATTACATTTAATAATGCTATTTCTTAGCAGCGTCTTACTCAGTTTCATCAACCACAGAAAATTTCTATACAATTTTACTCCACAATTTGAGACTAATTAAGAATGATTTTCCGATTCCAGGAAACGTTTCTAATGAAATTTTGCAAGAAAAGTTTGTAGAAATTATTATCTCTCGATCCTTCATCGTGATATTTTCTTCAGACTATACTCAGGTATGAAAATAATAATCTTCATATTTCGTAGAGATCCGTACATAATCAGAGACTGCGGCTATAATACCGCCTTCAGAATTGGATTCAGAGCTCGAGAACTTGTTTAATCAATCGCCATTGTACACGGAATAAACTACACCCGATATTTCTGTCTGTATTCCATGATAACTCGATTTACAATCACGTCCGTGGAAAAATTCAGTCTGTTATTTTATTTTTGTATGATTTCTTTTTATCGTTCGCTCGTTTTATACTTAGAAAAATATTTAAACATCGCAAAATCCCCCGTCGAGTAAAAGAGTAATTATAAAACATTCGAATTAGCACCGCACGGAAAAGTATTTCAATTTCCAATAATAATTTGGTGAAAACCTCCACGTTTTTTATTGCGGGTCAGGAGCTCGCTGCTCCGAGTATTCCAAGCCATTAAACCCGGGCCACAACGGAGATGGAACGATTCCCGGGGTCCTGCATTTCAGCGTTTCAACAAAACCCGTAGGAAAAACGCCACGTGTCTTAAATGCCTTGTCGCGACAGTTCTTCGGGCTGTCTCAGCCTTCTTTATACGGCCACATGATTCCACGTGACGTTTTTTCTCATGCCGGGAGATGTTTTGTGAGCCCGGTTTCATTTAAACGGTACGACGAATGATTAATTGATTATTCATCGTCGAAATATGGAAATCCTTTTAATTTTGCGACACAAGATATTTACGCCAGAGACAAATCAGAGAATGAGAGACTCGAATCACGTGCTGAGTAAGTCGGTTATAATTCGTTGACAGAGCCGATGATGATAATGATCAGTGAAAGGGTGAATTACGACGAATCGTGTGGCACCATAGATTGGCAGAAGTCAATTTCCATGACCGAGAGAGTTGGCATATCGCGGTCTAACACACCGGAAGTAAGCCGGATCATAATTGAAGGTAAGTCAATGGTTGGTTTCATATCGGCTTTCGCGAACAACAGACGTCGACCTTCCGGCAACTTGCCAGCCAGACCCGTTTCACAATGCATATTATCCGAGGGTGAAGAGAGCTAGGGGAGGGGGAGAGGAAAGGAGAGTCTCAAATCCGTCCGAATCATCCACTCATCGACGTCGAGACCGCCACGAGGAATGGCGAAGCGCTGATAAATACTTAATGAAAACTTCCCAGATTATACCAATCAGCGAGTTCGTCGTCTCTGAAGGGATTTTCCAGATCGAATTCACTCCACCCTCTCTCATCTCCGATTTTCGTTGTCATGGGTGCTTTTCCAACGCGAAGGATCGCCCTCCTGTAGTGGGTGATTAAATTAGGATAATAAAATCCTGCGACCCGTGTTCGTCAAACTCATTCTCAGGATATCGTCTCTCGTTTGCAAATGAAAAAAAACAATTTCAATATATCCGGATACCTTTCAGCAGTTAAAGTTGACAACATCCAAAATAATTTATGAATGTTTTACGTGAAAGAGCCTGTGTACTTTGGAATCGCGAATATTCATTAATTACTAAAGTGCATCGCGTGATTCTACGCTGCAGGTAGGTTTCATTATAGAGAGACTTCTTTCATGCATATATCTAGAGTGCTGTAGTCGTGTAATATGAATTTCGTAATAAGACAGCATCGTCATGAATTTATACGAGATTGAAGCCGACATCAAACGGCGTCGGTTATTACAAGTATATTAAGAAAATTCGTTCTCTGGTGATCCGAGTTCGTTAGATGAATCGCACGGTTTTCTGTTTGGTTAGGACGAATATCAAACGCATAATCTTTTTATAATCTTGTTAAATTAAGCTGTTCTCTACTGAATATTCAGAAGCCCGGTCTTCTGCACGAACCAAAAGGTGAAAAAGAATAATTGTGCTAATTTTACTGTTCAATATTTCGCTAAAACGTTTCTACCTCATACCGTGTGTATATATTACAAATTATTGTGCCCGAGGCGAGTTTATATTCCCTTTGAAGCTGTAGGTGGATTGGTTACAACGTACCTTTGATTTTTCTTCAAAGGAGGAATATTACAATTCAAGATTAACGCATTCATTATTCTCGAAAATCCATTCAGCTGACAATTTTTAAAATTCGTAATAAACTGACTGACTAGTCAACTCATTGACAAAACATTCCAGTTGTTCGTCACCGTTAGTGACGAAAACAATCTGTGAGAGGAAATGGGGGAGGAGAGGGAGCTTGATTGATTTGAGAGAAAAAATTTTCAAAGGAATTCATTGTGCGAAATATTTTATCTACGTACTGCAAAGCATTCTCTGTAATTACCGCTGCTGGATGATCGAATCGAATTTATATTACTGGATGGAAATGTCTGAAAAATGCGGAGTTTACAAATTTTTAAATAATCCACGCTGTCGTTTAATTACAGCCGATCCTGTAAAAGTAAATTCATTAAGTTTCTACGTTTCGCGTCTCCATCTCTCGACCCAGACCCACGAGCATTCTATTGTCACCGGCTCTTTTCCCAGTCTATTTTTCATCTAGCAATTTCACACCAGAGCAAACTCGCCAGCTTCGCACTTTTGCTTAGCAAGAACCCGGCAAAATAGACTCGCAAGAGCTGCCGGACTCCGCGGTTAGTTTGTCGTGTTTTAGTCGTGTTGAAACAGCTAACAAAAATGAATTAAAAAGGTGGACGTGACGTCGTTTCTGAACTCGCTCGAATTGTCCTCGCTTAATTGGCCTTCTTATATAGTCACGCGGACTCCTCGGCGGGTTTTTTCTTCCTTAATCGGTTCTACGTGTTGAAAGTGTTCTCGAAACGGCGCCGAGAAACTCTGAAATTTCAGAAGAATATTACCGCGGGTAGAGGAACGATTAGAATGTTTTTTCGCCGCTACAGATTTTTTGCAAAGTTTTCATATTCTTGTTGGAAAACTTCATCGCGCGATTCTGCAAACTGCAGCGTTGAATTATTCCTCGGATTCATATAGGATCTGTGAACACTTGATGTTGGGAAATGAAACGTCAGCTGAGGATTTCAGAGGGCGATATAGATATGTGCTGTGAAGTGAGGGGAAAAGAGAGGATGAGGTCGAGGTGGAGGTGGAGGCTCGAGTACGGAGAGGAGTAAAATTCGAACATGCAGAAGGGTAGAATTACCTCGTGTAGAAATACGTATTGTATGCGCAGTGCCTAGGGCTTGGAGCCTCTAATTAGTCACTCAAATACTGCCGAACAAAACCTCCCGTGTTATTGAAACGTCATATTCATGGAAATTGCGCATTCTCCGAGTAAAATTGAAAAAAGTCTGGCGAAAAGAGAGAGAGAAAAAAGATATAAAACAAATAAGGTTCCACATGGATTTTTAATATGCATTTTTTGCACGGGCATATCACAGTCAACAACATACTTTTCCACATCGTCACGCTAGACTTTTGTGTAACCAAATACAGGTTTTTAGTTGGACAGCGATATTTATTGTTACATTGGAAATTGGTGTTGAATTTATTATTTTTAGAACAAATTTAACCAACATTTATACAATCTGAGCTGTACACGAGAATTCCTTATGCACGAAATAATTATTTACTTTTTCTAAAGATTGTTAGAGACCAAAAAGGGACGCGATCAAAACCATCACCCTGTATCAATACGCTAACAAGCGAAATAAATTAAACATATCAAATGGATCAATTTCCGTCAGATCCGAGGGTGATGACGCTGTGAAAAAGGTCACCGAATCGAGAGTCGTCGAGTTTCGAAATGCGTTGTCAATTTCAGGGAGTGAAATTAGCCAAATTGCGGACGTCACACGTATACACGACGTAGCTGGTTCGTAGGTAGGTGAGATTTTCACCGTCACTACAATCACACGTGAAAGCGACGGGATTTTTTAATAATCACGTTTGCAGTCTAGCTTGGCGGAGGTAATATTCACCGGCAATAAATCGCTCTCAGCCGAGATCCCTATAATTAATACGAAACCTCGCGGCGTCCAACAGCCCTGCAACTATATGCCGAGGAGTCATTCATCCTGGAATTAATAACAAGGGTGGTATTATTTAACTGTAATGCGAAGACGAGCCATTCATCGCGTTGATAACGAGGGACCGGCTCCTCTTCACCGCCCATTTCCCATCACCCATCTGTCAACCGGACCGCAGACTATAAACTTGGCTAATTAATGCTCTCGGAGACGCGAGCCTCGAGCGCTGCGCTTGCATTTTGCACAGCGTCGGGACGCCGGTTCATTTTTGCAAACAAGATCTAGTGCAATCCGTCCAGTGTCTCCGTTATCAGCGAAATTCTATTCCAAGTTTTCTTATTTACCTCTAGCTCTCGGTATTTGCTACCCTTGTAAGATTCAGCTACCTTGATAATTTCAATTAATTCAGAGGAGATAATATATTGTGCCAGAAATTTGCGGGGGAGTGACGGTTTCGCGCGTGTAAATTCAGAGGTCGGAGTCTATACCTACCGAAGTTTCGTCGTGCTTGAAACCCTGTAGCTCGTCAATTCACCCACACGCGGAAAACGGTTTGAACGCAAAATTCTGCCTCGTCAAACATCGCGATTTTATCAGTTTTAGTTTCGAATTGTTTTCTTGAATTGCCGTGCGATCAGAGTTGATTGGTTTTATCCACGATATTGCAATAATTCCGGTTATATGCGAACTCCCGAAGAACTTGTAGGTAATTTCACTTTGTATTTTCACATTTCTTCTTTTACAGTCGAGAATCACGCTCAAGGGTTTCGGATCGTGAAGTTTTATTAGAAATAATGCGATGATATTACTAGCTCGATTGCTGCCTGAGGTATAACATTGTGTCTGAGGTACACTTACTCAATAACGATTCAACGTCGTCGCAAACTACAGTAAAGTTTCCGACTTCGAGGTCCAATACTTTCGGTATCCAAGGCGAGGTTTATTCGTACTCGAAGTGACGCTAACAACGGGAAACTGAATCCCGCGATTTTTATACCTGCCAAAAGTTTTCCGTATCCACGCACCTTTGCAGCTAACTAAATATCTATAAGAACGCGAACGAGAAGAGGAAGAAGTCTGTTCCTAGAAAGCTCGATAGAAGCTTTTTCCGCGTAAAGAAGTGACGCGGCAAAACGAACTTCCTGAATAAAGAATACCCTCTTCAATTATTTAAGCGTGCTCCATTCTTTCTGACGATAAATTCATTCGGCATACATGAGAGAGCCAAGCGCTTTGAGGCCGCCCTCTTACGTCACTCCACGGAGCGATACGATCCATTTTACCCCTGCGGGGGGTCCGCGGCTCTGCCGAGCACGTGTGCCCGAGCACATGAACGGCGGCGGCGGGGAAAAAACATCGGAGAAGAAAAATTGGCACCAAAAAGGCGGACGACGTTACGGAATAATATTTCGGCTAAAAGATTGCCCGAGACGCGACGGTCAGGTGCAGTGTTCCGAGTCAAATTTCTACCCACTTGAGGGTTGCGTTTTACATAACGAGACCGGAGGACGATGACGAAGTGCATGTGAGACGGGGAGAAGAGGAGGACATATTTTAAAAGGGGGATAATATCGAGGTAAGTACCGGAGAAAAAAAAGTGGCAGAAGCGACGAGCGCTGTACCTAAATGCAATATTCATCGACGCGGTTTCGTCGTGACGTAAGGCTGTGGGTGTTATTCCAGTTGGTCTGTTAGCGTCTTTTATTGCGGCGAACTAGTTAACCTAAAGACTTTATGATAATCCGTCAGAATGCATAATTAATTTTTTCCCCACCGCGTAATCGCGGCACATCAGAAATTCCGAAAGTTTGGAAAATTTCTTCAAACTTTCACGCGGAAAGACCGCGGGAGCTTGCGGCTGTCTTATAGCTTTGCCGAACGTTATAGCCAAGCTCTTAGCCACGACTGCAGCGATGAGATGATGACGGCATGCGGCAGCTTGCTCGTGGTTTCAAGTATACGACGAAGGCGGTGAAAAGTTTTGGAAAATTCTTACTCTCGACGCTACGGAATGCAGCTGCTGAATTTCACCGAATTTCAAACTAGCCCCGGCATTTATTAACTCTAAGTGAACAAATTACGCTCCCTTCAAATAACCGCTTTCACTTATTTTACTTTCCCTTCATGTACAACCATTAATGCGTTTTGCTACTTCTTTCTTTTCTTTTTCTTTTTATGTGAGTGAAAAAAAGGTTTCGAAAGAAATTCACTTTCCTTTACGGTGTTATCGCGTTGATACCCACCCTGGTTCACACGTATATACGAACAAGTTTTATACCGAGGGGAACAAAAGTAAAGTCAATTAACCGCGGCGATCGTTGCATGGCCTCTTTACCAGCTGAAATATGATTGATGTGTCCATGGGACATGCAGAGTGGGGAGGAGTAAGTCATGCATGAAGTGTAATAAGCTACGCGGGTTTTATAATCCAATATATAACATGACATCCGCATTAATAGGATTAGCTGATATTCTCCACACATACTTGTTGCGAGTATTACGTATATAAATGAAAGCTGGAAAAGTCGATACAGTCGAATGATCGTTACTCGCAGTATATCTTGATCTAAAAAATTGGTTAAGTCTGATTTCAAAGTATCATGAGAAAAAAAAGAAGACTTTTAATTCCAAATTTCAATAAAGGAAAAGAAAACAGCGTACGTGTTTGTAGATCGCCGCAATTTCCTGGGTGGACAATAAACGCACGCATCGATCGATTCCCAGTCTCGGCTCTGCCAAATTGATACTTCAAGATGCCTGGATGCAATTCGTACCTCCGAAGCGGCACCCTGGGTACTATCTTCGGATATACCGGACGCGTGCCTCCGCACAATGAGGGCTTGTAGCGCCGACCTGAGTTCCTTTCAGGCCGTATCGAATGGTTCCATCCTGGCCATTCTCGAACCCCATTACCTTGCGTGTTCTATTCCAAGTCAATTGGCCGGGAACAGAGGGCCACAGACCGCCGCAATATAACGGCCAAAGTCATTCAATCGCTTTCGTACATACGTATGTGGTAGCTATCTTCGAGAGCTTGAGTACATTGTTGGTGGTACGTTTTTTCTACCGACTTGCTGTTTTTTCGCTTCGCCATTCGAGACAGCGAATGTCCTCGATCTGATGTCAAAGAATTAATCCACGGTGTTCGCCGAATGATTTTATTTTGACACGCATTATTTTCTCTGTACAATATTTTTCCTTTTTATACACGTCAAGTGTATTAAAGTTTTTACTCGTTTACATTGAATAATGAGGGTAACTGGAAAAATTGTTTATTGGAATATGAACGTATTAGAAAATTTCAGATATGGTTTATAAATTTTCTTTCATCACGTACGCTAGATTTGACTAATAAGCAAGTGCGGTTCAGTTGTATTGTACGAAATGAAAGCTTTAAAGAATCTTTCAATCGCGATGAAAGTTAATTTACCAGCCTCAAAGTGAATTTATATTCAACTCGTGTTGAAAGAAATCATTTTTACGTCTGAGTTGAAAGCGTACGAGAACGAAGTACGTAAAATTTAAATGAATAAACGAAGGGAGAATATAGGTAGGTACTATAAAGCCGGTGGAGGGCTGGTGATCGTTGTTCTTACGTTTCATAAATTCTGGGTGGAAAATTCGCAATCATACTCTCGAAAGCACAATAATTTTCTTGGCACGCGCGCCACACTCGTTCGGTTGTAACGAGAAAATACTTTTCGTATAAATTGTCGCGCACTGGTGGCACCCGCGAATGCGACATCCAAAAGGACAAAAGCAAAACAAGTGAGCGAATAAGCGAATATCTCGTAAAAATGCAAACTTCTCCATCAAATCTGAACGCATTCGGTTGGCTCAGCGCACCTCGCGTGTTGTTTCCATTGTTGTTCACTCGTCGAGAACTTCAACAGTACCGCGATAAAGGATGTAAGTAAAACTGAGTTCAAAAGAAAACGAAAAGAAAAAACTAAATAAATAAATAAAAAGAAAACGTAGAAAAAACTGGAACGAAATATCGCCCGAAGTAGCTACAGCCCTGTGTATGTATACGTTTGCACACAGATATCGATATTCCGAAATGTGTGTAATCGAAGTGCATTCCGGATGAAATTTTACTTTCCAGCTCGGTCAAACTCGTCGCGAGACGAGCGAGTAAATTTATCACGACACCCCATATTTTTGCTTTTCGCATATGTGTGTCTTTCTGTCTCTGCACTCACGGCTTTGAGGACATATTTGTTTGGTTATACGCTCGCGCAGCGCATCCCGCAGTATCGAATCAATCAGCCACCGACATTCGCTTCGCTGAATTTTATCTGAGAGTAAACTTTACTTTCGATATAGTATACGTTTACCTAGAGAGAAGAGAATGTTTTCCTATATTGACATTCTCAAAACTATGTGATATATGTACGCTCATACCGACGATTCTCTCCAGCTGAATTCGCGGCTTTTAAGATATTCTCGGTTGTGAAATGTCGATGAAACTGTTCCTGCCATCACCTTTTTACGTCTAACATAGCGCTCGATAATTTTTACATCCTGAAAACGATTGTGTAACCGGAATAAAACGGCAAGCGTGACAATGGCGGCCATTTTGATTTCGTAAAACCGTTGATTAAATACGTTTAACCAATAGATCGAAAACATTTTTTTCTTCACAACGTGAGACGAGATTGTATACACATAGAGTTACGTTATTTCACTATATACGGTGACTTACACTTTAAGAATCACTTCTACACGGTAAAATTTCTAAAAATATTTCGGTTATATCGATACTCGTCTTCGACTAATGATTAGGCATAACCCGGTGCGTCGATAACCAAGAACGACAGCACGGTATATCTGCGTATATTATACACACCGTCATCCAGCGTCGTTACGTATTGGCTCGATTCTAATCCGCTCATTAAGACCCAAGCAACTGCGTGATCAGCAAGATCAGAGGAATAATTGACGCCAAAGGTAAGGGTTTGATGCTCTAGGGTGAATTTGCTTTGGCTCATCGTCATTATAGGTGTGTACAGAGAGCATTGACGTCGGACCTATATATGGAGTCTGCAAATACATCCAGACGTAACTTGATGACTTTGATGTCTCTAGTCACGCGGCTTTGACTGATGTCAAAAGCTTGAGCCAGGATGCAAGCGCTAAACGTCAAACGCTAAGTGCCCGGCTCAAATCCCACGAGGGCCAGAGTAACCTGAGGCTACAGCCGATGCAATTGATAGCCAATAAAACCGCCACCGGATATATTATATACATATAGTATATACATATATACCTATATTATATCCGCGTTTTACCACGTGACGCGTCTGGAGGGTTGGCAGGGACGCTTTAATAGTGTCACCCCTTATCGTCGGGCGCTCTTCTATCGATTTTGCGTCGGTATTTCACGTGGGAAACCCCCGATTGCTTCGCGTGATATTCCTCGGAAGGTTTTATTTTCGTTTTCAGGATTTAAAAAACAACGAGATGAAAAAAAAAAAGAAAAAAGAAAACAAACACGTCGGTATAATGAAAACGCAAAACGAACAGGAGAACGAACAGAACTGAGACGAAAAAAAATTGTCTCTGACACCGATGCGCACGGCTCGTGCTCAGCGACCGACCGCACAATAATGGTTTAAATAAATTCGCCTGCTCGAAAATCACCTCATATATATGCCTAACACCTTATACACACATCTACGCTGAGAATTAAAGGTGAACTACGGGTTCGTTTACATCCCTCTTTTAGAGTACGTACGAGGTTAATTCGAGACTAACTAGCATGCAGATTTTCAGTCAGCACAGCTGTAGTTTCAGGTACACGCGACAAGCTCGACGAAACGGTAATTTGTAATTCAAATCTTTGCTGAGATAGGATTTTTTCAGTTGAAACTGTAACTTCGATAATCACACCAATTGTTACCACAAATTTTCAAAAACTTATGAATGATCTAGGAGATGCGATATCGATAGTTCCGGGTTCTGCATTATCGATTATTACCATAATCGGTAAAACAGGATTACGATCAGTTTAGTCGCCCCAGAAATCGAGTGTTTAGAATTACACGCTTAAAATCATTGGAAAAACTGCAAATAAAATGAAATCGATTGTGCCGATGAGAAGTCTATTGTGAAACTTGTAGAAAAAATTTTTGGACGATATATGACGCAAGCGTTGGAGAATTCTTCGCGAAGGATTTCGTCGGACACTCAGATCCTCGGTTTCACGGTCGTTGGCTTCGAATCGTGAAATCTCCGGGAAGGTAAGAAATTATTCATGAATGCGACTGATTGCTTGTAGGTACTCTTGCGTAGGACGGAGGTTCTTGCGCCCCGAGGTAAAAGTGTATAAACTCAATATACCCGCACTCTTTTCCACCACCGCGACTGCTGCAGGGCTGAGCTGGAAAAGAGAAATTTAAGAGACTGGGAAAGAGAAAGGACGATTGAAAGAGTGCGATGGTTCTTCTCTCGACGACGACAAATCCGGAGAACGGGGGGAACTAAAAAGTTCAACTTTTCGCTCCAATTCTCGAGCCAGTGAATTATCTACCAACTCCTGTTTTTTGTCTTGGTTTCTCCCGTTTGAATAAGGATGATGAACCCTCCCTTTATACACAGAGCTCAGCTCTTAGTCAAGAATTTATTTCACGACAAATATTTTACGATTCTACCGAAAAACTCTCTTTCTACCTATATTTTCGAAGTTCGTTGAATTTGAACACGCGTAACTCAAAGTAGAAGCAGTTATCGACGATCGGGGATTCGACGATCAATTGAGTCATAGTTTCAAAACGTTATGATCGATCAGCCTTTTCACAAAAATTATCGTTACAAGACATCGCATAATTGAATTTTCTGACAAAAAATCTGACCAGCAAAACAAAGCTAGAGAATCCAGAATTACATTCTTGTCCCAAGAGATGAGGCACGCAGACTCGATCGGTGGTCCAGATTTTCTCCTAATACCACGCTGCGGGCGTTTAAAAAAAAGGAATTTTTTGCGGTGTACGAAGGGTCAGGACCTTCTTCAGATAGCCTTTACGACTCATTTCCTCTGCGGCGAAGCGCTGCGTGAGCCGGTTTTCGCGGACGGGAGAAAAACGATTTATCGAGTCCTTGTTACGAGAGGATCTCAAAGGAGTCGGAGACGCTGATCATGTCACTGGCAGAAGAGGCTTGCTACGCCTTTTGAACGCGAAATTAACGGGCTTCTTTCGCGGCCAATGAACCAAAATTCCTTTCCGTCGTTCCGCTTCCTGGTTCGCTGGCTTTTCACCGGCTCTCGGTTTAGTTTCGCTCAATTGATACTCACCTGGGGTGGATAGTGTTCCGGCAGAGCGTGCAGCGCCTCCCGGTAGGCGGCCAGCGCCCTTTGAAGACGGCCCTGGTCCCCGTAGAGGGCCCCCAGCTGAAGGAGGGCTTGAACCCGCGCCGCCTCGTGCGCTCTTCGGTCCTTCAGCCCTGAACCATCCAGGGAAGCTCCTGTTCTCAGGATCGCCGCAGCCTCCGTACCTCTGCCAGCGGAGATCAGGGCTGCTCCGAGGTTCACGTACGCTTCTGTAATTGACAAAATCACCGGAGTGCCTGGTGAGTGGGGCGTTTGTCGATCAGGAGTGACTGGAATTGAGTTACTTTTTACGTCTTATTTTAACCTACAGTCTACGAATAAAAGAGTGTTAGATGATATAAGGATTTGAGCGTTGAAAAGTCCCAAATAAATTATTGCCTCTTTGAGACGATTGGATATTATCAGAAAGAAAGTAGTAAGAAGATAATTTTTCTATCCTAGCAACGATCGATTCTAAAATCGTGAATTACGTAATTGGCAGGTATGGCTATATTTTATCTCGGAGCTTCGACATGTTCAAAAAAGATGTACAAAGTTTTTCTCAAGTCCCCATTCGGAGACCACAGAAAAACTTTTTACTCTCGTGCTTTTTACTTCAAAATAATCAATTCAAAGTTGATCGATGGAACGAATTTTTTTATTTTGTGTATCTAAATTACACGTGAAACTCGGAACTAAAACATCATATATTATTACGATGTACGTATGATATTGGAAAAATGCTGTATTCGTGACGTCGAAACTATAAGTCGCCTCGTCTTGCCGCACCGGATGCACGGAATTCGTTCCACGGTGTTATATAGCAAGCCCCACGAATACCAATAATTGCAGCCAGCGAAAGCAGGGTGGTGTTTCTTTTTTTGCTCCCTCCTTTCTTTCTTTCATTTTTCTTTTCTTTTTTCATTATTTCGCCCGAGGCGAGGAACACTTGCAAATTAACGGTTGCCATGCGAAATGTACCAGCCTGCCAGGACATCCTGTTCTCCAATCCGAACCGATATATACTCGCGATTTTCTCCCGATGAAAAACATAAATTCGCTTGAAAAATGGTCTGCAATTCCAGAGGGAATTCGTCGGGTATTTCGGAAGGCTTTTCACGAGGGTAGTAGAAGAAAATTAATCAATATTTAAGGAAACTGCTTAATATAAAAATGAATTATTTTAACGAAATCTCAAATCGCTCAAGATACCGTGATTTTCGGTCCGAACTATGGGATTGTTTAAAAAATTACTGATATCTAACGCCTGCAGACATACACGAAGGTATAATGAACTCATCTTCATCCGGCGCTAAAAACGTTGCCGGCGGAATTAGCGCTTCTCAATAATTTATCGGCACAGGAACCCTTGCAGCGAGACAGATAATTGGCCTGAGGAACTTGAGTGGATTTCATCGAGGGCTTAACGAGTGGATTACAGACGGTGGTTCAAACACACAGGTTGAGCCGGAGAACTGCCGTTTATGGGGGTTGCGGGGTGCAGCTAGACGGAACGAATGACAACGATAATAAATTCATACGTGAAATGATACGGCCGCCGTTATAACCGGCAACCAGAGGCGCAAAGCGGAAACACCGCAGGCATAAAGATAAACCGCGACGTAACACTTGACTGTTTTCCGATTTAAAAAGCTCTAAATCGGAAATAATGGGGGAAACCGCGAGTGGAATTCTCGTTGAAACTCTCCCGACCTCAAAAGTGTGTTTTATAGAAGACGGAGCGATCGGCTTGTATTGGAAATGCACCTTGGCTTGTAAAGGTTTTTCAAAACAATACCTGCAATGTACACATCAAACTCGAGTTGATTCGCTAGACACTGGAAAGACGGAAATATCGAGAGAACGAGGCGGGCGTATTTCTTCGCCTTTACGAGCGCTCCAGGTGGCGAACTCACCCTGCGAAGAGAGTTAAATTTCGAACGAGGTGCTCTAGACAGGCCTGGAAGGTCGAGAGTGACCATTTTTTATTTCTCCTACCTTCTGCTTTCGCAGCTCGGCTTGCTCACGATCGGAAGTTAGATCGGCACGAAAGAATTTCACTCGCCCCGAGCAGCAGACACGAGGAAAATGTCCTTAGGAGTGGTTGATTAAGGGTTGTGTTTCGACCCCGGCTGCGTCTCGCTTCAATTTCACTGTTGTTGATTGCCGTCGTTATTGTATGTTCAAAATAAACTTTGATTAATTGTCAAGCCTTTCCCCAACATTTTTTATCACAATTTCTTATCAGTCTCCGCATCGAATTCATTTCGTGCAATCAGTTATACCCGGGGGAGTTTTTTCCTCATTCGTTATATCACGTCGAAAGAGGAGGGAAAAATCTTTAGATTATGGTTACTTCCGAGAAGCACTACTTCGTCATTAAAACTCTCCGTGTGCAGCCCGATGTGTAGAAAAGGCAAAGTGTGTAAATCGAGATAAACTTCGTTCCATTTCTCTTGCTTAGCTGATGAATTGTCGAATGTAACCACCCGGGGTGAATTAGCTCGCTAGCAGGTCATTACACGGAATTATCAGATAACGGAATTTCCGTGTTATCATGTTTTTTCTTTATTCTATTTTTTTTTTTTTTTCAATTACGTAATTCTTTTGACAAAGTGTCGTTTCAAAAATCTGTTTCTGTTTCTTATCGCACTTCGCAACGCAACCTTCACGTTTTCTGATCGATTCGAAATATGCGCTTTCAATTTGATTCACGATTCCTAGATTTGTGTTTTCATCCTAGTTTTCCCCTTATCAAAAATCCACTTTCTTACTCGTGCTCCGCTGCAGCACGGGAATCCGAGATTCGCAGGTATCGTCTGCAGGTAAATAATTCTGTTTGCTGTGTGGCTGGTGATTTTCTCCGTTAAGCTTCGCGTATTCTTCACGTATAACGTTTCGGCGACGGGACCAAGCCGAATGGCAAATATAAACAGGAAACAAAATTGTTCTGGATCTATATACCAGAAGAGACCTGTGCGCTATTGTGTACTTACTCGAATTACCCCCACTCCACTACCGCTAAAACAACAGACACAGCTAACGGAATGTCCGCAGTAAAATAGGCAGCGGAGAATGTAAAATCGGGGAGCAGAATTTTTATAGAATTTTGCAAAAAGTTTCTACGTGCAGGTTTTGCTGTTTATACAATACGGCAGATGAAACGTGAAGTAAAAAAACCTGGATAAATGATCAATGGAATTGAAATTTGTTGAACGCGTTCTATTAGATCGTTGATTCTACTGTTAGTTCTGATTTCAAATCAATAATCGATTTGTATAAAAAGTTCTTTTATTCGATTATAGCATTTTCTTTTTTCTGTTTAGAAAAATTAGTCGACAAATGCATTAATTTTATAAAGCTAATTAATCCGAAAGTATTTTGTAATCAAGCTAATAATGAGTATCGATTTTAAACTCATCACCTCCTTCATGAATGTAGGAACATACGTTTTAAACGTTGCTGCAAAGTGGTGCGAAAATAATCAGCATGGAATTTCAGTTACATGCGTATGTGTGAATATAATAAAAGTAACGGAAATAGATAGGGGGGGATGGAAAGAAAAGAGAGAGAATTTCATCCCTCAGGTGGCATCACATACGTACATAATTCACGAAATTCAAGAATTCATAAAATAAATATACGAAAACATTTAACAAAAATGAAAACCCCAAATAATAGAAGAGAAAAAGAGAGAGAGAGAGAGAGAGAGAGAGAGAATTTCGTAATGAAGAGCAGAAGCGAGAGAATGAACGAGATAGCCGGGGGAAATCCGAGAGGAGAAACGGGAAGCGAACGAGGGAGCGGAAGAGAGGAATTCTCGTGTGTTATTAAAAAGCAGGGAGTGCTGGCGTGGAAAGGCAGATAACAGCCTCTATAATAAATTAGGCATGCCGAAAGTAGACACGCTCTTCGCATAAACAACTTTCGTGACTCTCCACATCGAAATTAGGTGTACGCGCTTCCTGGATCCTTGAATTCAAAATTTCGCTAAATGTTGCTGGCATCGTCAGCGTGACTGGGAAAAAGCAAAAAGTGCGTGATTACGACATGAGAATTTTTAATGCGTTACTTTGAATTACGCCTATGTAGGCAATTATAATTCTTAATAATAATAATAATGATAATTAAATACAATTATATAAGTTCGCAACTGTTATTTCATAATTTATAAATTAATCCTTTAACGCGCTTGAAAATTATTGAGTATTATGTTAGCTTGGTTATACAAGTGTTTGAAAATTTCTTTCGGATCGAATGAAAAGCAATTTATTTCGTTTCTCTGTATGCAAGTCAATCGGATTATCAGATACAAATAAGGTTTATCAAATTCATGCGTACAAGCGCTGAGGGAGAAACTCGCGTTTTTTCAATTTCTGCACACTTGCAAAATTCAGATAAGCGGCTATAACATTCCAGAGGGTCGAAACTTCTACGAGTTTTCGCAACGGATGATTTAGCTTTATCATATGACTGATAACGCCGCTTATATTCTTACCGAACGAATTCAGCCAAGCCATCCAATATTCCAAAAGATTAATTCTAGAGTGCATATCCATTTCGATCCGGTAATATAGCTCATAATATATTCCGCATGTTTATCCTGAGTATATAGCTAGCGACATATCATATCTATAAACAATTTTCCAAGTTAACTGAGAAAATGAAAATGAACTGTAGAAGAATAAAATGATTCAACGAATCGTCGAACAAATCGAAGAAACGAATGTGCAAAAATTTTTAAAATTATTTTCTCGTACCAAAAAAAAAATCTCGTGAATCACAGCAATGAATGGATTTTTTAATGTCTGACTGTTTAGCGCGGTTTAAATTTGCGTGAAATGAAACAAAATGAACGAAAAAGTAAAATGTTTGTCTAAAATCGAGTGATGCGAGACGAGTATAAGAGATACGGCATACAAATCGTTCGGGTATGCGATATTTATTGCGAAGCCTTGGTTCCCGCGAGAAATTTCATCGTTTGCCTTGATCTCAGTGGGAAAAGGAAGCTCCCAAAATGGGAAGAAATCCCAGACTGATAGTGAAGCTGGAACCGAGACGGCACGGTTCTTTATCATCGAGCTGATCCACGCGGCTGATCTATACCTCACATACAGTTACGACGGGGTGGAGGATCAATTTCTTTTAGCATTCCGTATGAAAGCGGCATACATAAAATAAACATGGAGCGTATATACCGCGTGCGGTTTCCGTCTGTACAAAGGACCCTCTTTATCCGACCAAAGGATCGTCAAAAGTCCACTGATATTACTTCGCGTTACTTCAGGATCGGTTTTGATGGAAATAAAGAGCCGCCCGTCTGCTGCGGCAATTTATGTATCTATTTTTATAGAAAACACGAACCCGTAATAGCGAGTCTATTCGAGTTATCGCCGCGAGCCCAGCGATGATAAATCGCTTCTATCCTCCCCTCTTTCCTCACTTTGTCAATTCGACCGTTTCTCCCCGTTCTACCCTTCTCCTCTTCCTCAACTCGACGTAGAAATCGACTCCTCGCACCTATTACCACCACGATCAGTTGCTTTTAACGCGACTTCGTCGTGCAAAATAATTCCCGATTTGCAACCCCTTCCCAATGCCGTTTGCACCTGCTTAACCCGCACTTCGAATTCCTTGCAGCCCATATTCACCACATTCAATATACTCAAAATCGTACTTTTCTAGATCAAGAAGCTTGTTCGATCGACTCTGGGAATTTCGCAAGCAGCTTATCAAGTTTCTATTCTACTTTCACCCTCTTTCACTCGGCCCCTTAATCAGCCAGAAGAGCGAAGGTATCTCGAGTGGATATTGCGAGCTTAGGAAGTAGCTAACCAAGCGAAGTCCAGCTGGCTGTGCCTACCCATATCCGAGGGAATTGCAAGGCTGACAATTCGCCCAGGGTAGACGGGGTGGAATCTTAAGTCGGTGAGGTGAGTTAGCGCGGATGAGGTTCGCCGGGTTTTAGCCCCATCTTCCAGCGGATGGCAGGCGAGTCACGCGAGTTGGCTTTCCCGGTAATTAGGAAGCAAACAGAGCCACGTCTTGCCAACTTGGCTGGCTCTGAGATCAAACAGCAGTTTCCTGCTCCTCGCGTCCTCCTCTGTTCTACTTTTAGCAAAATGCTCTCACAGCTTCCAGCTGTCCCAACCCGTCGCAACTCTTCGGGGTCCTGCGAAGGGAAGAAAGAGAATTAGGGGGAAGGGATGAAGGAGCATTGAGAAGGTTGACAAAAAGAAGGTTGCGACGAGTGTTCATTTTTTTTTTTTGTTTCTGTAATGAGAAGTTTGAAGCATCTCACTTTCTGTGACCGATATTAACAGCCTGCAGTTCAAGGTTAGGTTGGAAATTTCCGTGCTCAATTCGGTGTAATCAATCCTCGAGAACTGGTTTCGAAAAAAATCAGTTTAACCAAAGAGGGTTAATGTATATCAAAAAAGTTGAAACACGGAGCTGGGCGAGAATCATAAATATTCAGATCCGTTAACTTTAAAATTTAAAAATGAAAAGAAAAGTAAATGAAAGCAGAAAAAAAAGAAAACAGCCTAAGAAAGAGAATAGAAAGAAAAAATGCGGAAAGTAAAAACAGGCCGAAACTTTTTCAGGATAAAGGAGTGATGACCGGGGTTGATTTCGTGGCCCATCGGAAAATTCCAAGACTAATAACGAACAACTAATCCTGTTAAATTAAATAATAAATTATTGTCAAATCGAGCACTAAGCCCCTGTGAGTGAGAGAGAGATTCAGAAATTAAAGTTGAAAGTGAAGTATAGCTAATGTACACATGCAGTGTTACGTCACACTCTATACACACAAACGCGCACAAAACCACGAGGGGGGGGGGGGGCTTTGACGCGGTGGCGCGTTTGTAACCGGAAGACTTTTCATCCCGTGCGGGTGAAGTGAGAGGGAACCAAACAGAACGCGGAAATTAATCAGGGGGAAGACCGAGTCCGATTTTCTCTCGCATGTATACCTATATCTATAATAACTTGAATCGCGAGGCCTCCTCAATTCCCGTTTAACTCTCGGCCACCATCGAATGCCGGGCAAGTTGCGCAGTCTGCGTCCCATTTTTCAATATCAAAACTGAAGTATGTACTATAGTTATACGTGGAAAGTTTCCAGACTCTTACAGAGACCACTTGAGTGCCCCCCCCCCCCCCCCCCCCCCCGCCCCTTCACCGTCTTTCCTTACACCAATTTCTCACCCCCGTCATCCCCCTTTGAAATTGCCTCAATAAGCCCGTCGACGTGTTTGAGGACACCCCTTACCCCTCTCAACGCCGTGATTTAGTATATCTAGCTTTTAAAATACCACCGCTTCATTCCACCAATTAGCGGCGGGATCGGCCGCCAATTTGCGGATGGCTGCCGCAGGCCAAACTCCGACGGCCGAACGCGAGTTCGTTCGTTCCAGGGGATGAAAAGGGGTGGAAGTACGTGGGTGGGCATGACCCTGCACAATCGACGATCCGCCGACTGCCCTTATCGATCCGGTAGGCTTTGGGTATCCCGAGTGCAGATGTACTGCCTGGTTTGGGGTTGGTTAAAAGAGGGCTTGCCGGGAAAATTTGAAGCTGGTATCCGCTGCAGGTCGTGAAAAAGGGAAATAAAAAATAAATAAATGACACACGCTGCGTTGTCACCGGTAAATACCGATCATCGTCCGTTTTGCGCGTAAATTCCGGAGATTCGTAGCTGACATACATATATATTGATGTGTCGAACGCGCATCAGAGAATCGCGTTTATGGTGAACTGCAATATGTAGGAGGAAAAAATAATAAAAAATTTAGTTTACGCGAAGCGACACTGTTAATAAACTTGTTCTATCTATGTATTCGTTACACTGCACACAATGGCCGAATTATTCAGAACAGTTGATTAGACTGGCGCCGATAGAATTAGGTATGCTATATATGTTGTATAATTATATTAAATCTTATTATTAGGCGAAATGGCTTCGGCTCAAAACCGATTTCAAAGACGCCTTGTTACGGAGGTATAATTCAGAATTAAATATACTTACACGTCTGTAGCGACTCGTTATTCGAAAAAAAATTCCAGCGAAACGTTTGATTCGAAAATAGATAGAAAAGGGATCTTAAAAAAACGGTCGTGCCTTCGGAAACCGTCGCAGCTTTCTAGACTTTCACCTATTTCATCTTGATTCCACTATGAATTCTTTTATCATTCAAGTTTGGTTTAAAAACTCTATATTCCGTTCATCAGCATGATAGTTATTGTGCATAATTATTGTACTTAGACACTATCCTGACAAAAATATCCAACCTTGCGGGAAAAAACGAGTCGACAAGGAACAATATCTATGGGGGTAGATTATATCTATATACCTGGTTTACGTAATGGGAAGCCAGCCCCGATACTACGCGCGTAAATAAAAATTTTAGGGTTGCTAGGGAGAATTTGTTATACGCGAGGGTTGGTGGAGTTCAATTTCAGTTAATATATTGACCTGTATGAAACCTGAATCCAGGCAGCTGTATCTACATATGCACATGCATAGGAGGGCGCAGATAGCCGTTTCGAATATTGCATAATTGGGTTCCCCGTAAATTTTTCACTGAGAACTGTATTCATCGGTGGGTCTGGAATACATTGACGTACTGATTAATAATTAATGTCTCGATCGTCATCATGGCATAAAGCATTTTTTGTTTAGTTAGCTACATTCTTCAGTTAAATAATTCCTCAACTATCAACTCACCGTCACGAAAACATAGAATTGTCGCAATCGTTTGAAGAATAAAAAAATCACATTAGCTTCCCTGGTCACAGTAACAAGTTCAATTCTTATTTTGTACCCAGCGAAACCGTGCTTCTTGATTATAGGAAAAAAAAATGAAAATAGCTAAAGACCGTGTAGAAATCAGCACGACAGTAAATTTCTCTTAGTTTGTAATTCGCAGTTCATCCGTAGGCTGACTATAGAAAAGCCTAATTGTCGAAGAATCAAATTGCAAGTCAGAGGGAAGGGGTTGGTTTTGGCTCGAGGATTTCCCGGTGCGTGCAGCATCCACCCTGCAGCCAACGAACCAGCCAGCAGTCAGCCAGTCAACCAGAGGAGAGCCTTTCGTGGTCGATGGAGCGTGGAAATGGCATTTTGCCCGTCGCTGCTGCCTGCAATCTCTTTCAACCATGGGGGTTTATTTTCACATGACATTTTTCAACGATTCAACTCTGAAAATCCGACGCACCGTCGAATCTGCGGAACGCGCTTTGGTATTCACCCACCTATCGCTGTACCCACGCCTATAAATAGCATATATACATATATACATACAGGAACAAAACGCCCCGGGTGAGAGACTGGAAAGATGATCTTTCACACGACGATGTTGGCACGTATTCTGACGCGTACGGACAGCGGGACCATTCAATCGGCAGTATCCTGTTTAATTTTGGGCTCAAGCCGACAGGATTTTAGCGAAATTTCAACCGAAATCGATGGAAGGTTCAATTTTCAGCTTCGTCTCGATAAAACGCGAGTGTCCTCAACTGAAATCCGATACTTGGTTTCTTTAGCCGTTCCGAAAGCTTCTACATGATAGTGTGACGCGAATATGATGCGAGGATCGTATGTAATTTAATGCGCAGGGAGAATTTTTTTATTGAGTACTTCAATTCTGCTACATAATATTACTTAAATAATTTTTATCGTATGATATATACTAGTTATTGTGATATTTACAATTTTGTGAGTTTTAGCAGGCACTTAGAAATGATTTGAAAGTAACATTCTCGTCTGAATAAATATGTATGATGTATTATCGGTACACGGAAAATTTTCCACATCGATATTCCAACAAGTTTAGCTTCTGACGAAAATTATTGAAAAATAATTTTGACACCTGTGATGATTTCACTTGCCGGGAATGGTTTGAATCGACGAAAGTTTCATAAGAATATTCGCTCGTTAGTGAGTCGTGATAAGAATCCGAATCGATGTTAGCCACGCTACGTAGCATTCGACCCGTAATCAACATCTCAAACTTCCAAAATTGGCCGGGCTGATTGAGCACTTGTTATACACAAGTGTATTCCAATTACAATTACTAATCAATTTCGCCTGGTACACACATGCGTCATATACGTTTCATCTAATTCGACTCAATTTCCGAGCTCTCGGGTGGTAGAAAAAATCAACTCCTATACAGAAATTCCCCGATTGCTCTTTGATTATCGTATTTCAGCTGCCCTGAATGCAAAATTGTTTCTATAATCAGTGCGAGGATAAAAACTATCGTCACGATCCAAAAATACCAAGAAAACTGCGTTGCTTAACGTTCATTTATAAAATTTCCAACCATGAAACTGTAAGAAACCTGAATTCGAGCAGCGCTATTTCCAACTAATTGTAAGAGTTTTCGACAAATTCATTCGGCAATTTCACGGATTTCTGTTGATTTATCGTGCGAATTATGTGCATCAGGACACGGGAATAACTCGTCCTACAAATGTGAGCAATATGTGAAACCGTGGTGGAAGGGGGCGAGGGGGGGGGGGGGGAGTATCACACCACGAGAGGGGGCCAATTTGTTTATCGGTCGACGCAGCAGCCCGCGAGGGTTACAGATATAGGGTTTGCCGGATAATCGAAATCAATTTAACGACCGTCTTTTGTTCTCGATTGTTTTAAATATCTCGCAAAAGTCGGAGTGATATTAGGGGAGATTCATCCCTGATGGAAATCCCCGCGTACCCAACCAGCTATGCAACCACTAGAACCACAAATACCTGTTTGCCGATCGATTGGTGGAAGTATTTATAACCGAGTACGCGTGAATAGTGGTCATTGATAATTGAATATGCAGAGCCGGCAAATCGTCGGCATTATGGCATCCCTAAGCCGCGCTACAAATTCCGGATGATAGTTTAACTTGACAATTATTGTCATGGTTACGCGTGGTTGAACATGCTCGACACGAACGCTAATCCTCTTGGTCTATTTCGGAGGAAAATAATGGAAAAAAAACTAAGGTGAAGAAAGTGTACCGTCTGGTGGAAAAACGTTCAACAGGTTTCTGCAAATTGTTGTATTATTTGATCTTTTAAAAGAATCCTTGTCATGTGTTTAAACTCTGGTTAATATATTAGCTAGACCAAATAATGATGAAAGAACGGTTCAAAAGGAATCACTTCGATTCAATATAACAGAGAGATTTGAATTTACCTAATCGTAACAATTATTCAAAAATGAATTGTGGAATTTTAAGGCTAAACTGTGAAACTTTGGTTATTTCAATAGCCTTATAAATACTATGTTAATAGCGAAACCGTATCTTTCATGCAATTCTGAAAAATTAGGGTTCAGAATTTGGTGATCATAGTTGAATTCTATTGAGATTTTCTGCATAAGATAAAGAGTTCTGATAAAATTTATAATTGAAACAATTTGAACACTTATCTAATTGTAAGACAATTTATCATGTATTCAATTACGAATTGAATATATAAGCTACGGTAGTTGAATGAAGCCAATCTTATTGGTAAAACAATACAACACAAATGTTTCAAAGAAGAGATTTCTCTAAATATTTTTATAACAAAGACGAAACTCTCAGAGTTCCATTGCACAATTTTCTCCCCAATTTCTCCGCGAACGGGATACGGTTTCAGCGGCAACCGAAATCAGTATAAAACCCTAACGAATCCCTGCTTCAGACTCGGCCAAATTCACGCGTCCACGTATTTACAGAGTTAAACTTTGGCGGTGTAACAAACTCAGCATAGCCGTAGCCACGTTCACGCGGCAAAGTCTGCCGAATGCCTTAGAAATTTTAATGTTGTATTCTCGTCTCGTCGCGAACCTTTCACTGGAGAAAAGCAGCCTTATGCAGACTTGAAACTCGAGTCAGTCTGTTTGTTTCGGAGGGTTTGCTTTAATTGAGTCTGCTGCTGTGGAGTCTGAACAGTAACCGTGCCGCACTTCGACGACGTTTATAACTCGTATATGGCTTATTTATCCCTGAAGGGATTAAAAATTTGACCCCTGAAACAACTTTTTCCCAAGAATCAAGCGTCGATTCGAGACGAGTAAGTTCGCAAAAGCCGACGAGGGAGCGACAGAGTACCTACGTGATTTATGAAATCGGGTGACAGTTTCCGCTCCAAATATGTCAGCTCATCATTCCCAACAGTTTGCCAATGTAATTTCGCACTAGCTGTTGGAGTCCAGTGGATTTACGGGAAGTTACGATCACCGCGACCATCTGTCGCTGCACTCGGAGAAACTATTAAACTCGAAGCGTTGCTAAACTCTACATGTAGCGATCTGTCATCGAAAGCTCCTATCGAAACTGACGGCAACGAGCTGCGAATGCCCGATAAAAATCGCGTGCATAGTCAAAAGCTGGGTGTGACTGGATCCTCTTTGATCGGAGAACTGGGAAAAAAAATAAACAAATATTTTCACCGGGCCTTTCGTGTTCATAAAAATTCATGGGCTTCGTGCTTAAATCATAATTCAATGACCGGAGGTGGAACCTAGCAAAAGTGCCTGAAGTACTCGCGAATCCGGAGAGTTGGGATGAAGTGAGTGAAGCTATAGTAGCAGGTAAAAATAGCGAAAAGATGGCCAACACTTGTATAAGGAAAGAATTTACGCTCCAGGACTTTTGCGCTATTTCCTGAGCGAAGTGGGTACCTAACGTGAGGAACGAGGTCAAGGGTCAGTCGCCGCATTATGCGGCGAAGACCACCTCAAGAGCCTCGCCGTCCACGCCATCGGGTTACTCAACCAACCTTAACCTCCTCTTCGCATGGGTGCGAGTCTCTTGGTGCTGCACGTACAGGGCGTACCAAGTTGACATTTCCACTTTACCCTCGTAGGTATAAATTGACAAGATTGCATGATTGCATCGCTTGGTTATAATAGTAAATAACAGGTTGTGCAAGATATTCGATCCTGATACAAAAATTAGAACCAAAGATATTTCCAATCTGTTTTTGATTCGAGGTCTCGGGTGCCTAGTTGTCTTTCAATCTTAAGAAACACTCGATAAAATTCTTTACGAAGGGATATATTTTTCATGCTGACTTTTGGGGTGAGATGCATTAACTAATCACAGCATTCGAAATCTTGGTGGAAAACCTAATGAGCGGAATAGTAAACGAAATATCTCGACTTGAGTTACTTTTTTCGCGCATCACTCGGTACATACATCCAGAATTTTCCAGTCATCCGACCGAATGTCTCTCAGCCAACTATTTTCAGAGACGAGAAATCGGGTGAAGAGCCGGGTGAGGAAAACCAGACTTGAATGGACATTCGGATAAACGCGTCTCGCCATCCGAATTTCCCGACCAAATTACATCTGTAAGTCTATAACCGTCAGCAAGGCGTCGTGCCCGGAAATGCGGATATATTACATATTATTAACACCTTATATCTAAGAGTTAAATGCAATCACCGTAACTCTATCTGATTTGAAAACGCGAAGCTATCACTTGTTGGCGAAACATAAGTAAAATTAATTAAATTGGTGAACGGCAAATAATTCTTCATAATCCAAAAGTACCGTAAAAATATCAACTTCGCGTTTGGCTCGCACTCCATACAGAGACTATAACGATATTCCATGGTATTCCCTTGTACCGTTTACGCAGGTATTTGTGGGGGTAGAGGTAGGGGTTATGATGAAATTTACTCACGTGCCAAAGACGGCCTGAAGTGGATTGCCCGCTGATAGCTGAGAATGGCTTCTTCATAGTTTTTCCTTCCTTGTTGAAGGATCCCCCTGAAACAAACCAGATAACGAACACTTCAGTAACGATTCATACAAAGTTACAAATTTCCGGCAGAGTTACAAGGCGATATAAAATCCAGTCCATAATGATTCACTCATGATGAAGCTAAAATCCGAGGAATTAAAAGTTTGCAGCCACGAGATAATTTCTTCCGATCTGTATAGTATTACGCACCGTGTTTTTAAGGATTATACCTACTTCACTTTTCACCAGACTGTGAATTATTTCCAGCACGGTGCTACACGCCAATTAATACGTCTACAGCTAACAGAAGCCTAATTGATACACACGAATTTCGCTTTGACAAAGTTAGTATACGTATATAGATGTATGTACCTATACACGTAGGTATACTATAATATCCCTTCTGCGAATTTGAAGTCCACGAAAATAAACCGCGGAGGCCAAATAGCTCGAAGGGTGAAACGAGACGCAGAACATGATATTAATTAATCTCCCGTTTCTCACTAGCTGATAATCGGAACAATATTGATAACCATGATGCGAGGTGGGCGTTATGATATCGAGAGTGAATAGATACAAACTCCAAGAATTATAGGAGGGTCTCATTTGACCAATAGACGCCACTCCGCAGCCAATCAGACGACTGATCAGGCGGATTACATTGAAGTAACGACAGCATCGATATCGGAATGAATTTTTGATAGTTCCGGTAGTAGCAGTTAAAGACTACCAAAGTACCCGAAAGAACAACCAGAAATGTTTAAATACTGGTCTTCATGATTTCCAAACTCCCTGTTCAAACTGATTGCGAGAGACGTCTCCGTTTCATGCAAAAGTGACGTCAAAAGTTTTTCAAGTAACCAGTCAGCTCATTTCAAAAAAGTGAGGTTCGTAACTTTGACTTTGCTTCAAGCTGGCCTCCTGATCCTTCACCTCATTGGCTACAGGACATCGGGTATCGACACACGAAGCTCCTCCCATTCACGGAGTTTGTACTGAACCACCCTGTACATCTGGAAGCATACAAGAGCGCAGTCTCGAGAAATTCCGTGATGGAAACAACGGCGTCAGAAGAGCTTGCAGTGCGTTTCGGATGGCTGCTCAATTAGGCAGGAAAGCATTCTGTATGAGGGATCATTTGAAATTTGAAACCGTTCCGCATCGCTCGCTTTTCTCTGGACAGGGTTGTTAAAGGCCGTGGCTTGTAGCTACGGCGCGAGGGTAATTTACCTACATCAAGCGTCCATTGTATAACCGAAATCGCTAGGCGACCGCCGTTCCTGCGTCGGGGGTCGTCGACGCACTCGAACGTCGTGGTAATTAGAGGAAACTTGATTAGCGCCGAAAACGACGCGTAATCACGCCAATTATACAAGTCGCGAAGCTTGATGACGTAGGAAGTCGCGCCGTTTGGCAATACGAACTCGGAAGTCGCTCTTTCAGTCCGGGTTTCCGGTTACCAGCGATTCGTGCCGACTAGAGGGACGCGTTTCCGGATCCACCCTCCTTCGGCCGATCAGAGTCTTCTCTGAATTGCGATTAAAATTAATTTGCGGCGTTCGTCATCTAACGCCGATCTACGCTCGACGTAAATCGCTGTAAATTCGAGGCCCCCGAAGCTGAAAAGGCGGGGGAACGATAAGCCGCTGAGTGTTTCTCGGGGTTTCACACCCTTGTTATGAGGATCGATATAGTCTAAGTAAACGGATTACAGACCTCCGATGCTTACCTTCCGACCACCTTGTACCTACTTAATTAGCATTTGGCTCAAGTAGGCGGGTGTATAGACTAAGTGCATCCGTTCGCCACGGGTCCTCCTGGTACAGGCTTAAGGATTTCGGAGCTGTTTAGCGTAATCTCATTCAGCGATGTATTCAGCGAGGTATACAACAATAACAATAACGAGGATTATCGAATTTTCACCCTAAATCACGTGCCTATACTTGTGTGATGAGTTTAAAATCCGAACAATATAGTCTATATTCGTGTCGCGTTTTTGTCGAAATTTCAAAGATAACAGAAATCAACGCTGAAAATTGACAACGACGCGGTAAATATACCGAAAATCGAAAAATGAAGGAAGCTTTGATTTTATGTAGAGGAGGGTGAGGCAAAGTGGGCACATTAAGATTGTTGATATCCTAAAAAATTTGTGGGCAAAGTGGGCCCCCTGAATTTTTTCTAATACCAAGGGTTAAAATTAACCACCTCAACTTTTTAATCAATATGAATTATTCGGAAGTCATAATTACTCTAAACATCTTATTCTGATTTTAGGTATCATTCTCTTCCGGGGCCCACTTTGTCCCACCCTTCCTTATATATGCAGCAGAGATGAACCCTGATAAAATTTCCAATTTTCCGGATGGAACGTTCTTGACCGGCCGGATGACAAAACAATGGGGAGACACTGAGCGACGAATTACCTGCCAAGTTATTTCTGCCGTAAGATTACTCGGCGTAGCTAACTTAGAGAAGCACCCCCTTTCTTTTCACCCCCTTCGCCGCTTTCTTTTCCCGTTTCGCTGTGTTGTTTTTTTCCTCTGAATTCCAGCCTCTCCCTTCACCCCTGACAGGGCCGGCAGTGTAATGTTATTTGTGTTTACGACAAGCCGAGAAGGAAAAACAAGAGTTGACGAGAGGGAGGCGGTTTTCCATTCTTCTTTTTTACTATCTGGTAACGAAGCGACGCAAGAGACACGTCTCGAGGCTCATTTAAATAAAATTCTGAACAAAGCAGTGCCGATGAAGAATTGACCGACCTTGCTGGGGGCGACGCTCTGAATAATCAAGGAAAATTACTCGAGAAGAGTTTCTGAAAAACTCACCCTTGACCGCTAAATGATAATTCGATTGCGCCCAAAGAGCTCCAGGGGCGTATCTCTTTGGTGCAATTGAGACATGTCCAAATTTTTATGCTGCCTTTGATTTTCCGAAAAATATATGCGGATCTGAAAAAATTCAAAAAAATCCGATGTGACATACGAAAATGTTTCAGCAACCATCCATAGTGAAATGACTCCCACTTCTGATTTTTTAAACTTTTTTCTCGGAACAAGCTTGAAAACACTAAAAAGGAAAAATTTTCTTCCTCCTACTCTAATCTGGAAAATTTTGATGCTTGACACGCGATGTTTCAGAATTAAAAAAAAAAAAAAAAAAAATAACATTCAACGACCACCCTAATGTACACACATACATGCTTTTCTAACTCGAGTTACAAATGAATGTAGAATTAGGCAAGTTCTGAAATATCGTAGTTACGAAATTACGTTAAACTACGTGCATTGTACCCACCTATATAACACGCCTTTTACTGCGTCAAACAAAACAAGTTAGCAGCCGGCAGTGTTAAAAGCGGATTACCCCGCATCATATACCTGTTAGAGAAGTTTCGAGGCCTCCGCAAGGGATGTGCAGCCTCGTCCACTTGCTAAACGATCGTCTCCCAGGGGTGGTTTAACGTTTTATAATTACGGTCAGGGTGCCGGGCCTCTCAGGGAACGCGCGGTAAAGGTCAATTCGGCCCTGACTGAGTCGATTTTGAGCTTCATCTATGAACCCTTGAGATGCGTGTATTATTATGCCTTAGAATGGCGGGAGAGAAAGAGAGGAAACGGGATAGAAAATTGTTTTCATTGTGAAAATCGGCGTTGTTTCAACGCTATGAAAAATCGTTCGTTAATCGTCGAATTATCATAAGCCAAATCGAGTTATCGTAGCTTGTTTATTTCACAGCTACACAACTGTATCCGGTATTAAAGTTATTGCGAGCTTAATGACTCGTGAAAAATTATTACTCGCGATTGAATTTGTAGAAGATCGATCAGATGACAATTCGTGTTATCGAATGCATAAACTAACTGTTGGGATTTGTTTCCGATACATAGAGAATTTTTTCCATGTTCCAAGCAAACCTTTGTATTGTTATCTCTAATAGACGCTTCCATTCAGATCCAAAAATATATCACTTGTCTATATTAATCACTTGTAATATTTTTTCGTAAATTACGAAAGTTTCTATATTTGTAAATTCAAAATTACGTTGTAACTTTTCGAAACTGATGAGAACCAAATATTCTCGCGAATTCCGTCGGCGTTCTTTAAAAAAGAGCTTGAAAAAAGGATTGATCCACGATAAAGGCTACGGAAGTAAAAATCCCGGAGGTAAAAGCGAACGAATGGGAGTGACACAAAAATATCGCTTTTCGCATAGTTTCAATAGTAGCCGTGCAGCCGTGACAGAGCCGGTGGCATGGCCGGGATGCATTCAAACCTAACAAAGTCAATATAAAAACATGATGGCTGACGTGTAAAATGTATAGACATATACGTGTCTGGGTTGAGCTTGATCCACGAGGGAAAAGGTTGCTGGAAATCATCGAGATGATAACACGAATGGTACGGGGGAAGCGGAATAAACGAGCGAAAAGCAAGGTAGAGAGAAAAAGAGAGAGAGATAAAAAGAAGAGAAATTGAACGAGGAAAAAGAATCGGCGTATTATTATTTTTTTTAGATACTTTTATTTTTAAAGAGGACGAGTAATTGCTATACAGCTCAGGAATCGCGTCGTGGATCTGCACGAGAGATGAAAACATGTACACTTCGAAAATAGAAAATATTCCTCTGGTCTGGTGAAACTGCAGCGTGAATTGTTCGGCTCAACGCCAATTATAGGTATTTATCGGAGGTTCGTTAGTGCAGGTGAACGAGCCTGAGTGAAAGCAAAATCAATTATCAAATGCACGCTGGTATAAAATTGAATAGATAAATAAATTGGAGCTCAACCGCAACGGCACGTCTCATAGCCAGTATGGCGCCATGGCTGAAATGGTCGGATCACAAGGTCTGAGAGCCTTGCCGATGCAAAAACGAGGACAGGAAATCGAACGATTTACTAGTGTACCGCAGCACGCAATTTGCGTATCGCCTGAAGAAGAAAAAAAAAAAGAAGATATATCGACTTGGCAGGATTATTTTATACCTATGTTACACGAATCGTGAAAAGTCCGTATCGACGTTCACCGACCGAACTGGGCGTAATATTGCAGAAGTTTTATTGGAATCAAAAAACTTGGGAACGACACGACATCGCAGGTATTATAGCTCTTGCAATATAATTCTACACGATTAGGTACGCCCGATAAGTTTTTTTGAATATGGAAGCTTGTGTGTTTTCGTTTTTTCAACCTTCGGATTAATAATCAACGATGACTTTCAGAATTACTCAACGAAGAAGGTGATGTGGAAGATTTTAAAAAAAAATTCACAAGGTTTCAGTTAGATTTCGATAATTTTGAGACTTTTTAAGACACATATTTTTTATTTTTGTATCTGTTCAACTGATCGACAGAATTTCACACCAGAGTATTACACTAATTATAGATTTGCTGCAGAAATAAATCGTTTGAAAAATTACCGACACAATAACATATTCATTTGAAGTTCAGTTTATTGCTCACCCAAATATTAGTCACCTTCGATATTAATAGTGACACAACAAACTACTTTTTTGGTACGATGATACGCGTAACGGAAAATAAATCTGGGAATACCGGAAAGCTATTTTTATGCCTGCAGAAGCACTGTTGAACTGTAAACAGACCCTATTTTTTATTGCCTCAATTATTGTTGTTGGTTCTCTGATTTTAACCCCGTTTAAAAGGTACAGATATAGAAAACTGCAGAGCTGTGACGAAACTACATTGATAAAATAATAATAATAATTCGACTGGCGTGAATGAATTTTATAAAACCCGACAAGGGAGTGAAAAATTATCGAAGGTGGGTGAAATTGCGTCGCGGTTCTTGCCACGTGGCTAGAAAATGAGGACAAGGTTAGCGCTCGTTCGTTTGGGACGCGCCGATAAAAAGTGTAGGTGGTAGAGTAGAGAAAGGTGTGAACGATAAAATAGCGGGCATTCGGGCGGCAGTAAATGTTTACGTTCAGAGAACGAAGCCCATCCGTTCGGAATGCGAAATTCGGAATCCAGAATCCGCGTCGGATGCGCCGCGGGGGTGCAGAATTCAGATATTGGAAAGCTTATACGTCATGCAGACGGCTCGGAGGTGCGAAAATTGCGACGCGAGGTACGGAGGTGCGAGGTTAAATTTCACCCGGGTTAACGCTCTTCGATTTTAAGTCACACTGCACCCTGCAGCGGTTGCAGCTCGATTTACCCGCGATACAGTTGCCAAAATCCATTACCACAATCGAATCGGCTCGGTTACACGCCGTCTTCAATTCCTAGCGCTTAGCATTCGCCCTACCGAGTCTCAACCCTTCCTATTATAGCTATGGGGAAGTGAATCCTAGCGACCCTGTGGTGTTATACGTGTCGATATCTATACGTATCGGCGATATTGGCTATACGTGCAACGGTACATGCACCTCACGTGTATAGGTATGTAAATATGTAAATCCGTACATAGTCATGGGTATTTAATTTGCACATACGTATTTAATCGACGAGGAGTGATATGTGATCGTGAATGCATTTTACTTTTGTAATTGTTTAAATTCTGTCATTTTGCTCGACGCTCATATCAATGAAAATGACAACCTTTCATCCACGGCTATTGTGTATCCAGAGATCCAAATCGCGTGTGAAAAGGTATAATCGAGGATTAATTCCGAACCGAAACCGATCTCTTGTATGAATTATATTTTATTGCCTCTCAAAAACCATAAAATAACGGTTCCGGAGAAGAAAAAGCTTTATATAGTCATACTATTCAGACGAAAAATTCACAATGGTCTCAACGTAATAGACAATACATGTGTTAAGACTTTGAATTCAAAGAACACTGTGCTTATACGGTATATATACCGTGTCAAAAATTCGCATGTAATAATATATAAGAGAAATTTTGTATTTTAAGTACTTATAATGATACGAATAACATATTATTCGTTCAAGCAGTTGAACGAACCACCTGTAACATTTTACCTATCACGATAGTCAATTCGAAAACGTTCAAGAATCACACCGATCAGTATTGCATTATTAAATGCAGGTTAATACAGTCTCTATCGTGTGATAATAGTAAATAGAACGTTTGTCGATCATGAATAGTATGTGATGGGTTGATCATTCATCGCTCGAGTAAATTATTCATGAATCAAATTTCCTCGAGTGCCAGAAGCTGAGAGACACAAAATTCGAACTTGATAACCGTATAGCTGCGATCGCAATCTGGAAGTCATGGTTTGGACGCACCGTGTCGTAGGCCACGGTAATAAGGGTGCTTTGGGGTTGGAGCGTGTGTCAGTAAACACTT
Organism: Diprion similis; assembly: GCF_021155765.1. Classification (NCBI taxonomy): domain Eukaryota; kingdom Metazoa; phylum Arthropoda; class Insecta; order Hymenoptera; family Diprionidae; genus Diprion; species Diprion similis. The sequence continues at coordinate 19,753,269 of NC_060110.1, read as the reverse complement.
GCCCTGTTACAGGAACATAAACAAAGCGGTAATTTGCATAATATCGAACTTGATCAACGCCGGTAGCGTATAAACATGAGCCGAGGCTTGTGGTATAACAAACGCGTCTCGGGTCGCAGGTGCTAACGTTCCGCTGGACGTAAATATGATAATCTCATAGGTACGCCGTATAACTTGGGGGTACAGAATTCGAGCGATGATAAGCCTCCTGCCCGCACGTCTCCATCGGCTAATTGCACTTCGGTGCACCTCAGCTCGCGTGATCGAACCTATAAGAGTATACCTATATATGTATGTATGCATGGGTATGCGTCCCGATGCAATGAACTTGGGAACCAACGAGGCGTGTGAATTATTAACGAGGCACTACGCAACTTTTAACGATCATCGGCATTTCTCAAATTGCAGAATTCGTAACGACCAAAGTTTCCACGGAAGGCCGCCTCTCTTCGGTCAAATGATTCATGTGTACTCTCTGAAGTGCCGTCTTTCTTTTTAACTCCCGTCGATAATGATTAAAACTTTGTTGATCCATACGCTGGAACCGATTGAAGAGTCTCGTGATGTTTAGACCATGGTGCTCGGAAATACTGGTTTTACAGAATGGTGACTTCTTGGTCGTTTCTATATGACTCCTTCCTCTGGGAAAGGATCAGTTTCATATATCTGGATTGTTGGAAATGGTGAAAGGATGGATCGTGAATTGATACACAAAGTACCAAACTTTGATATTACCAAGTTTCCTAAAACAGTGAAAGCTTCTTCTTCTCTTCACGAAGTTGCCGTATTAATACCGTCGTATAATTGTACCGATAATTTCAAATATTGACTAAATAAGGACCTCAATGATTCCCGGAGACTCGACTCTGTCCTAAGTTCTACAGAAGCTTTAGTCGTACTTTGGGAGTTCGGAGTTTACGCCAAACCGCTTAGTCTCAAAGTAATAGAGGGTATATAGCGAAGCGGATTCGTGCCGTGGCCGTGAAGCCAGATGATGGAGAGAGCACGGAGGGTGAAGATCCTCCTGATCGCGGCTTATATTCGAATATTGTTAGCTGGGACCGTTTCGAAAGGACCACCGAGGAGGCCTCCGTGGTGTTAGTGTCACGATGCTGATAAAATGGTTCCACGTTCTATCCCACGGAGCACATTTCGATGCGAAATCCTCTTATCCAACGCAGACCAACGCAGCAGCGCACGTCTCACGTCTCACTCCAAAGACTGTCGTTTTTAGCCGGATCACAAAAACCACACACACACACACACGTGGCAAAAAACATCCCGGTCACGATACCGCATCGCTTTGGCTCTTTCACCGCCGTTACAGACGCTCAACGCTAAGACCATTTCGCACCACTTCAAGTACTGAGCGTAAGACGGAGCCTCTCTATTTAGGGGTGCAAAGTGCCGCATGCACTCGTCTATAATTCGCCAATGTGCCATGGATCAGAAATTTGTGATATTATGATGGCGTCGAGCCTTTTATCATGATACGCAATCAGCACGAGTAGCTTTGCCGTGGAGTCTTAGTAAGTTGTTGGGGTCGAGCCGGCTTCCGCTCTCGCAGGCTTTCCACGAATGTTGTTACTGTCGACAAATCTACTTATCATAAGGGATTATTGCCAGTTGGAAGGTACAGTGTGCTTTTTAGTCCTCTTCTTAATGAGCAAAGAGAGAGCAAATAATTACGAGAAGCTCGAGGGGCATTTATGCGTTTCTAAAGCTATCGTGATCGCTGCGCGGAGCACTGCAAAATAGTTGTAAAATAATTCATAACTTCAGGTAGAGTGTGGAATTAAAATCAAACTGACCCGACCCAATGCGGCTACAGTGTTGCGTGACGAGCATAGAAAGCGATACAAATCGCTAGGAGGTGAGCTTTCACTTTGTTCTTTGCACTTCCGGCGAGTCGAGAAGCTTCGTTTGAATCGATTGCTGCATCAAATGAAAATCTTAGGCTTTGTCCAGTGCAAAGGACGCGGAAATTTTTACGCGAGAAAGCGGCTGCAGGTTTCGTATTAAAATTGTACTAACGCAAATGCCATCAACATAATCGTCTTTCAATCAGATGTCAGTGCCAATGCATTTCGCAATTTATTCTCGATCGGTTTTCGACCGCTATTGCACCGCAGTAGCGCACCGAGAGGCCAGAAAGCAATCGGCGAAAAACATATGACAGCATAACCCTGCTTTTGGAATCACAGCGAGGGGTGTGTTTTGAAATTCGAAACGGTCCAACTCGAGACGGTGATTTCTATTTCTGCGAAGGCTTTCGGCAAGTATGAAAATGGTGTTTTCAGAGCGTGATGCTTTTGTCGGTGGTAATCGATACCCTGGAGCCTCAGGCGAATGCCTACTGCAGCAGCCTTACGTCGACGGCTTTGCGTCGAGGCCTGACGTTGACGTGAGTTCGCCTGGTGCTGACGACCGCAGAAGCTAGAAGCTACTTCGGCACTCGAGCCGAGCCAGGCCGAATCGCATGGCATGCCGTGTGCGCGATTCTCCGTTCAGATTGCGCCAACTATCGAAATTATGTTTCCTGTACACCGCGTAATTGGGCCCGAGCACGTGTTGACCTCTAATTGTGAGCGATAGATCAAGTCTCTTACCCTCCGTTCCACGACGCGTTTATTAAAGCATAAAGCGTTCGAACGTTACTGCGAAAGCTTATTCTTCGATGGGGATATTATAACCAATTTCACATTATCGTCTTTTAAAAATTTCAACGATTCAGGAACAGAGGGTTCTTCGTACTGATCTAGGCATATAGGTACTGCTGCGAGTCTAGTCCGGTTGGGAAATCGAAGCGGTGTAAGAGGTTTTGGGTTTTTTTTACAAACCAATTTTTTCCAGCCTGCGATTCCTCGCAGATATCCTGATTTCTTGAGCCTCGATTGAGCTGAGCAAACGTCTGCAGGAGGATTGAATCATGCATTGTTTAATGCTGATCCAGTCGTCAAGAATTCAAGCTCAATTTCCTTTGTGTTATCAGCCGCATTGTATGACGGAGTAGCTCTACCATTTCGTGTTTGTGGTGCTCGAATTTCAATTGTACCTACCTACAGACTCGAGTAATTGAGAAAGTAAACCAATATTTATTTATTTATTTATTTACTTATTAGCATTAGAGATGAAAGAATGAAAAATTCATGTGTGCCTGCAGTGTTGCAAAAAAGTCAACCAAGCTTTTTGTAATCGGATTGTAAGAATGCATCAATCATCAGCAAGGTGGTACGGTAGACTGTGTAACGAGTGATCAAGTCACGACACGGAACGATCGGGGAAATTTGAGTTTCCTGCAAAATCGCGGAGGCAACCTTTGACTTCCGTGTCAAGCAGCCCTCACTTTGGCCATTCAGAGTCAGTTCCACATCCATTAGGCATATCGCGTTGCAGAACGTCATTGACGTCCTAACAAGACGACTAAACCAAGGGTTGTCTACAGGCGTTGGGCTCTCCAGCCATCAGCCGAAGTTGGTAAGGACTATCAGAAGGTGAGATCCAAGTTAGTCTCGGGTTTCAGTCGATTGGTAAGTTCAACGACGAGCAAATGATCGCGAGAAGTTTGGCCGTGGAAATCGACGCGATAAAATTATAACAGCGTGACAAATTTTCGGGGTTTTTGGCAAGTTGACCCGATGATTCCTCATAATTTTATGATAAATTCGACCTCAACGCGCGGGTCTTAAGGTTACTTAAGTCGAAAGGTCTGCAGGTATGAGACGTGGTGAAAGCGCGAAGCCCCTCGCGTAATACGAGCTTGACTTTATTTTTGTCAGACCGTGAAATACACGGTATCACGATAATCGAATTGCGCTAGCTTTCGGCCGATTATGGGGTTTTGATTAATGGTTGTCGCAGCGCAAAGTGTTATCCACCTACCTGCTTTTGTCTCGACTTTTATTACCCGTGGATCAGCTGGTGTATAAGCTGGATTTCCGAAACGGGCTGTAACGAAGTGAAGTAGGGATGTACAAGGTGCGCGTCAAGAGTTAAGGCGATAATAATAACCCGCAAGGGAGAATTTCATTTCGGTTGAAAATCATTTGTAAACGTCGCTTCCGAACGCTCGGAAATGCTGCCCGACGGCCCCTCGTAACCCATTCGAGGATAGATATTCCGCCCGACGTTACCTATTTCACTCTACTCACATTTCCCCGTTCCCCGTAACACAGGCGACTTCCTAAGGGATGCAAAGTGAAAAGGAATTCCACGCAGACGCTACGCCGCCGCGTGTCTCTTCCAAGCATTTTCTCTCTCCACTTGTATATCTCCGTTTCGCAATATCCGTATATAACACACAGGTGCGAATGCGCACTGCAACAGATGTAATCCAGTTTGCGAATTTATTTTGCAGAGAAATGTATTAAGAGGGGAAAACAATTAGAGAAATTTGAGTCCGAGGGCTTTGTTATTTAGGTATATTTTTGAGAATATTTGAGAATTTTTTTATTGAAATTTATAACAATATGGCCACATGGTGCATATAAGTAGCGAACGACTTAGAAAGATTTCTTTTGAGTTAAAGTTTTTTTGAGTGTTGAAAAAAAATTTCCCTTTAAATATATACGATTATGAACAGAAAATTTCATGTTTCGATCAAGAAATTGCTAAGAAAATATTTATAAAAAAATGTTGTGATAGAAATTCAAAAATTCAGCCACGAGCTCAATTCGGTAAACAAGTTTTGAAGATTTGTCAAAATTACAAGTTAATCGGATAAAAATTGACCGAGTAATTTGCAGTAACGCAGATTAATAACACATTTTGTTATTTAATTTCAATAGAAAAATTTTTTAATATTCTTGAAACTTCAAATAATAAAGCCTTTAAACTCAAATTGCTTTAGGTTAAAGCTTAAAAAAAACAAAATCTTAATCCTCCAGGCTCTACCTCCCCTCCTTTAATTCAGCTCTGGAGATCATGAATTTCGCACCATGAACCGAACAGCAAATAAAGTCACGAACCGAGATTTCTTTGCCCGAAGTATTTCCACGGAGGAGAACTATCGCTGCACCCCTCGTCCCCTATCTGAATAATTGAACAGCAAGTTGGACTGGCAACAAAGTGCTTGCCACGTTTTTGCACGTCACGAACCCCGTTAATACACAGTGCAGAACGCGGTTAAGGGTGTGCGCACCGCAGTTGGTAATTGCTAAAATAGTTGCACGCCACGGGGACGAGTCTCTGGTACGCCAACGGGTATCGACCTGACCTGACTCAACCCGGTTGAGTAAAAGGTGACTGGAATGTATTCGGCTAATCCTAAGTGTGTGTAATAAACAAGCGAAAGAATTAAGTAAATCCTTGAAGCCTTCGTTTTTTCAGCTGCAGCAGTGAAGTGATTTGTGGGTTAGTTCGTGCTCGCATTCAATCTCTCAGATTCGTAATATATGCATGCGTCTGATATCTTGGTGAAATTACCGTCGTCAATCTCTTCTGCATAATTTCACGCCTGTTTACAGGAAATCTTTTGAAATTCTTGCTTATGTTTTTACACAGACCTTTCGCATATACCGTGACTTTTCTCAATACTGTTTTCCTCGCGGTAATATATTCTCCAAACTTTTCAGACGGAACCTGTACAGCGGCGCCTTGGATTCTATTCCAGCAACGAGCAAATTTCATAACCCGATTCTTCGTCGTGTTTCCCGATTTTGGGATTCATCGTTGCATGGATAATTGTAAATGAATTAGTATCCTTTTGCCGGATCTGCTTATTAGATTCTGGCGGACAAACGCGAAGTGGGGTTGTTTGAGGAATTACAACCTTATGATTAGCATAAAAAGTCGCAGCTCAAAGGGTCCATGCTTATTTAATTTCATTCCTGGCGGATGTTTTCTGATTATAACGTTATTTCCAGATAATCATTCGTTGATTATCTCTATTACGAGGTTGGTTTGCCAAAAATGACACGTTTCACCAATTTTATTACCACTATTTTCTACAACTTTTATATTTTTCAAGAGATCTTTGTAGCCTGCAAATTCAATAACTTGATAACTACTCGGTGCACGACTATTTCAGTGAAAATTTTTTGAATTGCCGATTTTTGGAGAACCAACCATAGAACACGAGCTGCGATAACTCGCGCGGTACTCGAGTCCGGAATATAAATGCCCGCGATTTTAGTAGGGATATTACAACCTGCAGCAGACAAACGTTATAAAGTTTCACATTATTGCACGGGTGAAGGAGTTTCTTTCATTGTCGCAGGGCCCCATCACCGGAAGCGAGGAAGCTAAGCACCCCCGCGTCTGTTAGGCACAGCGGTTATAATATAACCGGGGATGTATTTTACGCCGGAGGAAAGAGGCTCGGCCTGAGGGTGCAGCCGAACGTTGGGCTGTTGGTTAATTCTTCAATTTGGCATAAACCAAGTTAAGGTCGAGCCCAGCGCCGCGACGTTTCGGCGAAGCCCGGAAAATGTGCATTTAGAATGCCCGACTTCCCCTTGATCCTGCTGTATATGGGTATAAATAAGCGAAGCTTGCGGTGTCCCACCGTTCCGTTCCTTACGGCATGGCACCGTGAAATCGAGGCTTTGCAAGCGCGAAAGTGGGAAAATTCTTTCCCCTTTTTTCAGAGCCTAACGTCTCTCCTTCGAAATTTTTATCCTCGGCTCTGAATATTGTATACGTATATTGCTTATATACACACATGGAGATAAGCCGCGTAGCTGCCATGGGTGCTGGTCTATATAACCTCCATAAAAAGTTGCAATCCTTTCTTCGTGCCGCAGAGGATAACGCGGCCAATTAGTGCAGAAATCCCATAAATGGAGCACTAGAGAGCCGCGTCTGACGCTAATAGAAAGGACGGTTACATAGTCAGCTATAGTGTGTTCCTAGATCAACTTCGACACGTAATAGTATAGACTTTGAAGTCCGTCCGTCCTTTCAAACGCCAACCGGACACACGCGCTGGATAAAAAAAAAATTCACTTAAAAAACGTTCTCTCATTATTCGATTAGTTGGTTATCTTTTTTCTTCCCCTGGTCGCAAGAAGTCAAAGGTTCTCCATGTGTCACGTAAATTTGTCGGTTATTTTGATACTTTACATCATAATGGTGGGTTGGAAGACTGAAGAATACTTAACGTGGTTGTGTTGCTGGTACCATATTTGTTGTAAAATCACTGCAAATTTTTTCTGGACAAGAAGGAAATAGCGATTAGAAAAATTATTTGTATGAACTTTGACCACACGGCTTCTCACGATGAACCGTTATAACTCGATTTTCTGATTTTTTGTAGTAATTATAGAATTGCATATGAGATTTGATTTTACCACCATCCGTGGTCTATTTCTTCGCCATTGTTTTGCCTTCCTTCTATTTTCCGCTTATTATTTTCAATGCATCAGCATGAGGTTGCAACTGTTTTTGTATATTACTTATTTGAAGAAGTACCTGTCAGAAGCTCAGGATGCGATAACTTATTCAGGTGCGTTTTATGGAATCATACCTCCGCCTTTCTCGCACCCTTGCCTCATGGGAATGCAATAATGCGAGAATACGAAGAACCAAAAAAAAAAAAAAAAAAAACAAGGAAACGCAAAGCAACAGTAAAAAAAGAAATAACGAAACCAGCGTCTCGACCTCAACCAAGAGTCCTGTCGGAGCTCCTTCTGAAGAGCTTACGTTTTACCCTGGACCCACGCCAAGACGAGGCACCGGCGACTCGACTGTAACAGGCCATGGTTATATCCAACGATTGTTCAAAGTCTGCGGATGAAATTCTGCCTAAGCTGTATTTTCGTTAGATTTCAATCTATTTTTCTTTTTCATTTTTTTTTAGTCTCTTTTTCCGTTCTCTTTCCTCTCTTACACTTCTTTTACTCTCATTCTTCCTCATCCCGTCGGAAGAAATCTGCCCACGTGCTCAGCTCTTTTTACTGAAAATCTCCCACGATCCAGAAGGCTTTATAATAATAAATATAGTTGAAAATAGTAAGCAAAAATAAGAAAAAAAGAAAAGAAAAACAAAATCACATATCAAACCTATGGATGAAATCCCTGCCCAAAGGATGAAAATTGCTCTGTTCAAGTTCAGTAAAAGCCTGAAGGAAGGTTGAGAATTTCGTATCCCTTATATAATTTGTTTTAAAATTGAGGAGCGATATCACGTATACATATATAATAAATTTTTACGCACCCCTCTCGCGAAGATACGGAGACTTAATTTTGCGGCTGGATGCCGAGGGGCGAAATCAAGACACAAGATGCGTGATGCCGTAAAGTCAACACTACAACACGGCGTGAGTTAAGTGCTGTAGTGTGTTTCCGTGTTAATATCGCAGCCCGCCATTAAAGACTCGTTCGATCCGTCTTAAGTCGACGGTATAGGTGGTCGTTAGCGAGGAATATAGCGTGTCTTACAGACGTGATCTGCGCATGTACGTCAATGCCGGCATGGCGTGCAGCCGGATGGTTTAGCAATCAATTAAAAGGCGATCCCTCATTCAATGAATAAAGGATATAACCGATGGCGGCGAGTCTATACGCCCTGCGGAAATTAAACGAAAGGGTGGATCCCGTGGATCTCTGATATCTGATCAGCGAGAATATTTGGCTCATCCTGTACGGACGCTCGTGCATATTTGACACACGAATGGCGGCACCTCGTGTGCTTTTCGCACACCCTCGATTCGCTGTACGTACGCCATTATGCGGATACATTAGGCGGTAACCATTACTCCAGGGTGTTTTTCCCCTCTTCCATAACACCTGCTGTCATTATCTTTCCCATTTATATCAGGTTACCTCTGTTTAGCTTGTTCTTTCGTACATTATTCCGCCGTTGAATCGCACCATTGTCCCCGTTGACGGTGAAAGTATAAGTATACGATCTATAACAATAGCGTTGTCATTAGACGTTTATTGTTGCCATCGTGCATCGTGCAACACCGTAATTGGCAGTTATTATCAGTAAAATACGCCACAGCTTAATCGCCTGCCTCCATTTCTCCCGTTGTTTAAATTCTACGTTTTGGCCAAAGGATCTAGCGCACGAATTTCATCCGCCCTTAATGTTTTTCTTTTTTTTTTTTTTTTTTTTTCCACTTTTCTCGCCCCTGAATTAATTATTTCCTATCCGTTGAAAGCTCCGGGTGACGAATGTAATCAGAGAGAATTAAAGCTGGAGTGAGAAGCAAATCAGGAAACGTTGAAGTGAAAAGGGGTAGAGAAAGAGAGAGAGAGAGAGAGAAGAGAGAGGGCAGCTACTGGCTACTGCTAGTTGAAGGTGAAGCCGGAAGGTGTTGCGTGCTCGGAAGTCGTGATAAAAGTATTTGCTGATTCTCGTAGATTGGCGTAACGTAACGGGGCGCGTAACATGCGTGCGTGCTGTATCAGTCGTTAGCCAGTTCTCGTGAGCACGCCCGCGTCATCGCCGGCTTTGTAGACCAGCCGGAAATTTTCAACCGTATAAATTAAGGAGAAGCTCGTGTATACATGTTATATACATACACATAGATATATATATATGTATGTAAAACTCCATCTCAGGGTCGTTCAATAAACCGCACATCAACGCGTCAATTACACTAGAACTGCGGGGAGGAGTTAAAATTTCGAATTATAAAAGTTCCGAAAGAGCGAAATTTCCAATTTTTTCGTGGAGAAACTTGAAGAAATCAAACTTTGACGAAGCATTAGTTTCGAACGGTTTGAAACCTGACGCTCAAAGCTCCGAAAAGGCAAAATTCTGAAATGGCGTAACTCCGACAAGTCTAAAGTTCCGAAAGCACGAAAATGAAAATTTTTTTTAATCTCGACCATCGAATTCTGAATAATTTAAGATCTTCATTTCTGTGAATTTCTGGCTTGATAAAATTTTATTACTTGGATACTTCTTTGTTTTGGATTTTCGATATTTTTACGTTCTATTTCTGACTCTCGGTTCTTCTGATTTGTTGCACCCATTCGTTGAGTAAACTACGCATTGTGAGTATATTTTAATTTTCGGAATCTTACTCTATCTAAAAATTATTTTCCGAAATTTTTCTCCATTGGAACTTTACTTTTCGATATTTTGCTGTACTGTAACTTGAGAAATGAGTGGTAACTGTAGTGTTTAATTTATTATACGGAAATCGATGTTTCATGAGATTGGTATAAGGATTCACTGGTTTCATTGTCAGTGCTGCCCCCCCCCTCCCCCGCCCCCCAATTGGAAGGGCTTAACTTTAATGAAAACATGACGTTCAATTGGGTATTCAGGAGAAAAGTGAAATGAAATCGGAACGGTAGTTGAAGGGACAAAGGTTAGTATGTTAGGGGTTGGATCTAAAGAGTATTAAATGTGGAAAAGACCAACGGCGAGAGCTATTATTCTGATACGAGGGCAGGCAGAGAGGCTTTAGAACTGCCATTGGGTCCGCGCTAATTTTACATTGCGTAAAATTTATAGGCGGGATGTTAAAACGCTTATTAAAGCCGCCACACTGCCGCACGGTATAAGTTCTCTCCGAAGCTTCTGTAATGACCTCGCCCAGAGCTTTTTCTCTCTCTCTCTCTCTCTCTCTCTCGCTCCCTCGCTCTCCTCGCTCGCTGTTTTTGGCTAATTCCCGAATAACTTTTCTAATAAAACACGACTTTCGTTACTAACTTACTTTTCCTCCCTGCACGACAGCGCCACGTGCTCTTCGGACTTACACCGCCTGTTCTCGGCGGCAGCTCCGCGTCTACTTTTTACAAGAGCTTCGTCGTATTTTTTTTTTTCCTTTTACAGGAAAATATTGATCGAAAGCTGAGATATTATGTATACAACATCGTGATGTAGATCCTTTTGGAACAGTGATGATAAACTTTTTCACAGCTTGTTAGCATACGGTAATTGCAATTGAAAACACGGCAGTGTCTTTGCGATATAAAAATTCTAAAGAAAATCTTTTATTCACTATTTCTCTGAATAAACAGCGAGGAAGCGCGCTGCGGAGAAAAAGAAATGTCTTCGCATTTCAAGAACCTCGTTCGTATTTGAAAAGGAAATTCGAGAGAAATAATTTCAGGACCTGCAGTAACCGGCTCAAACACGACGCAAGTGTGACACGACTTCGTAGAATAGCGATATGAAGATGAAACGACGGAATTGGATATTCAGCAGGTCGGAAGGAGACGAAAATATCGCTTTGACTCCTTACACGATATCTCTCGCTTTTCACCCAATTTTGCCTAAAACGGAGAGGGAAGATATTTGGGGAAATTTGATTCTTTGAGAAGATAAGATGCTCGAAAAAATCTCGCGTCATCAGATGTGAGTGTTACAAGAACGACGATTCTTGTTGCAGAAAATTGGAACGACAATAAAATTCAGAGAAAAATAGAGAGGGATGAAAAGTTGGGTAAAAAAGTTGAAAGCGGGATTCAATCGTTCTCCGGGTTACCCACTCATGCCCTCTTCGTTTTCTCTTCACCGAGCTTCTGTATTTACTATTTTCTCCAATATTTTTTACATTTCACACTCGCTCGACTGACCAATCTTTCGTAGTCGATAAAGTACTTTCGACCCCGACTTCGGGCGCTGCAGTAATTTTTCACCCTGTAGTAGTACGTTAGGAAAAAATTTATCGAATATCGAGACTGAGAGTTTGTACAAGTTTGAAAATATTTTGAACTGACTTAAACATATCGCGAAATAAAACACGCGCAAAATTCCGTCCTCTTCTATAAAGAAATGTGCAAAATGTGTAACATCTTTTGATTTTCCAAATAGGATAAACGATTTTACAAAATCACTCACGTACAAAGAAACAGTTTTGTTTCAGATTTCACTGTTAGGTAATTATTTCATTCGACTAAATGGTGAAAACTACTGTTTTCACGTCGCAGGAGGTTTTGCTAAAAAAAGAAAAAATGAAAACAATTTGATCTATCAACCGATATTGATGTACAATCTCTTAAAAGCCTTACGTTAAAGTACCCCGTTTACGATTACAGACCCTTTCCGACGTTGGACGCCATAAATCAGCACGCCTAAGAGTGTTGAGTGTTGATGACGATTAATTGAAACCGTCAAAATCTTATGCGAAAATTGGGACTGTAGTACGCGAACTTGGGCAGTTAATTATGGAACATCCCATCCGCTCGCGTCTGCCAGAGGCGGCGTGGCGCCTGGCTAATCTTGACTTTCTGCACCTTCATCATGGATTCAATATCACAAAGCCGGATGTTAAGCCGAAGCACAATAACGAATCGACCTGCCCATAGCCGGCTGCTCACCAGGGAATAAAAAAGAACAAACGACCCAGCGCCACGAGATCACGGGCACGAGAGTTAGCCACCCACAAAGCACAGGTGAAAGGGGGGTTAATTTGCCCCGTTATTACACCCCCGCAATATGCGATCCCGTGAAACGAAGCGGTAACGGCAAGCGCGAAAGCGGCGGCATCACGTACTAAAGGTCAGGGGCGGCGGTGGAGGGCGCACATGACTCCTGTACCCGGCGGGGGGGGGGGGGGGGGGGAAGTTGGGACCAAGGGCCCCCAGAAGCTGCGCGATAAAGGAACCGAGACGGCGGGGAAGCGCCGCATGCATTATTGAGCAAGGCAGGGGAGTTTCGGGGAATCCGAGGGACGAAAGCTCGAAGCAGGCGCGCTCGATTTAGGAGACAAAAGGGAATTATAATCGTATTTCACGCAGGTAGTTTCCCGAGTAGGTGTAGGTTCGGCCCTGCTGCGGGGCGAGGAGAGGGTTTTTGATCCCGCGAACTCGGCTCAGGAGTTTGACTAACTCCCGGCTAATTAGGACGAAGGCGAGAATGTAATCCACGTGGCGATGGCCCGATGACGACGTTGGCATGCCGGGTGATCGCATCCTCCTCTTCTTGCCGAACTACGCGAATTATCTCTCGTCGATCCGCAAACCAGTGCGAAACGCTTCCTTGAATATCAAACCTCCCCCCGTCGTCCCCGGAATTCCGTTCCTCAAACGGAGATCCGTCCGACCCCGATCATCGCTCCGCGGTTCACACATTCCGCGACCAATTCTTCGTCTCTCTCTCTCTCTCTCTCTCTCTCTCTCTCTCGCCGGTATGTTGTCACTCTCTCGAATCGTGCGGAATTCCACTACGACCGATTCGCAACCCCTTCAAAATATACCCGGCAAGAAACCGCGGGCAGCATCAAATATGCAAAGGGTTAAATTGAGTGGTTACGTGCTAAGCGAAGAACAACTGTGCAAGCCGACTGAGAGAACCTATTTCTCCGATAATTTCATTATATACACTTAAAAACCACTACACGATTTCATTCTTCCTTCCTCAGCAAATTCCTTGGGTATAAATACCTTTTTGAAATTTGTGAGCTGAAAACGACGAAGCTCGAAACGGCTGACCGTAAGCTTCTGTAAATTCTTACCAAAGAGCTACTCTCTAAGTTCTTACTTATGCGTCAAGTGTATTGTAAGTTGGTGTGTCGACTCGACTGTCAGGAGGAAACTTTGACCAAGTGCAATTTGTTCCCATTAACTAAGTCGACTTAGGAATATTGATGTACCGAGTTGTCTGGCTTAAATTTGAGAATCCGATTTCCCGCGTCGATATATATATATATATATATACCTACCGTTGGTGAAAAATGAGCCGTGATATTCAAACATGACAGGTCATAAATTGTACACTGCAGACAAAGTTCGCGCGGCAAACAACGGCACCAGTCAAAAGGGGAACATCCATATTTCAGTCGATTCAGAAGACGTGTAAAAAAACGGTGAAAACAAAAAAAAAAAAAAAAAAAAAAAAAAAAAAACTGTCGAAATGAAAAACCGAGAGACGGATGGGGCCAGAAGTGACACGGGCTCAAAGTCGGGGCTCTGTAATAGATGAAGTTTGGCCGTTTGGCATGAGTGAATAAGCGATGAATAGAGCAGGAAGAGCGGTGAGGATGACGACGGCGCGGCGGCGGCTCGAAGGTGTAGAAGCAGAGCAATGCACACAGAATTAGGGGACACTCGGTGAACCCTTTGCCATCTCTAGATCTCCTCAGTGGCCGATGGATAGCCTCGGATCTCCGGCTGGCCGCTTTCATGTTTGCAAACTAATTAATTCACTGCAGTGAGTGTAAGAAGTGGGCTGCAGACGTGCGGAGAGGAGCTGAGCCGGTGGCTGGAACCACTCGAAAAGATGAAGGGGAAGATAGCCTTCTAAGCCGAGGCGATGCAACGGCCTCTTATTCGTTAAACATCCCCTAGGGGACTAGAAACTCCTATTAGAGGAGATTCTTCACACATTAGCTTCGACGCAGCTCTTCTGCGGCTGCCGCTGCTGCAATATGGACAGTGAAATTCCTACGAATTGATTAAATGATTGGCTGATTGATGCTCTTTTAGAATTACGACACTCCTTACGTCGTGTTCTGGAGTCTGTGATCGTTTCCGGCTATGGAGGGTAGAGAAAGTCTTCGTAAAGCAGAGGGAAATTAAGATGGCGTTGCTGCAGAAAAAGTTACTCTAAGTACCAATCAGATTGAACCCGATTGATTGCTAATCGCCAATAAGATTGTTTTCATTATTGCTCATGAAGATCATTCTAGTGACTTGTTGAATCACTATTTCCTGTTTTTTACTCCTCCTTACTTCTACCCTCCATATTGCCGGCTGCTCATGGCTTGTACAGCCTTAACATCAGGTAGAATTTAAAAGAGACATGGAATTGGGCCGCATTAATGTACCCTCGGGCGAAGTAAAGATGAATATTTTCCCCTCCAAGTTGGTCTCATTAACCGAATTTTAACCTGAGATTCTCCCTCACCTCCAGTCACGTTTTCACAACGTTTGCATTTCTACGCGCACAAATTTCACCCCTTCCTTCTTTCACCTTCCCGTCTCCAGGGGTCCATCCCACTTTCCGAGAGTTGTCGTAGCCTTTTGGGTTTTTTTTTATTCATTGTTTCGTAATTTTTGCACGACTTTGAAGCGATGATGATTTATCGTCGCTTTTTTATACAGTTTGATCAAATTCGGCCAACCTTGAAGTTCGAAAAAACGACTTCCCGCAAAAACACATCGTTAAATTAACGTTACGAACTTTAATTCAATCATACCGACGTTGATAAATTATACGCGCTGTCTAATTTCCTACAAATTAGTTCAAGCAATCATTTTCTCAATTATACCTTCCCCTCTGACCAGTCATTCAATCACAAGTATTCACCGAATCAGCTTATCGTGTCATTGCAAAGTATAACATCCTCAACTCGTCTTCCTTATAAATAATACACCGGAAATAAGACATAGAGATAAATTATCTGTCACTCATCTTTATACTAATTCCAAGACACCAACTTAAATTACCGTCACAAAAAACATAAAAGTTGTCAATCGAACTGTGGCTAAAATTTCCGCGCGGTATAAAAGCCTGCAGCATTACGATGAATAAGAGGGTGAATTGCATATTCGATCGTTAGGTACGTACGTGTAAAGTATGCGAGGCTTGGTGTCAGTCAGAGAAAGTTTATATTTTTACGATCCTCATTTTCACCCCACAGTTACCTTGACTTCGAGCCATTTCACCAGGCTAAAACTTATCCCCGTAGTTCGAGCCGGTGTTCGTCGCTCGCGTATCGCGATGGCTGTTCCTCCAAGTCGAGGGTGGGTAGGTATGAGTCTGTTTCCTCCGCTTACCCCTAGCTTTCCTCTTTCTCGCCCTCTCCGAGCCAAACAAGAGACACTGTCAATGCCGCTTCACCGTCGGCTCGCAAACTTTTGCCTTTCAGAAATTACAATCGAACCCCGCACTGGGATCACCGATGCCATTTCCTTTCCTCCCCCTCCCTTTCGACCTTTGATTTCCTGCAGCTTTGTCACTCCCTTCACCCTCCGACACTGCAACGAGCCGTCGCTGTATGCCATTTCACTATCTCTATTTATTCCTGTGATGTATCGCGTTAGCGTATGAGTGTGTGCGTGTGCGAGCGTACCAAACGCGTAGCGTCTACGCGACACAGGTTTGTGCTAATTGAGCGACGGCTGGGTAAGGTCGGCCTATCTCGCGCTCCGGGCAAAGCCCGTAAAGTATATTTGTATTACAACTGAATCACCAATAAACTATAATTATCATTGTTATTGAATAAATAATCGGCGTGCACTTATTTACCTAGTAGCATTACATAACAACTGGCGACGAGGATTATTGAATTCTACGTGTGTGGGCATAGGGCTAAATGTGTTAAAAAGTGCTAAGCCAATGCAAAAGGCAGATAAAAACTGGCTTTATAAAAGTGGAGTGACAAAAGCAGCAATTATAGATGAACTGAATAAAGCAAATATAGAATTTTCTGAAAGCGAAAATTTCGAGTCACTCCGGAAGAAATTAAGAGATTATTACGATGAAGTAAATACTGAAACAGCAGGTATAGCTAATGCCAATGAAACCCTCACGGGTGAGAATACACAGAATCGCGTTGTAAACACCGACAGTGAAGAGGAAGATCCCAACAGTAACAACATGTCGGACAATAAAAGCAGATTAGAATTTATTCTTGGAAAATCAGACTGGCAATTATTTATTGAAAGATTTAAATTCTACATCAAAAGAAGGAAAATCACCGAGGATGGGGACAAAGTAGCCACGCTGATCGACTTAATCGACGAGGAAAGCTTCAAATTGCTCAAACAATTAGTATCTCCGGCAGATGTGGAGACAAAAACTTACGATCAAATAGTCAAAGTTATGACTGACCATCTGCACCCCAAACCTTCGGAAATCATGGAAAGATGTACCTTCCACCAAGCAAGACAAGAACAGCACGAAAACATACAAGAGTTTGCCGCACGATTGAAAAAACTTGCTTTAAACTGCAATTTTCCAGATCTACAAGACACATTGCGCGACCAGCTGGTGTGTGGAATAAGGGACACTGAAACACGAATCAAATGTTTTGAAATTGAGAAAGCCGATTACGATGGAGTTTTAAAAATCGCGCTTGCAAGAGAAAAAGCAGTAAAAGATGCTTCGTCATCTCAAAACGCGTTAGAACATAAAAACGCGAAACAAGAACTTTACCACGTCGATACGAGAAATAAAAAATCGGGAACATCAAGCACGAGCCAAACGAGAGGTGGTCACCGCGGGGGCAGAGGTGCCGGAGGAGCATCAGCCACGTCGAGCGGCACAAATCAGCAGCGTCAAGGCCAAAAGAAGCTAGTGTGTTATTGTTGTGGCAAAGAAGGCCATATAAATAGAGAGTGCCAGTATAGAGATTATGTGTGCTCGTACTGCGTGAAAAAAGGGCACATTGAACGCGCGTGCCGAATTAAGCAAGCAGCAGTAAACACAGCCGCGAAGCAAGAGGTGAAGAATCTCCAAGCAGCAGACGAGGATAGCAGCGATTTCTCGGACGACGATCACGAAAGCGACTTCTTACACCTCAAGGTTACGCGTAATAATTATGAGAGTATGAATAAAAAAAAAACAAAGGTCACGAATGCAAATTTGCACATTAAAAAAATCGATGATAATGAATCGGCATTAGAGCAAAGTAAAAACGCGAATCCTATGTTTATATCGGTTTTAATAAATGAAACCCCGGTTAAATTCGAGATTGATACTGGGACTTACGCTACGGTAATTTCTGAAAGAATTTTACAAAAAGAATTAAAAGATTGTAAGATCATTAAAACGAATTTGGAATTAAAAACTTACGACGAAAGAATCTTAAAACCGTTGGGAAAACTAATTAATTTGAAGGTCGCTATCGACAACGAAACGCGAATATTAGATTGTTTTGTTATGAAAGGATCGGGACCGGCTTTAATAGGTCGAAAATGGTTACAAGCTTTCGGCGCTTGGCCTTTAATGTTGCCTAAAGGAAATATCCAGAATAACGAAAAGGATAAACAAATAAATAAAATGAACACGGAAAATTTAGAAAAAATTCTTTCAGAAAAATATCCGATTTTATTTAGCGATACTGCCGGAATGTACAATAAAAGTTCTATTAAGTTACATGTAAAAGAAAATACCCGTCCGGTAGCACTTAAGTGCAGAAACGTTGCACATGCGCTAAAACCGCTAGTGGAGAAAGAGATAGATAGATTAGTAGAATTGGGACATTTAAAGCCAGCAACGGCTAGCGAGTGGGCGACACCTATAGTGCCCGTATTTAAATCAAACGGTAAAATAAGAATATGCGGCGATTTTAAATTGACCGTAAACCCAAATGTTATCATAGATAAATACCCCATGCACACGATCGATGAAATATTTGCAGCATTACAGGGTGGTGAAACGTTTTCAGAGCTGGACCTGACGCACGCCTATATGCAATTTCCGGTAGACGAAAAAAGTTCCGAATTTTTAACGATAATTACTTCTAAAGGTCTTTTTAGATACACAAAAATTCCGGAAGGTGTTGCGCCAGCCCCAGCAGAAGTACAAAAAAAGGTAGATGAAGCCATCAGGGGAATTTCAGGCACTATAGCCTACCTAGATAATATTTATATAACAGGGAAAAACGCTGAAGAGCATAAGCGGAACTTGGAACAGGTTTGTGCAAAACTTCAAGAATGTAATTTGAGAGTAAACATTAAAAAATGCAAATTTATGCAGGAAAAAATTGAAGTATTGGGTTTTGTTATTAACAAAGAAGGATTGCACAAAGCTTTTTCCAAGATCAAAGCAATGACGAAGGCGCCTATACCAACCAATGCGAAAGAATTGGAGTCGTTCATCGGGCTGATAACGTTTTATGCTAGATTTCTGGAAAACAGAGCAAGTAAATTGAAACCACTTTACGATTTATTAAAAGAAAAAAAATTCGTCTGGACTCGGGAGTGCGATAAAGCTTTTAAGTGGGTTAAGAATGAATTAATCTCACCGCGCGTTTTGGCGCATTTTGACCCAAAGGAAGAAGTAATTCTTGCCTGCGACGCTTCCGACTACGGGCTATCTGCAATTCTTTCGCACAGGTATAAAGACGGATCCGAGCGACCAATAGCTTTTGCGTCAAAGAAAATACCAGAAAATGAATTAAAAAGAGCGATAATTGATAAAGAAGCAATGGCAATCGTGTTCGGCTTCAAAAAATATTACCAATATATTTTCGGACGCGAAATAGCATTGCGCACAGACAATAAAGCTCTCGAATTCATACTCGGTCCACGAAAAGGCATACCGCAAACAGCGGATAATCGGCTTCAGCGATACGCGTATTATTTATCGGGATTTAAATATAAGATTCAACATGTCAAATCAAAAGAAAATGCAAATTGCGATGCGCTGTCGAGGTTGCCGATAGACGACCAAACAGAAATAATTACGAACGAATTCTCGTACATTAATTTTTTTGAAGAAGGAACAACGTCATTTAGTAGTAAAATGTTAGAAATTGAAAGTAGAAAAGATAAAACTATTAATAATGTAATTAAATTTGTCAAGGCAGAATGGCCCAGCACGAAAAACCTGTCAGAAGAAGAGAAAATTTACTTTCATAAAAGGTACGAATTAACAGTAGATACCAATTGTTTATTTTGGGGAATGAGAGCGTGCATTCCCGACAGCATGCGGGCAATCATACTAAAAGAATTACATTCTTCTCACATGGGAATTGTCAAAATTAAAACGTTTGCGAGATCTTACGTCTGGTGGCCAGGCATTGATTCTGCTATTGAAAATTTAATTAATGATTGCAACATTTGCTCAGTACTTCGAAAAACCCCGGCAAAAACACCGTTAACTACTTGGCCTTGGCCACCAAAGGCGTGGAGTCGCATTCATTGCGATTTTGCAGGTCCATTTTTTAATAATATGTACCTCATTGTGATAGACGCACACTCTAAATGGCCTGAAGTAATAAATTTCAAAAATAATACAAAAACGTCGAAGGTCATCGAAAAATTCAAGACACTATTTGCTAATTACGGTTTACCTTTACACGTTCATTTAGACAACGGGCCCCAGTTCAAATACGGATTGAAAGATTGGCTAGAACAAAACGGAGTCCACGTGAGTTTCTCCCCCCCCTATCATCCGGCCACGAACGGCGCGGCTGAAAATTTTGTTCATACTTTCAAAGATAAAGTGAAAAAAATCGTTAAAGGGGGAGAGAGACTCGAAGACGCGATTAATAAATTTCTTCTTGATTACCGTAGCATACCACACTGTACAACAGGACGCAGCCCGGCGTTCTTAATGTTTGGGCGAGAACTGAGAACTCGTTTTGATGTATTAAGACCAGATGTTTCGATGACCGTTGACAGGCAACAAAGAGCACAGATAGTAGCTAGGCGAGGAAATAGGAAGGTAGATGTAAAAGCCGGAGACGATGTCTTGATGGACTCTCACAGGGTTAGGAGTAAAAAACGTGTTAGAACATAAAAACGCGAAACAAGAACTTTACCACGTCGATACGAGAAATAAAAAATCAAAAAAATTTACCTAGTAGCATTACATAACAATTCCTAATCGTTCAACTTTGCCAGGATTCGCGTCCCACAACTCGCAAGAACAGGGATAAAACTTGTTCCATTGATCATGATGCTCCCTTCTTCTCTCAGAGCTTATATCTCTTACCCACGTCGTATTATTCCAGTCCCTTGAATGCGATCGCTACATATTTGGCGACGCCTGGCTTTATAAGGGTTCAGTCATTCGCTTGAATCGAAGATATTTTTGGATGGCGGAAGAATCATTCGAGTGTAATGCATAGTATCGAGTCAAAAGAAACTGGTTTGATATCAGAACTGACGAAAAAGGTTCACGAGGACTTGACCTGTGAGTTTTCTCTCACAGTATTCTAACTAACACCAGATGCCTAACTCAGTTTCTTAAATTAGCTACAAGCTCAGTCTTGGGAATCAGCAGGTGAACCGATCACGTTGTTTGATTATAATCACCCTCGGTGTAATTCCCGGTAGGGTACGTGTAACGCGAAATTGGCGAGTGGGTAAATTGGCACAGAACGGAAGTGGGGTGCAGGAGAAAGGAGGAAGTGACAGGTATGCGAGGGTGTTGAGCCTCTCCTGAGATGTAAGCTTCGAGGCGTTCCGGGCTCTGGCATGCAAATGCCTCGAGGCATATGCATACACTCGAGTTCATATGGTATACTACATATATCTACCACATGTACATACATGCCGCATGTATGCATGTAATACAATCAAAGCTCAACGGCGATACGTATTCAGGTGGTCAATTGGCAAACACTGTGCAGGAGAAGGACCTATAAGCGAACGGAACTCACAATCAGTGCGTGCTGGCAAAGGTTGCGAAGGTTTAGGTATCCGGAAACAAGGGACAACACATACTGTCGCGGCTCTGGGTCTTGTACGTAGCTCTAAACCATGGCAGTCAAGAAATACCTACGCCTGACTGGATACGTTTGCATCGATCTCCAAGGGCAACAGAACTGGCCCATCAATTTCCCATTCAATTTGGATCGGTTAACCAGTGAACGAGGGGCGTGATTCGGGTCGATCCTGAGGCTGCGCCTCATTGCGGAGTGAAATGTATGGCTAGAAGACAGAGTCCCGAGTCGTCGAAAAAATTTGGATCAAATTATAACAGGATCAAGGATCGCTGACTGATTAAAATCGGAATTCTTGGGTAGGATAAACATTGCGATCAAATGTTCTGATTATCAAAGGGCCGTTATTCGGAATGGTTGGTATTTTCGAGAGGTCAAAGTTATTCGCCAGGTGGTTTCATTTGTTGAAGGGTCTAAATTCCGAATGGTTATATCGAATTCCAACATGATCAACAATCCCGATTATGACTTAAGTTAAGACACTTGCGGTCGCGAAATTCCAGCATGCAAACGATCAAGTTACATGATATTAAATATTAAAAAATTGTAATCATTCGGAATTTCCACCATTAAAAAATTCAAACTTATGAGCGTTGATAAAATACGATGTATCTGAAGTTTGTTGATCATCTGCAGTAGACTTTCCGCCATCAGGGTGGCAAACAAGGGCCGATAAAATGTGGAATTAGGGCTTATGTACATTTTTGTAGAAGAGCAGCTGCATCTATTCACAGTTTACGTCAATCGCGATTAAAATCGGAGCATAACTGCCGCTGCAGCGAGCCATAATTCGATTCCGCGCTTTTAACGGCCCGATTTAAACGACAAATAGGGGCTGGTAAATAAATTAGTCCTGGACGAGATCCCCGCGCGACCGACTAGGAGGTTTGGAATTAATTTCAACCTTTTGCGGCAAAGTTTTAAACTTCAACGTTTATTTCCAAACTTGCTGCGGGATTCAACCGACTGTGTTTTGAGAGGCTGCTAATTATAAGTGGCTGCACACGACCTTGCCGATTATGTGGGTACTTCAGTTTCGATTTTTAGTTAAAAGACGGTGATATTCACTGAGAATCCAAACACGATTCCGGCTCGATGACGGGGCTTGATCGTGATGAAACGCGGAGGGTGACACTTTGTGATGTGTACAATTGTAAAGCTTTGCTAAAGAATTTTACCAGGAAGCTGAAGCGAACGTGGAAAAATAAACCTCCCTAACCGAGTGTGGATGGGTCCGTGTGTACATGCATGTATTATATCTAAATGTACCTGAATTCCATCGACGAGAGAGTTTTTTGCTGCTGGAATCGAATCCCTAAGAATATCATTCTTCTGGTGGAACGGCAAAAGCCGCAAAATCATATGAATTAACTAAACACGAATAAACGGAATCGGCGGAAATGCTTTGACACTCGGGAAAATTCGTTTGTCAGAAGCAATGGTACTTATAGAATATACAGCAGATAACGAAGCTAACGGATCAGAATTTAGAAACTTTTTTCTACGTATACGTAAAATAAAGATTCTAAGCAAGAAAATCAAGAACTTTGTTCTTGTAAAGAATATTTACTGATCGAATCAGATTTCTTTATAAACTCGGTTTCACCTGTTTACTCATCTTCGTCTACCGCTTACGGGTGGAAATTTTGTGGATTTTCGACAGTTCTGATTAATGCTCGTCGAAAGGACACAAAACGCTCGCTGCGGCTTCAAACGAGTGCGACTTCGATGATTGTATTCAATATTCTCTAAGACAGCTAATCCAGGGCTGATTCGAAAACATGTACGATTCATGTACCCACTCGCTAAGGCGCTTCGCTATCCTGCTTGTGAAATTCCTTCCGGTGTCGGAAGGATGGGGAATAATTTGACTGGGGTTTAACGCTGGGTCCCCGGTCTTAGGAGTAATACCAGATGATACCGAGGGGTGGGTAAAGCGAGGACCTAGGAACGCTGCGGCTCCCGCATTCAACTTGTATTTAAATAAGTGGTATACACCAGTAGGTATATGTTATACGGAAATACACGTACGCCGGTATTTCAGAGGGAATAATTGACGTCAGATATTCAACGCTGTACGGCAAGGTCCTTGGAATGAACTGTGCATGCGAGATGTCGCCAATAAGACGTACGCGCGTTATCCTTGGCGCGGTTCAACCCCTATTGAATTCAGTCCTTTGGGTCAATTTCAATTACTGATCAAGCGGCATTCGCGACGCTTTGAACCTAATTGACAACAAAAGTTGACAAGAATTCATCCCGTTTGTAATGAAGTTGAAATTTGATTCGTCAGAGATTATAAATATTCTATAGAAAAAGCTTGATGAGGAATTTTTTGCTACGGAATGTGACATTTTATCGGGAATTGAACTTTAAAACTTTTATCTTCTCGTATATACCGAAATTTCTCGGGAAATCAGAAATCACAGTCTTTGAGTTAATCAGATTGCTATATAAGCCTAATTTGAAGCAATGATGTGCCTAACTGCTGTAAAAAGTTAAGGCCGACGGGATTCGCCGTTAGGATGGGATCGCCGATCCCTCAGTTTCTAACGCCGCTTTTTGCCAACTCCCGGTCAAACGACGTTCTTGATGCAAGAACTTTGCCTGCCAAAGGTTAGATCCGTCTTTTGCAAAACAATGCCGGAGTTTTGCATATTCAAGGGTCCAAATGTGACCTGAAATTGTCAGGAAATCAATGATCCGTTGTCGCATTTCCTCCGGTTTTAGCTGGAACTTTTTTTCCAGAGAGACGCCATCCGATTTCGACGCTATTATATAAGAATGGCTAACTTCTAGTCTGTGGTTACCGTACAGAATTTTATACCATTCTCAGTCTTTTTTTATTTCGACTAAAAAATATACTTTTGGATAGAAAATGTATATGAATTTTGTATTTCTATGAGTAGAAAATTCATTTTGAATTAGTATTCTTATCGATTGCGTTTATTCGAGTACTACTTATACTTCCACTTCACTTCAAAGTAACGCAACGTGTGATCCTTAGTCAACTGAAAAAATTCACTGATCTAAAGAACCTGATTTCGAATCTCTATAACAAGAAAAGAAACTATTAGTAATTATAATTACTCTAAACGGTAATACTTCTAAAAAAATTTCTTCCAATTTTAAGAACATCTCATCCGTATCAGCCCGCATTTTACTAAAATTTTCTATCGACAGTAAGAAATGACTTATCTCGCAGTGTGGACCGGAAATTGCGAGGCCCGGTTACACCGCGTCCTTAGACGATCGGTATTCTTTGGTACATTAGTTCGCAGGGCGAAGGAGTCCCATCCGGGGATCTACACATCTACCGTTCGCATTTTAGAGCGTAGATTCGCGAGTGTGCAGGAGCAGCAGGGAGGATAGGGTGATCGATGTCCGGAAGGGACCGTAGAAGCTTATCTGCTCGAACGCAGTCGACCTGGTCTACCTGCTAAGCACTCGCAGCTGCGCTATCGGTGCTACGCTGTTGTGACAGACCTGCGAACTGCGAAGGGCTCGAACCCTTCCAGAGAAAGGCCAAGGGGCCCACGGGCCCCAGCTTATCACGAGCTTGCAGCGGCTGCTCGACGCGGTGCAAGCTTATCGATGCTATAGAGGAGTGACGCCAGTAGTATTGGGTAAATGCTCGTTGTCGAGAAGTCACCTGGAGGGACTGTTTTTTAGTTAATTTATTAGGCGATAGTCGGACAAAAGGGGATTCGTTGAATTGATGTTTTTGAGAACAGGAAAACAGAGAATACTGGAGTTAGGAATAAACACGTAAGGATGTCGATGATTCGTTTTGAATCACCTTAAACTGGGTGAAAATTTAGTGTGGATTTGTTTGGTCTCAATCTAGGATTGCTTATCTTGTTTGAAGTTGATTGCATGTATTCGTTCGATATTGTTTACATGTGTTGATCGTAATACCAATATCGGCGTACCTAATCTTGTAAAATTGAATATTATAGAGCATGCCAACGTGAAGAAAAACAAAGTGATTTAGTTAGGTAGAGAATAATCTTGTGAGTAAACAAGACATCGTGGAGTGAAATGAAACAAATCTGATAGATTTTCAATCATTCTGAAGCGGTTTGGGACGATGATTTGGTTGATATCAGGAAGTAATAATATCACTTCCTGGTTGATATATGTTCCGGTCTTTTCAATTTTTTTACTGTTAAAGTTGTCTTTATAGTTTAGGAATACAATAGTTCGATAAATATTCAATATACGACCATCTAGTAATAAAATAATAAGAAGTATCAATTTTCGGAAAACAACCTGCTGAAATATTCATTTGAAAAATATATGAAAGTTCCGAGATTAAGACTGCCGATCCCGTTATTACCAGAATACATTTTCTTTGAGGGGATGAATTCTTTGTCTTGGTTTGAAAGGCCACTTTGCTCTTTTTTTTTTTTTATCGTAAAGAATGATTATTGTGTCAAAATTAAAGTTTATTGAATTTTCCAGTTAAAATCATTTCTGGAAATTCCGAATGACTATGCTGGACAGCTGCGCACGAAATTATAGACTGACGAAAATTTTATCACTGAAATTAAAAAAGGAAATTATTCAATGCATAATGATCCGGATTTCACAGAAACTCGTCAACTGCCTTGACTGCTAAGTAAATCTGTAGTATATCTGTTGATCAAAATCTAACGCAAATAAAATTTTTATGCAGAACTTTCTAAGCCCCATTAACCTTCCTTCGAATTCTGTGTTTTGAGAAATATTGTACACCGAGAAATGCGACGCATCGTTATACAGTAAAGCCGAGATTGTTCGACGTGCTTACATATCTGACTACGAAATGTGTGTATCCATCTCGCTGTTACGACGAAAGAGCATGGCGAGTAGGCAGGTTTTATTGTCTGCCTATTTCGTTTTGACGACGCGCAACATTCCGTTCCTAGACATATTTTCCCGCAGATTTACGAAATGACATATTGACTGAGAACGACTATCGCATGCGGCCTGCAATATATTTCGAAAAAGCCGTTTTTGCCCGTTCTCTTTATCTCTTCATGTTTAGGGGTAAAAAACTAGAATTGTCGATTGTCAGCAGGACCAGAATATTGAATTTTCATAGATGCGAAAATTTTATTCATAAAATTAAAAAATTTGTAAAATCCAAGTATAGAAAATTGTAAATACAAAAAGTTGAAATAAAGAATGTGAAACTATAAAAAGTCACAAGATAAAGAATTTGTATACGATTCTCTGACCTTTCTATTAATTTACTTCTCCATACTTTTACTTTCAACATTTTTGAATTCTATAAATAAAGTTTTCGTTTTAAGAATTCGATATTTCGGCCCTCAAAAGTTTTTATATCTCAATATTTTTACTCCCACCCTTTTCGACCCGCAGTTTGCTTTGCAATTCGGTGTTTTCTGCCCGTCGGATAGCTCGAATTCATCCCTCGGTAAGGTATGAAATATCTCAAAGCTGTAACACGAGTTATCCGTCGTATAATCACCCCCGCATTCATCAAAGAGTCGCAACTCGTATTATACCGAAGTCCCTAAGTGAGCCGCCATACACACTCGTACAAGCACGCACGGCGTTTGTCGCGAATCGAGTAATTGGCTTCATGAGCTCAGAGCACTTTACCCACAATGTGGGGTAATTTCCCAGGGTACCTGAAAAACACTAGAGAATGCTGAAGTGCGTGTAGAGCACGGGGTGAAAAGAGCGGACGTCAAAAGGGGTGGAAAATAAATCACTCGCGCAACGGAGACAAGCATGGCGATGGCGATTTTCTATCGGACGGATCAACCGCCCGGCGGGCAGTGCGGAGAAAAAAACGCTCGAGAAATGATCCGTCACGAGGACCGTCGGCCGGATACAGGACCATAAACCATAAAGCATCGGATGACGGGCCTGAATTTATCGTGAAATCGGGCACGGATTGATTCTCAGGGGTATGACGAAAAGAAAAACAAAAGTTGTCCGCAAAACTTTTTCACTCCTGGTGTTATTTACCGTTTTAATTTCCATTTCTTGTCAATTCGGTCCGAATTTTTCCCCCCTTTCCTAGGTTTTTTCGGCGGGAGTCACGTGACGGACGTCCCACTTAGTCGTAAACTTAATGTAAGAGGGTACTCACAGGTTGTAGTGGACATCAGCCATGTTTGGTCGATACCGAAGAGCCTGGGTAAAGGCCTCCTCGGCCTCGGCGATTCGCCCCTGGGCACTCAGCACGCTTCCCAAATTCCCGTAGGCTGAAATCGACAAGAAAAGCTGCAATTAGTCTCGCGTTACGAGACCGCAGGCTGATGGGTTCGGTAACCTGCCCACCTCTGTTTATTTTCGATCGCTGAAGACGACCTGGATCGTTCGTAACTAGGAAAAATTCCCACGAAAACGCTGATATCTTTACACGATTTTATGTAATTTCTTTCCCATCAATTTTAATTGGCAGTTTTTTGTGTTTTCAAAGGATCGAATGAATGGGATTTCGTTATTCGAATAGTTATTTCTACCTTTTTCGTTGATCAAGATTATTGTTTTGCAGTAACATCATTAAAGAATGAACTTTGCGGTGAAAGAGGAGCAACGCAAATGGCGATACAGGGTGAAAACGGCATTTGTACAACATCGGCATCCATTCGCGTACAGAATCGCATAATAATCTGAATAACGATACGCATAGCCGGTAATAAAATATTGACAGAAAGGCGTGCCTCGTTCTGGCAAAGGGTGTTATTTACGAGCTATATAAACCGTCGGAGGAAGTCTATTCGAGATCGATTCGCTGCCAGATCGGCTATTCTCAATCCGGAAATATATAAGAATTGACGACTACGACTCGCTGAAGTAATCTCGAGGCGCGTGAGCTAAATCAGGGTCGCAGAGGAATAATACAACGATATTGGATTCTGCGGACTGTACTTTTACCGCACCGTTCACATGTCGAGTAAAATTTTCAGCTCGGAAACTACACGCGTGTATATTGCATAAGCTAGATTTTCCATCCGTCACGCGAGGCCGATTCGACTTCTATTTGCATCCGACGTTCATTGAACCCATTGTCCAATGTCGATCCCTGGTACAATTTCACTTTCGCAAATGCGATTCCGCACGTTTATCGCGTACGTGTCGATTTGCACCTTCTCGCTTCATGGGCAGGTATAGCTATAACAATTAGAGAGGAGTTGCCGGAACGATTTCAACTTCCTGATTGCAAAGTGCAAATTTTTAGTTGTCCGTGTGACTTGGAGCTTCTCTAAAAATCGAACTACAAGCATGTGTTCCTCTTCGGAACACAGAATCAAGCGATTTCGCTAAACTCGATGCAACTCGAGTGGAGAAGGGAGCCATTCTTCAATTTCCCCCGATCTCACGCACGATCAAATCGCCTCGACCCGCAAAGACGTAAAAATGAAAAAGACGTCGTTGAGGGTGATCCGAGAGCTGAACTGAGACTGGATTGCTGACCGAAACTGGCTGCGGTTAACGGCTCAAGGTAACGCAGGGTATCTACCCGGAGGTTTATATCGTCCTAAAAACCGTTTATGTTTCCACCAAGTATGCAACCGCGATATTTAAACCAGAAGTAGCTACCCCCTCTCAAAAAACCGCCCTTCAGCCTACGGCGCTCTCTTCAACGCCGCTTTCAACTTTTCTAAGGGAGAATTCACCACAAACCGCGTAAGTTACTTGCTCCCTCGAATATAATACGCCCGAGTATAAACGCTCGCTTGTTTACCTTTCACAGTCGAGGAAGGCAAGTTGGATAAATACTTTTCGAAACTTTTGTTATTCTTGCAGTGTGGTGGAAAAATCCGCCTGCTAAGAGTTTCGAGCCTTTTCCTGTACGTAGGTTATAAATAACTCGTTTGTGGAATTTCTTCAATTAAAAAACCCTTTCGAATCCTTCCAGAGTTTAAAACTTGCGGCCGAGAATTCCTCATCTCAACATCGGAATTGTGTGTTGGAAGAAAATGAACGAAAAAAAAAATAAACAAAAAAATAAAATAAGATAAAAATTGAAAATGGGATACTTAGGATATTTTATTTCTGACTCGTGATCGGATTACAAGTTGTGCAATTTCAGCAGCATTTTGAAGGGCAGTTCACCTCATCCAGCTCCTCTCACCGTACTAAAAAATAAGTGCCAAAGAAACGCTGAAGACCGAATCACCCCTCCTCCAAGGAAAAAAACAGTTTTTCGCTCAACGCCTGCAGGGTCGTAAAAATAATCCGAATGAAAGTAAGGTTTTTATAACTTTCTCAAATCGACTCCTCGTTCCCCCGTGATATTATTTCAACTGAATAGCTGGGTATCAGCGGGCAATTAAAACTTATAGGTAGAACCGAATAAGCGAGAAAACAGCGCGGTCTGACGTTTCGCGTTACGTCAGGAACCAAGGATCCCGGGTTAGGTAATAGAAATAGCAGGTCCATCTGTCAAAATTGTGACGAAATGAAAAGGGTACTCCGCCCGAGACGTGGGAGGACTGAGAAGAGCTGCAGGATGCGCGGAAGGGTCTCGGTTATTAAATTCCGAAATTCCTTCCGTACCTACTCCGGCTCAGCTGCCATCTCCAGACTGCATATTTCGAGTCATCCCAGGGCCTCGCAGCGAGATCTGTCGAGTGGTTTGATTTCTTCCCTTCTCTTCTCTTTTCTCCCGTTCTTCCTTTGTGGAATAATAATTCACGCCTCGCGTCGAAACATTGGAAAAAAAAAAGAACGAGAAAAACGTCGAGCTCATCGCGAGACACGGATATAACGGGTGTCGTCTTTACTTTCTTACATCATATACTACAAAAATAATTATTTCACGTACTAACCTTTGGGGGGGTTGACGTGCAGCGCGGACCTGTAGAGGCTCTCCTCGTCGTGCCAGTCTAGATTTCTCCTCAAAGTTTTGGCCGCCATGAGGGTGAAGAGTACGGTGGCAACGGCGAGAACGATCCGTCCATAGGACCTGGACGTCCGTCTCACGTGACGATAAAATTTACAAAGACCGGCGCCGAACAAAAGGCATAACCCGACACTGGGTAGGTACAAAACTCTCTCGGCGATGACGAAACCAACGTAGAAGAAGAGGTTACTAGCCGGTAAAAAGGGAAGCCCAAGAAATCCTAGGGATATCGCAACGGCCGCGGGAATCTGCGAGGCAACGCTAGACTTCCTGGGACAATAGCAGTTGCTTATCGGTGCGTTGTTGTTGTTCGCCGCTCGGCAGCGGTCCGTATGTCCAAGGAACCGTTTTACGCAGCTGGAACACGAGGCGCTCCGGAGTCCCTTCGCCGCCCAGAAACCGGCGCCCGCAAGCGCGGCGTAAAGCGCCGCCGACTCCAGATTCCTGGAGTCCTTGAGCGTCGTTATCCTGGGAACGGCGTCCATCGACCAGTCGAAACTAAGGGTGCTGGGGCAGAGCAGCATCCTGGCGTTCACCGCCGGCAAATAGAGGAAGGTCAACCCCCTGGCGAAGCGAGAAGGGTGCCTTGCTGTGGGGTTGTCAGCCGTCGCAAATTCCGGGGGTGAGCCTCCGACCCGAAGCCGAACAATCAGAAGGAGGACCAGGGTCCCGGTGACGAGGCCGACGCTCCGACGGCGGGTCCATCTGGTTCCCTGAAACGGAATTGCACTTTGATAAATCACTTGATATGGTGCCGCAGAAGGGGGGGGGGGGGGAGGGAACGCCGCGTCACTCGCGAGAAGATTACGTGATTCAGTGCCGCGTACGTCCAGAACGCGCAATTGCCGCCCGTATTTCATCCTGCAGGACCCCCGGTTACATGCGTTGCATCCCGGATTTGAATCGCTTTTGCAGCGTGCGTGGTTGGCGTGCTCAACCACCCGGCGAATATCGCGAATGAAAATTAATTAACAAACGTATATGCGTACATGATTGGGCGCAGCTCTGCCTACTGTTGTTGCAATTGATTAAACCACCGCCGATCAGAAACTCGCTCTTGATCACCATTTTTGCAGAGTTTTATATATGCCAAGTACTGACCGTATCTTTTTGCTTCCGTTTCGTGCTATGGAATTCGTTTCAAATTGATTGGTACGCGTTTGCTGCTGCTGGATCACGGGTCGGCTCCTACGTAAATCACATGTTCGATATTTTACTCTGATATTCGACGATGGATGAACGGTACGTAAAAACCAACGTTTTTGGTTGATTTGGAAAAATGTACCATTTCAAAAGGCGGAATCAACGCAGCTTATCAAAACAATCCATGCTAACTTTCGTTACACGAATACAATACAAAACCGAAACCATTACCAGAAACACTCGACAGTTGAAAAGACGATTCT
Organism: Diprion similis; assembly: GCF_021155765.1. Classification (NCBI taxonomy): domain Eukaryota; kingdom Metazoa; phylum Arthropoda; class Insecta; order Hymenoptera; family Diprionidae; genus Diprion; species Diprion similis. The sequence continues at coordinate 19,721,752 of NC_060110.1, read as the reverse complement.
AAACACGTTTCTACAACAGTAAGATTGACTACTGCGGGAAGAGAGATTAGAAGTGAATCGAGCCATTGATACATCGTTATTATCCGACCGAGAGTGCGTATTGAAAGAACGAAGATGATCAAGGACGAGTGAAACCTTTCTGCACTACGACGACGAACGAGGGAAGTAATTATTTAGCGACAACAATTAGGTCGAATAGGTACCCGAAGATGAGGAATTGGTTTGGTAGAGCAGTTTGAAAGCCGAGGCTGTTTCCACCCGGAGAGAGGAACTCCGAGCAACAGAGCAGGTGCAGAGCTATTACACTAATTGTCCCACTCAGGGGCTCACTGACTGCATGGAACTCGGTCCATCAATCCTGAGGCTGAGAGGGTCTGTCGGTAGCCGTGTCGGTCCGCCCACCGACGGTCAGATGGGCAGACAGACTGCCGGGCATCCCTCTTAAGCGGACTAACTGGACTGGACAGGCCGAGCTGACCAAGGGCCGTCACAAGCCGACGTGCCTGCAGCCGTTTGATGAGGCCACGAGGTCGAAAGATGTAACATCGCCGGCACAGCAGGCACATCACGTCACGTCACGTCACGACGACGCCGCAGAGTTCATCATCACCCATTGAAAATATGATAATAGACGCCCTTCTCTTTACCACCCTTCGTTACGAATCTCTTTGGCGCTTTGTGCCCGCCCTTCCAATGCGTGAATAGGTGTAGAGGGACGTAAACAACAAGTCGTGGAGACACAGGGACACAGAATTCGACTTGGTGTAACGTGGATTCCGTTGAAAATCACGCAGAAATGTCACGTATCTCACCGTCACACGTGCATAGAGGGTGAACAACGAGTTGGAATGGTTTGTTCCTGCGCTACGTACTTCGGCTGTCGACCTGCTTCTTGCCTTTGTTGTTGCAACAGTGATCATCTTTGAATACGGCGTTAATTACTCTTTTCATTTGCCTCCACCACGTGCGCTCCGCTTCCACCTTATTCGAAAGCTCCCGTTCCAGCTGCTCCGAATTAAACTTCGGTGGTTCGTGTTTCTTCCTTTGAACATAGTCGCGAAATGAAAATTAAACATGGCGTTGCACGAGCCTCTATTCGCATTGATTCGATTTTAATTCCCGTTCTAAATAGAATTCGGTACTATTGTCGTATTTAACATGGTTGCGGTACGCAAATATCAACATAACAATCGTACGCGATTCTTTTTCATGCGCGACAGCATTGTGAGCCGGATTAGCTCTTTATTTGATGTTGATGTTGAAATCATGAACGGATGTCCATTAACGAATTGGAGCTTACAAGAAGATTTAATCCGCATTACACGTACGCCGCCGCTTTATTTCCCGTTTTCACCTCCCTCTATCTCTCGCTCGCGGTTTCATCCCCTAAAAATTTCTTGTGTAACTCGGGTGTAACGATCCAGGAATAAATACACCGGTCTACATTGGATTTTCGTCGTTATTATTCGCGGCGTGTGTATTGTGATAAGGAACGACAGGCTTCACAGTGATTGGCACTCGGCTGGGGTAGAGGGGTGGGGGAGGGGTCAACACGCTGTTCATGCATATACGCGAGGCACATTCGCCTCCGGCGTTTATCCCTGCAGCTTGTTGGTCGTCTGAACTGGGCAGCCGTGAAAAAAAGCAAAATAATAATAATAACAACAATAATAATGAAAAATCCCTTCCCGCCTATCGACTGGGGTTTCGAATATTAGTGTAAAATATAACAAGACCGGGTTTTGAATTCGGTAACCCTCTATAGAGCGCCCCGGGGGCCCTCGTTCTTTGTTATGGTACAATGGTCGAGCATTGTGATGCAAAGTCCTGCCTCGGTTCATGAAGAGTCCTATATATATATATATATATATATACGTATACCCGCCTGGCGGACGCGGATCGACGCTCTCCTCCACCGACGCTTTTTGACGCCCCTGGATAAAAGTCAAGATGGCCGACTGCCATTCAGATGTTTGGCTAAAGAGTTTCAACTTGACTGGCAGCAGGGCTATTTATCAGTTTGACGCTCTAATACCTGCCTCTCGTTGCCTGACTGACTTTACAAACTCATTCTTGTCTGTCACACCGCGGTATATAAAGTGAAAACTTTTGTCTTCCGTAAATAACGGGATGAAATTACTAACGACAACACTACGGTGCAAAGCGTTGAAATTTCATGAGGTTCAAAAGCCATTTCGAAAATCTACTACGAAATTTTCCATCAGTGGAAAGGTTTTGCATAAGAATTGCGTTCTTCAAGCTTAATGCAGCTTATCATTGTTTCGACAGGATTTCCAAATTCAAACGTCAGAAAACCCAATATTCTGATGGAAGATGTGTATGATCGTTGAACGAAACTTTCACTCAGAAACAGAAAAAAAAAAACTGACATTCTTCGCGACATTCAATGAATATTTACATAATTTAATACTTCAATTTTTGTTCTTCTTCTTCTTCAAGTATATACAATCCTGAATTTTTCCACGAATTTTGTACAAAGATATTTCAAATAACTGAATCCGAGCACAAAGCATTGAAAACATTCAAGAGTCGCCTCAGCTGCTCTCGTCTCTCGAAAGATGAATTTTTACTGTCTATAATCCTCGATGTGATATTCGCACCTCATAAAATTCTGGTTTTAACGCCGTACCTTGTATGCGGAAAATTGCTTTCCCTAAAAAACTACCAATGTGTAATATAATTGAGTCGAAGGGCATTAAAAAAAAACGCTATCTTATTGGCGGAACGAACGATGCACTTCATGACGTAAAAATTCCTTATCCGTATATGCATCCTGCTTTGCCTCAACGAAATCAGAGAAACGCGGGCTTAGGGGATGAAAAGAGAGAAGAGAGGAAGGGGAGGGGTAAGGGCGAGGTGCGAGGCCATGCGAACGACCCTTGGCACGCCTCCAGCCCTCGCAGGGGGTGCAACATGCATCACGCCACGCGTCTGGTGCACCTAGTGGAACGAGGGTGACCCGGGAGGTGGCCGTGCATCAGTTTCCTGTCCAGGACAGCTCGTGGAGCCGCATTGCGTTGGTGAAACCGAAGCGATTCCCGCCGCGTTTCGTATCATTGAAATTGAAACTATAGACTAGCTTTTCCCGCTAGCGAAGCGAAAGCTACAGGGTCGTTCGTTTCTCACGGATGTGTGCAGCGCGTTTCAGGGCATAAATTAGCGAGAAATTTGCGATCGATGTCCGGGGAAAGCTGGCTCTTGTACAACCCCTACGCATCACGCTCGCACCCCTCGCTTAATTACAAGACAATCATATCTTCGAAGGAGGTGGGTAATTAACGCTGAGAACACAGTCCTTCTCCTAACGGGTTCAGGTGGAGAGGAGAGATACGACAAATCTCTAAGTTTAAATCGAGCGAATATCCTCGGTAAATAATGACTTAACAATTAGCGGCTTTAGACAATGGAGAGCTATAATTACACTCCTGGCATGCCAGCTAGTATCCAACTTCCGTTATAACTTACGAATACACCGGTATAATGTATTGTTCGCATGATACTTCCCACTGCAAAACTTCCATCGTAATTGGCGTATCAGGTTGAAGTGCTGCGCTGCAGCTGCACCTGTATGGTATATATACCTACATACTACCTACGATCTAACTACTAAATGGTCTAGGTAGGTATACACTCTCGCTCGAAGGCGGCAATCCGCTCAATTTACTTCCCGCGTAAGAGAAATTGCCGTAATGTAGGAAAATAATCAGCAGGTATTTACTTCGTTATACCTACTACTGCAACGCCGGGTCTGGATCAAGGCAATTTTAATTACACAGGCAAACTCCGATTTGTTTCAACTTCCCGGGTGGAATTCGGAGCACCGTTATTCTGCTGACTTTGCTGACTGCTCAAGATTACAGGGACATTCATGCGAGCGAAAATAAAATGTTTTGTTCATTTATGTACTTATTCAACTAACTAACGATTCAATTTTTTATTTTATTTCTCCAAAGAACGAAGGTTTGTGAGGTTCACTGAATCGTTTAAACAGTAAACATGATTCACAAGTTTTTCCAATTCACAAGGACTTACAGTGTCCGAGAAAAAGAAAATCGATGTATATTTGCATCGTTTAATGATCAATTTTCGCGACTACTAATTGTTCCTTTGATAAAAAAAAAAAAAAAAAGGAGCAGACTCCGCGAATTCCTCACCTTTCGCCGTGGCTCGCCTCGACAAAATTCCCAGAGTAGACAGAGAGCCAAGGAGGCGATACCGGTCTCTTTGGCAAGGGTCGCCAAGGCAGAGGCGATCAGAGTCAGGAAGAGGGGCGCCGGCTTCCGGGCGTCATCGCGATGCGCCGCGTAGGCGAGGAAGGCCACCAGGGTGAAAAGACAAGCCAGAAGATCGGCTCGGCCAACAATTCCAGCCACGGCTTCGCTGTGAACCGGATGCACCGCGAAGAGGAGGCCGGCCATCGCGTGCGCTAAACTTTGTCCCGGAAGAACCTGGAGAAAACGGAGAAAAAAATTTGGATACATTTTTCATTTTTTTAAACATTTAGATATTGACTTTAACGTGGTTTCTGGTTCTAAACTTGAACCGCTTTTACAACAAAAGGTCTTACCGTGCAAACAGTGTGCAAATGTAAAATAAGTATTTATTGTAGGTAACATTTCGGTAAATTATTTAATTTCAATATTGAGAATTGAAGTTATATCGGATTAAAATTTATATCGCTAGTGTAATTCTCGTTATGTAATTACATCTCTACCGTGTAATCGTGTTCACTCGCTGCTCGAATGGTTACATGGTGAGCTGGTTACAATTAGTGAGGTCAGACCATTGTTTACAGCGTAGAGCTGGATGAACGAACTGATACATAACTGCTTATTGTTATCGTTTCAATGATGCGTGATTTTAATAGAATCACCGTTACAAGTGAGTTTATGAGTTGGTGTTTTCGGGAAAATGGTAAACCACATTTCACGATAGACTTCATTCGTAGCAGTTGTTATAAATCGTAATCATTCTATGTTAAGCTAGAGAGATTCAAATTTTTTTCTCTTTCACAAGTTTATCAACAACGCGATTTTCCCAACTCAATTTGTGAGATTCAGTGATCTTTTTTATTCTAGACGTACATGGTATGTTTACACTGATAGAAATTTTGGTAAATCGTTTGTCAGACGTATAATTTAAATCCATAATAATCTTAATTTAAGAAGAAACGAAAGTGGTAAATGAAAATTGAAAAATCACTCGGTCCAAATTTCCATAAAAGTTTGAATATGTTAATACAAAGATAAGTTTTATACGTCGTTCAATTGATGGTTCGAGACGAATTCAGGATCTTACCATTTTCCTCGTCGCATCTCCTACACTCGCATTTATCCTCTCTGCATTCTACTTTCTTATGTTTCAGATGGCATCAGCGATAAAATACCTGAACTGTCCCATTTCGTAACATTTCCATAAAACCGTCGTTCCCGGAATCTATACATCACATGCATCAGTGATCGCGGAACGATATTGAAAACCGTTCGAAAATATCCTCACGTTATCAAAATGGCAAAAATCAGTTTACGACGTTACAGTCACAATTCAAATGTGTTTCGATTCCAGTAAACACGAAAACTAATCTAACATCGTGCGTCACTTTTTATATCAAAAAAATGTAGTACCAAAAAAAAAATTAAATCAACAAAGCTCGTATCTTTTCGTGCAGCTCTCCGAGAATTTTTGAAAAAAAAATCTCGAGCTCGACAAAAGTTCAAAATCTTATTCCAGTTGTGACAATCGTATTGAGAGCGTGCTCACCTTTCTGGCAGCCCTGACGACGAGACCAGCGCATGCGGCGTGAAGTGCGACGTTGACCAGGTGGTAACCCCAGGGATCTAGACCGCCGGCCAAGTAATTTAGGCGAAAGGTGGCGACGCAAAAGGGTCGGTAGCTACCGTGAGACCCTCTTTCCTTCAACGGAGTACCCCAGAAGTCATCCTCGAGGAGTTTAGACCAAGGTGTGGCCGGAAGGAGGTCAGGATTCGTCAGGATGGCCCTTCTGGAAAGTAAAAATGTAATATTTAGAATATATACTTAAATTATAGTGACGACGCCGCCGTGGGTGGTCGATGATGCAGCCGCGGTTAGAGATTTTTGCGAGGCAACTAGTTTCGAGTGTCCTCGCGAGGATCGCTCGCAACTCTAAACCGCTTACGATATTAATCGCCTTTAGCTCCCGCAGCAACGCGGAGTTCCTCGTTTGTAAGGGGATCCGCTTTTTTCATCGTTGCTATGTCCTTTTCCGAGGCGGGAGATCGAGGGAAGAGGATAGAGGCGGAGGCGGCCGCTTTCGGCTTAGGATTCCTTGTGCTCTTGGTCCTCTCGGCACGACGACAACGACGACGACGACGACGACGACGACGACGGCAACGATGAGGCAACAGAAGACGGGCGTAAAGCCGGAGTTATAACTGAATTCCGAATAACCCGGCAAAGTTGAGAAACCATTTTGCCCAAAGGAGAAATCGATATCACTTTATGAATTCAATAAAGCCCGAGTTATAAAAGTGGTCCCGGAAAATCCGATCGTAAACTGACGCTTGGCTGAATAATTTTTCCTTCTTTTTTACTTCTATTTCACGTTCTTTTGCCCCCCCCCCCCCCCCCCCCTCCCCCGTTTTTGATGAATGTGGATTTTTTCGTCAATCCTCAAAATCTGTATAAACTGCCTGAAAATATAACATATACGTATTACGGAATATTATAAGAGCGGTGTGTGTTTCGAAGGAACCAGCCGATTGGCCAGTGATAATCCCCTGATAACAACGCTTGGCTTCCGTAACTTCGTTATACTGACATTAGGACAAATTGGAATTTGATAAGTCATTCAGGTGAATGATGGGCGGCTCCGCAGATCAACCCTTCGATTAGAACACAGTCCCTTAGATATCGCCGTGGCGATGAGAATTAAGGGATGCAGGATCGGGGGCAGAGAAGACCTCGGATTTTAATTGAAGATTAATATTCATGGAGGATATCTCGCCCGGGTCTCTTACTACGCGGATGGTTTATCCCCACCGATTCGTCGAGAGGAGAATCGCCGTCTGGTGAACCGGCAGGTCACGGAACGGTCTGTCAAACCAGCAACACTCTGTTATCCCTGACGAAGCGATAGGGGGCGAGGGTTGAGATTTTCAACGATTGAAATTCAGGCTTGGTTGTTAAGTAGAACGGTTACACCAGAATTCGAAATCATCCAAGTATCCGTAATCTTCTTTAAAATTTTTTTAAAATGTTGAAGTAATTTTTCAAGCACATTTTAATGAATTTTTTTATTAGCGTAAGTCGAATAGTTGGTTTAATTTGACTTTACAGAAATTTCATTGACATTTCATCAGTGAAAAGTTTCAACATTCACGTCGGTTGGTTGACCTGGGTTGAACGCGTGGGTATAGATTTACGCATATATATTCACCGATGGTACCTGCAATGATCTGCGGAAAATTAGGCATTCGCAAATTACGCCGGTCAGAATTTTTCTCGCATTCGAATTGGAAATTCCATTCGTAAATTCTGATCAGTTGGAATTTTTCATTTCGAACTGACGGAGAGTGGATACAAAGGCCAGACCGAGTTTTGACCATCGAGAGTATTGACCCGCACCCGAGCTTGCAATATGCCGACGCAACGTATTTCCGTAAAATAAAAGCACGTGGCATTGATGCCCAGACTCGGAAAAGCACGAGGTTTCGAGATTTGTTTTTGTATATACCGTCGAGTCAATGGGGCCCGCAGATATTCCCAAATCTGGCGAATATCAACCGACTCCCGGATTCCAATGCTGAACGAATTGTTCTCGAGGACGAGAATTTGGCCAGCCGAGCAATCGAGGCGGGGGATTTTGCCGGGCTGCAGTTGAGACATTGGTCTTTGATTCAGTGCGACAGTTCTCACCGATTGGCCTCTCTTATTGACCCGCAGCCAACTCACAGCTGCCCGCAGCGCTCTGCAGGGAGTAGAAACTTTAAATTATACACCTGCTGAACCGACACCGAGAAAGATCTGTAGGTACTATAGGAAGTCGCTCTGGCCTTTGGCCTCCGGCGGTGACCATAAAAATGGGAATAAAAAATATGAATACGAGAGAGAAGAGCTATACTGCTGGGATTGTTAATAGCAATCTGAATTATGGGACAGAAAAAGGCAAGCTTGCCTTGTTTTTTATCGATTCCATTTTTGAATCGGAGAACGTAATCAGAACTTTGCACGAGCGTCTCGTTTCTTCCAAATAACAAATTTTCGCTGTCGATAAATTTTTCATTATCTTCATGCCACCTGATTCTCTGGGCAAATCCGGACTCCTCGGTTCCGTTTCGATCACTTGAGTCGTGGACCGAGTCACTCGAGGTGAGGAAAATCAACCGGCGATTCGGCCCAGTCTTGCACGCAGTCCTGAAGCACGCTTGTGCCGGAACAGAGATCGTCCGGCTTACAAAGTACTTCGTTGCCCCGGGACGCTACGGCCCTCGAGGGAGCCACGCGATGTTCGGAAGGTGAACCGAGTGGCCCGATAGTACGCCGAATGCGCTGGGAATGGGTATCAGGGATCGAAGGTCAAAGTGCTAAACCAAATTTTGTAAAGTCAGTCGATCATTTATCCTGCGGTGCTTTGGGATATTTGGATCATTGAATCATTCCTAGATCAATCGTATGAATCGACCACCATTCATCAGCTATAAACGATGCTGCGCATAAATTTTCAATTTTTTTTATCATTTAGATATTTTGTAGTTTGTATTGGGATGTGAAAACCCAAAATTTTCAGGCTCTTACGGTTCGAGAGAAATTCATTGATCGATTTTTTAACTGCGAACAGTATTAACTTTCGCAATAGAACGTTTATCATATACCTATTCTGGATCAAAAATATGATCGAAGATGTCGGTAGACGCAGAAAAGTTTCATCATTCAGAGCATCGAAGCCATTCAATCGAAGAGTCAAGTCATCAGGAACCATGAAAAAACTTTTATCCACTAAACACAGTTAGTTTTTATCTTGAAAATTACACTTTTTATTAAAAAGCTCGCAGTTTTTTTTATACGAAACAAGTACACCAAGTGGCAGCTGCAATTGGTTGTACAAAGTATGACGTGCGTTTTTTCTTCTTATTTTTTTTTCTCTCTACAAAATATTTTGATTTTATTCTCACATATTTTTTAGAAGTACATACTACAAAAATATTACCGAAATTGCAGAGAAAATTGAATTTAGCCTCCGGATCGCTTACAGATAATTGATGGACCAAATACTAAGGTGAACTACTTTGAATTTATCTTTTACTAAAGTAAAAATTCTTCAAATATTCGGACATGTTTCGAAACCGTTGAGAAAATTCACGAACAGAGAAAGTTCCGATAATCTCAATGGATGCAAGTGAGGATATTTTTCAATCCCTCGTAATTGATGTTGAAATAGAATCTTATAGATAGGTATTCACAAAATAGAGAATAGAGAAGTATTTGATGTTTTTGTGCAAAAAACAATGGCAGAAAAGTCGAAAATTTTCATTTTGAACTGTGAAATGTGGTCTTTTGCAGTATTCAAAGGGAGAAATGCGCTGATGCAGGTCATCCAGGAATTCCAGTGCCAACAAAAGGTAAGCCTCATACAATCTGCGTGTCCATAGGTGAGCGAACCTTTGATACCGTTGATACGGATGAAATTTTTTTGTGATATCCCCTTTTCAAGCGGCGCGGCTCGGAAAGCTTAAGCCGGGATTGAAACTACGTAATATTACGTAATTCCGTACTGAGAAATGAACGGCTAAGCCTCGGAATTAATACGTACGCGTCATAACCTTTTCATTGTGAACCAAGCATTAGATCCTGCCCAGCAAAACTCTGACGAACGAACTGGATGGTCACAAATTGAATCTACCGTATCAAAAGTTCACATTTTCCGCAAATACGGAGGAACAATAATGTGTTTCGTACAAGTGTTTGAAAAAAGTTCTTCGCGATTGTAGCGTACGTATAATGAGACTCGATTTCTCTTATTCAAATTGCCTCGATTTTTCGCATTGTGTAGAATGTTTAGACACGAAACAGAAGAAAAGAAACAATAATTATTTTCATTTATTTATACAATTGCGTGTACAAGCAAGTTTCTCCAATTTTCGCTCTCGGAAATGTTTATTACCAAAACTGGGCTCTGAATCAGGACAATGAAATACGTGCGGAGGGTTCTATTGTTCAAAGTGACCCCGTGTTACGCAGGCAGCACAGTGAAGAGACTGTAAATTAATCATTGAAAAGGGTTATAAGCAATTAGAGCGTCAATTCTGCGGCTCGCGGCTGCCCCCGTGGGGCCAGAAATTTTGATAGCTATAATTCTGAAATACGATTGGGAACCGACGACCTGAGTAAACGCGAATTCTGTGTCTGCGAATTCGCTCAAGGTCTAATTTATGCCAAGCCTATTTTAACAGGGGTTTGCGTTATCGCCTCGTCGAGGGGCCGCTGCGCTAATGCGAACAGAGTGATAATTATTCTCGCTGTATCTGCCTCCCTCCTTCTCCTCGCCTCTCATCATTGTCCTTAAATTTCTTGCTAATTCTCATCCAGCAGAAATGAATGCTGAGCGGCTAAAAATGGCGGCGGATTCCGCTCTCAAATCCGTGCGACAAATTTAAGTCTCGATTTAAATTTCCTAGCACCCTCTTTCCCTGTTATCGCTGCACGTTTTGAACGAAAAAAGTTGGACAAATATTCGTAAGATAATCAATTCTAGCGCCAGAATTCACGCTGATGTTTAAATTTCCTCGTGTCCTAGAAAGGGGAAGTGAAAGAAAATGTGGGTGACCGTTAATCAGGCAAAGTACACGCGGGGGGATGTAGTTAGTATCAGCTAATGCGTGAATTTATCAGTTAGCCGGTGACCGGAAACGGTACACACCTTACGGGGGGGCATGATTGATTTTCTGTAGTATAGCAGTAAAGTCAGAGGTTGTACATAGGCACGTATGTATGTGCCGTGTGTTTGTGTTTGTATACATATTGCCAGCAGAAATATAATGACTTAATTTTACTTGGCTTTCAGCAAATGAAAAGGTAATCAAGAACAGGCCGGGTGGTGAAACACTGCGCGTTAGCATTCAGGAAATGATTTTGCGAATAGAACATTATGTTAAAGCTGGCTTCGTTATTATGCTTGTTAATTACGCAAAAAGTAATTAGAAACGCTTCTTTCGCCATCGGTTTGATGAAGAATCGACCGCTCTAGGCTCTAATACCTCTCCTCACGAAGGGGCGCGTCCTTGGAGGTATGATGGAATCGTGCATCGAGTATATCTGATCACAGGATGTAAGTAAATGAAATACTATAAAGTATCTGACGATAAATTTGCAATTTGATACAAATGCGAGCGATAAGGATCCTGAATTATTCCTGTCATTATTCATTCTGTATCAAATAAATTCAATCGAATTCTCAATTTCCAATAAAGTTCATCTCATCAAAAGTTCCCGCCCTTCGTCATCGGTACTTTCATTTACTAGTATTTCAACAAAATCCAACGTCCACCGGTCTCCGTTTCCTTCGCGACCTTAAAGTAACGCAGTTTCTTGCGTAGCGAAACGGAGGTCTGACCAAACTCGCAGCCTTACTACTGGCAGATCGGAAGGCTCGTAGTTTCGATTGAAAATGGCCTGCAGCAGGTAGAGTCGACGGTTTTAATTCCACGAGAGTAAGTTGCGGTTACACGAAAGTGCGTTCCGCGGGTGAAAACGTCGTTTATATCAATTCCCGGTTCCTTCCGTTTCCGGAATCGCCTGAATGCGGCCTGCAGAGCCCTCCGAGGCAGAGTTAGGAAGGAGGATGAGACTTTCACGAGCGTCTCGGTTGAACGCGTGGAACCGAGGAGATGAACCCATCAATATCCATGCGGCCAGCTGCGCGGAAGACATCGTATGCCTTAATGAAAATGGCGGCAGATAAAAAAGAAAAAGGAAAATGGGATGGGAGAGGGAGAGGGAGGCATACATATTATGAGGAACAAGATACCGAGCTACAATAAACTTCTGGAATATAATACTCGTCGAACCGTTTTGTCTATTTCATTTCTAGCTGGCTTTTCTCACCAATAGTTTTTCTGCTGTTTTGTTTTGTCTTGCTTTTTTTTTTCATTATTCTCTTCTTCGTTCGTTTTCGATTTCTTTTTTCTTCTTCTCGCTGTTTTATTTTGTCTCCAACTCGTCGGTGTCCTCTTACACTTCTTTTTTTGACTCGCTTCGTTTTTCATTCGTGCTCGCTCATTTCGCGAGTGCCGACCGTTTTACTAGCTCGCTTCGTTACTTAAATCGTTGATCCTCGCTACTCGGGATGGCTGAAACGTACAAATAAAAACCTGGAGAGAAATACTGAATATACTCATTGCACGCGCAGTGTTGAGGAAGGCTGACATCGTACATACATATACCTACTTTATACACATTAGGCCGGTTTTCAAAACCTTTTTTCATTTTCTTACGTACTCTTCGGAAGTTAGTTTTAAGCCTTAAGCGAAGCCATGTGAAACCGGAAGTCGGTAGTAAATCTCTAAAGGTTGACTCAGCCGGTTTGAATTTTTCAAACCCTCTAACCGAAATATCTCGAAAAATTATACAAGCTGGGAAGCTGTTTTTTGTTTCGTTCTGTAGATAATAAAATTTTCTTTAAAAAAAGTCGTGACTACTACGTGACATTATTTGTAACAGCTTAGAACACGGGTGAAATAAAAATTCACAAGGTAATTAGTATTATCATTCACTTACTCAATGCACTCAACTTTAAACGTTCGTATCGAATACGGAGATGAGCATTATGTGTACAGTAACCTGTATTTTTATTTTCAGAAAAAAATCTGATTATCTACAATATTAAATCAAAACAGCTTTCCAACTTGTATAGTTTTCGAAGTGTTTCGGTTAGACTGAAAATTTCCAACCAAATGATTTACCTTTTAGAATTTTATTACCAAATTTCGGTTTCACGAGGCTTCATTTGAGGCTAAAAACTAATGTTTCGAAGAGAACGTACAAAGAAAACAAAAATTAAAAAAAAAAAACCGGCCTAATATATAACACACATATATATGTTCGGTGATCTGTCAGAACGAGATGGAAATACATCTCATACGTCTAATCTCGCAGCTACGAGTATATTTTTTCAAGTGCTGTGATTTAAGTCCGTTTTCACTATTATATTCTAAACTTGAAGACAAAGCGTTGAAAACTCATTTCAACTTCAGTTCACTATTATTATACCTATATGTATGGTTACTGTTTGGATATAAGCCAATGGCCCTGAATTTCTGGAAAGCACTTTGTCCATGTTCAAGGCATAATTATTTCCAGCTTCCTCTAGCAGGAGCAATATCAAATAGACATACGACCACCTCAATGCCATATTTCCGCTCAAGATCACATCGAATGCCGACGCGTTTTCGGCGGACGCTGCGATGGCTGATAGTGGTGCCCAGCGTATAATAACAACCCAATTAAATTGCGAATGTAAACTTGAACTCAATCACAATATTTGCGTGGGTAGGTAGGTATTCAATGGCCCGCAAAGCAATCAACCTCACAGCTATGTATATATATATATAGATATATGTATATATGTCTATTGTGCCTTGTGTATCCCAATCTCACGCCGTTCTAACCCGTTCAATTTGGGAAAAAAAACATTGCATCTTCCTCCAGGATGAAATTTTGGGAACACTTCATTGAGCTATGCACTGCTGCCATGGTTTTGTGTTTTATAAAAATCAGTAGATAAATATCGTCACTTAAACTTATTCAATTAACGCTTCACAGTGTACAATGGGAGAAAAAAATTAAAAAATTTATAAATATTTCTGCGGTAAACTTGAGGTAGAACCAATCTTTATATACTTGCCGCAATTTTAATAGACTTAATTGGATCAGACTAATTAATAAATGTAACTAAAATTTATTGGTGAACATATCGTAAAAACGGCAGAACCTTGTTGCGAAAGCTAATTAGGTTCAGCCGCTTTGGAGCTACAATGTTTTAAAAACGGAAGAAATACAATCGCTATATAAGTTTCAGCGTAAATCTTGCACTTCGCAAACCTACACTTGACTGACTTTGATTAAACGAGAAAAGAAATTCAATTTCAAGATAAGGAATCGGAAATCGTTTAGAGGCTGGTTAGAAAATTATTGGTGGTGCTGTCAGATTAATTTACTGCTTTCTCTTTCTCGATTCTCTTTCCTTAAATAAATTACAATCAACCGGACGAAAATCATCATTAATTTGGTCTAAGCGACGCTGAAATCAATCGATATTCACGTAGGTACAATCCGTGATATAAAGACCGGTAACTGAATTATGCCAACTTCGCTTTCAACTATTCGATGGAAATCTTTATAGTATTTGATCACTCTTGAAACTATCAACCCGAGTAAATGTTCACTTTTTCAATTCTGTTTATGGATAATTCCATTTTACTTTTTTCACGCAGCAGTTGCCATATGGAATGAGCAGAGCTTGCGAGAAACTTCATCCCACTCAAGATCGGCGAATGACTGTTTTGCCAATTCATGGCTCTGAGCTATCGATTTCAGAACTACAACTACGAGTTCGAGCGAGGAAGTACCCGATGAGAAGAAAGTATGAGCCACAGCGAAATTCTAGACGAGCACTCAGCCTTAAAGTGTCTACATGCGGCGGAACCGATGCCTCTCACGTTTCGTGCTATGCGAAGACACGTCGGAAGTAGATCGACTCGCTAATGGATGTATTTTTCTCAGGCGCGATATCTTCGAGCCGGCGTTTCCGAGCAAAGGTGACACGACAGGCGGGGTGTCGACATTTGACTTTAATTTCCGCCGAGGCATTAACTTGAGCAATGTGAAACAGGCCTGATGGCGTCGCGTCGGCCGGAAGATGTTCAGGAGCTGTACACGATCCAGCTCGCTTCACCCCATCTCGTAAAATGTAAATATAAGAGCTGCCGCCGGATCTCGTCTACCTGCGAATTTGCCTTCCTCAAGGTAGTTCGCTCATCGACACGAAGTCGTTAACAGACGGGCGGAATTAATCGCCCATCAGCCATAACAACGCCAGCGTATAACAGTATCCTTTAATTTTCGCTACTAGCACCGCCTCGAATGGAGCTCGAAAAGGCCGAATCGACTGAAAAGAGCGGGGTGAATGTTTGACGAAAAACTTTGGCGAAAACTTGTCCCAGCGTATTTGAGCTTGCAGAAACAAATGAGATGGTTATAGGTATGTATAATATTTACCTTCAAACACGCTTTATTTTATCTATTTTGAAGACACATCCTCGACGATCTCGTGTCACCGGATTCGCTGCGTGTTTTGTTAAACCGCTGACAAATTCTCTCGATAAATTGTTAATTTATGTAATTGATAATTGTTGCTTTATTGCTTAACGAACCGGTATTTAATTTCCTACCACTCAAAAGTGTTACAATATTCATACGTGAACATCGGTGAAAAACTAACGCGAATTTTATAACCGAAACTGTCATTGCCTTATCCTGAAGCTTTTCTCAATCGTTTAAGTCACGCTATTTTTCAACTTTCCGTAAATTCTCCGATCGTATATACGGATTTCCGAATAAATCGATATGGCAACGGGTGCTCAAGCCACCCCGATGATCAAAATGAAAACAGACTCAGGCTAAAGAACAATTTTCCGAATCAATTTCATTCTTCCCCTTCACCCCTTCAAACCGATTCCCGGGATTATAGTTCTTTCAATTTGTACAAACACCTGACGACTGACATGAGAAGAGAAAATTTCACACCATCATTCGAACGCGTAAAAGAGCACTCAAGTTGCTGATGTTGTGGAGGAGTATATGAAAATAATTGTTACACACGAAATATTGGGAAAATCTGAGAATGAGAAGCGATGGAATACAATCGATTATCTCAGAAATCCCTTGACATATCCGTCAAATTGATAGACGTGACTTTGAAATCTGCATAAAGGAGCATTGCAACGGATATCTACGCGTCGCATCGCATCCCACATCCGCTTCACTTTCCTCCCTCTTATTCGTGCTTGTTCAATGAAGGACAGAAGCAAAATAAAGGAGAACGAAGGGAGGACCTGAAATTTGAGCGAAAACTTTGACGGCAGTCCCTTGGGAGCTGTCGCTGGCTGGCAGCAATTTGCACACAGTTCTCCGACGCTACTCCTGGTCTTTCTCTCCCGACTTCCGACTCGCTCCTCCTCCTCCTCGTATTCTTCGCATCCTTCGCTGTTGTATTTCTCGACTTCGACCTTCCTCTCGGCTCGTAAATGACTCGAGGAACGTGCCTCAATCGCGGACCAACCGAACCCTGCAAGGGTGTCTCTCCTAAAAGTACTGGCGATGGCCTGACGCTACATTTTGCCAGGCATTCTACCTCGCCCGGTGGCTTACAGAGGACCCGAGAAACTCCGTAGGAGGATCCTGGAAGACGACGCAGAACGCGGAGGGAACTCCAAATAAATACCTGGCTAAATCGTCCGGAAAACTCATTCCATTCCTCAACCCTCGAACCCTCGCCTCTCCACCCTTCGGTCTCAGACCTCAGATATCACCCAACCAGAAACCTCCTCTCCACCTCGCTGTCCTCAACACTCAACTCCGTCTTTTATGTATACTGTCTCAGCACACTTGCGCGAGCGACTGTTGCGCAATTAAACTTGACGCGAAGTATTGTTCACGAGCTGTTTCTTCTTGTTTTCGTAAGAATAAGCAAGTTCAATTGTCGTATTCCTGTTCTTTGATCCTGAACGGTTTTCTAATAGTTACAAAAAATTCACCGCGTGGTCCTTGACGTTCGATCCAGTGCTTCCTTCTGATTCCAAAACATCGAAGCTGAGCAGTCTCGCGTCCTCCGGGAACCCTTTGTCAAACGCAACAGTTCAGGGGTGTCGATATACAAATTGATCTATATTCCTGCGAGTGGACTCGGGATCAATTCGCGAAAGATTCAAGAGCGCGCGGAGGGCCATAATAGAAACCCCTGACGGGGTCAATCTCCTAACGGGGCGATCCGGAAAGCTAACCTACCCCCATCAATCACTACCCTAGGCCGTCGGCCGCCCCTTTCCACCTCGCTGACCGAGTGCCGGGGCGGTCAGAGAACAAGAAAAGCTGGTAACCCTATTTTCGCCGCAGCTATCTACCCCCGGACTTAACACACCTTCGTCCTACCACCTCAACCATGCGACGCATGAAGAGGTCACGCGTTCTTTCTCCCACCCCCATTCCTGATCTCTAAATTCTGGAGAATATCGCCGTCTCGGACGTAATTCGGAACTAATTTGCCGCGGTATGATGAAACGCTGTTCATTGGCGCGTAAAAACTCCTTTGAAACAATCGACCGAAGGACAACTCACCCTGTGTGACTGATGGGAGCTTCTTTCTTCATGAATCAGCCAAGAGTCCATAGGTCAAACATCGCAGCCCAAAGTCGAGGGTGAGTCGATGATTCATTTGAGAAAGAAAAGATAAAGTCGCTATTACACGTTTGTTTGTCGATCATTTTCTCGTAACCGGTAAATTAAGAAACTCCCGAATGCCCTTTGCCATTCTCAAAGGCTCAACGATCGCGGGTTAAAACCACGGTTGAGAAACGCGTTCACGTTCACAGTGCGGGCTCATTTGCTGCACAACCGAGGGCTGCAAGGTGAGACAGAAATTGCCTCACAAATTTCCCTAAATCCACGCCTAGAACGGCTTCTGCACACCAATTGACCAATTGACCGTGCGTCGGGCTGTAAGTTCGACGCGGCCATCGATCCTCGAAACAAAGCCCGCATCCCGATACCCACACATACATCGAGTTCACAAGGTCCGTTTGTTCCGGGGTGATTCGTGGTTGGAATCAGATGAATCAAACGGATTATCTCGACACGAGGTCACGCCATCCATCCGACACTCTGACAGGCCGGAGACCGATGCTTGTTTGTATCATTGAAAGATGGCGACGAGTGACAAGCCGTCGAGAAATAAGGCGGTATACCTACCAAGAGATATTTATTCCTTGCTCAATATTCACCCGCGACGTTGAAAGGCTATCGGAGGTACACGCCCTGCGCAGAATGGCCCAGAATTATTGTGCGGTGTGCAGCCTGTCTTTCCGCCAACCCTCGAGAGCAAGTTACGTGCCACATTTACGACGTCATAAAATTAATACCGTTTTTTATTCGCCGCTGGCGAGGCGTCGTCTGCAATTGCGCGTCGGTCTTCCGGAATGGTCGACCGGTAGCGAATGTATTCGAGGTTGCAGGATACCAGCTATCTCCTCGCGAGTTTCCCACCCCCTTTCACCCCCGCGCGTCACTCTCTTTATTTTCGAGTCGACTCCATCCCCTCGCGAAGGGTTTCTCGCCCAATTCAGGCTTCCCGTTTCTCCTCAGATTCGACGCAATTCGAACCGTTTCGACATGATTGGTCCGTCTTGATTATTGACTTGGACATTCCGCTATTCGGCAAGGGGCTTCTCAATAAGCTTCGTTCTCCCTTTGTGCCCGCTCAAACTGCGGAAGCACCAAAGCCGAGTGCCCCTCAGTCTCTGAGGACCTCGAGGCTCTCTCTTTATCTCGCCTCGCTCAATCTCTGACTCCTCCAAGCCGGTCTTTGCATCAAGTTAAAACCCGCAGCCCGATAACCGAGCCGAGCAATCACGGGGCGAAGCCTCGATTCGTCAAACTGAACGACCAATCCCAATCTCCCTGTACCAAATGGCCCCGCGTTCTTGTAAAGTAGGTACAAAAGGATCGGAACCTCGGTCATCGGGATTAAGGTATAAGGATTTTCCGAATTGCTTTACGGTATTATATAAGCCGAGATACGGAAAATGAGACCTTGAGATCGTATCTCGCAGCTCTCGCTACGAAGCGATCGCAATTTTTTCCCCTCTCGTGGATATTTTTCATTCTTCTTTCTCTCACTCTGGTTTTTTCATCTCCTCGGAATCGAGTGTATAAGGAATACGAATGGCACAACCGAGACTCGCGGCTATCCCGACAACGTCCTTGCCGCGTAGATTGTGCAGCCTTCCCGGTCTATTAGCCATAATACTCGTTCCTCCAGGACAGGTAATCGCTCGTCGACGGAAGCCCCGACGGAAGTAGACACACACAGGCGAACACAGACACGAGCGGCTTACGTTGGGCCGAAGGGGGTCGACGGGTACCAGGATGTCGTTCGCGGCGAGGTGTCGGGGTGCCAGGTGCGACGTCACGTCGCCCCCGGTTTCGCCGCTGCGGCCTTCCGCCGTCTATTCACCGTGTTAGCTTTTATTATCGCCTGCTTTTAGACGGCTGACAGATACAAATCGTTACATATTCTCGGCGCCATTGTTTTCCTCACATAATGGTGATTGTCAGCACCTCGCGGCGCTGCGTTCGATCGGGCCTCAGGGTTCCGTACACCCGCCTTACAAAACTCCTTTCATTACGTCCGAGAAGACAAATTGTATGCGGTGTCCGTAAGGTGGAATACTACTCTCCCCGGGGCTTCGATTAATTTTCCCTGAATTACTTTGCGCGTGAATTAGGATCCCCTGGGAATTGGCCAAAAGACATTCGGTTCCCATGCGTATATTAGGTATACGTCGGAAAGCCGATCGACAAATATAACCAAATATTCCTTGAATAAGGAGAATATTCGGTTTATTACACGCGTATTTCCCTACCGGCTTTAAGGGCAGTTTTTTTCCACACCCCACTTCGGTTTCTCCTACATAATTTTTACTGTAATGATACTTTTTTCAACGATAAAGTACCCCATCCATGTGGAACATAATGTCCGGATGGTAATCGATTTCCTTTCAACTTCGAATGAAATGAACTGATCTGATTACATTCCGTTCCAGTGTGTGCAACGTCGACGAATGTATGTAAACGAAAGAAAGAAAAAGAAATAGGAAACGATATCATAAAGTGGTGACGGCTGAAATACTCTACTTGGCAAGATTAGTCACTCTGGTGTTGGTACCGAGTTGGAAGGAGGAGATATTGATTTGACATTTCTATATAAGTAGTAGCTACCATTCGCACCCTGTTTATGGTCCGTGACTGACACGATGAGCCTCGCGACTCCTCGTTCATGTTCTATAAAGTATTATCCGAGGACTTGACACTTGACGGCGGGGGCCGAGACCGAGTTTCCGTATCACGATGCGCGATTCATCCGGCAGAGAGTGTGCACAGAAAGCGGTTTAATCAGGAATGGACGTGTTCATTAGCCGCCTCACTCTACACTTGTCAGTTTGTATGATCGAATGCTTCGCCGTTCGATTGATCGATTGACAATAAGCAGCCTGACAAAGGCTGGAAACTCCAACCCTCTCCGTAATTGAGCCTGACGCCGAACAACCAATCCATAATGACGAAGTACGTGAATAGTTTCGAGAAAAATTCAACCCCCCGACGTATCGGCGCCGCCATTGCACTCACGCGATATTCCGTCATATTCGAAACACGATGATGAATCGAGTGCACTGTTCAGTTTATATAGAAACACCTTAACCACCCCCCACCCCCCCGATTATTGACTGGCGCATTATGCAAAGCACCGAGATGCAACTTATATCCTCTAAAAGTAGTTATCGTGTACTTTTGCGCGTTACGACGATATATTTATACTACTATCGATGCATTCGGCTCGATTGGAATCCGCATACTTTGCTCCTACGGCTGAGATTTTAATATTCTGAAAGAAATTGATGGCCGATGAGTTTGCCTGTCGAATCCGCATCCTTAAACTTGCTAAATCATTGGCATTCCGATATTTGAACTTCCACCCACTCATGCGGAAGCATTATTTATTTCCAATCGGTAGTACAAAAGATTTGAGCTGCAGCTTCACCCGACTCATCAAGCATTCCGATTCACTAAAGGACGACAGGGAATCACGAATTCGCGAGAACGGGTGCATCAATTGTTTGTTTTGATTATCAGTGAGCCGGTGAACTGCATAGCTGTTGACAGTCGATTTGAGTATTCATCGGCCACTCCGAAAAGCGGAATCAATTATTCATATGACTATGAGCGGGCAGATTCTCTCTTCCGACCGGCGAGTGTTTCCCTATCCTCCCCTAATCGGGGGTCCAGGGTATTAGAGTACCGGCATCTTCCCCGAAGTTGCCTCACCCCTGAAATATCCATAAATGTTTATTAAGATACGGTAGAACGCGCGTAGGCATAGGAATTCCGTTGGAAATTACCATTTCAAGATTATAGGCATGTATATTTATAACTTTGGAAAAGCCCCCGCAGCGCTCGAGAGCCTCTTCCCGCCAAAAATTTCTACGTCCTCAATCTCTCCTCAGATTCTCCCGGAGGTCCCCGGTCGTCGCGAGGCTGACAAAACGAAGGAATTTTATCTACTGCCGCCAGTTTCACTCTCCCGAGTTCTAGCTGAGAAAGCGTCTTTCGCCCCCACCCCTGAAGCCGGTCGAAGAAGCCGCCCCATACCCGCAAAGTTCCTCATTTCATTTCATCAACTTGATCCGGACTTTTCGATCTCTCTTTCGCCCTCATCCCGCGTCTTTGCCGCTATTCCATCAACTAACCCCTCGCTTAACAATGGCGCTGGGTTTGAGACTGGAATCAACTCTCAATCAACAATACATTTTTCCTCCAGCCGAGGTGGATGGATTATAGACGAATGGATACGTGGATCAGTAGGCGTGCCGTTTTCCACGTTTTGTTGATCCAGAGGCTTCTCGCTGCTCGCGGAATTTCCGAAGTATAAAAGCGAGCCAGCCAGCTCGATGTCCTCGATTCTTGAAACCGGGATCCCCAAAGAGAAGAGGAGAAAGCTTTGAGCAATCATATGCAATCGTTTCTCCCGAAGATCCTTCCGTGGCTTGAGGGCGATTTCTTCGAGCAGGAGGAGAGAATGGGGTTCTCGATTCTCGACTCGTCTCCCCTCTCAATCCCGGAGTACCTACTACAACGGGCTTCCCGAGAGGATTCAATTTTTTACCCGAGTTAAAGCTCCGCGTTTGCCTGTAGGTATATATACTCGAGGTACGTTAAATGTTAAGCATCAAATGCCTTATATCCAGCAGCTAGCAGCCAGCAGCCAGCTCCCCTCGAACGCCGGAGAAATAGAAGGGATGATTTTACTCCTAACAAAATTCCGGTCGATCGGAGGGTCTCGGATCCCTTTAAAACTTGCAGCGCACCCGCTAAGCTGCGGTGTCGCTGCCGGCGGGCTCTTATCAGGTGTGGCTAATCTACACTCAGCCAGACAATTTATACAATATATACACGTCTAATAACGTCGTAAATAATTCATCAATCTTTCACAATATATTCCACGCCAGCCAGCGTCATTTGACCTTTCACCGCACAAAGCCGACCCGCCACGCTTAGTTCGATATCACAAGATGGATCGCTACTTCTATAGGCTTGCACGTACCTATCCAAGAGCCGCAGTAACAAACTTTTTACAGCTCACGTAACTCTTCCATCTTGATTTGTCCAGCTACTTCTTACACAGCCTTCAGACCAGGGTGCAGGCTGCTGCCCTTGTCACCCTAATGGCTTCGCACAGCAGCCTACGTAAATGAAATTTCAATATACAGGGTGAGAAAACGGCTGCGTCACGACTCGGATCTCACATTCTCCTCTTCCTTAAACTGGAACGTCAAGCTCTCTGTCAACTTGAATAAACATCGTCGCAAAGAATGCAGCCTGTTTGTATGCAAAGACGCATTAGCATGCACTTTCTGTCAACATTGTCCTTTACTATGTCTCGATGTTATCCACTTTGTCTCACATTGCATTGCGGTGTTTTCGAACTGTTGCTAAGATGCCCAGAATCAACCTCGTCATGCAGCATCTTAGTCTAGTTGGATCGTGACGGTATCACAATTTACACAGAGACATTAGGTATGAAACTATACACCTAGTCAACTTTAGCAGCAGCAGCAGCTCGTTTATATAACAGCGTAAGAATTTCCAGGCACGAACAAATGCGTCTGATCTATAATCTATTTCAAATAACGTGGTGTTCTGAACAGACACTTGTAAGGAAATGACTTTTTAGTCATGAGAAGAGAACAAAGTGATGGATAAGTGAGCTGTTCCATTCACAGTCGAGTTTCATGTTTGTAATTAAATTCGTGTATAAGCGACTGTACATCATCCACCGAATCTCAAATACATTTGATGAAAGAAGTAAAGGAGTTTGAGTGGCAGAAGCTGAGGGGAGGAGATATGAGTTTGGCATATTCAACGCTTGGAAAAGCAAACATCCGTGCATGTACCGATCTTCGAAAATTAAAGTCTAATATTTGTGGAAGAGTCTGCTTGGTTCAACATTGATTATCATTCGTTGTTTGTAATGAACAACGTGGGCAAGCCCCGTGCATAGTGAAATATTCGGGGGTGGCTTAGAGTATTATCGACGTCGTAAGTTCGCCAGTTGACGGCAGATTGGTGGCGTAATTAACTTTAACAAAATAACCGAAAAGTAACTTACGATCCCAAGGTGCGTACTCGCCGCGTGCCACACCGTTAAAATCATTACTATACCGACCACCAACCACGCCCATTAATTTCAACCAAGTTCAACACTTTTAAAAAATTTTTTTCACGAAAACAAACAATAATTTCAACCACCCCACTCGAGCTTGACTCTGGAGAAAAGTCGCATCTTCAATCACCTTTTACTTACTTAAGGTCTTGCTGATCCTTTTGAATGAGGCAGATAATCGCTGCTCGGATTTCGGAAAAATCAGTTCCTCTAAAAATCTTACGGTGAATATATTTCCTCGAAATTCGGTTTGGAAAGACCAATTTCCGGATAGTTGATGGGCCAGTTTTACATTCCCGTACAGCTAGATGGAATATCTAGGCCGATGGTACGAGGTCAAATTTCACGCGTCTAACCATGATGCCTTGTCATCTGTGAGGGATGGATCACTCTGCGATCTCGCCTATACTTTCTTCTCCGCTGCAATTATTCGGTTCTTCTATTTTCTCCGACGTCCTTACCGTATCGACTTTGCCATACACTGCAGAGTTCGACGTGCGAGCATTAGCTCATGTCATTGATGCAGTTCAATTTTCCCCTCCTGATTGTCGGTTTTCCTCAGTGTAACCGTGCCATCCATTTTCGTGAGAATAAGCAAGCGGTGGATTACGCAATTAGTGCGTACATCCACGTCGTTTTTCGAGAAAACTAATTGCTTGAGTCACCGTGTGAGAAAAATTCATCTAATAACGAACCCAAAGTGCAGCGTGATATTTGTCGAGCAATTTGGGATGTATAAAAAAAAGAAAGAGAGAGAGAGAGAGAGAGAGAAGCAGAGAAAAAGAGGGAACGAGGATTATATTAGTCCGAGCAAAGTAGGTATGCAAATATCGTTATCTTACAGCTAAAAGTTGTTCCGCGATACGAGACGTGCGTGTGTTGACGAGCTAATTAACTTGAGGAGGAAAGCTATTGCGAACCCGAAGCACGTCGCTATTACCGCGAAGTTTGCTTAGCGTTTATATCACCGCTGAATATGAATCATGATTTTAATATACTTAGGATTGTTCCGAGGCTTCAGCAAAGGCAGAGCCAAGAAAAAAAGAAAAGAGAAAGTGATATAGATAGATCGAAATTCGCGATAAGAAGAAGGAAAAGTGGCGAGATTTTCCAGCTATTTCGTCGGAAGGTCGGCACCACGTTTTGACTTATTGGCCGGGGACTTCTACGGCCAGCAGGTCTAATCCGGCCAATTTAGTTCACTTTCCACGGGTTTATTAGGGCACAGACCGCGAAGGAGTGGGTGATCATCGGACGTCCGCGTACAACGAATTCTCGAGAAGCTGAAATAGCGCGATATAAAACAAGGGACGGAATTTGTTACGTCGTACCAAATGTTTGACTGTAATATCGCCAAATTGCGTCGAGCACAATAAGAATACCCGGAACGTGCGCAACCCCACGAAAACTCCTTTCTCCGCCCTTGTATTACATCTATATGTATATAAAACGATACGGTTATCGTAAAAAGGCAACAAAGAGCCAAGCTGTGCTTAACTTTAACGAATAACGTCCCCGTAATCTCTCCTCCCACCGCGAACATTCAGACCAGGTTCGCAACTTCTTGGTTGTTTTGGATTAAGAGTCCGCTCTGGATATTTTTTAATCCTCGAAACACCTCGGCGGCCGAAACTGGATTGTTGATAATTTTTCAACCAAGTTTTTCGCCCGTTAGGTTACATTCGGTGGAAAGTATCGTTTCGAAGATCATAGTCAGAGGCCAACAAATTGTTAGGTAGGGAATGATATGATGATATAATGCGAAGCGTGAGATTCCGCGACGAGAAGTTGGCGTCTGTATCGGGATCGAAGAAGCTCCTTAACAGTCGACCCACAAACGAGCCAAATTGAGCAGAAGGTACGGGGATTACTCTGGCTTTGATATAATGAGTCTTGAACGTCGGAGAATGGCGTATCCCGACGATGGGCATCCATGGTCGACGAGTTCATGTACCTAGATTGGAAGGAAGAGGATCGGAGAGTAAAGGGTCTTCGTTCACCCGGCGAAACAACCTGCCTGCCCGGGCTTAGCTGGGAGTCTCCGTTTAACACCCAGACCCTGATGGCGGATTAACCTTGTCTGCGAAGCCGAACGACTGCTGATATTAGAAGCCTAATCCTTAGGGATCGTCGGGCAAATTTTTCCGAGGTTAGAAGTCAGTGGTCACCACAATTTCGGCGCCGTAAACACGTCCGTATCGCCCGATTCCGCTGCCGCCGTGGTAAACGTATCCTTAACGGTCCCCCATGAAAAACATGTGCGGAATAAATCGTTCGCACCGGATGACGTCGACGCGATTTACCTCGTTTCACCGCAGAAACAACCTCGTCACGTCATTACAGCCAAGCGACGGTAAAACGTGGCAATAACAAGTATTTATATACGTGATGTTCAATGCGAGTGTATTTATAAGAGATATAAACTATGCGCTGAGAGGTATATATGTATTGCATTTATTACAACGGTATTGTTCGGAATGATTTCCGGCGCGTTAGCTCCTCCCGGAGTGTAGGTGGATGTCCGTCGAGAAACGAGTGAGAAAGGAACTTTTTCCCCATCTCCGGAAGATGGTATATATACCTTATACACCTCCTCCTCCTCCTCGAGAAAACGAGTTACTACGTCTTGAGAACCGAGTTAAGAAGTCCTCGGGTGGCTTTCAGAGCCGGTGGCTCCGATTCGCGAATGACTTGGTGAACGAGGAACTGCCAAGGCACGGCAGTAGTGCCCATTGTTGCACCCTGATGTACTGCAAACGAGTAGTCTTGGTGCACCGCAGCAATAGCGCGTCGCCTCGACGAAACAAGGGCGCTCTGCACGCGATGCTGTAATTATGCCATAGAAAAATCTCAAACCACAGAGCTACGCCATCTCGATTCCCGTCGCATGTACAACTACAATTGTTAAAGCCGCAGAGCAATCAGCGGCCTCGTATTACGGTTTATTCTATGTGTTTGTCCGTTGTCTACGCGCGTGTTTGCGTGTTTCGAGATTCACGGTGTGAAGAAAAGCCAACAGGCGCGTAAACCTCGCTGCTTGAGAATTCTCGCCTCGTTCTGCGAACGGAATAAACAAGATCGGCCTACGCACTCACCAGCTTCCGAATCCTCCACTCTTACTCCATTTCACTTCGATATTCCAGCTTCGACTGTAACGAATACAATAATAATAATAATAGTAGTAATAATAATTCTCTCAGGAGATCGAACTCAACGTGTATGGTGCTTTGGTTCTGCTTGAGTATATAGTAAAAATTAGAAGATGTAGTGTTCGTTATATAGGCAACTAAGTAGTCGCTAATTAGTAATCTACTAGAATCGTGGAGCATGGCATCAATATCGTAAATCAGTAACGGTTGAACGCCGTCAAAGACAATCAAGTTTCTGACTATTTTCCACCAACACCTGAATTCCACGTAGTAGAAGTTGCTCATTGCGTACCAACATCGAGTCAGAGTTAGTTATACCGAATTGCGTTCTGTTCCAGGGTGATCCGAACATGGAGATGGGGAATCGAGCCAGTAGAATATATTGAAGCAAGAATTAGAGAGAAACGTTTATCTCTAATAACGAGACGATGATATTTTAGATCAAAAGTGGATAATTAAGCCCCATAAGACTGCAGATTTCACCCGAAATCGCGAAAATTTGAAAAAGGTGAAGTACTTGCGCGATTTGCGAATGAAGAGAATCCGAGATGAGTAACGGTTGGGAAATTTGCAATTCCTATTCTTCGCCTCGGTTCGCTTAGGTGGAATGAGAAGAAGGAAGAGCAGGAACTTCGCTGCAAATTCTCCTGCAGCGAGGTGTAATCTGCATGTAACAAATTCGCTTACTGCGTGAGACTTTTTCTCCTCGTTCTCGAGGCTCGGTAATGCCTGCAGCTCCGTCGCGTCGCGTCCCGGGGCGAAGTGTTCACGATACCCGATGAAGCTCTGCACCCTGGGGAGAGATGAAGAAGGAAGGCCAAGTACGCGGAGGAGACGAAGCCGAAGAAGCCGGAGGTCGCTCTACTCTACTTATTACAAAAGCGCCGTCGTGTCGTCGGGTTTGCTCCGTCCGGCTCTCCGTCGGCAACGGAGAAGAGGAGAGAAGGAGAGAAGAGAGGAAAAGGGAGCGGGCGGGAGGGAGGGAGGGAGGGAGGGCTCAGAAACGTAATCCCCGCTCATTGCAGAATTATTGGGAAATCCCGTTGTCTCACTTTTGTTCCCGTCTTCCACCGCGTTCCTTTCTTTCGTTTATTCTTCTTGCCTTTATCTCTACTTTTTCCTCTCATTTTTCTTATTTCAAATTCAACCATTGTCGTTTCCATCCTTTCATTTGTTTCTTTCATGCACCTCGATATAGTGAAGCTCGCTTATATTGTATCCATCTTAGCGAAAAGCCTTAATTTTAGCGGCATGTTTTTTACTTTGAACAAATTACGTCGAATACGCTGTTCATATAGGTGATTTAGAGAATTTTCACACTCACAATCACAGCGGGAACTGCGAATTCGATTCGTTCTACGTTTTATTCCGTTCAAACTGCAGCAATATGAGCAAAGCCAAAGCTGTGCTAAAATCGTTCCAGGATTAAATTTGACCGTATAACTATTCAGATGTTTATATGGATGCTGGAACGATATTTTTCGCATCGGCGATCGCCATACATGCACAATGTTGTAAGCAGAGCTCTGCCGGAAAAAGAAAATATCATGTATCTATAACATAATTGTACGTGGATCTTAAGAGTTAATTAAGGATTACTCACAACACTTCGAATTTGTGTGTCACATCAATTCTTCCTTATTCCTTGCTCGCGAAAACGATGTTTCTTTGAAATTTTCAAGCAGTAAAAATTATCGTATTTACCCGCTGATGCAGTTAATTTATAATTACTGCCTGTCTACCCTAATTATCGATAATTCTGCTCCAGATTTTCACAAGCACGAAACCAGCCGCGCCTAATCAAGAGTGAGTTCAAAGCTATAAGGCTGGAAATTCAACTTTTCGTCAGTTTTTTTCTCGTGTTGATATTAAGCAAAAGTTCATAATCGATTTAGACAAAACCGCGTTAAAAAACCACAAGTTAAATATAAAGTCTAAACCCGGTTGAAAGTTCAATGTTGACTTAAAATTTTTACTCATTTTTATCGGATGGATTTACTTGGGCGTCAGTTAACTTTAACCGAATCGTTATACAGCCTCTCCAGACTCGACAATTTTTTTTTGGTCGATAAATTTCAGTGACATCCCAGAGTCTGCGTTGTGCGTCATCAGCCGTATCTGGAGACTGCATATGTTGGTCCAGGGGAGCGACGGTCGGCTTACAGATAAAGCTGCTACGAAACGCGGCTGCAAATGCCAAAAGATAGGACAAGGAGAGACAGATGGATAGATGGGAAGTCGGGGAATGCCTGGAGCAATGCGGAACTCTCTATGCCGATCAATTGGCGAATCCGAATCCGTTTTGATGTAGACATATATAATAAGCGTGACACGTTGGGAAGAAAAAGTTCTCTGCAGGACTCAGGATTAGTATCCTTCATCGAAATGCGAAATACGGAAGTTTGAAAAAGTCGATTTTCTAAAACACTAAGCGAGATCGATTAGCTTGATACGTAAATGTCATACTAAAAAGCTTTCTAACTAATGCTGATTGTTTTTATCTAATGGAAAAAAATGTGACGCGAATCACGTGCGCTATAGGCTCGTGACTTTTGTATAAACGAAGGAGAAAATACCGAAGTGAGACGAAGCGAAAAGAAAAGTGAATGAAATAAAAGCAGACGAGAGGAGCTGGGAGAAAAAAAAAACGTCAGAAGCTCGCCCAGCCACCAAACTCAAAGAATTTCTCCTCCGGACAACGTCTAATGGCCGTGGAAGCTGAGACGGTAACAACGTTCATCGGCTTTGGTATCAAAGGATTCGAACAAAAGGCGAGACAGTTCATTTTTCTCTGCAGAGCTCGTGCCGCGACGCTGTGGAAAAAGGCAAGAATCGCGCGTTCTCACGGAATTTTATACATGCAATCTTAACGGAGGTGAAAAAAAAGTGGCATAAGAAAGCAACCCATCAGTATCGCAGGAGGGGAGGAAAATATATAACGGCATCAGACAGAAGAAGCCCGTCACCTGAGCCCATGCAGGAGCCATTTGCAAATTCGAACCTTTTCCAATAATTGAGGAAGTTCGGAAGTTAAAAGTCTCGAAAAAGGAAGCGAGTTGTTCGGTTATCCCTCGGCGGTTCAGAGCATGTACCTAATCGTCGGGAAGATTCGATTCGCGGTGAACCGAGTCTGCGACAACAGGGAGTTTCCGAATCGAACGATAACAGATACACAATGCATGCGACATATACCTATACCTATACACACATATATATATAAGACGGCGTCTGTACGGGGGAGAAGAAACGAATATGAAAGCAACCCACCCTCGCCACGACTGCGCTAGAATATATCTATACCTGTAGGTATGTCTTTGCGTACCCAGCGAGAAAGCTTCCTTACACATATACGTTTTCTCGAAACTTTCGAAGGAGCGTAAAAAACTTTGAAGAAATCAGCAAAACCGTTTCGACCAGATCAAGAGAACTTGCAGGATTCTTCTCCCTGTGTCTCGGGTGGTCCGTGTCAACTTTTACCCCTGTTTCTGCAGCACGCCTTATATTTCGTTCCTGAACATCCACGTAGACAATGGCCACAAGGTCTCCGCGAAAAACTTTCGGACGAGATTATTTTCGGTATGGAAGATAAAAGGAAAGAAGAATGTTTTAGGAGAAGAGAATAACAAAAAGTCAGATTTTCCTATACGCTATAAGGTGTAATGAATTACTTTAAAGAACTTAATTCAACAGCTAATCCATTAGCATTTGCGATGCGAGATGCTGAAAGACTCTCCCTGCACGGTTTGGAAGACGAACAGGAATTTATCAGCGATTCCACTTAACAGTAATTTGCTATTTGGACGAAAGAACTGCCAATTAGCGGTGACAAGCTTAACGAATGCACTGTCTAGCCAGTGAGCCAGAAGGTTACGTTGGTCGTAAACCCTGACCTCAACTGCTCCTGCCTTCGACTATTCGAGCCCCCATTTCTACTCGGTCCGATTTGTTCAAAGCTTCCGCTTCGCGAGGAACCGTTTCCGCCTTCCTCTTCAGAAGTCATTGTTTTCACATTTGAGTGCGAATGGTCGGATGAACATGAGCTGAAGTATTTAGCGGCGTGGTCTGAAAAGATATGAAAAAAAAAAACTATGTTGGCATTACTTTTATCAGTGCCGTTTTTTTTCCCGGGTGTATAATTGATATTGGAACGCCTAGCTGTTGAAGGATATTGTTGCAGTTGATGAAAACGACTCTTTTGATGTACGATATTTGAGTGAATATAAATTCTGAAAAATGGCCGTAAGCGAGTGACCGGAGAGCCCCTTTGGGAATGATCGATCGGGGCGAATCGCCGCAGGAATTCATCAGAGTATATCCATCAGCCTTGCTCACCCGTAGCTTGTACGTAAGTGCTCGCGGTAAAGCCTTCACCGCAGCACAACCTGGCCATGTTGAGAGCTCAGTGCATTCCCGAGGGCAAGTAATATCTTATGCATAAAGACCAAATTGGATTATGCAGAACGCTAACAAGAAAAGTTTAGAGCGACTCGAGCGTGCATCCTGGCTGGTAGAGCCGGCTGGTTGGACTCTATGGTGGGTATATTTCTTCAAAGAATATTGACTGTTGCAGTCAGTCCGCAGGTGGGGTTCAAAATTGTGAAAGACCAAAATTCAGAAGCCTTGAAAGCGTGATAATTCGAATGTGCGAAGTACCAAAAGACACACGTGTTCACTTGCTGTTGCTCGATCAGCGACTGATCGTTGGAGCTATCAGACTTATCGAATATTGCATCAGGGCTTAAACTTGGTAACTTTGGAGACTTTTTTTATTTTTATTTTGAATTCTAGAGAGCGAAGAATTCGTTTTTCGATTACTTTTGACTCTGGATCTCAATAAATCGGAGTTTTAATGAATCGGAATTTCGGACATTCCGTTTAGAAGGTTTTGGGTATCCGATCATCCGAGATTTTGGTCTTCCGGGAAGTCAGAACCCATTCCAACCGATGAGGGGCTCGAAACGAATTCCTCATATTTATTCGCTGGCGAAATTATACACCGCACAACTCACCGAATACAGCAGCCCTTGTGGAGGGTAATTTTGACCCATAAAGCCCAAAGCGTTTCTCGTTTCCCGCGCAGCTGCGAGTCACGGTTTTACCTCCCCAAATTTTCATGTCTCGGGATTTTCCGCCCTTTGGATGAAACACAGAAAATTACGTAATATCGAGTAAAAAAGTTTCCGAAATTCTTCTTCTTTTCTCTCATGAATATTGTGGCTGAGTTATCTTTCGCCTTACTCACTCGTACATCGATCTAAGTGACGTAGTCTTACTCGGACCAAGATATTTCGCCCAACAAGAAATGTCAAAACGATCACTACTCACGTTACTCACGTAGTCTGTACCAATTGAATAATTTCAAATCACGTCAACGTTCGGATGCAAAACATCACAAGGAATTACTTCCGAGTTACTTTTACTTCCCCATCATTCGAGAATAAAGGGTATAAAGCAATCAATGATTGGTTTAAGGGTGGTTATAAACCCTTACAAAGTGACTACGCGGTGAAAGCCTGCCACGGCATAAAAATGCGGCACCTAGTAGGGTGTCTTTGGCTAAGACTGGAGCAATGCCTGCAGCTCGTCCCGTATCAGGGAGTCTGCGTGATCTCAGGTACCATCTTCGGTATTATTACTCTCGCGATCTTAACGGGATTCAGGAGAGTCTAGCGCACGCTTATCCGGGGGCGTTTAACGCGCTGCAGAATTCCAATGCAGTTCTGCAAGGCTGGGGTGCAAATTGCGGGGATGATCTCTGCCTAACGCGAAGTTGCAGACGAGACGGAGAGAGAGGGAGGGAGGGAGGGAGAGGGAGGATCTAATTGCGAGCGTCGCCTTCTCTACGGCAGTTACAAACTAAACTTCCCGAGCATGGCGGATTATTTTAAAACTAAGATCCGCGATAAGTTCCCTGATATCGTGGGGCGAAGAGGGGGAGCGAATGAGGGCGGGGGAGGGGCCTCGAGAGGCGCTCGTTCTTAACTTCAGATTGCGAAGTTACCCGATCGTGTGATTGTGTTCGCCCTTCTCGACTCGCGCCACTCTGATCGGAGCCGAATTCCAACTTTCCGAATGGAACTCCTGAAATTTTTATAACCCCCGTTTTCCCTCTTTCTTTTTTTCTCTGACTCTCTCTCGCTTTTATGGACAATACAACGGATTTAGAACTCGTGTGAAATCATTGAAAATCGATCGAAAACGGCTGTGAAAAAACAGTGGGTATTGCAAATTATATCTTGATGCGAATTAAAAATTTTTTGCATTGTGAGAAAATATTCTTATGGATAGTTGGTATGAATATCGTTACTATGGATCAAAACCTGTGCGAAAAGAGATTAAACAAAATAGTTTAAATGCAGATCATTGATATACGAGTTCCCAAGATTATCGCGCAACGCGGAGAAAAGTTGCGCCTCAAGTTTTTCGCTCGTCTTTTTCTTTTTGCCCTGCAGCCGCAAGGTTATAATTACTATATCAATATCTCTTCCCTCTATAATATACTTTTCCAAGTTTTTCCCATCTCCTCAACCCTCCGCCTCTTTTTCTCTCTTTTCATACCACCCACCCACTTATATCATCTCACCCCTTTCGTTTACAAGACGCTTTCCGGTCTCTTCGCGACTCGATCTTTTCCTCTTAATTGTCATCCTTTTCTTCAAAAGCCGCGTTCAGCACCCGAGGTGACGGAAATTAATCGCGTTTCCATTCGCTTCGTTCGTTGCATTCTGGGTGACTGTTTTCATCAAATGCAATTCAGCGACGTGCAGCCTCTCCGACAGAGAGACTTGAGAGTTCTGCATTTTCCGCTCGGTGATTCCCCGCCAGCTCGGAAGTCGTGATATCGGAGGCCGAAGCGTGTCTGTCGCTCGTAACAGGTGAACATTTATTTAATTTCAATTTGATCCAGTAGTTCGGTCCTAGCTAATGATTATCTAATGACCGGGTTGAAGGAGCGACCCGAAGTCAGAGCTTGAGGTCGATTAAGAGGCTCGTACCCGCAGCTCCGACAAAGCTCGAGGCCCGTCACATCCGGTAGGCGAAAATCTTTGCTCCCAAGCGTGTACATAATACCCTGGAAAACTGAATTCCGGTTAGACTCGGTGTTTTGTCGTCTACATTCATTTTCCTTTTCCTTATTTCCTTCTTGATATACAAAGGTATTTTTAAACGGACGCTGGCGTGTCTCGGGGCAATTTTTAAATCACGCTTCCTTTTTATTACGCAGCAATTTCGGGTGTCCTTTGAAGTGTGTAGGTACGATTATTCAAGCAGCTCTACAACACGAGGCGCCACGAACTTTGCCTCGATCTTGTAATTACTTGCAGTTATAAAAAACGCTGGCTAAACTCGCTGTCGACGAGTTGTGTTTTGTATCCTATTATAACGACCACGGATGGCGAATATCGTGTTACGGAAGGTAAAAATATCGACTTATTATACTGTGACGTCATTATGCCTAGCGATTGTTGGGGAATACGTGTATCGGAAGGTAATATATTTGGTTTGATATTCAGTTTCTCCCTGTATCATCTTGCCTGTTATGAACAAGGAGGATAATATCTCGTCGTTATCATCGGCACACAACCTGCAGGTTATTCGGTACAAGGGCTAAATTTAGGGCGGGCTTACCCAAAACCGCAATAATTCGAGAGGGAGAGAGAGAGAAATCTCGAAGTCTAAAGTTACGACTATGACGTTAACACATAACTACGTAAGCAGATGTAGGCCCTCGCATCAGGCAGGTGTATGTATGTTATATATACATATATATGTACTTATAACATACAAAGCTAAAGGGGAATACATTCTATAAAATACGATCATATACAATGCCGGTGAAAGTTCACTTTGAGGATGCTTTTTATACCCAGCTTTACGCCACGGCCATCCAGCCGTGTGAAATATCCGGCATGAATTTCGCTGCAAATCAAAAGTGGTCAATTTTCCGAAAACAGTTTAGCAATAACTCACAGTCGCAAATTTATTCTAAGTTACAGATGCATGTGAAGTAAAAACGAGAAGAAAAATCATTTCCCGATCCAACAAAAGCTCTCAGTTATTTTTTTTTTCTTCTCACCTAACAGCAAACACGATGAAATATTTTGGCACGTAACCCGTTAGCAGAAGATAAAAAAAAAAAAAAAAAAACCAACAAAAATATTAAAACCAATTCGTCGATCGGAGGAAAACAAAATTCGTAAATTCTTGCCGAGCTTTCACCTTATTCAACATACTGCAGTGGAGCCTCTTTTTCGGACTAGCCGGTGGCGTGTTTCCTGGAACGGCGGTGGCGAGTGCCAGTAATTGTGGCAATGGTTGTGGCTAAGGTGAGGGTGGAGGTCCGGGTGCCGTTGGGGCACGAAATCGAGAGGTGGTCGCGCCTCGAGCATACATTATGCTAAGTCGGCCATTAGAGTGTGAAATATAGGTTGTGTGCCGCAGTCAGTTAGTGGCAACTCGGTGGGCAGCTCGAGAGTGTATTTCGCGCATTGCATTACCCCTCGGCACGGCGGACCCGAGCCCTTGTAATTATTTGCAACCAGGTAACGACCCGGAATTAGACTGAGGGCTGTTCGCCATTCTTCATCTCCTCTCTTCTCGGCCGCGAAATGCTTCCGTGGTTATTATGGATTCCGTTACGCTGCACGCGTGTAGAGTTCGACGGCCAGTTTGCGAAATTGCGTTTATTATCGATATTTATCGCGCGCTGCTGAAGTCACGTTCGATTTTCGAGATCATCGTCGGATCTTTCGCGTAAATATGTGTCTGCATGGTGATTTAAAACGTTGCTGTAACTGTTTATATCAGCGTCGTACGATCAGCTTGGATTCTTGTTAAAGTAACTTTCGAGAACGATCCTTGAGTTCAGTTCCAGTAAGATCTGCAAATATCGAATTCCCGTCCCCTTTTTCCCCGATTAATTAACTGCGATTTTACCCCATTTCACGATAGCTTTGAAACGATAACGATTCATACCCAACTGGATTACGAAAATTCGTGGAAGATACGCGGGATGGATCGTTATCGCAAAGCTTTGCATCAACCTCCCTGATCGTTTTGCGATCGTCTACCGCCGTGCCTTTGGTTCTCGTATTTTCTCTGCGGCCAGAAATTGCTTGAGAAGACTTGGAACCGAAAACTTTAGACAAAAGCGAAACTTGGATTCAGTTTTTGTTGACGAAGCCTCAAAATATAGCTTGTTGGATGTTCATCGTGAAACTGAAACGGCGAACACTTTGACGAGCTTCATTATCTAGTTTGTTTATTTTTTTTTCTTCCAAAACTCTGGCCTACTTGAGTTTCGAAATGTTGTAATTTATTCAATGGACGAAGTCTTGGGACTGATTTGGTGGAAATTTTGTAAATCGTTTGACTACGTTACCTTAGCTGATAGCTTTTGACTAGCGCATCGCACGTATTGAATGCATTATCAAGCTGCAGGTGAAGTTGAGGAAGTTTAAACGTTACTTGCTTGAAATTCTATAGAGCGGTATTCACGGTGTTTGTTTACGAGGTTGTTTCAAATTCAAATTTCAACGCTAGAATGCAAACTAAATAACGCCCGCACACCTACCTATGGAACGATGTGTGGAAAATCGAACCGCAGTGCAGCATACTATACAAATGTATATGAGAGAGAGAATATAAATGTCCGGGATGTTTGAACCAGGAACGTAATATAAATATATTCGGTAAGCAAGTTGGGTTTAAAAAAACGTGAAGTCATTTCGGCGGAAATGATGTAAACAGGATATTCGGAAAAGCGAATTGAGAAAATTTATGTTTATAGCTCAACGGCGAGTGAATTGAATCGGAAGAGATTGCACGAGAGAAAATAAATACATTTATTTATTTATTTATTTATTTTCTTTTATTTTCTGTCCTTTATTCCGATACATCCACCCAGAAACCGAAATTTATATTTCATGATCGTGCAGGCGGGCCGCTTCGATTCCATCGAACACGCGGCGGAGTCAACCTCACTTTCGAGACAACGTTTTAACGACACGTTTAAGGCTTTATTTTACGACTACGTCAAGGTATATAAATCTCTGACCATTTCGCGATAAAAGTTAGTATCCTGGGGTGTAACACGAGCCTCCTGGCCGAGGGCAATCTTGGATTTGCCAATTTTCATTCGACAACGACGTTCGAGATCGTCCCAACATCGCGAGGCTCGTGGTTCTTCATCAAAGTGATGGAATTCAATTATAACATGTATCGCAGGGTATGGAGAGCGAAATTTGCTGCATTGAAAAAATCTGCCCTGCATTTTTGCTCGTTCCAAAAGTTGAAAATGGTCCATTAATTTTGTAGAACATCTTATGTGGATACGTAATATGACATTAGGCTTCTGAAAGCATCCGGGTCTTCAGAGGCGCTGATTAGACGTACTCGTATAAGGTGAAACGTTTCACCCTCAAAAGCCATTGCACACACCCGAGCTGCCAGAGGCCATTGAGGGATCCTCAAGGATGAGGGTTGATCTTGATTAAAAGGTGAGAATTCCTCCTCCGCGGAGCTCAACACCTTTCGATAAAGGGAACGGTAAATCCTCGACACGGAGCATCCGCACCCCGACAGCGATATATCGCGTAGAGATCGAAGCCTCCGTGGGTATCGGGTGCCGATAATTACCCCTGCACACCGCAGTGACGGAGGAGCATGGAGACTTCTATGGGACAAGAGTATAGAGTCTGTAATATACGCGAGAAGCCCAGAGTGTCGATGCAGGATGTATTCGATGGCTCCGCAAGAGACTCGATCGATCTCTCAGGTTTCAGCCAGCTTCGCCGAGCGTAAACCGAGCCGCTGGCAAAGCCCGTCATCGATATCTCGGGGAGGATGGACCCGCAGGATCACGCCAAAAGGAAGAAGGACGAAGGACGGAGGACGAAACGGAGCGGGCTTAGAGGCGGCGTGTAATCGAACCTGCATGCGATAAAGAAGGAATAAAAGCACCGGCGGAATCAAGCTCTTCCCAGCACCCGTTACGCGATTATTACTAATTCTAAATCTCGTCTCGTCGCCTAAGGGATTATTAAATTCTATAATTAAACCGGGAATAACGCAGCCAGCTCTACGGTGTCTGCACGTCTTAAGGGTGGGAACGCGCTCGCTCCCCCCGGCGCGGCAGCCGGCGTCCTGAGGGCATGGCGAACGCGGTGCTGCCGCGCTGTTTGCAACGGGGGCCGCGATAACGAGCTCGGGGACAGACCGGAGGCCGCAGACTGTATTTCCGCCCCTGCGGCCCCCCCGCGTTGTTAATGTGTTGCTGTGCGAGGAGTGTGCGGATTTCCACGCGCCGCGATAAACCCCCCAACACCCGACATTCCTACTTATTGTGACTTTTGCCGGAAAACGGTGACCGGAAATGCATTTTTATATCAACGATGTGACGTATCTGGAGCGATCGAGCATTGTTTCATATTACGATTTAATGGATGCCTCAGAGCGCGATCGGTGAGTAATACAAAGCTTGAAACCTCGCACCCTTGTAGAGGGATGAGATTGAACGATCGAATCGGTTTCCAAAATCGTTATTCGCTGAACCATGGGACTGATTTCAGAATCACGTTTGAAAGCAAATAAAGCGACGATCGAAGCCGAAAGGATCAAAGATCATTTTTCTACAGGGGTCCTAATTCATCATCACCAAGGATGAGAATAACCGAGAAAAACGGTCGCGGCTTTACCGAGATCCGTATAAATTAAATATCGCATCGGAGGGAGTGATCGAAGGCTTTCTATCTCCTGAATACATAAAGTCATAGATCGAAAAGTACGCAAGCAACGATTCCCTGTTAATTAGCGAAACTTTTTGCTGCCTCAAAAAAGCGCGGCTCTGGCACCTTTCCGTTTCCCTATTTCCACCCTGTCACCGACCTTCCACTGCACATTCAACCCACGTGACTAGGATGAATCCTCGAGTGGTTACCCTGAATAATAACAATCGGCGTTGGTTGATTTTAGATTCCACGCAGGAGCCGGTGTGTAACTTCTGCCGGAGAGAGAGAGAGAGAGAGAGAGGCCCTCAGGGGAAACGGAGAGGAACCGGTGCCTAGACTCTATGGGCGACATCGCTTGAAACTTAAACATTTTTCGCCCCGTCCACGTTAAGTGTCCCTCAGGGGCAAAAGCGACTCGTGAAACATACTTGATAACGACGATGGCCGCGGCTGATTCGACGTCGAATATACACGTCGATCGACCTCCCCGACGCTACTTCTTCCGAATTTTGACGCGAGTTGCCGCAGCAGCCCCGAGGAACTGTAATTTTCACCCCGCGATCCCGTCGAGCTCGAGCAGTTTTGCGTCAGAGGCGTCAAGGGTCCCAGTGGGTCGAGAGACTCGGCTGAAAACGCTCTCGAGATGTAAGAGGGGCTCCTTGAAAAACAACAAGCAGCAATTTTCACCTGCAGGGTACCTCGTCAAGTCTCGATCGTCCAACAGCTCAGCGTCAACATAACCATAACCATAACCATAACCACCGCTGCAGAGATTATCAATCACAGGATCGAGGAGCGTCCCGATTTTTGCCTAATTCGTAATTCTCGGAGATCGACGTGGCTTAAAGCAAACCCACGTGACGTGGTGACGATGAAATGAGTAAAAATCGTTGGCCATTGTATCCGAGACGTCGTATCGTCCGCATACAACTACATAGGTACCAGGAATGGACCCGCGCAAATATAACTCCCGATGTTTATCGAGGTTTAATGAAACTACAGTGTCGACGGATCGGTTCCAGACTCAACGGGCGAGATTCAGATGAAATAAAGAGACGAGCAGGTTGAAAAGAGCGCGGAACTCTGCCCGAGGTGCTTTCAGTGTAACTCCAACTCTTCCGGTATATCTGTATGTCTGCGGACAGTGTCCTCCATATCCTGCAGGCTACCATGATCATCCTCCTCTTCTCCTCGACTCGTACAGCGTAAAATCCCGGCTAAGATTACTGATATATACTTACTTACTTGTGTGGGTGAATGAGCTGGTATACCTGGATATATATATACCGTAGTAGGTATGTACTATATATGTGAGAATCGCTGACTGACCGAGGATGTGAAGAACATCCTGTTATACACGTACGTATATACCTACATGTGCACACATATATATATATGTGTGTATACTTATAGGTATGGACGTATTTCTCTGAGAAATTCCGCAAAATCCGTGTTTTCTTCGTCGTACTTTTCCGTAAATTCGAGGACTCAATCAAAAAGAGTTCTCAACGATCCAATTGCGGTTCACTACCGATTATTGTTCGATTCTCTTCAAAGTAGGTTATAAAGCTGGACGATAACCTCGCGGACTCTATCGATGCCTCGAGTCCTTTGTACTTCGCGTGCACTTCGAGTCTGAATCCCGTCGACGTTGGTGCAGCGTCTGCAACTATTTTTCACGAGATGAGAATGACCCGGGAATCGGGATCTTATCCAACCAGGTTATGGATTACATATGTCGGGTATACATCGGTATTCGTTCCCTCAATCGTTTCGATTATTGCTCTCTACGTAGCTATACCTACCTACTTCCAAAGTCGTTGTCCTTTATCCAAAAGAGCATGCGGGTCAAAGTTCGGAATTGTCAAAGTTCAGACAGGCCGTTTATACATTGAATGATCAAAACTCCAAACGGTCAAAATTTCCAATTGTCAAAACACCGAACATTACCTGCAACTTCAGAAGTGTCCAATGGTCTCTCTGAACTTTAATAATTCTGAAATTCAACTCACCCCCTGAAACTATTATTAGCTTTCTTGTTAATTCCGAATATATGAAATTCACTGTCAATTCACTCACGTGACGTGAAGTCAAAATTTTAGACCCTCGTCAAATATTAATCCATATCCGACGATAATTTTTTTTTTTTTTTTTTGGGTTTTGAGTATTTGACCAACGAAATTGTGCCTGAATCGACGTAGCATGATACTCTCTGGTTAGTGTCGATGGGAAAGCACGTTCTGGTGGCCTGAGTGATTCTGTTGAGCCTCGAATACATGTGCAGGCTCGATCGACGTTTTTCGGTGAAATCTACTTCGCGGTACAGAGGACACGAAACACTTCCTTGAGATTCTTGTTCGTGCCCCGCGACAAGGTCCTGGGGGGATGCCTCGGCACGTCGTGTTCGAGAGAGAAGCGTCTGCACCCCGCGACTCGTACCCCGGAGCGTCAGAAGATGAGATGCCTCAGCCCCGAGTCCCACCCCCACCCTCACCCTCACCCTCACCTCGCCCCCACCTTAGGCTGAGCGGCTCCCTTCGTCCTTCGTCAGCTCTGTCACCGCGACTCGGCGACGAACTAATCAAAGTAATAGTTGCCAGAATTGCTTTTCACACGCGAGATTGGTTGGAACGATTTCCGCACAGCTGTGCCAGGTCGGCATTTCATCACCCGCTATGTGGAGGCCGCTGACTGATTTCAGGTGTCGAGTGGTACACACACCCACAGCCACAGCCACAGCCATATGCCTTGAATTCCACCGCCAAGAACCGCGGCGAAAGCTTCGCGGATTGATTCCACGTGAGTGCAAATCCGCGCGCTCGTCCTCGCCGAGCTGTATTAGGTATAACGCTCTAATGCCGCTCTGGATATATTAGCCGGTATCTAAATTTCACGGAATGAGAAATGCCTATTAGCTAGCTACTCGAGAGAGCGCCCGCGGCCATAACGCTTCCCTCCAAATCTCGGATTTGCATAATTTAATACGCCGCGCTGTAACCCCAGCAGAAACGGCAGCTACTACTGTCAGATGCCACATACCCAAAGTTATTTATCCCTTTGGCTTACAATTAGTGCGTTAGCAGTTGGCTGCGTATCTGCGGGAGATTTTCACGCATCGCTGAAGTTTCTTGTTTGCGAAAAGCGATACGATTGTGTTACGTACAAGATCACGCATGGATGACTGATTCGAAATCGTGCCAATTTCTTTCCTGCAGCGTTGCTTGCTTCGGCGTTATACTCAGATCGCAACTTCGTTCGTTTCATCTTCGTCTATGTGTTCATTCTCTTCCTAACTCTGGTTACATTTCATTTTCGCAAATCCCCTTTTCAATTATAATACAATACTCGAGTTTCCGCGTTTGTGCGACGAAATGATTAATACGGTTCCCAGTTTAATTCTCAGCATTAGGGAGCATCCGTAATTTGGCCAAGTCCCAGGCGCGCTTTCAGATATTTACCATTGAAAATTACAGTCAAAGCAATTCTCGGTACTCGTCAGAATTGCCCTCTGAATTCATAATAAACGTAAAACTCAATTAACAAAACGTTCAATTAAACCTTGAAACGACACAAATCACGATTAATTCTGTCGCCGTTTCTCGTCTGCTCCCAGTTGAGCCTGCACAGTTGTCCGATTCACTAATCAAATCTACGAATGGCCAATCTCTGGAGATCATGCTCTCGAAATATTCTCTAAATCTCTAAAAAAAAGTGCTATTTTACCTCGCGAAACTATCTGTAATCGTTAGTTCCTGCCCATAGAAAAGAGATTCTCGTATATCACGTGCTTATGTTCGTAACAAAAAAGGATATATGTTTACGCAACACGACGCACCGATCCAAATGATAATAATAATAATAATATATGAAACGGCATCGCCTTTGGTCGTTTTTCTCCGTACCATTTATCGCGACGTTTACCTTGCCTAATGAGGTGGACCACAAAGACTGGATAAAACGGTGTCGAGGTAGCGAAAATTCTGAAGAAAGTAATAGTTGGTTATGAAGGGAGAGAGGAAAAAAAATCGCAGCGAGCCATCAATCGCTATCTTGATCGCGCCTCGCGGTCTGCGGTAATGGACTCACCGGTATAGCAGCGGCAGAGGGACTAACGATAAGTGCGTAAGTATTACTGCAGGAGGGAGTTTAAGCTGATCGTTGAAGCGTGATAAAACTGTAGCGAAGAATATTTAGTGGGTGTGCCTTTGGAGGTGGGCCAATGGTGTTTCTCATTTGCCATCACCGTCGGAGGTGGAAAACGAGCCGGGAACTCAGGGCCGAAGCACGTAAAGGCGAAAGCTCCGGGTGGCTCGCCTATATACGTCACCCTCATCCCCCCTTCTAGGCTGCTGCTGCTGCTGCTGCTACTGCAGAAGCCATTCATTATTTCGTTTCTGTCTGCCTCAGGAGTTGAAGATCAACCCATCACCGACGACTAACGACGGAAGCGGATTAGAAGCAACTTGAAGCGTGGCCCTGATTTGCGCACCGCCTCTTCTTCGCCACCCTCTTCTTCTTCTTCTTCTTCTTCTTCGTCTTCTCCTTCTTTGATGATAACACTCCCGCTCACCCCGGGACGCGTTCATTTTCAGCTTCACTTTATCCCACGCAACTGTAATCCGGGCTCTTATTCATTTCAGGGTTCGTCTTGAAGCTTTATGGCAATTTGCAGAGCTGTTTCTATCGCCTCGCAAATATGTCAAGGGTCGGCGGCTATGATCGCCGAGAAGACCTCCTTGTGTACCGAAGACTCAAGTCAGTTATATCCTTCTTTCATTTGTCCTGTATACACACCCGAGCTTTTTGCGTCGCAAGTTAAAACGGAAATCCTCGATTATATATACTATAGAGCCACGTGCCATCTGCTTTCACATCAAGACGTCTAGCCGGCGATAATCAGTGTACATATATTTCCACACACATCTTGCACAGAGCGCAGTGAATGACGTGGTCCGAACTCTTTATCGGGAACATGGAATTACCCGCATCGCGAAGGGCTTCGAGCTGTCTCGTTGAGTTTGTCACTGTGATCAGAGGGCGTGTACTACTAGCTGGTTGTTCGATAAAAATGTCTCGTAGAAATAACGCGCAGTGGCAGTGGCACCGCGATGAGAAAAAGTTGGAGGAAAAGCTTCGCGGTTCTTCATAAAACATATAAAACCGTGCCACGGGGTGGAAGAGGGTGAAATGTTATAGGCTCGCGGAGAGTTCTACCCGCTATAGGACGCGAGAAACGCGAACGAGGAAGGA
The DNA here is from genome assembly GCF_021155765.1 of Diprion similis. NCBI lineage: Eukaryota > Metazoa > Arthropoda > Insecta > Hymenoptera > Diprionidae > Diprion > Diprion similis. The sequence continues at coordinate 19,678,076 of NC_060110.1, read as the reverse complement.
ATTATTTCTGGTACGAGAGATATGCGGGGGTTTATTTCGTTCGGATTAATGACGGGAGATAAAATATGCAGGAGCAATATAGCCCGGCAACCAGACGTTCGCAGCGCTTGGAAAGACGTCGATTTGGTCCTGGGATCAGGAGGCATATCTTCCGCGCGATTTGATAGGCAATACGGTACAGCGATGGGTTGGGCGGCAAACTGGGGCACCCGAAACTCGGGAAATATCCCGTTGAAGGAGGGTGAGGAGGGTGAGGATGACGCGGAGGACGAGGAGGACGAGGAAGAAGCGCCTGCAACAAATCCTTCGCGCTATCCGAGGAGCCGAGGTCCACGGTCCAACGGGACGCAATTATCATCGTCATCTTCGAAAGATTATTACAGATACACATAATCCTGCAGGGGGTTGCTTGTTAGTTTTCCATTAGTCGCTCGGTGAGCCGCGATGCGTATTGACTTGGGTAACGGAATCATTCGATTTACGGTCTCGGGCCAATCTTGAGGGAATTTAGCCGAGCGGACGTAACACGGAAACCCTCGTCGTTTCTCTCTCGCTCTAGCGTACCTACGTTATACGTATACACATAGCTATACCTATGTATATACCTTGTGTATAGAAATACAATGGAAACTGCGCATTATACACACGGACAGGGAGAGACATATATTTATCAAGCCATGGGGCACCCAACCCGGCGCCCAGCTATCTCTCTCAACGATCTAGATGTACACCTGCGGATAACCGCCCTGCACGAAAGCGTAATTGAATATTAAAATATATCTTTGGCACGTTCCCTCGGGTACGTGAGCCCGACGCCCCTTGCCCAACTATACAGCACGCTGGTCCTTTCCTCTGCCCTACAGGACTAAATATCGAGACAACACCCAGGGAGATAGGGAGGAGAAATCTTTGAGTAGCACTAGCTCCGATTTCTTACATAAAACGAGCCTCAAGTCACTTCGGCAAGAAAAACTTTACAAGTACCTACGCATAATCAGGAAGATAGATTTTCACACAATGTCGATTCGTCGGATGGAATCGATTACAGTATAAAAATAGAAAGGAAAAGAAATAAAAAAAAAAAATGTCCAAACTTCATGTACCTACTCAGTCATCGTATCGAAGACAATTAGAAGCTTTCATTTTCAACTGTATTCTACCGATTGAACCACGTGACGAAGAGTTTTCCTATCGCAGAAGATCTGGTATCATAAAGTACAAATATTAAGATTTCCTTGATCGAGGCAATAATTTGTGCAAATAAATGATATGGTAAAAATTGATTTTCACCGCGATTGCATGTACACGTGCAAGATGAAAAATTTAGGCTCTGGTGGTTTCACGTGCGCTCCCGTCACTCCGTTTCACATCCGAGTTCTGGGGTTGGCTGTTGGTTCCCGTTGCTCCTTTTGCCAGGAAACTTTGTAGAGAATGTGGCAGAGCAAAATACATAAACGGGAGAAGAAGGACGCTCCGGGGTTCTCCTCGTAGTCGTCAGCGGTGCAGGGGCGCCCCGGTAAGCGACAACGTGTCTGGGAACACAAACAAAACAACGCTCGCAGCCCCCTGCGGGCTCAATACCATCAGCTTGTTGCCTTAACCAGAACCCCGGAAATCCCCTTCAACGAAACGATCCGCGATTTCATACTCTCGCTCCGATTCACCCCGCTCTCTTCTTCTTCTCCTATTTTTTTTTTTTTAGTTCCTTTTCTTTGTACCTTTGTATTCGCTTCAACATTTCTTCCTCGTTCTAAATATTTCCCTTTCTAGCAATTCTTAAGCAGAAAAACCCCTTTTTTCAGTTCTTGGAAATTGTACAATTAAAATAATAATAATAATAATCCCGTGAGTGCAGTATAAGTGGCAATATTGAGCCGAGCTTCAATGAGCTCGGATTGAACCGGAGATCCGATTCCGTCTCTCTTTCTCTCTCATTGTTTGGACGTAACCCATCTACACCCCTGCGGCTACCGCTTCGCGAATAAACCGTATAACCGCGGTCGAAAATTGCGAGGTGAATAGTGGCGTAGCCCGCATGACCCCATCCCCTATGCAATGGTCCGTGCGAGAGAGTGGGGGTGGAGAACGGGACCAGAAGGGATGCTGGGACAATGGACCGACCCAAGTAGCCTCTCGACTCGTCCAGAGACTCTCGACGTCGCAAACAAGCGCTTCGCCGCTGCGCCCCGTTATTCGCATAACAAACCGTTGGTATACATCCTCATATTGCGGGGGTAGCAAGGAATAATAATATGCCGTTGCACGAATGTGCAGGAAAATACCTACGGAAGAGGAGAAATCCGATCCGAACTGGAATCTGCACCGACTAACGATAGTCGGTTGAAGCAAAATAGAAGAGACGATCAGAGCTTCAATTCCAGCGGGAATCGACGGAAGGGATGAATTCGAGCCCCGGTGGACAGGGTGGATTAGGACGTCAGCCAGCGGAGACTTCCCGTCTGTTTTACCTCGCTACCGGGTGCCGTGCGTCTGCGGTAGGCTCAGGAATTAGTGATTAGAACCCCCGAGCTTTACCGATCAATCCATGAGCCGTATATGCACGCCTGGCCTGGATACAAACCGCAATCGCGTGTCCTCCTTTCGCGTATTTCCGGTGAATGATTATAATCGATTAATCGAGATAAGGGATTGCGAGTTCGTCTCGTAGATGGATGCGCAACGTTTCAATAAAATGAAACGATTGGTAGCTCAGCAGCTCCAGATTCTTTCTTCCAGGGTGATTCCGACTTCCGATTCATCGATTATCGGATCGTAACTTCAACGTCCTGCGCCGGAAGTTCGAGTTTTTTAATCCCGACCGGTTCAGGGTGTAAGATAAATCCTCTCACTCCTTACACCCGGGCTTCTTTCAGCTTTGTACTCACCTGAGTGGGATGCAGAAATGACTTTCTGAGATCTTAAGTTCTTATCCAGAAGCGTAATCGCGAGCCGAGTGCACACGAAGTGCTCAGGCTGACAATGAGTTCGATAAAAGGTCGAAGGTTGCTTACCTGGAACAGAGAAAAAAATTTCCGCTTAATTCAGGACGCTTAATTCACACCTACTCGCGAAGAATATATACTGGAGAAAAACTTATAGTATACAGAATACTGCTTCACCTTCTCTCGAGAGCAGATCAGTGACCTGATATTAAAAAGAGAATCGACCTCTGCACCACGCCATGCCGTACCATGCTTCGCCCGTAGAAACGAAGAGCTTAAAGCATTCTAATCATTGAGCTGCACCTTTAATCCAATGACATGGAAGTAGCAAAAAATGCAGCGTCGTTTCTACCTGCACCATGAACGGTTATATATAAGGGGTGAAGGAGGAGCGGGGTTAAAGCTCGGGGAAAACGGGTCCGCGTCTCGAGCAGCCTCTCACCCTCGCAACGGGCGGGTAAAGTAACCAGGACAATGGAGGCGACATCGATAGTACCGTTATCTGTGTACGCCCCGTCATTTATCCTGCATTCCTTCAAAGATATGGGCGCTGGGAGGCGCGGGCATTGGCAGTAGACAATCGGCTGCCTTCACCCACATTCTCGGCTTTTGTGTCATTATTTCGCACACGCGACTCCCACGCGTGTACATCTGTACAACAAATACATGCGTGTGCCTACTTCTATCCAACGGTGGTTTCGATATATAGAAACGCCTTCCTATTATTGGGTGAATAACGGGTGATTGGCAGCTGATTATCGGATGTGACCGAGTCCATCACCCGCTGCCAACTCACCGAATAGCTCCACTAGACCAATCAGGGGGCGAAGAGGGCGAGGGAAACGATGAGAGAGAAGGAGATAGGATTTAAAGGGGTGGTATTGAGGCTGCTTTATCGACTAGCTTCTATTCCCTTCAACTTTTTCTCTTCAATTCTGTTTTTGGTACAATTTTGCCGTGCCATAGATCAGAAACGTTTTCGCACACTATTTAGAAAATGTGGTAATAGATTACCAATAAAAGAAAAAGCAATCAAAATAACAGTCGAACAGACTAAGATTTTCTAAAAACAAATTGAAATTTACTGTCTTTGAGTAATTAATCTCTCAACTTCTTATTTGTAGTAATATCTGGCGGATTACTAAAAAAAAAAAAAAAAAAAAACAAGCGCTTTAGACTGGCCATAAGCAAGCTCTCGAATTTTCCGCTCTCACAATGCAAGTTCCAAGTTTATAGAGAAGAAAAAGAATAATATACAATTCGAATTTCGTACTACAAATTCAGATTCGTGCATGATTAACGCTTTTACAACCGTCACATCCTGTATTACATGAAAATAAGACGATTTATTTTATTTTTAACCATTGTAATTGATCTATCATTACAAATTTTCGAAGTTTTACACCTTCGCTCACCAATTTTTACCAAAATCGGAATATTTTTGGATTGTTTTTTCACCACATTGGATCGCCCTTTTGAATTTCGCAAATCTAACCTTACATTTGTGATAAGCAACCCAAAAAACCTCACGGTACTAATTTTCGTTCAAATCCATTAATCCATTCTCAAGATGTTATCATTTTCATTCGATCTTTCGGAATTTTGTTATTTAAATAATTGAAAAAGCACTGAACCGATCAAAGTCAAACTATAATCAATCCTGAGCTTGGAAAAATCGCGTCACTTGAGACCAAAATCATTGAAATCCGACAACTCGTTCTCAAGATAAGATCGCACAAAAAATTGATCACATACATACATACGTACATATATACACACATACCGACGTCCTTCTAAAAATGGTCGGGGGGGTGTTTCTCCAGACTTTGAAACGTCGAGATTTAGAAAAAACTCAACTTTTCATTTTCCGAAAAAAGCCTCTGAAAATATGGGTCGAGAAACATGCTCTACGCCTTATTGCTATAACGGGGATGATTGGCTCCCGAATGCGTTGCGTTGCATTGCTCCATTCCGATCATCGATAATATCGAGTTTCACGATCTCACGCTAGGCGGAGATGATCTCCCGTTACTAATGGTCGCGACGGTAATGGCCTGGCCACCCGATATGCCCCAGCAGGACGTCAACGGGGAAATCTGACGGCAATAGCTGTGAGGGTCGACGAGGTGTCCAGGTGAAGAGGATGATTTAACGACATACCGGAATATCCTGCAGGGAAAGAACCTAGCTCTCGTCTCTATATGGATAAGTCAGGACTTGTATGTCGGCGATCGGGCGAAGCTTGCAGGCAAGAGCTTCGGAGGGATGGATGGACGCGCTGTGCCGTCGTCGGTGTGAGAGCCGTTGAAAAAACACGTGCATGTATAAAGAGCTTTTTTCAACGAATTTTCCCAGCCTCTCTTGGAACCCGGCGGCCGTTATGAAAAGCTGCCGCAGCGATAGAAGGGGGTGGAAAAATCGAGAGAGAGAGAGAGAGGAATGAGAAAGAGGGAATGGGTAGATGGCTGGGCCGAGGTACGCGTAATGAAAGTAAAGAGAAAAAGAGGAGAAAAGAAGACGATAAAAAAATATATAAATTATAGCGAAAGATAAAATGTGAATTGAATTTTAAATGCATAATATCGAACACATTTTTCCTCTAGAGAATCAAACAGAAATATACTATGTATAACCCTATGTAACCATTAGTGCGGGTGAAATGTATTGTGAAAAGATGACCCCATGGTGTTTCGAAAAAGAAAGAACAAGAGAAAATGACGAAAATTATTAGGTACCTACCTCTCGTCATTTTAAATTCATTTTTTTATATCGAAAATTAAAACTCTGTACTATATATTGGTATATATATATATATATATATTAGGGTGGCCGTTAAAAAAAAAGTTGATGCTCCAACTTGAAAAATCTTGAGTTCAAGTTGAAAAAAAAATATCCTAAATGTTTCAATTCTCTATCTCGATTCTATATTCAAATATGATAAAAAAAAATTTTTATTCGTTTTCCTTATAAAATAAGATTTCATTTTTCGTCGACCCCGATTGTTTCGAATGTTATAACGATTGAAAAATGAAAATCAAACTGTAAACAAATAAATCTGGAATCAAAAATACTTTATACTCAAATATTTTCAATTTTTCAAAAGTGTTTTTGATCCCATATTTATTTGTTTACCGTTTGATTTTTTTTTTTGAATCGTTATCAAATTCCAAAAAATCAGGATCATATATACATATATATTGAAGTACTCTGAAAATGCGAAAGACTTGCGCCTTGATCGACTTATTACAATACATGTATATATGACATACATGTAAGGTCGTGAAATATAGCGTAGCGTAAATTTCTCAAATTCTCCGACTTCCCTCCGCAGTCGAAATAAGAAAATCCAGGGAAAATGAATTTCGGCACAGGATGCCCGAATCGACTTTGTCGATATATTTCAGCTGGCGAGAGGGCCGGGCGAAAGGAGAATACCAATTTGTTTATTAGCTGCTCCGGAGCTCGAACCCCGTGCGAATAGTGAAAACGTGTTTCCGAGATGTTGCCAGCTCCGGGGGTGGAGATTTCTCGTCTACAGGGTTGGGACGATCCGATCTAATTCGCGAGTCACTCCGATTGATTCGACGACGCCGTTTGAGAGACGCGTTGCACGCGAAACCAGCCGGCAGTCTGCAAATCCTTCGCCCACCTCGTACCCGCGAATTGCGATATCCCCTTACAAATTCGCAGCACGTTTATACCCGCTACGTCGATTATGCGACAAAAGCACGGCCTAAATATTCATTCGGAGCTTATAACTCCGATCCGCCGAGACGCAACGCGGAGTCGAAAAAAGCCGACGTACGCTTTAAATTAGCGAATTCCCATCTCGACGTCACTCAAAATCCTGTGGTTCTTACGGAAATGTCAATAATAAATAAGTGAGTCGAATAAATAATGATTGACGGATGAAGTGTTGAAGATATTATGTCTGCGAATATCGCTGCAGATTTATTTACTTTGCTACGAGTGGCATGGATGGAAGGGAAGCTGAATTTTTTCAAGCTCACATAAAACGGTAATGTTTTTTAAGCCCCGTACGTCCCAGGCGAATATTTCGAAAATTAAATGAGATGACGTAGTTTTTTCTAACGACCGGGATTGATGCTTCATTTTGACCGTAAGTCGTTGAATATATCACTTTTTTTGAATTTGTCTGCAGACCGACTATCAGTTGGTCTTATTCAAAACATGTCGTTCCTTAATTAAAATCACGAAGGTGGCGCAATTCACAAATCAACGCATATCAGCATTGGCTTTCACGAAATTCCCTTTCACTAATTTAATTTGCATTCGAACAAGAATTTAAGATTCGTAAGGATGAAGTCAGAATGAAATGAGTAAAATATATGAGAGATGAAATGAATATTTAGCGAATCGATAGTCATAAGAGCTTCGGTAATTCGACACCGCGAAGGCAGGTATTGGAATCAAGTATCAAGCTCGAAGAAACTGATCGAGTGAAATGAAGAGCCAAGCATTGTGATCATACCACCGAATAAATCGTATACACAAATCGGTATCGAAAAAGAGATTTCTTTTCTTACGCTTCACGTAGTAAGCTTCTTACCCTCGAGGTTGAACTGTGTTATACGTCAGCCGACGGAATTGGGTATACATACACAAACAATTTGTTTATACCTTGCAACTGCAGTTAAAAAGCTAACCAATTTTAGTATAGCAATTCACGAAGAGCCGGAGATAAATAGATCTCCTATCCCAAAGTAATACGCCCTCTTTTTCAAAGCGGCATCCACCCTTCGACCGGGGAGGATTTTTACTCGTGTATAAGAGATTCGAGACTCGCGTATAGAGAGGGGAATAGAGAGAAGGATGAAGAGAAGAGGGGGGAGAGGGGGGAGGGGGGTGCAGGCTACGTATACACGGATATATATGACTCTCTTGGTTGGTATTGTCATACGAGCCATTTGGCGTCATTTTTCATCGGTAACTTCCGCTTCTTGCTGTATGCCTATCCCCCCTTCGGCGCTGCAAAAGGACGCCGCGCTACCTTTTAGAGATGCAAGAGGTGATCCTCGTTTATCATATGCAAATACGGCGTATAGAGGCGAACGGATACCGAGGCGGACTCCCTGCTCTCCACCCCCGGCGAGGATCCCGCAATCTGCCCCTTCCGTTGTATAATACACATGCATATATATCTACCCTTAGAGAAATATATGAGTATTGAGATAATGCTCGTCGATCGTAAAGTTGATCTCAATTTCAGATGAACAAGCGAGGCGCGGCGCCCGCATATCGATAGAAAATTCATTTTTCCTTACGCAAAGCGCGTTCAACGTCCCTTCGACGAACTTCGACTTCTCCTTACAGTTAAGGTCCGAGCCTCTTGCTTCCGGTAATAGAAAACTCACTTGGCTTCAACTTGACTTGGCTTGGCTTGAAGGGGTGAAAAGGAAAAAGCGTTAAATCGACACGGGGGGGGGGGGGGAGAGGGGAGATGACCCATTCGAGATAATTAAAAAGGTTACGACAAACCGCCCCGAGGTATGTAGAGGACATATCGAACGCAATACCTCCTCCTCGACGTCGCGACGCCTCCGCCGTTACGAACAAATACACCCTACCTATCATTAAGGCAACTCGGTTACCGACGGACCAATTGTCGCCATGCTATATCGAGATTTTTTTTCTATATATGTATGTAATATATATCATATATACAGTTCGCAAGTTTTGTACAGCTATGCGGAAATGAGATTTTTCTTTCCCGATATCGAAAGATAAAAGAGATGTCTTTGTTACAACGACGTCTCAGATTCAAGTTCTCATAATTCGGCAGTAAAAGCATCGAAACACTGGCTGTTGATAGGCAGATTCAGAAAGATGAAAATTTGTGTTCACTGTCATATTTTGGATCTCATCAATTATAGGTTACGAGAATTTTCTGTAACTCATTATAGAGTCACTCAAAGTCGAAGATGAAAAGTGTTCTTCTCAATGACGGAAATCCGAGACGTGGTTTCCGCCAAATCAATGTGTGAGCGAGGGTGAAGCAAGGCGATTAGTGAAGTTTGGGGACTGATTTTAAGCAGTTTCACTTCGTCGTGTGTCACGTTTCGCAATTTGCTAACCTCAGCGGAGTTCAGCACAAGAGGATACGAAGGTTGGATCTGCGTAGATCGAGAGGCACACGCGGCAAGATTCCTATCTCCCATTCTGATGTACGTGCACACACACCCACACGCGCACACACACACATGCATACACCCACAGAGAAAAGTTCCGACCGCGAAAGAAGAAGGGAAGCCCCTCGAGCAACCCCACAACCACCTGGATGGGGTTGGAGGCGCAGAAACGACAGTGATTTAAGCTAGTAGGCATTAGCACTTCATAGGGAGGCGTCAGCCCGTGGAAGACCCGTGATACGAAGTTTAGGGCTACGGTATCGTGCCCTGCTCCGGGGCCTTTCGCTCTTTCGCCCCGTGACACCAAGATATCATCCCCAGATCCATGGCCTTCCTTATTTCCCCCCCCCCCCCCCCCGCAGGTATATGTATATACGCGTAACTTTTATTTCCAGAACAAGAAAGAATTCGACTCGGTGGAATCTCTCGATTATATCATGAATTTTTTTTTCTGTTTTTTAAAATTTATTATGATCTCTCAGAATTAAATCAGACGCTTTGTTCTTCGCTGTAATCTGCTAGAAACGCCGAGGTTAAACGTCCCCAGATTGTGGAGTCTTCTAATATTGATTCTTGGAAACTTTGCTTATTAAAACTGAACTGAGAAAAGATGAACTCCTTATAGCGATCTTATATAAAGGTATATGAGTCTGTGTGTCTTTTGTATAACCTGTACTTATCTATCTACTGTCTCTCATTTCAGAGACTAGAGTTTTCACTTTTGCTACTCGTTTGATTAATTATCTTTGACAAATTGACGACTCATCGTTTTACAAATTAGCGACGATGATAGTATTCACGAAAGATTAAAAAAACAAAACAGGTTTCCATTCCAAATTCTTATCGTTCTAATCGTGTGCAAGAAAGTGCAAAATCGTTGGGAAACAGCTCAAGTTTCGTCCGTGCTAAAGTAAATTGGAGAAAAATAAACGAGGTTCTTTCACTAAAGAGTGCTTGCAGACCGTCCTCTGAGCATTTCTGTTCCAATTAAGTCACAAGAGTTCTAGTTATCTATAATTATCCATGCCGGGGTAATGTGACGAAAAATGAAGTATAATAGCGTGAAAAGGGAAAACTTGGGTCGTTGAAAAATTTTAATCACCTACTCCTGATCCAAGGTGCAAAACCAAGTCAAAGTTTAACGAACACTTATACAGCCAATGAGAAACGATAAGTCGCCGCCTCCTTTGTCATTTTTACTTTGACCAGTATAAATGTCGGATCTGAAGTAAAATTCGTTATAAAAAGCTCGGCGGCACTTTGAGTTCGATCAAAGCCGCGGGATTCTGTAAAATGAGACGAATTATCGACTTCTCGATACTCACTGCCATTCGGTATCCCTACAGGTTGTACATGTATCAAGTATCTAGATAATCTAAGGACGGAAAAATTTTACCTAACAGTTCGTACCGCTTCAAGATTACAAAGTTTCAATTTTGTTGCATGTTTTCAAGTTTAATTTGGGCAAGAAAAAAACGAGACGAAACTTACAGTTCTCGTGATTAAGTTCAACCGCCGTATTTTCGAGCACCAGATAGTGTCGTCCGATAGACACGTCGAAGCCCAGAGAGAGATGAGATATGGAGACGTATAAATCGGAATAGGACGAATCTATTTTGCGAAAAACTGAGATGCGATGAAGATCCGGAAAGAAGTGGGGCGGGAAACGCGTTAGCCGCAATCCAATAGAGAAGTGATTCGAGAAAATTCGTTGGAGATTGAATTTTCGAACGTACATTACGCCGACTGTCGCGCATAAAGGGTTGAAGCCCGCGTCACGGCTTGGGTTCGCGTTTTCTCCGCGACATTGGCGGCCTGCAGGAATAAGAAAAATATGAAAAGATGTACCTGCACAGAGGCGAGGAGAAGGGAAAAGGAGGAAGGATCTTCATTTTCTTGACGCGAACTTCGGGACACAACAATGGATTCCCAGGCTCCCCGAGCACTCCGGGATGCGGCGAGGCATCCGCGTCTCGACCTGTTACCGGAGTTCAACGCGTATACAAATATCCTCTGGGCAACGACTCGACGACGGCAGCATGACGGTTACACACTGCACTGCAGTCTCTTTCTCTCCATGGAGTTACGCGGAATGACGGGAACAGAGACAGCGAAATGGTGGATCTGGTACTATACAGCTAGAAACAGGAGCGTAACACAAATACAAAGAGACCAGAGAGAGGAGAGAGAGAGAGAGAGAGAGGAGGGAGAGAGAGCACGAAGCTCGCCTTATTCCGTCGCCAGATACAAATTCAACGCCATCTATATTCATGCATTCACCGGAAGTGCGGGTGTACGCGTCGAGCCACCCTTTAGACCGCGACCCCGTGGATTTTCACCCTTCTCCCTTTTTCCGTTGGTTCAATTTCTTTTTTTTCTTTTTACCCTGTAAACTCACCTATTCGTCGCGAAATACGGCGTGTTAACCCAGCTCCAGAAACTCCGACAAAGCTCTGCAGACTATAAACGACATTTTGCATTCTTCGTCCCGCACTTATGGGCACCCGGGTTTCCAAAAGCTCGGATGAATGTTCCCGAGTTTGAAGCTTGGGTGCACGTGTATCTAAGGGTGGATGTAAGGGACGATGACACTGGTCGAGTCGACCCGGAAAAGAGACGGGGAGGTTAAACGACGGTTTGCCGCAGACCATGATAGCGATCAAAATGATTGCGACACCGTCTAAAGCTCTCAGGATGCTATGACGACGAGTTACCGGTTCAAGGATCGCGACCTGAAAAAGCTGAAAGTTTTGCTCTTAAACGGCGCACTTGAAGCTTTCAAATTTTGTAGGGTGAGGGGCTGCCGAGGCGACTTACAACTTTAAATTCACTCTAATGACGAAGCTCTGCATACTTGGGCCGAATGTATGTGTAGGAAAACATAACGCAACTTAGCCTTACTAGACTTTTCAAAACCTAATGAGCTTTCGCTTATAGTTCTTCTCAAACAATCCACCGTCTTGACGTAGGCGTCTATTTTTTTTTCCTTTCATGCCTTTTTTCTGCCAAGGGTAAACAATTTTTTTAGGTTAAAGGAAAAGTTTCAGGGATTCTCTGAGTGAAATCGAACATGCGATGTCGATTTTCGGTGATTTTTCGCCAATTTTCCTTACCTCAGACTTCATGTACCGCAGATTCTCCAAACGTTGGTATGAGGCATGGAAAATTTCATGTTTATGAATATTCGATAATGACAAATTGGAATTCCCACAACAGTTGAATAGTGATATACAGAAAAGAATGTTGAATCAAATTTTAAACACTGTAAACTAAAATTCAAAAACATTGAATCAGGGATTCATCGAGGGTACATTTCATCGTGACTTTTTAGCTAAAGTAGTCGTTTCATCTTTAAAGTTAGAAGCAATTACTTGAATACGTAAAAAGCGAGGTGTCGTCACCCCAGTCCTTCGAATCGAGCTTCGCCTAGCGCCTGAATTATTGATTAGAACCGTCAATAAAGACGAGATTGTTATCATGATTTTCATTCACGAGCCCCCGAAGCTGTTGGTGTATATCGAGAGTAGCGAAACCCTCTGCGCCACGGAGTGGAGCTTTGAATCAATTATTCAGAAGATAATCTCGTTTCTACGTCAGCTATAATCACAGGATAGTTGAGCGAGTGAAAAAGTGACGATAACTTGAAGTTAAAATTCGGAAGTACCAGTTATGTCCGTCCGACAGTCTTAACGGTCTCAACTCACATGACATTATACACAGGGTAGAAAAAAATATTATATCCGTGAACAAAAAAAAATTTCACGAAGAGGGAAAAAAATGTAATGTAGATTTTAAATCTCACGTGGTGAATCTACATCAATTGTGGTAGATTAACTTGAGCATATTTTAACTCTTACCATCGGATCCATAAATCTTGACAAAATTGCTGTAGATTTAATTACAAAAAACTTCTGTCTATGTAAAATCTACATTGTTTTCCTTTCCGGTGTATGGTGGGAGTAATGCGTTGAGGGTAGAAAAGGAAAAAAGAAGAAAAAAAAACAAAAAAAAAACTAGCACAATCGCCAAGGAGCTCTGCATGCGCGGTAACTTGGTGGATATTAGACAGTCGCAAAAGCTTTATATAAGCCTTTATTTTCCCAGCAGCTGGTCGGCACGTGGCAACCACTCGGAAACAGCCGGTCCAATATGGCCACTCAGAGCGAGGAGAGACTTGTCCGAATATTTCACGGGCTTAATAAACAGGAACGGAGCGATATTCTTGGGGGTGCTTCGCATGCCGCGGAGGCGAAACTAGAGGGAAAATTTTCGCAAAAGGCGAATAGGCGAATGCAGAACAGAAGGAATCCAATTATGTACTTTCCGCGTTGCGGGCTGTTACGACAAAAGTGCATGAAAAGAAGAGGAAAAAGAAGAAGAGGTTAAGAAGCTGCACCGAATCGCGTGGAATTCCACTCTTGGAGTCGCTGCAACAGCTGCTGCACGTCTTGTGTGACTTGCTGGTTTTATTTCGCGAGTAAATTGGGACTCCACACCTGAAGATCAAGGGCGGAATGTGCGCCCTTTGGAATTGAACTGAGCTTCGTTATTTCGAAACGATCCTTGACGTGACCCGGGATGGAGATTGAAGGTGCAGGATAGCGCTGCACTCAGGGACTGGATTTGAATAACCCGTAGGGATTAGGAAGCGGCATCGGATCGCTTCTGCATTCAATTTCACGTTTAATATCGTTATTAGGTTAACGGTCGACGGAAATAACGTCGGGGATGATGGAATCCGCGGGGCTCATGTCGCGACCAACTTTCCGTCGATATGTTCGAAATACCCGATCACCAACCCTAATGAACTTTTGATTAAAAATTGAATATTAGAGGGAACTGGGGTTCCGATTGGGAAATTAATTTGCCTGTTTCGAGATAAACGCGAACTCTGTCCAAGGGGCGAAAAGTATTCACTCGTGCAATCCTGTCGAATGTGTCGAATTTCAAAGTACACACACGCGTACACACGGAAAAATTCGGTTCCAATTTCAATTTGACGATAATAATTGACGCACTTCTCTCGCGTGTTACAAATATACGCGCATATATCGTTCCGTTGAAAATTACTGTGTAATCGTCGGTAGGATCAACATCATGGCCAATCTACACTCCCTCACTCCGTAATTGCAAAGTAACTGTTTTCCCCCTGCATTATTATTTACCGTTTTCATGTCGCAGTTGAAGATTGCAGGAACGTTTTGCAGCCACATTAACGCAAATCAAACAAACATTGACCATGTTGTTTTGTCGCTCGTATTCTCAGAGATTGAAGAACCCTGATTAGTCGATTAGTATTTCTAATCGTCCTTCACACGTTAAAAATGATTTTCCGCCACTGCAAATTGCGAATCCTTGAATTTTGTGGTCTGGGTGTAAACACCGCCGAGATTTCGCGGCTAAGAATTTACTAGAAACTCTCAACTGGAACAAACCTAGAAGTTGCTCATACAAGGATCCCTGCAGAGCTTAACTCTCCTGAGCTGGTCGCATGAACTTCGCGGGGTCAAAGAGGAGTCTCGTTGTTCACTCCTTTGTTCAGAATTACTCTGACGTTACAAAAGGCATACCGATAATGCCATACAGAAATAAGGCATGCACGCGTTCGCTCGACAGTTCATTTTACAGGAATGAAACCAAGCGTGGAAATAATTATGCTGAAAGTTCGATTAGAGTGGAACAATTCAGAACATTCATTTCCGTATTTCCGGGTTCTGATTTCCTCGGTTCCAGACATTCGCAAACGTGAAACCTTTCGTAGAAACGTAACGCTGCTTAGGAGTTGGAGGTCAGTTTTCAAAATCGAATTAAAAATTTCCCACCCAATGCGTAACGTTAAATGTGGAAAACATAAGAAAGTCTCAAAAACATATCAAACTAGATTTTTCACCAGCGAGGCAGAAGAATCCAATGAAATAGAACGAAGTGAAAATTATTTAAAATAACAAAAACACTTTCACAAAAGACTTCGATGAGATTTCGCTAATAATTTTCCAAAACTGCCAGAAGCTTGTCGGCCGTATTTCACCTACGTCACCATCCAACACCTTTCAGGTTATATACAGCCAACGTCGGTGGATGTATTCGCAGTCTGTTGGGGTGGTGGGTAGGTACTACGTCGAACCAAATGCGTCACGGGCGTCGCGACGCTAGCCTGCGGGGAATTTCACCGAAATCCGGAGGAGACACCTGAAGTATAATCAATGCGGTCTCGACGTGCCACCCCGTTTGTCCGCACCGAAATCCTAGACAGCCCGTTTAGATGCCACATTCAGGTATCTAGAAGCCTTTCGATATTCACCACCTGCGGACGCATGCACCCAGACCGTGTAATCGTTGTCAGATCTGTCAGTCCTCGAATCGCTTGATTTGGAAATAATCGTGTTGTTTTACAGTCCATTGGAATTAGTATCGATTTCCTAAAGAGGAAATTATCGTCTCATGCATGGGCACCCGTGTGACATTCCCACAAAACTCGCCTCAGAAGGACATATTTTGTGGAAGTCTTTCGGGGAAGCTCGAGAGGATTTTGGACCACTTGAGAGCGTCGTATTCTGAAAAATCTTGCGGGGCTGGTAGAAAATTACATGTGTGAGGTCACAAGGATCATTTCAGGAGGACACGAGTGTGTGATCTCCTGAAAACGGTGCTGAGTTATTATTGGCAACACAGCTCGAAGCCTGCAGTGTCGGAAAAGATGTTTTCCCGCAGAACTAGGTCAAAAATTCGCACCCAATAAAAACGTGAATTATCACATCTGTGCAGCTTATAGGCAATATAGGCATGTGTAATGCAAAAATACGACAAAACCGTTTAGACGCGTGAGTCAAGTTGAATAACGGTGAAAGCGAAAGAATTCTGTGGACATCCGGTTTTCCAGCCGCGCTGCGGCAAAAGGGAATAGAGCAAAAAACTACCCCAGGAAATCAACGTTTGAGTTAACCGCAGCGGGGAATATAAGACGAACGCGAAAAACTTTTTGCTGGAAATTTGTTTTTGTTTTTTTTTTTCCTCCTTTTTCATCGAGCTACGTTTTCCCGAAGCATTATATATAAAAACGTAGAAACGTTACAGCCTACGGCGTTTTTCCCGCTCGGAGAAAACCATCTTCTTATATAAACATCACAGATCCGCATGCATGCAAAATCGACCTTATTACGACTATAATTTAATCCTAATGCAATGAGAAATAAGTTTTCATTTTTAACCCTGTAAAAAGCTGCGAAGAAATTTGGAAACAGCGAACAAAGAAGAAAGAAAAAAACACAAAAATTACACCGATGATAAAAAAGCAATAGCATGAATCTATGGCGCCATCTGCGAGTGTGTATAATATTTTTATATCGCGGAGCTTAAATCATATTCAGCGATTGCGATATACACGGGCAGAGGTTCTATAGCTGTTGCTGCTCTCTGTGCCGGCGAACCGGGAAATGAGTTAATAACGAGAAAACATTGCGAAACTCGTGACGTTGGTTGTAACGATCGTACGGGCGATGTCGCGGGCGCGTTTCGCCTACGTAGCGTGGAAAAATTATCACCGTGAACGGCATTTCCAGTTTTTAATCATTTAAACATCGTCATGTTTCATGCGGGCTTAATGATCGTGCACACGTTTGTTCCGGGAATTATTCCCTCGCTGTTCAAACAATTTTCGTTAAAACATTTCCACCCCATCATGCATGCGGCTACATGTGTACTGACCGTGCTTGCCTATTGTTTATTACCCACGCACAGTGATCGAGCCACCCGGAAAATGGGTTTTCAAACTTGCAAATTTAATCGCAGAATCTACCTAGCAATTCCACGGCTCGTTTACGCTCTATATCACTGCGTGTCCTAATACTGCAGACAGCAAAATGCGCAATTTTTCACTGACAAAAGCAAGGTGTCGTCGCAAGGTCGAAGCAGACGGAAAACGCTAAGCATTAAGGGTGGCCGCACCCTTTACCTTTCCCTAATTGCACTTTCTCGTAAGTCGTCGCTGTGGCGCAGCCGCATTGTAAGTTTCTAATATATAGAGTGGTGTAGCCTGTGTAACTACCGGTCAACTTGATAAAGCTTGCTTAGACCTTTCTCTGGATCTTGGAAGTCAGGCCCAACTCTAAGAAGTATCGAGTTACGATCAACAGCAGCTTGGATGGTTGTCCTAGGGGGGCTAAACCCTTGTACCATTTTAGCAACCCGGCGATTTCCAGCAATTAAATTATCGCCCGTCTGCCTACCGTCATTTCGCCAACTTGATGTTAATTCGGTGGAAATTATGTCCTAAGATCAAAGTTTCTTCTGTGCGGATAATTTGGGTCGGTTATGTCAAATATAGCACTTTGGTGAAAGAGTAATAAAAGAAAAACGGTAAGCCTTGAATAATGTTTGGCAAAGAGTTTTAAGCCCAAATGAAGAAGACACCATAGGGTTACTTAAGCGCGGAATGACCTAAGCAAGTTTTAATTTTTCCTGAATAATAAAGTAGCGGGTGGTTATATACACAAAGTAAAAGAGACGTTGGTTGTACATATAAGGGTACAAAGATGGTGCTGCTAAACGACAACGACCAAGAAGAAAGGTACAAGCAAAAGGAAACTCGTGAACAACGAAGCGTCAGACACGCCCCTTTAACTAGCTCAAGCTCATCGTTCGTACGAAATTTTATAAATTTGCATATCCTTGAGGATCGACAGGTACAAAATCAGCCACATTGGTTTGGCCGAGGATTCGTGGTCGGCAGCGACTGAATTCGCTTTGCATTTGCAGCAGTTGGATGGGAGTAAAAGGGAGCATTGTCAATTCACTGCATCCCGAGCGACGGTGCCCAAGCATCTTCGTCAGCATTCAGATTGAGCAATAGAGCTGCACAGAGAAGCCTTCGAGGTCGCAGTAGGTATCCTCACCACCAACACTAGGTGAGGATGGACCTCCCGGGCGGAACTGGGTTAGCTAAGGTCGCCTAAGGTTAACTCATTGTCAGGCTCCAGGGTTCGGGAGTGAGTTACGTTAGGTGGAAACAGCGATAGGAAGACGGATCTACATTCGGAGGTTGGTTCTTGCCCTCGCTAGGTCGTACAACCGAACTCTAATGGGTAGGTATAGTCCCTCCATGCCCGAGGAGTGAATATCTACCGAAGGACCTGTGAATATTCAACCGGTTAATGGAATGGAAATGGGGGATGACCAAACAAGATACCAGAATTTAGACCCCGTTTACATTTCAGTCTCACAATCAGTTTGATACTTCTCCTTCGAGACCCGAGCGGCTAGTCCATCCCTCACTCGGCACGATGAGCTTCGACTCGATTTCCCTGCATCGATCGAGCCCACTTACTGACCTGTTAATCCGTCCTAAACCCGGCTGACTCTTGTCCTCGAGTCAAATTGTGGTTCAGTCTTTGACACTGAGCAGGATTGGAGACTGGAGTGAAGTTCCTTCGTGCGTGTGGCTCGCCGTGAAGTAAGCAATACATTAATTAAGTCTTTCCATTCGTCGATCAGCCCAAGTTCGTTGAAGAATTTATGACACGATGCAATTTAATTTACCTGTTCATAGTGCGATACTCGGGACAGAGTTGCCTTAACTACGTTTCCCTAAGGGTTTTCTCTTAGAGAAACTCAATCGGTGGGAGTGAGCGCAACGGAGCATCAGCATGAGCACTGCGGAGGAAGTTGACTACTCGAAATTCCGTAAAGTTGAGAATTATAGTGAGAAGCCATGCGAATACCTTCTCAACTGTTTAATGAGTCTCTGCTTTGGAGTCAAGTTGATTCGAGTTTAGTATCAAGTAAACGGCAGTAAGGAAACGTCTGTGAGACAGCGACTAGAGATGTTCTAGTAGACTCTGTCTGGAACGTCACACTGTGCAGAGGCGATAATAATATAGTTAAGCCTGCAGTTCAGAGGGTGAATTCGTACGAAATCATCTCCTTCTCATCGTCTTTCGATCTCCCACGTCACAACCCGCCCGACAAGTATTTTTGACCCTGTGAAGTTGACTCTTTAAAGAGTATTCGATCTTTGTCCCCTCGAAAGGACGAATCGAGGCAGAGCAAACAATACGGGACCCACCCTCTTCACTTGAAATGGTCCTTCACTCGACCGGTTTGCCGTAATTCGGGTCGACTTTACCGCCGAAGTTTAAGCTGCTTTCTATGTATGAACGGGAGTAGAATAAAGGGGCTTAACCAGGAACCACTTTCCGGCGTGGTTAGTTACGGTAAATTAGCTATAAAAGTTGGCCCCTTCCAGGTTTATTGAAAGGGACGAACATCATATTCAAACCCAAGTGCGTGTTCGTCACCCTGACGTTGACGATCGGTCAACAGGGTGGTTATATAATTATGCACACAAGCACATACCGTCTTTCTCGATATCTCCAACTACTAATGCGACCATTTTTTTTCGTCCGAGATTCGCCAATATTCTCTCTCCAGGGTGAATAATGGCGGTATTTCAAGTGCCAAAAGTGTTTCCTCATCGTTTGAGCAGCCCACTTGGAATGCCGACGCAAATTTGAAAAAAATCTACCGAAAATATGACGTTTCGCAGAGTGGAGAAGCTAGCGAGGCGCGGAGGCAGAGTTACTATAAGTCTTGCAAAATTACCAACGGACAGAAATGATTTACGGAGATTATGGTCCCGCGAATATGAAAAAAAAGAAGGTAGTCCTTCCGAGTGGAAATCCCTCTCGCCGGAAGAGTTTCTAGCGTTTTCTGCCGGCATTTCTCTCCTGACGTCGCGTCATTTGTTACGACGTACCTACTGTGCAGAGCCAGCCTCGGCCGTAGGGTCTGTCTTTTAGACGGTGTCAAGTCAAATGGTTATATTCTCGAACACCCATATGTGCCCATCTTCGTGTCGTCTCTTCTTCCTTCGGCGAGACACGCTAACAAGGCACACCCAAAATGAAGAACAGCTTCGAGAGTGTCAAACGTCCGCAGCAAAACGCGCCATTAAGGATCAAATCACGATACTATCAATTTCCGGACTACGCAACATCATGCGTTTGGTGAACGAGCAATATCGGCTGTGAATGTCCCCCAAAATCTCCTGACATGTGACCGAAACCTACAAGCGACCGATGATGATGGTGACCTCGAGATTGACTGGATGGAGGATATATGTGTAACTATAGTGACAGAGATGAGGAGGGCGCGCGGCGAAAAATTGAGGGAGATTCGTAGGGTAGGTATTTTTTGATTGGTAATCAAAAATATATGACTCCGCATAGCGGTGCGAAATTCGATACGGATCTTCGTGACGGTAAAAGAGCTTTCAGCCCGCACACCTTGAGGTGCTTCGGAATGTCAATTTCAAACGATCGATGAACCGCGTACGATGTACATACACAGTCGGTTGATTTCACATTACAAATCTTACATGTCTAACGTCAAACGCAACAATGACTTTAGTGTGATTGCCAACAGTTGAGGTGTACGGTAATTGACTGCCAGTTTTAACCTGGGAATTCCGGTGTTCCGTTAAAACGCTCGATGGGTAAGTGTTCTTTTGAAAAAAGGAATTCGAATGATCGAATTACCGAAGACGTGATAATTCGATTAGAGTATTCTGTCAACCTTGATAAAATGAGGCGGGTGTAACTGAAACTGCAATAACGGTTTACGTCCAATTCTAAAAGATTCAGAATGACAGTAGAGAAATCTTCGATTTCATTTCAAATGCCACAGTGCTAGTGCACCCATATGGAAAGGCAGGCAACGCTTCAAACAACCAATAATGTGTAATTATCGGATTCGCTTGTACTCATGTCATTGATATTTATTGCGTTTTTTTTCAAACTATTATCCCTTAAGATTCAGAGATTGTGCTTCATCTTTTCTAGCCTTGTTGTAGTTTTACCCCCAATACGGTTGACGCGACATAAACAAGGCTGGTCGAAAACTCAAGGTACCGGCATTTTTACCCGTACGATGAAGTTTAAATTTGAATAAACAGCGAACTGCTTATACCAGCTGAAAATTCATCTCTGGAGCGGAATTCCGTTTGTTGTATCCAAAACGTACGGCGAAATCGTGATTAAAGGAACGGGTCGTCGCGTCGGTGGTTGTAACGAAATAATTCGAGGCAGAAAAAGAGGAGAGAAGGTGACGGAGCTGCGGAGAAGGAACGCCCAAGGATCGCAAGGGAAGATATTCAGGAACCCTCTAAGGGTGTGTACTACTATGCAAATGTTTGCCGAGCGTTAGGGAATGAAAATAATAAGATGGCGTCCACTGCCACCCTCCCTTGAGTTTCACCCAACCCCTTGCGTTCCACGCGACCTTGCTTCTCGGCTCCGTCACAATCTCGTTCAGTTTTCTTCTAAAGAAGCAAAAAGGTTGCGCTTCCAGTAAAGAGGAGGAAGCTGTAAATAACGCACGATGCAATCGAAAGCGTCGGAGCATGGAAAGCGGCGATTCTCGATGCACGTGAATCCATTGAAACGCTTTTCCCACCTTGAATCGCATCGCGAAAGGGGGATGATTGGTGAGGCTGACAAGTCGAAGAGCTCAAGCCATTTCATCTGCCCGTGACTTAACGGGGAATAATACAGAGTGGTGGAATCGGGGCCTGTATTCGTGGTGAAAACAATAACCAAGCATTTTGGAATAGCCGGCTGGTTGGCTTGCTTGAAACGAAAACGTTTCACCTTTTTTCTTCTCTCCCAAGATGAATGGATTTCCAAGGAGGGTGAGGGCCGCTTTCGGCCTTCCTATCTCTTCTCATCTTCCGAGACTGACTCGATAAAAACTTCTCCGAGTCTTTAACGGTTTATACCCGGAGGTTAGTCATCTTAACCAAAAGTATTGCGAATGAAATCTTCCTCGACCCCGTGCCACGTTTTCAGTTCTTTCGATCCCCTCTGAGTCCACCCTCAGTCATGAGAAGACTTCGCATATTTCCCCGCCGTTTTTTGTAGTGAAAAAGTTTAAAGTTAATCTGCATGATTCTCTCCGATCGAGATCAACGTTCATTTTACAACCCCGAAGCTGTTTTATCGTTATTGCATGTACAGTGGCATGCTTCTTAACACATGTTACTTAAGACACTTTGCGATTGAGGTTGCAGAGGACGGAGTGATGTTTTAACTTTATATGATGTACTGTATGGTGTAGAATATCCTGTCTTTTCGGAGCCTGTAGTTTCCCATTATCGATATTATCAGTCGCGAAGCTCTGAACACCCCGGCGATAATATACGCAATATTAATTTTCTATTAGGGCTGTATTTGCATTTAGGTAACGAAGAGCAAACTGCCCTATTGTCGTGTAGCTGTAGACTCCCTATCGTAATCCTTGTGCTACGCTATACCAATTAATTTGCATTATTACCTCGTAACTGTGGTGTAACAATTTCCAGCAGTAGCACCAGCGCTGGATGAAGAGCAGATAGTCCGCACCGTCCATACGGCAACTGCCCAATATTACTGCCAATCTACACGATCAATAAATACTTCCCATGAACTGAAAACGAGTTTCAACCAAAGCAGACTCATTCATTCCAAGCAATGGAGGCATTGGACTCTATCGACTCCTGATTTATCATTAAAATTAGGCTCTTAGATAATATCCGAAGATTATACACACAACTTGGGCTATCTCTTATCTCGAAGAGGAGTGCAAGACGTTTTACAGCGAGCTCGCACCGCCACTCATTTAAATTTCATCTGGCAGCTGGAGTAAAATAGTAACGTAAGAGAGGTAAGAGGGTGAACGTGTGGCGCAAGTCGAACAGTAGGTGGGTGGTTAAAACATCAGGGGGCACCAAAAACCTGCAGCTGCAAGGTGACCCCGTTTTCCATCACCGACGCAGTCGCCGTCTTGGCTTCACTCCTGCATTATTAAGGTTGTCTCTTGCGTGTCCTCGTCGCGTCGCCCCGATTCAACCGACACCCTTGTATGTACATGGAGGAACAGCAACGGTCTACAGCGACGCCTCCGGTAACATGCAGGTAACTGAGATGGTAATTCCGTTACTCCAAGCCACGTTTGGGGGTGGGGTTTAATTATCTTCACCCCCGCGGGGCCCGGCGAAACGACGCGGCCAGGCGCGCCTGAGGAAAGAGGAGGGACCTGTCGACGTGACGTCGCCTCTAATTGCCATCCCTCGCTGATTATATTATTAATCCATGACGCGATGCAGCAAGCTCGAATCTCGATGCTGCATAACGCTTATAATATAGATATCAAACCGGAGCTTGACGTCTCCGATGCAAATTCGAATGTAATATGCAGCCCGGGTACTGCAGCTGTAATATTCGAGAGACTGAGGCGTCAAGTAGCCTGGCGGGCATTTGTCACGTATTTTTCGTTGCATGATTGGCATTTATCGCTTCCCTCATAATTGCGATATATTTTAGGAATAACACCTAGAACCTTATGAGCTTGAATGTGTGAGCTGTAATGGTACACAGCCATCTTAGACGTCTACTACACTTCTTTTTAAATTGAAAAACCTACCGACTACGTGATTTTATTCAACGGAAACCGTATCATGTTTACTCCGAGTAACTGCTGCATGTAATACTATCGAATTCGTTGTAAGCATTCGTACAGCTCGAAAGCACTGTTAAGGCTTGTGTAGCAGCTTGTGAAGAGTTCTTGAGCGTAAAAGTGGGAATGTTGAAAGGTCGAATTGCTGAAGGAAACGATCCAATGACGCAAACTTGTTAAAGTGTTACACGTTACTCGTTTAAAGTGAACCTAATTGACTCACGGAAGTCACGGTAAAACTGAAAACTCGCGAGTGACTATTTCAACAATCCATTTCACACACCTTTGCTACGGTTTATAAAACATTCTGAATATTCTGAAAAGATTTCTTGAGTGCTCTAAGAAAACCATCGCAAGACAAGATAACAAGAAGTACGGAACTAGTCGACTCTCGGATCGTCTAAAACGACAACAAGTACTACTTCGCATGGAATTTTCTTGAGGAATGAACACAGAGTGAAGCATTGTCGGAACGAAAAGCGTCAACTCTCTCTCATTTTCTGGACTTCAGAGGACAACATTTTAAAATAGAAT
The DNA here is from genome assembly GCF_021155765.1 of Diprion similis. Lineage (NCBI taxonomy): Eukaryota > Metazoa > Arthropoda > Insecta > Hymenoptera > Diprionidae > Diprion > Diprion similis. Next base: position 19,653,967 of record NC_060110.1, on the reverse strand, counting down.
AACAATAATCCACACAATCCACCATCCGCAATCGTTTTATGCTGCTGTATACGCGCAGGATACAAATACCCGAGTGCTTATCAATAGGAGACAAAGGTGCTCGAAAACAAGGCGTAGCTAATAAAGAGAGAACGGATGAGTGAAACAGTGGCAAAGATAAGAGGTAAGTCGATACGCCCAAAGCGTAACGCAAATCCCAGGTGTAAATTTAAACGTGACGATGGTTCTCCGGAGTGTCTAAAACGCGGCTATTCTTTGGAGTGATAGCTCCTCTAGAGTCAAGATGAAGTATGGTTTGTTGGAAAGGACGGATGATGGTAGCTCTGAGATGACGCTAAGCGCTGAGCTGTGGAGAAGACAATTCCTGGAGTTGGGACAATTCTGGGCTGCAGAGGTTGGCTCGTATCTCAGTCAGTCGCCAGGCGGCATTGGGCGGTGGACAGTCGCGTGTTTATCCATCTGGAACAGAGCTTCTGACGACAGTAATTCCCGGAGAATTCAAGATTAACGCTACCCTCGTCTGCATCCTCTTCAAAGCTCAGATCTCCACCGTCACTCTGTCCACTACTTTAGCGGTTTGTTCCGAGCGATCGACTCAGCGTCGTAGCCGGCCAGCCAAATTCCCTGAATCCTGTTCAAAGCTGCGGTTCCTAATCGCATCCTGCTGCTCCCCCATCGCAAACTCTCCTTATTGTCACGACGCGGCCAGGAGGACATTCGGAACTTGAATCGAATGACCGAGTTATCGGCGATCGTTTTCGCGGAGCGACCGTTCCTCTCCAAAATCCGATTCTTCATCCCTCGATTACCAAGGGATAGGTAAGTACGCACGTACCGACTTCCTGGTTGATTGCGCCAACAGCATCCGGTTAGCGGCTGGTTACGGGACTCCTTGATGCACCAGAAGCGGGCACACCGAATGCACGAGAGCTCTTCGGCTTCAACACACCGTTCACAAAGCCGCAGTGTTCATCCTCATTACAAACAATTCCCTTCGCGTTACTTCCGAGCAATTTACCGACTGTCAACTCTGCCGTTTATAGAACCGTTCTGCAAGTGCCACTCCTTCGTTTCAATCCTCTCGTGTGTATAATGAGGCTGATAAGAATTCAAGTGCAACCGCTAAGGGAGTGTCAGATTTAACTGGTTAAAAAAGACAAAATTTATACAATCGACGAGGAGAACTTTCACTTTTCAATTTGTTTTTTACGTTAATTTACGCCGTAAAAATCACGAGAATGAAACTTGAATCCATCGGTCTGTTTCTTGAAGATGAAGAACCTCGATAACGTCATGAAACCGGGTGAACAATGAACTGAGAATTGGGTCAATTGACAGAGAAGTATAAAGTTCCACGTGCCCAGAAAGAGAAGTCTTATATAAGAGCTTGAGAGCTCGTTATTTCAAAAGTTTCAGGATATGAAACTAAAGTCAAAGGAATTGAACAATCGAAGAAATTCAACTTTCGCATCTAGCGGTCCACAGTTGAAATGCATTCCGCAGGTGTTTTCATTGCTATTGTGTTATACTTATTATAATCCCCGAGAGAGTGAGAGAGAGAGAGAGCTGATGCAACCAAGATTTTCTTAATTTGTAAGATAGTTTTACCTGCCGAGAGATTTAAAAAGGGCAGCGAAGGATAGCGGCTGGAGGAGTTGGGCGGTTATAAATTGTTTTCATAAAGGATCCTCGAGTGCTCGCGATCTCAAAGAGATTTGCAACAATTCTCGATAGTTATTACGCGAAAAATAAAGCAAAGTAGAATGCAACAGCACCATTCACCCGTCCAAGTCGACCTTAAACTCGGAACAGCGGAGCTGGCAGCTCGTAGCGAAACGAGCGATTCATATTGCATTGTTTGAATATTTTCAGAAGAAAGCGAAGAGAATTGCGTATATTTTCCCATCTTTAGTCCCTCCCCGCACGGCTTGCCGCCCTGAGGAAGTATGCAAATAACGCAATATTCGATATGAAAAAGATCGCCCCGTGACTCTGGAACGGAATAAGGACGAGAAAAAGGGAGACGAAGAATAGGGAGAGAAGAAGAAAAGAAGGTCCGGAGAAATGAAGGATTTTCTTTTACGGCTTCATCCAAATTCTGTATATATATATACTTATATCTATACATATACATACATATGTATGAATATTCGAAGGATTCCCAGCAGAAATTGCCGTCTTGTCGTTTAGTCGCAGCTCTCAAAGTCTTCTTCGCGTTATACTTCGGCAACTTTCTCTATACCAATTCGCGTAACTTTTTCAACCCTCTCATGCTCCCCCGCCTTTCTCTCTGTCTGGCATTCACCAGATTTTTGAGAGAAAAAAGAACGGAAGAAAGTAATTTTCTCTCTCTCTTTGCTACGTTCAGGGATGATTAAAGCGATGGGCATTAGTGACGCGGGTTGTATACGTCATCTTTGGTGACACAATAACCCCAGATTCCCAGATTTTTTGCCCGGAAGTTTGAGCCCGAAGTTTCGAAAACCAATTCGCTTAACACTGCCGCTGACATTTATTCGCAAGTGTTTTACTCCTGTCATTCATACAGAGTGAGATGGAAAAAAAAAGGTTGGAAAGGAGGGAGTTTAAAATTTCAAAGACACTTTAGCCAAGTCTCCCCCGGCTCGTTAATGGCGTAAATTAAAGTGACAAAAGAGCGGCGCCGGGGTCTCAAACACGTCTGAAAAGTTATCCAATCCGGCAGTAGGTATCGCGGCTCCTGTTTCCCAACCCATTTACACGAGATATGATTCTACCTGTATTTTCCCTTTCACAGGAACTTTACGAAAATGGAATAAGGGGAGGAACTCTCTCTCTCTCTCTCTCTCTCTCTCTCTCTCTTGTTGTTTTCTACGGCGCATTTCGTTTCAGTTACGCCGGCCGTAAGTCAGGGCGAAACTTTGGCTGCGCGTGATCGTTTAACACGGCAGAAAACCGACTTATATACACCCCGGTTCACTCCTCGAGTATATAAAGTGGAGTCAGACGGCTTCCGTCTGGAAGTGAGTAACAGCCTTTTGCCCGTCTGCACGCAACCTGCAGGATTTCGCATCCCTTTCAAGTTCAAGATGCGTGCGCCTAATTGAGTGCAGCTGATAGATATGCGTGAAAAAAGCCGCCTTTTACCGCCCTTATGGCTCTAACCACGCGGATATTCCCCCTTGCGATGCTTGTTACCGGAAAGGATATCGCATCGATGGGTTTTCTTTTTACGAGAATCTGACGCTGCCGTCAAGATCGAAATATCGAGTTAACGACGCAGCAAAGACGGGGTTCAACGAATACACAAATGGTTCTAATTACTCGGGGTCGTTTTATGAGGGTCTTTTTAATTGGAACAACCCTCACTCTGCTCTGCAAGGTAATCAAAAATTGATCAGATAACGGCAATAGCTTTCAAGAATCATTACGATACTCTTGTATAATAAGCTGCCGCCGAAGGAGTTTGCAGTTTCTATAATCCGATATTCTTCTTCCCTTCTTCGACCTTTTTTCCTTGGCTAACTTTGAGTCACGCTTCAGTTTATACACCCTGCAATGTCTCCATGCTCCCCGCCATCTGTTTATCGCTATCCGCTAAATTCAAACTTTCCAACAATTCAGTGACACCCCAGCAGCAGGAGTGTGCTCCAGGCCCTTGAACGCAATGCCGCGATAAAACCGAGTTACGATCAATTAAATAATTTTATAGTTATCGTTCCCGATCAGCCGGGATGCTGGATGAAAATTGCAACATCCCTTAGGACGGCTTCGGCGTAATAAAAGGAAACCGACCTTTCTGCGAGAGGTCGGTTCAATTGACATATCAACGATAATTGAACTTTCGTTGAAAAGAAAGGGGCTGCTCCTGTACATATACATATATACATATATAGGACTTGATCGTGAAGAAAATAATCCCGCAAAAACCTTCAGATAACTTCACTTCCCTGCATATTCAAGCTTCCCGAATTTCGACCAAATCGTGATTCGCTTTCGGTAAACATATATATGTCATGTATATAATATTGATAAATAACGGTTCTTTTCCGCGAATAAAATTAGGAAAGTGCAACCTGAAGCTTTTGGCCATCTTTCATCATCTACAGGAATTTCCGCGATACGCTTCGTCGTCGGGTCCTCGCTTTGTACCCTGGTAAAAAAAAACCAGCACAATAGTGCCAACAATCATTCAGGTCGGAGGCAAGCCACCGAAAGAAAGTGTCGATGTAGAGGACTTCATACATACATACATACACATACATATATATATATAGAAGAGGTCCTTCGCGAGGACAATAGCCTTCGCGTTCAGGACTAGCCTCGGCTTATTTTTTTGCCCTTGATAACATCCACAGCTGGCAAACGGAGCTTTCGTCCGGCGAGCTTATCGATTTCATATGGCCGACGAGGGGTGGGTAGGAAATAGGTGAGGGGGTGAATAAGGAAGGGGGCTTCTTTGCTGTAACGCGCGAGTTTACGATAAGCGATGGAGATAGCATTGTTGCAACGTTATGTCTGGTTACGTCGGCTTATGTGTTACGGTTATGCCGTCTTACGTAGCGCGCAGGCCACCTTATTTCAGCTCGTAAACCAGCCCCTCGTTTACAAACGACCACGCGATAGGGTTGAGTGTTAACATAACTTCCACAGTCCGAGCGGAGGAAAATATGCACTTTCCATGTACATCATACCATCAAACTCGGCTCGCTTGCTGATTGAACTACACCAGGTACAAAAAGTAAACGTAGGAAATTGGAAATTAACATTCGGTCTCACTAAAAAGTTCTTTTCAATCATCGTTACCCCGAGCAAACAGTTTATCTGGCAAAGTGGCCTAAAGGTGTCTCCGAGGCAGAAATCTTTGCGGAATTGACGTTCATATTTATATGAGTATTCCTTTGGAGTATGGAGGATGAAACCTCAGAGCTACACTAACGGGACAATTGTTACGTGAATACTGAGAGGATGGATAATCCCTGAAATCTCTTGGAATTAGATATCACCTATACGTCTAGGCTCAGCCATTATGCATTTGACTATATGTAGGTAGGTATATTGTACGCTTTGAGCAGCGGTATGTGTCTCATTCAACCCTCTATAGACCAATGCTGATCCATACGAGTATATTACCCATTCTCTGTTAATACGATGAACGTAATTGGATACGGTTTTACTTCAAATGACACATATTGGGCCAATTATATCTGCGGACTTTAAGCGACGTAGAACGCGATTTATTAATTATGGATGGTGGTGTGTCGTGTGTTTACCTCATACGTAACAGTGTGTTTTGAGGCAAGTTACGCATTGCAGACATTTGATTATATGTTACACCGCCATCTCAGGACATCGAAATTCCGATGAATTTCAATTCTATGGAAAATTAAATTTCGACTTGCAAAGAATTTCATTTTAATGGCTAAATTTTCTGACAGTTTAGATTCCAGTGACAATTTGACGATTCGAGTTGAACACCCCAAGGTTGTTAAATCGAGGGTACTTGGGCGGGTGGAGAGAAGCAATTATCAAACGTACCGAAGAAAGGGAGTGAAAGAAGAGAAAGAAGAAGAAAAAAAAAAAGGTAATAATTATAATATCAACGGCATGAGAAATGTTATTCATTTTCCGGAATATCTTTTGAAATAATAATTAGAGTTTGGCCCGAATGTCCAAAGTTTTCGCGGGAGGGACTTTCGAGTTTGAAGGGAATTATATTCGCGAAGAAGATTCCTCTCCCCACACTTTTGGTGCAGAGCGGGTGGCGGCGTATCTCTCCTTTGTTTCCTGCATCTGCGTAGTCGGTAGATAAGCTCCTCGCTAAGCCCCGTTCATCGGGGAAAAACCGTTTATTCAAGGATTTCCCGTTTCGCTTCAACGCCTTCGGACGCCGGGGCGTCGCGACGACGCGATCCTATACAGCATCAGCCACGTTCCCGAGCCTGCAGCGTCTCTCGGCTCATCTAGCCAGACCTGAGAAACCAGAAACGAAACCCTCGGAGCTGTGCTTAGGCCCAAGTTTAAGCAAAGTTGACAGTGAATGTGTTTACGCTACGGATCTATATATGTATATGTATATTGTATATATTATATATATTGTATATTCCTGGCACTAGAAGAGATGGGAAATTAAGAAAGACATCCTCCCTTGCAGGGAAGACTCACTTGAGTCGAGTCTTTTCTAACACAGAATTAATTTCCGTCCAACCCCATAGATTCAGGGGATAAAATTTGTGCCAGATATTCTCGATCTTTTTCTTATCGATAATCTGGCTGCTCGTGATGCTAAACTCAGTACATTCTTCAGATCACCTGAGCTGTTAGACTTGAAATGATGACATCATTGTACAGTTTAAAGATGACTTAGGTGGCTTCGAAAAACACTTGAATAGTCCGTGACTATGAGTAATTCTTACCGAATTTACACCTGATTACGAGCACATAGTAACCCCTCTGAATATTCGTTTAACTAGTTAAGAGACCAAGTCACGCGATAATTTTGGCAAACTTAATTTACATTCGCCCATTCAATCTTTCGTTCACTCATTACCGGCATAACAAATTATCCGGAATTTTGTGACAATTCAACCGGGAAGGCAAAATTTCATCTTGGTGACACGGGATCGCGATATAAGGATAACTTTGATGAGCTTAAGGCGAGCGCGAGGTTTAATCAGAAAAAACGACGGGGTGGGGAAGGAGAAGGGTAAGGGAGACTTATTATACAACGATCAAAGGTATAAGGTTCTACGTTATATAAAAATATCGTTAACCTAGACCGTTCCAATTTAGGAAAGAGTGCACTTATCCGTACTTCTACGGGAGTGCACTTTGCTGCAATCTTCAAGAGGTACACGCCGAGGTGAACTGAACGAGAAAAGCAGGAAGGAATACGGAGGAATGAAGAGAGAAGCGAGGCTGAGATGAGAAGAGAGAGTTGAGACTGCCCGATTTCTCATTACGTGTGAAGCTCTTCGATAGATTAAAAACGGAAATAGGTAAGAGGAAGGCAAAAAACAAACAAAAAGAAACCACAACAACAACAACAGCAGAGTTTGACGAGAAGCAAAAACAATACCGAGAACCTGGAAACTTAAAAGCGCTGGAATAATCCTGAGCTGTAAAGAAAAGCTGTACATATATACATATGATGGAATTGGCTTCGAGTACATATGTATGTATATTGGGCGTTCCACGTTAAATTAGCAACCTAAGTACCTCATCCTTTTCGGTTTTAATCATTTTGCTGTATGATGTTCATACCGACCCGAAAAGGTCTCGAATTTTTTTTATTCAGTTTTCTTTAGCTACCGGTGAAATTTGAAAAAAATCGAAAAACCAGTTCTGAAACCATATTTTTTCGTAAGTTTTTAGTTTTTCCATGTCGGAATCGGAGTTTGTTTTAATTTTTTTTTTTTTCTATTCCCCTATCTAAATAGATCACGGAGTCATAAAAATAAACGGGATTCTGCAATCTATTTGGATGGACGGACATAAAAAATGAAAAAGAGGAAAAAATAATTCCGATATGGAAAAATTATAAAAAAAAAACTTGCGAAAAAAAACCGTAAATATTGAGATTCCATTGTCATGCGTTGTTTAAAATTTATATTTTAAATCGTAGAATCAGTGTGAATTTCAAAAAAAATCATAAAAATTGTAAAAAATTGCTTTTTCATAATTGGTTTGGGGATTTTGTATAAATTTCACCAGTGGCTGAAGAAAATCTGAAAAAATTCCCAAGACCCTTTTGGGTTGGTAAGAACATCTTACTGAAAAAGGATCAAAATCGAAAGGGGGGTGAGACGTGGAATGCCCCATAAACCGGTGTGCTCGAGGAGCTTTTTTCACCGTTGGTAAATCTGTCTTTTTATTTCTTTGGGAGCGTCTGAAAGACGGTTCGAAATAAATTTATTAAGAAAGAGAAAATTTCCCGTCTTTCCCGAGGTATGACAACGCCCGCTCGGTGGAAACCATTAAATATTTGCCTTTTAGAACGACCGACTAGGTTCCCAAGTGGCGAGCGAATTTAAGTGCCGGAGCTTTCCGTCCGCGGCTAGAAGAGAGGTGTCATGGACGAACGGACACAAAGTGTAGAAATAGGACGGCAACCGTACGATCGAGTGAGCCTCAAAGACACGAGGGGATGTGGGAAACTCGGGGTTGATCGAGAATTGAGGATTCGAGGGGGAGGCTGAGGCTGAGGCGAAGTGAATTCATTGCCGGAATCCTCGGGAGAATTATGTAAATATTTAGTGGCTTTGCGAGACATGGTTTGAGGCTTCCAAGTGAATTATTTTATGTAACACTGGTATGGTTCACGCGGGCACTTCTTTTTTTGCCAGCGTTCCGTGCGGAAAGTAATCGTTTCTGCATCAGTGCGAAAAGTGATCATCGGCGCACAAATAAGTGCATTTTTACGTGCCAGGATTGAATAAGAACACAAGTGTGGTCCTCGGTTTTGTCAATCAGAATAATGAGAATGGAGAAAAAGAAATTCAAGAACATATTCCAAAAGCTATGAAATTATACGAATACAAACGAAATGGCATCTAAATTATTTTTCATTACCGCAAATGGTGCGTCCACCAAAACTTGGCGGCAGCCTGTGTTTGGTGTCCAAACTTATACAATATATATATATAGATATAATACGTGTTAACGACTGAGGGAAAAGTTTTGGGCGATAAAAGTTAACCCGAGCGTCCGCGCCCTTCGAATGCCCGTCGTTTAACTTATCCAGATCTTATTATTTTCTGGCTTATCGGACGTATTTCAATTATTTATTCATTATAACTCACCGCTCCGAGTCTTATACGACACGCCAAGTATTACTCGTAATGAGAACGATCTCCGGTACGAAAAATTTGACTTCATACTTTTATAAGCGAGAACCGGCAGCTACGATTAGGGGTAAAAAATTCCTGTGTAAAATTACTTCATATATCCGTTGACAATGACTTTGAACAAAAGATGAAGAAAACAATTCTCGTTTATCTTATCGTGTAACGAAGTGTAGGAGTTACAGCTAGAAACTAATGGGCAAAATGAGCGAGAGATAAGACGCTGAATTAAAAATGAGAATCAGAGTTTAATTCGGGTTGAATGTTGCTGGATGATCTCGGAGTGATGAAGAGTAATTTGGTGAATTTGTATACACGATCACACGGGTGGGAGAATCGAAATGACAAATTACCACAGAGGCACCAAGGAAGAGAGAAGCGAGGGAGAGAAGGGCGGAAAGGAGGGAGGTGGAGGGGGGAGTTATTTCGTAATGGTGTATTTGCGAATCACTCTCGATCATGGCAGCAGGCTGGAAAGATCCAATCAAGTTGATTTGTTTTCCATTAAATAGTAATCGAATCGCGTCCCGCGCAGCCGGCACAGAACCAACTTAATCCAACCTTGCGTGACGTGATCCCGCCGACCGCTAGTAGATACCGCAAAAACGATTATTTCATTACGTTTATCGTCGTGGTCGTCGGAGTAGGAAATTAAACTAATTGACCAAAACCGCTGGTGATCATCCCAGAACAAAGAAATAAAAGGACGAACGACACGCCGTCACGCATCAAGACGACGAGTTGCTTTTTTCCTTGTTTTGAGGCCTCTGTCGATGTGAAAGTTTAATTTTTTACAGTATGATTACGGGACGCGTGGTTCATACGCAAATTTTTCTATACAAAACGGAAATTTTTTTCACGCAAAACTCAAGTTTGCCTTTAAATGGGTTCAAACTTCCACGTCGATCAGACGCGTAAACAGTTTTGACGAGAGTAAAGAAAAGCCCGTCGAATCCGGTACTCTTGGAATCCAAAGTTTGGTCAATACGTAGTAAACTAATGCCGGAACCAGTGCTTGAATAATTTCGTGAAAAAGGTTCATCGTTCCGAAAAATTTCATTCCCACATTTCGAGACTTCGGACGATCCACGGTATTTCAGAAATTTCATATAGCTACCCACCTACGTCTCAGACTTCATCGTGTTACACACGAGATTGCGTAAAATCCGGTGAAATTCCGGATTCTGGATTTCATCAAGATTCTGAAGGATTTAGTACATACAAGACACAATGATATTTCACAGGCATATCGCAAGATTTTACAAAACGCATACTTAATTTCATTTACAAAGTCTTGTCTAATTTTTACGCATGTTTAAAAATTCGGTTACCAGTATACTCTCTCTTATTACAATACTTCTCGTCGTTTCCTTCTCACTTATTGTCGAAGGGAGATCCGACTAACAATTCCTCGAGCAACGAGTCGGTTTCACGTAGGTCGTTTGACCAGTTGAAAAATTGACCAACCAATTGACAGAGTTATACTTGACGGTGGGCCTGGCAGCATGACTAACGGCTAAAATGTTTCGTCCGGCATATTATACCGAATAAACATTTCCTAGACGACCCCGAGCATGTGTTCAATTGCCGCAATTTCACGGTGTCACAACCGAAGTCCAGCAGTGCGAGCAGAATATCGAGTACATACTTGACTTTAATTCGAAATAACGCAGCGGGTGGGGATGCAGGAATTTTTTAAACTTTACTCTCCTCGTGACGTAACGAATTTCCTTTTCAATCACCGACGCTTCGCTTTTTTCGGAAACCCCATTCCCCCCAGCCGGTGATGAGAGATGGGTTTCCAGGCTTTCCGGAGGATGAACAGCATAGGTCACGACGTGTTCCCGGCGAACGGCGACCTCCTAATTGATAATTAAAGAAATTTTCGCTCCCCGCTGTGCCGTTTAATGCGGACTGCAGACGTGATAACGTCTCAAGCACGTGACGAGGCTTGAGAGACGTTCAGAGTTTGCCTTTTAAAGTGAAATTTTTAGGGCAAACTTATTAAATCACGCACAGTCGAACGGGTTTCCCAGAAATTGCACCGCGTCCGTTTTATTTCACGATTTCTCCGATATCTGTGCTCGACCATTTATCGTTGAATATGAATTATTATTACATGTTGCGAATAATTTCGCGGCAATCGTGTGCTTCGTGTAAGATACATCGAGTGACGGCTGCAGGGTACGCGGTAATGAGATACCAGGTGATGTAATTTCAGTAGATTGAGAAGCCGCAGACGTTCACGAGTCACCGACTGTTACGAGTCGATTCCCTTTTGCTTCGATACGAAATGAATACGAAAATTCTTTTGCAAAGATTCACACTCGCCGATACAACGGACACCGCATAAAGTCGCTCTGCACCACAGTTCGCAGCCTCTCCCTGGACCACTTTATTCTCCCTATAGAACCTTTCACTTTCCATACAACATCTCATCTGAATTTCGAACACACTTATACCTCCCTCTCTACCGTTCTCCCTCACCCTCAATCTCGCGCTCTCTCTCTCTCTCTCTCTCTCTCTCTCTCTCTGATTTATTTATTTTATCTTTATTTATTGCTCACTTTCGTTCTTTAATTTAATTTTATCTATTTTTATCTCTATTCTTTGTTATTCTTTTTCAACTTTAGTTTTAATTTTGTTGTTGGTTTTGTTATATTTTATACCTATAAACATTTTATGTAGAATGTATGTTCTACGTAACACTTGAGGGGACTAGTCCCAGGGCGAATAAACGCTTCTCTCTCACTCTCCCTCGGACAAAGCATACCTTCGAGATCAACTGGTTTATTACGGGAATAAACGCTCACCTCTCCGATCTCAGACGCAGACAGGAATTACAATCGAGAGAATTAAGGTTCAAAATTTGATATTTTCAATCAGACTGATTTTTCGAAGATCGATAATTTTTGTCAACTTTACTACGAGATGATAGTCGTGCATTGATTATTTATCGAATCATAGTATTCATCAGCTACGATCAATCTGAAAAAACAAACATAAAATTTTTTTGGGAATTCTTGTAATTTCACTCTGCTATAGCTCGTTTCACTCAAAGAACCATATTTTATAAATCACTTAAAACTTCGTTTTCAAACATTGCGTTGATATCGATTTCAATTAATCGATGGCAAGATTGAATGTACTGTCGAAAAGAGAAACTTTTCAATGAATTTGTAGAAAATAATATTTTCAATAAAATGATCTGGCTTTGAGTGAAGTCAAACGAATCTGCTAAATTTTAAGCAATTTACAGCGGTATGAAATGAAACATCGATATCTAGCTTTCCCATCTTAGTATTATCAAACAGATCTTCGTAGTCTAGGAATAAGAATCTAGATTAATAAATACTGAGTGTATGACTATCTCCTAACAAAATGAATAAAAAGTACCTATTCTTGGCCAACTGCCCTCGTCAAAGGTGAGAGGAACGAAATGAAATACCGATATGTGAATCTTGAAGAACATGCGGATCGTTGAGGGTTGTAACTGAGTCGCAGAGGCTGTTATCCTTTTTATTCCCCATCTTTTTAGCGCTCCTTGTTGTCGTTTCTTTTTTTCGTTCCTTCTTCGCTTCGGGAAGCCGTGCATAAACTATGCAAATAAATACGTTCGTGTATTCTTTTCCTAGCCCATTGTAGTCAGCATACCGCAGTAAAATACCGTCCCTTATATCATATGAGTTTTTCATGTACCATATACCATGCCACAATCCGAGCATAAACTCGGGGACGGCCATCTTTTGTGTTTCCAAGCACGCCCTTTTCCTCCCGCGGACAACCGCCGCCCAAAACCCCCGGCGAACCCCATACCTATATGGCCTCTTTCTTTTTAAAACCTCCTTCCTCCCTCATCCCTTTTACCCTTTTTTACGGTGCGTACTCCGTCCGTAAGGCATTTTACTTTCAGTGTAATTTTGTTTGTTTTCAGTTGTTGTTTTTTCTTTTATTTTTCCCCCCTTTTCCCTTACTTCTTTCCCCACCCCGTGATGTATTTTTTATGGAGAACGCGGTATTTGTTCTAGGGCGAAGGACACGGCGCTCAGCGAAGGATGAAGATCCCTTTCTCGAGGAGACCTCTTTCATGTTATTTATTTGTTACATAGGTGATCGAGTTCCGATTCGAAAACAAGCCGCAGGGACTGCGGATTAAAAAGAGAAATCTCCGCCCCTTGGACCGAATTTTCATTACTCTACTTTCGTGAGGACGAAACGCGACGCTGTAGGGATCAACGGCGAAGGAAACTTGTGTCCCTGGAGAGGGAAACTAATAAAACTGACTGACGTCGGGGTATCGAAAACGTCGGAAACGCCAACTATGAGGCTTGCCGTATTTAATCAAGCTTAGGTAAACTGGATGAGGCCGAAGTACGGACAATAAAAGAACCGAAAGAATTTTCTTTTTCCTCTTCTTCTTCTGCTTAGGTCCGCCGTTTTCTCGGGCTGGCTATGCGGCGGACGTCTGAAACCTGTCCGCTTCGAAACGCATGCCAAGGTATTTCCAAATTTCATTTACATCATCCGGAATATTACCGAATACAGAGACCTTTGCCAAAACCTTTCACAATTTCCATACGATTACCTCCAACTCCATTTCGCTCTCGGATCGCCTCAGCCTGCCTGTCTGCCTGCCTTTTAAAGAAGGGCGTACCTTATACGCGAGGGGGTTGAAATCCGAATTTGGAGGAAGAAAAGGTAGAGGAAAATTCACCCCATTCACGAGCTGAGTACACGGTGAATCCATTAGAACTGGCGGGTATCGGGTATACAATGCTAAAATCTAATATCGCATCTACAAATTGATGGGAGAACATGATCAAGGTGTTTCGACTGCGTAGAAAAAGTCGAGAAGACGCAGAACTTAAAATAAAATGGAACCAAAGTCCTTACACACATACTTCTATTCGCATAATGAACATGTACGTAATGAAATGATTGTCTATTGAACGTTAAGTGCAAAAAGAGTGATGCAAGAAAAAGAATCTGATCAATCGAACGAACACCGTGCAGTCGAGTCAAGGTCCATCAATGTCAAAACTTTTTTTTAATTTTATTCAAAGAGTAAAATGAAAGTGCGGGGTCGAAAGGTTCTGTTGCAAAAAATACTCCGAAGTAAAGGAGGTTTTTTCAACACCCGCTAAAAGTGCTATTTCACGCTTCAGAATCGGAGAAAGCTGAGCAGTAGTTTCACACTCGAATAACCTAATGCATCAATTGACAGACGAGATTCGACTGTAAAAATGGATTGTCAAACCCGGTGGACAAACTTATTCTCCATCGATTCTACGGATTCTGCGTGAGCGATCATTAAATTTGCGCTTTAGACTTGATTCATATACGCACGTGAATTACACCGATTGACGATATATGCTCGTATCGAGATTTCAACCCCTTCGGACACGTTTCCTCGTCACCAAGTTAGGCGTGATCACTTCATCCCATTCTAATTATAGATTCCACTTTGAATATTTCTCGCCGCCTTATTCCAGCGCTGAATAATTCAGGTACCCTTAACGAAGGCCATACAGCCGAGATGCACCGTGTCGGTGAAAAGCTTAATTCCTCTTCATTTAGAAGTGATGCTGCATTCCGGTGCTCCCGACTTCGCCTCTTGCATAAATATAACAAACTACTCACAACACGATGGCAGACATCCTGCACGCAGGACCGCCATATTCAATGTCAGTTGAGGCAATAAAGGACCAAGGGGGCTAGAAGGGGTCAAAACCGAGGGCGCCATGCCCGGGATTCGGTTAATAATCCAGACTTAATTATGGCCACTATACCAGCCTGTTGGCGACTGTAACACAGCATGCCTCGTGCAAAGGGCCGAGTACAGAGCGATGGCGGAGGAATTGGGGCGCAGCAGAATGGCTATAGCCACAGTAGGATGGTCGATATAGAGATGAAAAATTGCCCCTGCATAATGCGTTTCACCATTTCCTGCCCTCCACGTTTAACCACGTCAATATGCCCGCGTTCTTCTGCGAGGTAAAACCCCTAAGAAAGGAGAAGAGAGACGACGCTTTCTCGATCGCGAGTGTCTAATAATTACAAATATCCCGACGCGCCCTTGCACACACGTGGGGATGTGCCAACAGTCTGTTACTTCAATCCCTCGAATTTATTGCCCGGCTTTGAGCTACAGTTACTCGGTGGAAGAGGGAGAACCTAATTCCGAAGGATGAAAATAATTCATTGTCTTCTTTTCTCTCCGGCTCTTTCGAAGTTTGCTCCACAGCGTTTTTCTTCTCACTCTTGTTCGGGGGATGGGGGTGAAAGTGATGGAGGATGAATATGCGGTCATCGTTTATCGCGAAAACAACCAAAAATCGAAAATACAGGCAGCATAAGGCTATAAGTAATGATTCTGTAAAGAAGTCACTTGAGACCTGAACGAGGATGGAAGTAGTTGACCAGTCATGAGTGGTTCGTGAACAGGAAGTGACTCGGTCGATTACATATTTCCAAGAAAGTTGCTGATATCGTGGGCAATTTGTCGCTGGTATTTGAGTGCAGGCTGCGTGCAGATAATTGCGAATTGATACTGTACACATTAGGCGGTATAGTGAACAAATTATTCAGCGATCTTTAACGCACTCTTTACAAGGGGCTCAGTGACGAAGAAGAGAGAGATATAGAGGTATAAAACTAACGAAGGGAAAAAGTTCATGGAAAGCGATTGCATCATGAAAAAAAAATCCATGACTCAGGAATGCGTTTGCGAAATACCGTCATCGTGTTTGTTTCCGTTTGCGAACGGTTGAGCATGCAAATTGAAGTCGACGATGGCTGAACGAAGGTTCGTAATAAATTTATGTAAAGTCGAAAAGTGTTGTATGCTTTTCGTGGCGTCGTCTCAATTTGTGCAGAGATAATTTTTCCACGGAACGGGGCGAAACGGGATAAAGAATCTGCTGAATAGTCCGGGCGCGACCTTACAGACAAAGGATGAGGATAGTCCGTGATAAGAAGGGTTCCGAACTCGCCATTTCGGAGGAACGGAAGGGGAGGCGGAAGCCGATCGAGGGATGGGATCGAATTTATCGCAATTCAAAAACCCCTGAACCCGATATCGCGCGAGCAGCATGGAACAACTCTTTTCACCCCAGCGCAGCGTCTGCAGGAACAGGAGGCTGAGGTTGGTAGAATCCTGATTCAATCTCAATATCAATGCCGGTAATCAACAGTTAATCTAATCTATTATTGTACAGTTATGCGACGGTGAGGTACAAACTAATTTTGTTAGCTCTCAGAAGGGGTAGGTATGAGAGATATTCCAAAGCGTAATAATTCATACTTTATTACACTTTTAATGAGACATTTCCGAATACAGATATTTCAATGCCCACTTTTACTCAGAGTTCCGATCCCCTCGCCGCTGTTATTAACAAACTTTTCCTTACTCCTCGACATGACCTTAATTGATATCAATTTTTCTTTCACCTTTTATTCTTTTTTCTTCGCACTTACTTTCCCAGATTAATCAACTGCGACAAATACACCGTTTGTACAATGTTGTCGTTACGACTGTTTCGTCTCTTTAAACTCGCACCGGAGGTTCGAGTTTCTCTTGCAAAATTATCCTACTTTTGCCGCGTTCAGTGTCGCCATGTTATAGGCCTAATTACCCCGTTAATTAGGATCAATTACCAACGAATGCTTTTGCCTGGGGACGACTAATTCTACAGTCGTAAACTACGCACGTGACTGTGAACAGTTTTTTATTTCTCATCATCACGTGGAGAATGAGAATTTTTGCACAGAGCAAAATTGGTGGGTATATTTTCGTCTCAATATCTTTATCGTCGAGCCATCATCGTGGCTAGAGGACAATTGTTTTTGCCATATCAGATAATATAATTCATAAACAATTACGCCAAATTTCAGGGTTATACAAAACCCAGTAATTTCGCGTCACGAAAATTCGACCCTAATGCAGCTATCGAGTTTCGAAATACCGAAGTGTCGGGTGAGTGTGGAAGGTAAGTTCGGAGGTCATGCGGAAAATTTTCGCCCTCTGTATTATACACACATCGCGGGTGCCAGAGAGGAGTTTAAAACAAAAGTTTAAATCACTATATGGATAACGAATTATTGTGTACGGTTGATGTTCTCCATGTATAGCAAATTCTGCTGCCCCGGTTTATACAAACGATAATTTGACGTTCGAATAAATCACAGTTAAAGAAATTAACCGGAGATCTGCAGTTTGCTGGATCAGTTTTCCGGACCACGTGCATCGCGCGTTTTTTTCCTGGGAATTAAAAATACAGCTCGCATCGAGCTTGCACGCACATGTCGCAGCTGGCAGGTTTCGCGATAAGCCCCTTCATCTGAGGAAAACTGCGGGGTGGTTGGTTCAAAGTGCGAAAATATATCTCGTTTAGGTTAATTATTCTTAGGGGTCGCGGTATAAGCTGGCGAAGAGAAAGAGGGAGTGCAGGGTTGAAAAAAAGAAGGCTTGGCCTTGCCTCAATTTAGCAGGGTCATTCTGGGGAACAAGTTTCCGGGATAAAATTTAACCAAGAGTAACTTGAGCGAGCTGCCGAGGCCGACGAGGACGAGGACGACGAGAAACCGCGCATATAATCTATTCCGTCAGAATGACGTAATACGCGAGAGGGGAGGAGAAAAGCTTCGATGCTTCGCGTATAAAAAAAAAAAAACTAGCTTAAAAAGTTGCTCGGTTATTCTCCTGCACGAAGTTCCCGTTTTAGACGGTGTCGAGTTATATATACCTCAGCGAAAAAATTTCGACGTTAATCCAACCCGAAATTCCTCAAATTCTGTAGCCAGATAAATTTCCTCGATCTTGTCTCACTTGACAGAGAATTAAACTTTTCACGGTGTCGTTTTCGATGGATTAACGTGAAATGAAGCCGACTGTGTGTGTTTTTTTTTTTTTCAGAGGGTAGTAAATGAGGCAAAATGGTCATTCTCATTATCGAAAACGAACTTTTAGCGGAAAGAAATCAGAAGCCAAATCATTACGTGTGTTATAAAAGAATGTCGGAGGAATGGAAGTTCGTTCAGTCGATGGTACGAAAGAAAAAGAAGGTGAACGTCGTCGATGTGCGCTGAGAGTATTCTGCGGGGGTTAAATCGAGTGTGACGAAGTCAGGCAGGGCTGAGCGAAAAAGGGGGCTGCGGGGAACAGCGAGGGGTGTAAGCGCAACAGTGAGTTGTTTTTCGAAAATCCGGAAATAGAGTGAAGAAATAGAGGGGAAGAAAAAGAGAGGTCCCGAAACGAAGTGCGGCGATATTCCAGCCGGAAGAACAGCACGGTTCTGAGAATGAAGCTTTCAGGGTAGGGTATCGTTTTTTCCATCAAAACAGCGACGCCTGTGCGTTAAGCCCCCGGCGAGGTTTTTTTTTTTTTTTTTTGTTTCCCAGTTTTCCCCGATTTCCCTCTCTCTTGTACTATCCTCCCCCTATTTTTATTATTCCTTCTCCTCTTTCGTTGCAAGTCGAGCTTTCGACCCCTACGTACAGGCGATATTTTTCCCGCGTTATAGACATTCGCGTGTGAGATCCGTTTTCGTGAAAAGTGGCCCAGAAAAAAAAAAAAAAAAAAAAGAAAAAGGGAAAGATGAATAAAAAATATGCAAAACGTAGCCCATTATAGCCGGAATAAGCTCGGCAAAAAGTAGCAAGGGCTTCGCGTGAGTGGGAGAAGAAGATAAAGCTCGACCGCAGGTGCGTGTTTGCCCCGAGAGAAGACCCGAGGAGAGGAGAGGAGAGAAGGGCGAACAGGTGGCTCGAGGACCCCGAGGCGACGCGGTGCGTAGATCAAAGCCAAGGAAGGTCCGACTCACCGATCGTCGTATACGAATCCGGCATCGAGGGTGTTGCGGTAAAGGGCTGCGGCGGCAAGGGCGCAGGCAAAGCCTAGGACATCCATGTCACATCGCGGCGGCCGCCACCCGTCCGGTTTCCGGTCCTGCTGAAGTGTATTTTCCCGGTGATGCCGGGCGGCAACGGCAGCGGAATTTCCGGGGGCCGCGCACCGCCGTTTTTGCTGCGATCGCCTCGCCGACGACGTTTGGGACGCCGACGACGGGGGCGAGGAAGGAGCCGCCTCCGCGGGGGCGGCGAACCGAAGCAACGTCGCCTTCCTCGAGGCCGGGGGGGCGGCGGGCTGCGGCCGGTGCCCGCGGGACGTCTTCACGATGTCCCACCCGGGGTGGATGAAGAAGAAGTGGAGGAGGGACGATATTCCTTGTAGAGACTCCGTTATGACGGCTTTTACGATGACCGACGAGCAGTGTAGGCAGTGCCGTCACATTCACCCCTCGAAGCATATGTCAGCGGACGCTGTTGGAGCCGAATCGCGCGGTTTCGCTATCGTTTTCGTTTTCGTTTTCGTTCCTCGATTATTCAAGCGCACAGAAATCGCGACACTTCACTTCACAATTACCGACAAAACCGAACAGCTCCAACGTTAAGGAAACAACCCTCCCGACGCGATGAACCGCACCACCGACCAGCGAGTTTACGTTCAACGTTCTTCCGTACTGTTATATCATATTACTCTTACACTCAGGCTCGAGCAAGGGCCGTCTCTAAGGGCTATCACCGCTGCCCGTTAAGCTCAAAGCTCGGTCTCAGCCTCAGACGCGATTCGGAGTCGCGACGACGCATCCTCGATATCCGAACGCGGCTGACTGTCGCGCGCTCGTGCCGAGGAGAGCTTTATACGTAGCTGACATCGATTCTCGAAGCGCGTGCGCCCGACACGCGAACGCGAGACTCCGGTTGGCGAGTTTCATAGGTTTCAACCCGGTGCCGGCGCTGCTTTCGTACCCCGTTGTTGCGGCGATCAGCGGGGGTAGCGGCGCCGAAGAGGGATGAAGGGACTTCTGAGTCCGAAGAGTCTTTCGCGCTGCACCCCTTCCGTAAGTGAGGAACCGGAACTTCCGGGTTTCCCCCTTCCCGGACGAACGTTCTTCTTGCCCCCCCCCCCCCCCCCCCCGTTATTTGTCCCCCGGCAAAAGATTGAGATAACAGGCTAATGGGGCGCGTACAGTCGCCCGCGGGGGATGATACGACCCGAGACCACGCGACGGTTGTGACCATTCGATGTCCCGCTGTCCACACCGCCGGGGAGGGTGGTCGATATCGCGAATTTACCCCTTTTGCGCTTTCTTTTCACATCGCTCTCTCTCTCCGCTTTCCTCGGTTGCCTGACGCTTTCCGTATCGTGGATGTATACTTATATCCTGATGTGTGGACACCGATATGAGATGCGTGACTCGTACGATTTGCTCTGCATTATATGTATACGGTTACTCGGCTCTATCGGGGGCGACACTTTATTCCTGATCCTTGAATCCCACAACAACCAGGATACATTTTGCTGATGTATTGGATAATAAATTCACGATTTTAAATTACAAACGTATGCTGAATACAAATTTTGTACACGATGCAGAGGAAGTCAGAATCGATGCAGCTCTCGTTTGTTTTTTAATACAAAAGTCATTGCAATTTTTAGACGGATTTGAATAATCAATTGAAAAATATTCACAAAAAAGGACTTTCACGTATTACATTTACTTAATTGCTTGCGTTTTGGACTGCAGATCCGGATCCGATGAGTTAAAATTAAACAAACAATAAAATGGAAGTGACATTGCGTTATTCCTTGTATGAATCAATAGTGTTCTAAGAAGATCAAAAACGCAACGGTTTTCGCAAGTTCTTGGCAAGAGAATTTTCGTGGGCGAATGTTGTACAATAATAACCGTCTGAAGAGTTTTATATATACAACCCTTATTGTGAAGTAGATAAAAAGGACCATGTTATGCCCGAAGAAACTTCCCGAGGTGGGGATATTCGGAAGCAGAATAATTCGTAGCAGGAAGTCGGGAAGGTGTTGTCACGGTGAGAATATTGGAAAATTGGAACCGCTGGAACTGATATTCCGCAAGGGGGTATATATTACATAGGTGAATTCGACCTCCAACCCCGAAGCAAGGTTCCAATATCCGGTTTGCGAGCACAACTCGCCAATATACTCCTCTCAGGGGTGCCTACCCCCGAATTTCCATATTTATTCTCTCCCTAGGCATAAAAAGGGTAGTAGGTGTACGCCTCTCCCCTCTCGCCTCTCGATCCTCGCCATTCGAACCGAGCAGAGTTGCCCTTCGGGGATAAAAAGTTCTAGCTGCTTCGCTACCAGGTGCGCCGAGCCAAAGGCGAGAGGATTTTCCTCGAGGAAACCACAGCCACGAACCAATCGGCCAACCTTGTTAAATATTAACCTGAATTCCGTCGAGGTGATTTCTTCACCGCTTGGCCAAAATTTCACCGCCCTTGCAGGAAACTTTCGACCAATTGGAAATTAGTCACGTTTTAGGAGGGTAACAATGAAACGAAACAGTATCAATTTGCTCTTTGCCAATACAATGCAGGTACGTCCGTTTCTGAGGATTTAATTATCGCCACCGTTATGGGGTATTTGGATATTAGGATTTGCTAGCCTACATGCGGTGACGTAATTGATAGACTCGCTTCTGATCCGTATGTTTACTTTCAATATTGTCGTAAATTAGATGTTCAGAAACTAGTATCATTAGTTTAATATCAATCTTTTTGAGAAATTTTTGGGCAGAATGATATCGTAATATTGTTCATATTGTTACTGCTATCGTTGTTTTCCAAATACCTTCGATTCAATGGAAATTTACCAAAGCAGAGCTTGCGCAAATTCCAATTATATAAACCACTTCGACAAAATCGAACATTACAATACTACTCGGTGGAGATATTTTCATTACCGTTTACTACGAAACGTGTTGTATTCCTGCGGACTGGAAATTAACCTTCATCCAGCAACGCGTATGAAGCTACAATTCATTAATTAATATTCACAAGGATAAATAATTATATTAATAATAAACTAAAATTTCCTGAATATTATTCGGTTACATTATCGTAATTATTACTTTCTTTTTTTCTCTTTCAAAGTTTCGTTCCGTTCGAATACATCGTTCGTTAAAATCCTTCTGCCCCATTTCTCAGGAAAGAAAAAATCCCAAACTATTCAATACTTCGCCTTCATTCTGCAGGGTGATAAAATTTTGTTTCTTAACATTTGAAAATCTATCCAAATTTACGGTATACTTATTTCCGGAACAAACATCGACGCGCGTTTTTCGTCCATTACCCACGTTTCGAAACTCGAGCTTTCCGACCCTGAAACCTTGACCGGGAAAACGCGGAACGAATTCACCCCTCCATTGCAGTGCCATCTTCGTATCGGCACGTAAGGGTCTTCCCCTTCGGGGTGAAAGCGTCACCTGCACAACCACCCCTGCAGCAGCCACAGCTAATTCCAAGTTTCGCAGATGCTATCAGCACGGCAACCGCTACTAGTTTCGTACAATTGCGGAGGTAAGAGTACCGGGAGAGTCTTCGCGGTTGCAGGGAGAGGGACTTTCGAGTTCGTTGCCAAGTAATTTAATCCGCCGGAAACTCGCTGCGGTGCGGCATAATACAATGCAAATCACGGCCGCAGGCCGACGTCGCCACGTGCGGTCTAAGCGTGGAAACCTGGTGGATTTTCACCTCACGTTTCCAATTTGTGTCCACGGTCCCGCGGTCAGAGTGAGTGCGAAGGTGATCGGAGGATCTCCGAGCCGAGACGCCGGCTGTCTCAGGCGCTATTCTCCGTTCCTTCCCCTGCTTCGGGTCGACAGGGCGCCGGCGTCGCTCCCCTTCGACCCGGACGTCCCACCGAGTCCCGGACGTCCCGGAAAGGAGGAATGATGCCAACAGGTATCCCGTTCGGGAAACCATCCTGCAGCGCGAATACCTTCGCTATTGACCTTCGCGTGACCTTGTTAACTGCGCTCACTTCCTCGGCCCGAAGGTTCCGAAGGACAGGATTAAGGGTGGATATTCAAACTGCCTGTAACGTTTGGAAACAGGTTTTCATTACGTTGAATTGCTCCAGAAATTGAGACTATTTAGGAATTCGGATCACTCCGAGTTTTGATGAGTTGGAATGATGGAATTTGGTTCTATGATGTCGATTTGAGCTTTGATTGGTGAGGCTTTTAATCGACACGTGAGTCTCTGCAGGCTGTGACCACCTTATCAGGATCAATGTCCACGAAACCCGACCATTCGTGATGGTTTCGCTGTGAAATAGGGTGTATAAAATCGTTTCGAAGGCACTTTATTTTTCGACCCAATTAAGTCGACCTTAGACTGCGTTACTGAGTCGGCTCCAGATCGACGCGATTCATTATTCTCGTTCCCGAAAGCTCAACAATTACTTTTCTCCGGGCTCTTCTACTTGTCTTCTTTCCTGCGTTCCTTTCTTCATCTCCATTTTATTCATTATTCGAAGAGTATGCAAAGACTCGTCGCATGTTTTGGGACCGTTGCTACTTTGACTACGTTTTCTGGAAAGAAGGGCGTCTTATATGGCCCACAGTAGCAATGGCACAGAATTCAAGATCAATGTAATCAGAATTGACAGTACATGTTAAACGTTAAAAACTTATATTTGCCAAAATTTCGCATTCTGTTTGTTCGCGGACGGCGGGGGGCTGAAGATTACTTTCCGTATTTCGTTATCAATCATCTTCAGTCATGGCGACTTCCCGCTTCACTGCGTCTTAATTTTTGGTGCTCAAGTTATTTACTTATGTTTCCCTTCGAACTTCGGGCCAACGAGCCATTCCCATTTTTAAATAATAAAACGAAATGTAAACAGACTCAATTGATCGCTCTGATAAGATCTTGGCAATGGCATAGACACTTACTTTAAGCGTTCATTGTCGCACAATAAATATGGCGGAGGCAGAAGGGGAGTTGACACTTTAACCGAAGAATTTCAGTGTAGCTGTAGTTTTATTTTTAAAACTAACTTCCTTCCGTGCGAATTTGACGGCTAATTCACAATATTATAAAACTTTGTTCAAAGAATATACAATTGTTTTTCAAATCTTTTAACCTCGTGGTGTGAACGTCATTTATTTGCAAATTTTGTACAAATTGTTCTGGATGTACTAACAATGTGGATACTCGAATTATACGGATACTCACTCTATCCGGTTATCCGAATTACCCTGATACTCGAACAATTCGGGTAGGTACTCGAACTATGTATCTGGATTTGAAGTTTCATAAGTAACGGACCCGAGTAATTCGGATATCCGAATAGCTCGAATCCACGCGTAAACACTAGTACAAACTATTCTCAAATTTTCCCCGAGAAATGAATTTTTTTTTAGGATTCATCGAAGATCTCAATTTTTTTCATAGCACCAATGGACATTATTTACTATCAACATACGACAAAATGAGCTGTTTTCGACCCTCAGGAGCTGCATCCCTTATTTTTGTGGGCTAAACGTTACGGTGGTGCTTAAAAAAATATGTGCCCAGTGTGTTTAACGTACTACGTACAACATTTCAAGGAATGAACAAAATCGATGAGGCATACCTCGGATACCTGCCTTGTCAGCGCGTTGGTTGGGATTTTGAAATCCGTGAATTAAACACAGCTGGAGAGTATCAGTCTGGCTAAAACCACGGCGATCTCTGATCTATTTGGCGACTCGTTCGGGCAGAGAGATCAGCTGATTGGTATTCCGACTCTCGAGACCAGAACAAACAGGCGAAATTCGAAATACCGAATGTAAATCTGCGGTCCCGATCCCTTTGTTATCGCAAGTGCACGGGTTTCGTGCGAGAAAGAAAAGCGCGGAAAGTGGAAAGAATTATAAAGGGATACACTTGACCATGCAATAATGGAGGTGAACAAACACCGCGTACTACCATAACAATAACGACCCACAACCGTAGAAACGGGTCGAAGTCTGCGGCAGGACGATGCCGTGAACGTCGATGGGGTTGAACGAGGGTGCAGGTTCTTTGGCCGGTTTAATCACCCACCTTTACCCCCTTTCAAGCCACCCTCGCATTGTCCTAGCTCGGTATCTGCCTTGCGAACAATGCGATGCGCGCCCAGATGGAAACCGAGCCCCCGTGGCTAACAATCCCCATGGCTCCATACCGCTGTGCTTGGTATGTGTTGTCATTCTGCCGTCTCTCTCCACCTTCCTCTTCGCCTAGCTGGTTAGCCTCGGTCCCGTACGGCATGCATATATATATATATATATAACATAGGTGTGTTCACTCCGTGCAGAGCTGATCTGGCTGCTCGTCGATATGGAGACTCGATATCGCGACATGCATCTGGGGTTTGAGATACCCAGAAGGTTGACCCCGGACATGGTGTACAATGGTATCAACTCCGTCTCCCTGGAATTAGTGGTGGATGTATGGAAATTTACCTCGACTTGAACAGAACCTCATCTGCGTCGTGATGTATCTCAAGTAATTTGTTTGTACGATATCAACTGCAAAACGATAGGTTTCTGTTAGTTATTGCGAGTGGTCGTTTTTTCGACTATATTGCAGAGGTGATACACTTTCACGTGAAATTTTTTGATCGAAAATGTGGATTAATTGTGTGAACTGTAACAAAGATGATCAAACTTTTAGTTCAATCAATGGTATCCATTGTATGAACTGAAATTTCTATCGATCAAGCTTTATCGAAAAATTTCATAGTAAAGTCTTGAAGTGTAAGTGATTCTTGGTTATAAACTATTTGAAACTACAAAATGGCCATGTTCAGGATGAGTATTGGACTGATCGAGATTTTTTTATTACCATGACCCAGAATGAGGTGAAAATTTTGTTTTCATTCGAGCTTGATTGATGGAAAGTTCAAATATTATTTTACGATTTGCGAATGACGTGAATTCCAAACCAACAAACAAACCATGTTTGACGAATACTTGAACCTTGGGGTTGATTTAGGTGCCTCAATTGTTGCATAATTTTACGCGGAAAATTTCAGAACGAAAATTAAGGCCCAGAAAGACAACTTGAAATAATTGACAGAAGCTCTTTCGAGTCGAGAGGTGCACCATAATTATGCATGAGCCTACAATGGTGTATTCTGTATAAATTCAGATCCAAGGCACGTGGCGTAAGGGTTACGAGGATCGCGAACGCGATATCTGAGTCAAAAACCGCGTTGAGATGGCTTTTAAGCTCTCGACGCACGCGGCGGAAGATACCTTCCCCCTTTGTCTTCTCCTCGATGTTCTTCCTGCTTTGATTCCCTCTCACTTTCTTTCTATCTTCATCTCTTTCTCTCACTCGGCCAACCTTTCACTAGGGGGGAAAGTTTTCGGGGACCACTTTCCAAGTTGGCTACGCTGAATAATTCGTTGCATTATCTGCGAGTGCTCTATCCCCGCGGAACTTAAACGTACTCGTAAGACTTACTTTATTCCAGGTCGATTTTTTTTTCTACTCTACTTATTCATCTTGTTCTTGTTCTTCTTCTCTCCGTTTCCGCTTCTCGCCACTTTGGAATCCCACGGAATCGACACCCTCCTCGTTTTCAAAACCCTCATCAAAGCTGTGCGTCAAGGATGCACGATTCAATCGGCCGACGGTGCTTTACACTGATATCAATCGTTCACAACGACACTTTGATCCATCGTTAAAAGATTATGGTTCATGCTTACCTCGGATAAATCCATATTGATTTTCATCCGATAATTCGACATGTTACAGCATTTAGGTACCTTGTAATATGCAGCTTATCCAAGAAATTCCGGAAGCGAATTGATGTAATGGTTGCAAAACACTTACTATGACCGAAAAAACGAGTTCCCTTTCTCTAACCATCGCAAATTGGCGATATATGGTTATCTGCTCTTTCTCAAATCACTCGTTGCTTTCGCCCACCAGACGTTGAAATCTGAACTCCTTGGACCCTCCGAGGTAACAGTGGGTGGGAAAAAATTTCTTACAATTATACTGATTCAACATACATCTCGGAAGGAAATACGAAAATTGTAGAAAAAAGAGAACATTATGAATTTACAACCACAAATGAAAAAAAAAACTGCTAGCTTCGCGCTCAGGTCCGGCTGCGTGGATAGCGTGACCACTTTCAAATCCAAGGAATCAACGAAGCTCGTGTGCATCGATCGCGTGAAAGACTCGGCGTGAATTGTCGTTTGAAAAAGATTGTATGATCTCGGACGTTTAGATGGCCGTTTCCATTAGGTAATTAATGGGTCAACGTTGCGAGCGTGAAGGGGAAAGATAGAAAAATGGTTAGGGATCGATAAACAGGTCCCCGGATGTTACCGTCGTAATAACGTCCCGTGTTCAGCAACGTTTCGAGAGGCTTACAAATGAAACGCGTCGCGCATTTGCATTACGGCTACTCTCCGTTTCCAATGAGGCTACAATGCGAGCTTTAAAGGGTTGGACAGCGGTTTCGATTCTGATAATAATGATCTTAAGACGGAGCCCGAGGGACAAGCGCCCATCCTTACGGTTGCGGGTCTTGGCTGATTGTTCGAGCCGCGAACAGTGAGCCATGGATGTATGTGTATGTACCATGGGCGTAGGGTGGAACCCAGAACAACCAGCACGGTCACCCCGTACATCGCGCTTACCCAGCACCCCTAATTGAATTTTGGTTGTAATAGCCCGCAAGCCATGGACTTCCGCCTGCACCCCTTCGCCCATCCTTTACCCGTCAGGGTAAATAAACATTCGTTTGCTTCTGATTAAAAGGTGCAACAATACCGCTCTACGCTTCGTAGGTATAAACAATTACGTATTCCGGACGCAGTGCCTGCGCTTGATGGATATTTGTTGTTATATCACAGTTGTTGTCGTCTTACTTTGAATAGCGGAAATCGAATTTTCGAACGCACGAGAAGGCAGCTGTGAGACACGTGACGATGCTTCTTAAGTGTGCTGAGCCCCAACCCCAGGAATCATACTTTACGAATGTAAAAGCACGACCCATTAATTCGACGATTATTTTACGTAATGAACCCTCGCGAATACACGTGGCTTTGTGATACCGGCTTATTCAATTTGCAGGAACGCGTTATACGTGAAAGTTGCATATATAGTAAAAATATACCCAAAAGTGGCATAAAACTAAACATTGCGTTTCTTGGACCAATTAATAGACTGCAGACATCGTTCACCGGCATTCCCGATGGAAGGTGGTCCAAATGTAGAATTTTTTTTCCGACGATTAAAAAATTTGACCACATAAGTACTCGACAAATTTCTATTGAACAAAAAACTTTCATTACCGTAAGAAAAATGTCTTTATTAAAAGTATCGAAAATCTCTAATAAAGCTACTGAACTTTTAAAAATATATCCTTTCGAGAGAACACTGCAGATTATAATGCAACAGTTTCAATAACACAGACGTGTGCAAGAAATATAGCAATGTCACGTGATTCACATATCGAAGTGCTCCATTGTCGTATTAAACTAATTAGACCTCATTAATCTATATCTTAATTTTGTTATTTGGATCCAGAATTCGAAATATCTTAATCTAAGATCGTTAGATGATTAAATTCGAATTAAGAATCTCGACGTTGCCTGGACGTCAATGTACAACATCCTGAACTCAGAGCAAGGAAATACACCCAAAGAAATATATTATATACACGATGAAATTTCAACCCGTGACGTTCCTCCCTCGGCCATAACACTTTAAATTGGACTTTATCCCTCCTACGCTGGGGCATACGGTAGTTTTTCGACACGTTTCCCACTTTTTCAAATCCACCCCTCCCTTCGCCAGCCACGCTCGTCTATTTTTCATGGCCCCTGGCGAATCCACCCGGATGCTGTACCTCGGTCGCTACCCGGCTTTTATCTTCGAATGTCTCGACCACCGCTGACCACCGCCGGACGCCAGAGGACGACGCATAGCCGTTTCCAGAGATTGATGAGACCGGGTTTGGACCCGCATCGGGTCCCCTGATGAGACGATCTCTGCCTATCGACCATAAAAGGATTCTCACTTTCTCGTTGGAGGACCGCTTTCCTCCCTCGCGCTATTCGATCCTGATCTTCTCTCACCGCTTAATCGTCATTCTACCAATTTTTAACCCTTTCAGTCATGCAATTCAGTTTTCAGATAATAATTAGTTTCAGGATTTTGCATGAAAAATAAAAAACTTGGGAAAAGAAAAAGAAAGAAAAGGTTAACCAAAGGGGAGGATAGCGACCGGAGAAATGAACTGCCTAGAACCATAAAATTTTCGATTGACGTCTCTTTTAACAAAACATTTTACCTTCATAGTTTCGAGAAAATTATTCAAGTATTCCACATTTTTCATGTTTTAATGTAGCCTATTAAAATAAATATCCACATGGATTTGAGAAAAGTAAAGATTTTTTTTATCGCGAAATGTTTTTTCTGGGTGAAAATACGTCAAAAGTAGCAATTTTGAAAAATTGCAAATTTTTATTTCTTACAACCGAATAACTGAATTTTCCGGTGAATTCTTGGTTTCGAAACTTCCTTTGCAACGCCCAAGAACTTGTCAAATTTATAGAGAGTTTTGCATTAAATGCAACGAACTTGTTTAAAAAAAACAGCCCTTTTCTTAACGTGCCAAATACCTTTTTTTCGTAATTTCTATTTGTTCAAGTCAAAAAGATGAAATTTTTTCACTCCATTCGTAGTTTAATTCGTACAATCATTTCCAATAACGAAGGTATACCTATATGGCTTCTGTTGAAACGGGTATAATACCTGGCTATCAATACCTCAATAACAACAAATCTCCTCCCTCAGGCTGAGCAATTCCGATAGAATGTTCCTCGTATCAAACAAAAAGCTGCGCAACGTCTTCAGAACGAGAGCGAAGCCATCGTGACGATATTGACGCAAGAAAGTAAGTCGCGTTTCAATCGGAAACTGCTCGACCGAAGGGAGGCTCTGCACGCATTTCTTAATCATCAAAGTTTGGGCTCCGAGCAATCCGGCCACGCAGCTGTTCATCGGTTCACGAGCCCGTTATCGAATCCCATCCGCAGATTGTCGCTAAACTTCAATAACCCCGGGCTCCAGCCCAGGTTGCATTGACACGTGACTACCAACCCTCTCAAGATCGGAGGAGCAAATCGAGGAGAATGCCTTCTATTCTCTTTCGAGGGGGATATGATATGTCCGTACCGAAATGAAACTTTTCATCACCCGGCAAACCTGACAGGTAAATATGGAAGTTTTTTCCCCATCGGAAAAATATACTTCAACCCTTGACGATCTGGATGGTAAAAATAATTTTCGAAACCACGTTAATAAACGCACGTTCCACTGTTTTTCTGGAGAAAAAAAACTAGTTAGCTCCACAGATAGCTCTTTGAAAATTTTTTCGATTTTTTTACCGATTTTTGTGCCGCAGAATCAACACCAAAAAGATTTTGTTTAAGTCTACACGAAGCGCCCCATTTTGGGGTACAGCTGTTTTTACATTCCCAAAAACCATTTAGGCAATTTACAACAAAGCATCTCTCTTTTTCCGCCACATTAACTATTTTAGATTTTATTCAAATACCAGATTTGAAGATATTGAAGAAGGTGAAACTTCGCGAGTCACGATTTGTTGCATCTCCTCACTAGAAACACGAAAATGGAATCTCTTTTCATCGAACAAACTTTCTATATACCATTTAAACACTTGTATACGCTGTCCCTGAGTGATTTTTTCAACTTCTTACCTAATTTACACCCACAATGAACCGAATTAAAATTCTCGCGTCCCCAGCTCTCCTGACCTTGATTCGTCCCTCATTTTAACACCCAGCTTCAGCCTCATTCCAGATGCTCTGCCCTGTCACTGTAGCTGGTATAAAGAATTTCATAACTCCGCGTAGCCGCCATTTGCATGCGTGAAAATTATTGCACTAGCAATGCAGAGGGACGTGAAGAGTCGGCGATGGTGTGCAGCGTGCAGCATCCTGCTATCATCCCTCCTTCGACCACTGGCAAAACCATTTCCAGAAACACCAACGACAGCGAGACTATAGCCTTTCAGTACTCTTCCATCCCTGGCCGAGTATCCAGGTCCACCGGGGAGAAACTTAATCAGCAAAGTGGGTAGGAATGTCGCTTTTTGTTTGTCCCTCTCGTTTTCTACCTCACCTTGCACCACCCTTACAGGAGCCAGTAACGAGCCTTTGCCATCCCGTGTCGCATGGTCAAATTGGACTTCCTTCGATAGACGGTAACTGATAAACTTCAATTTTAACGAAATCAGTTACTGAGAGGCTTGGAGATGTTTCGTCGCACAATCAGCTGCTCTCAATCTTATTTAGACCGCCATTCTTTTGGACCATTAACATCTTTAACGCACCTTCAAAATATATATATTAGCAAATTGGATCTTCATGTTTTTGGGAGTAGTAAAATCAAACCCGTGGTCGAAAAAATCTAAAACTCCATAAAAGATGCTCTTTTTAGAAACTCTACGACGCAGATCGATTTGAAGTGGAATGCCTCATATGCACCCCGCCGTTAATATGTCTAATAACACATTTTCCGTCTTTTTAAAATTGTAACATTCACCTGACATGGTTTTTTACATTGTCCAATGTTTTTCCTGATCGAGTTCACCAAGACGAACAAAGATGTAAAGAAGAGAAGGAATAAAAGCAACGTTGAATCCGTGCTATACGTTTCGGTCAACTCTGGAAAGGGAGAGGAAAAAAGTGCTATCACATTTTGCCTGAATGACCAATTGTTACGACGGTATTATCCGACGCAGTTTTATCCCGACAGTCCTGTGGAATACCTGGCTGTGCTTTCGTATCTTGGAGCTTTTATGTGTATATACCGTGTGTATGTATGTATACCGCATGACAACAGATGGCAACCTATATTTACAACACACTGTTCTATCCACGTTCAGAAAGCAGGAATAATTCAGAGTCTGTGCATGACCTACCTACGCATCTGTACAGGATGTCCTACTTTCGTAGAAATCCTCCGTCATATTCAACATCGACTTCATTGTTACATGCAGTAATGGCAGCGTTTGTTTTACTCATTCTTTTACTTTTTCTCTTATAGTTTTCCTATCCATTTACTCTTGACTCTGCACCCTTATCTC
The DNA here is from genome assembly GCF_021155765.1 of Diprion similis. NCBI lineage: Eukaryota > Metazoa > Arthropoda > Insecta > Hymenoptera > Diprionidae > Diprion > Diprion similis. The sequence goes on along the minus strand of NC_060110.1, from coordinate 19,622,152 downwards.
GAATCGTTCTTTTAATATCTATTTCGAAAGCGTTTGAATCCCAAGAGAAATCTAAGTGATCAATCCCAATCACGATTCGAAGTAAAAAAAATTGATAGCTAAAAGAGAAAGAATTAAATTCCGACTGTTTGAACAACCGGTTTCTGTTTAAAATAATACAACCTGACCCGCGATACGCAGCGAAAATTTGAATTACATGCTTGACAGTAAAAAAAGAGAGAAAAAAAAACAAGGATAAAAAAAACACACACACACACACGCTGCTCCACGGAATAAAATTATTATTCAAATTTGAATATTGTTTGTGCTTCGGAGAGAAATTTTTTATCTCCCCCGTTCTACCTCACGTTCCGATATTTGTAACCCAAAATTCTTGCTACAATATTGGAAGAAATTAAAACACGAGCCCATCATTTCTTATTTCCCAATTTAACTCCCGGAGCTAATTAACCCTGTTTCAACAAAACTTGAAATATATACCACCCTGTGTTACAGCCGCTGAGAATTAATGAAGGGTGGTTATTTCCCCGTGACACCCTGTTTTTGTTCCGATATTATCGCTTCTCTCGGTGGGTGCGCAGGCGTAGGCTCCAATGCCCATCCATACCCAGCTGTATACTTTTCAGAAGGGGGGAGGGGGGAGGGTGTGTAGAGGGAGCAAAAACTCGGGGTAAAACAACTTAGCCAGGACCTCCGCCGCAAATGAAACGCGTGATGTAAAAACACTGATATAAAAGTGGTCCAAAGCACCATCTACTTACCACCGGGTTACGGCTCTCTTTCTCCCTCCCTTTACATCAACCGAAATGTGCACCTGACCCCATTGCGGTATCACCGCGCCATTCTGTCACATCTCTTATACATATGAGTACATCTGTTGTCATGTACATGCGGAATTTGAAAATGAAATTACATTTTCATAGGATTCAAGCTCGATGTTGTTTAAAGTTTTCTCTTGTTTTTTGAGAAGAAAATATACAATTTTTATTGCTTTGATTTTTTACCATTATCAAAAATCATAATTATAAGCAAGAATTGAAAAATATAATATCACACTCTTTGTGCTAAGATGATTGATTGTTGATAATTATTGTGTAATTATACTTGTGTAGTCATTTGTTATCATATTATCAAGTACCTTTGTTTAATATTGTACCTTAGGTCGTGACAATATTGATTTAGTAAAATTTTGCAGTTACCTAATATGGTGGGAAAGTAATATTTTTTTCTTTATAAACCTTGCAAAGGTGATAAAAAAAAAATTTCTCCCCGTATTTGGGTACAAATTTTATTTAAATTTGATCATCTTTCGAAAAGGACCCTTTTTTTTGCAACAAACACGTGAAATTGATTGTCGAAAAATGATAAAACGTCGAAATAACTGAATTTCTTTCAGAGATGAAATCCTCTTTCGGATGAAAATAACGTCAAAATTTTTCTCCGTCTACACGCGAGAGGACATTAGCATGCGAAAAAAGAATGGCGAATGATGTGATTGACGCGCACAGGTGAGGAAAAAGGTTTTTATTATTTACAAAAATGTAATAAAAGTAGGGAAAAACAGGCATCGTGAACAACGTATAAAGATAGCGTGCTGCGGGTGATAACGATTCTAACGGTGATCTGGTCCCCACGTGCAACGGAAAGCTGCATGCTGGGTAAATGACAGATAGGCTGCAGAGGAATTGCCGCGAAACTCTCGTAAAATCCAAACTTCTGACACACCGTGCACCGTTTAGTGGACAGCGCTTTTCAAATTAACGATAAGTCTGCGTTTTACGAGCATGAAAGGCCGTAAGACCCGGTCTAGAACGCCTTTCACGAGTGCCCCATAAAAAAAAACACGAAACAAAACGAATAAGATGAGCAAAAATAAATTGAGATCAACGCGAAGGAGTTCAAAACGAAAAATGTTCTTTAACGTAAATACAAAAATCAAAACGAACCAACGGTTTATCAGTTTTCTGCGATTACTAATTTCTTTAAAAAAAAATTTCGAAATTAAGAACGGAACTTGACTGCCGCGTACATTGAAACAAGCAACATTTGACGGGTTGTGGAAATTGTCGATCAGGACGAAACGTACAAATCAAGGGAATCTTGCAGCCGCGAAACCAAATTCTCGATGGTTCAAAGAGTTGTCTTAATTTCGAGATCCAGGTGAACGGGAAAGGAGAATGCTCGTGTCGTACGTGCATGTAGGTGGATGAGCCCCTGATAACAAGGAGCGAAGGACCCCATTCGCTCGAGTTACCAGGAATCACGTGAATTCGCTCATGCAATTCAATTTCAGTTCGCCACCGCATCGTTTCCCGAAGGTACCAAGAGTTAGAATCCATATCAAGAGTATACACAATATAGTATTACGTTTGCCAAAGGATTCGCGTCTTATTAAACATTGAATAGGGTGTATAAAATTTTCGTTTTTGTCTTAAAAATCGTGTTATTTGATGATCGTTTGTCCGATAAGAAGAAGACATTTTTAAAATTCATCATTACTGCAACGCACTCTTTTTATACAAAACAATTTTCCGAAAAAAAGATGGAGGGTCCAGATGCTGGAGTAACCGTGACGATTCAGATTCAACGAAAAACGTGACCATGGCGTCGATAAACGAGTGTGCATAATTGGTTGGACAAGGTGCAAGTGAGCCCCCCCTCTCCCTCCCACTCCTCCACCCCTCGCGCAAGGGTGGCTTTTATATTCGGAGTAAAGAAGCGGGGAGGCGCCGCGATTCAAATCGCGAGTCTGCGGGGGAGAAAACTGGATACGAAGTTGGGGGAAAGGGGGAGGAATACGCGAAAAGAGGGACAGAGACGAGGAGCGAGAGGTCGCGTGCGGTGTGCATTGATCGCGAACCTCCGACGCCTCGGGCGACGCACCACGACTTGTTGAGCGCCATCTGTCGCGATGTCTCCACCTTCTCGACCCGTTTCCCGTTTCGTGTAAAAAGTCACCCCCACCCGCCCTCCAAACGCACGACTAGAGCGCGAAGAATGGAACGCGGAGACGAAGGGTGAGAAGGGAAGGATGAGCCTGCAGATGAGATGCAGGGGTCAGTCGAAGGGTCCTAAAACTTGCACTTTTGTTTTATTTATACACGACTCGAATTGACGGCGCCACTCTGAGGGGAGATCGAGCTGCGCTAATTGACGGCAATCTTGATTTTGTCACGTTTATTATTTCTCAGGTATACTATACAAACTTCATGAAGTATAAGAGACGTTTCTATACCGGGTGACTTTTCTTTACGATGCATCCATCTTCAACCACTTACGATTTGTATAGTTCCCCGTTTTGCAGCCGAGTTTCTTCAGCCGTCTGCAACACGCTCTCAGATCATCCGATAAGACCGGAACTAATTATTCCCTATTACCGAGTGTTAGCAGCCTCGTATTATATAGCACTATCAAAAACACTGAATGAGATCTTGACACGCCTGTTAAACTTTCGGAAATTCGATACGTTGATACACGTCCACGTTAACCTGCGGACTCTTGAGAATCAGTGGATGAAGCAACAATGTTTCTTAGATACTAGCTGGTAAAAAAAAAACATTCATAATGAAAAAAATTTCAATTTATATTGGTAATATTCAGGGTCTAAATTAATATGTGAATGCATGTTTTTCATTTAAATCATTTTAAAAAAGATTGTTCACCTTCAAATATTAAAATTAAAAGCTGAAACTTGAACAGCATTTTCTTTTCGTCATTTGGAACAACATTTTTGACTTGAAATTTGAAAAAAAAAACGGTCGATTTTTTTAATACATTCTAATGTACATATTTTGTAATTTTTAATACATATCTATCCTTGTCCTATATATTACGGTCTGAGATCAAACATTTTTTCTAAGATCCTTTTACTTCAAATTTGAAATAGAAAAGCAAATGGATAGCTGCAGATCAGAGGTTGCGCGAATTTTCGTATTCACGTAATACGTAACAAGAAATCTCAACAATCAGCAGCATCAAATGCGTACAGATTTTACAGGCGTAAGCGGCTTGGAAGACAGAAGGAAATTATTTCGAAGAAAAGAATTATCTCTAACAATAAGATGTATTCTGACACAGAAAATTCTCATTATAACAGGTATCTAAATTGTTTTTGGAAATACTTTCCGCACCGTGCTTCAGGATCAATAAATGAAGGTCTATTCGGTGTCAGACACAATAATCGAAGGAGAGCAGAAATCGCAAGAATGATTGTTTGGTTCATAATTGTTGGGAAAATTGACTCTGCCTGATGAATAGAGAGCTTTCTACAGCGTCTGCTTTCGATATAGCAAAGAGATATATTAATGAGCAATTTAGATTTCCGAGCTTTCATTAAAATTCGGCAAACAGGGAGGATTTAAACTTTAAGCGGCTGAGCGCTGACTTTTACAGCATGATTTTGAGCGACTAAAAATACCAGTTCATCCAGATAATGGAACTCGATCGAATATCGGCGAACTCTTTTCACGCGTCCCAGTTCTTAACGATGCAAGTCTCCGCTTTAAAGCCGCTGAATAGATGTACCGCAGTAAAAGGATCGGGATAGGAGATGAACTGTCTCTGTCTGTTTTCGTTTAATCAAAAACAAACAATGAAAGCTTGCCGCATGAAGGGGATGATGATTCCCGGAAACTCGTCCACTGAAACCACATCCGCGGAATCTGAATTCCGGAGGCTGTCCCAATCGCTGCGGGTAAAAGTCGAAATTGTCGACGATCCAAGGGACGCAAAGTGACGTCACGAAGAAATTCATCTCGCTGCTTTACTCTGCTTGTATTTTACCCTTTTTCCATCTTTCATTCTTTCTCGTGACTGTAATATTATTCCCAAAAGGCATGTGCCAATTTTTCCTCCCACTTCTTTTTGCACTCTCACTAGACTTGCTTCCTAGAAGAATGAATGTGGAATACTTTTTACACTCTGGTCATATAAAACGCGTCTCGATTCACGCAACAGTTCTTCCGCAGCCACGCTCTGATAAGTCGAGTCTTCTTGCGTACAGAACTCAGTTCCAGAACTTGCTCTGAGCGCATTGCCACACATCTTGATACCTCTGCATATGAAGGGTGTCATATTTCACGTGGATAAACTAAGCAACGTGTGTTCCGGAAGGTGGATATTGCGTGGCAAGCTAGATTCTGGTTCGACTGAAGTGCTCCTGTGCATATCAGAATCGGTACTCGCCGATCGCGCCAAGCTTATTAAAAAAAACAGACGCCCCATTTTTTATCGCGATGAAAAGCCTTCTAACCCATCCATTGAAATCAATTCATCGAATCACTTACGATGAAATTATAGATTTTAAGAGCTTTTATTTAGCTCTAAATCAATACGATCGATGCACGGAGAGCCGAAATATAACAGTTGTAATATTTCCAACATCATCAAAATCGTCATTTCGACCAAGAATTTTAAACGGCTGTCAATTCTCATGACTAGATATATGACATATGTATATACGCTTGTAATGTATATAGATATAGGTATAAGGGAAACTAATCCCGCATTCTTCGTTTCGTACGTAATTCTGTATTTTTAGTGTTGATTTCTTATTTTTGCTAATAAATCATATACTTAGCTGTAGGGATTTTTTTTTTCTTTTGTTTGAGGGAATTTTTATCGGATCTTTGCCTTCCGGGCGTTGTTCAACGATTTAAAAAGAAAAAAAAAACACATACGAATTTTTGTCGTGTCGCTCAGTTTGCTAACGGCGAAAGTTCCGATGTTTTTCTTCTCTGCATTCTATATAAAAATTGCTATTTTTTGTCTATACCAGCATACGACCGTTTGCACTTACGTTTCATACTTGCTAATTCCGATAAATCTATATATTTTGGCATTTTTGAAACGAATGCAACAAAAAAAATTTACATACAAACCTTATGCCAGTAAATCGCATTTTGAATGCTTACGATCTTTTGTCATCAGATACGTGATATTAAATCTCAAAGTCACCATGCACACAAAAGGACTTGTCTACTATGTGACATACATATCACATGAAAAAAAATTTTTAATGATTTAAAAACTACGAGGTCATTTTTCACTATGTTTGAGGTGGAATTTTCCCTAGAGTCAGATTTTTTGTAAGTGGGGCTATGAAGGGCGGGTGAAGCAGGAAACGCAAGATGTGTCAATGTGGAACAATAATTGCCTGAGTAAAGCGTATTAAAAGGCGCTATTGAATGATTACTCGACTGTACAGTGAACGAAAAATTAGGTTTGTGTACGAAAAATACAATAAAAACTTCTTTAGTTAAACACCTTTATCGTAATACTAAGCACTACGAGATCGTTTAACCTATGATATTTTATTCGCGGACAAACAATCTGTTACTGTGTTACAAAATAACTTGAATTTATGACTTAAAATGAGCCATTAAAATTCATAAGATAATTTTATATTGTAAATTTCGTTCATAAATTCATGAAAATTATAATAACTATAAAAACAAGTATATGATTATCAAAAAATTGATCTTGTTTTATGTGACAGCCGTAAGGCGTGACGTGACGTCAGCGACATGTCGAAGTCGCAGATATGAGTGAGTGCGAGTGAGATTTAGTGCGTGGAGGTCAAAATCCGGAAAGACTAGACAACCCACTGGCTGAAAACCGAAATCGAGATACGAAATTCAAAATAACGAACGATCAGTGAACCGAAATTGGTATTTTTGATAAATCATCCAGTAGAATAAAAGTTGTCCCGAAAGTTCATTCAACCAAAGACTCTTTTATCGGAAAAAGTATTTTCGGGATAGTTGGCATTTCGAATGACCAAAGCACAGAATAGGGTGATACAAAAAAATTAAAGGTCTGAAATTGAAAATTAAGAGCGGCTAATACTTCTAACAGCGGCGAAACCGAAAAAATCAGCCTCGAAATGCAGATGACGCTGAAAGCTGAACGGCCGCAGTAGATTTATGCTAAATAGCACTAGACACCGGTCATCGGATACTTCTGGCGTTGCAGAGAGAATACATATATAAGACTGTGAAGCGACTATTTTTTTTCGGTCTCATACATAACGTATAATAACGTATAGTTTATAATTTTATAAATTAACGTATAACGTATAATTTTTCAGGAGATCCTATTACAAACACAAATTTTGTTAACTACAATCTGGAAATTTCTGACGATGGTCAGCAACAATTTGTAGTAAAAACTGTCCCTGTTCTTCATCGTAAGTGAGACTTTCGTTATATTTATTTATAAGGGCAACACTCCTTTCAGCGATGTCATTTATAACTTGAAATAGGTTCTCCTGACAAATTATAACCTTTCAAAAATTAGAAACTGAATCGAAAGAAAAATTTCTGCAAATCCAGAACATCGCATTTGCCTTCAATGATATTTTCTCGGTATTTTATTGTCATAGAAATTGTATATTTGTGTCAACAAAATATGAATTTTTTATAAATAGTATTAGAATCTTAAAATAATTATTGTGAACAATATTTTACCACATAAAAATTAATGGAAAGGTTGAATGAAAAAAACGTAAAAAAGGAAAGAAAAGTATTGTCACGAAAACCGTTAATACAAGTAGCTTAAAATTAATTTACTTACTTAAAGTATAAAAACTATTTCTTTAGATCATAAAGCTTGGTAAAAAAACTGATATCAATGAGCTTTACACTTAAGAACATTGTTTTGTAAGTGTTTAACAATAAATATGAATGTAAATTTATACAAAAAATTAGGTTTAATTGACTCTAAAAAAGAAGTGGATGATTTTTTTAATTCGATCAAAAGTTACTTTTCTACAGACTTTAATTCCCTACAAAATGACACCTTGATATTTTTTTGATCGATCATATTTAATGAATTATAGAACATAAAGTTGAGGGAAAATTTTTTTTTCCGAAAAATTCTTATTTATACTAGCCCTAACCGAAAAATGGACATATCGAGTTGAAACTTCACCAAAATTTGTTTTTTCCGAGAGACAACCTAGTTTTTGTGCGGAAAAAAATTTTTATTTTTCTACAAGTTCGTATTTATGGTCTTTCTACGTTTTCAACTGTCGGTAATTTGACTTTCGGAATTTCGTCCCGTCGACTTTTTAGTCTTCCGCATTTTTGTACCCCAACCGATTTAGTCAGTCGGACTTTAGCCATAGAGGATTCGTCTCGTGCATTGGAATAAATATATCAATACAATACTTAAATCAAGCATCGGTACTTCTTCATTCCTCCTCATCCCAAGATTCCTCAGTTCATCATATATTTTGATGTTTTTTATAATAACGTATAGCGACCCTCGGATTAACCGACCACCCTCATGGCTACGACGTTGCTGCAAATGGAGTACGCAGACGCTATTTAGCCATTTTTTCTGTAAAATTTCATCATTTCAATATTTCAACAATTCTGCGTATTCAGCTTTTACACGAGGTCGTTTCTCCCGACCGGTTTTATTAATTCGTAGAAAGCATTGAATGTTTAGTCTGAAATCTGTCCTTTGTTAGGTTAATGAACGGCCAAAACCAGTTATTTAAATGCTGAAGCTAAAACGTATCGTTCAGTCTTCATGAAACCAACAAACTGCCAGGAGAAATGTTTCCTCATCTAAACGTACTCGTGGTAGTACTTTTCGTGACTTTGATGATAAGTTTGGGCTTTGCATCCATGGAAATGGGTACATCTATCCATGGCTCGGACCAGACCAGGATGTGGATCAAAAGGATTGTTAGATCTTCACGAGGGCCATGGATAGAAGGTTTCAAATCGTTTCTTAACACCTCTGAATCTTCCTGTGCGGACGAAGTCGCGGTGTTTATCGAAGCCATCGAATCTGACCAAGAATGGGCCTTGCAAAGTAAGGAATAAAAGCAAATTTTTATCAAATATTAGATATAAAGAGTGTTCTGCTATTATAGAAGTAAAAGAGTCTCTCCATTCGCTGAAGTTTGCCCCATAAAAAATATATAAACCCTTGTGTGATTATGCAGTTCATAGTAATTCTATTTTCCATTACAGTGTTGGATGCCTCGTCGAGTTTGCAATCAGGACTTATGAAAGGAAACTTTAGAGACATCGGAATGTACGACGAGTGCATCGAAGTCAATGAGCAATACAACCACCTCGGTATCCGGGCTAAGCACTGCATGGTTTCTCTGGGTTCGATGTCTCCCGATCTATCTGCGATTATCGATATAGATTATGTCCGCATTTTTTCATCAATTTGTCTTCCATCGTCGTGCAACGAGACGCATGTTGAGCAGATCATTAATGCCATTATCGCAAACACACCAGCCATTAACGATCTAGAATTTGAAACAAGTACCGCGTCCTGTGCGCAAGTGGGATCTGATGACTTGAGTGCTGGAGAAATTTACACACTGTGAGTTGGCATTGAATAATGAATATAGTTTTCGGAAACAATCCCATTTGATCATTCAAGAAAACAATGCATTGCTTTCAGAATTTTTGTCGTCGCCGTTATCGCATTTATGATTGCTTGTACAGTCTGCGATTTTGCGAGCAGACGCAAGCCGACAGAAGCATCTAGTTTGATGAATACGCTGTCAAAATTCTCTCTCTACACCAATGCACTCGCTGTGTTAAGCACGGAAGTAAAACCTGATAGCCTGCAATCGCTCGACGGTATCAGAGTTCTAAGTATGTGCTGGGTCGTACTGGGCCACCGTTTCCTCACTTCAAGCATCAGGCCGATTGTCAATCTATTCGAAGTCTATGAAGTAAGTTGAACTGTACACTCGATATGCAATATAGATCATAATTGCTCCAACAATTGACGGCTGCTTTATTAGCATGGTGGTACGAAAAACGTGCTTTCAATACAACAGAGTTCGCCGTTAGAATGTACAATACTTTTCTGAGTGTGCGATTTGCATTCTAGTAGAGATGATTATTAATACGTAAATTCGCGTTGTTGAAGAATACAAATTATTTACCCAATCACGCCAAGCAAGTCTATAATATTGTTGTCACAATCGATCCACAGTGGTCAAATTCATGGACATCTTTGTACCTGGAGGCTGCACCACTTGCTGTCGAGACCTTCTTTGTAGTCGGCGGATTTTTGATGGCTTATCTGCTTCTTAAAACCATGAAATCGGGAAAACGAATTAATTGGCCACTGCTCTACCTTCGTCGTTACCTCAGGTAAGTTGTGTAAGTTGTGTTTTTTTCACAATTCATTGACCACTTAACTGCCTAGGTATCATAACGGCGTAAAGTACTTCCATGACCACGTAACCGCCGGAAATACCGGAATGGCGTCATAGACTAATTCAATATTTGTATTTTTCTTATAGACTCACGCCATCCTTAGCAGTCGTCATTTTGTTCGTTTCATTTCTTACAAATCGTTTTGGAAACGGTCCCGTATGGAGAACTTCGCTTACTGCAGGCGTAGAAGGTTGCAAAAAAAATGGGTGGTTCAATTTATTGTATCTTCAGAACTTGATTAATCCGGAGAATTCGGTTAGTATGGATCCACGCTTTTACTAGATCGGACATACGGCCGATTCTGTTCTTACTACTAAGAGAGTAATGAAAAATTTTACAACACTCGCATCCAAAAACGCGAGTTTATAGGATACTGTTGAAAGCTTGGATGTACTTTGGTACTTGTAGTCCTACGTGAAATGTATATCTTATTCGTATAATAAAGCAGAAAAGGCTTAGGTTTTGAATGTTAATAAATTCGACTAGCTCATAAAAATTGCAGTGTTTAATGCACACCTGGTACTTGGCTGCTGACATGCAACTCTTTTGGATATCGCCAATTGTCATATATCCACTGTACCGCTGGCCAAAACATGGAATCCGAATACTTTATTTTTTCATCCTCGCCTCGATTGTTGCACCAACCGTAGTTTTGATTATCAATGGTTACACTAACAGAATAATCACTATGGACGTGGATTTGGGGTAAGTGAATATTAACGAAGTACATTATTCATCGAAAAAAAGATGTTCATTATAATTATTTCCACATCAGAAAAATAGTCGTAAATGACTTCATCGACTTCTATATGACGACTTACAATCGAGCCTGCGCCTACTTTCTCGGAATCTTATTGGGTTACGACGTAGCGACTAAGAAGAGGCAGCTTACGAAGGTATTTCAGGCAAAGTTTGTGCATCACAAGAAATTTCTATCCTATCTCGATGATCGACTGATAGTCTAATGTCGAAATATTTTCTGATTTCGAGGTGAACGTATCGATCAACTGGATTGTAACCGCTGTTCTTTTCCTATTTTGTGCGTGCGCTACTCATTTCAACTACAACAAGGATTTTGTCGACAACCGTTTATTGGAAGTTGTACTCGTAGTCACGTTACGTCCATGTTGGTCGATTGCCATTGCTTGGATCATTTATGCATGCACTCAGGGATATGGAGGCAAGTATCTACTTTATTTCTCGATGCGGAAGCTGCGCTGAATTGCAAAAGACTGCAAAGTCCTTAACTTGAAGGTTCCAAATGCAGGCAAATGGGACTCTAGTCGAACAAAACAATACATTGATAAAACTTATGGTTTAACATTGTTAATTTTTCAGGCCCCGTTAACAGATTTTTGTCCGCGCCGTTCTTTCGGCCCCTCAGTCGGTTATCGTATTCTATTTACTTGTTGCATTTTTCGATCCAATCTCAGAGGAATGCTGTTGCACGGACTCCCGTGTCGTTTTCAAATTCTTTGATTGTAAGTTTTCTTTTTCACAACTTCTATTTTTCACCCCGCGCATTTCAAATTCAACCCATCTATTTGCAGATTTATGAGTATTTGATTGATTTGGCGCTTTCGATCGTCGCGGCCTTCGTCTTCACCTTATTCTTCGAATCTCCATTCGTTGTGTTGGCGAAAATTTTCGACAATCCCAAATCAGAGTCTAACCAAGTCACTCTGGCGCGAGGCACGACCAAGGATCTGCCGGCCAAAAACCCAGAAATTCGAAATAAATCGAGGAAGAAGGACTGATGTTGCCGTTTCCTGTCGACCGTAATATTTTCGAAAATATTATTTCGAGAATTGCTACTATTATACAGTAGTTCTACACATTCTACTCGTACTATTATTCAAGTCCAATTTTTCTGTGTCCGACGAACGTTACAACATAATTATCAGCTGTATCGCATTGTACTTAATAACGCATGAAGAAATATTTTCTTCGAATAAAAATTATTGGCTGATTTCGAATCTATGCATAACTTTTTCAGTTCGCCGCATGAAATCAAGTGTCTGCTTACTGCTTTTTTGGCACCAAGCATTCCCTTGTATCAATTTCATCCACCTCAAAAGGTTCCACCCTATCGACTGTTGTATTCAGATAATACGTAGTCGAAAATTTCCCGTTGAATTTTAATTATCAAGCACGATAATTACTCTAAAATAACTATCGAATTACCGAACGTGAGTATCGCGTAATGATCACCGAGTAGGTACATATGAGCCGGGTCGGCAAACTTTAGTCGGTATAATTTATTTCATTAGACGCTCCACGTAATTACAACCCATGGGACGAGTACTGGTATCTCAATTTGATCAGTAGCGGAACAAAACCTGAGAAGGAAATTGAACTCGATTATAACAGTGATCGTATTGCGTATAATTTTTTACGCGAATCGGTTAACGATTCGAATAATCGTCAACACAGCAACGTGGAGTTAAGGCTTGTGAGAACGGAGAGAAGCAGAGAGAGGAACAGAGAGTCGGAAGTCCCATGCCTAACCTGGAGCTAAACTAACTTTATTAGACGGTTTGCCGGACTGTCGCCTCCTGCAGCTTCGCCCCTTTTTCCCCTCCTCCCACTCCCCAGTGTCCGAGTTGTCTTCCTGGGCGTGAAGCGATTAACTCACCCCATGGATATACGGCTAGCCGAGCTCGGGGGTCGGATTACTTTACGAGCGCTGACCACCGCCGAGATTCGCGGACGCTATCATTTCGCCGGGGGAGTCGCACCTATAAGCTGCTGGTGAAACGGTCCCAGTTTCAGACCTCGGTGACTCTTTTCCTCCTAAATCAGTTCGCCTGCACGCGCGAGGAGAGGATCTCGGATTTCATCGCGAATAGTTAGAGCCACGAGAAGAGAGTCGGATGAAAAGTCCGGAGAACTTGAGGAGGTTCTCGTGCTCCGTCCAATTATGGTAATACCTAAACCTGACCCGGAAGATATGTATCTTATGTAAGGTTAACCCTGTTCCTCATTTTATCGCCAATTTCTTTGCGCCCACAGGAGAAATTGACAGCTTGAGTGACGACACGGCCCCAAAAGTGACGCGAAAGATTTCGCCCGAGGATCTCTGTGGGGAACAAGTGTTTTCTCTGATTGGATTATCTCTGATTTCTGCGGACATGTGACTGACGCACGTGATGAAGTTTTATTCTGCAGAATTATGTTCATGTCTCGATCATTTTTTCAATTAGTAATATAAATTAGTAATAACATGAATCGTGATAGTTCACGTTGTTCAACGATTTCAAATTTAATAAGATAAAAACGATTTGAAATACTACGCCATCTTATATGAAAAAGTGTTCGGGGTCGGACAAAATGAGTTCTGTCAGTTGGAGCTTGAATAATCCGAAACCGAAGAGTTTCACTGATAAAGCAAAACGAGCTCGCGATTAGGTTTTACGATACATAACATGTACAGTAACGGTAAAGAAGATATCAAGATGAATAAACGAAAAACAAAATACTGTATGCAATAAGCTGAGAAAGTGGCTCGCTCGATTTTTCCAATCAATTTTCTAGTGATCGTTCACAATTGTATTTTTTCAAAAATTTATCGACACACTACAAATTCATCCAAGTGCAATTTATTCACACCGGCCAGATAGAAATTTTTATTTTTTTTATTTTTGTAATTATTTCACTCCTCTAGAATATAAAGTAATTAGTATTATAAATACATAATTAAGCTTGAATAATTGAAACAGCATATTCTAAAATGAGTAATGAAATTTTATTAATTACTGACAGAGATGATGACAATATTATAATTTTAGTCCCAATTCTTGTTAATGAAGTTATTAATGAATGACTTGGAATAACATTAGCTATGAAACGTACCACCATACTTCGTAAAACAGCTTATAATTGCAAAGCGTATCTGGTGAATCGAGTTTAACTGAATCCCTTAAGAAACTCCTTGTATAAATTAAAAATTCTCTAGCGACTAACAGCGAGCACATCTACGAAAGCGTTCTAAAAATAGATTTGCAACGGAGGATCCATATGCATGTATATCAGGCACATCCATACATGTACACCATAGAGGTTAACACGTGTTCATTACCGGGGGAACTTATGCGCGAGCAACAAAGGCGTCTACCCGAATTAATCAACCTTATTTATATTAATGAACGGTTGAGCTCATCCCAGAACGGAAATGTATGGGGCGCGTTGGGCCGGGCCAACCCACCCTTACCAGGCATGGCGCATGGAGTCCCGGAGTCCTGCAGGCGTCGCTTCGCTTTGCTTCGCCCCCCGACCCCCGACCCCCGCCAAAGGGCGCGTGTCTCGTGTGATTAAACTTAATGATGATTAATTGCCGCGTGGCCTGCGGCTGACCAAACACCACTCTGACATATTAGCTCATCTCCCACCCCTCTGCAGCTCGTCTTCCTGCAGCCCTGTCACGTGACCATGAACAGCAGACACCTGCAAAAATTTTCCCCGCACCTTCTTCCTATTCTGACCTTCACCCTCCGACCCTTCGCCAGCCGGACTTGTCACCTTCCAGGATTTTCCTTCCTCCAGGATATCCGCTCGTCTCGTGGTATGTCGGTTAATTGAAGAAACGCGCGATGAAAGTCAATCACCGCGAACCCATTTTCCTGCCTTTTATTCGGAGTTAGAGCTCGGCCATTTTTCTCTGACGAATAATATTACTTGAGAAACTGGGAACACGGGGTAGATTAGAATATAGGGAACCATAAGCGCTTTGCTCGGAGTGTAATTATTTCAAACGTTTCAACTATATTCGGATTTCTGACGATTGCTTTTTCATCAAAATTCATTCAAGTATCGTATTTCAATTTTTGAGTAAAGTTGGGCACGCCTGTCATAGGAAAGAAGTACACGTACGTCTTTTGGTGATAACAGCAAAAAAATCTGCAATCGCAAGACTCAGTGACACCCGTATAATCATTCCATAGATCCTAACTCTGAATGACCGAAAATTGTACACACAAAACTGATGTGTTGCGACAAAACTTAGTGAATATCCAAAATGCAGAAATGTCGAACCAGTATTTCGATAGTTCAGTGAAAATCTTTCTCGCATGAACTGTCTTAAGTTTATTTCTTGACATTTTGTAATTAGTATTTGGAAAACATTTCACTTGTCAATGAAACGGAGAGACAATGAATCGCCAGTAAAGTATCGATGCGTGCGTGTGTCAGCTATGTACGTACATAGTCGTGTATAAAATCGAGCACGATTTGTTGTGAAAATAGCATTAGCATCGGAACAATTATTGGTTACGCCGCGCGCCGATGCGATCGGATTCAACAAAACGTGTACATGTAGGTAAAAACAAACAATTCGGCTTTGTTTCATAGCAGAGCTCAATTTTCAAAGCTGCAATTTATCTGTTGAATATCACCTCGTGACCCGAAAACGAAATACGTATAATGACCCCACGTATGCCAGTGTATTATATTTACTGGAGATAATTACAGTGACTGATACAGAATCGTGTAGAATGATGAAATGACCGTAGGCAATGCGAATGCTGCAAGCTGCGTGTGGCAGCTGTGACTAGGGGCTTCGATTTCAACGTTTAATTATTCACCCAATGAAATATTCTATTTAATACGATTTTTCAACCCAAAGAAGAAGAACGGAATTGTTGATATGGCTCGTATTGATAAGGGCTTAATTCACACCTCTTGGGTAACGAAATACGGTAAATTTTCTATGTCTATCTGAATTTAAATCGGTGAAACTTCACTGATTCTTATTCAATGGGATTGACGATTCAATGGCTTTTCACTGATTTTTACTCCAAAGAGGATATTCAATATATACCCTATAGTAGTTGGCATTCCAGGCAAGCGTCAGCTGACATAGGAAAATCAAAGTGCGTGTTCAAAACCGATACGTCGCCTGCTTGAAAATGATAAAAAATATTCTTCAAAAGGACGTATTAATAATGCATAAATTGCTCAGTAATAATATTTTAGCAAACATAATGCTTATTGCATGCATTTAAAAAGAAAGACAATTTATAATATATTTAATACTCAAAGAATGATGAATTCACGTTTCACTGAACATGTTAACGTGTATTTATAATTAGTAATAATTAATACTTAATGAAGAAGAAATAAATTAATCAGGATGTGACTTCAAATGACATTTCTGCCATTCTCAGGTAATGAATCGTTTATTCTGCCAATATTACTGTTCATTTCATCAAAGTAACAAGTCACAATGATCCTGTTCTGAAATTAGTTTTCACAGCCTAGGACGTTACTTTTGAAAAACATCTCATTACGAACTTTCAATGCGTCGTGGCTGAAGAGCGATGAAACGTTGAAAAATGTTTGAAATTCAATATACCGTAAGTTGGTATACATATACCGACTTAGTTTACTTTCAAACTTGAGACAAAGTTGTCTGCAAGAGAGTCTCTAAACTTCCACCGTGATAAATACTCGTCTATACGTAAAGAAGTGTCTCATATACACTAACTTTGGATATATATGTTTATACATATACAGGAAGGCGTATAAACTGCACTAAAACGCTGGACGACTGAAACTGTGAAGAAACTTGAGCTTAAGAGACTCGCCATATATCGGATTGATTTGACAGCGTATTGCAGAAACGGCCAGCGTATAATCTACAGCTGATCGAAAAATCGAATCCCATTGGACCGTTCGAAAAATTTCTTAGCGATCGAATGAACAGTATTTTAACCCACTTGATGCGGCTTCCATCGAGTCTATATGGAAAAACTTTCCACCCAGAATCCCTTGTCGATACACAGAAAAATTATTGCTCAACCGTTATCGTACCCACGTAAGAAAATCAAATCGATTCTCGAACGCTCCTCTCTGCCTCGGCCTCTGTTGCCTTCTTCAAGAATCCAGCGCCTTCTCTAACGTGTTTTTGGCAATATCCTTGAGGAATATATTTCAGCTCCTGGCAGAGGGTGGTTCTCGGTTAATTGACCTGCTCCCCTGAATACGAGTAGCAGAATTTCGTTTCGATGTGACTTACTTCCGGGTGTGGTAATTACAGAGGGAGCTGAAGGAATTCTGTACAGTGATCGACGCGTGTGGCAAAAAGAAAAAAAAAAAAAAAAATAGCGAAGAAAAAGATACTGATGGCTTGTTTATGCATTTCACGGACGCAGATTCAACGATATGTATATACTGACGCAGAAACGAAGAACTCAATTACGAATTCGTTTCGCGTGAAGTGATCATTTTTCTCCTCTAAAAATAAGCAATAAGTATCTTCGCGTGCAAGATAACGAGGCGGAGGAAGAAGTTGTTTGATCCATTATCATGCGCGGAAATCAATTGGCAGCTTGAACCCTCGAGTAAATCAGGCGCGGAGAGGATAGACAAGCGTGAAAATAGGGATAGTCAGGTTAAACTTGTGAGGAAAGCTTCACAAGAGCAGCGGAAAAACGAAAGGCGAGGAACGTGTCAGTTGCGATAACCGTTCGCCTTGGACGAAATAGATTTCAAATTTACACACGGTATGAAATCGATGGTGGAGGAAAAGGATGTGAAAAAAAATTATGTAAAAGAGACACTAGCACTTCGCGTTGTGTATGATATTTTCACGGAATATACTACAAGAGTCGATCCATAATGCAAAAAATGGGTAGATGCGAAAATCGCAACGGTCAACCGCTGAGCTCATGAGTATAAAGCTGGCGAGAAAAGTGATAACATGAATAACGAAGAAGAAGAGGAAGAAGAAGAAGAAGAAGAAGAAGAAGAACTCACAGAGAACGAGCAGCCATTTATCAGGATCCCCGCAAAATCCGGCAAGGATTCTTTGGGTCCGATCGAAATCGTCCATGAATACGAAAACGAGGGTCGTTACCGGACCTCGTCGCCGGCGCGATTTTTCCCATTACAGAGTTTATCGCACCGCAAGCAGTACCGCGCGGAGGAAACGTGCGAAGCAAAACTGCACGAGTAAAAGTGAAAAATTCGTATTCCTGTTCGGGCAGCCTCGCTCGGTGGTTCGCTTGTAAAAACAGGGGCGCCATTTTTGAGGGTGAATCGGATATATCCGACACACGTTGCGATACGTGACGCGTCCCCAAACGAGCGATTTCACCGGACGGTATGAGGCGTCGTCGACTGATGACGACATCAGGACAAGCCGGTGCGTGAAAGATCGCAGGCACAAAACGGAAACGGAAAAGGAGCTGCGCGAATTCTCGCACCCTTCTTCAGGTTCCGGGACCCCACGAGAAGGCTTCCGAGTGCACTAAACTGCCGTTCCATATTAATGCCCGAGTGGTACTCGCCGATAAAGCACATCCCCTTCTTCGCCACCCTCCGCGTCAGGGGGTTGAAATATCGAAAGGGTCCAGCTGCACACGTGCGAAAGCTAAGCGTCGGTGCGACTGTCCTGCGACAAACTTCCGCTTCCGGTAATTCGCGGCTTCGCTCCGCAACTCTCTCCTTCAGTTTTGTTGTTTCGATTTTTCCGCCCCCACCCCCATTTTCAAGCCCGTCGAACAGCGGTGCTTCGTTCTTTCCTCACCCTCCCCAGTTTTCCAAACTTTCTCCCGATGAACCTCTTTGCAGTGGAAAGTGCGCCTCCTGGCAGATTTTCTCCGGAACTAACGAATTCGCAAGGCAAGAGCAGCCTCGTCGAGTACATCGTTTCGCGACACTCCGGATAACCGGATTAACGAAGGCCCTCGAGTTGTCCGTGTTTCTTCGCATCTGTTCGGAGGAATAAGCTAGCGAGAAATGGAAATTATACGTGTAATATCGTAAGACGTCTGTTCCGAGTCTGAGAAACAAAAATTATTTTAGAAAAAAACCGAGGAATAACTGATCTCTGTTTGAACGGTGGTACCAGAAGCGTTTGTTTTCAGTTGTGCGTTATCTAACCCGAGGGTGGATATAAAATGTAAAATTATTCCAATACCCCGATAAATAGCCGATATAAATGCGCTCGACGAACCAAAAGTGGCGCGACATGTTATCCAGTTACCTCTACATACGTTCATGCATATGTAACATATACGAGTGGGATAGAGCAGGCAGTTCAAGTTCTCGAAATGAAAACGTGCCTCGGGATCGAAAATTTCTCCCAAGAATTCACACCGAGCTAGAATTTATAGTCAAACGGTCTGATCCATTGCGTTGAATCTCACAAACTACAGCCATCATTCCACAGAAATTTTCGAATGTTCGGTTAAGAAACTTCGTCAACTGTTACATCCGTGCGCTCCACGTATACTTATGCTTAAACTCTAAAGATGGAAAGAAGAAAGGTATAAGAAAAAAAAGAAAAGAATGAAAATGGAAGCGTTGCTTTAGCTCCATATGTAAAACGAATCGTCGGCCATAGGAGCATAAAATCGGAAGGAGGGAGGGGGGAGGGGTGTGATTATTTATACGGCTATTTATTACACAAAGTGAGAAAACCAATTTCAGCGTGACAAATGGTGCGCAGCAGTGGGGAAACTTTCGAATAAAAGTAACTCCCCGGAGGTTCAAAAATTTGCATGAACAGTTGTTATAGCTGACGCGGTCGTCCTTCCGCAGTGTACTTCTGGTGACAAAATTACTCCGCAGCATTGTCATTTCGTGGGGGGTTGAAGCCCCCACCCAGCTCTCTGCGCACATTAATCAGCCAGCGAAACGCGAGAGCGAAAAACTATTCCGCTCTCAATTCTCATCGCTCATATTAACCGGAGCGAGTATTAACCGAGCATATTTACCCTCCTAGGATCGGCAAACCAGGAGACTCGCTGAATTCCGAGTGATGTCAAACGTGTAAAGTTGAATTGCACGCGTCACGCAGTGGTTCGATAATCCTGCGCAAACATTGCCGTGTCGATGCTTCTGCAAACTTTGCCAATCCTGTCGGTAGTTTGCGCGTCTTTCACGAAGCTTTTACTTCAATTCAAAGCTTACGTCAATTATCATGAACCGTAAATTTCTGCTTAGAACACACTCCGATTCTTTATACCTGCTCTATTCTTATGCAACTCGATGACACGTATTTAATTAATTTATCAACACTTTGCAATGGCGGAATTTGCGTCTCTGGGATTACCATGATGGTTATGCAAATTAATTACGATGGCACAGCTTACACAGTATTCAATTGATTTTTGAGTCGCCCTTTTGAGCTCGCGTTTGACACGCAACGAAATTCGTGGAATCGTGGAATAATTATGACGAACTCGTTAACGCGGATCGAGTGCACAAGCTATGCATATAATAAAATGAAATGGCGAATACCGCGTGAACTCATCCAATCAACGAATCGTGTCAACGAGCTTAAGGCTTTCCGCGAACTTCAGTAATTGTAAGTAATTGCGTGCATTCGTGGATATACATAGCCACACGATGCATATTGTTCAGAAGCCATTAGTAGATTGATTGCAGAACGGTTCTTCGTCTCTGCGGGTTCGATCTCCGATCGGGAATAAACGATACTCGGTTCGGTGTACGGATTACAGAGAAAGGGACTTTTCGCTTTCGCAAAACCTTTCAAACCTCGGCGAGCGGAGGTTTCCCCTATAAAATACAAAGAAATTTCTCGAGCAACTCGATTCTATGACGATTGTTGCGTAGCAACCGACCACTGCAGAGAGAACTCCGTAACATGGGGGCTGATGTTTCGAAATTCACAAGCGCGTCACTCGGCTCCAACTATTGTGCAGTTGCAGGGATCGCGGATGCCCAGAGCGCAGAACGCAGAATGCAGCGTATGTAGAATGCAGAATGCATTCCCCACCCCCACCCCCACCCCCGCCCCTGCCCCCGACTCGCATGCCTTCCTGCAGGACGCCTCTATAGGCAAGGCATTACCGCACTCCTGCATCCATCCACCTTCTGAATTAGTAATAGCCTGTTGACAACGACTATCGCATATCACTCCACGTTTCTATGAATGCGTTTGCAATGCTACGCACACGTAACTAGTATGTTGGTGCATGTATTATATCCACGGAACACAGACACGTGTATACCATGAATGAGATGAATGATATGGTATTTATTCCCGGATAATTTTTTCAGGATGATTTGACAACTCTGAGAAGTGCTGTATTTTACGATCTACTTTTTTGTATTTCAACAATGCCGACGTTTTTCCATGTCATTCCTAAGGTGTAATCGGATTTGGCAAAAGCTTTTATCTCGTTTGGCAATTTTTTCGTTAGCTTATTCAGAAATTGAATTATTTTCTGATATCAATAATTATTTTGTCGGTAAATAGCTTATTCATTTATCTTACAATTACTCGTTGCTGTATCTAGATTTTAAACGTCTAAGAAATCCACTAATTTTCAATTTTTCATGATCCAAAGGTGTATGGAATATGAAAATTTGAAACCTTGCGAAGAAATGACAAAAAAAAAATACAAAAACTTTGACGCAGCAGGGATCAAATTATTACAGAAAAAAAAACAATCTTGAAAATTGTATCAAATTTTATTCACCCTAGTACACCATTCGAGAGTTACTACGTAATAACTAAACGATCAAGCTAAAATCAAGATACGCATTTAATTAATCTCTGGATAATAAAAAATTCAAGTAGGTGAACTACGGCGTGAGATCAGCATGTTCGACGTGAACGGGAAATAATAGATGATCGAAGCTCACGCGCGGTATAAAATAATTATACAGTGAAATGAAAAGGACGGTGGAGATGGGGACGGGAGAAACGAGGGAAAATTCAATTTCGTCACAGTATTAGCGCGGTGGACGGACGCGGGTGAAAATAACTCGATTTCTATCAAATACGCACCGGATAGAAGGTGGTTCGGAGACGGATCACAAGGGCGGTAGAGAGGGTGAAAATCTGGTAAAATAGTTATAGAAATGCGAGACCCACCGTTGAAATGAATCTCTTCGGAATTCAGGTTGCCGCGTTGGCTTATAGAGGCGGGTACTGAATTAATAAAGCTTGCGAAAGCTCCGGATGAAAAATAGCACCTCTAATTTATGAGATTTTAATGTGGTTTAACGAGGAAAAAATCTGTAAATGATTGTCCGCCTGTCGCTCGTCCTCCAAGGGGGGAAATTGACTTAGTAGGGTATGTTTTTATTAGGGGTTGCTGCACTCCGTGGATAGAACCGAACGGCAAGATAAACGGGCAGGGGTTCGCCTGAACGGAATTCAAGGAAAGTGGAACGGAATTGATCAGATGTTTATGCTGCGTAGATGATTGATCTTTATTTTTCGCAGTAAATCATTACTATCGTTCAAAATTAAGGTGAAACGATTTGCACTACTGTATATATACTAAAATCCAATGGCAACTATAGGTTCAGGACAATTGTGAACATTCATCCAATAAGGTAAAAGAAAATTTGAGAAACTAATAAGGTGTTAGGTGCAGGAAATCCGAGTGAGTGCTTTGCAGTCTGGTTGTTTTGAAACTTGACTGAAACATAAATTCTGCTGCGTGACCCCAAAAGGCGCATAGAGTTCAGCGAGACTGGAGTGAATAACAATTCTATGAAAATGAAATGGAGTGCACGTCTTACTTAGCGGATAGAAAATCTTCCCTACCTACGACCATGCGTGTGGACTTGTAAAACTTTTCCTAAAGTTACCTTAGCAAATTTTAACCAATGATTTTGAAACATTTTAGTTAACTCCCATGATCTGCGAGTTACCTGAGATACTTAATAATCGTTAAATTGATACATTTTTAATGGTAAAAAATTTTATAGGGTTTAATTTAAAATGTGAAATGACATAGATACAACGTTTAATTAATTTACACGGTAATTAAAAAACGTCTAACACCTTTCATATGTTGGGTAAAAACAACCGATATGCAGAGGCGGTAACACGTGAAGCAAAAAAAGAAGTGCCCTGCAGCTGAGGGTTGAGCAAATTTTTTCCTGCATGCGACACGTGACGTATGACTTGCTTAATTGCCAAACTCATTAACCCTCGAGTTTCACCGTATGAACGAATGTCTCTGTAAAAAATTTTGATCACGGTGACAGTACGGCCACGCTTAGTGGATTATCCAACCTCGTAATACTATCTGAAAAATGTTTGCGGATGTGCGTCTGTGTGTGTGTGAGAGAATCTCATCGCCCCCTAAAACGGAGAAGAAATATTCGTCATCACGACGTGAACGCGGTGAATCTGACAGGATTTGAGCTGATCGTTGGTACTAAGCAAAGGCAAATACATGGTGTGGGTGTTTCGAAAGCGTTATGCATATAACTTCACCCTTCTTTGCACGCATTATCTATTCCAGTACAAAGTCATTACTTATTCGAGGCTCGAAACGTCGCGCAGAGATGAAGAGAAAAATTGTATTTGCTCAACTTCATGCATCGCGGCGAATTGTTTCGCCCCATTTCAACCAAAGTAAACTTGACGGGCGTGACTTTCGATTCTTTGCATATCATCTCCGAGTTTATCTTTCGTGGCAGGTATTGGAATGATTTTTCCTTACACGATATGTATTTTTCTATACAAAGCGAGCTCGGATGATACACGAAGTCCACATTATTTTCGTTTATAATTCATTAACAACCGAACTCTTAAATAGGCTAGAAAACTTTCCTTGGTGATAGAAATTCCCCGTATCCAATAACATTTCGTACGTTTCTTGGTCTGGCGATCAGCTATCGCGAAGTATATTATTAGCCCCAAGCTACGGTCTCAATAAATCCGCCTTCCACCCAACGAAACGCGGTGTGTCAAATACAGACAGCGATGGTGCGGAAGAAAAGATATGAATCGGTCGGACTTACGTAGGGGAATGGATTACACGTCCTACGCGGGATCGTTGAAGGCGATTGAATGTCGATGGTATGAATGCAGTCTAGTCGAAACAATAATTGCTCACGCAAAGTGGATTACGGTAGTCATTTTGAGCAATCAGAATAGTCGCGAAAATTGAGCGTCATTTTGACTGGGAAAAAATATTCCGAACGGTAATTGAAGACTTTTAACGGCAGCAGTGCAATTAATCAAAACTACCAACTCTCCAGTATGGTTATTTCTACACTGCAGACGTAAGTACTAGAATCGCAAATTGTCGCTATTCTTCTGCGGATTGTTACCCGGAATGGCTACAATTGTCATGAACACCGGTTACCGCACTGGTAATGAAGCTACCATTAGCGGCCATAACTGTTCCTAACAATTTTCTCGCTGGAGAACCATCACCGTAAAAGATAATGGCTCACCAACAATGCGTGTTTCACCGTTGCGAAAAGTCAGGCGTCGAGCAGTTGGGTTATTTCAAAATTGGAGAGAATTTTCAGACCCCCAGAGTCAAAACCGTTATTTCTTATCGCTTCAATTTAATCTTTGTACTGGCCAAGTTTAAACGATATATAGATACAATCAAGTGTGCGAAAACGTTGGCAATGAATGTTTATTATTACAGTCAGCGTAGATTATGCAAATTTAATTTTGTCTACAGATTTAAGAATTGAGTTCTGAAGTAGGTTTATATAACCTGAAGAACGATAGTGACGATACCTAGTGTTCAATTCCATCGAAAAATTCGTTAACTTTCTTGATGCACGTCGTGTAGCTGCAAGTAAAGTTTAGAAAGTTTTTTTTTTTTTTTTTTAAACCAAAAAGTTTCACAGATACAATCAAAGTTTCTTCGAGATGATTCAAGGTTCGAAAAGAAAGAGAAAAAAGAAATTGGATATGACTTTCCTGAGTGAATTATTGATCGTCACGTCTGCTTCGATCATCGGTTCGAAATGATGTTTTCAAAGTAGTGGGGTGATCCTGTCTGGACGCAGGGTGAGACGTACGAGTAACGCAGTACAACACGAACTAACGACGAAGTAATCTAATAACCCTCGACCAACGAACAGCCGCGAACAACCTTTTCCTTCCGGCAATCTGGGCGCCAGTGGTCGGCGGTCGGCGTGTCCGCGAGGTGATGCGAGGGTTGTTTCAACCCCGTTGAGTCGCCGATCCCCGAGCCCCGAGAGCTTGGCTCCTATTTCTGCGAGGAAGCAAAGCCGAGGAGAGCCGCCGCTAACAAGGCTCAGGATTGAATCAGGAGCGCTACGTCCTGCTCCTTTCCTTTCGCCTCTGGTGATCCGGAGGTCCGTTCTTCGTGGCGTAGATATAACGTCGGCTTGCAGACGAAGCACCGGTGCTGATTGAGGGAGCGCCCGTCGACTAATTATCCAGATCGCTACGTGACTTGGCGAATCGCGCGTGATTATGCTCAGCTATACCTACGTCAAATCTCGCCTCGTTCTCTTCTCCTCTCCTAATGCAACCCCAAGCAGCCCTCTCTCTCTCTCTCTCTATCTCTCTTTCTCTCCCCCTATTTCAACAATTGCGCTTCCTAAGCGTGTGTGTCTCCGACGTCGAGGAGGGAGGGTGCTGGATTACACGGATCCTGCGTTACAACCGAGTTAACTTTGATTAGAGTGTCAGCTGCGGGTGAATCCGCTAACAAGCAGTTGGGGGATATTTTAGAACCCCGTCTGCGGCGCTGCGGGGACCAATCAACTACTATTCTTCACAAATTGGAGGAACTCGAGGTACCAGGTGCTACCACATTCACTTCAAACCCATGCGCATATTTTCAACCAGACGTCTTCTCGGGGAATCCGATATTTTTCTCACGTTGCCCTCGGTGTCTTACCACTTTTTCAAGATCCCGCTCTTCTTTGGTGGAAAGTTATTCTGATCACCCAGACAATTAGAACTCAAGTCTTGACTAGATCTTCGGGTTCCAAACTCTGGAGGATCATCTGGGACCATTTTCGTATGGATCACGTTTTGATGATCTTTTCTTGTCTCCGGCATGAATAAACGGGTTTTCATCATCTCGGTCTGGTTCCACACCGTTTTTCTTGGCCTAAAACTGATTATCAATTAATAGAACAATCGATTCCTGTAATATTTATTAAAATGAAAATTTGTTGCTCTAGATTTTCGATAGTTGATTAGATTTTTGGTCCGATGATATCCAAGCATTATCTATCGAATGATAACCGGATTCTAAATACAAAGTAAAATAGAGAGAAAATTTAGTTCAGAATCTCAGTAGTGGTTATTTTAAATTTTGTTGAAACGACGTCAAAATCGTGGGCAAGGCACACGGTAAATAAAAGAACCGAAGCTCTGCACTTGCGTCACGACGTGTCAATATTTCATTTTCGAAAACGGGCAACTCTAAGCGCAGAAGTCGCTTATTCTGGGGGTGGAAAAATACGGTGATATTAGTTGAAGAAGTCGGGCAGCTGCAGGGGGAGGACGTATGTGCCAGACAAACGACTTGGCTCGAAGAGGTCCTGGGTCGAGGACGGCAGCCGCTTTCCCATCTCAATTCACCTCTTGACTCCTGCCACTTTCAGCCGAATATCATCCTCGCGATATCTTACGTTTCTCTAATCGGCGTGACGCGCGAAGTCCATGATCCACTGGTCACGTGGTGGTTTGTCTGCAGTTGTCGAGTCGTTACCATAATCACGTTTGTCCGTAGGAGGCCAAAAATGGCTGAGGCGGCGGGACCAAGCCGAGGGTTTGTATTATTAATAACCCTCGAAATTCCCCTTCACCCCATCCAAGGCACTATTTTATTACCAAGGGCTGCAGACGCGCCGAGGAAATGTAATTATTATAACAATTATTGTTCGCGGAGAGAGAGAGGGAGCGGCGGGCAGACGAGAACAATGAACAACATCCGATGTGAGATAATGAGAGTGGCTCGGTGGATTTCTTTCTTCGTTTTATCTTCGCGGGTCGAGGCACGTCTTCGGAAACGAAAAACGGAAACGGGTCAGACGCTAGCAACCCGGCCGAGCAAGGTATGGGCTTCTACACCCTCCCAACCTTATCATGAACAACTCCAAGAAAGGGCGAACCTACCCCATCCCACCCCCGTCGACAATTCCACGAGCTTTTGACCTCTCGTTATCAGCCCAGGACAGCATAGCGAAAATACAAGCAACCCCCCGGTCATCCTTTGACGCGCGTAAATAAGGATGATGAAAAACAACCTCGATACGTGTCCCATGGATAAATCACACTGCAGGAGCAGAATGACGTGGTCAAACCTCACCGGATTTTCTGTAATTTATTCCATCCATGGATTTGGGGAAAAAACCACTTGAATCCATTTTTTATCGACAACTAGTTGGCGATTCCATTGTTGTGGCGTTAGAGAGTATTTTCAGAAAATACCAATGGTGAATGGGAAAATCAGCTTTAGTCGAAGAAAAACTTGCCAGAAGAATTTCTTTTGTACGTCTGCTTGCAAGAAAGTAAACACTAATTAGCAATTTTCTTGGAATCAGTCCGAATAGACTAACTAAGTGATTTTTCCCTTAGACCCTTGAATTACGATTCTATTTAGTATGATGTAAGATCTTGCAACTGCGGAATACAACACTTATTACCATAAAATTACAAAACAGACGGTGGAAAGGGAAAACACGATTTGGTGATTATAATCTACTGACGATCGCGTTGAGCTCATATAACTAGTGCCAACAACAGGACAGCTATCCAACTACAATTTTTGATTTGACGTATCTTCTTCTTCGGTAATTTTCAATTCATAACGCCAGAAGTTATATTCCTGATCGATAATCACTTGACTAATTGATTACAGGTGTTCGTTTTATCCCAACTCGATGACTCGCAATTCTACCCAGAAAGTATCGAGGAGCGCCGATCGAATTTGGGGTGAGTGATGGAGGTCTGTGTAGTTTTATCGCTGAGTTTCGTTACATTTTATCACTGAATTTTATATAGATTTAAGAACTCCTCGCAGCGATTGTCCACGACGAGGAGAGAGCGGAGAAGTCTGAGCAAAAAATGTCTACTTTATAGGATATCTTGTAAGAAATAGCTGCGTGTGTCTGACCTCGTTAAGCTTCTCACTGAGAATTTCTCAGAGACACTGGTATTAGGGCTTCGATAAATTTGTATCGATCCTAGATGAATAAATAACTGTTATATGATGGATGTGAAGGGGCGACGGGATTGAAGATTCAATTATAGCTTGCGGTTCCACATTTTCTTCGATAAAATTAAATTGACCGATCGATCGATGCGAAAAAATTAACGTATCCCGAAAAGTACGTTGAACCGGCGATTCGACGGAACGTGAAACCGTTGCGTGCGGGAATTTTTGCCCTCCATTTTCACAAGACCAAGATGAGAGACAACGGAGCACGTCGATACGAAATTGCGCCGCAGATAGTTAGACCAGATAAGAGCCGGGTAATAATTAGACTTGTACCTTGTATGCGTGTCGGTTGAAATGCGGAGGTTACACATACCCGGAGCGTGTATTAAACTGGCAATTATCTTCAGTTTCTACTTTTTCTCCTGCATATTCAACGTACGAAATGACAGTTTAGACTGGGCCAAACGCGTTGCGTGCATTAGTCGAGTATTGTTACGGGATTGTTGTTCGCCGAGAAACCGTAACCAGTTGAAATGACTTTTCCTGAAATTCCAATCAGCGGTGAAATTTTAATACTTCAGGTTCACTGGTGTCGGCCATGTTCCTATACACAAGGACGGCGAACGCGGATTTCGCGTAAGCTTGTTAATTTGCGAAATTTCTATAACGATTTCCCCACCTATTTCACCTCCTCATTCGCCACAGTTTGACAAACCTACGCTGAGTCCACCTTGGCAGATAATTCCACACGAGATAATTACGAAAAGGCTGAAATACACGATTCCATAACTTGATTGATGAATAATACAAGGCGATCTCTCGATTCCCCGGGTTTCTGGACGGGAATAAAACCGGGACCAAATCACACCCCGCTCGTATATACACACTCGGGCGCATTACCACTCGCAGAAACGCCTCCCTTATATAACGGGGGACCAACGCCGTTAGGTTACACTCGGAGAATTACTTCGCCATATACATGTCGACGTAATTCCATACAGGAGCCCAAGTCACGGGGTGTCTCGTTTCAACGGCAAATATTAACATCGGTTCTTCTTTCCCCATAAACGACCATAAAACTGTACGAATAGAACAACCGTACTGTGATAAAAACTCCTGTGAAACAGGCTGTTCCTTGTTTCTCCGTCGACTTCAATGTTCGAAAGGGATAAATTTTTCCACCCGGAAAATCTCGCCGTAGGACACCCTGTGTATTACCATAACACGTGGGTGGTGGCTTCACACATACCCACACACGTATCACACACGTGACATGATACCAGCACACGTGTGAAGGGGACGACGCGACTCTCACCGTCGCCGACCAGCCTTCCCCGAAATGACGTCAATTCCGGACATCCAATTCGGTGCCTCAAAATAATTTGTGGGTAATGAGGGCACTCCGTCGCCGTTGGGAACCTTCGCGGTCCAGCGATGCGTGGAATATACATCTGTCGGTATAGGTATGTCGTGTATTATATTTATTCGATTGAGGCATGTGGTGTTGGAATTGGAATGCAGAAACCTCTCGGTTTCACTCGGGGTGGGTGATATATACTGTCATTTACTCCCCGAAGCAAACGACGCGACGCTTCGATTACTGATTCGAGTGACTTCCGATTATTTATGAATTTATGTCTATGATCAGTACGCCGGACATCAAACTGATCCAGTACTAGAAGATCGTGGAAAATCAGCGATCAGTTATTTATGAAGACCAATAAAAAATTTTGCACTTTGCACTTAAATGATAATTATTAGAAATCTGAAAAAATGTAAGATGCAAATGTTTAAGATTTCCCAGCACTCTTTTTTGCTGCATATAGTAAGTATGCAAAACACTTTTGAAATCAGGCAAAACTAAATAAAGAAACTTTTAAACGGCAGAGAGTGTGTGAAAAAGTCTGATGAAACTTTGAAAACGAAAGTTTCTAAGAACCAAGATCTAAAGAAGTCCTGACCTTGTTTCTTTGACCCTCTTTTCGACGGTACCTCACCGTGAACCTCCGCAGATTGGAGTCCCCCCCCCCCCCCCCCCCTTCACGACACACGACACTCAAATTCCTCCCGTTAATTCAAAGTCTCGACAAAAACGAGTCCGCTGTAGATTTTGTGCCCTGCGGTCAAGTGGATACAATACCTGTGTTTTTCGCTTCTTTGCTTCCTCCTCTTCTCTCGCTCCCTCTTATCTGGCACCCGCCCACATCCGACCATATAAGTTCAAAAGAACTCCGGAAATCTTTCGAAGAATTACGAAAGAGAGAGAGAGAGAGAGAGAGAGCGGCCTTCTCGTCTGGATGGCGTTCTAGCTTTCCTCTTCCCTTGTACTTCTTTTTTTTCAAAGTCAAAAAAGTTTTCATGTACGCGAGATTGTGAGACTTTTACGACGGTAGTTCACCCTGAGAGTCAACCGTAATCGATATCGCAACCGATCTCATGTCTATGTAACCGCACAGACCTCGGATCTAAAGTAAGTCCATTCGTCTATCCAGCATCTAGCTGGCGGTTGAACAGAGGCGAGAAGTATAATTTAATCTTTTTAAAATTGATTGTAACCCGCAAGATTGAATCAAATCTTTAGGGGAAAAAAATCGTCGAAGTCACATCTTTTAATACGAAAATTATTGATTACAAATTATGATGAGATGACGAGCATAATGAACATAAATAATACTGAACCGTGGTCATTAGACATTTGAAGAATTATACCAACTCTAGTTAGGAATAAGAAGCCAATACTCATTTCAGTCGTCGACTTTTCTGAACTTGGTTCAGTGCACATTACACGTACTGAGCCAGGCATGCAAGGAGCAAATAAAACGGTTATCCTTAATTTGGAAGGTGTGTCACTTGGCACGGAATATCTCCTTATGAATCGGACATTCATATTTCCCGTCCGTTTTATTGTACCGATCAAAATTACAACCGACTTGTATGTTCCCACAGCAGTTGAACTCGTAGGTACGCACATACGTTTCAGAAAGAATAATCTCAGTGCAGGCTTGTCATTGTGGTGAAGAGGGAGAGAGAAAAGGGCAACTTTCACTCTTGATGTGAAAAGCTCAGCTTTACGTGGGACTCTATATATGCACACTAGTAAAAGTATAATCCTTGTCCCAAAGCTCCTTTTTGTACGTTCAATAAATGTCTCAATAGAATTTTCATCTAATAGTGAAACAAAATGACGCGTAGGAGTGGAAAAGAGAGCTAGAAACGGAACAAGGAGTACAATTGGAGAAGATCACGTTTCTTCCGTTGGTTTCATTGGACGATAGACGTGCGAGGAAATCCAGGAGGTGTAATAAAATTCTTCGCCTAGAATAAGGAGAGGTGTTTGAATGATGTCATCTGCGCAGGCAACAGACAAGGAAGTGGGGCGGCTCGGGATTAAGGAGGGTGAGACGGGATCGGGATGCGCTCTTTGAATAGAACAATACCCCCGAGCTACGAGGGCAATCTTATTACAAACTCGAGCTAGCTTAGTATCAATTCCGCATCAATTCCCATTGTTCCAAAGCTATTGGATTGAGAAACTATTCCGGAAACTGATTCCGGAGCCAAAACTGTTGGATAAAGAACGCAGGGCCAATGAATCCTAAATTATCGATATCGAATGTGGCGCCCTCGCTTTGTGCCGGGGTGAATTTTCACCGAATCGGGAAATGCTTTAGGTATTCAATCTCGCAGGGGAATAGGTGCATGTCTGCGACCCTTGAATGAACTAGCTCTTGGTTCTCGGACGAATACGCAATTTTGTAATTCTTTATTTTCTCGTTTTTATTAGAAATTTAGGCAGCGTATAAAAAAAATTTTCCAGTCGACCGTACTTTCAAATAAACGTTACTCGAGATTTAGAACGAAATCCAGGGGCGAAATACCTGCGATAATTTCACTCCCAGGGCGCCCTGTGAACTGCCGAATAATGGGAAAATACTGGCTTAACTACATGCGAAACGGTTTCACTTTCCAGCTCAATATCGGGGTTACGAGTCGCCCTGAAACCTCGCTGCAGACCTTCTGCTCCGAGTCGTTTACCGAGGCACGTTCTCTTCTGACGTCTGCAGATTTCTGCAAAGAACCACTTCCACCGCAAGCGAAGGTACCAGGTGTAATCCAAGCCGGATCATAACTCGGCTATCATCGTCTCTTGGATCTTACGCAGCCAGTGCAGAAGCAATGCATACGTTAAGGTGTAACATTTCGTATTCATCACAACTCTCCAAGGTATGTGCTCACCTTGATACAGACTTCTCTGTGAGTTCATCATGACGTAACTATTCTTCTGTTAACGTTAACGCCAGTGGAATTATTATTCCCACGAGATATTTGCTAGCGTCTCGTTCATCAGTGATAAAACAAGCAAGATTCACGGGATTCAGACTTGAATGATAGTAATTCAGTCTCCATTTTCGAAAAATTTTCCATCGTCGCAGAAAATAAAAATAAAAATTCCGCACCGAATGAATCAGACTTAACCAGATGCCTGACTCGGATTTTGACGCTAATTTTTTTTTAACTCTATATTTTTGAGCAGGATCTTATATAGCAATTGGACTAAAACGTACAACTCAGTAATGAAACTTGACGAGAATAGTTGCATATTTTATAATAATTAGTACAAACTCTACGGCAAAATATTGCTGGCGTTCTATTTTCTGGCAATTTTTTTAATATTCGCTTTATTGTTGGTATCGTTGAATCTCGATAGTCTTTCTCTTTTATGTCATGCAATGTAAAAATCCCACAGCAATAATTCTTTTCATACCAGAATAGTTTACATTTATACCGGAGAACATCCTCGGGGGGTGAATTTAAATAAACAACACCACGAGCGAACGCGTGAAAAGAACGACATAAAATCTCGGAGAATATCAAATTTTAAAAAGAGCGAGATTCTTTCATCGTATAATTTTTCATTACCGTCGACTTGCTATTCCGCGAAGCATCAGCCGCGGTTTCTCTCTCTCTCTCTCTCTCTCTCTCTCTCTCTCTCTTTTCCCCTCCCTTTTCATCGCACGACACGCTGTGGAACCACAGGGTGGATTTTTGTGTACATTAAATTTCGGTATACATGCACGTCCGCGTTGAATATGGGACAAACCCGCCGTCGGACGTCATATTTGATGGATGTCAGTCCTGGAGGAAGGGGGCGGCGTCGTGCACAGGGTGCGAGTTAACGTATATTTTTAAGCCTCGAGAATAGTTGACGGGGTCGTTATGGCGGGGAATGGCAGGGCAAGGAGTAAAGTGAAAAGGTGTAAAAGTGCGAGGGGAGAATTCGGCGACGCGTCACTCCCTCCTCAGATTTTTCTTTCCCTCCATTTCTTGTTGTTCATCTTTTTCCCTTCTCTGTTTCTTTTTTCCTTATTCTGCCTCACATTTTATTATTATACTCTGTTTTTCTCCCACTCTCTCTTTTTGACTCGGGAAAATTGAAATATTGAAATATAGTGGCGATGGATAAATCTTCCTATTCATTTGCTGTCACCTCTTCGCTATATATATATATACGATTCCACACCGCCGTTAACCGAAGACCTGCGCTCGCCGAAATGCTAAGGGTTCAAGACACCCGATATTCCGACCCTTGCATTGCCTTTTTGAACCTTTCAACGGATCGCAAGTCGGTGTTGGTCTCGTATTTATTTGCTATTTAATCAACCCAATCAGAATTGCTTTTCTCATGCGTAATGGAAGAAAACAAGGACGAATAATTTATAGAAATTAAAAACAGTAGGTGCTTTGTCAGCGCCATTTCAAATATCTTAAAACCCACGCAATTTTTTTTTTTTAACCACCTGCCACTGAATGTATTTCACCGAGAAAATTTTATGCACAATAGTTACAAACCGGATGGTAGGATCAGGCCGAGATTTGCCGAGATTACAGAACAAGCAGATTGGTTATAAGAGACTCATAGCAGTAGAATATAGAATTTTGAAAAAATCTTCCATCCCTGCAAGCAGTATTTGCAACGTAAGTGGCAACGTTTCGCCGCATAATTCATCACGTATAAACACGAATTTAATCAAGGAACGGATTAAAAGCTTCGCGAAGCCCGGTGGAAAGAGCTTAAAAATTTTCTGCGTATTTACCCATTGCAGGTATATATATGTATTATATACATTTACCGGTACAGCGTTTTTTATTCTACGGCTGAAGATCTGTGTCGGATAGAAGGCGCGTAATTTGAATGCTCGAGCTTTTGTTCCTTAAAAAAAAAAGAGAGAGATCATTTTTTTCCGCAAGTGCGATTATTCGAACCGGAGAAACAGGTGTGATAAACCTGCCGAAAATGACGTCACGTCGAGCCTCTGGCGTTATGAAGGGTCCAACTGACTGCTGATCCCCTTGAAAACGCTCCGCCAAAGTCACAAGGGCGTATCTAGGCGAAGGGTTTCTGTCTTTGTCAAATTTCACTGCTAGATTACCCTTCTCATTGGTAATTTCTCTCATCGAATGGTATAGACAACGTCCAACAGTGCAAGTAGCAAAATCGGTAGGAGGTGAGGTTCGTCAATTCCATTCTGCTTTCCGGGCAACCGAACTGAAGCGTAATTTTCCGGAATTTATCTCACACCCACGACGATGTAATAATACTTACTTCCCGCTTCCGGAGAAGCATTTTACGAAAAAGCTGTGGATCATTCAG
The DNA here is from genome assembly GCF_021155765.1 of Diprion similis. Classification (NCBI taxonomy): domain Eukaryota; kingdom Metazoa; phylum Arthropoda; class Insecta; order Hymenoptera; family Diprionidae; genus Diprion; species Diprion similis. The sequence continues at coordinate 19,587,419 of NC_060110.1, read as the reverse complement.
GTGGATATTGCGTCTCTTCGACGAAATATTTTGACGATTTTTTCTTTCGGAGAGGGCGGCCAATCTCGCCTGCAAGCACAGACACAGGTAATTCCGTCGTTGGAGATTAAAAAAAGGGGAAGGAATATCGACTTTGAACTTCTTGTCGACAGCCAGCGTGTTCATGCAATCGTTCCTCTGTGTGAACTGACGGGAAGAGCCTTACGGTAGGTACCACACACACCTACGGGAGATGAAAAAAATATGAAACACCAAAACGCAGGCATGAAAAGATCCGTGAAATTACTTTTTCCCGATTTTTCAACCTCCTCGTTTCCCCACCCGCCATGCTAATAACAACGCCGTTCCTGGAATTGTAATTTTTCCTCCGTTCCACGCTTTTCTTCTTTCCACAATATAAACCGCTTCAAACTGTAAAGCCGCATCGTTCTCGCAGTAATTATAACACCAAGATCAAACTTACCGATTTACAGAGAAAAAGCGTGAATTTCATTCCCCATCCCGGTCCCGTACAGCATCGTGTTTTCCGCCAAGCAATAAGAATTACGTGTGGATGCTGCCCGTCCGATTTTATCTCGACATTAATTGCCGCCACGAGCCCCGAGAGCTTCTTCGCATCCCGCCTTGTGATGCAGTTTTTACTGCAACCGGTTCCCCGTGTCTTCGTGAATAAAATAAAGCCATGGACACGGTTAATTGCTGCGTCCTTGCGGATCGAAAAAGGCTCCATGCGGAATGGCCGTTACTCGAGAGAATAACACCGGAAACAATTTTAAGGGATTAGTCTGGTACGACTTTTGTTGGAAAAATCGATTATTTTCTTCTTACTTATTTCAAAAGTAAAATATATATTCAGAATACGTTGTAAAAATTTTAGAAAAACACGGCAAAGGCTTCTAAAGTAGCCAGAATGAGTCGCAGGGCAGAAAAAGTTGCTGAGAATGATGCCTACGAAGAAATTGAAGACATTATACGCCCCAGACGTGGACGATTAATCTAAGTACGATTTTTTTTAAATCTGTTTTTGAAACTTTAAACGCGTTTTTCTCGAAACAACGTTTTTACGGTCGGCCTGGGTAATAAAAAATTTTATATCCAACCGATTGGACTGAAATTTGGATATGTTATTTTGCACATCAATAGTTCTCATAGGAACTGGGGTTTTTTTTCGTCCCTAACTTTCTATTTTATAGCCTGATTTCCATTAAAAAAAGTCACTTTTTTCGAAGTCACCATTTCGCTTTCTTTTAACAGAATTGTTTAATCCTAGTTCCAACCAGAATGACAAGCTTACAGAAAAATAATCTTTTTTATTTTTTTGTTTCAGATGTTCTCAAGCGGCAGACCAATCTTTTTTTTTTTTTTTTTTTAGACGCTCACTTCAGTGCAACAAAAGTATAACAAAGCATTTAAAAAAATAAAAAAATAAAATCTCTTAGATATCATTAATAATATATTCAAAAATCAAACCGATTGAATTTTATTTTCCCCTGAAAAGAAAATTCTCAGAAAAAGCATTGAAAAACTTGCGAGTTACCAGACTACTACCTCAATAAAGATCCTGCAAACCTGCGCACCCATACAGCAATATGCCGACTTGTACTTTTCTCCTTTCTCAATGCAGTGGTACAAGGTATAATCTTACGAAGCTTTCACAGGAGCGCGGTTTCTTTGTGTTGGCGGATTGGATTAGTTTAGGTTGATATTTCTCATTGATTTTCTTTCATCTTTTTCCCCTTCTTATGTTTACCCGCCCACTGCTTGCCGACTAAGGTGCAATTTTAAATTCAAATTAAACCTCGTAGTGCCCACGTTAAACTTTGTTAATAAATAATAAATAAAGATAACAGCTGCCGGGAGATTTTTTTCTCAGAGTAAGGGGATGGACGAAACTTCGCTCTGCAGGCCTCACTCGCTAAGGCAAGCTCAACTTTCTCTCTCAAAGTGGAAAAAGAAAGGAGGAATAATGGCAGGAAAATTTATAGCCGACCCCGTACAGCCACCGAATCAGCGGCGCCTAATTTCTGAGCTTATATATATATATACACGTTTTTCTCTGATGTAAGAAATTCAAAACTCGCGTATATTTGTACATTTTCACAGCAAGCAACCGGATATTAATTTAATTTTTTACAAACGTCTCGCAGAACTCTACACGTATATTGAAAAAAGTTTTTGGACTGTCATAAATTGTTATTCTTTAACCGGAATTGTCATCTGTGTGGGCGGATATATTGCGTACATACCTCAGGCGGGATATAAATATCATCAAGATTACCGAACGCGTAGGGCATATAACACGAAACGCGATATAAGCGGAGCGAAGGGCGCGGGGCCAACGATGAATGAAATAATTTCAATCAATCATTCTTCAACAAAAGAAAAATTCCGACACAATGCTGGCCCGACCCGCGACAAAGTCCAGCCGAAACGGTTACACCCTCACCTATAGATATACGACATAATGTACATCGACTGCTTCACATTTTCCAATCAAACGATGAATGGACTGTGCATAAATTTATATCAGTGATTTATTGTTACGTACCTACGTCAAATATTCGGGTAACGTGCCAGTAAGTTTTTCAAATTCTAATCCATCTTTTCCGCCGATGGTAATAGAGAGAATGAAATTCGCGATTCGCGAAACGTTGAGTCAGGTGTGTGAACCCAAATTCGTGTAAGACGTGTGTCTTTTTGAGATCAGATTTGGCACGATACGACTGCGGGATGAAATTTATTTCATTGTTGTTTTTGTTGTATTTTCGCATTTTTGGCAAACTATGCAGGATGTATTCGATCGGCATGAGACGTTGCGGAAAAACATCACAAGCAGCAGTGCGGATCGGCGGCTTGCCGCGAAGTCCTCGACGAAGTTCGGGCTCCTTAATTTCCGGTTTGTGTCGGAAAATTTGTGTACAAACGACTCTCAGCTTCGCGAGTCTATCCGATGGTGCCGCATCTAAATTGGAATCTCTACCTCGCAATCTTGGCACGACTCTATTCTGCGGGCGACGACCGTCCGTCGCTTCATCCGTCCTTCAATCGTCCCTATAAACGAGGGCAAAAGCTACTCGCGATCCAGAAAACCGTCAAGAACGCGAAACGGAGTCAAACAATATCGGACGAGATACGAATCGCGAGTTTGCGAATTCCGTCTTGAACAGCGGACGACGTTCTCCGTTATTTCGTTCATCCTGACGACGTAACTGCCCGTTTGTCTGGCCCAAATTGAGACTTGACATCTTCCTCCCCTGCAAGGAAACGATTAGGCACGCAAGCCACAATCCAACGACGACTTCCGGTCACCGGAAACTCTTCGAGAGACCGGCGATGCGAGATTCGCGTCGAGTCAGCGACCCCGTTTTTGCAGCCCCCACCGCGAAATTTCGCGCAACCTTCGCCCACCCCTTTCACCCTTATTCGCATGCATAACGATGCACTCGTCGGGCGGACGAAGGTAGCTACTCGATCGACGTATCACGTGACGGAACAGTTTAGCCTCGGGGTGATTGCACCGACGTGTACCAATGACAGGTTCAACTGATCGGAGTGAAATCGAATCGCTCGATCGCAGGATGCAAGGAACTCCATACGTGCATACAATCCAAACCCCGGGTGCTATTGAAACGTCAGTGGCAAGATCTTCGCAATACGTACATCGAGAGTAAGTGGGAATTTGCAGCATGGAATTCACTAGACAGGAGAGAAATGCAAATACTTTAAAAAACAGAAACAAACTACCAGGTATGATACTGAAACATTGTGAAGTAAAGGTTCTGAAAGTGAAACTCACGTTCGATGAATTGAATTTATTGCGATTAAGAAACTCGAAAGTTCAAATAAGACGCAATTTGTTAATATAATTTCAGAGAGTGTTTTTTCACCACTTTTTTTTCTTGAAACGAAGAACCTTACAACGTTTCTGTAACCAACTAACGTGTGAAAATAATTCTTTTTCAATAAATCCCAGAGAATTGATTCGTGAACAGATGAAACAAATTTGTATAGAATTATTAAAAAATATTCAGCAGGCATTACGTCAAGTGAATTCAAGTTTTGATTCGCTTTAGTCGTACAGCTTTCGAAGTAAAAATCCGCGTTCCAGGTGGCGTATATTGAATAAATGAAGTACCTGCTGAAGAGTGGAATGGAACTTGAATTTCCCCGGTCCGTTTATCGACAGAGCCGGAGATCTATAATCGTTGCAGAGAGATAACGGATCACGTGGCAATTCTCTCGAGTATTAGATACAGGTATCAGTTTTCCCGTGAACTCTCCTCTGCTCTCGAAAAGTCCCGAGTCTGTAATCCGGACTGTACGAGCTTTATGTGACGGTAGATTTCAATCGCAGTTTATTTCAGGAGTGAAAAAAAAAACTACAAAATTCATTCGGTTTTTCTTGCTTCGGTTAGATTTTCCGCATTTGCAGAGTATAACGTTACACATATATTCGTAAGTCTTATCAATTTTTTTTTTTTTTTTTCACAAATTGTGAGTCCTTAATAAAATCCCGTCGTTCACCGGCTGGTTCAAAGTAGAAGAAAGAAAAAACGGGATTTCCATGTACATAGCGAAATTGATTATATCAGCGAATGAAAAAGTATCCAGACAGTAACTCTACCTCTGGGTAATATCGGCTGTCTAAGGGGGAATGAAAAAAGGCGCAGCTTGAATTAATCGGAAAAATGTTAATATACCTACTGCGATTATTTTCCTCTCCGGTATTATAATGCGAGACGAGCAGGTCGAGTGTGCACTGGCATATTGTGAAAATATAAGGAATAATCCTGCAGGATAACCGAAAAGTCCATTATAATTTATGAGAAATTTACAAGCAAATCAATGTCTGGATAAGAAAAACCCTTTCCCCTTCCTCGGGGCGAGCCGCGCCTCTCAGAAGCTACGGGGAGACCAATCTCGTCCACCACATAAAAGATTGAAAAAAGATTGAAAAAGATTTGCTCGCCTCGCCTCGCCTCGCCTCGCTTTTCTCCGGCATAAAGCTTCGGGTCGAGATTCTCCTTTGCGAGTCGATAAAATAATATTAAAACCACGAGCAGGGCTGCGGGAGAGCCTCGCCGTGGACTCTCGAAGAAGCAGGTCTAATTTTTCAACCCTCATACAAACAAAAAATGACTCGAGATCATGCAAGCTTCAGGGGTCGTAAAAGTCGCCGGATGACGGAGAAGTCGCGAGGGTTTCGACGTCGGCCATGTATAACATATACATGCACATATACGCGTATACTATATATATATACGCACACATACATACCCCATACCTACCACAGCTAGTGGTCGGGGAGTTTTCTTGGGGGAAAACGTTGGTACGCCAGCTGTGCTTGAGATATAAATATGAGGGACATTTTTATGCAAATTGTTCTTCATCCGTAATACCGGTTTACTGCGCGCAATTCGCTCCGCTCCACTTTTGGGTCTGACGACCCGGCATCCACCCCCTTTTGGGCCCCAGAAAAATTCTTGAAAATTCCTTGGATATGTCCACACGTATTGCGTGCTTGCTCCCGAGCTAGTCTGTGTTTCTACATTCTACACTCTGTACCAGGACGTCGTAACGCTTTGAGAACAGGTCGCCCGTCGTCCCGAAAGGTACACCGCATATTGTTCCCCGGAGCAATTCTACCCCCGGGTTTCCCTGCAACCCCCCAGAATACTCGTAAATATTTCACTCTGAGCCCGGGGACGATTCTATATCGTCGCAAATTATTCTACGAATTCACTGCAAGTTTTCACCGAGGGTTTCTGCTTTCTTTTTACGCTTTTCTTGCTACGCAAGAACTCATCGACGACGTGAGTAACGGAATTCTGCTATACGCAGCGGAAATCACGGGAAAATGTACGAGAAATATTTTTTCCGTGAATATGTTTTTAGTAACAACACTTGAATTCAAGAAAGCTGATAAGAAAGTGATTACAGTTAAAATTCAGTGTATTCACGTTATTTTTCGAGATCTCGGAGACTTTTTAAATCAGGTTTAATTGGGTTAGTTTCAATTGCAACCCCCAGATCCTCGATCTGCCACATTTCTGTCTCGACACATTTTCCACCTGACTGTTCGAGTATATTGAAATAACTTCTCAAAACGAATCACAATCGCAAGTGTAAATTGTAAGCCCTTTGAACGAGATGACTAAAAACACTTTCGTAATTTTTTTTCTTATTTATCCGTAACATTCATTTGAAAGGTAATGTTTCGCTTTCAACGATATCCGAGGGTTGTCAAAGCAAAGAAAAGGCCGGGGTCAAACCTGAAGTGAATTATTCGTCGGTGTAATTAGAAGTTTCAGACGTTTGGCTCGTTTTTCCTCTGCCCACCTCCTTCGGTATCGCGATACCTATAGGGTGTACACACACCTATCAAGGGGGGTAGCGTTTAATCTCCTTGTGCTACATAAATCCGTGGGTACCTTGACGACATCGTTAAAAAGTCCAGTTTATGTCAGAGAGTCGCGCGGTCTCAAACTCTGTGGATATAAGCTGCAACGTCACAACGTGCAGCAGGAGGAACTCGACGGAAGTTGAGGACGTACTGCAGGACGTGTGGAATGACGGGGTGGACGGAAGGGAGTGGAGAAGAGAGGGTTACCCCGGAAATACGTTGCGTTAAATTACGCCATTTTATTACCTCGTAAAGTGCGGCCAGACGTTGGAACTTATATTTTCTCTAACGTCATTATTATACAATGCGTGTAAATCGTATCCACCCTTTATATATACTCACATACCTATCTATCTGTACCCAAATCTCTCGATTACGCTTTTATTTGTCTATTGGCCCACTTTTTCCCCTGATTTTGCACATATTTTATCTGAATTTTATTATTGTTTCTTCTTGATATTGATTGACTAGTTTTATAACCACAAATTTTTTTTTTTTTTTTCTTTCTACTAACCTAACCCAAACAATCTTTTTAAGGGGTTCCACGGAGGAAAATTGTGAATTATTTTTTCTGAAACAACCTAATGTACACATAGTATATATACAGTCATATACAGAGGCGTCGAAGTTCGAGAAGGTTCGGCAGATTTGTTATCTCGCGTGCACAGGCGATTTCCTGTCCCCTCTCTAATTCGGGAAGAAATCGAGATACCGGTACCATCGAGATAGCGTTCCTAGAGGGTAGTAGGTACAGTGCGGGGCCGTAGCTTTTCGCGACAATCGAATTAATTCCCGTCGCTTAGGTTTTAGTTCACCACGTCTAAATCGGCCGGTGCGGGTTGTCTGCCAGATCTACAAATTACAGGAGGAAACGGAGGAGGAGAGAGGAAGAATTATAAGAGCGTGAAGAAGCTCAGAGGCCAGTTTAGGGTCGCGGTGGTGACTGACTTCCGGTTGCTCGCATCCGACTGCGTTTAAAATTCGTATTCTGTTTAATTTTTGTTATTTTTTACATTTTCCGTTCCGATCGGAATACTGAAAACAGGATCTTTTTTGCAGGAGCAGATGAATTTTGCACCCAGTAAGAGTGCGTGCAAAAAATTCAAAAATTCGGACCGGAAACCGACGTGATTGCGAATTTTGTTACGACGAGGTTCGCCGAGCAGATTTTCGGGCAATATAAGCATCCATATATCTGCCTTGCAGCGTCTTAAGTGGAGCTGCCTCTTTGAGCTGAATAAATGCCAACGAAATAAAAGCTCTGGGCTACACACAAATGCAATTACAAGGCGAACGCTCGTCCAAACAGCCGTCCGAACTGAAGACACATGGCGGCCGTCCCGTCACTTTATACCCATTCCCGTTGGCCCCATTGCTTACGTCCCAATCTTATATTGTTGGTATTAGTACATACCTACCTACAAAGCTTGCAATCGCTTCCCCTGCCCACTTTCTATGGACGGAATTAATCGCTGCAGGGGTCGGAACAAATGGATTGACGTGATTTAAAGGTGCTCCAGAATCGAGTTTACTTCCCATTATATTCTTCCGGTGAACTCTGCGGACGATTTGATGGAAGTTTGTCGAGAGTGCAAAGCTGCGAATAGTCGACTTCGACGAGTGAGGAACTGTTATAGTTATTAAGGTTCATCGGAAATTTATAATTATATATACCGAGAAACTTATTTTGTTAGAAAAATTATACGATTCGTCGTGCCAGAAAAATTTTCCATGGAAGATTCTTAGCATTGAGTGTTCGGTAATATTTTTCTAATGAAGAAATTTGGATACTATGTATCTGCAAAGAAAAAGGTTGGATGGTAAAAGAGATGAAACGTGGATCGATACGTCGAGCATGAAATTAAAAAATTCATTTAATTGCCAATCACAAAACTTGTCACGTGTCAGCCACGAATGAATCGATGCATGCAGTATATGAGAATGATGAAAAATTCAAAGCTCGTCAGCGAGATCGGGAGTTCACAAAATGACAAAAAATCTGATTGCAACACGTATTTCGGTATTCCGTTCATCACCGGCTATTCACTGCAATATTTATATTTCAGCCATCGTAGAGAGTCATGATATCCAACCACGCCTCCGAAAAACTTTTTCCTTCAAATTTCAAAACCGACATATTTCAACGAAACAAAAACTTGCGCTGTCAACGACAGAACCGAATGTCAAAACACCCTAATTTCAGGAGTATCCTAAAATGTTCCCAGCAAATCTAGGACAGATTGACGTCATTCACACAACGAGCGACGATCAGCAAAAAGGATTACCTTACACGTGGGGTGCTGCGCGCTGGAATTGCAACTTTCTTTACTCGACCCAAAATTCCGGAAGTAGAGAGTCGCGAGTCGTAAGCCAAGCTTGCTAAATGAATTTGATGAAAATTTTTGCGCGTAAAATAGTCAGGGAATAATTTTGAAACACGAATCAGATTCGACATTGTCACGTGATGTGGATTGCATGAAAAACGGAGGTCCGAAGGGTGACAATATCTCATCAGGCGACTACCCACGCGATTCACGCTCGCTATTTCAAAAACGCTGTTAATTTTTTATTCACGATTCCTCTGGCGCAGGTGAAATACGAAAAGAGAGAAGGGCGGGGGGGGGGGAGAATGACCATGGCCAAGGGGTGAAAACGCGTGCCGAGGCACAACCTGTGTTTATATGTGTGCCATAGGTGTATCAGGTCCTTGGTGCAGGTGCAAAAATGACGAGTAAGTATTCCGGTGGCTCAAGCTCAAATTATGAAATCTGACATTCGGAATTATTTCAATCTAGGATATGTTGGGCTGCTCTTACGTCCTTTGATCGCAACGCAAAAGAATCGCGATCAAAAAGTAGTTAAGTGCCCGAAAACACCGGGTTATGTACAGGAATTCTGTACTACCGACAATGAGAGGTAATTGATTGAATTTCGAAATTTAGAATGTCAAGAGACAGAGAATTCCACACATGGAAAGTAAAATATACAGAATTGTTAGACTAAGTCGACAAATATGCGGAAAGATATAGAAATTTTGACAATTCTACAATATTTTGCTTTAATTCACAGTCTTACTATTGTGTGTCATTGCAACAATTAACATTTCAAATTTTGGCCGCTGGACAAGTCAACCCCCAGCTATATATGTAGAGGCAATCATTAATCCATTATTTTAACCGTTCAATAGACCGACCAATAAACAAAAACGTGTACGCAAATTGATTGATATTCGAATCTCCAATTCAATCCAAACTTCTACAGAAATACATTAATAATACCTGAAAAGCCTATTTTAATGCAAATAAAAATGTCGAAGGAATTAAGTAAATGAGGTCACTTGTGCTAATGAAATATTGAGTGATAAACAATCGCGTGAGGAATATCATTGCAATTAGTCTCACCATGAGTAAAAAATTCTCTGCAAAACATTAGTTAAATAAAACTTGCAAAATGTTGCAGACGTAGCTGTGCGAATTAAGGGCTTAGACATTTTCGCGGAGGCGGGAGCTCACCGAGAAACCGGGAAACTTGCCGTCGTAAGGCTTTCAGCGCAATTCTTACCGTTTAATTGTCAGAAGCCATTAGAGGTTTAGTCCGCAGTTATAGTGTTATACCGTCGTCAACCAATGGCATTGTTTTCCCTTCGCCTTCCGAAGAAATCCGCGAAGGAGGCGGAAATGTAGCCGATTAATTTCATCGCCGTGCATTATCGCAAGAAGACGATTTTCCGAGGGCACAATCGTGCCTAAACAACAAATCAATATACCCTTCGGAGCGATGAGATAACAGCAACAACGCAAAATATCGCCTCTGAAATTTAGCGTGAAAGTGTTACGTCATTACACTGAAATATTTTGAGGAATCCCGAATTGTTGGTTTTCAAATAGAAATGGGAAAATGGACGGATTTATTGAATCGTTTAGAGCCAGCCTGACCTGCAACCTCGCGTGTCTGGAAGTAGAACGATTCTAAAATCGTCATGATTTCACTCGGCTTAATAGTTTCACATAATTCTTTCCATAAATCTGGCACCGTCTAATTCTAGTAATTTTCACCCCCTGTGACTGTGAGCACAACCTTTGGACAAAAATAACATCGAGCGACGGGTTGAACGGACTGAAAAAACTGTTTTTACTGCTCTTTAGCTCGTTGCAAAATATTTGGAGTGTCCACGCGGTTGCGAAATCCAGGCCATTCGATGGAGAAAAAATTTCGTCACACATGTTAAAATTCCGTGAGTCTTTGATGTAATCAGGAATTGATTCTACAGTCAATTAAATCTCGAAACAAAATTGACTTGCTTATTCAATAAAATAATTTGTAGGAAAAATCTATGACAGTGAATTTTTGTGGTAACATATACTCGATGAAAAAGGAAATCCGTACCGTCACAAAAAGGAAAGTAAACTTGAATATGACAACTGTTCTGAAAATGTCGGTCTTGCTGAAATTGTCCGTCCAGAATTGAAAGGACTAAAATTACTAGTTTCACTTCGCTTAGGCCAGTAAGGCTCTGCAATGGGTGCAAGGTATCTTCGAACACGATCATCAAGTACGATCAATCGACCAAGGTGAACATGCACCCCATGCAGACACGTCAAAAGACTCGGGGACGAGTATCGTGACTGGAAGCAGTTTACTCGAGGCTTTGAAAACGCTTCTCGGATCGCTATCCAAAGGATACATATACAGAGGAAATCGCGTTGGAAACCCACTTGAAAACCGGCAGATCCATGCGTGGGAATAACCGCGATCCAATCACCCGTCAACGAGCCGAAACATAATTTCGAAATTCAACCCCCGCGATGGATGCAGCGCTTCGATGGGTAGAAACAATAATAATTCAGAGTAACGAAAACGGTTCTGCAGAACGCGGGGTGAAATGATTCAGCCGATAACTTCAGGCGAAGTCTTCGAGTTGCGGCAGACAGAAGCGATAGGAGGAAAAGACCGTAAATTTTCCACCGCTAGACTGCTAGACTCTAGCAGGTATGCATTGTCGGCATAAATACGTATATACATAGATCCATACGCGTGCAATTCCCCGCCGATGAATTTGCATAAGTAGTACAGTTTGAGTTTCCGAAGTTACGACGGCGGGGCGGGGGGGGGGGGGGGGAGGGAGGCGAAATAAGTAGCGAGACTGCGCTATTGAATTTCGATATTTAAAGTGTCGTTTGCAAGCCGAATGGTTCGAACCGTGTACTTATCTCTCCAGGCATTCATTACCTCCGCATATTACTCTGCACCTTGGAACCGCTGGTTAACTAGCTCATGTACCTACGTATATATAATATGAAAAGTCGTGTGAATACCGTAAATCATGGTGAGCAAAGTGCGGTAGTAGCTGGAATTAAGAGAGGGGGGGGGGGGGGATGGACTAATTTCGAACACCCTTTTTTGTCCCGAAAGCTCATACCGGGCAACGCAACGCAGCCGCGAAAAAATGATCTCGTTTATTTTCAGGTTAGTTTATATTCGAGGGTAACTCGACCCTGTCTACAGCTTTTTCATCGACCATCTCTAATTCGCTTTCACAGTTTTTATATGCTTTTGCAGAGAATTTAAACGCTTCGAGAGCCGACCGTGCAGCTCCATTATTTATTTTTTTATTTTTCTATTGTTTGGCAACAACGGCTTTCCGTGAGGTTTCGCGTTTTTTTCCTCTCTTTCTTTTTGTTTTTTCAAATTCTTTAAACCCTTCGAACAATTTCTCCCATTTATGCTCGACATTTTACCATGCGATCGATTGCCAGCTGGAAGTATGAAAAAATAGTGTAACTTACACGGATTGTGCCCCATGCTTTTGAAAACCTCTGAAAATTAAGGTGATACTGGATCGATTGTTTTGCACTTTCGCTGTTGGGCTTGATTCGAAAGCTAAATCAATTGATAAGGATGTCGTCGATTTCAACGAATCGAGAACGACGCGAAATTGGGAAAGCAAACAGAAGCCATCGGTTATATGTGCTGTGTTTCCCACGGTAAAAACAGTCTAAAATAAAAAAAATTGTAAAATCCGTTTGAAATTCCACGGGGACAGAAGTGGAAGTAAAAATACGAAAACTCGAAGAGGAAAACCGCCTTTCAAAAAAGAGAAAATATTTTGCAAAGGAACGCTTATACCATACATAATACATATACGTATACCTACATCGTGAAAAAGTTTATTTTACAAGATTATTTGTTCTTTCGGAATGTGGAGAAACAGGGAAAATGAATTTCCCCGTTACGGGGTATCGGAGAAATTCGCGCCCATGTATCAAGCACTTGCATCTAATCGGTAAATATAAGATCGATCCCTCGGAAGTTAGTATAAATACACAATACGCTCGGTAAACGGAAATAAAGTGATAATGTTTTAGGTATACGGTTCAAGTACCATTTCGCGAGCCTTTTTCTCCGCTTTCTTCTCCTCCTATTTTTTCAAACAATTTTTACTTCTGTTTGAACAAAAGGGGTGTATTACGCTGGTGATGTTAGCCGGATAAAACGTTTGTACCAAAGAAAAATGTTTGCCCGTAGGACCGAAGCAAATATCAGGTGGGCACTACGCTGCACGGTTCCGCATGAATACATAGCCGTATGTGTAATACAGCGTCAATGTAGGTACGTATGTGTAAATATTGAACAGCTTGTAAAAATATATATACGTAACCTCTTCCGCCCTCTTTTTACCACGGCCACTTATTATTTTACCATGCACATGACCGAGAGCTATAATCAACTTATCAAACTGTCACATCGCTGAATACCATATATCCGCCACATACAAATGCATATACATAATATATTATACGTATAATATATGTATATGTATATTGCCGTAGCTATAAATTGTTAGCCCATTCTGTGACGACGAATTGTACAACTTTAACTCGACGAACAATCAATTTGTTAGACTTGAATGCACAAGCATGGAAAGTATTAATAAATAATGATAGACAATGGATTCAATTGATCATTCAAGTATAAAGTGTGGGAAAAAAGGCAAACTACTTATCTCGTACTTTCTAATTACTTATAGTTTTCAAACTAACAAGGAAAATCAGTTTGGTGTCTCCCTCTGATTTCGATGAGACTCATGTATTTGTAGAACATTGAAAACTAAGAGAAACGTATTTTTTTTTATCTACGGAAAAACGGTTTCAAGGGTTGAAAACGAACCCCAAAAATGGGCATCGACGGGGTGATTTTTAGACGCACTTGATGGATTCGAATGAAACCAACGCTGAAATACTTTATTAATGGATAGAAAGATTTTAGCGTTGGTTTCATTCATTCAAATACTTCAAGCGCATCACAAAATCACCCCGTTCGGTGCCCATCTTTAGGGATCAATATTCATTCAAGTATTTCCGATGGTCAAAGTCTCATTTTGGGTCCGACTAATCGAGCCGGAGGGGAAATTTGTCAATAAAATGTGGGTCATCCATTCGTGGCGAACCAGTCGCGGACTTTGAAAGCCACAGAAGGTGGTTCACCGCCCTGGGACTCAGGGGCATAATTTCCAGGTGGGCAGCCGAGCTTGGCGGCGGCATCTAACGCACCAGACCTGGAAGCTGGCCCGCTAACACCCACTTCCGGTGATTTAATAGTGCTTCCGTGGCGCTGGGGTGGCAGCACCAACGACCACTCAATATTTCACAAAACCCCGCCATGTACGCTCGGTGCAATTTCGTCCTAGATGTCTGCATGTAACACGTAACAAAATAATAATTTAACCCACGATGGAATTCGCGGGCCTTTTACCCGGCCAAGGGGCCCGATGGTGCAGCTTGTCCTGCAGCACCCCCAGGACTCGGCGATCTTCTCCTGCGGCCAGTGGCCGAGGGGAAAATTGGAAGGGTTCATGTTATCCAGATTACAATACCGGGGGTGCATGGCGAGCGATATAAGCGCGCACGCGTATGCCGATATATATTATGCATGAGGGTATATTCGAGGCTTCACGCCCCTCTGCGTTCACCTGTCTCCGTCCCGGCGACCCGCGTACGGCTCTGTAATTAAAGCTGAAGCTTTTGTTAACGCGACGCCCCGACCCTTGCATCACGGTCATTATACGGTAACTCTCGGCTCTCGGCTAGGACATTTTTGCAATCTGAGCAGACTGCTGAAGGCGCGGTGCTCTGCGATGGGTGGAAATTGCGTGAGGAGAATACGCGGTCCGACCTTCGAAACGGCAGCTCGCATGGTTCGAGTGGTCGTCGATTTGAGTAACAGCTTGTAAAGCTCTCGCTAATTTCGCTTTAAATTTTGTCATTATTTCTTTTATTGTTTGTTTGTTTACAGGGGTTGTTTTTTCTTTTTTGTTTGTTTGTTTGTTTGATTCTTTTTCGGTGAAAAAGGAACTGGAAGTTACGACGTCGAGTGCGAGGGACCGGAGATGATTGAAAGAGGATGTGGAACGCTGGGGTTGAGCTTAATTGTAACACAATTTCACGCTTCTTGGAAGTAATTGCAAAAAGCTTACCGAAGGACCGGAAGTGGGTGCAAAAGAGATCGTATTTTCGAAGAAGGTTTGTCGTGTCAGTTCGTGTGGAGAACCAGATTATAACAGGGCGAGAAAGCGTATGCCATGGTTAAAAAAAATAACTGGCCGACTGAACCCGCCGCCTCCTGCCAACAGCAATAATTCAGGACTTCTGCATGCCGCGGTATTTTTCAAAATACATAACGAGGAAAGCGTAGCGACTCCTGCATGCGTCGAGCTGTGACGGCGAAATTAAAACAAATTCGAGCCTTTTCTCTCGTCGGGCACAAAACCCGCTGTCCAAGCTCATTTTCACATCGTAAAGGGTCAGCTTCAAGCTCGGACTTACACGCCTAATGCTCGCGTAAACGCGCTGTATGGACGAGTATGTAGACTCGTACAGGGATGTACCTACGTACCTTGGCGTGAAATTTCGCCCTGGGTACAGCGATAAAATGATAAATAAAATGAGCTGAATTTATATACCAGTGCAGCCAGCTCGCTGCTGTATGCCGAGTTGTAAAAGCTGCGAAGTTTGCCTCCGAGTAATTTAAGAGCACGTTATAAACTCGAGTTGTGACTACGTAGATGAAGGTGATAGATGGGCAAAGGTGGAAGCTTTTTCTACCCTTATTTCAGGCTGCAACATTTTTATTACTCAAAATTCAAAAAGTTTCAACGAACAGCGATGTTGCTCGGGATAATTTCGAGTTTTGAATTCTCCGGAGAATGACGATCCGGAAAAAGATTTTTAAAGCCGATTTCTGGAGACGTTTTGGCTCGATGGATTTTATCGAGTTCGTTTAGAATTCCCCTTCTTCGAATCGTGGACAATTCTTTTTTTTATCTACTTAACAGACTGCGTCGCTTTTTCTAACGAGAAAAAACAGAGAATCGAACTCTCGATACTCCGATGCTCGAAGCTATATTGCTCGATTATTTGGAGCTCTGCAGGACAAAAGCGAAAGCCATTATAATAATTTGGTTCGATACTTCACGAGCTTCGAATAAAAGTCCATGCATGCCGGTTTGTACAAATGGGCCAGCTTTGGATTTCATCTCTCTCAAAAGTTTCACCTCGCGATAATTGAACGATCTCAAATCTCGCCTTCTCTTTTGGTTTTTCTATCATTTTCGATGCTTGCAGCCTCGTCCTCGAAGGGCACCGATGGATTGGTTCACGTGTAATATATATATATATATGTTATACCTCATGCATGTGAAGTACCGCAATTAACAATTTTAGAGGCAATCACCTCATCTCGGCGTTTCACTACTTCCACCTACACTTCAGTTTACCCGAATTTGATGGATAAGCGAAATGTGAGACGAGCCTTATGAGTGGGGACCAGATACAGTGAGCTGCGTTAGAAAATTTTCAGCTCAACACCCTACAGAATGCTTCTTTTTAGTTAAAAATAATCAAGTGACTTTCAACGAGAAGATTTTCACTTTCGTAATACACGGCATAACTGATCACAGTAATTAAAAAAAAATCATTTTACATATATGTTCGATTCTAATTATTTTGCATACGATTTTGCCAAGTCAGTGTCTCACAATCGTGAACAGGATAAACTCTTCTCAAAATAACATCCGTAACTTAGTAGGATTATCTCTTAAAACGGCAAAACACTGTCACTCCAATTATACGCAAGTGCATGGAATTCTCCGAGAAAATCTCTGAACAACAAACTGAGTTTACTCAGACAATGCAAACCCTTGTACAAAGTTAACAAATGGTAAATGATCCATCGATCGTAGAGTGATCCACCGTTCTTGTATTACGAAGGACTGAGCTGCTCTGTACTTACAGACCTAACGTACCGAGCTACGTGTATTATACACCTATCATATATACATAGGTGTATGGACATTATGGCGGGTACAGAAGAGGACTCTGGTTATAGAGTTGTTTTACGGTTCTAGGGTCGAGCATAACCTCGCTTCATAAGGTAACCAAATGAAGCGGGTCGGCGCCCTCAGGAGGCGACAGGATCGCCAGGTACACCATAGCTGAGCTCTCATTACAAGGGATAGGATAACTCCATACGGGGATATCCGGGGAAATTGGGTTTCCCAGATTGGCGAGGAGAACTTATAGGATTAACCGCGATCTTTTTATCAATGATTATTCGTTAATGCGCGACAATTTTTTATCATCGTTGCTTATAGACTTATCGCGATAACACGCGATGATTGAGAACGAACGAAGAAAAAAAAAATTGAAATCTTTACGGAATGTTCCAAGAGTTGAACACAAAAATTTACAACTGCAGGTTGAAGGTTTGCTGGTCTTGATTGATCGCAATGTATCCACAGTTGAGAAATCTGACTTTCCCGCGCGCATGTACGTGCAGAAAGAGATGGAATGATAAGGTGAGAAGACAAAGTGTTGGGAGTGAAAATGATGAGCAAAAAAAAAAAAAAATTAATACCCTAAGAAACAAGGAAATAAAAAAGTAAAAAGGAAAAGATAAAAAAAAAAACATTTAAAGAAGATTCCTGGAGGGTGAGCGGGTAGGTATACGTATTATACGCAACGGTGCCGGTGCAATTAAATCCAACAGAGGGTTGGTGTCCAGTTTTTTCATCTCCTCATTTACTAAAAGTACGTTTCTGTTGTTTTTTTTTTTTTTTTTTTCTTCTACTCTCCCTGTAATTCTCAGCACGGGGGCTCCGGCGTTATTATTTTTCTCTTTCTCCCTTTGAAAATTTTTTTTTCCCCGCGAAGCAATCTACTGGGTGGTAAAAATAACGTTTACTTTTTTATTTCTTTTGTGTGTGTGTGTTTTTTTTTCTCATTTTTCCATCCCTACACTTCTCAACATCAAATTTGTAGTGCGCGAGTTTTGATAAATCTCTGAATGAGAGTGAACGCATTTTCATCAGGCCGAAACTATACTGCCGTCCGTGTATAACGCTTCTTTCTCCCTTTATCTCATCTCCGAGAGTCACAGCTATAAACCAGCTGTGACGAGTGACGCATACGCGAATCCACGCCTTGAACAGCCTGTCGCTGTGAGGCTTGCAAAGAGATGAAAAATAAAAAAGATTTTAAAAAATAATAAAAAAGAAAAGCAATTCGCTTTTGATGTTATAACTTGCACGATATACATACATATTAAATATATATATTTGAAATGATGATACAGAGATGTGGATGTGTAAGGTTAATATTTTTTCCAAATATGAAGTAAAAACGTATGTACACGAGACGGATTAACGCCTCCCTGGAATCATCCCGTCCGACACGTGCCTTCAGCTTCTGAGTGAGAAGGGCTCCTGTCGGATAACCCTCATCGCGATATCCACCTCCTAAACACGACCCCATTATCCCAAAGCAATTAACCAAATTGAAGGAGTTGCCCGAGCAATCTTCTCCAGACGTCAAAAGTCAACAAGTCTGGTCAGCCGAGCTCACGATCAAGCGAAGCGTTCTCGATACCCAACCCGTTAAAAAATAATTCTACAAGATATGTAAATAATAATATATATTCCGGAAAGACCTATCATTTTTTTTATTTTTATTTTTTTTCGTTTTCTATTTCGTTTTTCACACATCATCCGGGTTCTTGAACCGATAGAAAAAAGAGACTCGAGATAAATAATCGTTGAAAGTTGGTGAAAAAATTCACACTCTATACTTAATGAAAAATCTTTGATGTCACACAGTTCACGCACACCGTTATCATATCTATTAACTAATTACACCGTGCAGTCCGTCGAAAAAAACCGCGCTTGACAGGCGAGCTTGATACATTTAATATATCTCTATATGTGCAAGTAGTTTGGTCGAGATATCGAGAGGCGGTCGAGGTGGTAATACAAGGTGTGATTAAAAATTCACCATCCACTCAACCATTCGGGATAAATTTAATAACCACCATTTGCCCCGGCCCAGCGGTGTAAAACCATTGTTAAACGCTGAACCCATGCGATCCCGGGCGATCCCGGTATCACGCCGCAAACGTGTTTGCGAGTTTGTATTATGGCACACACAGACGCGTCTGTAGGTCGGTATCCACACGTACCTATATGGGTGGAAGGCATGGGTGTAGCTTATGCGCCAGTATATTTCTCAGTTTCTCCGCAGCGCAAACTAGAGTGGTCTTAATTAATAATTTCGCAGTCGTGTTCCTTGTTTGCTAGGTATTTCCTACGAGGTGGCGAAAGGGGGAGGGGGGGGAGGGGGGGGGGGGAGGGGTATAATATTCAGAAAGAGAACGGGTCGGTATTATACGGCCGTGCAGTGTGAGAAATGCGCGGGAAATACGGTGCAAACGTACACTTTGGAATTTTTAATTAACGAAAGAAAAGAGTGTATCTCTCGACGCGCTGGCATCGGACCTCCGGCTGCAGGTTATTGTTCCATAATTATAAGATACGAATCCCATCGCCTTAGCTTGGGGTCGCGCTGCAGGGTGTCGTGTACTTTTCATTATATATCTTGATGGGGAAAAGCTAATCCTATACATTTCTTTTCACCTTTTATGTTCAGTTCAAAGACCCTATGATAAAGAGGATATTGAGAAGAAAATTTTCACAATTTTCTCATTCTTTTTCTACAAGCAAAAATTATACGAGCTGTATAAGCTCGGCTCATATACGCAAAGACGCGAGACTCCATAGGATTGAGGAGAGAAGAAATTCGCCAAAGTTCAAAAGGCAGAGATCAAGGTGGAAGGAATATGAATTTGACGAAAAATTTCGCGGCGTCTCTGTGTCTTCGGATGTGCGGACAAGTTAACGATGAATATGAATGTAAATTTTAGAATTCAAGAATGAAAGGCGCGCTGCTTCGTCACGTACGAAACTGGACTTGCTACATGACTCGCTCTATGCGGCAACGAAAGCTGCGAAGTTTCCATGAATAGCCGAGTAACTCGTCTAGTCGGCACGTTACGCTTTTCAAGTTCCAGTAAAATTCCAACAAATCTCTGGCATGTTTTGGTACAATAAAAACAAAAAATGAAAAATAAAAACCGAAAAATTATACGCTCCAAAAGTAAGACCGTGAGAAAGCGTATATTACATGTAACGCGATCTCGTCATGCGGACGTCGTCGCGTCGCCTAATTCGCGAGATTAAAACTGCAATTTCGAAAGTCTGCAACCGTTATTCCTTTTGTGACCTGCACTATCCAACGCTGCGTGTAAGCTTGAAGCGCAAAAGGCTTGAAAAGCATTTTTTAATTGAAACACATACGTATGCATAAATTGCCGTCGCATACAGACACGCTAATTCGCGATTTTTGCTGTTTTCAAGTTTTCTCACTCGACGGTACCTACCAGTAATCATCAACCTTCTCATTACCGTCTCAGACACGTGATAAAATCACTGAAAATTCGTTGTTCAGAAGATCTAGGGTGCAGGCTATTATAAATAAGTTTGTATGACAAACTCGGGAGTCTATACTTGTGCAACTGCTTCAGGGGCAAACAAAGATGCGGTGCGCCTGCAGCAGTGGAGGGGTAGATGACAAAAACATACTGCAACAGGCAAAGCCGCCGGAATAGCGACCAAGTTTAGTTTAGTATTTATGCACCGAGCCACAACGTTGCTGTGCATGCGATAAATTTAACCAACCTTTGTTGCGCCGTGTTGGTAGCGCATTTGGACCGGTAATCATAATGCATTCAGCCTTATCTTGCACAGTGCGCACGCAAAATCGTCAATTTCTCGTCCCTCGATCATTTTCCACACTTTTTTTCGAAATCGGCGAGATTCTTGAGACCAACACCTTCGCCTCGAGTCAGCGGTTCGCAGGATCGTCTGACTAACTCTTGTAGTGCTTCGTGCTGCTTCAACTCAAACTCTGTAACGAATTGCAACACTCTCTTTAAATACCACATTCGTACACAGCTATAAATATATTATCACCGCAGTGTCTGGAGTGAAGGTCTCCTTTGGACTCCAAATTATTCCACCTGCAAGTCTGACCAAGAATATAAGGTGGACCTACCTAGAAGTCAAGTAAGCGGAATACTACCCTGTCTGTGTACTAAACCCGCCGACTTGACTTGACTCATTTCATGGTCGGTTCTCCTTCTTCCTTGTGCGGATCAGAATAGAAACTCAGCATGGAGGAAAGGAAATTTTGATTTAGTAGACTACCAAGAAGTTCATTTAATCAGCCTGAAAGGATTGAGTGAATCAATTCGCGAAGAAATGTTTTGATGTGCGCTTCTGAGAATTGTGTCTCGATGCAACTGAGACCAATAAGTCGTTTCTCGAATTACATTTTAGCCCGGAGCGAGAAGAGAAGAAGCCGACTCTGGTATAGTGTTGCATAATTTGAAACTTTCGTCTACTGCGCAACATTCAGTTCGTATTAACGATCAGATGCGTTTTTTATAGCTGATGATCGTATTTTCAATACTTTTTTCGAACGCGAGAAAAAAAAACGAATCCGTAGAGGATAAATATCAAACTACGTTTCTCAGGAAAGAATAGGGGATACATGATAATGTCTAGACCTGCGAAGTGTTCGACGCTCGGTCATCGTGACGGAGAGTGAAAAAAAGTAATGGTGGAAGATCCATGGACATATCACTCAGGTATAAATGTATCGTGTTCCGAAGCATTAGAGGGTGAAAATACATTAAAACATTTTAGCAACTCCGCTTCAATTTCCATCCGTTCATCGCGATAATGTTGGTCATTACAGCGTCACTGAGTGGTGGTGGTGGCTAAAAGTTGAAAAGTCCTAATGGTGCAAAACAGTCACCATGGTAACTCGTGTCCTACAACATTAGACGTATCGTGTGCTAAATTAACGCTTAGTAGTATCCGCAATATTTATTACCGACGCATTAACGGAGACAGGGTGTTTCAATCCAGCCGACGTATCACGGATATTAAACGTGTGGAACGAATGGCATCACTCAGGCGGAAGATACTATCTACCATGTTCACCGCCTATTCAAAGTGTCGAAATTCTCGTGCTGAAAGTAGACATTTTTTAACTGATTTCACGTCTACCTGACGATATTCGTGTCAATTCTCTGATATTATATATACGAGAACATCGTGTGCGTCAAAGGGGGTATAACTGATATTCCCAAATTGCAACTCAAATACGAAAGTGTATTTAAATAACACGGTAAAATGTTGAAATTAGATCTCTCGGGTGCACGTTAGACAGATAAAAAAAATCCTGAAGTGCAAATATGATGTACATTTCTTGTGTTCCAGTGGAGGTACAATATTTGAAAAGCAACTGAGCAGAAATTCGTGCACGACTAAAATATCAGAGGAGCCTGTGTAAATACTAATCTTCGGACCTTTCATGATCGTGAAATTACATATTGACAAAGTATGTAGAGTAATTTTCATTATTGGTTTCCAGTGACTGACTATTTTTTTGGAATCAAAAGTGAAAACTAGCGACGCAAGTGACAGGATAAACATACG
Organism: Diprion similis; assembly: GCF_021155765.1. NCBI lineage: Eukaryota > Metazoa > Arthropoda > Insecta > Hymenoptera > Diprionidae > Diprion > Diprion similis. The sequence goes on along the minus strand of NC_060110.1, from coordinate 19,565,127 downwards.
ATACGTTCATCATAGAGACGTAAAATTTCAATAGAAAGAAAGCTTGCTCAGTTTTGATTCCAAAAAATAGTAAGCCACTGGCAACCCATTAATGAACATTACTATAAAATTTCCTGTCAGACAATCCAATGCTTTTCGCCTTAAATAAATAAATTTTGCAGCAGAAACAGGGTGCTTATTCGTATTTACAGTAAAACTACAGACCTCACATTTTTACGTCACGTACCTGTACTCGTAAAACTCACTTCGGAGGAAGTAAGATCCTCCAATGAAGTATCTACTACATCGTGATTTCCACCGAGGCTATAATATACACCCCTTCGGACTTGACTGCAGCAGTAAGATTTTAAAATAATGGACGAAGTGGGAAAATGAAATGGAATTCATGAAAAATGTCTTTATAAGAATCACAAAGCTTTTCGATGGCATCTAATTTCTGTTGGCTTTTTATGCACGTTTAAAAGCCACATCAAACAAAAGATAAACGAAGATGAGATGGTCATTTGAAATTGCGAAAATTAGACGTTTTCAGATTCTCTGAATTGATTGATTGAACTCGTATCAAGAGTCGAACTCAAGGGCTGATATATCCATAATTATACGAATACAGTGGATAATAATGGTGGCGATTGGGGTAAAAATTTCCACCACTCGTTTCTTTGTAAATTCTCATCTCGCGTATAAGCACAGAAGGATAGCTGATACAATAACAATTACTGCAATACCAGCTTATACCTACTCTCGGTGAGATCCGCACATTAAACAATAATAATTCCACTCTTGGTGGTAAATAAAAGAGTTAAAACCGTCGGCCAGAGAATATAAGCCATAGAAATTTTGCAGTACATCTATACATCTATGTATAACGGGAACGCGGTTTACGCCGGGAGTAAAATTCCAGTGAAACTGGATCTCGCGCCTGGAACGCAGTTTTAATTTAAAAGATAGGAGTTCGCGTGTATTTGCCGGTCGTGTGCTAAGGCGACAGGCGCAACACCACCGTCTGCACTTTCATCCCTCTCTTTCTCTCCCCCTTTCTCCCCGCTATTGCAGACTGCACTACAGAGACGAGCAGCCCGTATTCCCAAGGCATCGCATAAGCCATAAGGCAGCATTACAGCGTATCTTCGTGCGCCTCTGCTAACCAGTAAATATGAGTTTTCACTTAGAGCGTAGAAAACGCCTTGTCGCTTTTCCACCCGGAGAAAGCAGAGGACCTGCGCTTGGTTCGTGGTGCGAATGTCACGTGCCTTCTCCTCACCTTTCTATTCACGCCCTTTCCCTCTTCTTTCACCCCATCAACGCCCCCGCGGCTCAGTTTTACTTTTTCCACAGTAATCACGCGCGCATAATGCAATGCTTGAAATGACACGAGCACACATATCAGAGTTAGCAAAGATTTGTTTTTGTATTACACACTTACGTGCAACTCCGCTTAGATTACGTGATTCCGTCGACGTCACCGCGTTAGCATATAATACACCTTTTTTGGTGCTGTGGTTTTTCTCTCTCACTCCCTCTTTCTCTCTCTCTCTCTCTCTCTCTGTTTTTTAATACCTGGATCAAAGGCACAGTCACGCGATGAACTGCGATGCATGATATACCTATATATCCACTTAGCGTGATACATTACGTACCCAACGTCAACTTGATAACGGGGCTACACGCTGTGAAAAGGGACATCCTGCAGCGGCGTTGTAGATTCCCGGTTGAACATTTTAATCCATATTCACTCCCTCGTTCGGTGCTGTTTTTTTTTTATTTGATGTGTTTGTTTTTTTTTTTTCAAGTTTTAATATCAGTCTCTGACTTGTTTTCATGTCCAGCAATTTTTTTTTTTTTTTTTTTATCTAGATTCTCCTTAGCCGATTTCTACGGCTAAATAATATCCCATACGTTGAAATTGTCGAATACTTTCACGTTCGATGCGAGTATCACGTGCGGACAGTTTTGGAGGTATAAGTATAATTTGAATTGAAAATTAATCTTTTGGGACACGAGCAACATCAGTACAGTTCTCGACTAAATATTAGAATTGGTGTAACTGCGCGTGGTGGGTATACCACAAACGGTATATGTAATGAATTTGAAATGAGCAATTTCGTCGGTTTTGAATTCAAATTTCACATGAATTATGTTCAAAGATGCGGCCGGAATATGTGCGTATCGTAGGTATATAGAAGGTATATAACAATCCGCGTATGATGATGCGAAAGATTGAATACAGATGATTAGAAATCGTTCGATCGCACATTATTCATATAGGTATAATGGCAAAATTCATAATGCAACAAATTTTCACTTATAAGTACAAAGTTTTTCCTCCGTCGGTTCTCACAGCTCGTTTTTAACTCCGTGACACCGACGCGATTATGACTTAACGAAAACCCGTCCGCAAAACTCTGCGGTGTCGCGATAATTCAAGAATTAAAGGGTCGGCCGTCATATCTCTTTCAGTACCCGAAGGTGCCACGTCGGAAATACTCCCGCGCACAGTTCGGCTCCACTTGTGTGCACGAGGAGCCGGCTTTCAGATGGCGGAAGTAATGTTTCCGCGAGACTTCCGGTCAGCGAGGGTCCCCGAGCAATTAGGCCGGAAGTGGCTGTCACCCCCTTGCGCTATGAAACGAACACGCAAGTCCCCGCGACTCACAGATCCAACAGAGTACGAGGCCACGAAAACGACGTTGTCGTCGCGACGCCTCCGAGGAACGTCGATCTGGAAATTTTTACGCGATGATGATTCGGGAAATCGTAGGTAATCATGGTGATGAACGAGGGGGAAAAAGTGAGGAAATGAACTTCCTAGAATATAGTTTATTTTTTTTTTTTTGATTTATTTATAATACCAAGTTGAAAAATATTTCGGATCAAACTATAAATTGTAAAAAAAAAAAAAATCCGCCATTAAAACTACGTACGAAATTTTTGTTTTGTTAATCGAGTCATATTCTAATATTTTTCTGGACTCGATTATTTCTAGCTTACAATTAGTGGCGATCGCTATGGCATCCGACAATTTCCATCATCCCAAATGTAGAACAAGGTGAATCAGTTACGACCATTGTTTATACCGATGACTGTACATATTCTAGCCCTGACGATGGTGCGCTGATGATAGCGAGAGGGGCGGCAACCGGGACCCGCGAATATCCCGAGGCAATAATACAACAATCAAACTGCGTTAATTATGACAATTCCGCAATATCCAGAGCCGGCGATGCATTTCTCATCCCGGTCCGCGCTCCCATGAGAACATATCGACACTTCTGCAGGCACAGGATCGGCTTTGTCCACGTACACGTTGCAGCGTGACTCGTTATCGGCGGTAGCCGAGCTCAGGACCCATCCTGCACCCGCAGGACGAGGAGGAGGACGATGACGCCACCCCCGGGATGTACTCGCGGTTGATTGTTGCTTGTTGGCCTGCAGGTGCAACGCAGACCGGGTGGAAACCTGCAGCTTTACGAGTAATTAGAAAAAAGTACGCAGTGAAAAAACGACGGATCAAAACTGCATTTTTCGCCACTTGTCGAGGCGTTTGCAAAAGTCGACCGAGATCTGCTGTAGCATGGATACACCGTATACGCGCGAATAATACACCAAAAAAATAGGGATGTTCGGGTAAGGAAAAAAGGGGCGATATTTATGAGCCTGAAGAAAAGACTAAGAGAATTCCACCTGGGATCAACTCGGGGGAAGACCTCAGGTGCCCGACTTATATTATGTGTAAAAATACAGCCTTAAATTTTGACTTCTTTAAGACTCCGCCAGTCGGTTCGTCCCTCAGGAACTTGGATATGGATTTCGGTGGGCGTTGGGCGAAATTCTCCCTTAGGGCCCATTACCAATGATGGAAGCTGGTGCTGCTGGGCAAAGTCTCAAGTGTGAAGGTATGTGTGGTCATAGAGTATGAAGGGAGGGCGTATATCCTGATTCAAGGATTATAAGCCCCGAGAAAGAAAACGGAGTAAAAAGAATCTTTCGAGTAATCAGTACAAATCTTCGGGATTCACCAGTCGGTGAAGTGAAAAAACTTGCTGGAGAGAAAATCGCAGACGGGCAACTTACTTTCCCGATCAGGTTTCAGTGAGTCTTTTGTACCTACGTTAGTGAAAGTTGAGCTCGAAAATAACAAACAGTTTCACAAGTCAATAGCGATTGGAATCTATACTTACTCGTAAAGCGGCACTCAACGAACCCATACAGTGATAAAGTCGAGAAATTAGAAGCCCGCCAATCGAAATTCGGAATCTTTGGCACAAGGTATTTGACGGGAGAATTGGTGAAATAAAAAAGACTCGATTCGATATCAGCAGCAGTATACGCCAAGTTTTTCTCTGCAATGGAGAATCGTAGGCCGGAGTTTATCTCCCTGTATATACGTCGTGCTTTTGGCTTCTCGGATCCGATATCAACTATCGAATTTGAACGTTCAATTAGTGGGATGGGGAAGAATTGAAATACACTTCTTTATTGCGAGTCAGAATCCATCGGAGAACCGTAATTGCACAGGTGCGAGTGGTTTTTAATGATACGTATTCACAATTCTTCGCCACTTGAATTATTCCGCGCAGATTGAATCCGCGTGTAAATTCTGCAGGTTCGCTCTCTCATTATGCATGGATCTGCAACGGCAGAGCGATCTTGTTAGGACCTTGAATGGATAAGACATACAGTCGATAAATCGATACAGGCGAGTCTAAATTGAAGGGGATCTTCTGCGTTACACTTGAGGAGAATTTATCAGATCGATAGTTTCCAAATTACGAAAGCGAATCAGAAACCTTCGTCGCAATATTTTCTACTTATTAATTATCTGCGAACCATTTTCATGTCGAAAATTCATTAGAATTGCTCTATGATTGACAGTTTCCGAATGACGAACGTTTTTAGAAACTTTATCAAAACGTTTTCTCTACTCGAATTTTCAACGAATTATTTTTACGCCTAAAACTTGGTCACGTTATTCGCGAATAAATTCAATCAAATTTTCGACGAAACTGTCAATGCAGGCGACACACTCACCCTTCACGTAGTTGGTGTTTCAGGTCTCTGCGTCGTCAGACGCCTTTACTGCATTCACATTATGTATATGTTTATAGGATCAGCAGAATTACGATTAGCCCGAGGCGTCGCGACGCTTATCTAGCTCCTACGCGAACGACGACGACGGGGGGCTTAACGACGCCGAGGACATGCGACAACCCTCCTCGGGGACCTGCAGCGCAACAAATGTCTTCGTATATCCTTTATACGGAGAAATATTTACATATAACCAGCTCATTTTTACCTCGCGATGAATTATTTTCCTGCCATCACAATTTTTCTCTTGTCACACTCGTGAATGGGTGCAAGGATTAAAACAGGACCTGGTTTTTGATGGGAATAAAAATTTATCAAGATCAGAAAACAGAAAGGTCACAATACGGGGTCTTTGAAATTGCGAAAATCTGTTTCACAAATTTTTTCGAATTTAGAAAATCTTTCCGTACTTTGACTTTCTAGATTTTCACGCAGTCTTTGAAAACTCAATGTTGCATGGGACCCTTCCGTTTTCTGATCCTTCTGCATTTCAAATGCCACCCGAATTGAGATATTTGAGTTCGTTGAGCCCGAAACCTGTGAGTAATCCGCAACATCGAAACTTTCGGTAATTTGGAAAAACATATTTTCACCGTGTGGCTTTTCGATTTGATTCCTTCCTTCTACTGCCGGCAAATTATTACGCCCATTAACTCACGCAACTTTCGATAACTCTACTACCGCTGCCAGCGACAAGGGTTACTATTTACGATCGGGGCAAAAACACTGGCCAATTCTAGCACAAGTTAACGGCCCGCGAGGACCCCGAGGATTGCAAGCGATCGAAGAACTTATTGTGAGGCGATTGATTGAAAACTCCTGCGAGCTTTGTTTTTCTAGTGAAGGTGCATCCTGTGTCTCGTTTTGAGGGGTACGAATTGCCTGAAAACGAATCGCAATGGCGGGATGCAAAATTTTTCACTTCGTTAAGCCGCGCCGTCTAGTTTCTGCACTTTTTTCTCCTTTGATTTTTCTCGCGTGGATGTGTAAATGCTCGTTACAGGGTGTGACTGACAGCAAACGGTCGGGTGTCAAGGCATCCAGCAGGTGATAAACTTGACGTTATTACTTAACGAGAATCGACGCTGTTAAACTGACAGTGAATACGCCCAGTACTGGATAGACGTCAAACTGACGGGCACGCGATGATCCGTTATATCTCAATTGATTTCACCTAAGTGACGTTTATATTTAGACCACTGTTCGCTCTAGGCACTGAATTTATCATCAATTTATACTCTGGAGCTGTTTTACGCGTGCTTTAATTGCCACGATGAAATGCAATCTTATGAGCTGACATTTTAGCAATCCAAATTTCACAACGAAATAGAGATAAAAATATCTTTTTGTGGTCGTCCAATCGCCAAAAGTTAAATATCTTGTCATTTCTTATCGGCGAATCTAATATTCGAATATTCGAAGTTGATTAGACGTAGAAAAAATTGATTTTCGCGATAATACGTGATATCGCATATCGACGTAAGAATCAATTTACCCAAGTCCATTTCGGAATCCGCGAAACGTGCAGGATATCGCAGAGTTTGGTTGGAGGAAATACGCGGGGGATGAAAAATATGCAATTTTTATGAAATATGGAAAGAAGAGCGAAGAAAGGCTGAGTTTCTCGGTGCCCTGGACTGGCTGCAGCTCTTTAAGCCCTGTGGTAAAGTTCGCTCCTTATTATCACCGCCGCCACCAGCAGCCGGAGGCTTCTTCACTGGCAAACTTTTTAACTAGTTGCAAATTAAAATTTAACTTGAGCAACCCGTCCGAAGAGAAGCGAGTCCACCAGCTCTGTAAATTTCCACATCGTCACAGGGCTCGGGAGTAGGTACACATTATACCGACGTAAATTCTGTAAGTAAGTACATAAAATTTCCAATGCAAGTTTCTCGATGTGCAGGAACTTGGTTACAGGTTAAATATGTATACATATGTATACGTTTCATGTCTTCGTTACTCAACTCCCGAAGTATCTTGGGCAGGTGTGTGCATGAGAATACGAAGTGAATCGCTTGATAAAAACTTTTCGAATCACATCCAATCGGCGAAATTTCTTTCAGCTTTTTTACCTACAAAATTTTACTGTTTTAGATCCACGACTCGACTATTAATCACCATCAACTTTTCAGATAATACATACACATTAATTTACCAATAATACTAATTAATGCACAAACATAGGAACGATATATTGACACATGAATCCATCGAGTTATTCACAGCTCAGAGATTCGAACGCGTATAATTATGTATAAATCAAACATGAGGTAAACACAATCCATATTGTAGAAACCTCCTCGCACTCCGTCCGGATCCGTCGGTTCGTCCAGGCCGAACAAATCGGAGGGTTTTATCCTCCTCGTTAAAACAATGTCGCTCGCTGTTGTCGGGGACGACGTTGGGTGTTGTTGGCTACACTCGCAGCACCCTTGCCGAGGAGTCGGGATTCGCAGGAAAAAGAGAGCTTCGGGACAAGGAGAAAGCGGGGAAGCAGTCGAGCTCTTCGCTTGTTAGCATTTAATTGAGAACTTTGCGAAGAGACGTCGCTTCGTAACTACCAGCAGACGGCCTCGTTTAAATATTTTAATAATCTCTTGTATTCGGTCGCCGTTATTTTAAACCGACATTTCAATACCTGGCGTATACGATTTACCGACAAATAAACCCTGAAATTATACCCTTTGTCAACGGTTGCTTGGAGCAAAAAGTATGGGACATAACTTCTGGGGGCGAAACGATAACCATTTTCGTGTGAATTACCTGCTGAAACGTTAGAGAAGTCGAGATTTAAGAGTGTCAAGTAATGACGATGATCAAGTGTCTACCCCTTAAATCGGTTCTCGAGCAGTTCCAAGGTTCTTGAATGTCTTGTCCAGATGAACGCGCGGGGCCTTCGACAGATTCAAAGTCTCTTTCTTCCTATTAATAAATTGCAGCTTCAGTATTCTGCTAATAGAATGAAAATCGATACATACTTGTGCGTACTTTCATTTCGAATCAGTAGCGTCTTAAAGACCTCTCACTTTTCACGAAGATCGGGGGATTGGAGGGGTCTCTTATCCCTTTACAATAATTATCGTAAATCAAGTAAGGAATTCATCGAGCGTACAGTCTCGTCAAAAACGTGTCCAATCACATCTCCATGACGAGGTAATGGTTTGAAAGGTGTGATTAAAATCGATCGAGTTCGTTACGCGGAGACAATAATCTTCCCAACACTTGGAGGAAATTGAAACACCGTGAATATAAAACTTCATCAAGGCTAATTATTCTTAGCTTCACTTCAGATTGATGCCTCCAACTTTGTATTTCATGAATGTATATTGATCCATTGCATATTTTATAAGTGAAACAAGAATACTTCTAAAACGGGCCTCTCAACAGCAAAATTGCTAAACGAAGTGTGAGAGTTTTTCTCCTCAGAAAGTAAGACGATCATCATAAAAATATAAACCGAATGCAGAATAAATTGAGTTGATGAATAATTCGCGATAATATTAATAAAAATTTTACGACGAATCTGCGCGACGAGTTGTTCGCATAATAATTTTACATAGGATAAACATTGAATCTGTTGGAACGAATATACCCTCAGGTTTTCCTCACTGCTCTCAGAAGAGGCTTGAAACTTGGCGCTTTTATACAAACAAGTACCTGTGCCTATAATACTTCTACCCACCTGCCCATATCATTAAACGAATACTTGACCGAGCGGGATTTCTTTTCGTATATAATATCGGAGGCGACGACGAGATGAAAGCGACATGATAAAAGTGCGGGTGCTTCGAGACAAGAATGAATGGTACCAAAAGCTAACCGGTGAATAACACCGATCGTTAAACATCAGAGACCCTCTACAGGCTTGAGGTAAACGTCGAATGGAACCGTGAAACCGAACCCTGACAAGAAACTCGACGCACTCTTGAGACACTCTGATGCCGCCTCAATTTCTTGCACCTGGATACAGGTGAATCGCAGAAGCCGACCAATTAAGCAATTTCACGAGGACCTAGAAACCGGTCAGAGGAGGACAGTCAAGGGACCTTGTCTGGATGAATCAGAGACAAAAATCACCAGTCGAGGAGACGACGGGATTAGAAATACGTCGAAGGTCCTGGAGAGCACGCGACAAGAAAATACCACGATGTACAGCAGACTCCAGGGAACCCGAAGGACCACCACCGTGATGCCAATTACCGTAACTCGAGAGAGGCTATTGTGCAAGAGTATTTGTTGACTGTATACGTGTAGAGGCGTGGTCAGTCGTAGGTTGTACGTGGTTAATAACCCCTCAATTGAACCCCTGCCGCATTGCACCGTGCGGTCTGGCGTTGAAAGATAGAAATTGAATCAGCCAGACATTGAAACACCCTTCGCAGCTCTGGAGGAAACGGTTGAAGGAATTTTTATTAGAGTTGGAAAAGTGACTGTTTTACTTTGCTAGAAAATTGCAATATCTCTGAGTTTCGCTGACCTCTTGTAGTAGCTGGTCTGTGAAATCGGCTGCTTCGTCGAAGACTGCAGGTATACATGGCATGAACGACGTGTTCTCTTCACGTGTCAAAGGCAACTCGATCGCAAGTTCCATCAATTTATAATTAAACGAGATTGCTTCCTTAGTAAGCCACAGAAGTGGAGTCAGGTAGTCAACCGACGGTGGCTTAGCGCGAAGCACATTCTCTATCCACCGTCGCTGCCAATTTCTATTTGCTATTCCAGGCTCCTGTAAACATCTCCCTAACGTGCCTAGATCCGCGGAACAGCTGCAATGCGACTGCGGTGAGCAGGGAACTGCTCCTAGTGGAACTGGGTAGATGCAGGGTAACTGGTCGCCACTTAAACTCCTCCGTGGCTGCAGTTTGTTGGCCGGCTCTACTCAGTGCAGCGACAGTTGATCTTCTGGCTATTTACAGTTGAGTCAGCTTTTGGCCAACCCCTTGATAAACGCGTGAGAAATGTTGTTGCAAGGATCAACATGCGATGTACGCTTATACTCGTTGGTACGTCTACGTAGGTGCTGCTGCACGACTGCGACTTTCGCACGATTTAGTTCAACCTCGCTGATCGATCTCTATCCTCGTTTTACAAACTTGTTCGTAAACTGTCTGCCAGATATCACTGTCTGAATCTCCACAAACGGATGGCTTTCCCCGTCGTGACTTATACATACATCCAGCCTTTTTACAACGATTGAATGTACCCATGGATAATGGTCCTGGGATTTTATACCCACGATCGGATTTCCAATATCACTTTTAGACTCAAAGTACACAGACTTGCTTCAAGTTTGAAAGCCACGACATCTGTAAGGTTACTGCAATTCGTCGTCATTATAAAATGACAATGTTTCGAATATATTTACAAGCAATTTCTCCAACGTTGATTCATATCGTAGGTAATATAATAGGAACAAATGATTTTCGAAGCATGAAATTTGAACAGCGAATAACGAGAAGCAATTACCACAATAAATTTCAGCCGATTGTTATCGGTTACTCGTAACGAGCGGTTCCATGTCGTTCCCTCGCCGGGTTGTACGAAATTTATGCACTCTGCAGTGACTGCAGCTACCGTATAGGTGATCACGCGCCCCAAGTCCCCGTGCAACCCCGCAAAGACCAGATACCAGAAGCCAGGGGGCCAAGGGTCGCACCGTCACCTCGTCCCGATACACAAGTGGAGGGCTGCTGGCACGGAAAGTGACACGGTTTCCCCATTATCGGGTGTTTACGAGGGAGGACCCCGGGGCGAGGGGCACATCATCCTGCACGAAACGCGAGGCAACTCAAAAGGATCGAAGGACGGCGAAAGCAGGGGCCGAAGAGGGGGGAGGAGGAGTCAAGGAGCGCCACCCCGGGTACCGCATAATAACTAGCTACCCACGCATTTACATTTTAATACACTTTCGACGCGACCCCCTTGAGTGAGCGGATGGCCGCACTTCTTGTGCGTACGCAGCAGGGCCAAGGACCCCGGGGCATTGCCGGTCAGCGTGCGGAGTGTCTGGCAGAGGGTGACCCGGCCAAGGTGCCTGCGGGTCCTTGCTCCTCGACAATTTTCCACACCCCGGGACCACCCCTGGGAAATCCCGTTACCGGATCTTTACGGGGGACGGAATTAAAGGTCAATTCGACGCGAAACTGCACACGTAGTCTAGATGGGGGAGCTTATGCAGGGCAATTGAAAAATTGTATATGGAACGCTGTGTCCGGGTTTCCACATCGCCGAAAATACCTACCTACACACCTGTAGCGACAATTCGGAAAGCCACGCGCTGATTTTGTATTCCCACGATACACCCTCAGGGCGTCGCGGTAGGTCGGATAAAAAAGGCGGGCGGCACGCAACGTTTGTTTCGGGGACGAGCGGGACACTTTCCACGATTATGCTAACCTCGCAAAAGTCGAACATTTTTTTACAGATGTCATTTTTCTATTTATGTGCATCTCTCTGTCGTTTCTTACATTCTGCAAATCAAGTTCGTGGTTCTAAACAATACGCCATCTTTACCGGTTATAGATAATAAAATTTGACACAGGTGTAATGAAATTTTCATGTGGTTCAACGAAAGTTGAAAGAAACGCGATGTCAAGAGTGGCTTTCGTTCCGACGTCATACTGAGGTGGATTGAAACCCTCGCTACGTTCCTGACCACGAGCTTCTTGAATCGAAAAGTATATTTTTGTGAAAAAAAAGTGGCACTTATCCTGGCCGTTCTCAGGAAGAGAACATGAAAAATGAGGAAATGTGCAAATGGGGAAAAAAGTAACGTCGGACTCTGAGACTTGATATTAATCCGTTGTAATGAAGTTGATATGATATATGGCGTGTAGAACATTGTATAATCAGATTACTGTCAGAACTCAGCCGAGCGATAACTGAGTTAATTTATTCCCATTTTTACTTAAAACGTGAGGGGGGGGGGGGGGGGGTCAGAGGCGTTGCTTCTGCGATACAGAAATCCCCCCAATGCAGGTGCCTTTGCCTTCAGTATAAACAGCGATGCGATATATATCCGATGCGACATCATCGATATTGCATTTTGATGGCGTGTCACGTTAGTTTATCAGCCGAGACACGCACTCTGCATCTATGACGAGCTAGATTCTCGCATTATCTCGCTATCTACGCACAACGGTACGCGTGCATGAAGATATTTTCACTCCGGTGTAAAGTTATTCTCTCGTAAAGAAAATTGAATCAGCGACTAGTCAGAAAGCATCTTGATTTTTATGATCGATTCGTTTTCAATCGCAGACTAAATTAGATTCCGAGTTTTAAGAGGACTGGTATGCCCCAATAAAACCCAAAGATGAACTTTATCATCGAATAATTCTAGAAGAAATTCTAGAATTTTAGCAAAAAAAATTCACTGTTAATGCATAGATCAGCATATTTGTAGTTTTATGTTTCAATAAAATCATTTGGTTGTCGTGAGGTTCAACGTACATCACCAGTCCAATTTCACGTCGTAAAGCATTTTTCTCTTCAGTAAAAATGCCATTTTTGTTTAAAAACAGGGATTTTCTGGATTCTCATTTTCAACTAACGATGAGCCACGTGCAAAATAGCGGCACATTTTTTTCAATTTTTCTCAAAGTCTAGTAAAGAATCTAGATTTTCCATATTTCATCTTTTTCACAGAATGCAGTGCCTTGTGACGTCAAAACGGACTGATGGTGTACCTTCAACTTTACGACAACCAACTGATTTTGCTGAAAAATGAAGCTATGCGCTGACCTGTGTACTACCCATGAATTAACTACGTGAAATATAGCGTCTAACACTTGAACAGCAAACATAAATCATCTATTTTTTGAAACCGTCAGAATTTATAGTAGTGGAGGCAAAAACTGATAGCAGTATCCTGTAATCATCAGTTTCCATTGGACATACTAGAGGATCCCTCAAGTAAGAAACGAATATCGCGTTTAAGTATTAAAAAGGCAAAAGCCACGCTAATTTTGGACGCATCTCCGTGATACATTTCACGAAAATTGGCATAAGTGCGCATGAGAACGTTGTTAAACGACGATACAGCCGAGGGGTTACGATTCGCGGATTGATGAAGCTAAGAAATGAGCGGGAAGCCGTTGCAGGAACCCTCGAGTATCCCATGGGAGTCCCTCGTCACTCGCAGCCGCAGCGACCCGACCAAAACAATCGTCCCGACCCGTCAGCCGTTCCCTGATATATCACGTCATTATAGTAAATCGTTGAGAAACAAATAGAGGCCTTCAGTTTGCCCCGCGCCGCGAACCACCCCGTTTCCTTTCACTCCGTCCTCCCGAGGGAGCGAAAGAGAGCCGGAGAAACGGCGAGCCGGGGTTGAAGGCAAGGGCGGCGAAAGCGGGGAGGAGAAGGAAGGACTCCATGCTCCCGGATCGGGGACCAGGGGAGATGTCCATTAAGATAGGGCAGCGTGTTTAACGGGGAATTCAAATGTCGGCAACACCGGTCCCCGTGGGCTGCACGCGGTATAAGGTACCTACAGGAGACGAGGAAGATCCCTGGCTCGGGGGTGCGGAGGGTAAGAGTTTGAGAGAGGGAACGGGAACGGGGATGGCATGGCATGGCATGGCATGGCACAGGTAGGCGGGGCCGTGCGCGAAAAAATATTGCAATTGTTTCGCCTCGTGGTTTATGGGGGTTTGTCAGCAAATAAAATGCCTACGAGGACGAGGCCTCGCGCCGCATTGTTCTGCTCTCGAAATCTCTCGGCTCCCGGGTAGCCGGCCAATACAAGCCTCGTCTTCGCTGGGCTCGAATCGTTGTCGTTGTCGCACCAGCCTGGCTGTAACATACCCGGTACAAGAGGGGGTGAGTGAGAGAGGAAAAAATATGAAAATAATACTTCTTCCTCGGCCCTTTTATTGCACGCAACCACGAACTCGAAATGTCGCGACCCGCTGACCGGTGAGCAATGCTCCATCCGGTGCAGACGTGCCTGATGGTTCCTGCTCGAAATCATGAGAGAAATACAAACTCCTTATTTTTTCGATATGCCAGAACCTGAGGTACGACGAATACATCGACATGGGATTAGGGGTACGGAATGAACCGATTTACATCATGTTCTCACTGGCTTTTGGTACCGATAACCCGATTCGTGGGACGCGCGAATGGTCCGGCGGTGTGGAACAGGTTGTACGGTTTCTGGAACAGGGCATTATCGATGTATGTATTAGAGCACGTGGAAAGTTGGCGTGTTGGTATATTCAGCCCCTGAGAAGATGCGGGGTGTAAGTTGGTTTATACAATGGTGATTTATTGGGTGGAGAACTCCAATTCGCAATTGATTTATGACGCGGTGAATCGCGTAAGTATCTTCAATTTCCCAACTGCTAAAGTTAAATGGAATTTTGTGTTATTGCGGAACTGTGTATGAGCTGGTTTCCGGCTGACCTGACCACTCGCTCTCTCTCTCTCTCTCTCTCTCTCTCTCTCAATCTCTACCAAGTATGAGACCAAAGCTCCGTGCAGGTGTCTTTAGCAGCTCTGTTTTCTACGTCGATGTTAATGGAAAAGGAAAACATTTATCAGACGGTGTCAAGCTCTGCGTGCGGTTTGTAATCGATGGCCTTTAAACTCCGGGCAAACTCGCTGGTGTCTAGAAACTTGAGATTTGTCGCTCGGAAGAATATCCGTTACGCGCCACCGACCAATCCGATCTTACCCCCCTACAGCTGAGAGGAAAACACCAAACAAATATCGAGTATCGATGTTTATGTGTATAAGACGTATAAAAGTCGGAAGAAAATATCCTAGATACACGAAAAGTTGTGCGGATGGTGAGGCGGACTGATCGTGAGCTGAGAAGGAGAGAAGAGGAGAGGAAAAGCATGAGAGATGAGGGACCGACGACTTGCGAAAACGCCGTTGCTAATTTCCTCGGGAAACGTTAGCCTCGTCTAGTGCTAACTCTGATACAAACCACTGCAAATATTTACCGGGTTGAGTAATGCACTGCGGAGACGACTAGCGTAGACTATATGTATATGGCGTCGAGTGGATCTACAATGTGTACGATTCGCAAACCGACGCAATATACCATCTAAAATCTACAATATGTTCAGCGAGCTACTCTGCCAATCGAAAACAGTGTCTAGGATGTATCAATAGGCAAGTTGTGGATCCTCAGAGCGATGTACATTCGCTTGATGCAGCTGGTAATTATCCGTTTGGTAAAGTGCCTTGGCGTCGCATCACACACTTCATCCTCATCACAGGTATACCTATACCTGCCTGTCTGCAGAAGCCAAACCAGAATATCGGTAAGCTATTTCGAATTAAGTCAAGTCCCAAAAGACGAGACTACAGTGCTATAAATCGTGGTAGAATCGGGGGAATAACAGTCTAACCCTGCACGTACTCCTAACTGTCTTAAAAGGTAATCAGCGAAGATTGAGAGTATCGTAAGACGCTGTCTGGTTTCGCACCTTTTTATGGTGATTTATCGTGACTTACCGTTTCTCTTTCTGTTGACTTGGCTGGGAGTATATAATCCATTTAGTTCGTTTCGAGAACCAAGCTGCAGGTGAGGATGAAACTCGAACTGCTTAACTATGAATTCGAACGAAGATTTTTATCCATAGAAGCATTTGAAGCAATTCACGGATTTTAGTTTGCTTCGAATGTGCAGGAAGTGCCGAAGTAGCCTCGTTTAGTGGCATGTATGGACGGAAGGCAGGTTATACGTATCGTGCAGGTCCGGCGTTTGGCATATCACCTTAACAAGGGGGTAGTGAGGGTGAGTTTTGAAAGATGGAAGCAGCGGTGCCCGAGCCGATAAGGGACCTCCTCCGTCGATTCTGATACCCAGGTTCCGAAATTTGAATTTCACCGTCCCGACGGTTCATATTTATGGATCAAAGAGCATAAATGCATAATTTATAGGAAGTGGCCATTCGGTTAAAACAACCTTCGCAACGAGGAGGGGGAAGTCTCGTCTAGATACGCAGATACACACAGACACAGGAGCATAAACTGTACGCGGCTCGAACGGGAACGTGGCCTGGCCTGGCCTGGCCTCAAAAATTCCTCGGGTAACGTCAATAAAAAAGATGTAGGATAAGCGAGCTGGCTCTCCTAGATACCTACCCTATTATTTCGCGGCAGAGCCAAGGATAGCATACGGCTCCGCGAGATAACAGAATCAGATAGCGGTGTATGGTATGCCCATCCTTTACTGGGAATAATACCTTACGGGGGCATAACTCACCCGGCCAGACTAATATTTTCATGAGAGCTACACGAGCCTCGGCTCTAGCCTCCTCCACCAGTCCTTCTCCTTTTCCGCGAGTCTCCGCGCCGCGGTTCTCCAGGTCCGTGGGACGGTCAGAAATATCGGTGGGTGGATATTAAATAATAATAGGCAACCGGCGGTGGAGCTGCTTATTTATCTCCTGCCATCAGCCCTCTCGGCATACTTCCGGGACTTCCACCCCGCGGAGGGGGTGCCGTACGGCGGGTGGAATTTGAATATTTTCGGCCTCCCACCCCAGCTTGCGAAATGAGAAGACCTCATTATCGAACAAGATTACAATTAGACTCAGGAATAAGGGGGTTACAATTAGCCTGGAACTTTCGGCAATTGTAGTAATTAGGATCAAGCGCCTGTAGGGGTGCGCAGAAAGCCCGTTTTATGCTTTCCTATTTCGTCGCGAATATAAGCTGCGATAAGGGGAGAGCGAGAAGAATTGGAAAACGTGCAATCGAGATTCTGCCTAATATATTCAATACACTTCTGGCATGGTTACAAAGCCGCTCTTTCCATTACCATAGTCGTTCCAGTATCCCGATACGATATGGCAAACAGAGTTTGCTTGGACGCCGGTATTCCATTTGCATGCTGATGTCGCATGCACGGTAGAAAAAGTATGGAGACTTCAATTATTTGGGCGACATTTTTTGCGGTCTAGCGAGGTGAGCGGATTTTACTATGGGGTTTCAACAAGTCGATCCAACTCGACCAGCCATGTGCCCTGATATCCGTGAAATCTTACGCGAGAGAAAATCACGCGCGAAATATGTATATATAGCTGATATATTTCGATAATAACGAGGGGACCGAAATGGCGCGTTGCCTTCAGCTGCGGTTGGGATGAATTGTCATAGCTGCTATTCTCTTCGAGTATTCCAAAGCCATAATTTACGGTAAATTGTCGTTGCGAAGACGGGATGAAACGAGGTGGAGAGCAGGAGAGACGGGAAGGACTCGGAAGCCTCGTTTAATACCCTCAAATTATAAATAATGCCGCGACTAGCAACCGCGCGGCCACAAATCAACGTTTGCTTTAATTCCTCGGCTCCTACCTCCTACACCTTGGGATTAAGCGCGCCATCAAACTCCGTCCCCAGAGAAGCTGACATGGTCGTGTTTAAGGAATCCAACAAATATAAATTAACTTAGCGCGGTGTTTTCATTTGACCGCGTATATAATTTCATCCTAGGGTAGATTTATAATTTCGAAATTGCGCACAGATCGTGGAAAGAAAACTTGATGGTAATGAAAGACAAAAGGTTTCTTGAAATTGGAAGAACGTCATTTTCACGACTAACATGAAAGTCAGGATACTTCTCTCAAAGCTAAAGCCAAATTCCTGATTCGGAGAGTCTATTTTCTCGTGTGTCTATATACATATGATATACTCGTTAGGTTCAACTCGTACAGGGTGGTTCGACACTGTTAGCAATCGATGTTGATGTTCGCCTGGTTGAACAGTATACAAGCAGTGAGCCTTATGATGCCTCCAAGTCAAAGCGATTCTCTGCCTTCCTGCTTTTACATACAGATAAGAGATGCTGATTGAGAGACTCGTTAATCAAACGAGAAGCTGCTTCTCAGGCTGTAAGCTTAGAGTTTTTGAACAAAAACATTTGTAAGCACCAAGGAGATTTGACAGAAAGTACGTGTAGTGCAAAATATCTTTTGACTGAATGTGTGAATCGTCTGGTGTAAAAATCGACTGCCGTCGAAACCTTTCACGCGATATGGCGTCTCAGGAGTCACGAGACTCGAGAGTCCAAGCTGATTGGTCTGTCACAGGTAAGAAGATTTGAAAACCAACGTCCCGTGGGGCTAAAGACTCTTCAATTTGAACAGGCAATCAGAGTACGATCCAAGATGACGCAATCGTGGTTGTACCACATTCGTTCAGACAACTCTGAAATTGGGCTTGTGGCATCAAGATACTCGCCTGCCAGCGGAGCTTTTCGCAAAGTATTTGCCCGTGATTATATTTTGGCAAAACCAGAAGAGGAGATAACAAAAATATGAAATTGGTATTAAAAGCTGCTGGTCTGTTTTTACTTCGAAACTGCGAGTAAGAGGCAACCGACGTCTGCGAGCTAGTAGAAAACAAATCCGAGCTTTCGATGAGAATTCTTTCATTTCCCCGAAAAAAAGGAAAAGTCAAACGGAAGAGAAGAGGACGGATGGATCTCATTCCTCCAGATAGCAGCCTGTCTGATTGCTCTATTGGAGAATAGTGGTAGATGGGAAGTCCGAAAATGACTCGCAATAGAGGCATTGGGATGTGCCCCGCGATGTCGGGGAGCGATAGGACATGTCGAGCTGCGACTCGCTAACTTCGCGAATGTAGAGAACAAGGCCATCAAACAGATTGAAATCAACGGACGAGGCGAGCAACTTCTTCCCCGGCGCGGACGAGCCAGATCTGAAATGAAAATCTGCGGCGTCCCCGGGTGCGGCTGTGAGGTCGGTGCAGGAGAATGGGGGAAAGATACCTATTAGGAGCCAGCGTTTTGATCTATGGTCCCCCCAGTCATGGGCCTTTTTTTGCAGGACAGAGATTAATTTAAAGAGGGTCGCGGTTGTCACCGCGCCACGGTCTAGATACCACAGCCTCGCTTTTTGTCCGACGATTTTTGATAGCAAATTTTGCCTCGCGTTGCCCTAAGCCCCCAGAAAATCGATTTTTTTTTTCACGAGCTGTTACGTTTGTCGGAGTCGCTGAGTGGTTTCAACAGTTCCGTTAAATTCATCGTTCCTCGTACAGCGCGGAATTAAATTTCGCCGAAACCATCTAGCAATCTTGTTTATAAGGATGAAGTACATATGAGAAGCTCATTCAAAGATAGCGAATTCAGAAACAACCGCAAGTCGTACACGATTTACTCAAAACCGCAGAGGTTCGTGTTTTCTCAGCTAATATTACGATCTCATGGGTGTAAATCGTGAGGGAATATTAAATTCGATTTTAACGCTGGAAACGTAGCAATTCTCCGAATAATTCCAAGCTATAAAATCGGGCTAGAAACGCGTGGGTTGATGAATTGAAGAAAAGATGAGTAGAAGATACGGTTGGGAGAAACCGCGTTTGTTTCTGTCAACTTGTCTTCAAAGGTAGCTTTTGAACTTAGTCTAACGAATTCTCGGAGCCCTTGCGAAACAGAGTTCTAATAGGAATTTCCGTTAATTAATGAGATACGTGCAGTGTTACGGCAAACATCGCAGTTAACTCTCGAGAACACTTGGTAATTGATTAGATATAGGACAAACGTCGCTGCTTCTACAACTCGCGATACACGCATAATGAGACCTCTAATAGACAGTGTGAAATTTCCCTACCCGCAAGACTGCCTGCCACAATTTGTCTCCGTACTCGCCAATATTCCCAAGTGTAACGCGGTTTGAAGTTCTGATCGGTATGGGAAAACTTCGTTACTTCAATTCGGTAATAATTCAGGCCAACCCGACATTTGCCAGTTCACGTGACCAGTACCTGCAGCTTTTTTACACTAAGAGCGGAAGTGCTGCACTGGGACCGATGCACTGCATATAATATACTCCAAGTTTTGAAAATCGGTAAAAATGTTGGGAGGCAATAATTGGAAAAGTGATGAAGCAGTGAAGAGGTAAGTAAGGAAGAGGAAACATTGGCCTGCACGCGTCCCCAGGTGAGGGTACATCCTTGCGAATGCATCAGGGCAACAGATGGCAAAAGAAGGACTCTGGATGGACATGGAATCGCCATTACTGTGATGCGTTCCGATCGCCCAGAGCCCGGTGTAAGCCGACTCCAGCTGAGTGTTCGGGGTTTTGGGGAACCCCCGGTGCCCGGGGCCCCGCCCAGCTACGGCCCTGAGCCCTAGGGTCGACATGCTTTTAGCATTATCGGCTGTTTATAGTATTACGTGTATATGTTATGTTGGTGAGACGTGTGACTGGGTGAGGGGGAGGAGAAGAGGAAGAGGCGATGCGATCGTTGCCTTGAATTTCCTGGAAACGTGTCGTAGATTGTATCGTATACGGTATATGAGGTTTTTCCCAGGGAAATCCGCGAGACTCGATTACCACCCGGGATCGTGTGAATCCGAACGTGTCGCCAACTACAGGTAGCCAGTGATGGAGAAAAAATAGAGATAAAAAGAAAAGAACAAAACACAAAGTATTCGAACAAAAATTGCCGCGCGCGTACAGTGCATGTAAAATCAAAATTTCACACGTTGATGAAGTAATTGTTTCACAACGAAGTGTTAATTACATTTTATTTCATTTTTACAGGATAAAGATAGATTTTTCTGTTATCCATGTCAACTACGGAGGTACTTAGTTTTATCTATGTCTTCACTAAAATCATACGTAAGCAAACGTGACGCTGGAAAGTATATTAACTTTGAATGATTTTACGCTGCACACTTTAACGAGCGGTTGAGGATACCTAAGAAATAATGATGCAGTATATATTTATCAACTACCTCTGACAATGGATCCAAGGGGACAACACGATCACCGGCCAGGAACTTCTCTCACTTTTTCTTCCTTACTACGATCCCATATACAGGGTGTCCCGGACTAAAAGGCAAAAATTGATAGGGGTTGTAGAAAAGGCCGGACTGAGTGAATTAACCCAAGGAACATGTGGTCTCCGAAGTCGCGTTTGCGAAATACGACCAGTCGAAAAAGACCTGCTAAGCGCCGACATGTAGGCAACCAAGTGTACATCAGGCAGCGGTTAGCGGTCTTGTTCATGCGCGTTTGACTATCAACGCAAAACATGACGCGCTCAAATTCACGAGTTTCAAACAGAAACACTCCTGACATTGAATTTTGCCGGCGGTGTATGTGCTTGATTGCCTAAATGCCGGCGGTTAGCGAGACTTTTTTGACCGGTCGTATCTCGCAAACGCGACGCAGAAGACCACATGTTCTTCGGGTTAATTCACTCAGTACGACCTCCTCTACAACCCCTATCAATTTTTGCACTTTAGTCTGTAACACCCTGTAGAGATGGTCATACAAATCAATTCCGAGAGGAGAAATTTTCAGCTCCGAAAATGACCAAGAAAGTAAGGTTTACCCCTTTGGATTTTCAGCGAAAATTTTGACGACTTTGAAAAGTGTTGCGATTAATTTTTGGAGGCACTACTCCGACGTAATTTTGCGAGAGGAATCGATAAGGCGCAGTCCCAATACGCTGCGAGCGATAGCTGAAAAGTTACGGCCGAAAAACTCATGATTTTCATCGTCATTTCTCTGCTGCTGGTCCCACGCTCTTTTCGATGTGTTTTCTGAGTTCCTGGGGGTCGAATTACTCTAGAGATGGTCATACAAATCGATTCCGAAGAGAGAAATTTTCGGCTCCGAAAATGACCAGAAAAGTAAGGCTTACCCCTTTGGATTTCTGGCGAAAATTTCGACGACTTTGAAAAGTGCTGCAATTAATTTTTGGAGGCACTATTCCGACGTAATTTTGCGAGAGGAATCGATTGAGCGCAGTCCCAATACGCTGCGAGCGATAGCTGAAAAGTTACGGCCGAAAAACTCATGATTTTCATCGTCATTTCTCTGCTGCTGGTCCCACGCTCTTTTTGATGTGTTTTCTGAGTTCCTGGGGGTCGAATCACTCTAGAGATGGTCATACAAATCGATTCCGAGACGAGAAATTTTCGGCTCCGAAAATGACTAGAAAAGTAAGGCTTACCCCTTTGGATTTCTGGCGAAAATTTCGACGACTCTGAAAAGTGCTGCAATTAATTTTTGGAGGCACTATTCCGACGTAATTTTGCGAGAGGAATCGATTAGGCGCAGTCCCAATACGCTGCGAGCGATAGCTGAAAAGTTACGCCCCAAAAACTCATGATTTTCATCGTCATTTCTCTGCTGCTGGTCCCACGCTCTTTTTGATGTGTTTTCTGAGTTCCTGGGGGTCAAATCACTCTAGAGATGGTCATACAAATCGATTCCGAGACGAGAAATTTTCGGCTCCGAAAATGACCAGAAAAGTAAGGCTTACCCCTTTGGATTTCTGGCGAAAATTCCGACGACTTTGAAAAGTGCTGCAATTATTTTTAGAGGCACTATTCCGACGTAATTTTGCGGAAGGAATCAATTAAGCGCAGTCCCAATACGCTGCGAGCGATAGCTGAAAAGTTACGGCCGAAAAACTCATGATTTTCATCGTCATTTCTCTGCTGCTGGTCCCACGCTCTTTTTGATGTGTTTTCTGAGTTCCTGGGGGTCGAATTACTCTAGAGATGGTCATACAAATCGATTCCGAGACGAGAAATTTTCGGCTCCGATAATGACCCGAAAAGTAAGGCTTACCCCTTTTGGATTTCTGGCGAAAATTTCGACAACTTTGAAAAGTGCTGCAATTAATTTTTGGAGGCACTATTCCGACGTAATTTTGCGAGAGGAATCGATTAAGCGCAGTCCCAATACGCTGCGAGCGATAGCTGAAAAGTTACGGCCGAAAAAATCATGATTTTTATCGTCATTTCTCTGCTGCTGGTCCCACGCTCTTTTTGATGTGTTTTCTGAGTTCCTGGGGGTCGAATTACTCTAGAGATGGTCATAAAAATCGATTCCGAGACGAAAAATTTTCGGCTCCGAAAATGACCAAAAAAGTAAGGCTTGTGGGATAATAGCATGGGGAAATGCATACCAGAAGAATTTGAGACCACTGGAAATAATACAAAAGATGATACTAGGAATAGCCTTTTGGAAACCTCGGTATTACCCAAGTGATATGCTGTTTGCCACCACAAAAATACCAGACATACGCCAGGCTTACATAAAAAACGCACTAGTGCGTCTTTAACGAAATCCGGAAGAAATAGAACAAAGAAAGCACACCCACGAACATGACACCAGAGCCAGGACACGAGGAAACCTCACACTGCCGAAAACTAAAACAACAATTGGGCATAGACAGGAAAGAGTAATTATCAACAAGCTGTATAATGAAATTCCATTAGAAATAAAGCAAAAATGTATACAGGGTTTCAAAAAAAGTATCAGTACTTTGATTTTACAGCAGAGAAGAATGTACTATGATAAACTGACTAACACGTAGAAAATGAGTGAATAAAAAGACTCAATAGTGATGTAGAAGTACTCTAAAGGCTTGTCTGTAGGTTTCTTGTTACAAATGTGAGCAAATAAATGAGTATCACTAACTAATTGTGTGTAAATTAGAGAATAAGTATAACGTGAATATTTGAATAACAAGTCGAAATGATTAATCTGCGTAATATAGTGTACTATCAGGTGCAGATGAAAATATCTCAAATGCAAGTACACAATCACTCAAAAAAATTGTAATTTAGGAAATTAAGTGACAACTTGTCAGTGGGTAGAAAAAAGCAACTCCGGCCACACGAGCATAATTAGATGCTCAGGCATGGAGAACTGAGAATTATACGTAAACACGAAAAATATGTTTGTCAATAAATGTAAATCTAAAAAAAAAAAAAATCTTACCCCTTTGGATTTCTGGCGAAAATTTCGACGACTTTAAAAAGTGCTGCAATTAATTTTTGGAGGCACTATTCCGACGTAATTTTGCGAGAGGAATCGATTCAGCGCAGTCCCAATACGCTGCGAGCGATAGCTGAAAAGTTACGGCCGAAAAACTCATGATTTTCATCGTCATTTCTCTGCTGCTGGTCCCACGCTCTTTTTGATGTGTTTTCTGAGTTCCTGGGGGTCGAATTACTCTAGAGATGGTCATACAAATCGATTCCGAAGAGAGAAATTTTCGGCTCCGAAAATGACCAGAAAAGTAAGGCTTACCCCTTTGGATTTCTGGCGAAAATTTCGACAACTTTGAAAAGTGCTGCAATTAATTTTTGGAGGCACTATTCCGACGTAATTTTGCGAGAGGAATCGATTGAGCGCAGTCCCAATACGCTGCGAGCGATAGCTGAAAAGTTACGGCCGAAAAACTCATGATTTTCATCGTCATTTCTCTGCTGCTGGTCCCACGCTCTTTTTGATGTGTTTTCTGAGTTCCTGGGGGTCGAATCACTCTAGAGATGGTCATACAAATCGATTCCGAGACGAGAAATTTTCGGCTCCGAAAATGACTAGAAAAGTAAGGCTTACCCCTTTGGATTTCTGGCGAAAATTTCGACGACTCTGAAAAGTGCTGCAATTAATTTTTGGAGGCACTATTCCGACGTAATTTTGCGAGAGGAATCGATTGAGCGCAGTCCCAATACGCTGCGAGCGATAGCTGAAAAGTTACGGCCGAAAAACTCATGATTTTCATCGTCATTTCTCTGCTGCTGGTCCCACGCTCTTTTTGATGTGTTTTCTGAGTTCCTGGGGGTCGAATTACTCTAGAGATGGTCATACAAATCGATTCCGAAGAGAGAAATTTTCGGCTCCGAAAATGACCAGAAAAGTAAGGCTTACCCCTTTGGATTTCTGGCGAAAATTTCGACAACTTTGAAAAGTGCTGCAATTAATTTTTGGAGGCACTATTCCGACGTAATTTTGCGAGAGGAATCGATTGAGCGCAGTCCCAATACGCTGCGAGCGATAGCTGAAAAGTTACGGCCGAAAAACTCATGATTTTCATCGTCATTTCTCTGCTGCTGGTCCCACGCTCTTTTTGATGTGTTTTCTGAGTTCCTGGGGGTCGAATCACTCTAGAGATGGTCATACAAATCGATTCCGAGACGAGAAATTTTCGGCTCCGAAAATGACTAGAAAAGTAAGGCTTACCCCTTTGGATTTCTGGCGAAAATTTCGACGACTCTGAAAAGTGCTGCAATTAATTTTTGGAGGCACTATTCCGACGTAATTTTGCGAGAGGAATCGATTGAGCGCAGTCCCAATACGCTGCGAGCGATAGCTGAAAAGTTACGGCCGAAAAACTCATGATTTTCATCGTCATTTCTCTGCTGCTGGTCCCACGCTCTTTTTGATGTGTTTTCTGAGTTCCTGGGGGTCGAATTACTCTAGAGATGGTCATACAAATCGATTCCGAAGAGAGAAATTTTCGGCTCCGAAAATGACCAGAAAAGTAAGGCTTACCCCTTTGGATTTCTGGCGAAAATTTCGACAACTTTGAAAAGTGCTGCAATTAATTTTTGGAGGCACTATTCCGACGTAATTTTGCGAGAGGAATCGATTGAGCGCAGTCCCAATACGCTGCGAGCGATAGCTGAAAAGTTACGGCCGAAAAACTCATGATTTTCATCGTCATTTCTCTGCTGCTGGTCCCACGCTCTTTTTGATGTGTTTTCTGAGTTCCTGGGGGTCGAATTACTCTAGAGATGGTCATACAAATCGATTCCGAAGAGAGAAATTTTCGGCTCCGAAAATGACCAGAAAAGTAAGGCTTACCCCTTTGGATTTCTGGCGAAAATTTCGACGACTTTGAAAAGTGCTGCAATTAATTTTTGGAGGCACTATTCCGACGTAATTTTGCGAGAGGAATCGATTAGGCGCAGTCCCAATACGCTGCGAGCGATAGCTGAAAAGTTACGGCCGAAAAACTCATGATTTTCATCGTCATTTCTCTGCTGCTGGTCCCACGCTCTTTTTGATGTGTTTTCTGAGTTCCTGGGGGTCGAATTACTCTAGAGATGGTCATACAAATCGATTCCGAAGAGAGAAATTTTCGGCTCCGAAAATGACCAGAAAAGTAAGGCTTACCCCTTTGGATTTCTGGCGAAAATTTCGACGACTTTGAAAAGTGCTGCAATTAATTTTTGGAGGCACTATTCCGACGTAATTTTGCGAGAGGAATCGATTGAGCGCAGTCCCAATACGCTGCGAGCGATAGCTGAAAAGTTACGGCCGAAAAACTCATGATTTTTATCGTCATTTCTCTGCTGCTGGTCCCACGCTCTTTTTGATGTGTTTTCTGAGTTCCTGGGGGTCGAATTACTCTAGAGACGGTCATACAAATCGATTTCGAAGAGAGAAATTTTCGGCTCCGAAAATGACCAGAAAAGTAAGGCTTACCCCTTTGGATTTATGGCGAAAATTTCGACGACTTTGAAAAGTGCTGCAATTAATTCTTGGAGGCACTATTCCGACGTAACTTTGCGAGAGGAATCGATTAAGCGCAGTCCCAATACGCTATGAGCGACAGCTGAAAAGTTACGGCCGAAAAACTCATGATTTTCATCGTCATTTCTCTGCTGCTGGTCCCACGCTCTTTTTGATGTGTTTTCTGAGTTCCTGGGGGTCGAATTACTCTAGAGATGGTCATACAAATCGATTCCGAAGAGAGAAATTTTCGGCTCCGAAAATGACCAGAAAAGTAAGGCTTACCCCTTTGGATTTCTGGCGAAAATTTCGACGACTTTGAAAAGTGCTGCAATTAATTTTTGGAGGCACTATTCCGACGTAATTTTGCGAGAGGAATCGATTAGGCGCAGTCCCAATACGCTGCGAGCGATAGCTGAAAAGTTACGGCCGAAAAACTCATGATTTTTATCGTCATTTCTCTGCTGCTGGTCCCACGCTCTTTTTGATGTGTTTTCTGAGTTCCTGGGGGTCGAATTACTCTAGAGACGGTCATACAAATCGATTTCGAAGAGAGAAATTTTCGGCTCCGAAAATGACCAGAAAAGTAAGGCTTACCCCTTTGGATTTATGGCGAAAATTTCGACGACTTTGAAAAGTGCTGCAATTAATTCTTGGAGGCACTATTCCGACGTAACTTTGCGAGAGGAATCGATTCAGCGCAGTCCCAATACGCTATGAGCGACAGCTGAAAAGTTACGGCCGAAAAACTCATGATTTTCATCGTCATTTCTCTGCTGCTGGTCCCACGCTCTTTTTGATGTGTTTTCTGAGTTCCTGGGGGTCGAATCACTCTAGAGATGGTCATACAAATCGATTCCGAAGAGAGAAATTTTCGGCTCCGAAAATGACCAGAAAAGTAAGGCTTACCCCTTTGGATTTCTGGCGAAAATTTCGACAACTTTGAAAAGTGCTGCAATTAATTTTTGGAGGCACTATTCCGACGTAATTTTGCGAGAGGAATCGATTGAGCGCAGTCCCAATACGCTGCGAGCGATAGCTGAAAAGTTACGGCCGAAAAACTCATGATTTTCATCGTCATTTCTCTGCTGCTGGTCCCACGCTCTTTTTGATGTGTTTTCTGAGTTCCTGGGGGTCGAATTACTCTAGAGATGGTCATACAAATCGATTCCGAAGAGAGAAATTTTCGGCTCCGAAAATGACCAGAAAAGTAAGGCTTACCCCTTTGGATTTCTGGCGAAAATTTCGACGACTTTGAAAAGTGCTGCAATTAATTTTTGGAGGCACTATTCCGACGTAATTTTGCGAGAGGAATCGATTGAGCGCAGTCCCAATACGCTGCGAGCGATAGCTGAAAAGTTACGGCCGAAAAACTCATGATTTTTATCGTCATTTCTCTGCTGCTGGTCCCACGCTCTTTTTGATGTGTTTTCTGAGTTCCTGGGGGTCGAATTACTCTAGAGACGGTCATACAAATCGATTTCGAAGAGAGAAATTTTCGGCTCCGAAAATGACCAGAAAAGTAAGGCTTACCCCTTTGGATTTATGGCGAAAATTTCGACGACTTTGAAAAGTGCTGCAATTAATTCTTGGAGGCACTATTCCGACGTAACTTTGCGAGAGGAATCGATTCAGCGCAGTCCCAATACGCTATGAGCGACAGCTGAAAAGTTACGGCCGAAAAACTCATGATTTTCATCGTCATTTCTCTGCTGCTGGTCCCACGCTCTTTTTGATGTGTTTTCTGAGTTCCTGGGGGTCGAATCACTCTAGAGATGGTCATACAAATCGATTCCGAGACGAGAAATTTTCGGCTCCGAAAATGACTAGAAAAGTAAGGCTTACCCCTTTGGATTTCTGGCGAAAATTTCGACGACTCTGAAAAGTGCTGCAATCAATTTTTGGAGGCACTATTCCGACGTAATTTTGCGAGAGGAATCGATTGAGCGCAGTCCCAATACGCTGCGAGCGATAGCTGAAAAGTTACGGCCGAAAAACTCATGATTTTCATCGTCATTTCTCTGCTGCTGGTCCCACGCTCTTTTTGATGTGTTTTCTGAGTTCCTGGGGGTCGAATCACTCTAGAGATGGTCATACAAATCGATTCCGAGACGAGAAATTTTCGGCTCCGAAAATGACTAGAAAAGTAAGGCTTACCCCTTTGGATTTCTGGCGAAAATTTCGACGACTCTGAAAAGTGCTGCAATCAATTTTTGGAGGCACTATTCCGACGTAATTTTGCGAGAGGAATCGATTCAGCGCAGTCCCAATACGCTGCGAGCGATAGCTGAAAAGTTACGGCCGAAAAACTCATGATTTTCATCGTCATTTCTCTGCTGCTGGTCCCACGCTCTTTTTGATGTGTTTTCTGAGTTCCTGGGGGTCGAATTACTCTAGAGATGGTCATACAAATCGATTCCGAAGAGAGAAATTTTCGGCTCCGAAAATGACCAGAAAAGTAAGGCTTACCCCTTTGGATTTCTGGCGAAAATTTCGACAACTTTGAAAAGTGCTGCAATTAATTTTTGGAGGCACTATTCCGACGTAATTTTGCGAGAGGAATCGATTGAGCGCAGTCCCAATACGCTGCGAGCGATAGCTGAAAAGTTACGGCCGAAAAACTCATGATTTTTATCGTCATTTCTCTGCTGCTGGTCCCACGCTCTTTTTGATGTGTTTTCTGAGTTCCTGGGGGTCGAATTACTCTAGAGACGGTCATACAAATCGATTTCGAAGAGAGAAATTTTCGGCTCCGAAAATGACCAGAAAAGTAAGGCTTACCCCTTTGGATTTATGGCGAAAATTTCGACGACTTTGAAAAGTGCTGCAATTAATTCTTGGAGGCACTATTCCGACGTAACTTTGCGAGAGGAATCGATTAAGCGCAGTCCCAATACGCTATGAGCGACAGCTGAAAAGTTACGGCCGAAAAACTCATGATTTTTATCGTCATTTCTCTGCTGCTGGTCCCACGCTCTTTTTGATGTGTTTTCTGAGTTCCTGGGGGTCGAATTACTCTAGAGACGGTCATACAAATCGATTTCGAAGAGAGAAATTTTCGGCTCCGAAAATGACCAGAAAAGTAAGGCTTACCCCTTTGGATTTATGGCGAAAATTTCGACGACTTTGAAAAGTGCTGCAATTAATTCTTGGAGGCACTATTCCGACGTAACTTTGCGAGAGGAATCGATTAAGCGCAGTCCCAATACGCTATGAGCGATAGCTGAAAAGTTACGGCCGAAAAACTCATGATTTTCGTCGTCATTTCTCTGCTGCTGGTCCCACGCTCTTTTTGATGTGTTTTCTGAGTTCCTGGGGGTCGAATTACTC
This sequence comes from Diprion similis, assembly GCF_021155765.1. Classification (NCBI taxonomy): domain Eukaryota; kingdom Metazoa; phylum Arthropoda; class Insecta; order Hymenoptera; family Diprionidae; genus Diprion; species Diprion similis. Next base: position 19,535,455 of record NC_060110.1, on the reverse strand, counting down.
TAGAGATGGTCATACAAATCGATTCCGAGACGAGAAATTTTCGGCTCCGAAAATGACTAGAAAAGTAAGGCTTACCCCTTTGGATTTCTGGCGAAAATTTCGACGACTCTGAAAAGTGCTGCAATCAATTTTTGGAGGCACTATTCCGACGTAATTTTGCGAGAGGAATCGATTCAGCGCAGTCCCAATACGCTGCGAGCGATAGCTGAAAAGTTACGGCCGAAAAACTCATGATTTTCGTCGTCATTTCTCTGCTGCTGGTCCCACGCTCTTTTTGATGTGTTTTCTGAGTTCCTGGGGGTCGAATTACTCTAGAGATGGTCATACAAATCGATTCCGAAGAGAGAAATTTTCGGCTCCGAAAATGACCAGAAAAGTAAGGCTTACCCCTTTGGATTTCTGGCGAAAATTTCGACGACTTTGAAAAGTGCTGCAATTAATTTTTGGAGGCACTATTCCGACGTAATTTTGCGAGAGGAATCGATTAGGCGCAGTCCCAATACGCTGCGAGCGATAGCTGAAAAGTTACGTCCGAAAAACTCATGATTTTCATCGTCATTCCTCTGCTGCTGCTCCCACGCTGTTTTTGATGTGTTTTCTGAGTTCCTGGGGGTCGAGTTACTCTAGGGATGGTCATACAAATCGACTCCGAGACGAGAAATTTTCGGCTCCGAAAATGACCAGAAAAGTAAGGCTTACCCCTTTGGATTTCTGCCAAAAATTTCGACAACTTTGAAAAGTGCTGCAATTAATTTTTGGAGGCACTATTCCGACGTAATTTTGCGAGAGGAATTGATTAGGCGCAGTCCCAATACGCTGCGAGCGATAGCTGAAAAGTTACGGCCGAAAAACTCATGATTTTCATCGTCATTTCTCTGCTGCTGGTCCCACGCTCTTTTTGATGTGTTCTCTGAGTTCCCGGGGGTCGAATTACTCTACTTTCACATAACTAAAAGGGCAGCGCGTCACGCAGTCATAACCCGTTTTCCCTCTACTTCCCCGTTACGCTCTGCATACAGGGTAATTCGGGTAGACCCATTGTATTTGAGATTCAATTATCAATGAAACGACCCTGATTCGGTGACTTTTTTTTTTTATGTATTTTCCTCTTATTCGATATTATGCAATGTTTGCTGAATAACTTTGGTATATCGTAACGCGTTGCGTAGATCGTGTGTCGATTATATAGGATATAGTCAAATGTGAATCAACAGCTTTGTCAAATTTAATATCCATTTGGTACTAATAATTGTAAACACACTTTAGGGAGGTGGGTGGATTCATGAGCACAGTTCATTTGACGTTACATTAAAAGTAATATTCATTGCTGTTCTAAGACGCAAAGGCTGATACGATATCCGAGAATATAAGCTCTAGGATAATGTGTTTTTCCTTGACTTATTAACTCACTTCTTTGTACGTATTTTTGTCGATTCACATACACGTTTTCAATACAGCGAAGTAGCATGACAATTATTATTTACATTCATTCATTAAACATACAGTTTTCTTAATAGGCATTTGAATACATTCATCCGCGCAGAACTTTCTCTGCATACCATTGCCAACGATTGAATGTTGATCCAGGAAAAGATTTCGAGTAGGTACCTTATATACTTTAATTAATCACGCGACGTAGTTAAAAGCAAACATTTTCGCGCAGTTAAGGAATTGCTAATTCTCATCATGATTACTGTAATACACGAATTTAATCTAAATTCATGTAAAATTGTGCTATTTCTATACTATCGCATATGCATATCAGTACGATACACGAACCGGTTGTAGAAAAAAAAATTGTCAACGCCAACGCTGTGATAAATATTCTAGTGTTATGTTATTATTCGCGATGCTTGCAAGTGCGGCCAATATCAGGTGCAACGTTAAAAGGTACGGACTTCCGGAATCGAACACAGTGAACAAAAATGAGAGAAAATTGATTTCCTGCGCAGTGGGGTAACGCGTAATCGAATAAATGTACAAAAATGCAAGATTAAATAGCCTTTTCGACTTTTTCCTGTGTAATATACATCACGAAGGGTACCTTGGTATACATATATTTGGGTATTTCAGAAAAAATAATTTGCGATTTTCCACCATGGCACTCCTTAAAAAGTTTCTTTAGGTAAACGAAAGGTTCTATCAAAAAATAAGCATTCTGCGTTTTGTGGAAGATCGCGAAAATTCAATTCTTTACTTTTATACATCATTTTAGATTCATGAAGTATCGTGAATAAAATTTTTTTCTCATTGCATACATCAATCACGATATCAATTTACTTCACAAAGAAGAACCACGCTTGTCATATCAAGTCTGCAGTTGATGTTTGAAAAGTGGATCTGACGACTTTTTCATTATTTATTAATCTCGTGAAATAGTTATAATTTAATATGAACTTTCAATTCAACAGGATAAGATTCCCGGTTGATATATCGTTGTGTTACGGATAGTGATCTGTGGGTCGAATATAAATGTCAGGAAAGAAATAATAATTCAAATGCTACAACGTGAATCTTTAAAAAGTCAAAAAAATACGTTAAAAAAGTGAAAAATCAAATGAGCGCGATCTTCCACATTAATAACGTAGAACGCTCATCTTTTCACACAATCTATCTTTTAACCTAAACAAACTTTTTAGGGGATGCCACGGTGGAAAATCGTAAATCATTTTTTCTGAAACACCCTAGTGTACATATATATACATATACACACATATAAATGCCTTTTACCCACGGGAAATAGACATGATAATAAAATATGGCATATCTCGGGAGGCTAGGCCTGAGATTTAGCATAATTGAATGAAGGAGCGCGCATCTGCTGCAAGCGACTTCCCGGATTCCGCTCCTCATTCTCCGGTTCCGTCATCCTGCTCCCCTCCTGGCACTCTTCTTACGCCTTACGCCATTTCCCCCCCTTAACGAGAATTCGCGGAAAAACGTAACGCCGCTAAGTGGAAACCGCCGAGGCATGTGAAAGTGCAGCGAGAAATTGGCATGGAATAAATTTATTTCCCATGCGCGATTCGTTGGGTATTAAACGTGCCCGAGATCTGTAAGCACGGAGGCGGAAGTCGGTAAATCTGATACGCTGGGGGTGCTATGGCTTATGGGAATATAAGAATTTACGCATTGTCACGCAAAAACGGACCGCCATTAATGTACTCCCTAGTCAATGGCGAATGAGTTTAGGGTTTTTTTCTATTTTCATTTGTCATGAACGTAAACAATTGCTTGATGTATTCGGATAGTTTTTAGATTAACTTTGACTTGATACACGTATATGCATGTAGAGACTGTTTCACTTTCGTTTGCTCAAAATTATCCAAGATTAAACATGACCAAGTAGACCCCTGCTCCCAATATGCGTATAATACATAGCATGTAGATGGTGATGATGGTACACAAGCAGTTTAAGGTGGCGCCGAAAGTTAATTTCACTTATATGAAACGCCGGGAGCTTTTGCTTTAACTTAAACTTAAGATCGTCTGCGAGCCAAGTGGCGTCAAAAGCCTTGGTTTCGCGGAACCCTGAGAAACTACAGACGCGTGTTTGCTACGTGACATCGTACAATATTACATATATATATATATATACATTTACATGTCCATGTTTGGCGCTTACTTTAACATAATACTGCGTATTCGTTTTAAGGCCCGCAAGCACGTCATTTCGCGCGTAAAAGTTTTAAGAAACTTTTCAGGCCATTAAAATTAGCGGTAATACCGATAAGACCGCGAGACCGCAGTCTCAAGTTTGTTAAGGGCTTGAAAGAGGAGTAAAAGATAGCTGCGGAAAAAGAAGGAAATAAATGGAATTAAAAGGGGAAGGAGAAAAAATACATTTTCAAGAAAAGAATTAGTTCTCACGGCGCGGGTGGCTGTGCGTTAATAATACCCGCCTTATACCATATTCTACCCAGAATCTCGCCCTCGCCCGGCAAGCCAGTTGAGATAAAGCTCCGTGTAGCAGGCTAGAACTTTGATACGATGATTAGATTAAATGGCGCGAGATAACTCCTCGTTAGACATTCATAGAAACTCTTGGCCCTCTAGCCACCGGGGCCAATTCGTTCTTGCGCAGATTAGTCTCCGCGGAAGTTTCGCTACTGTACACTTGGCACAATTGCAGGTCACGCCAAACTACCCGGCTTCCTGTGAATACCTTCGATTACCTATTCGATCTTCGAGTGGCCTTTTCCTTCTTTTTTCTCGATCGACGAATTAAACTAGAATTAAACTCAAACCGGAAAATCGATCATCACGCAAAGGAGAGTTTCAACGAAAAGTATATTGGCAGGTGTAAGCCAGTATATATACATAATGTATACATATAAGAAAACTAACCGGATAAATAGAAAAGCTTAGCTTTTTTGCAATCAACACGACCGGATGATCGCATTCCTAGTCCTCAATAGTTGAGTTCAGTTCGATAGATGTTCGAATGGGGGAGAACGGAATGAAATTTCGAACGAGAAAGGTTATACATATAGTCTATAATATTGAAAAAAGCAAGTCATACTACCAAGCAAAACGTTTTGGAATGAATTTTATGTAAATAAGTAACTACGAATGACAATAAATCGAAAATAGTTCGGTAACAGCGAAAGCTGTATATAAGAAGCATGGAAAATTTCATGGATCAACTCCATGCGCAATTCTCGATTTTTCGCCCATTCGTTACGAAAATCGATGAAGCCGTTTTCTCGAAATTCAGGATAAACATTTTTTGCGAACACACGCTGACACATGTTGAAAAATTCCAGAAACGGGTCGTGCAAGTAATGGAACGTGTTTAAAAGTGGAAGATATTCTTTCTTCTTCTAGTGACATTTCTTGTGATGACAAATAGTACAATAAGCGGACCGTTTTACGATCGTGCCTATAAAAATAATAGGATTTCAGACCGTGCGATGACCGTGACAAATATATAAGGAGTGAGTAAAGAAAAGCTGCAGTGAATTATAAAGGGGAAGAAAACGATATCCAGCAGGTAATCGGCTTACGATGAAAGTAAACTGTAATCGAAAAGTTCCCGAGAGCAGATAATAAACGAAGTTCATACACGAACACATAAACGTCGAGCAATGGACGCCTGGAAGCGTCACTAGAAAAATATTTAAAAAATTGGTCTCTCACACAAACTCGCAAAGGTGTTTAACGCCCATCCGTGAAGTGTATCTATAATATGATCCATGTAACGCAAGTATGAGACAACCAGCGCATGTGGGAGTGACTACGTCACCCGAGGGACGAAAAGAGGACAGGGAGATGAAGGGTGGAGGTCGCACCGCGTCCCGTTAATTGAACGGAGGGTGCGATCTCGTGAACGACCAAGGGATTCCGCTCTGAGCCGAGCGCGTATAGGCGAGGGGCTAAAATGAACGCTAGTAGTCCGCCGCAGAATTGCCCCAATCTCGCCGCGCCGACCTGAAATGTTGGGCTTGCGAGGCTGACGTGCTCCTCGAAGACCTCCGAGGTCCGAAAGGACGTCCTGGGCTCTGTCTCCTAGCCCGTTGTCCTCGACGCTTTGTCTTGCTTGAAAACTATGCCGCTACTAGAGAGAAACTTACCACCTATCCACCCCCGCGACCTGAACCCACATTTTCCAGCCTTGGAGCCTGATAGTAACTGGATAGGTAATGTCACAAGATTAATTCCGCGACATGTAGTTCGAATTGCGGAAAATAGGGAGAGTTCGGTGTATTGAGATGTGAAAAATTGAATGAATCTATTCGCTGAATTTTTAAACCTCAAACAAGTTCTCAATCATGGAAAACAAATGTCTATGCAGTGTTGAATAAGAAATTTTATTCGTCTAATTATGTCTACACCTACGTGAAAAAATGTTTTTCGATATGAAAATGATCGAATCTCGCATTTCCAGCGTCAAGAAAATACAGTGACACGGCTCAAGATGGCAGCTTTACTTTGAGGCGGAAATAGTTTTGGAGCTTTCGTAGCTGGGCAAACATTTTCCGCTTGATGACTCAAAGCATCGTGATAACGCGTCGTAATTAACATGTCAACTCAAGTTTACCCGCAGCATTTGGAAGTGTCGACTTCAAAGCAGAATCACATAGTTTGCCTCGTTTTGCTACTTTGAAATCGTGGAGCTGGTGTTTGGTTAATTTTCGAAATTCCCCTCAGTGCAACTCCCTCGACTTTTGAATACAAGATATATATTCTGTTAGAAGAGCATCCGTTATGTAACATTTCAAAAACGGTTTTCTCCCTAGTTTCCTCAAGCCACTCCATTTCGTTAAGAACGAAAAAAAGTGCGTGGCGTGTCTTCATCGCTGAAAGTCAAATATCGACTGAGAACCAATAACCGCATGCTCCCAGGGAGCAGAGTTTTCTTCCCAAGTCATGTGACGTAATTACCTGTCTGAACTCTCAGTGTTCATTGTCAATCGCGCAGAGAAGCTGCAGAGGGTAGCCCTCGGATAACAATTTACACCTTTGTAGACACCGTTCTATAAACGCGGTCTGAAGTGGGGAAAATTGATGCGAAACTTTTTCAATTTTATTACGCACACTTTGCTTTCTCTTGCGAAAAGCAGAAGGGGGAGGGGAGGGGGGGGAGGTGGAGGGGCGTTCGACGTCGTCTGTACATCCAAACCCGCCGCGAAGTTTTAACGCTCGATTTCGGGCGTCGATTTTAAAATCGGCATCTGCGAAAAGTTTCACCGCAAATGTATCTCTTCCATTAGCAAAATGACTACGGACAATTTCACACCGCGAATTTTAGCCATGTACAGTCTGATACCAATAATGAAAAAATACCCCACATGTTCGATAATCATTCGGAATTACGTGTTTCCTGAAAAGCCTGAGCAGTAAACGTAAATACAGCCGTTAGAGGGATCGGTTTTAACCAGGACTTGTTTCGCTGTACTTATACAGGACAAAAATTGACGGAGGGGTGAAAATCCTGAGTTCCTCTTTGACCTTTGATGCTCGTGTAAAATCACGCCTCCAGGTTGTTCAAACAAAATTAAATAGCGATCCCAAGTACCACCTAAGCACCTGATCATGCTCAAGCTCAGTTGTTGAACTCCATTACAGTGTACAACCCAAAGTTTATCGTTATTATTATCACGATTGTTCGTACATTTTGCAATTGTAATATTTTTAGGGGAACGAATCATAACTTGGAACAATTATCTTACCTTTGATAAGTAACGCAGATTCCTTGAATTATGTAGAACTTCATAAACGCTAATGAAATCCCAAACGATACAGGCCAAATTGTGTGTGTAATGAGTGTTTTTATTATTACTTCTTTATGTTTTCGTACGTCTGCGTGGTCGTTGAGATATTAGGCAATAACAAGCAATTGCAGACAAGAAGATATTCGTAGGGATAAGTCCAGGTAAATTAGGGTTGTTTCACGTAAGTAGCGGCCTTCCCAGACTCTGCAGGATCTGCGCTACGCGGCGCGGCAAAGTGCTTTTCGAGGAAAATCCGAAACCCGGGCCTTGCCAAGGGCGAATCAGGGGGTGGAAAATAAAAGGTGAAGCCCAACTGGTTGGCAGATAAGAACGGAAGGGAAGGTTTATTTCATAGATTCCAATTATTGTTCGAGGAACCGCTCAAATTGAAGGGCGCACTCTCTGCAGCAGGGTACGCAATAATCTTAAACGATCATGTTGAATAACGGTGAGGAGACGAAGAAGAGGAGGGACTGAGTTCCAGCCGCCTCCGTTTCAGACAATGACAATTGCTTTCGTTATTATCCGTCGTTTTGAATGGAAATTTTCCAGTGGGAGGGAAATGGAAAGCAAACCACTCCAACAGTGACGCAGTCTGGAGGCGATAAAAATAAACGCCGTCGCAATGGGGAGAAAATATTGTACTATTTATGTGTGAAAGAAAAAAATCATTTCATTCGACGGATAATGAAATTTCATCGTCTATCGTCGCCCGAAATAAATCAATCAAGTGGACATGTTCAATGCTTTATTATTTCGTCCACCCATTTATATTTAAACTCCTCGACTGACGAGTATGGTGCAGATTACCTCCGTATACCTACGCATACTACATCCCTACATCCGATCAAGATTAACGATGCGATCCCTGAAACATTCAGTTCGATTACGCTTAATTACTTGCAATTGAATTGTTCTTCCAATTAAAATCAGTGCTATACGCCCAGATAATCGAACCAATTTGCCATTCAACTCGCTAGCGCGAAAAACACTGCAGTGACTAGCAGGTGATACGAGTCTCTCGATGAACCGGACATTTTTTTAATTAACCTCTGTTACAGTTTGTTCCAGTGAACCAAAGCGACCGAAATTTCCTGTAAAGCCAGCAGCAGCTTCCCATTTCAAACACAAAACAAAACGATTTCTCGGCAATTCTTTATTCCGTCAATTGCAGTTCAAAAAAAAATTACCGTTGTGATTTATTTCATCGTTTTTGCTTTCTCTTGAGACTGTGAACGGGCATAAATGTCAAAACGTATAAAGCATTGAGAAGAATCACTTTGCCCCGTGATCTCCCCTGTAGGTACTCGACTGATAAAAAGTCACTTACTGCGTAACTCTTGAAGATATATTTTAGGAACGTTTAAATTCAAAGCAAATCCCGCTAGAACGCGAGGTGCAAGCTTCAAGAACACGAGTATTATTAGCCAATTTAGCATATTCCTGTAGTTACATTTTTATATTAAAGACGGTCGTGTGCATGGGGTAGTATATTTATATGTGCTATCTGAAAGTGCAGAGGGGAGAAGTTTCGCGAGCTCTGCATACATCTGAATACAAATTCGCACGCGTTATTCGACACCTGGCACCTCTACAATTTCACACCACCAGCCGCAGAACAAGAGTAAGGATTTGTTCCTTCTTTCCTTCTTATTCCACCCTCCAGCCTCTCTAACTCGTTGCAAATTTGAACCCAATTCGAAGTATCGCGTCTCGAGATGTGCTTTATTGGAAGCGATTCACGGCGCTGGATATGGGTATGTATACATGCACAGTTCATCCTTATACGGTTTCCACAGTTCTCGATCCTTAGTCGCGATCGGTTTCACACCAGGGATTCGTCGCAGAACTCGTAGTTTGCCGGAGGAGATGGCAGAGGGGGTGGATCTACTGGTACAGGCGTCGGGGCGTCGCCGAGTTCCAAAAGTCTCAATCTCACCTCCATGTCAACGATCATGTCGACGTCTTCCTGAAACGCAGCGCTGAGCACGGGCCGTCCTGAAACAATTGGAAACCGTCTCTACGTCAGGTAAAAATCAAATATAAACCTGCGACGTGCCCCGCGATTATAGGTTTTTTTTTTCTACGGGGTGAAAGAAGAAACACCGGATAAATCCGTTGCGGACTAATATTTCAGAATTTTGGTTCTCGACTCTAGTAAAATTGACGAGAAGTTGAATAAATAGAGTTAGATAAAGTTACAGATTACCCAACAGCACGGTGAGCCCGTCGGTCCATAAATTATAGATTTCTTTGTTAGGAGCGATAAAGTCGAGGGAACCACCCTCGTGTAGTAGCGAAAAAAATGTCTTATCGGTAGGGTATTTCCGACCCTTGGCATGCGGGCATCTCTTGCCAGTCGCCAACCCCGTAGCAGAAGCCACGCTGATTCTCTTGTGCAAGTTTGAGTACGGTTGACTTTCGGAGTCCCAGTCTCCGTAGATGAGAGCGCGTTCGTCATCCGACAGATGAACGAACCACCAATTCTTGGCCTTCTGCTCGGAAATAAAAATTGAAGTAAAATCAAATTTAGATTTGCAACATAGGAGCAGGTCAAGAATAAATATTTTTCGGTCGTTTTCTCAACAGCAGAAAGTATAGCGTCTCTGACGAACAAGGGTATCCGATTTAGTGCTGCTCACCTGCGCCTTGAGGGTATCGAAGTGTTTTGAGAACTTGTGACCCGCCTTCAACGCGTTCAATCTCTGAAGGGTGACGAGCCTCTCAGCTTTCGGCCTAATATCATTCCTCAGACCATCAATCGCTGGATGCTTTTGAAGAAGATTTTCAAACTTGGTCTGCTGCTCAGCGGCCCACAATTCTTGAACATGAGCGGCGGATATTTCCTTGAGGTTTTCGGCCAATGCGGACAAAGTTGTTGGCCTGGCGTCCAAGGCGTCCTTCAGCTGGCGATGAAGAACTCGAAGTGCAATCAAATGATCCTCTGGCTCTCGGGTCCTCAGATCTCTCACGGTCTTTCCCAAAGTCCATATAGCGTGGCAGAATAGCTCCTCAAAGAAGGCGTCCCTAGCGCTGAAGAAGAGAGGACAATACATGGTCGAAGTTCGTCCGTGACTCGTTCCCACCCGAAGCACGGTGCACAAAACATCAACAACGTTCTGAGCGACATGATTCAGATCAGAAAGAAGCTCAGCCTCCTCCTTGGCTAGGACGAAACTGTCGTGATAATTCTGAGAGAAGTACTCAAGACAGTTCGGAGTCAGATGAGTGATCATGTCGTTGCTCGAGTTGGACATGTAGGAGAAATATCTCTTAAGGGTTGGAGGGGGTTTTGGCGAAGGCAACGGCACGGAGGGCATGTAGGTTTGGGTGGCCTCGTCCAAGGTGATGGTGGAACTCTGCCTGCTCAGTTCCGGGGTGCTCGGTAACGATTCGACAGACTCGAGGACGGTCTCGGTGCTCACTCTCCGCCAGAAAGAGGGTATTTTCCCGTTCTCGTCATCGTTTTCGACTAACGTTTCCTGGCTCTGTCCAAGAATCGAATTCAGGAGCATCGTTTGAAGGACATGAAGCTGGTGAGCTAGCTCGTCGCCCGCGCTTCGCTGCCCAGAACCAAGAACATGACGGAAGATGAGCTGCCTCCACTGCGAATCCGTCAAGGCTTTCAAGTCTTCTTCGCGTCGCGGCGACTCCGACGAGAGCAGAATCGCATTGACCAGACCCAGAACGGCCAATTGAACACCGGGTGACCTGCCCTTGACCAAGGTCAAAATCTCCGTCGTCGTCAGCGCAGCTCGCAGCCTCTCCCCATGCTCAGGTTCACTTCTGGCGATGACCAGGCACGCAATCAGCAGGGCTTCTCTCAGGGCTTCGCTCTCCCCGGGACCGGCGATTTCCGCAACGACTCTGTCGATACCGACGTGACAAAGTTGGTCCAGGCATCCGTGCTGCATCGAGAGTCTGAGACACGCCAATGCGGCGGTGGTTTCTCCGGCTGAAGCAATTTTCAACTTCTCAACGATCAGCGACGGCCCCCCGACTTCGACGAAACACCTCGCAAATTCCGGGTCTTCGCAGGCATTTGCGAGCTTTTGCAGGGCGCTTTTACGCTTGGATCCCCGATCGTCTGTGATCACTTCAAAGAGAAGACGGACAGTCGTCGCGGCCGAGAATACCAATCGTAATTCTGTACCGTCAAGAACTTGGGAAATTAATTCTGGTGTTACGTAGCGGTTCGATATCGTTTGGTCTTCGGCCTTTGGCGACGGTCGTGCTATTTGCAACGCATACTTGTGGCACTCTCCTATCAGACCGTGATTCGCACAGAGATCGGCAATAATCTCATCCAAAGGGAAACTGCGATCCATCTTGACCAGAGTTTGGTCGTTACCGATGGCCACAGCAACCGAGACTATTGAATCCGGCATTCTCACGATTATATGACTTGCTGGAATATATTTTTCGGGGCTCGTATTACAATAAAGAATCAACGGAATTTTCAGTACTCTACGCACCGCGTATGACGCGTGAAGAAGCGAGAAAATTTACCATTTAACCATAGAGATTATGCAATGAGAATATCGCTCGTTGTCAATTAGTTGATATATTATTGTAACACGTGTTAGTAATAATCACAGGAATATTTATAGCATTCACTAATCTATTTCTGCAACCACCCGTTACAGCTCTTCCATAATAATATGACGAATAATCAGTCAAGCAGTCGAATAACGCCGGGTATTTTCGACCATGTTTGAATTACTACGTATGGTTCTAAATTTACACAGTTCTAATGCACAATTCACCAGTATGATAATTAATCACCAACGAGAGAAACCGAATTAACATCATGAATAATGAAGCGGGGTTTTCGAACGAACCATTCACAGCCTCGCTCGCAATCAGATTTATTTTCGTTATATTCACGCGCAACGAATAGCCACACCTGAGTCCTCGTCGAAGGCCGATTAACTGCCTGTTATCGTTACACTGATAACTCAACACGGATGAGCAATGAGACAGGGAATAATGTCGCGTAGTGGGGGACGCGTAAGTGACAACAACCCACACAGTATTTCGTTCCTGCTATGAGGATCCCCCCTCTGCAGCCCAACTTACTCTATAAACATACATACACAGGATAAATATCCATTATCATTATTACATTATTTTTCTTCACAATGTTATAGGGGACCAGTACAATATGAGCATAGCTACATGATACGACGAAGATAAGCGTATGGTCGGCTTATCATTGTTGGTAATTCTACGAATATGCAGTAGGAATTGAAAACTTTGTGCAAGCCATCAGGATTTTATTTTGTCACATCGATGTAATACAGAATAGAATTTAAGATAACACGCGGATTTCAGATATGGTATGAAGCTCTTGAATTATCATTATATTTTCCACGACTAGATGACACTTGTTCCCATGTTTTGGATCTCTATTTTGGATCCGAATGGTCAGCCGCTATTTAGAAAAAAATTATTATTAAAATGTAAACATCACGTTTAAATAATACAAATTCGTTTCTCTGAATCTACACACAAATTTCTTTCGAATGGATAAAATTACTAGCAATATGAAAATGACGCACTTAGTTTTGGGATTAAGAAACTTCATTGAACATTTAAAAACCTTTGAACATTTAATCCATATTAAAAAATCATCATAACATACAAGAATTCTGATAATACACATATAAAACTCCTTCGAATAAATGCTAATTATTAAACATTAAGTCCTTATTTGAATTGTAGATTTAGTTAATATAAATTCTATTGTTATTGGCTAGTCGGTGGTGACCCGCTGTTGTCATATTGGCTCTTGTTTTTCAACAGATAAGCAGCTAAAAAATTAATCGGATCCGGCGGTCGTTCTTTGGCAAGACTTGATAATGCTTGGAGTAATATTGGCACCACCGTCTGATCCAAGTACTGTCTTGTCGGCAGCGACTGAACCTCTACTCTAGATTTCTTCTGCGGTACACCAGTTAAATCTGGATCCTTCTCCATCGATATTATTTTCTAAAACGTTGGATACATTAAATAGGTGAGCGCTTGGGATGTTTGAGTAGGTGAATTAAAAAATGCCAAGCCATTTAATAAAAATAAATGTCTATGGGACTCATTTTGACCTAACTTTACTAACAAACCCACTTTTTTCATGCAAATTAATTAAAAAATAGACATCGGATGTCTCCATCAAAAGTTAAAATAGTCTACTTTTTCATTCAGTTCAATTTTGCTTCAACTGAATTACCAAATATATCAATAAACACTCCAATTTCAAGAAACAACAAAGATTAGGATTAGCCATTCTTTTGAAACATGAAGGTAAAAACGTCAATCTGATAGTTTTAACTGTTTTCAGTACTTGTTCATATTTTTCATAAATTTTACTATATTTTTTGTCACTCATACCCATTTTAAACTAACTCCCTCAACCGTCACACAGACAGTAAATTTCTACAATTTAAAGAATCATACACCAGTCAGGAAGAAAATACAAAAAATTCCAGGACGCATGCTCGAACTCCTTAACATTTCTTGGTTTCCCCAGACGCATGCAAATTCTCTGACAATTCCTATTTCATATACAGTTCAGACAGAATCATTAATACTAATAAGCTATGTATAATGTAAAATGCCACATGGAATTAAGTCAAGCTCAAAGTTCAATTTTTTTCAGTCCGACCATGATTTATTAAATTTTAATGATACAGAGATTATTATTAGTTAATGCGAAAGTATTGGCAAAGGATTGGAGACTAAGAAGAAGCAAATTTGGTCATACCTACACGGTTATTTTGCCATAGCATGTGCCGCGATTACAGTATTATTAATTGTTTAGAGTTGATGTTGAATTTGAATGTCGATTGATTTTCTACTGCGACTGGGACGCAAGAATGCAAATGAGATTTTGAAAACTGAAATCACTTCAACCATATCCAATTAATAATAACGACCGTTACTTCATAAATTTAAGGTTATTCTTACGTGAGCTGCGTCTGACACTACATTAGTGCTGGGTTGAGCTGGCGCTGGCTCAGTCCGTTCCTCAGTTGCAGTTTCTATATTAAAAAAAAGTACCAATTTTCAAGTTTAGAACCCTATAATACAGAACAGCTTACAATCATTGGTAATTGATAATGAAAAACCGAAATATGCAGTACATACGTACCCCCGGCCGACGCCATGATATAAACAAATTGTTGTCAAAAGCGTTATACGAAGTGCGGCTACGAATCCGGAGCAGCTTGACTCGCGAGTTGGTAGTCTACCAAATCGATACTAGATGGCGCCACATCCTGAGAAAATGGACAGTGTCATCTTACAGAGAGCAGCATAAATAAAATATGTAGCTACGGTTGCATGACGTTAGGCGTGTTTTGAAAAATATTGCTAAACTTGGGTTTGGAGAACTGCAGAACCACGTGCAGAACGAACGAACGGTCAGTCGGCGCAACTTTTCCTAGCTCAGAAACGTTGAAATTTATGATTTTAACGATCATTTATTTTTTATAATTACTTTAATGACCAGATGAAATGCATAAAAAAATTTCATTTGTATTGTTTTATGAGCTCGAAACATATCACAGCGCAGTTCTTAGGCGGTCTTCGTCCAGGTCAGCCAAATGAAGCTTTTTTTGCGGTGTCTGTTAATCCGCTAGGGACCGCGACTAGAAACTCCGGTTCGTAAGTTTTCGGTAACACAATTATGTGTAAATAGAGGGTGGTTAAATTGATTATAGTGTTTTTAAAAAAGAATAGAAATCGCAACTAAAAAATCTCGGAGGGATGAGAGTTCCCTTTTTTCTAAGATTTTGGGAACTCAGGATCGATTTGTATGCATGAGACCCGTGCCGAAGTAATTGAACCTCGAAAAACCAAAAAACACGCATAAAACAACGTAAGGCCAATGGCTGAGGAAATACGAAGAAAAAACGACGGAAGTTTTCGATTTTCGGTTGTCAGTTCTGATTCGTTGTTCACAGCGACCTAAAATCTAAGGAAATCAAAATGATAATATACAGATACGCACAATAAGTTGTTTTCATGTATTATTTATTCAACGTAAAATTAGATACTACAACTTTGGTACAAAAACATAAAAGAGTGGCACTGGAGAGACTGTAATTGTTCTGATCGGAGTTTCGAATAACTAGAAATGTGAAAAACATTGATACCTCATTTTTGCTGTATATTAAATCCTACAGATGATTGTGTAATAATTATACGAGAATTGAAAAAGGGCATAGAATATATGTAACTGGCGATAACGAAAATCTCCAAAATGCAAGCACATACAAAACCTCTGCGCAAATCAAAGTCGTAGCTGTTCGTTAATAATCATTATATTACACAAAAAATTCAACATTCAAAATCGTACACCAGTTTTTCCCCGTCGGAAAATGTGCACCGAAGCACTAAGCAGCTTAAACTAAGCTATATGAGTGACTGTATCTTAATATTATAATTTTAATCCATAGGCTTATAATATCGACAACTAAACAAAACTTATCCAGTAACACAGCTAGACGTTATGTAATATACGTATTTATATTTTTGTAACATTTCCATGTCTAAGATGTTACTTCGTTACCATTGTATTATAGTATTGTGATTATTCATATTTAGGATTAAACTTTTAAATGTGATAAGCGACAAGCTTTTGCATGTTAGTTAGTAGATCATATTATAGTTTAAGTATTAACACTATTCGGTTGTGCAATATCCAACACATACACGATACACAAAAATTTGCGCAGCGATTAAATCACATCAATGAGTAAAGCATTGTTAGACTCAGCCAAATTGAGTATTTCTACTATTGGTGAGTGGGAAAACTTCTCATACAAAGTGACGCGCTAGATTATAATACTTTGTTATGTAAAAGTCTTCCCCTGACCTTTTATGAAAACTCGCATTGGACAAGTCCTACACCAACGTAAACGAGACACCTACAATACCTAGGGATAGTAGTATGATAAAAACCAGTATTATATATTATGAGATTCGTACCATTCTTACTAATAATAGTACCACCTCGCGACCATCTGTCCTACTTAAAACCTACCTATTATAAGTTTAATCATTAATTAATCACGTACGCTTTTAATATCATCAATCATCGAATTGAAATTAATTATAGCATTATGTTATAATAGTTATGGGTTGTAGATTAAATAGGATGGTTACCAATATAATAGTAGGTTTTTCTGCGATCAAATAGATTTCTTTTCAATTGGTAATTAATCAGTTTGAAAATATATGCAATCATTAGGAAAATTAGGTAATGCAATGATAATAATTACAATAGTTGATGCGGACAGATACATCGCCTCTGCTTTATCTGTCGTCAAAATTATCATCAATCATTGGAGACACAACCTTCGTTACGAAATTATAAATTGTTTGCCAACATGCGGCAGTGTGGCACAACCTTGACTCAAAACGAGAGAAACTAGATTTCCCTGTCAATTTTCAAATTTGCAAGCTTTCAAATACTAAAAAAGTGACATGTTATTTCTTCGTCTTTTGCCTGTTGGTGATTATCGACTTCTGTCAGAATCCCTTTTATAATCAATGACATGTTAGATTCGATAGAGGAGTTGATTCATCAAATGTTCTAGACTTTATAAACTCTTCACTAAACGCAAGTTTCGTTCTTTGTTGCCAAATCATATTCCTGTTAATAATAGAATAATTCCAAGAGCATTAAGATACAAACAATTATCCTATGTTTCTTCAAGTTCAATGATTTACCTGGACAGTGAACCATGCATATCATTGATTACCTTCCTTCTGTGCATTTTTCAGCAGGTGGATAGTTTAAGCCTCAGATAATTTAACACGTCTTTGCTTCGCTACTCATAAAATAGTTCGAAAGTTTATAGTCGAAAATTCAGCATTGCTGTTAAATCGCTTAATGCAGTAATTTGGCGTAATTTTGATAATTATCATGTATATAATATTCCACATTATAATATAATCAAAAGAGAATTTCCAAGATATTTGCCATCATTTTCTACATTAGATCATAGTAATTTAATCCTTATGTGATAATCAAATCTAGCTAACCGCAATGGCAATAATTTAAAGTCGTTGCAATTGGACTGACAACACTGGGGAAGTAGTATGTTTGGTATTTGCTTACATACTCGTGAGCATGCCGCATACATTGAATATAGGCTCTCAACTCTTCTATGGTCGTAGGTGTAGATAAGAGATTTACAAGTTACACTGCCACAGTATCGTAGGGTGTGAGGAGTCCGCCGTGACTGCCGGGGGGGCCGCTGGTTTGCCTGCCGGTAGCTTCGTTTCTGAAAATCAAATACCGTGAAAAATACCAGTTAGGATATTTTTGAGGCGCAGTATTAGGTATATCTGCCATTTGCATGATTGCGTCCATGTTATGAAGAACAATAAAATGCTATTTGAGAAGCAAATGCGGCAGCAGCTTTCATGAGTATGTAGTTTTGAATTGCATGAGCTAAACAATCTGTTTAAAAACAGCAGAAGATGGATTATGGTTACTCTAATGACGTAAAGATGTATGGATTCTGATTTTCTAGAGCGCTAAAAACAAATACATTTATATGGGAAATGTCTCAAATTCTTTATGCGTTTTTCTCACTCTGAACAATGGTAAATGTTGTTGGAAAAAGGGAAGACGCATAACAAAATTAGGATGACAATTTATTTTAAGCCTGAAAAATGTATTACTATGGACTTGCTACAACTAATAACAATTACGTGCAAAAATAGGTATTGAACAGCATGTTAATCAAGTGTACTAGCATCATGTTTAGTTACACGCAGGGAGTATATTCTGACATCGATTTAAATAATTTCTCATTATATTTCAAGAGCCTATAACAATTTGCACACTGATTTTTATTATTGATTATCAGAATATACTCATGGAAGAAGTAAAACACTTACGGTTTCCTGCACAAAGAGTCATGAAACAAGAGAAGGTCAGGATATGTTAGACATGATAGGGCTCCTGGGGTCATCCATGACAGATCTATTTTATTCACTCACACGTAGCAAAATCATAAAAAAATGTTTGATCTATTTTTCCCTGATTTCTAGACTATTTCACGGGATAATTCCGCTAAGGTCAACAATAAGAAAAGAAATATTTCACATCAACAATTGTGCATGACTTCACAAGACGTAAAATAAAATGTGTAACTAGAGAATTCAGTCAGGGATGTGATTTCATGCTGTCATGACAATTATTTGGAAAACTTTAAAATTCTACCATACATATCAAAGAGCATAAAAGCACTTATATGTGAACTGCCGATTAAATTCAAGATCATTAAGTGGTCAGTAATAATGTCGAGAGTTGAACATTTATTTACTTTCATATTGTAGATGAGAAGAATATTTTCTTAAATGCGTATTAAAAGGATGATTTGATGAACTGTTTTCAGATTAAAGGAATATCATATTATTCATTCGCTAGTTAACTAAAAAAGATTCATTCGTATCTCCAATCATCCTCGCTACTAACCTCTCTATGAGTTTGCGCATCTCCTCGGTGGTCATGCCATCCTTGCTGCGAGCATTCACTGAAATAGAGAAACACACAGACCAATTGACACAACGGTTACTACGACACATATCATGCTCGGAAAGGGGAAACTGGGCTTTGCGTAACTCTGCTAAGTCTGCAGATAAAAAACGCCTTCTCCCCTCCTGTAACATGCAAACCGGACCAAGTACCCCTGTAAGATTCAGAGCTTACTTTATAATTGTTAATGACATTGACACAAAATTTTTGTAAATTATTTGGTATTTTCAAGATGGGCAATTAATGTATAAATCGCACGTGTCGGAATTGTTAGTAAGTATAAGTTCCTTGTGAATAACAATAAGATTACAGAGAATTTCTCATCACGTGATAAGTAGTTGCAGAAACAAACTAAAATCATTGAATTAAAATTTTGTAAAACAAAACGGAAATAATTTATGTACCTGTTAGATAAGTAATTACGTGTAACTAGAAAGAAATACTTGATTCTGTTAATCACATAACATATTACAATACAGACCAGGCCATGAATCTAGGAGTAGAAACAAAAAAGTGTATGTCATTATCATATATGTATATAGATATTGTTTCAAGTGGCCAAAAACTGACTTCCTCTGAATCTTACGAGGTTCCGGTTGTTTGGGCCTAGTGGTCATAGCTCGTGATGTCCTTTCAATTTAGTAGTACTGACCACCGTAGTTGCGGTTGATTATTTGATCACGGTCACATTCTGCTTCGCTAATTTCGTTGCTTTCTTTGCTGTCATTGAAACTCGAGTTGTTTGGATCATGATTTCTTGGTGGTGGTGGTGGGGGTTCGGGAGAACCAGACATAGGTAGGTTTCGTGCTGATCCAACACTGCGACGGCCAACAGATCCACGAGATCCGTAATGATCGTAAGGAGCGCCGTATTGACCATATTGTGAACCGTACTGATCTTCTTCAGGAGCGCAGTTGGCTGGGTCATCATATTCAGGAGAAAACATGTTGTGGGGACCACCACCTTGAGATGGGACGCGAGAATAGCGGCCATTCTGACGGGGCTGATGAAAGTAAAAAAATTATTTTATTAAATAGAGTATAGCTTCAAGACATAGATTCATTGATATGGTAATTATTCAAAGAATCAACGATGCCGAAAGAGAGTACAATTCGACTTAATTCCCAAATTATCATCCTGTAAACAATATTGACTGTACAAAAATAAAGAAAAAAACTACTAATTTCAGTTATATTTACTTTCTTAGTAGATCGTTCAGAATTTCTGTATAATATCTACCATAGATTGTGATCCAGATCTGCTGTGGGCAGATGCATTGGTAGGATGACTAGAAGGCGGTCCCATAGTACCAGAGTGTCCATTAGCCGGATGAGGGAATGTTTGGAATTGCATGGCTTTGCTCGGATCCATTTCTTCACGGAAACCTAATAGGTGAAAGGTTGCATACGGGCAGATCTCATCCTCCATGCCTGCAAATATTTTTAGAGGGTAGATGCTGCATTTAATATAATGGAAGAGGCAGATTTGAAAGCCACATTTTCTTTTTTAGGGACACGATGAAATTTTTTGACATGAAAGACTTTTTTGCTCTTATTTTATGAGAATTCCTGGATAGAAGACTCGTGATATGTTACTCACATTATCCAAGACAGGAACAAATATTTTATAGAAAAGTTAGCGTATTCAACAATTATTATCAGAAATTATTTACGAACGCCACAAAAGGATAATTATAATGTATTTCTGCAAGAAGTAATTTATGATTGACTTTCCTTGCCATAGGACAAAAATTGGTTTAATGATATTATTTGTCAATTAGTCAACGCTATTTTCTATTACATGAAACCAAAAGTTTTTTTTCAACAATTTTGAAGACACCATTAAATACATCCTAGTCCATGCCATGAAATGCATTAAATTAATAGAATTACCATAATCAAATGGAGCGAAGAAAAATACAGACGGTTGATTTTAAATAATTAATTCAAATAATGAAATAAAGAACGTAAAAAAAACTACCCCTATCATGCAAACGTGCGACATTGAAACTTTGTGAAAAATAACTAACACTGAACATGGAGAACTTACATTATGACGCTGTATTACCTCCAACGTTTGATCATATTTGGTTCAAGTTGTTTGCGGTGATTTTATCATGTTTTTATGAGAAGAGTAATTGATGTGTGAGTCAAAAACATAATAGTGAATTTCAAAATCGACTCTATATTTTAATTTTATGAATGCAAGGAATATTGTGCAGGAGTGCGTTATTCTTTGAGTTCCCAGTCATTATGATTCAGTGATGAAATTATCTCAACGAATTGCAAGTATATAAAACTGACAATTTGATTAGACGAAAAACTGTGTTATGATGAATAATTTATACGGCACTTGGATCAATTGTTCATTCTGAAGGTATGACTTAACATTATTGAGGTCAAGTCACATGAGTTCGTCAGTATTAAATTGGGTTTGCGTTACGAATATAAAATCTTATTCATACATGATCAAGACAATCGAAAAATTTCGAAATAAATGTGAAAATCACGAATCAATACCAAACGTAATGTGCATTGTATTGTAAATGAATGAATGAATGAATGATGACAGGCGAAGTGTATGTTTCATAATTACCAACCTCTATGCGAGAGCCCTTCAGCACTGCCCATATGGGGAGGTGGTGGGCATCTTCTATTTGGCGCACAATGAGTCAATTCTTCGTACATATTTCTTCTTGGATCCCAAGTTGAATGGCTCCTTAAAGAGCCTGTCCCACCTGTCAAACAAATGCTACAAAGATGTTCTACCACTTTTGCCTACCAAGCACTTTGATTAAACTTATTTTCGATGTCTGTATGCTTTGCTCATACGTATACAGGTTTCATCTTTGATAAGTAACAACTATTTATCAGATTAATACATTGACATTTCGAAATAGAATCTAACAACTATATAAAACGCATCATATACTTTGTGATATAAGTTAATCGCAAGAGTACATAATGCCAGAAACAAAGAGGAAGGTAGTTTTCTATCAACTCATTTTACCCATTTCCGAAAGTAACTTTTTTTAAAACGTCTTGATCATACTTGGTACGCAGAGTGCTTGAAGCTTGAAATTAAATTAAATTAGAGTGTGCTTCGAAATAGCAATAATAACCTCGGGGTAAAGCAAATGATAAAAAGCATTAACCAATAATCATAGAAATATGACGATACATGCGCCGTTTAACAGGTGACACCCAATAGTCGTGTTTTAAAAAATGAATTGTCGTGCCGACGCAACAACACCTAGATGAAGTTATTAGTCAAAGTGTTGGCAGTTCTGGCTTACTTATCACTGTACCTCGCTTGATACGGTCACAAGTATTATAATTCGAGCCAGGAACAGGTGGAAGTTTTCGGTTTGGTGGAGCAATGTAACCAAGTTCATCTCGAAGGTCTGGCCTGCGTTTATCCAAAGTAGCGCCAACAACTCCAGTTTGTTGATACACAACATCATCTGAAAAATCAAACCAATATACAAAAACGAAAAATAATTCTAAAACTAATCTCTAGACACACGTAACACTTGAAAATTTTACTGTTTTTATGCTTTTTCTTATTAATTATTTATAAATCTTTTTTCGCTTGACAGAACTATTTTACAAATTTAAGATAGTTGGAAGAAACGATGAATTCAAAGTATTGGCCGAGTTTTTTTGCAATACTGAAGTTACAATACGGTACATCAAACATTAGTATGTTGATGCACTTTGTTCAGTTTACTCATGATCCGCATCAACAGGAATAATTGTTCGTTTAATACTTCTCTATAAATTTTAAAATAATGGTAAAAGTAACTGTTGAATGATTTCAGTGTGCAAGTATATGATAATGGCCCCCTTTTGAATGATATGTTTCACATATATAAAGCATAAAAAATATAGGTATTTCAAAGTTGCAAAATAGCTGTCCCTCGCTATATACGAAGATAAATAGGAATATTGTTATAGCACATTGCCATAAATTGATTAGTTGTTACGGACATAAGACACGAGGGACAGCGATCGTATTTCTATTTTTAAATGTATAGTGTGTGTGAATAATAATAAATAAAATTGTATACATTGTCCCTCGTAATATTTCTCGTCGGCTGATGAGATACCTCGGAGCCGTGTTTGTTCAGGCCCACGAGTTCTTCTGGACAGTGCAACACAAATGACAACTATTCCAACAATAATGACGACAACAGTCGCTGCGACAGGAACAACAACGTTGACATCCAGCCAGCTAGGCAGCCATGGGAAATACCTCCGGACATCCGTATTCTCTGTTCCAGTGTCTCGGACAGGTGGTGCAATTGTGCCTGTTTTAAGATAAGATAATAAATTCTTCACTAACCCTTATCATTGCCATGCCCTTTGCCTTTAAGCACACAAATCACGATAACAGCAACAATTATGACCAAAATAGCAGCAACAACCGGTACAACCAGGTTTAAGTTTGCCATCAGTATTTTCATTGGATCCTCATCACTAACACCACCATTAACATCAGGGAGTTCGCGGGCCGGGGCAATGGTGCCTGGAACAAAAAAGTAATTTCTCTTTTTCTCGATATTTCAAATTACATCCAGCCACCAGAGCACCGACCCATTACTGAATCGACCAAACGATATAAAACCAACAGAAATACGAAATGAAGGTCACGTTATGTTTTATCATATAACCATAACAGAATGTACATGAACTTAATGAAAGAGAAAGTGATTTGTAGCTCATTGGTAAGGATCTGGGTCTTTCTTTGTCCATAGAATTACACATGTGTTTATAATCGTGAATAAAAATGATGACGCACCACCAGTCACGGTAAGAGTAGCGAATTCGTATTCAGCAACAGCAAATCCAGCATCATTGTGTGCAGTTACACGCAGATGATACCAACTTGCAGGATCTAGATCCAAGACAACGAAATTACCGCCTGGTTTCACGTTGTTGGAAACTTGATTCCATTCCTGCTGAAGCCTACAGCAAATACAAAAAAAGAACTGATGATAACCACTACAGAATACTTAGTTACATCCATTACGTTACAGGGTTTGACTATGAAGTTTCTGTCTATTTATTCTCCAGAGACTACTAAGGGAATCAATTGATCATCTTACTTCTTCTTGTGTTCAACAACAAAGTACAACATAGGACACCCTCCATCGGACCAAGCACTCAGATGCAGTGTGATACTGTTCGTCGACACTTCAATGAATCTTGCAGCCTCAGGTATTATTGGTTTTGAACCCTTAGTTCGTGTGTTCAAAATATCTGACCGATCTCCAGTTCCAATACTGAAAATGAGAAATTTGTGAATATTGGAAACATATAATAACAGTATGAAAGATATTAGTAGTTAAATCAGAAGAACTAACCCGTTATAAGCTGTGACATAGATTTGATATCTTGAACCACACCACAGATTTTCTAGAGTATATTTTTGTGCCGTCGAGCTAACTTGGACCGTTTTCAACTCTCCAAATTCTGGTTTGTAGTGAATAGTGTATCCTTGAAGCGGAGCGTTATCTGTGGGATGAGGTCTGAGCTTCATTGTCAATGAGTTTGTAGTGGTTGCTGTTAGCGTGACTTGTGGAGAATGAGGAGGAGCTGAAAAATACAAGATTTAATAATATCATATATATCTTTTACTCTGGGGTGCAGTATTGACCTATTAAATGTATTATTTTGAGCTTTTTATACCATGAACAACTAGCTGATGAGTTACAGTGTCATGGCCAAATGAATTTTCGACGTAACAAGCATATTCTCCAGCATCGGCTCTGTCCACTTCTTTTATAAAAAGGAATCCTTCCGGTAATTGTCTCAATCTGTCGCTGGGTTCCAAGGTAGCTCCGCGTACTTTCCATGTTACTTCAGGAGCAGGGACACCAACGGCAAGGCAGGGCAGCTTAACATCTTCCTTGTACGTTGCAGTAAACTTATCGTCGAATGAAGCGATTTTTGCAGGTACTTAAACCGAATAAGAAATTATGTTTATTTATCAGGTTCCACATTTTGAATAATATTCATAAATTTGGGAATGGTCAATCATACTGATTTACTATAAGACAAGACTCACCACGGGTGCTTGGAGACAGTGTGACAATCTTAGATGCTTGACCTTCGCCTATATTCGTACTAGCAGTAACCCAAAAATCGTATCTATATTGTTTGTCTAAACCAGTAGCTTCATGAGTTAATTGATTTGGCAAAACTTTCTGGGTGGTTGGTTCCTCACGATTTTCGGCTTTAGCATAGACGGTATATTGGGAGATTACACCATTTGGCTGACTTGGTGGGCGCCACGAAACGAGAATTGACTCGGCAGACATTACTAGGGCTTTGATGGCAACTGGTGCTTCCGGAACTATTGACAAAAAAAAATGAATATTTCGATTAGAATAAAGTAATTTACATGTTATACTTTTGATAGGAATATTTTCATTCTTCGTTTCCCGAAAATTGTTAATGAAGTTCAAAAATCTACTCACCATCTTGTTCAGTTTGGCAGTGAATGGGTGCAGATTTAACACCATCTCCTCCTGACGTGAAAGCGAGAACGTGCATGCTGTAGTTTGTATATTTCTTTAATCCGTGCAAGATAGTTTCACTGGATGATGTTATCTTAGTATCCTTGGAGTTTTCATCATACCAGGAGTCAGAGGGTCCATAGATTACCTATGGAAAGACAAAATGGTTTGAAATATCCATTTGAAAAATATTTACACACACCATGTTTTTACACACAACATTACTTGCAAATATATTTATCACAATAACAATAGCATACCTTGTATCCAGTGATTACACCGTTAGCTGCACTCAGAGGAGGAGATACCCATGAAACTCTAACAGTTTGCGCAGTCAATGTCGTGCAAGTAGTGTCATGAGGTGGTTGCTCAGGGACTCCTTCAGCCGTGTGCTGTCTGCGTTCTTCACTCATAGGTCCAGCTCCAACTTTGTTGAATGCTTGTACAACCACGCTGTATTGAGTATACGTTTTCAAATTCATTATCTGTAAATGGTGTTCCTTGCCATCTTCCTTGGAAAATTCAACAGTTTCAAACATGAAGGGTTTGTCAGCCGACGAAAGCTTGTAGCCAACATAGTAGCCAAGAATTTCACCGTTCCAATCTTCACGTGGAGGTGGCTTCCATGTCACCTGAAAAAAAAAATTGGAAGTTGTTGACTTTCGTATTCTATTTAACATCTGTCAATACTGTATTGTGTACATTGTTAGTCTGTAGTGTATACGTTTTACAATGATATCAACCGTGACAGTTTAAGGATACAGGTTTAGAGTATTACCCTTTGAAATAAGAGCAAAAAATATCTACCTTCAAGGTATGTTGGTCAAGGGCATCAACTCTGACTGAGCTTGGTGGACCTGAGGGAGCTTCTTCGGCAGTAATAATAGTCACGGTATCTGAAGGGTCTGAAGCACCGATTTCGTTTTCAGCAACGATTCGTAAATGATAAGTTGTGGCAGGTCTCAAATTGAAGACACCAGCTACATTTTGTTGAGAGCCAGGTACCAAGACTTTATCGATATCATTTTCCCAAGATCCCTTGCTGATTTTATATTCAATAAGATACCGTTTAATAGGACTATTGCCATCGTAAGGTGCTGCCCAAGAGAGCTGAACTGAACGTCCGGATTTATCCAATACTTTCAATCCATATGGAACTTCAGGGACCTCTGAAAATGTGAAATACAATTTTCAAATACACCATCTCTTGAAAACAAACACTGTACTTTGAAATTGCTGACTCATTCATTTTGAAGAATGACTAAAATCTCATCATAATACCCACCTTGTACAATCATATTGATGCTTGTATCATCGCTTCCAAAAGCATTTGTGGCAACGCAAGTGAACAATGCAGAATCAGTTCGTTCAGTCCTTTTAATGCTCAAGTCAGACAAAACTCCATTGGCCAAAATTTCTTCACGAATTGTGTATCGAGCATCGCTTTTAGGGTCTAGTCTCTTGTTATTCATATTCCATAAAATTCCAATTGGTTTTTCACCTTGCGCTTCACATTGTAATACAGCAGGTTCTCCTCGACGAGCTGTCTGATTGCGTAACTTAATCTCAAATTGGGGTGGTGCTGGAATTTGACAATATCAATTGAATGATGTTCAAGTGTCTCGTCTAGTCACTAAAACTAAAATCATCAGAAAATATTAAAATGAATTCGTACCTTGGACTGAGATCAAAATGACGGCAGACAACCCAGCTCCGATACCATTAACAGCTTCGCATAAGTAATAACCTTCATTCGTTTTCTGAATATTATTTATTGACAAAGTGCCATCCTCAATACTGATATCAGGATTGCTCAATTTCAAATCCTTATAATCGCCAGGAGTTTCTCCTGCAATGTTTGTAATAAAAATGATTCCACTAGGACGTAATGCTTTGAATGTTGTTGAAACAATGTAACAATTAAAACAATTTCATACCAGCAGCCCGCTTCCATGTTACTTGGGGCCTGGGGAAACCATCGGCTTTGCACTCAACTCTTGCATCTGAACCTTGAGCGAATGCTTTATCGGTTGGTTCAAGAATCCAACGAGGAGGCACTGAAGAATATATCGCGTTAATTTGAATGTTCCTTTAGCTACTATCAACTACAGAGCGAGTTACCTCATGCCTTCACAAATAAATTAAAAATGTATATGATATTATTGAATCTAAATGACTGCAAATATCTCAAAAAAATGATATCACATGGAAGATGTCAAATTTCATTTGATATATTCATTGTTTCCTAAAATTGATATTAAATATGTATATTAGATACATGGATTCAACTGGACGTATTTTGCTTGCTTGACTTATGTCTCATTGGTTTGAATTCTTTGATTTTACAGTACAACAAGGATAACAAATGACTCAATGGACAAGGCACGAGATATAATTTGAACCATGCATTCAATAGAACTCGCTCTCTACACATTAACTATAAGCTACTGAATATAAATGATGTCTGCTCAGAAGGAGCCTAGTAAAAAAGGTGAACCAAAGACAGTTGCATGCTGAACTGTGATGTCAGTAGTAGGAAACATGCATTATGATACAAAACGAAAAGGTGAGAGGCTTGGGTAGGTAGGGGAAGTGGAATTCTTGACAGAACGATAAGAAGCGCAACCCGAAAGCCTATCCTGAAACAAGCGGCAGCACAATCATGGATTACTAGGGTTTAGGATAGAATTCAGGAAGAGTGCTGCCTCCTCAGATACCGCTACGATGGATTTAACGATGCATCGAAGAATACGCCCTTACTCAACCATTCTTTTTAAATGACATACACACAGGCAGATAACAAGCCATCGAGTCTGAAGCATAACAGAGCGCATGATGGCAATTAATACGTATACAAACATGAATGTGCGTTTAAAAAATACTTTGAAATCTGAGTAGTCTTTAAAATATTACTAAAAACCAATTCTGCACAGGAAGAATAACCAACCAATTAATATAATGAGTACATAACGTTCTTTTTTAATAAACTAATGGTATACACAAATGTATATGATCTTGACATCGTGACATAACCATTATCAAGACAGTTAGTTTATTTTCATATGATCGTGAACAGCTTTTGGCTTACAGACCCTCTATTAAGCAACAGAATGCCTGTTCATTAACGATTATTCCGACAATGATAACTCAATTTTTTTCAATACAAACACAAAAAGAATAACAACAGAATCATCCTCAAGAGAAAGCAACGTCAACGTCAACTCATTCAAAAGCGACATCCTTAAAGAGCAGCTCAATTCAATTTGATCCTCATTCGTGGTATTTTTTTCTTTTCTCCTAACCATGGACTTGTAGTGTGGCTTCATGAATAGCCTTTCCTGATGGATTACTTGCAATACATGCGTACGTTCCACCATGTTTTGAAGTTACAGTTTCAATCAACAAAACACTGGTTCTTGGTCCTAGTATTCCTGTTACATATCCCATGAATTGAGATAATGGTTCTCCATTAAATGTCCATGTCATATTTATTGGTGTGTCTCCAACCATCACCATGCAAGCTACTTGAGCTGCTTGTCCAGTATAAATTGGTTGATCGCCAAAATCAAATGGGCTGATGCGAGGTAATACTGGAATATATCGTTGAATATTGACAAGTTGCACCATTCCATTGAAATTTCAGTTTCCGTTTAATCTGGTTAGTGTCTCCAAGTCACGGGTCATCAAATCCGCATTCTTAAGACCAATAAGTTATTGATCCTCGATTAAATATTCAACTTCGAAGAGCAATTTTGAAAGGTGGCAACAATTAAGTATTGGTCAATCAAGGCCCTGATCTCTTTTCACCTACTTATCGTGATTCCCTTCACTAGTACACGATCTTAAAAAAGCAACACTTTGAAGATACTGGATCTATCGCAATATAATTTATGTAGGTATGTGTAACAAAAACTTAATATTCGTCTGATTAAATACCTAGAGTAAAATATTGAGAACAGAAAATCCAACTAGACGACATTGGCCTTATCATTTGAAATATTTCCATTTATTTTTTATAATAGGACATTACTGGAAGGATTGGAAAAAGGGCATCCCAAGCTACATATATTTACTTTATACGATATTAATTCAATGAACGAATATTCAATCTACACATTAATCCAAGCATCTATCAATGCTCCGAACCAAAACTGGGCAGTCAGCTTTGATACATTTTACTAAATACGCGAACAGAAAGTTCAAAGTTGCTGTACTATGAATTGTAGAGACAAGAATTTTAACACTGATCAAATCTACACGATCAGAGGCCGTGTACCATTGACTTTTAGATGAGCGCTATGCTTTGCTTGACCAGCAGGATTATCGGCAACACAAGCATACTCCCCAGCATGCTCTCCTCTCACGGCTGGGATAGTTAAAGCCGATACTCTGTCACCCATTGGAGTTATATGCACGCCATCCCCTATCTCTAAGTGGCGACCCTCAAAAAACCATCTCACAGAGATTGGTGAATCGCCTTTTACCACGGCACAATGAACTATTATAAGATCTCCGGTATTCATCTCGTCAAATGAGAATGGTTGAACATGGGGAGCAACTGCAGAAAACACAAGGTGTCACTAATTTAGGAAATTAAGTATGGACTGCTGGTTTCAATTATTCAATCGTTTCCTAATTTTCTACGCCCAACACTTCAAGTTACACTGTCTCCTCAGCAGCAATGCATATTGTGTAGTATTTTCGGAAAAGGATGACGACGGTTGGATTCGGGATTAATATGAACTAAAAGAAAAATAAATCACCAATGAGAAATGCGATACTCTACAAAACAGAAAGAATATTCGAAGCCTTTGAAATAATTTTTTAAACCATTGACAATTAGATCTGCTGATAATTCATGTCGTCCAGCAAAATTTTCTGCTATGCAAGTGTATGACCCGGCGTGTGTTGCTTGGACAGATCCTATGCTCAATATAGCACCTCGTCCACCAAGATCCAAAATGGAAACTCCAGAATGCGGTGAAATAGAATGCCCATTTAGCGTCCAACGCAGTTTTAAAGGCTGATCGCCTTCTATTACTGCACAAGGTACTGTCACTACTTGACCAGAGTTGAGCGGTTCGTCACCAAACGTAAATGGTAACAATCTTGGGATTACTGTAAAACAAATAAAATCTGCTCAACAAATTATCCACCAGACCCACTCATTTGCGAAACCTAACGAGATTCGAAGCTTTAAGTCAAATTTGATGGATGGAATTCCTAACGTTCCTAACGAATCCCGGGAGCTCTAAAACGGAGAAGAATCGATTAATCACATGAACTTAATCTTTTGTACGACAGCATTCATCCCCCTCTATCCAAGGCAAGATTATCCACATGAAACAAAAACCCTCGTATCAGTTTTGTTTTTAGTTGAGCTTATCGAATAATGTTAGTACTTTTTAGTCAAGTGTCAGTTCCACTTTTCTGTGCTTGCTCTACCGTTGACTTTCAATGTCGTTGTGTAGCTCACTGTGCCAGCTGGATTCGATACTGTACACGTATAATTTCCAGCATGCATTGCTTTAGCAGATTCAATCGTCAATAGGCTGGCACTTCCTCCGCTAATCTTCATTGTTGATATTCCACTTGCTGAACTGGACAACTGCTCTCCATGAAAGTTCCAAGAAATTGACAAGGGACGATCACCCTTAGCCACGTTGCAAATCAGTTGAACATTATCTCCAGCGTTTATATCCTCCGAAGCCGTGAAAGGTGCAATGTGAGGTGCAACTGGGAAGCAGGAATGTATAGGATGATCCAGAAATTACCGTAAATTTTCGAAACGATTGGAAAGAGCTATTGCAAATCTAATATCAGTTAACAAGAGTGTAAGATGATGCATATTTGGATAAATTGTACAGCCATGGATACGTTTACACATGAATTATTTTCGTCCACGAAGCCTACAGAACATGAAAAATATAGAAGGTTGTATATCATGAAATTAAATGAGAACAAAACTGATTAATATAATATATAATGATACAGGACAGGTATTGATGCTTGTGAAATTTGTTCAAGTAGAGTTTACACAGTCGGATCATCCTATGATTTCAAGGAGAACAGCAAGATACAGTACGATAATAATTATACCATACAAGATGTCTTCTGAGCCTGTTGCAAGTTTTATGCGAAGTTGTTAAACTACACCGAACAGAAATAAATTCGAAACTTATCAGAATGCGTGAAGATATCGTAAAGAGAGCAAAAATACTGTGGCGGTAGCTGTACACAAATTTGTTTTTGTACCATTTACTGCCAAGTTAGCAAAACGTTGCGCAGATCCTGCTTTATTAGATGCGTGACAGGCATATTTGCCAGCATGTCGTCCACTGGCTGTTTCAACAGTAAGTATTCCAGTTCTACTGTTGAACATTGTTGCAGTTATCGTTGAATCGGTTGGATCCAACGGTAAATCGTTCAGAGTCCAAATTATTTGGATAGGAAGATCACCTTTAGCTACGCTGCATTGAATTGTCACCATATCGCCAGCATTTACAAAATCTTCAGCAAACATGAGTGGTTGAATCTGTGGAGCAACTGCAGACAACGTATGCTACCATGTTAAAAATCGCGCCAAATAATAGAGGGATTATATGACATGGGGTTGGAAAAAATGTAAAATTTTAAAATGACCCAAAACAACAAATTTCGATCAATGAGCATTGTAGTCACAATATACTATGTCAACTACACACACCTAAACCAACTGTCCTACTAATATTAACCAAATACCGTTGACATCTAATGTCGCCGAATGTGATGTCGAGCCTGCTTTATTCGATGCAATACAAGTATACTCCCCTGCATGCCTTGCAGCAACTGATTCGATGGTCAGTTGCTTCAGTCGCTTTCCTGAACTAGATACTGCGATGTCTAACTGGTCAGGTCTTATTGGATGACCCTTGAATGCCCAAGAAATTTCTAACGGGAGGTCACCCTTGATGACGGCACATTGGACAGATGCCATATCACCGGCATTTATGGATTCATCACCAAATGAAAATGGACCTATCTGTGGAGCAACTTAAGAAGATTTTTAATCTTATGAGAATGTACTCAGTTGGATAATTTTCTGGCTTTTTCGTAAGTGGAACGAAACTGAAACGAGAAATTAACAACTATTTGCATACCGGTTTACAAGCTCGATATATGTATACGGTATTGTGTAATGAAGACATATCACTCAAGGAGGGATGAGCTGATTTTCAGAAACAGCGTTCGAGACAAGGAATATGGGGCAGTGAAAAATTGCATAAATACAAAAGCAAATGTATTGCCGATAACTTTATGACACTACTTTTCTATACACCAAGGAGCTGAAAAAAAATAGTAAACGATACCACTATACCATTGACTGCCAAAGTGGCTGAATGACTTGTAGATCCCACGATATTACTTGCAATACAAGTATATTCGCCAGCGTGATGCGCAGCAACGGAATCAATACTAAGTAGTGAAATTTTTTTGCTAGTTTTCATAATTGAAATGTCCGGATGATTTTGGTGATTTATGGGTTCTCCATTCAAAGTCCACTGTATTTCAATAGGATAATCGCCTTTGAGAATACTACACATTGCTGATACTTGTTCACCCCAATTTGCAGGCTCCTCTCCAATTGTAAATGAGGCTATCTGCGGAGCAACTAAAAGACCCAATTGCAAATGAAAGGACGTAAAAAATATTTCATACCAAAACAAACATCAACCTTTCACTTTCATACCATAATTTTCCTGCAAAATCTCACAACGTATTTTGAAATCGAAACAATAATGTACCATCATCGCTAACTGAATGAGGAATGTTACGGATCAAAAAGTAGGAATGCAACTGAGGTGGCAAAACTGATTAAATAGATAATTAAAAAAATTGTTAAAAAAAAAATAATAAAGAAGGATCATCTTGGTAATATGAGCAAGGATCATCCAGTTTACAGGAATGAGGATCATCCAGATGTGATGTGTCAATCAATACCATTCACAGCCAACGTTGACGAATGACTAACTGCTCCAGCTTTATTTGAAGCAATACAAGTATATTCTCCAGCATGTCCCGCATTTACAGCATCAATGGTCAGTAGACTAACTCGTTTGCTACTGCTAGATATGACAATATCTGGTTGATTATTTGTAATACGCTCTCCATTAAATGCCCAACTTATTTCAATGGGATAATCTCCTTTAACAATCGTGCAAACGGCTGAAACCGCTTCGCCCCAGTTGGCTGGTTCATCGCTGATTGTAAATGGTGCTATCTGTGGTGCAACTAAGATATTTTATTTTTTAGACGATTTTATTTCTAAATCTATTCCCAACATAAAAAATAATCATCTTGTGACTGAGTTCAATAAGAGTTTGAAAAGTTTGTGCAATGTATGCTGTTTATGCACCTCGCCTGTATAAACACTGATAACTAACAACGAACTGCACTCAGGGAGAATCAAGGAAAGAGGTAGGATTGAAGTAAATTTGAAGCTGAAATCCAACTATTGTGGTAATCAGAAAATGCTTCATTTTCAGTGTAAATCTACCGTTGACTGCCAGAAGTGCAGAATGGCTTGTAGCTCCTGCTTTATTTGATGCAGTGCAAGTATATTCCCCAGCATGTCTTGCAGCTACAGCATCGATCGCCAACAAGCTAACACGTTTGCTATTTGAAATAGTTATGTCCGATTGTTCAGCAGTTATAGGTTCTCCATTTAGTGCCCATGAGATATCCATAGGAAAGTCTCCTTTCATAATAGAGCATGTAACTGACATCGCTTCTCCTGAGTTTGTTGGTTCGTCACCGAAAGAAAACGGAAATATCTGGGGAGCAACTAAAGTGTCCAGTTTTTATGAGAGACGAATTTGAGCCAAATACCTCAGATACGTGAATACCATTGTTACGTTGACGAAATGATAAAATTAAATACGTCAACAACAACAAAAGTACTCATAGAATGCTAACGATGAATCAATAATAATGGCCGTCAAATATGCAGCAGTAATAATTTCTATCAAAATAAACATGGGTCATATAATTAACGAGGGAGGCAAAAAAGCTTTGATGTTACTGAATTGTGCATTAGTATGATATTGTGCTCACAAAGCAAAAAAAAATTCAATGCGTTTAAGATTATGGATACCATTAACAGCCAGGGTAGTTGAATGACTGACGTTTCCAGCTCTGTTCATAGCAGTACAAGTATATTCTCCTGCATGTCTGGCTGCAACTGACTCTATGCTGACAGCGCTCATGTGTCTGTTGATTCTTGTTATTACAATATCATCATCACCAAAATTAATAGGATTCCCATTAAATTGCCAAACAATTTCTACAGGAAAATCACCCTTTACTATGGAACAAGTAGCTGATACCATATCACCCCAATTTGCTGGACCATCACTGATTGAGAATGGGCCTATTTGCGGAGCAACTAAAATGAGATTAATATTCCAGTTTCAATTCAATCAAAACCCCCGAGTATAAAGCATACAATATATCGCCCTGGATTCATCTTGGAAATGTTAATAAAGGTCAAACCCGTGAAGAAGACTGGAACCTATCGAAAGTAAAAACATTGATAAGAGAATTCCAGAGAATAGTAGATCAAGCGTCAAGTAAATGTGGGATAGGAAAATGAATTTCAATACAACAATCAGATAAGAATGTGGTACAATCTACCATTGACAACTAATAATGCAGTGTAGCTTGTCCCCCCTGCAGCATTACTTGCGGTACAAGTATATTCTCCAGAATGACTTGCTGATACAGCTTCAATTGTCAGCACACTAACACGCTTGCTAGTGTTAATAATTGATATGTCTGGATAATTGTAATTAATTGGTTCTCCTTTAAGATTCCATTCGATCGTGACAGGATGATCTCCCTTTATCACAGTGCAGGTTGCCGTGACAGTTTCACCCCAATTAGCTGGTTCTTCACTAATAACGAATGGTGCTATCTGTGGAGCGACTGACGAAGAGAAATATGTAATCAAGTCGATATCGAATCAACATGTGCATATACTTTTTGATAATTTTCAATTCTTGTAGTTGATGGAGTACCCTGTGCTATCTGTGAACTCACCTAAGCCCCCTGCTAACTTACAATTAGCTCAAATAGCAGGATTTCAAACACTATAAGCAATCATGAGAAAGGAACTATGAGCGTTGGTAGGATTT
This sequence comes from Diprion similis, assembly GCF_021155765.1. NCBI lineage: Eukaryota > Metazoa > Arthropoda > Insecta > Hymenoptera > Diprionidae > Diprion > Diprion similis. The sequence goes on along the minus strand of NC_060110.1, from coordinate 19,499,997 downwards.
TTACTTTTTCGAGTAAAGGAAATTAAATGAATGAGCGATCATTTCTTTCATGAAATACCGTTTACAGCAAGTGTAGCAGATTGACTTGTAGCTCCAGCTTTATTTGACGCAGTACACGTATATTCTCCGGCGTGTCGTGCAGCGATGGAATCTATACTCATAATACTATTCCTTTTTGTTGTGGCCACAATATTAATGTCTGGATAATTCTGTCCAATAGGTTCACCGTTCAAAGCCCATGATATATCAATTGGTAAATCGCCTTTTAGAATAACGCAAACTACAGAGATGGATTCACCCCAGTTAACTGGTTCATCCGCTACTGTGATTGGTGCAATCTGTGGAGCAACTGAAATTTTCCTTGGATAGAAACATTACGTAGTGATTGGAGTCGAATAATACACTGAAGTTAACATAAAACACATTAATATTCGATATCCGTCATCCAATAGATCCCAAAACTCCTATGTGTGTGGATAGGTTCATGTCACGGGATGTGTGGCACAGAAGGACGGGATGATTTTCATAACAACTAGAATTATGTGAAATGGAATACCATTCACTGCTAATACAGATGTGTGACTTGTCGCCCCGGCTCTGTTAGAAGCAGTGCAGGTATATTCACCAGCGTGTCTAGCAGACACAGAGTCGATACTTAAAAGACTGTTTCTTTTATTCGTTGTGATAGATACGTCGCGATAATTTTCTCCAATAGGTTCTCCATTTATTGCCCAATAAATATCAACTGGTGAATCTCCTTTAACTATTGTACAAACTGCAGAAACAGAGTCACCCCAATTCACAGCCTCTTCGGCAATTTCAAAGGGACCTATCTGTGGAGAAACTAACAACCGGAAAGAAATATCAATTGCCTATTCAAAACGTGTTCATCTTGAACTCTGTCAATTGAGCTGCACTCCAGTATGCGTAGATGTGCTTAGGGATTAGTGTAGGAATGTAGTTTTGGATAAGGTAGTAGTGTATTTTTCATTCCGTTGAGATTTGTGTCGGAAGTACCGTTCACAGCTAGTGTTGCCGAATGACTTGCAGCTCCTGCTCTATTCCATGCTGTACAAGTATATTCTCCGGCATGTTTTGCTTTTACAGGATCAATGCTAAGTAAACTGTTCTTCTTATTTGTTGTAATAGTAATGTCAGGATAGTTATTTCCAATTACATCACCATTGAGTGCCCATGAAATTTCAATTGGAGCATCCCCCTTTACAATAGAACAAACGACAGATATCGAATCACCCCAATTTGAAGGTTCGTCTGATATTTCGAATGGAACAATCTGAGGAGGAACTGAAATATACATATAAAACTGAAGATCAGATCAAGTAAATTACCACTTGAAATATAGTGGTTAATTTCGTTTGTAAATTGTCAAAGGGATCAATCACATTACCCGTTTTTGACAGTAAGGTGCGGCAGGATTTTGACATGGAAATGGTTCATGTAAACGTTTCACTTGAAGCCATATAACTAAAATTAAAATTTTCATCTCATCTCAAGTATGAATCATTCAAAAATGATCGTTAAAACGTAACTTATAAGAAAATGTTGCCGATATATATATAGCTTCAAATAAAAAGCATCATACACACTAATTTAAGCTAGTGCATGATATGTATTGTGCATAATCCTTAAGTGTACCATTAACGGTAAGAGTCGCTGAATGTGTAACAAATCCAGCAGCATTGCTTGCCGAACAGGTATATTCGCCTGCATGTCTTGCCGCCACTGAATCAATTGTTAACGTACTAGCCCTCTTACTACTTCTACTAACAACGATATCCAAGTAATCGTTTCCAATAGACTGGCCATTTAAGGACCACGTAATTTCTATTGGTAAATCCCCTTTTGTCACGGCACATTGAACAGTGGCCATATCTCCTGCGTTTGCAGCTTCGTTGTCAAATGAGAAATACCCTATCTGTGGTGCCACTAGAAGTTTGAAAAAATCCTTAAACAATAGGGGGAATGGAACTAACTATAGGAACTGGGTGGTGCGAGGAAATTTTTTAAGTCTAATAGATCATATCAAGCACTTGGTAGCCGCATAAATTTCAATTTTTCAGCAATATAATTTGAATCGATTTCATTTCATTTCATTTGAGTATACTGATCAATAATAATGCACTTGAAATAGGATCACATTCTATGCAACATTTAACATATAATATAGAAACGAAAGATACTGAAAACTGCAGTAAATTAACTACAATTACGGTAACTTCTATATGCATAATTAAAAAACAAAGCGAAATAAATATAATCTACAAACATGTCATCCCATCTCAATGATTATAAAATTTAGTTTATAAAGCATATCAGTTTGGTGTATAAATTTGCAGGACTGTTACTGAAATCTATGCTGAAATGTGCTACTGTCATGTGCGAACAAGTTACAAAAGTGCTGGGATTTATATGCTACCATTAACGGACAAGATGGCTGTGTGACTGTCAGATCCAGCTGCATTCGCTGCAGTACACTTATATTCTCCAGCATGCCTTGCTGCTACGCTGTCAATGCTTAGAAAGCTGACCCTTTTATTGTTGACAATATTTACATCAGGTTGATGATAATTTAACGGTTTGTCATTGAAAGTCCATGTTAAATTTACTGGAAAATCGCCCTTGAAAATCGTGCAGGAAACAGAGAGCATTTCACCAGAGTTCAGAGGACCATCGCCAAAAGAAAATTGCATGATTTGCGGTGCAACTATAAAAATTCAATGGGAATTTAGCAGCTTTGACTGCGCTCATCTCGTTTTATACAGCAAAATGTACAGGTTTTTAAAATACAATTCCATGTATGAAAATTTTTCAAATCTTTGTTGGAGAATGAAACAATGGAGGAAGTGAGAACTTATAAAACTCTTATATATGTTTAACAATGTGTTATAGAGTAATAGATGGTGAAACCTCTTCAATAAGCTAATAGTCATCCGTTGCTTTAACTCGAAGCATATTTGAAGAACAACAAAATTTATTTTGGACAATGGCTCCAATTTTGTCATTTTTCGCTGAGACCCTGGTTGAATATATTGCGGAGGACAGCAATGAATTCATTCTACGAATCAGGAACTAAAGACAGAGTTAGTATTTTCGAATTCAGCTTATCGCTTTTGGAAAGGGTTAAGTACAGGAAATAAAGGTGCGAATGGATAGGTTTTAAGAAAGTACTATGAAGAATGACCAGCGAAAATCTTGTACCATTGACAAATAATGCCGCAGAGTGACTTGTAGCACCAGCTTTATTAGATGCTGAACAAGTGTATTCTCCAGCATGTCGAGCAACTACTGCTTCTATGCTCAGAACGCTATTTTTTTTATTTGTGCTTCCGATAGTTACATCTGTTTGATCGTTTTCAATTGGTTCCCCATTGAAAGCCCATGATATAGCAATGGGAAGATCTCCTTTGATGACCGAACAAGTAACTGACACTAGCTCACCCCAATTGGCTGGTTCTTCACCAAAAGTGAATGGAAGAATCTGTGGAGCGACTAAGAAACCCCAGTGAAGGAATTATGAGTATAGTAATCTAGAGATTGTAAATAAGGTAATGAATAATCCGATTGCGTTCAATAAAGACAATCTTGGATAGTTCATAGGAGAAAGAAATTAAAATTCTATTTGAGAAATGATATAGAAAACTAAGCATAATGAGCACGTTAATCATGAACGTGAAATTCGTAGGATAGGAAAGGATAAGTAGTTTTACAAATGTGATTCACAGCTACAAATTCGGATTTATATCTAAGATTCAACACATTCAATGTGTTTTTATTGTTAATGTTGCATCCATATACCGTTCACAGCTAAATGCGTAGAATGACTGACAGTTCCAGCAAGATTTGAAGCGGAGCATGTATATTCCCCGGAATGTTTTGCTGTAACTCCATCTATACTTATTGCACTCATATGTTTGTTGATTCTAGTTATTGCTATTTCTGGATATTTGGAATTGATTATTTCACCGTTGAATGCCCAGGTAATATCCATTGGCATATCACCTTTTAGCACCGAACAGGCTGCAGAAACAGAATCTCCCCAATTCGCAGTTTCAGCGTTGAAGGATATTGGACCTAACTGTGGACCAACTAAATTCGATGCATGTGATTAACTCCACCGTAATCCTTCAATACCTTATGAACATCGCTGATTTTTTTCGACATGAATAACCGATTGGAAAGGAGTATGGACAGTTTTTAGAAAAATAAAAATAAAGATACGAGTCTAAGAGAACTAAATCATTGCCGTGAAAAATCTACACATTTTCACTATAAATCGAGGCAAATATTTATTCATATACCATTGACCGCAAGTCTTTCGGTATGACTAGCACCACCCGCTCTATTGGAGGCAGAACAAGTATATTCTCCAGCATGTCTTGCTGCGACAGCTTCAATATTTAATGTAGTAACTCTTTTATCAACTCTGTATGTAATTCCATCGGCAGCATCAATATGAGTAATAACGTGATCACCATGACTCCATTCAAATTTTAAAGGTAAATCTCCTTTGCGGACCGAACATTGCACGCTGATACTCTCTCCAGCACTAGCTGGCTCATCTCCAAATGAAAATGGCATTATCTGGGGAGCAACTAAAATGTTGTTCTTTATACATATAAAAAATGGAAATTATTTCGGATTTCAAAAAAAGGCATGATTCTAGGTAAGCCAATTATTTGTTCAGAATTAGTCAACAAATAACATTATACTCCGATACTTGCACACGAAATCTCCGCGTTATCATTACTGTTCTGTGTTAAAGGAGCTATGCCAACCATACCTTCTATAATTTTGTAAATATACTATTTAAACCTCAGTTCCAAGAAAATTGATTCTAAAGTCATGAAACTGAATGGCTTAATAAGATGCAGATAATAATGAGATGTATAATATGCTCATTGAGGAACATGATAACTGACGCTATTGAAAAACACAAATTTCTCCCATGTGTTCTGACTTTGCTAGACTTTTTCTAGTTTCTAGGTACTATAGGATCAATCTATTTTATGATGAGATAATAAATTGATGAAGTTGTTACCACGGACTTAAATATATGGATGCTAGTATTGGATATCGAATTCTCTCTGACTTTCCAATTAAATAGATACTACTCGGAATAGTTACCGTAATGAATGGCAAGCAGTATCTAATTTAATCTGCACTATTTGATAAAATTTATTCTATCAAAAACCGCATGAGTATGGAATAAATTTTTAATAAAAAAATTTTCATCCATGAACCATTTGGAAAGTCAGAGTTATTTTAGTGAGGGGCAGCTACTAAACCGATTGCTAAGAATCTAAATTGAACACATATGTGTGAGGATTGTGCAGGAATGTGCGCTTGTAGCAAAAATTGATCAAAATCAATGCGGGCTATGCAAAACATATAATCAATTGCGAACCATTGACTATTAGGAATGTCGAATGAGATACTATTCCAGCTGCATTTTGTGCGGTACAAGTATATTCTCCCGCGTGTCTCGCAGCAATAACAGGGATCATTAGCATGCTAACTCGATCTGCCACTTTCTTAGTGAGTACGCCTGAAGCACCACCCATTTCTTCTCCAGGATAATTCCAACGTACACTCAGAGGAAAATCCCCAGTAGGAACGATACATTGTAGATTTGCAAATTCATAAGCGTTCATGGGGAGTTTTGTAAATGCAAATGGATCTATTGTGGGTGGCACTAGGAGCAGAAATAATTATCACAGTAACTCCATGGTCAACGATGACACCATACGAATTCCTACAGAAGTTTACCTCCTTCCTATATCAGAAAGTATTGTGCTAATGAGTTACTCCACCTATCATTGTCGTACTGTGATTTTTTATACAATTCTATGACACGTGTCTGTATGTGTGTGTGTGTATGTGTGTGTGTATATACACATATATATATATATAAAACTCACTTTATAAGACCTAAAAAATATCTGAAATACATAAAGGCACAAAAAATATGTACGAGATCTTATTAAAGAATACTTTGAATATTTAGTAACTTGCTTCAAAGATGGACAAGAAGCGAAAAAATCGTAGACTCAAATTAAACTTTGAATCCATTCATCCATCATTACGAAAGTACGTCAATTCAAAATAATGTGGTATATTTGACTCGAAGTCATAAATCATTTATATGATATTTTAGTTTATCAAGAATCAATCAAGAATTTATTCTTTTTGGTAACGAAATGTCTGCATTTAAAAATGTCAAACCGCTAAACATATCGTCCAAAACGGACTTGATCGAATACTCTTCAAATTTGTATGACTAGATTAAAGGGAAACTAAGATCGAAACTTACCCATAACTTGTACTTCTAGAGTTCCTCTTGCACTGTATCCCTGGGCGTTTCTTGCCACGCAAGTATAAGTCGCCTGGTCGCTCATTCGTTCGACATTTTCGATGATCAATGTACCATTGGCAAAGACCTTCTGCTTCCTATTTATGGGTAGAACTCTGCCATCTCGTTCCCAAACTATGGTTTCGATAGGGTGGCCAGCAACAGGGCACGTCACACGCAGTGTCTCTCCGGCTACGATAGCTTTCTTATCCATGTGACGAATGAAGGGTAGACCATAGACATTCAAACGTGCAGAGTGTTCGGCTGAACCAACCTAAAGGGAACAAACATCAAGTTTACATCACGATTCCATTGTCTGGTGTTAAACGTAATGGTCATGATTGTTGATGTGTCCTTATAAGACATCCAATTGGAATAGTTGAAGGACATGGCTTATTATTAAGTTTAAAAATTTTTGAAAATCATTGTAACAAATGGTTCCACATAAGAAAAAACCTATTTGGGATTTTTGCACAACTGAAGTACCTTAGAAGCAGCGATACACTTGTACATTCCACCATCGTTTGTATGAATGCTCGAAATATTCAGCTGTGAGAAGACATCGCCATTGACAGTAACGTATTGTCCAACTTGGAGTCTGTCAGTGTTGGATAATCGTTTTCCATCAAGTTCCCATGTAATTTCTGGTGTAGGATTTCCACTAGCAACACACTTCAAAAAGACGCTGGGTCCAGGCTGTAGAGTTTCTTCGGGAAAGGTTTGTCGAATTTGTGGTGGTTCAACTGGCCAAAAAATTGGAAAGAATTATCTTTACTGATGTAATAACAGTTTAATGAGTATATAGATTTTCTTTCACATTTATCAATTAATTTCGTAGAAAGTGTGGTCAGAATTTAATACTTACAGCGTCCTCCAAGTTTCAATTCAGCAGTGGCCTGAGCACTTTCCTGATCATTTCTAACAAAACATTGGTACATTCCTTTATCCTCTTTCTTTACTGCGTCAATTGTGAGAATGGACTCTTCAAATTGAAGTGGTTTTCCATCCTTTAGCCAAGAGATAGTTTTGATTGGATTTCCCTCAAAATTGCATACAAATTTAGCTGGTCTTCCAAAATCAATAGTTTGTGTTCGAGGTTCAATTTCCGCAGCCAAAGGTGCAGTCACAGTAAGAACAGTTTCAACACTCTCTCCTCCAACAGAGTTGTTAACGACGCATAGGTACTTTCCAGAGTCATCTACACGAGCTTCTCGAATTATCAGAGTACCGCTTACTTGGCGAACGCGCTCGTTCAACTGAACTGGATGCCTGCGGCTGGTTCCATCAATAAATTTGTACCATCTGAAACAAAATTCAAATTTAGATATCACAGTCTACCGATTTGGCAGTTGCCTGCCTTCAAATTTAAGATGACTAAAATATGCTGACTGAAGCGGGGATTCAAGGTTCACAAAGGGTATTGGGCGTCTCGGCACTTTGAATCACTTTTTGTCTAAGCGACAATAGTTTTCTGGTACTCAATCACTGTTCCCTTCGGTGTTTAACTCGTTGAAATAAAGTAAAAATGATTTATCCTAATAATAGATGAAGCTCACATTACTGTCAGTATAACAAGTTTACAATATCAAAAAATTTCAGATAAATCAATACGCTATCTCTGATAGTGAAGGAATACAGATGATTAGAATGAATATTATTATATTAAATATATCCTCATATGCAAAATGTCCTTATAAATTAACTGCAAAGAAGCACGGTATTATGGGAAGGGGGAGGAGAACAGAGCAACTGATTTGGAAAATTGGTGATCTTCGGATGATTGGAAGTAAGTGGTGATGATAAATTTTGTGGTGAGCGGGGCGGCGGTGCACTAGACATACTAAATTTAATCCGATAACGAGACAGGCGAGATGCTGGATACAATGTGTGAGATTGATGGTTGAAATACAAAGAGATGGATTGGGCACTGAGGACTGACGACTGACGACGAGGGGACTTACCAGCCAGTCTTTGGGACTGTGTAGGTAGGTAGCCCACCTGAAGCCGAACCCAGAGAAGGCCTGGGCGTCGCAGAGCAGACCCCTCATCAACCCCACTTCAGGCCTTATTCAAACGATCACCGCTCACTTTGAGGACGACGTGTCCAGTCGGGTCTGAAACCAACACGCCTGATTGGCCCCGAGAGGATCTAAGGAAGTTTTCTTGTCAAGGAACTTCTTAGAGGAAAATTCTTTAATGCTTCTCGAGGAAAGTAAAAAACTAAATCTGGTGCCGCCGCCCACGCGGGGTAGAGGGTAAGGGTAAGCCTAAAGAGAAAATAGGAAAACCAGGAAAAAGGAGCTAGTGTACCTAGTTATAGGGGCAGGAAACCCCTGAGCCGCGCATGCCAGCGCCAGAGACTCGCCCTCTACCCCACGGTACTTAAGACCGTCTCCGGTCGCTTTTGGGGCGGTGCGACCTGATGGTTCTGAAAGGATAATTCATCTACATTTATAGTATGAGCTATGAACCAACCTTTTTGCTACCGATCCGTCAGTCCGTGATATACGACACCAGCCAATTGCCCAAAGTAAATTTGTCTTTTTTGCAATATTACCTACCTTTTGCCGTAGAACAAATCATTGCATACAAAATGATAAACTTTCATTCATTCCTGGTTCCATCAGTCTCTATTAACGCCTAAGTTAAGCAAGATCGAGTTTCCACTTAAGAGAAAAGTATGGAAAACAAAATGCCCACCTCGGTTTGGTAAAAATGACTGGTTTTCAAGATTTCCGTGAAAGAGTTTACGTGGAAAATCGAAATAATAATTTATACCTCGTAACAGGAACAGGAAATCCTTGAAGAGCACAACCTAATGCCACAGTTTGTTTCATTGATGCGGAAAGTAATTCTCTTTCGAATTTCTTTCCTGGAGATTTTGGAACAACATTAGATGTTGGTTCTGAAAAGTGAATAACAAATTTTCAACGTCTACCTTGTTATGGGAACAGGGAACCCCTGAAGAGCACATCCTAATGCCCCTGTGTTATTTATGAAGACTGTAACTAATTTTCCACCTTCGTAACGTTCACCAGCTACGCGTGGAGCAACATTGCTCGTTGGTTCTGTAAATGAGATGAAAAAAAAATAAGATGGCGGTACCTTGTTATAGGGACAGGAAACGCCTGTACGGCACAGCTCAAGGCAGCAACATTCCTTAATAAAACATTCGCTAGCTCTCCACCTTCGTATTTTTTACCAGCGATTTGAGGAGCAATGTTGCTTGTAGGCTCTGTAAGATAGTTTTTCAATCTTACAAGATGAAAGACAGATATACTAGATCGAGAATACCACTGAAGCACTGCCACCAAATCTTACGAATTTACACCAATCTTTTCACTACCTGAATATGGGAGCTGGGAATCCTTGTGCAGGACAGAGTAACCCAGTTGTTTGCTTTGCTTTTATCAATTTCCTCATACCGTTATAGTCTTTATCACGTACATTTGGGGGCACACTGGCCTCAGGCTCTGTAATTTTGCAAATACGAAAAACGCTTAAGCTCGATCTAGACAAAGCGTCTAAATGCTGAGACTGGGTATCTCGGTTGCAAGTGGACCAATTTGGGAATGAATAATTACCTTATTTTTGCTGGACATCGGTATCACGAAATTAATTGTAAGATATTCGTAATCATTCAGACTGAGCAGTCAATACTACTAATAGTTTTTCTAAAATGCTCTAGAACTTCATTCCTCACCTAAACAATGGTGGTGGACTAGACTGTGCCTCGCAAAGTAGTGAAACAGATTCGGTTTGACATTTAGTCATTCCATCAAACTTGGATCTAGGTGGCAAACGTGGAGGACTACTTCCCACAGGTTCTAGAAATAAGAATGCCAATATTTATGATGAAAGTGAATTTTCAATACCTGAACAAAGGTGGCGGGCTAGACTGTGCGTCGCACAGCAATGTCAGGGATGTTGCTACATGCCCAAAAATAGCATCTAACCTTGATCGAGGTGGAAGACGAGGTGGGCTACTTCCGACAGGCTCTATAACGTGAGAAGTTATGAACATAAGACGTTGAACCAAAACTGCAGATGCGAAACACAACAGACACTTTTCCTTGGAAATTGAAGGAACCTATCAGAGGGTGATTTCCACTACGTACTCAGAAAAATGAAAAAAAAAAAACCATTTGATGATACTGAAACGACAAATTTCTAGGACAGTATTATACGAGCTCCACCAACGAATTTTCAACAGCAATCAATGTATGAAAGAAAAATTCATCTCCTACCTAAAAATTGGAAGTGGATTTCCCTGAGCTTGGCATAGCATTGTGACGGCTTGCCCGATACCACTCATCTGCACGCTATACTTTGCTGTTGGTGGTACTCTAGGTGCTGCACCATTTACGGGTTCTATGAACAATTTTATGGTTTGTTTACAGGTGTCGAACTGACCTAAACATGGGAGGAGGTAACGCCTGGGCATCGCAAAGCAAACTAAGATCCACGCCACCCGCCACGTCAAAGGAATCAGACTTTGCCGACTTGGGAAACTTGGGAGACACTCGTCCTGCTGGTTCTGAGATGGTGTTAGAAAAACGTTAAATTTACAACTTTTAATAAGTAATGTTACCTGAATACTGGGATCTTGGCGATAGTATAATAATTTGATCCTCAATTATAGGAGGTTGGGGCTTGAGTAATTTTATTTTTAAATGAAAGAACATTTCATTTACCTAGAAATTGGAACAGGTGATCCCTGTGCGGAGCATAACAGACTAATTGGTAACCCTGCTTCGCGCAAATATGTACTACTCTTTGCGTCACTTTCAAAAGATGGTGCTTTCGACCCCATAGGTTCTGAAGAGAATAGAAATTCAAATTTTCATAAAATCCAGTTGAACATATTAAAAGAGAGCCAATGATTTAATCGACCTTGTATTTCAATTGCCATTCATTGTAATGTTATGTGAAATTTTCTATAAGATATAACAATACTTATCGCATTATTACCTGCGGAATGTGATTCTGAAAAGTGAAAAACCGCCCTCGGTAAAACCCTACAGGCTACAATCAGCATGCGAGAATAATAAATTTCTAATAATTACCTAAAGAGTGGTACTGGGAACCCTTGAGCGGAGCATAGCAAAGTAAGGATTCCCCCGACGGGGCGAAAAAACGAGTTGACTCGATTATCAGTTGAAAATTTAGGAGCTTTTACTCCCATCGGTTCTAAATAGCGATATTTAACAATTAATTAACAATAACTCGTCAGTTATAGAGAAGAGATGAATGGTAAACTTGAACCGACACAGTTGGATCTAAATAATTCCTAATACCAAAAATATGAAAGCAAGTAAAAATGAGGCAGAATATTTAAGACAATGCTGGTTCTACCTGAATGCTGGAACTGGATGTCCTTGAGCTTGGCAAGGAATTTCAGAAATTTTCGTTGCTTGAGTCTTTAACCAACGTTTGGCGTCACCAATAACAGACGGTGCCTTACTACCGACTGGTTCTTGTTTGAAAGAAGAAAAGAAGAAGTGGAATCATTGACAGTGAAGTAAGTAAGAATTATTACCTAAATGTTGGGACAGGATGACTTTGCCCCTGGCAGAGAAATACAATATTTGTTCCAGCCCGCCTCTCCATCAGACTCCCCTTTTCTCCCAAAATCGACGGAGCTTTACTCCCTACTGGTTCTATTGATATAATTAACAACTAATGAAACAGAATATAAGAAATTACCTAAACATGGGGACAGGGTGCCCTTGAGCCGGACACAACATCACAATGCTAAACTTTACTCTCTTCTCCAACCATCCACCTTTCAATTCACCTGTCAATGCTGGTGCCTTGCTTCCAACAGGTTCTAATTTAAGAACAGTATGTTATAACAAATTCCAAATTACCTATACGTTGGAACAGGGAACCCTTGGGCAGGACAAAGTACAGTCAGATCTTGACCGGTAAGTCTTTCGTACCAAGCTTTCTTTGCATCATTAGAAAACTTTGGTGCTTTGGACCCGACTGGCTCTGGTTCAAGGTTTTCAACATAAATTTGTAATTTTTAATCATTGTAAATGCTGCACACACCTGAATGTTGGGACAGGCACGCCTTGTGCCGGACAAAACAGAGCAAACTCTTGTTTGGACTTTTGTTCAAACCAAGATAGTTTGTTACTGCTTGAGAATTTTGGAGCCTTACTGCCAACTGGTTCTGTTTTAAAACAGTAATTTGGAATTAGCTGCCTATAAGACTTTCTACATGGAAATACATCTACCTATCCCAACAATGCAGAAACAATTACTCATTATTCAGGTTACATTAGTATTAAATACGAAGACAACAAGGTGGAAGTATACTAGGAGCGTAAAAAAAAAATAACTCTACTCAACGAGAAAACACACAATACCTAGTAACTGGAACAGGATGAGCCTGAGCATTACAAGGAAGACTTATTCCTAAACCAGCCCTTCGAACCAACAAGGACAACTTGACATCCCCCGAAATCGCAGGTGCTTTACTGCCGACTGGTTCTAAATGAAGAAAAGTGTCATGTAATTCCCAAGATGTATAAGTTTACCTAGTTTTTGGGACAGGGCTTCCCTGAGCAGCACAAAACAACGCAACGCCTTGTCCGGTGTGTCTTCGAATTGTTCTACTCAAATCATCGGAGGATAATTTGGGAGATTTTGCACCGACGGGTTCTGAAAATATTTTAGACTGAAGATTTATGTTACCTTGTCTTTGGGACAGGGTGCCCCTGAGCGTTGCACGTTAGTGCGATATTCGTATCTTTACGCCTCACAAATGCACTAAGGGAATCGTCTGTAGAGAAGGTTGGAGATTTTTGTCCAACAGGGTCTAAAGAAAGTGAAAAAGAGAAACTTGACCAAACGTTCTAATGAAAACTAAATTTTTTCTGTTTCACCTGAAGGATCGGCTAGGGTACCCCAATATTCTACATCGAAGTAATCCCTGATAATATGAATTTCAAAACAGTTTTCTACCTAACGATAAGATAAATTTACCTAGTAGATGGAGGAGGGTGACCTTGTGCATTACACATTATCGAGACGCTTAAGCCTCTGTAACGGTTAAAAGCCCTTGATGTATCGTCAGATGAAAATTTTGGTGACTTTAAGCCGACTGGTTCTAAAAATATAACAATATAAAACAACAGATCGAGTAAAAACCCGAAGGTTAGGACAGGAAACCCCAGTTCCTTGGGGAAAAAAAGAATGCTTTGGGCTATGCTTTACCTTCACTAAAATGACAATTTTCAATCAAATTTGAGCAAGTTATTCCTAATGTAATAGTGAAAATCGTCCCAGTAGAGAAGTTTACTTACCATTTGGTTGTATGGAATAAATAGCGACTAACTGTTAAGACTAATAATATTTTGATAGTTAAAATACCATCTCACCTCGAAATGGGAACAGGATATCCCTGAGCAGGGCATAACAAAGCTGCTGAATTTTTCAACATGACTTCAGCCCATTCGACTTTGTTAATAGTCGGAAATTTTGGTTTCGCGCTTGAAGTGGGTTCTAATGAAAATACAAATACTTAGTCGGTATAAGTATGCAATAACAGAGAGACCACTAACCGTGTGACAGGGACAGGGAAACCTTGAGCAGAAGATATCAAAGATACTGCGTCAGAGTGCATTGTTGACGTCACATTCAAAAATCAATCGACTGATCGTTGAGACTAGCTATTGGGTATAACATTCAATGAACGAAAGGAGTCGTCTCACCTTGAAATGGGAACAGGATATCCCTGAGCAGAACACAACAAGGCTGCTGATTTATTTAACATGACTTCAGCCCACTCAACTTTGTCAATAGTTGGAAATTTCGGTTTTGCACTTGAGGTGGGTTCTGATAAAAGTATAAATACTTAGTCGACGTAACTGTGCAACAATGGAAAATTTACTAACCGTGTAATGGGGACAGGGAAACCTTGAGCAGGACATATCAAAGATACTGCGGTAGAGTGTATCGTAGGCTTCACAACTTTTATATCTGAATTTGTAAATTTTGGTTTCGTACTGGATACGGGTTCTAGGGAAAGAGGATACGAAACATCAAGTTTTTAAATGAATTCATGACATAATATTTTGTATAAAATTTGAAAAAAAAAAAAAACAACAAACACGAAAACTGGAATTTATATTCATACTTAGGATCGTTAAATTAAAATTTTTTTTTTCTTTATTGTACCTAAATGCTGGGACAGGAAATCCTTGAGCGGGGCAAAGTAACGTTGCTGGTTTTTCTTTACTAACAATCACTTCCAAAGTCTTTACAGCTACCCCAGCAAACTTCGGCTTAGAACTTGATACTGGCTCTATATGAGGAACGAAAAAATATCTATAAATCTCTGTTCAAGAAAAAATGTTGAATGCTGGAATCTAGGTAACCCTTTTGTCGAGCGAATAAAGCAATCTTTGAGTCGAAATATTTCCGTTTTTCAGTAAGTAAAAGATTACATCCGGTAAAATGTTGAATTATCAAACGCAAATACTAAGTGTTACAAATATTACGTAGTTATAATTGTACCTGAACATTGGTACAGGATATGCTTGAGCAGGACAAAGAAGCGTAATATGATTTCGTTCAGGGACACTTGGTTCCAATGCCTTGACAGCTACTGTTGTGAACTTCGGCTTGGAACTTGAAACCGGTTCTACCAAAAAATATTATAACATGAACGGATATTTGGAATATTTACCTCATTGCAGGGACAGGGAATCCTTGTACAGGACAGAGCAGGGTCACGGCTCCCTTAGAAGATATACTAGGATTTATAGCCTTTACATCTAGCGCTGTTAATTTTGGTTTTGTACTCGACACTGGCTCTATATTAGATTGAAATAAAATCTTAATACCGTGATAATATTTTTCAAAATTGAGTTAAAACCAACTAATTCAAACTCACTTAAAAACTGGGACAGGATGTGCCTGTGCCGGACAAACCAGCGGAACACCTTGGCCTTTCTGAATTTCAAACGTGCGACTCTTGTCGATGGTTGAAAATTTTGGTTTAGCAAAACCGACAGGTTCTAAAAATTAAACTGAATACAAACGTTTGTTGAATAGTTTCAGTGCTAGTCTGCTGCTGGGACAGGAAACGTCTGAGGTGCAGCGAGGAAAATATCGAAATAATTTGACGTCATTTAATCTATTTAGCAAAAAAGTAAATGAATTTGTGACCATACCTAAACATGGGAACTGGAAACGCTTGTGCTGGACACAACAAAGTAAAGTTTGATCCTTGTATAGCTCTTAAGCCGATGTCATTTACAGATGGAAACTGTGGCTTAGAACTTGTCACTGGCTCTATAAAGTTAGGAACAAACCATATTCAATTCATTTACCTTCCTTCGTTCACTTTTGTAGTCACATAGACTATTGAAAGAGAAAAATTATTTGACAACGATTAAGGGCTATAAAATTTCCGAGTACTATTAATTACCTACAGCCTTGACTATGCTATGGATACCGATTCTTGACACAGAATTTATTTTACTCTAATCAATAAAAATATCAGTAACTTTCCTACCTATATGATGGAACTGGGAACCCTTGGGCAGGACATAGTAGTGTCGTTTGTTTATTTAAACTGACAGTAAATCTCTGAAGATCACTTGTACCGGATAATTTTGGCCGAGAACTAGATACTGGTTCTGAGAATGATAAATATATTTTTTTTCTTTTATTATGAATTTACCTGTACGATGGAACGGGGAACCCTTGGGCAGGACATAACAGAGTCATCGCGCCACCAAGCAAAACTTTGAAACCCTGAGAATCAGCCAACGATGGAAATTTCGGACGAGAACTTGCGACTGGTTCTATATGCAAAAAGTACATCCGATAATAGTGACGTACAGTCACTCAGGCAATTTTGATGTACCTAAACTCAGCTGACAGGTATCAAGAATAAAAAAATAAATGTTCCAAATAAATATAATCACCTGAACGATGGAACAGGGAATCCCTGAGCTGGACAAGTAATGGTCAACGAACCAATGATGGGTACAATGTATCCCCTCGTATGTTCCGTGGTGGAAAATTTTGGACGAGAGCTAGCGACTGGTTCTGAATATAGAAGAGGCACGTTGTTCGATATTTCACATGACGATTATAATACCACAATTGACGAATAACAGTGAATGGCAATTGCGAGTTAATACAAGAAAGAGAAAATCACCTGTAATTTGGAACGGGAAACCCCTGCGCAGGACATAACAAGGTCATTGGTCTCTTGAGGAAAACTGTATAAGTTCTTGAATTTTCCATCATTGGAAATTTCGGTCTGGCACTCGATACTGGCTCTATATGAGGAAATAATGGTTTTTAAAGGGTCCTACCTATGCATAGGGACGGGAAACCCCTGCGCCGGACACAGCAGCGTTAAAGCACCTCCAATAATCGAGGTGAAACCACGCGAGTTGTCCATTGTTGGAAATTTGGGCCTGGCACTACCTACTGGCTCTGTGATTTAGGGAATTGAAATTCAGCCTTTAGTTTCAAGCTTCGACTTACTTGTACATTGGAACAGGGAACCCTTGAGCGGGACACATCAGAGTTACAGAACCACCGTTCATTGTCCTGAAGCTTCTAGAGTCGTCGAGAGTCGGAAACTTTGGTCTAACACTGCCGACAGGTTCTGTATTATAAAATATACTATTTCTTATTATCATTCTACCTGTGTACTGGAACAGGAAACCCCTGAGCAGGACATAACAAGGTAATTGACCCTCCAATAATTGATTTAAATCCACGAACATCGTCCATTGTCGGAAACTTTGGTCTAGCACTTCCCATTGGTTCTATAAAAACGAAATATATTTTCTAACGTGACTCCGTGTAATACCCAATTACGCGATGGTTCGAAAGTCAGAAAGAAGGTCCGTCTATCATTGATGTGGCAACGAGGAATTGTACCGAAGTACGTATTAAATACTCGGATGCCGAGTGATCGAAAGAAAAAAGAAAAGATAACCTAGCTTGTAGGAAATTGAGTAAACATGAAAAATATGCGTACACAAAGTTTTACAGAAGCCAGGAAATTGAATCTCCTACCTATATGATGGAACCGGGAACCCCTGTGCAGGACAGAGGAGCGGTAGACTCCCGCCGAAATGGGTGGAAAGTCCGTTCAAGTTGTCCAAACTTGGAAATTTAGGTCTCGCACTTCCCATAGGTTCTGCATATCAAGAGTAAAAAAAATATCTCGAGCTTGCTTAGGCCCCCTGCTAGGCCGACCTTAATACTAAATATTTAACTTGCGGCTAAATCCTTGCTCTTTTACTATCTTATTTCAGAAACTTACCTTTCATTTGTAAGAAGAACAATAGCGAAGTGACAATAATTTGGTGAATTTGAGAGCGGGAATTCATGGGATCGAGGGCGGACGGTGGCGCGTGCCCGCAGGGGTACCCTGTCCCAGCATTCAGGCGATCAACGAGCTTGGTCTTTGCTTTAATATCGTTACCATTATGTACCGAAAACCGTTCAACCTCGTTACAGGCTCGAGCAATTCATTCGTCTCGAATCAAAGGTATTTTAATTATCAGCGCAATTGCAGATATGTAATTTGCGCGATACTTTAGTGTAATTCGAGGTTTTTTCATGAAAAATTAAACCTTGTTTTACACGGTTATTGATCGGGAAATAGACATAGATTAACAATTATACGCATGAGACCAAGCACGCTGGCATAAATAGACATTGCATGCAGTTACAAAATTTGCTGAACCAATTCTCTGCTAGGCTGATTCCAAATATTACAGTTCAATCAATGTTAGCCGGATTCTATATGCTTATTCAATTTGTGCGTATAGCTGACACACGTACTTTGTTATAGATGCAAACCCTATATAGGTAATTAAATTCAAAACCAGAGAATTGATTGCATACAGTAAGAGAACGGAAATGTAGGTGTGCAAGTTCGATTCTATGACGAAATTACTAAAGATTGAGGTTTCACTATCACAAATTTTTATACGAGCTTTATTCTATGTAGGCATATTTGATAAACAAATTATAACTGCTCTGTGATACGACATGGATACCGTTCTAGTCTTACAAATTTGCTAGTATTTCTAGTAATTTTTCCCTAGTAAGCAATAGTTTAGAAAAAATTGTGAATTGATTTTAGTACTGCGTTAGTTTTATTATGACGTACCTGTGAATGTGCTATCAGTTTGTATTTTTCTTGTATTTTAATTTATTCTGTTACCAATGAAATTTAACATTTGATAAGGAAGAAATTTTATTATTACCGTTGACAAGCCAGCCCAATATCTTGCACACTTACATTTTTGTATAAAATCTTGACTATCCTGGTTTACTATTCGAATTCCATTACTACTGCAAAATAACGTTTGATATATAAGCTTGAAGTTCATTTTTTTTTAATTATTAATCGAAAGTAAAATGACACGAATTCTATATACGAAAAAGATTTTACGAGACAAATTTGGCGTTTCACAAAAAAAAAATTATACCCAATGAATTGAAATCATATTTCAAATCTATCGTGATAATTCATTTTCCGAAAATATTTGCCAAGCTTAAAAATTCTGTAAAAATAGTTCAAAGCTTAAAGAACCGATTTACCAGGATTGTCATGAGATTTAGATTTGAATTTATGAAATGAAGAGGGGAAAAACTTACCGGTAATCACCAGACGTCCTTTGGTAGCCGAAAGTCTAGTTTCACCGGTCAATCTATGCTTTGTTCTGCATTGGTAAGTTTTGTAACCATCTTCTGGACCAACATCTTTGATATGTAATTCTCCCGAGGGTAACACCAAGTATTTTCCATCTGTTGTCAATAAGATATGCAGATTAGTATAAACAAATCAAGTTTCTAGATTTATTCCGAGTTCTATTACGTATTCCTAATTCATCACAAACACCAATGATACGACAAGAAAAAATTACGCGATAAATTTCTTTCACGTAATCATGTAACGTAGAACAATTACAAATATATATTATCTTGTCCTTGTTAATGAGCTAATGAAATCGGTGATAAGTATAGAACGCAATACGTAATAGACCTCTAACTGGCATGCATAGCTAAGGCCCTATGTCCATTAAAATCCCGGACCCTAACTGAAAATCGAAACGGCTCAGAGCGAATATGGAAATTATCGATTGATAACTGAAGATTTTTTCTTCCAAGCATTCTAGAAATAGATAAAAATTTACAAGAATTAAGTCATAGATCTTTAGAAATTTTCAATAAATCGATCAACCATGATACGAGGAAAGAAAACGAGCTGATCAATACGGTTGTTCTCAAGAGGTGTATAAAATACGAAAGTTCGACATATGTATAAAGTCGTACCAAATTTTAATACCGTTCACAATGGTGCGCATCCGGTATCACGGCGCACAAAGACTCCGTGGCCAATAATGCATCTGGCGTTATTATTCGCATATAGTATATGCGGGATTTCGCATTCGTAAAACACGTCCGCGTTCTCAATACAAAAGAATTTTTGCTCCCCTCGTAACAGGCGACCAAGTGCTCTTTCAAGCCTTTGACATTTACTAGCTAACTAAGCTACTTCGCTCGCTACAACTACTGTCACAATTACTACATGACAAGTACAGGAATAAGGGTGCAGGCTTCAGGATAAGGGTCTGGGGGCAGCGCGAGCAGCGGCGGTCAACGTCATATAGATAAATTCAAACAGAACACTCTAATATTAATGTAAATCGACTTTTTTTCTTTACGGCTTTACATTCAAAGCTCAGTATATGATATATCGAATTTCTTTTCGTTAGCAAAGACAGCAGACAATGGGCTCGATTCTTATAAACTCACGATCAATGTTTGTTTCACATTGCAATGGATCAATTGATTCCGTAACTTCGATCGATCAAATAAATTTCGTGCATCAAAATTATCCCTGTCAAATGTCACTTGTTATAGTTGCAGAGGTATAACGTATGCATATTATCAAAATGATGCTAAAGCAATTATCATCACTTTTTCAACACATCGGAAGAAACCAAATCCGCTATCCAACCGGCACAGATTTATACAGGCAGGAAAATTTCACGCAAATATATATATTATAAAAAAGCGGTAGATAACTTTCAGTTGATTTACTGTACATGGCCGACGTACTGAGATTAACTAGCACGAATTCGTTCGATTGTTAATTAAGATTCCAAGATTTCTAGTGAAGATACATAGTTCACAAGAGAACAGTGCTGTTCAGATATGTACAGTAGTAATGATTTCCCTTTTCAATTTTTTAAATGATTGGCGAACTTTTGAGCCATCAAGACTTGGAAAAAAATTCGTTACACCAATTAACAATATTGAAATGATGAAAAATTATTCATGTATGTACCATAATCTGGCCTAGCGTATATGTTAGTAGATTCATCTTGTACCCAAGAGTCGACCTCGACGAATTCAGCAACAAAGCTTGGAATATGGCACTTGAGAATAGCCGCATTCCCCCGAAGGACATGTTCGTCCATCACATTCACTGCGTACCGCTGCCCGACCACTGCAACCAGACACGATTTCCGGCTCATAGAGTAACTACATGGAACGTTTTTTTTTTTTTCTTTAGATAGAGAGAGAGAAAAAGATAAAAAGAATTCTCCACTTTTGTACCGTCGGACTCTTTCTCGGCAACGTAACTCCCGCCATTGGAATCAATCCAACCAACAACGTCAACGTGATCGCCCACAAACGATGGAATCTGACATTTGAATATAGCTGCGTTTCCACGGATAGCAAATACGTCGTAAACTTGTGCTTCGAAATATTGAGATACCACTGCAAACGACACAACATGTTTTTTCGTTTAAAAAATTTACTCTTCATTCGGCGTTACAGTGACTTTGTACAATGATTGGACGAAATATTTCAGCTATACCACATGGCTATGACTGTTTTTACACTCGCTACAAATGCACACGTCCATCGCTATATGCTCTGTCCCCAGATCCATTCAATTAGGTCTTAATATAAAAGATACTATTTAAAAAAAAAACACATAAAGATAAAAAAAAATCAGTGCTAAGCATCGTGAATATACGGTCAGGTTTTGGTCATGTGGTGTACAGCAGTTACTTTGGAATGGCTTTTTGACATAATATAGTAGCGTGGAACACAGTGTGAGGTATCATGATTTCCCATTTATACCCATTTTGTCGGTATTGTCTGGAGTATAACTTGACCCATCGTCTGCCTTCCATTCGATAACGTCTACAAACTCGGCCACAAAGCTTGGCACAATGCACTTCAGAGTCGCTGTATTCCCTCGCAGGACAAACTCGTCCGTGATTCTTGTTTCATAAAATTGATGAACCACTGCAACGCGCAAGCCCCATAAAATATTTCAGGTTAATTTTAAACGTAATAAAAAAATAAATCGTTGACGGGAATTCGTTTCGTATTATATATGTGATATATCAGGGCATCTGTTGGGGAATTTAATCCGTTATCAAATCTACAAAGTATCGTTTCTCAAAGTCCCATAGTGTACCATATTCCGTGCCAGTTGTATAGATGCTCCCATCGTCGGCCGTCCATTGATCCACAAAAAGAAACTCGGAAACAAAACTGGGAATTTTGCATTTCATAATAGCACTGTTCCCGCGTATTACATACTCGTTTTCAGCCTCTGTGACGTAGTACTGCGACACAACTGCCCCCGCAAACATAACAATAGTTAATGAAGTTCGTACAAAGATTTATTAGCAAGGAATTCACATGACGGACAGTTACAGGATATTATCGTTTGGATTTAAGCATGGTTTTTTTTTTCTCTCTATAGACAATTAAGAATTTCTAAATTCTCTTTATATGCATTATACCCCGCTCTGGAACAGGACCAGGAAGATAAGTTTCTCCGTCCTCGCGAATCCATGCCTCGACGGTAACAAATTCTGCTATATAACTTGGAATGCTACATTTCAAAATTGCACTGTTTCCTCGGATCACGTATTCCGTCAATATTTCAGGCTGATAGAGTTGAGTGACCACTAAAAAGCGATTTGAAAAAACAAAGAAAAGGCCCATTATTCATCGAGCGTGACTGCATGAGGTTTGACGTCGTGTGATTGCTCGAGAAAAATTGCTCTTAAATTACGTTAGACACAGTAATAAGCTATCCTCGGAAAATTCGCACTCCGAATATCAATTGCAAAATAAATTTAGCCGCTACTCGCGTTACCAGGAAAATTGGAACGCCTTAGATTGACTCGACGTGGTTTTTAATCTGAATACCAGTGTCGTTAGATGGTCTATAGCTAGAGCCGTCGCTCCCTTGCCAAGACTCGACGGAGACAAATTCAGCGACGAAACTGGGTATGGTGCACTTGACAATCGCAGCGTTACCGCGAATCACATACTCCGAAACCACCTCAGCCTCGTAGTACTGGGTGACGACTAAAGAGTGGAGTGAAAATAGTATAAATAAACATGATGCACACCAACGATTCGTTTTTGCGATGTTTCATGTACCTAATGACAAATTTTTTTCATTTTTCATACACAGTGATCAGGATGAAAAGTGAAATGCTGACGCCGCTGCTTGCTACTGTACAGTGGAATTTTCTTTTTACATAGGCTTTGAAAATTTCATGGTTCTACCGTTTTTTTCTTCAGGACCAAAGTCATTGCCTTGATCATCTTGCCATCCGACGACCTGAACGAACTCCGCCACAAAACTTGGAATACTACATTTCAGAATAGCCGCGTTTCCTCGAATAACGTACTCGTTATTTACTTCCGACTGATAGTACTGATGAACGACTACAATATAGAATTGAAGAGGTTCTTAACGTAATTTCATATCAACTGACAATTTTTTATCGAATTTGTTTCATCTAACCGTTAAAAAACGTCGGATTCACGTATATGGGTATATGAGGAGATATATCTATAGATATGGCACAATGCACATGTGTATTCCTTTCAATGAAAGTTTGTATCGTATGTAATTTAGGATGCAAAACGATTCAGCTGAATAAAAGATTCAGCCGAAGTAACACCCTGAAGTTAATATATCAGCGTATAAATCCAATTCGGCGAATGGAGTTCAATATTTATAAGCCAATAGACGTTGGACCGTCTACCGGTACCCACAACAAACAACAATGCACGATCTTATCGAATCAAATAGTTAAACGACATTTGGTCAAGAGTTTCATTCAAGCCATGTGATACCTTTAAATCCAACATTTTCAGAGTGAAACGATATTTTAAAACATAAAAGTGACGTTGAAATAGAGAGAAAAATATTCGACGACGTTGACGGCGGCTTATCGCGTAGGTATACATTAACAAACCTAATTCCGTCACGGGCAATCGGATGTATTTCATTTCAAAGATCGTTCGTTGGTTTCACGATATGCCCTTCAAATTTCCGCCACTTTTCTACAGAGTGGATGATTTGTCTGGCGACGACCTACAACTACGTATTGTTAACATGGTAATCGTAATGTTTATCTTCTGACCGATGCCAGCACACATATAAGTGCCACAAATTGCTGCTCTGCTCTAGGGCTAAAACGCGATATGTATTCACGTACGTACATGTGTGTACAAGTGGGAGCACCGCTGGCAATATTCGCCAATTATTAGCGACCGTAGATAACGAGTTAAAAACGAATTGTGCTAGATACGTTAAGTCCTGAGCCAATCACGGTGCTTGGTTGTTAACTATGCATACTCGTGTGCCCCCATGTATGTATGCATAGATATATGACGTTATATATATACATATATATGTGTGTGTGATTGCAAAATCGATCCACCATTTCGTCGTGTTTAGCACTATACAGTATACTGAACGGTATTCCTGGAGAAATTTTGGCTTTTGCAGTGAATTTGAATACGAAAATTGTCCATCAGCCGTAAAATTTGATTATCTCAGAGCTCCAGCAGGTGGATCAAGTCTCCCCCATACATGAGAGCACTTCGCGTATAACGTTTGCGTTTTAGCGTTAAAAGACACCCTCAAAGAAGAATTGGCACCCTAGTAATCCCCGTGGAGCACAAAGGGCCCTCAACAACCGAGCCTTTATTTTCCCCTGAAAACAGCCTGAAATAACCGAGCAACGAACCCCCAGTCTTTTGAACTGTAAACACGAGGTGTTGTGGGTATAATATGGTGGAATTTAAACCGCGATCTGCCCGTGACCGAGAATTATGATTTTTTATAGTTTTCCGTTTCTGATTGTATGGAATGTAACTCGTTTAACATTCTACCGTAATCATCCCCTGCGACGAATTCCTCGTTTTGGTCAGTGTGCCAAGAAACAACCTTAACAAAGTCACCGACGAACGATGGGACGACGCATTTCATTATGGCGCTGTTACCCCTGATGGCATATTCCTTGTTCACGTCGATATCGTAATACTGCGCCACCACTGCCATTAGTGGGAATAAATAAAAGAGAAAAATTTACAAATATATATACAATTCGATCGTTCGCATGACGAAGCAGCTTCAAATGATACCCGGTTATTAACGATAAGCTGAAAGAAATGAGAAATTCATTACGCTGTCATTAACCGCACATTCGCCGATATCCAGAATTATATATACCCAGAAAAATATTATTTTCACGGTTAAAGAAAAAAAAAACGAAACGAAAACACCACAGGATGAACATATTTTTAATAATCTGCAAATTAATTCATGGTATTATCTTAATATCTGCAGACTTCCGCATTCTGTTGAGATATGTACTACAATCGAGACAGATCCAGAGAGGATTCTATGAAATGCAGAATTTCTCATATCGTGCTGTGCTCGAATTCCAACTTCCTGAACATATTTATTATTCCGTTAATTATTTTCAATAAATGTGTGTGTCTACCTCCACCTTGAGAATTAAAGATTGACTCACGAATTTTAGCACTGACAATGAATGTGAATTCGTATAAATAGATATTCGGTCTCATCTACTATGAGGTACGCGTCATGCGTAGAAATAGATATTTATAAGTGAAAGGATTTTTTTTTACAGCAGAACGTATTCCCGTATATCTCATTACCTGCAGACGATTAACGGTAATTTGTTTCATTTTTATTCCGCACTTTTTCATCCCAAATGCTTTCATACCGCTGCTCAAAATGTCGGCATGTTTGAGTCTCGGTTTCACTTCACCAGGCCGTAATACGTTTATTAACCCCTTAAATGGCAGAGCGACAAACTTTATACATATACGTACTTATTACGCTCCGTCTGAACGGAAGTCAGCGAGTTATTAGATCAACTGGTATATATATAATTTAGGGTTGGAGAATGTGCGGTTTCACGCTGAAAACACATGGAAATTGACGGATCAAATGACAGTATGACATATAGATATACAATATATGAGCTGCTGTCTGTAATATGTAATATCGCATACGTATAATGAAGGTATTAAACTCGAAGTAGACGTTGCTGTTTCCTCTCTGAAAGTTCCTGAAATATTAGAAATAAATACAAGACAAGATTGAAACCTCGAGTGAAACGAAATGATCGTAAATTCCGAGTTCGTTGATTGAATTCCCGTAAGTTTTGTGCATATAAAACGAATCTTTATACAAAACTCTGTCACGTACGCGACAGTTTAAAATATATCTACTGTGTAATAACAAAAATGAAAAAAGCGCTTCCATTGACTATATTGGTTTTATCCATGGAGCAGAAATGAGAAAAAGTTAATTTTCGTTCGCAAATAATATTCAGTTACGCAGCCCGGTTCCAGTTACACGATTTTAACACGCAACGAGTATAGCGACAATAATTTGGACATCAAGGATCGCAGTTGACATCTGCGAAGGTAGTTTAAATAAAGCAAATATACCAGAAGGCTGCAGGCATTCGTATACGCAAGACGCGTCATGTGGCCAATTTATAACTATAATCAAGATTTTAAACAATGATACTAAATACTCAGTACTCAGTATTTAAGTGACAACATTTGTAAAAGAAACATGGATAAACGGAGATTTTACGATCATCTTATTTCGTCGTCCGTATCCAGCGATTATTCCAAAAACTTTGTGCAATCAAGCTGCATACAAAAGTCTATTCGTAATTTCGCCCGAAATGTAAAAAAAAAAAAAAAAAAAGTATTTATGTCTGATACAGTTGTCCATAATTATTATTAAGAATATTCCTGCAAACAATATCATCTTGATTTACAGTAATTAAATTTATTGAACGATAAATACTTGAAAGTATGTAAGCTCGCTGGATACGCATATGAAATGAATGTAACTAACACAGTACGTGAAACTGAAATTAACGAAACTTACCGGCCCTGACATTAACATCGCGACTGTGAACAGATCCTGCCGGAGATCGAGCAAGGCAACTATAAACCTGAGCGTGTACCTCTTGACGATAATCTTCGGCTCTGAACGGTGGAAAGACCAAATTTCCATTGGGAAGTACCTGGAAAGTGATGCGAAATGAAACTAGATTTATTCTCGTCGTAAAGCGGGAGATATTATATATAATATTGATTAAACATTGATGCGTGAGGTGTTATGATATACAACTCACTTGTCTAAGGCCAGGGACATCGCCGACAGCTGTTCCATCAGAAGTTCGAACCCAAATAATATCCGGTTGGGGGTTTCCTCTAGCCTGACATTCAACCACGGCTCCAGTGCCGTTGGAAAAGTCAATTCGGTTCGGTGGTTCCTTGATAAAAACCGGCCCCATAGATTCGTCATCAGCGAATACTGAAGCAGAGAAAAATAATATCCAGTTTAATCGACGCAGCAGGTAGGCAAGTGTATTACAAGTCGAAGAAGATGAAATTCTGCATCTCTCGCATGAGTCGGTAAAAAAAAGAAATGGAAGTTACAAGAAAAGAAAAAATGAAAACGAAATGAAGAGAAATGTAATCAGCTGTTTTCACTCTCAGTTTTCGAGACGCATAAATTCAGGCCCAACACGCTCGCCTTGGCAAGACATCAAGTCTGCAATCAAGCAGTTGTCTAACTTTTAATGCGACAATCAGGACCTTCCTTTGTGCAAACGATGAGCGTCTGTCCGTACAGAGTGCAGACATCGGACACTGCGAAAACAAGTCTCGGATTATAGTTCACAGCTTGGTGGGTGATACACGTATACCTGCGAGAACGATACGTAATTCTGCTCCAGAAATATTAAGCTTATCGTTTCGTATACCTGACACGTAATTACACGCCTCGAATAAGCTGAAGAAGTGATGGAATCGAGGCAGGGAAGAAAGAAAGGAAGGAAGAAGAAGAAGAAGAAGAAGAAGGAACGGCACGAGGGAAAAAAAAATCGCAAAACGATCCACAGGCGTTTTCTCCGCGTACAACATGAAATTAAATTGGAAGTAGAAGGCGGATATATTGGATTGAACAGGCAGAGTCTCTCGATTCTATGCGGCGCAGATGCCAGCGAGGCGCATCTATCGATTCGACTCCGCAACGTCTGCAGGCCGTCCTGACAAGAATCAGGGAAAGTAAAAATAAATTTCTGGAACATCAACAAAGGGAGTGGTTACGAAGCTTTCGTTGGTTAAAAGTTTCTTCCAAATTTCACACACCCTTGTATATATAGACTCGTTACACCGTGTCGCAAATCATAAAGGATCACTTTCACGAGCATCTTCGCGGCAGCATCTGGCCACCACGTGCCTGTTTTTCTCTCTCCCTGAGACTGACGTAAATGCAGGCGTTGTAGGTATACTTTTCCTCCGAGTAAATGGTCAAGTGAGAACTACGTACGAAAAGCTTTCTGTTCAAGCACCGACGTTTTCCGAAACCATTAATTGTGAGTGAAGAAAAACTTAAGGATGCTTGCGTCGACAGGCGTGTTTTCTCTTTTATATGGGAGGATATTTTCGTCCTTTACACAAGGATCCATTAGCAGGCATATCGTCGCTGAGAATATACTGCAATCGGACACTATTTTATTAATGTTTGTGTACCCTAAGGGTGTCAGGTGTCAATTTCTCTGGAAAACACACCTCGCCGATTCATTTTGCAACTAGGCTGCACCCTGAACTCGTGACGATGCTGCAGAATCTCAATTAAGCAGAGAAACCAGTCCAGCGATGTAGAGCGAGCGAGGAACAGACGAGAGAGCGTTTGAGAATCATATGAATTTTCAAACTAGAGTAGAGAACTACGTGACCCCGTTCAGCGAAAAAGTACTTACAGAACCTCGTACCAGAAGCGTTTGAATTATTCATTTTTCCATGCTCCTATTTCCTCATTAGCAAAATGTCTGCTGAATGCGGTTTCCCTGCACTTTCCCGATATCGAGTCTATCTCTCGCCGGGTTAATCCTTAATTTACGTAACCTGATTTTTTATTCATGACTCCTTTTCCTCAATTTAACAGCGCTAATTATGCACATATGATCGCTTGACCTAAAAAACTAAATCCGACTGATTCACGCCTCGGAAATTAGCAGCACTGATTACAGTTGCGAAAAACATTTTCTCACCATGCCATGGACAGTCGAACACGTATCGATAAGTATGTATAGCCTCTCGTCCGACGACGGAAGTCGATATTAATTTGACACCTGCGTGATGCATTTCCTGCTTCTGTATACGGTGTCACATACGACGAATGCGGATGCACGCCAACCTGTCGATCGGTTGTTGCTAATAACCAAACGTGTGACCATGCGTAGCACTTTGCACGCGATCGAGTAAGCAGCCGGCTGTTTTTCCGTAGTCTGTGTCTTCCTTTTAACACCAAGAGAGACGGGTTGGTGTAGCAGCCAGATTTTCTACACGGAGCTATTAGTAACTAGACTTGTCCTTTTCTCGTCTTCTGAAGGTCTTTTTCCTCTCTTTAATCCTAATTCTAGTTTAGCTAGCCAGCAGCCACTTCGTTACAGTTCGCTGCTGAAAACAGTGTTTGAAAACTTTTTCTAAAATAAAATTCGTGATCGAGAATCAGAGATAAGATTTAGGATGGTGGTTTACACCGACTCTGAGTGCTTTCAGCTTTACCTGCAGCTTATACTTCTTTGTAAGATGATACTCGAGTGTTACGTACTGTATCAGCTTTCACTGCCCACGTTTACCGTTCGTACCTACAAGTCATTGTTATAGCTTTACTAAATACCCATCGAACGGCTCGGTATTATTTACAAGCAAAAGAGCTCGCGTCGGATTTAAAGCACAACTTGATCTACTCGCAAATCGCGAGGCGAGAATGTTCATCGCAGCTATACAATGCCGCAAGGTTCATTGTACCTTGATTATCACCGTGAAAGCAATGAATCTATCTCACATGTGCTAACGTCTTTCCACGCGATCGTAGTAACCACCAGTAATTCGATTGGTTTCGTTCAAGCTTCGTCCCTTCCAGCATGTAATATGAAATTACTCATTTTCCCATATATACCTCCTGAATTACGATGAGTAATAATTCGTCATTGGGTTAGATAAATTCACTTGAATTGGAACCATTCTCTCACTTCATCAAGTCAGAATCACAGAAGAACACTCATATTGTTTTAAATTTTATATATTTATACATATTTCAACACACGAGAGAGTTTCTTGACCCGGAAGTGCATACATAACATATAATTCAACACCGCCTATAAACAGATGTGACATATATATACCATTCAGGCGTTCAGTTTCGTAAGTTAATTATGCATTTTAACTTCGTTTGCATTTTGTATGACGTGCTACCTTTTTTTGCCGAATTGGACATTTGGGATTTTTGTTATAAATATTACAATAATGGCCTACAATTCATTCAGCTTCCGGTTCGCCTTTAGCTCTGCACTTTATTTTCTTCTTCTTCTTCATATTCTTTTACTTCTGCTTGTCAATATCCTCTACTTTATTTTTACTTTTTGTCTCAAGAAGTGTAACTTGCATAATCAATTGTTATTAATGATATATAGTACTGTTATACTGTTGATTTATGCACAAATATTTTCTTGCACTTTGTTGTCTAAACTCAATGGATAAATTATGCAACGGTTTGAAATGATGTCTTTTAATATTTTTTTTTTTTTCTTGTTCTTCTTCTTTTCGATCGACGAAGAAATTTTCTGCACCCATTACGCCATATCATCCGGTGATTCTTTTCAGTTGCCGGATGTAAGACAAAGCTTTGGGCTTTATCAGTAAGCGTCAATGATACTCTTATGGCATCTACAAACGAAATATTCACAGTTGTAGAGGAAACGATACGGATACCATTTACGATTTTATCTTCTTTCCGTTCTACATCTTGTTTCATATCTATTTCACAACTTCCTCTCATTGCGGTGACTCTCGTTTCTCTTTCTTCTCTGCAGTGTAAATCTCAAAGTGACGAACGAGACAAAAGCGTTTTATCTTTCAGTGAGGCAATTAGATGTAGATATACGTCCTTTTCGTTGTAACATTTAAGTGCCACCCCGCCAACTTACGCGGTAAATTTCGACTCTTCATTTTGCTCCTTCTCTGCTCTTTTATATACGCCTCATCAGATGCAATCGCCCGGCTGTTAAATACTTATCGCGTGAGTTTGAAGGTATTTTTTAAGCCGAACAAGCTAGGATTAGGTTAAAGCGAAGGCTGAAAAGTTGAAAAAAACGTAGCAAGGGATTTTCTTTATGGTTTCTCGAAAAGATTCTGTGTAACATATGAATACCTACCCAGAACGACAAGAACACATTTGTCGAAGGTATTATGGGTATTTTTATTACCTTACGTTATATCGTGCTGCGTCTAGCCACGCACGGGAGAAAGACACTCTAGCTATCGAGAAAATACACATTTTTTTCCCCTTCAAATTTCTATTTTTACTATCATATTGCGGCTAGTGTTGATTCTCGTTTTCTCTCATTTTTATTTTCAAGTGAATCTTTGTTAACAACGTAGACTACATTTGTACCCTCGATGTATAACACACTGTCCATAAGACCCCCATTAATTCTGAGTAAATAAATCGTCGGGTCTATTAATACATCGCGCCATTACTTTATACATACCAGATAGCTGCACACTTCTATATCCCAAGACTACCACCATGAAAAGTATACAGTATATATAAATATATAAACTGGATGCAATAGGATACGTATTTCTGTACGGTGGGTTGAAATTCATCCTAAGTTTTCCTTCTTTTTTTTTTTTTTTTTTTTTTTTTTTTTTGTTGCTAATATCGAAATATAAATTGGATTTTACACTTTATTTTTTTCCCCCTTTTTGACAATCAAACACGAAACAATCGCCTGTACCTATATACATATAACGATGTAAAATTAGGTCACTTTTACTTTCAAAGGGCCGCTCCGAGCTTTAATAAACGCGCTTATGTTCATGTAACGATGAAAGACCATGGAAGTAACCGGTTGTTGGAATACGTTTACCATTACTTAGGTAAAATGAAATGAATTCCTCCACAGGCTGTTGTAATTTCATTTTGTGTAATTAGCACGTGGGACACGATACAGTTCATACGACGAAGTGCCCACCGTATATATATATAGATATAACTATATATAACTATTAGTATGTCGCAGAATTTCCGTAGCCCACAAACCCTTTTGCGTGGGTTGAAAACAGTGGTAATCAGATGTAGTACCTACATACCTACCACCTCTCCTGTAACGCCTGTCGGCGGCATCGAGCTCGTTGGTGTTTGTTTATCGTGATCTTTTATGAGGATGTTAACACCCACGTTCAATTGGCCAGCATGGCAGTACCGAATGGTCATAAGAGTGTGTTAAATAAGAAGGGTCCTGCATAGCAGAAGACGCAACGACGTCCCGACAGTTGATTGTAAATGAGAAGCCCCAGTTTCTTTTTCCACGACCTTTTCACGGTACGTTTGCAGCGTGACGGCTGCAGATTGTGTAAGAAATTGAAGAAAAAGAGAAATAAAAGTACCGCCTGAAACTGTCGGCGTTTCACAAAAGCCACGACGAATTATTATTGCTGGGCATGGGTGGTTATATTCACTGCCAAGAAACGAACGCATGGAGTTATGGTAGTAGTAGCCAGAAAATAGATGAAGGAAAAGTGTTATACACGTGACAGAAGAATCCCATGCCTGCGAGCTGTGACTCGAGTCAAACTCGACTCGGGTGCAGCGACTAATTTCTCTTGAAAAATAAAAACTAGGTTTACAGACGACGGAGGAGTCTATGCGTCATAGAGACGAAATCACGTGATTCCTAACGACCCCGCACGGTTAGGTGCCTTTTTATTCACTGCTCCGGGGGCCGGTAAATTAGAGCAATGATTAGTAATTATATAAAACCGTGGGGGGCCGATGAAGAGAAACAAACAAGGGAAGTGAACGAAAGAGGATGTTGAGAGAAACTCCAAAGCCTCCGAAAGTCCGCGAGGTTCAATTACGCCACATCACACAACAAACATGCACACGTGATTCTTCATGTTTTATTCTTTGTATACATGGAGAGAACATGAAGTCCAAAATTCTTAAGCCTTCGTCTCGACACACGCGGATCTTCTAAACACAAAAGTCTTTTCAAATTGTCGGGGCTTGTCGATCGAATTACACTCTCGTCACAAGGATTGTACATTGATTCATAACGAAATGTCCGTGTCATCGTCATAGTATCGATCATGGAATATTGTCGGCCTCTCAAAAATCGCAAGCTCATTTTTATGGGGTTGCAGTTGGTTTAGACCCATTAATTTCCAGGTTTAATTACTATTCCAGAGTTCAACGGGCCAAAGAAGACCAGTTTCGTATGAAATCAATATTAAACCGTTTAAACGACTTAAAATAGAAATGATTTACTTTGAAATGGTTAAAAGATGATACCTTAGATTCTGCTTCAAATTTGAAAAATATTTCAACATTTTTCTTGTACAGTTATGCTGCAAAAAATTTCGAATGTAGCCCAGACTTTCCTCAAACACTCGCCCCAAATGTTGCGAGAGTCCTAAAATTGATTGAGGATTAAAAGAAAAAACAAATTGTTAGAATCGACAGTTTTACCGAATCCCACGTGTAGAATTATGTGGCTGCAATATTTGCTTCGGTCATATATCAGGCTAAAACTGTTTTCTCTTTCAACGCCCATACAGACTGTTGCAATTCCATACAAAAAAAAAAAAATATATATACATGTAATCGTGTTGAAAATGCCATAAAATTGAGATGTTCCTCTCAAACCATAGAACATGCAAAATGCTCGATTAAATTTAAAATCACACAGATATTTTTGAATAGAAAATCGTAGCTGACTTCCTCCAGCGGTCAATCAGTGAAGAGAAAAACGAGAATACAATGCGGATTAAATTTTGACATGCATGCCTCGCCGCGTTGTTTATCGAAGTGTAATTCGCGGTGATCCAGTCTCGGAAGAACAGCAGGTGTACGATATTCTGGCTTGTATGTGTTTGGCAGGTAGGTTGCCCAGCCGAGGAGTGAGTAAGTGGTGGAATGACCGGTTTTCAGCAAGTATTTTAATATACTTTAACAGAGAACTGTGTGGGTACATAAAGAGAAGGTTGCGCAAGTATTATACCTTGCAAAACACTGCGATGTAGTTCCACTTCTAATCGTGAGCACGTTGTAATGTCTGTCATATACAAGCGTCTACCGATATTCGTATCAAATTTTTTCCACCTGACACATTTGCGCAAAAATTGAAAAGACGAGTTACAACCGTCGCTTCAATAAATGGTTCATAAACACCGAAGTGTTAATGCATGATGTGAATTGTATAAATACTCAGGATTTGAATGCTTCTATTAACTTCAAATCAAATGTTTTCGCATTTTTGAAGACCATTGAAATGACGGTTGATTATTTTTGCGTCGAAAAAGCTAGACAAGTATCTTGTACATCGGAACCACGTGTGAAATTTGATGTTACACACATTTTCTTCCAAAAAAAAATCCAGTTCGTGCCACGACTTGAAACGACTAGGATGGGCATGGCAAGCGAGTTGTTGTCCATGATAATTTATCATCGAGGTCGTCGATTCGGTGGCCTCCTGTAGACTCTTCGGTTTTCTACCACGTGTTCAGCTGCAGTGGCCAATTAAGGTTGCTGGCAGCTCGTTACTAATCGGTAAACAATAAAGTAAGCGACCCTTAGAACAATGAACGGATGTTCCGTGTGCATGTATATTTATCAAGTTTCCGTAATGGAAGTGCAGGAACGTCGATGCGCCAAGTGTATCATGTATATATACAATAATACGTGAGCCTATCTACGCTAGATGATATTGCCACAATAAAAAATGCATCAAACGATGTGGAAATCGTCGAATATACATTGAAGCATGCTTCAGATAAGTTGTGAAAATTGAAACACGTTGAATTACGAGGCAAAAGCATTATACGCTCGATTAGAAAGTAAATTTGACAGACTGTAATACATATCCAAAGAAATATTATGAAAAGATTTTTATGCATGACATCACCTCGAAGCTCCTGACGCGATGAGTTACGTCAGACGAAAGCCTAATGAAGCTTTTTCGATCGGCTGATCTTGCCGCAAGTTTTTCCGTTTAGTTAGTCGCATTTTGGGCTTGAATAAACGCTTCAATCTCGAAGCTGAAAGGAGGTCTTTGTTGATTTTAGTTATCAGAGTAAATTGAAGTGACGTTTTATTTTAAACATTTTCTTTGAGCTATTTATACATATATATATAACATACTAGAAGCGACTCAACGTTCCGTGGCAAACTGCAAACTGCCTGCTGGGCGTCGTCGTCGTCGTCGTCGTCGTCGCCGAGTGGAAAGGATCGATATTTACAGCGAGGAAGAAGAAAACGGTTGAAAAGAAGCTACTGCACAGAGTCTCGTGTCGTCGTCGTCGTCGTCGTCGACGTCGCGTCACTTATAAAGCGGGTGTATACACATAATCCTAGAGGATGTACGGCAGCTGCGTTCTCCTTGCATATAGATAGATTCATACATGCCTCACTTCCGTATAAGACTATCCCTTTTTTATTCACACCTTTTTTCACACCAAACTTTACACAGAAAACCATCGAAAAACAAGTTCCAAATATTTTTTTTACGACGAGACAATCCACTAAGCTTTTCGGTTCCACTAAGAAGATGAGGAGGAGGAGGAGGAGGAGGAGGAGGAGGATACGAGCTTCATGAACCCAACCTTCTTTTCCCTGAGATTAATAAGCAGATGTACCAGCAAACAGTCAACTAATGCAGTCTCGTTCTGTTTATACTCTTACCTACCTCCGAAAACTAACGTTTCATATAATCGCAATCATATTTCTGCTGTAATTTCATTTTCACTTCTAATACCCGGTACGCGTATGCATTGATGCAGTTCGGAGATTTTTCTATTTCGAGGTGCAGCATAGAGTTGGATAAAAGCTGAATGCTCGATCTGCTCCGGAGGATGAAAAGTAAAGATGAAGTATAAAGTCTCGAGACTTGAAAACTCATAACTCGTTCACACTCGGTGGTTTGTTATTAAAGTTGCCCTTTTCACACCCTAACAGTAGGGTGCAGGGCCGTTAGCAGGGGACTCTTTTTCACACCCCCTGGATCTTGCGGGGAGAATACACAATCGTACACGTAGGAACGGTTTAAATGAATCATGTGACGGTGTGAAGTTTGTATACGACGACGACGTGTATACTTAACGTCGGAATGCGCGGTGATATGGAGAGTTGAAAATTTTATTGAAATAAATTACTAACTTTGTTAGTGTTGAAAATCACTCCCCCGATGTATGATAGATAATATATAGTTACCTATACCAGCGTGAATC
Source organism: Diprion similis (assembly GCF_021155765.1). Taxonomy (NCBI): domain Eukaryota; kingdom Metazoa; phylum Arthropoda; class Insecta; order Hymenoptera; family Diprionidae; genus Diprion; species Diprion similis. The sequence continues at coordinate 19,463,936 of NC_060110.1, read as the reverse complement.
GCGTTATAAGCTATGCATAAACCCGAACAAAAGGTGCAACAATTATTTTATATCCTTACTTTTTTCTTGCCTCATTAAAATATAACGAGGATTATTAAAATTTAATGAAAGTGGAAAAGAGGAATACCGAGTTGTGCGAAGCTTTTCACGCGCATACGTTTCTTACAATCTTATATGTATACCATGGGATAATTATAATTCATGATTCGACCTGCAGACATATACTGCAGACATGACTCAAACTGCGATGAAAAATACCAAAGCATCGGTATACGTATAACAAAACTCGTTTAAAAATTTGCGGAAAAAAATTCTTTACAGTTACACCAGAGTTTAAGATATACGAAGAACTTTCCTTCGTCTATAAAAATCGATGATGATAATCACAATAATCTAATTTCAAATAAATGAATTACAAAATAAAAATTCTACGTCAAGATTAGCTAACCCGAGTATAACAATATAATTACGTACAATTACAATATAAAAATATAATATATAATAATCAGTCGAAATATCAAATATAAAATTTTTTAAAATCACATGAAAATAAAAGATCAGGCCACGAAGCGTGACCATCATCTTCGTCTTTATATACTCATTTGTGCGTACCACACACACACACACACGCACGCACGCATAAATACATGTATGCAGATGCAGAACCGTATTACAGAGACGCCGAGCGTCGCTGCATTATTTTCAGCGATTTCTGGGAGGCACACGACAGTGTTTGTTTTAACGGGTGTGAGCACAGAGGCCTGCACATCCCGATACAGACTCTAAACGCGTGTATGCATACCGGGACCATCTCTAGAAACTAAACAGGAACTGCGCATGCGCCAAATGATTCAATTTCATTGGTCAGCGAAATTGCCCCGCGGAGTAATTTTCGTCAGCTAACCAAGGCGACCAACGTACACGAAATGTGACAAGGCTCTGAATATCTCGAGCGTAAAGTAGCGTATTGAGGTTATGTTGATATTTATTCCTACTTATCGTGAATTTTCTACGAAAAGTGTCATTCAGCAATACCGTAGTTGATATTAGAAGATATTTAATCGACACAATAAAGGCGTCAATGGAGAAACAAATATCAAAAGCTACAGAAATTGGATCAGTTATTTATTGAAAGAAGAAATCTGAAATTAAATGTGGAACGTCATCAACGAGTGGGAGTCTAGACAAACTGAGGCAGGTAAGTAAAAATATTGTTTATTTCAAACAGATTCTTTATTTACATAAAATTACAAATAAATGGATTGTTGAAACCCAGTAGAAGGTTGCTCCAGAGTAGATTTGTTACAGTGCAGTGCTCCGGAAGCCAGTAATCAGTGCCAATGAACATGAAATATTAAAATAAAATCAGTAACAAGGAATAAAAGAAATAGTGTATCTTGAAACACAAAGCTTAGGAGTGCAAAAAGTAGCAATTCGTTTTTCTGTCGCAATTTATTGAAAATTAGTGGTATTCAAAACAATTAGAAGCTCTTGTCTGATGATAATATCTTTTAATATTTTCAGGTGGGAAACAAACATCATCGAAGCGAGACTAAAGTTGTCAGGCGTTGAAGCGTGTAAGTAAATTTCTGATACTATGATATTTGCATATTACAATATTTTCACATGTATTCAATGATAAAATTCGTTTGTTCTGACAGACTTGAAGTTTCAAGTTTGGATAATAGGATGAAAATCATAGCTTACCTGATGGTCAAAACGTTTTGGTGGCTAGGACCCTAGTTTCTCGATTGGTGCCACCGTTCCAACCATCGAACCTGGTTGTTCCGTTGTTCCATTAGACAACAGATCCGAAGGAATTTCTTCTGGTCATCGCCACCTTCTGAACATCAGTCGTGGCAAAATTGAAGAGCACGACACACTACAGATCATGGTGTTTGAATATTCCATCATTTTAGATCTATCGAGCCAATAGTAAAAAGTTTGTTATTCAACAATTGCTGCTAACTAATTTTACAGAGCAATCATTCCGTGCACCATTGTAATCCAAGCAGTATTATTGGCCCGCATTATTTTTCAAATGTTATTTTCGGCAGTTTTGATATTTTATTTTTCACTCTCTTGGTATTCAATTCAGATGAATAGTGTTTCAAGTGTTAAATCAGATTCCAAGGATGAATTTTGATGTGTAAACTGAACCAATCTCAATCTAAAAATGTTGGATAACTTCAGTTGAAAATGTCTTTAAAATCAATATTAATCGACAGTATCATCTGACTAGCTAGTTGCAGCTATCATCCGTGCTTGAGCCTCGTTCAACCCCAGCAAGGTCTAAGGAATGCATTCACTTACTAGTACACATTACAAATGATCACTTTGTCTACAATAGGACTTACTTGCTGGCTAACTTTTTTATGATGAATCTTTATCAGGGAGTCATCCGGTAACTTATTGAAAGCTTGAAACCAGATTCAATTTTATACTCTTACAATGGTCCTTCATTGAAACTGAGAGTTTGTGAATCTCCATTTATTACAATTAATTCTGCATCCCATGTTAACACTGTTCGAAACAAAAAATCTCATCCTAAGATTGGAAATGGAATCTGCAATGCAAAAGTTATCTAGTGGCACAAGTTAAAAACAAAGAACCTTATAACGGTTTCTGCGACAGAGGGATTCCTTCCGGATATTCATGTTACTGGATGATGTTCGGAGCACTATGAACAAGATATTGTATTGGATTTAGGTTTAAGTAAATATTTTCATGGACTTCAGTGAAAATTAGATATTCATTTGTTTCAAAGGAACAAGGGGTACAATGTTGAATCCGATAAGTCAATATTTTCATATGAATGTTCTGAACATTACTCTAAAACATGATTATCCTTAAAGTTAATTACTGAGGCACATTTTGAAAATGTTGATTTTTAACTTGTGTCACAGAATGTTTCTGAGTTTTACTCTTCGGATTAGATTTCTTTAGATTAGATTTGAAATTGAAAGAAACCGTAAGATCTACAACTTCCTTTTCCAACCAACAAAAGTGGCCGATGATCTCTGCATGTGTCATGAATTGAATGGGAAGAGAAGACATCAGCTAACAGCAGAGATGCTATTATTTTGGCTGTATTTTCTGTTGAAAGAAAAAAATTTCATTGTTATTCTTAATGTATGAAGTAATGAAAATGATTTTTGTCAATGAAATTGTCCCCACCTACCTGCTTCGTTTCTTCCAAGCACCCAACATTTGAACAGATTTCTTGTTTCAATCGAATAGGACGAATTTTCAAAGAGCATCAGCATTAAATTCCGACCGTTCTTTGAACAATCAATTTTCAATAACAAATGCTTCCCAAGCCTTTCCGAGTGACTATCTCAATAACTTGAGATTCTAACCTCAAAAATGCATGTGAACTACATCGCCGACAGAAACAGAGTTTGACAGCAGGGTCTCGGGGTGGCCAGACTGCACGGACGGCGGATTTAAATTCGCGCATGCGCAGATCCTGTTTAGTTTCTAGAGATGGTCCCGGTATATCCACGTTGCGCTCGAGGTATGTATGAACATACATACTCCATACGAGACTCAGCGCGTGTGTGGGGATGCGCATTAAAATGCTAGGTCACGTGCAATTCCACATCCCAATCCTCTCGCGCCAGGCCGTCGAGGGCCAACCGACGCAGCTACGAGGAGGAAGAAGAACGCCGAGCCACCCGCCAGAGGAGGTTAACCCCCCCCCATCCCCCCTTCCCGCACCCTCTTGCCCCTTCATCCTCATCCTCATCCTCCCCCCGCAACGCATCCGCACAGACCAGGGAGCAGAGAAAACCTCTCAGCAAACCCTAACTGATCGTGCGTGAGGCGTGAGAATATGTTGCACGTTATACGTTATGCGTTGTTAAATAGGTATGAGTGGAGGGGGGCGGAGGGGGGGGGGGGGGGATGTAGAATGATCGAAAAATGGAAGGGTCGCAGTATATAAAATAATTTTCAAACAAGCTTGAATCTAGTTTATAGAATTTCAAAAGGTTGAAAGTTGGATTGTAGAAAAGTTGAAATGCAGAAAAAATTAAGTTAAAGTTTTTATAGACTGATGTAAAATTGTACGGAATGGTTAGAAAATAAATTATTATATAAGAATGAATATCGGAAGCAAAGATCGACGGAATTTGGACGATTTTATATTTTCGTTTCTATTATGCGCTATGAACTTTTAAGATACATTTTGACTTTTCTATATTTCTGCTTTCTGGATTTTTTCAATTTTTCACACAGGTTTTTGTGTTTGAGATAATTCGATATTGTGACACTTCTGTTTCCTGACCTATCTACATCTCTCAGGGTGAGAAAACAGGTTGAAGTCAATCATAATAATTTCCAAACTTTTCCCGGTTTTACTGACTGAATTACATTTTTTTTCTCGACTTTATGCTTAGATCATACCGCATTATGCAACACTTTCCGTATATTTGTAAAAACATTGAAATTGCTATTTCATTCGTTTCATATTTCGCAATAGTTCTCGTTGATAAAAACCAGAAGGTCATCGGTACTGTTAAGAATGTATCTCAAGTTTCAAGTACTTACGGATTCACGCTGTGATCGAGATCATCATTATCATCTGTATAAATAAATATAAACTATCTAACGAACGTGGAGAGAAAAATAAAAATTTAAAAAAAAAAAAAAAAAAAAAAAAAAAACATCCGAGGAAGAATTGTAGACAGTAATTCAAACTATTAGGTAATTGTTGGAAGAATTTAGAGATTACATGAAAAAAAAAATCACATTTCACGCCATTTTCAAGAACAACTCAAATTCCATGACCCATTAAAAATTCCCTGACACTTCCTGATTTCAGAGCTTTTCCAGACGATTGGCCACCCTGCACAGGCGTGAGCAAACGGGGTTCTTTCTCTACCTCGCGGACACCTAAAAGACACTGAAATTGATACGATCCTACGTCACACATGGGGGGTTCAACCCCGTTCGATATTTACGATTTAACCCTGATGCGTGCAGCAGGAATCAGTGAACTGATCGCAAGACTCGAGGAAAAAAAAATTTCTTCTTATCTCTAAATTAAAATTTGACTAACCCAGTCGAAAAGTTCTACGATGAAAATTAATTGCAAACTTATTTAGATATTGCTTCGGCCATTGCACTTGGATAGAATATTTTTCCATAAAAATGGGAAGATTCCATGGAATTTGTCGATGTTATCAACCAAATTTTGCTCAGAATATATCCGTTGGTTGGTGGTCTCCGTATTCAAACAGAAATGAAAAGTATATGAACGACTTCCAATTAGCGGTTCATTATTGAATGTGTAGTTGTGTATACGGAGCGAAATTTTAGAGGAGACTGCAGAGACGCAGTTGAACTCTGTACAAATCCGCAGACAAAAACGACGAACGTTTTCATTCATTATATACCGTTCATTGTTTTTCATTATTATTTATCCTGTTGTTAATGGCTATTGAAACAATTGTTGAATGGAAAGATAGTCTTTTGAAAACCTTTTTCTACTCGTAAGTTATAGCGTATAATGGATACAGGATGAAGAATGAATGTAATATTTCATTGAAACTTTCTTCACTGACGAACCCAACATCCTTACATTGAAGCCAGGATGGGTTTTTACTCCTTGATAATAGATGCAATAAAAATACCTGAACCAATATTGCAGTTGTAACCCATTTTTTTGTCTCACCATCATCACTCCAATCTTTACATGTAAGGTACATGGTGTATGTTTATAAAGTCGAATCATCCATAATTCGAAAAGACTGAAGTTGGTAACGTTAAAGAAGTATAAACGAACCATGAGGGAAAAATTCATTAACATGCAATATTAGAATGACTCTCAAGAAGTTGTCTTTATAAAATACAAGCATGCTTTGTTCATAATGTTTACCAAATTTTAGACGATCTAAAAGTTGCAGAGTAAAGATTTTTCCAATATCATTCGTAGTTACAGTAACGTTACTAACTTCAATAACGACGATGATAAAATCGCAGAACCAGTTAGAAAACGAGGGGAAAATAAAAATAAAAATCAAACCGTCTAAAAAACATTTGTTAAATATATTACGGAATCTCCAGGAAAAAAATCGCGTAATTGGAGTAAAACCGCGGATAGCTGTGAGCAGAAAAAGTGTCTCGCATTACTCCATGAAACTAGGAAGACACTCTCGAGCCTAGAGCATCAGTATTTCACTTCATCATCCGCAAAACTGGACTCAGCAAAGTAGATGTAGCTACTGAACCGTGAAAAACTGTGGTTGAATCTTTGCGAAAGAAAACGAACAACGGCCAGCAGTTGGCTGGCAGAATAAAGCATGGAGAAAAGCGTTTCCTCGGGATTCGAACACCTGGCTGATGGGACCAACGTCTCCTTTCTTAAAAACGACAGGTGTTCGTCGTTCTCGTTCATTTCTGTCCCTTCTCTCTCTCTCTCTCTCCTTCTCTCTCCTCCTTTACGTTACTAGGAGGCGCCTGGGCTTCTCTTCTCTTCTCTTTTCTTTTCTTCATCGTCTCTTCGATTCTTCGAGCTCCGCAGCTTCTTATTCTACGCCTTTGGCAGAGCGCAGCTGCCAGCTACCTTACATACACCCTCCCTAGCCCTGTGGTCGCCCTCTACATCCTCGGCAGAGGTCTTCTCAGACAGTCTTCACGAGAAATAATCTCTGGCGAAAGAATTCTTTCTTATGAACAGACAATATACTATATACAGATATATAGTATTATAACGAACAAGATACGTGAAAGAGATTAAAACTACCTCATAGCAGTATCAACACCAAGGAATCATTTATCCTGCGCTTTTCACAAATAATTCGATCGATTGCAGCGGTTATTGCACCATTGGTAAAAATGTAATATTCGCATTGCAGGGCCAACGAGCGAGGTTGTCGAACTTCGATGTGGGTATTCGTTCAGGTGTACGTGACCCCGGTGTAGTATATAAAAGTTCAAGATTAAATCAATATACATACACGACTGCAGTATGTCTACTCGAGTGTAGAGAAAGTCCGGACAAAACAGACGATTATCAAGCGAACGTTATACAAAAATAATCCGACATTTATAATTTACGACGTATATATCTCAAAATTGAAAGGAATTTTTGCATTCACTTGTTACGTTCAGATAATAATTGCCGAATATAATATAAGATACACGATGCTTTCATTATTATTAACGATTTAACTACGTACTTGTGTACCTGTGTACACTAATTGTAAGCTAAACGGATCTTTCGAATCGTCAGATTCTCTTCTGGAGTATTCTAAGCACGCGGTACCGCAACTCGCGGTTTTCCTTTCCGCCTCAACGCCAATTTTACACCGTGCGTAAGGATATATTTAGATTTTAAGGTCCTAGGTAGGGCATCATACCTACTGCAGTGCACGTATTCCCGGGGGATATAATACATGTGTGGTGCAACACGCTTGTCAGAGAAGCGAACGAAGTGTGTAAAGACCGTCAAAGTGTTGGAGTGAAATTTCTGCAGGAGGAGAATGACTATAATAAGCCATTCCTTTGTCACGACTATAGATAGCTGGTATCCTGTCATGTGCGGTGACGTACGTATGTATACATGTACATAGCGACAATAATATATTCATATACCGACAATTTTGCATTTTATATATAACATATTCCGTGCAAAGAAAATCTTCTCTTGAGTTCAGGAGAGAATCTCGAGCGGATTATTCATTGCAAAAATAATTATCCACGTATAAGCATTGTCCAGTCATTCCTGAGTCATCTTTATGCGGCGCAAATGTCCTTTACCTTGAAACGCAAAAGAGCGAATGACTCTTACGAGAATTAGAGACGCCCGAGTTTACCGGATGAGCTAGAGTTACGATAATTGAACGCGAACCAAGAGCCCCGGTGAATCTCGACTTCCGGTCAAACGCCCGCGTCTCTTATTCTTCTGGATTGTGAGAATTATTCTCCGAGATGATGAAAAAATTAATTAACATTAAAACGAAAGCGGAAGAACCGAGTTTCTTTTTTTACTACTGTGAGCCTGAACCCCGAGTGCATGCGTCGTTTCAGAATCCATCCTCCAACGGCCAAAAACCGAAGCAAACCAGCCTGTCCGACCAGCGTCAGCTGGCAAAAGATGATCTCATCCTACGGGCACGTAAAATATGCGATCCTGAGCTAACGAGTGTAAAATTTGACATGAAAAATACTCGCAGGATAACCTTTTTCGCTACGAAAATAAGTTCAGGAATCAATCATATTTTCAACGTAGAGTTCAATCGAAAAACATGGAAAAAATAATCGAATTTATAATTATAATGATCCGGTGATGATGAAGTCATGATAAAACAGACAAGAATAAATATCACGTTACACGTATTAAACCGTTGTGACCACAAAACGTGTTAATTTTTTTTTCTCTCTCTCTCTTTCTTTCTCTCTCTCTTCAACGATTTTGTGAATCTTTTTCTGTACGTACGGATAGATTGGAGGTGTTGAATATTCGAACTGGGTATTTGTTGTTTGTTTTCGTTTTCGTACACGATTGGACGTAGGTACATATGAGGCATTCCACCCCAAAGTGACCTACGTCTAAACCGATCATCGGCGATTTTTTTCGATTTTTAAGTACGGTTTAGAGTGCACAAAAAGAACATCTTTCATCGAGGTGCACATCTTTTGGACCACGGGTTTCGTTTTTGCTATTCCCAAAAATACGAAAACACAATTGTCGAATGAATATTCACAAGCGATTGGCTCCAAATTTTTCTCGTAAATTTTTTGTTAAAGAAAGAATGTATTGAGACCAAGATGGAAGTGAAGAAGCTTTTAGTTTAAAAGCTACAGGCGAAAGAATTAATTGAAAAGTGATAAAATCGAATTAAATATAAATTCAAAAAATACAAAGTTATTTTTAACTCCATTTTTCTCACTTGCTAATTACTTGTTTCGCCAGCTATAACTTCTAATCCGAAGGCTTGCCCACATTCATCTCGGTCTCCAAATTGACGTTATTTCAACAAGGAATCGATGAAAAAAATCCGAAGCCTGCCGTCGATTGAGTCTGTCGATTCGAGAATTGAGTTTTCGTATTTTCGGGAGCAGGAAAAATCAAACCCGTAGTCCAAAAAAATCTACAACTCGGTGAAAGATGTTCTTTTAATACACTTTCCACCATCCTTCTAAATAAAACAAAAACCGCCGATGGTAAGGATCAGACGTAGGTGATTTTGAGGCGGAATACCTCATATACTGAACAAGAATTCAGTCCTATCGAATGCCTAAAGATTTGACTGAAAAACTGTCACCTAGACCGTATAATGCTTCTCCTATTTGTACAACTCGTCAAGCGAATATCCGAAGCTGTCCAAACAAACGATCACGGTAAAGAGAATAACTGTGTGAGGAAAAAAGAAGAGATTTCTACTCCTCGACTTGCTTGCTGCAGGGTTGCAGCAGGTATTTATGTACGTGCCTTAGCGAGGGTGGCGTTCCGAGTTAAGCAACGCCGTTTCAAGCGCAAGCCATGGACGTGGTGCAGTGCTGCAGGAATCGCGTCCTTATAACTGTAACTCCGGAACTTCCGGGCTGGGACGAGAAGCGCCGAGAGCAGCCTACATGGTGAACGATGCTCGAAGACGGGCGACTGCACATGTGTCCCATGAATCGTGTACTTCCGACAGGAACTTACGGGTCGGGAGCAATTCGACGTTCGTTGAAATAACAAGCCGAGAGCCAAAAATTGATTTTCACCCCTTATTACAGGGGAAGGAGAGCCCAAGCACTCACATAATTATACTTGCATGTATATATGTAGGGTCTTTCGGTAAAAAATAATTCACCATTTTTCACCGTGGCAATCCCTAAAAAGTTTGTTCAGGTTAAAAGAAAGATTTTGGGAAAATATGAGCGTTCTACGTTATATGGACGATCGCGCTCATTTGATTTTTCCTCTTACAATTAGTATTGTACCGATGTTTGTATACTTGTGAGAATTACATCGAATACGTGGATTAATATCAGCGGAACAATTTGAAAATTCCCTGCAGCCGTCAATTATTTTAGTGAAATTATGTAGGAGCATCGAAGCTTTGAAAGCACTGGCAAAAGCACACAAAGAACAAGTTTTACTTCGAGAACCAATCAAGGCAAGAATATAAGCGCAACTTTGGTTTTTTGCTAATGAGATGCCACATTGAAAATCATTGTGCTCGACACAATGTGTTGTTCGAAAATACAAGAAAAAAAAACAAACTTCATAGCGAACTCTGTTGATTTTTGCCATTATTTTACAGACTTTTTTATAAGTTATATATCAACATATTTTTACAAGAGAAAAACATTACGACTGGTATACCAATTGATCGATCAAACAACTCGTTCGAAAGATACAGCTAAAAATCCAAGAAAGCCTAATCGTTTTTCGGGAAAAAAATGCTATGCATGAGAAAATGGAAGACAAATAATTTACGTATGAATAAATAAGTGTCTTACGAAGTACCGTTCGGTGAGTCTGATTAATTAGTACCTAATACCGCAGTATCAGTGAATTTGAAACAGAATTAATTCCCAACCCTTTCAGGAATATACAATACACCGAATTAAGAATAGTCGAATACTAGGTAGTATTCATTGTACATAGAATGAAATGGTATTGTTTGAAAGCTGTAATATTTTCGACGAATCGCCGCTACGTGGCGGTAGGGATAAAAGAATAATGAAATTAATTGGTGGTATAATAATGACGTCACCGAGGCCCTTGACGAATCAATGTTTCCTCGTTGTCATGGAGTTAGTCATCTATATACCTTATACTTGCAGCCCTATTTCTCCCCCTCGGCATAATATAAAGGTTTGGAAGAGTCAGAATGTGTATGTAACGTGTATATATATATATATATATATATACATGAGGTATATAATAATAATCAAGGGGAAACGCAAGAAAAGTAACTTTTTTGGATTCATGTGGTATGATTGAGTGTCGGAAAAATGATGAAACTAAAATTCCAATTTCACTTGGATGTTTTGCAATCGAAATGGAACGGTGGAATTACAAACAGTCTCTGAATGCAGCTGGGGCCCGTTACTTATTCATAAATGACAATTGTAGCCTAAATCTCGGCTAAAATAACGGCCTCGGAATAAATTCGTCGTATGAAACGTGATTGGCATCGTTATGAGAATTGTTATAGGTGTAAGTAGATGATAGGATGTTTAATAAAAGTTCCGCCTTTGTACCGGCACGTCACGTTCTATTAAGATAACACGGATGAAAATTCTTTAGACTTGTTTGCTGAACTGCACCAGTCGAGTAGTTTAGGCAGGAGCGGATAGATTACAAGCCACAACGTTCACGCGTGTGTTCCACAGTTTAACTAATTGCACCACGGATGAGCGATTGTCATTAATCTGTTTAACGACTTCCGTGTCAAACGTATAATAAAGGCACAGTATCGCATGTAAAAGCCGTAGATAAAGGCGCCAGCTACCTTCTTCTTGTCCTAATTATTCACGGTAAAGAAGAAACTTTTTGGAAGTTTTCGTGAAAAGTGAATAACTAAAGAAAAAATATCTCTTTCCGAAATGTTTACCGCAACGCGGCTTTCTTTCCGTGCTTATTTATCTTGTTAAAAAATAAAAAATCTTTCTTTATTTCAACACGGGATACGAAATTTCACCGTAAACGTGAATAATTATGACAAATATGTCAGAAACGGTCAATTTCCATTCAATCTGCAATCCCTCTCGCCTTCATCGCGTAGGAGTGAAACACACGTCAAGGTTACAGAGACGCGGTTTCTCAATGTTCTATATACCTAATACATGCATGAATATGAAGTCATCGTAAAACCACTACTAGAATAACACTTACGTGTTTGACACATACATGGTTGGGAAAAGATACTTGAAATTGTTTTTACGGTCATACATGATACGACGGAGCTGTTGCAGGGTAAGATAAAACTTTAACTGCAGTATACCATTCATTAAAGACCTCACTGTGGCTTCTTTGCAGTAAACATGTATATATAGATGTGTTCGTCGGAGAATAGCGAGCCGATTCTCGTCGTTCATTATCATTAATGATACTCGTAATACAACAGACGCGTAAACTTGTAATGTCCGGCGCCTCAAGTTCTTCGGCGCGACTTTCTACTGCTTTAATTACTGTAACGTATGGTTATACAAACGGAAGGAGTAGAAGCCACTGCCTATTATACCGCGACGATCTTTATTCGTCTGAACCTTGAATAGAAGAGTTCGAGTGTGCAGCCTATATAGCCCGGAACAATAAACGCGTGGAATTTGATTGGTGCGTTCTATATTTAGCATTAGGAAGAAGAAGTTCCTCGACCCGGTTCAACGGTGTTAATTTTTTCCGTACATTATACGTCTATCCCGTGTGTACCTAGATACAACTTAACCAGACACCAACCAAGATGCCGCACACGTGCACTGATAGATAAGCAGCGATTAGGTAGCGTAGATTTATTCCTCCTCGGGAAAGAAACATCCGCAAGCCGAAATGTATCAGGTTCCAAATAAGTATTCAATGCTCGCACTTAAACGAGTCTTGGAAAAATTGCGTCGAGTGCAGGAGTATCGGATTTCTTAATTTTTATACCACAACATGTTCGACTATCTGTACAAGAGACGTACGGCCGTTCTCACCGAGGGATTTGACCCCCGTATTCTCACCTTGAGTCTCGGCGAAAAATCTCAAGAGTTATATTGTAAGACAGAGCGATGTGTTCGTCAATGAGTGTTTTATCGACTCCATGCACGTTCGCATCATTTCGTTGTAAGTATATGTATATGTGCTCGCCGAGGTCTGCATGCAAGAATCTCGCGGTAGGAGTGAAAACAGCTTCTAATTGTATTTTTTTATAGCAAGAAATTTAACGAATACTTTTTGCCAACTTACCATTAGTAAACGCCATCATCGCTGTTATCAGCAAGGCTAACGGGGCCCTGCACCCGCCAGGCGGATCACACCACATCCTGAAGAGAACGTTGAACAGGATCAACACCACCTGATCGCACACAATTAAACAAGTACCTATCAGCACTAGTAGGATTATCAACCTGCAAGTACTTATACGTATAAATGTATATAGTACGGTCCTGTCGGGTTTCAAGTTTCAACTTATTCTTGACAAGTGACAAATATTGCGAGGAATATCCATTATGCTAACTTATAAGCGCAGGTTTTTTTAGGTGAAATATGCAGTTTCGATCGGGTAACATTCCTTTGTCTTTGGTTTACTTTCGAGGCTTAAAAATCCCTACATCTATATATATAACACAACCATCGACGTCTGGTCGAACGTGAAAAGGCCGCATCTGCGTTTTCATTTAAGACTCGCCCCTGCACCCCCCGCCTGCCCTTCGCCTACCATCCAGCAGAGTGAAAATGGATCCGATATACGCGGCTACGGGTGTAACTCATACACACATTAAAAGATGGGCAGGATGGGCAGGATGGACAGATGCGTGAAGAGCGCGAGGGTGAGATGCAGTTCTTGCATTGGCGTGTGAGCGGACGTCTGATAGAGCCGATAGCCTCGTAAACGAGAGCAAAGTTATAATCATTGTCATTATGATTATCATTATGCATTGATGCTTGGTCCGCCGCACCGCCGATTTCATCATTTAAATTATCGCGGATCGCATCAGCCGTGGACTCCAGCCTCTCTGATTCTGGTTGGAGTTACACGAACGCGTGCAGCGCAGAGCGAGCGCCAACGGTTGGCGAAAAATTTCATTTTCGTTTTCCATTTCAACTCCCAGCTTTCGGCTTCGTGCATGCACGTGTGCGGCTGATTACAATCGGCAGAAAATACTAACGCGAGCCTCGGCTCGGGCTGAGGGCAGGGTTTATTGATCGCGTGCGCCGCTGCGCCGAACGCACCCCTTGCCAAGGCGTTCCGCCCTCTAGATCCAAGACCGACGCCTCGCCCTCGTTTTGTCTCGTCTCCTCTTCTCTTGTCTTCTCTTGTCTTGTCTCTGGTCTCGTCTCGATTCGGTGCTACATTTATGACTCATATCCTGCTTTAAAAAACCACTTCTTTCAGAGGAAGATGCGGCAATTATATCCCCCCGGCTCTGTAACGGACAGAGAGCACAAACGCTTCCATAGCTTGTTTATACACCACGTAAAATGAGTGTCAAACGACGCTCGATAAACTGGTCGAAGGAACGCAATTTACAGTCGGAGTATTTGTGATAAAAGATACGGATATATTTGATTTAATCCGAAAATTTAGAATCGCTGGAATAGGTCCGGTAGCTATATGAAGTTATAACGAGACTTATAATGCCCTAAAAAGTATATGTCAGCATCAAGTTTTGAATTAATTCATCAGCAGGAAATAACTGAATCTACTATAATTTAGTTCAACTGAAATAATTTGAAAAGAAATGGAACTAAGCGAATGTCTGCCACAAAGAGTTCAGACATGATATTTATAGATATTCGAGATGCGTTTGCCTTCGAAGAGGGTAAATTGTAAAAGATCGATGATATCGAAATAAAAACCTGCGTGGATATTCCTGGCAATAATTCCTTGTCGATTATTTTTTGTATTTCTTTTTTTTTTTCTTTATTTAAATTCTTCTCAACTAAGATAGCGTGTATTTCTCTATAAAACTTGACAACGACACGCTACGAGTTATCACGAGAAGTTCACATAAATTTACATATAAACACCAACGCACCTCTTTAATCAAATTGGCAAGTTTGATCACGATCTGTATTTGCGATGCACCTGGAAATGACACTTGAGACACGATAGCAATTGACGCTAATCCCACGCACGAAACGGTCCGTCCGCTAGCTCAGCGGCGAGTAACGTCGCTTTCAGATTTCAAGCCGCTCGGCCCTGGACCCGTATGGAGAATGCGCAGTTCCGATAAATCGATCCTTTGCGCAGTTACGTCACGCTGCTCTGTCCACTGTCGTCGAATTCCACGATACGCTGTCTAGGACGTTCAAGAATTGATGCCGGTTCACTGACACCCGGTGACGCTGGAATCCACATACTTGCAATTGGTTCGGAACATCGATTAGAAGCGTTGACAAAAAGATAATAAATATTGATCCGGGGGAAAAAGAGGTTCATTTGATCTACGAATTAGTCCGACATGTAATTTATCGTCACTGAAACTAACGGTACATGGTTTTAGGACTTCAGTCATACTTGAAACTGGATTTTATAACCTAAAAATAATCGACTTTGTATTTATCCATAAATGTAAATGGAAAGTTATTGATTTATTTGCAGGAATTGGATCAGTTTGGAAAATTAAATCGAGTTGTGGGAATAGAGTTACTAGAGTTGGAAAATATCAAACAGATATTAGAAATAAAGGGGCTTATTTAATAGCCATCAAACCAAGTGTATGTACATACATTGAAATGACACTAAATTCCAATGTCTCCAATTATCAAATTACATCTAGATTATAATATAAACACGAGACTATTGGTTCATAATCTCTTGTAGCTGGTATATTATGAGCATTCAAAAAGAGGACTTTTAAATGCATAACGTCAAACTTTGTGACATTGATGTAATACAATTTTGAGGAACTAGGTTTTTGCAGATTTGAACTTATTTAGTGAAATTAACTCCTTGAAAGTCATTGAAAAGTGGCAAAGTAGTGATCGGCTTCCACTGTGTATTTTTTAATCTATTTCGAAGCAGCATTACTTCAAATCAGTATTGACCTTTGATATCACAATTCTAAGCTTTTAAAAGTCAATAGTTATCAAATTTAGAATTTAGGACACCACTCACACACTACTGTGGAATCACACGTGAAAAAAATAAACCACCTCCTTTGGGATTGTCCACCTTTTGAAATTATACATTACATTCAAATCGATTTTCCGAAACACATCTCGGAGCACATACTAACGTTAACATCAAATCAAGTAGAGATGGATCTCAAGAGTGCACATATAGATTAGGCATTTCTCAATCATGATTGTTTGGATGACGAGCCCAAGAGTTATTTGGTTTTTGCAATTTATTCCTGGCAGATTTAGCCCACTTCAATGACGGTTGAGCATAAACATTTCCAGTTTTCAAACTTTTATGCTCAAATATAAAATGATTTTTCTCAAACTGAAGCGCAGCAAACTTCGAACAAAGAGACAAGTTTGTACGAATATTCATATAAATGAAATGACAAGGGGACAATATTCTTGCCCATTTCCATGAGTACTGCGAATTATTTTTCTGGAAATATGTATCCAAGAATTTTATCAGACGTTTGCTGCTCTCAGTATCCATTTCATTCTCAGGTATCAATGAAAGCAGTCGTCTCTCCTCAATATTGCTGTATATATCCTTGACACCTTGGAACATCTGCATTAATCCCATTCCGTTTCCTTCCATAATGTTGAGACATCCTTCCTCCAAAATTCGTTTGGTACGTTGGGCTGATTTTTCATCTTTATTCGCGGAATTTACGTATTGAATAATTAATAAATATATAACATCAACAGCCTTTGCCCTGGTAGGAGAATTATATGACACAGTAGCTGATACCAATTCCAAGCACTTTGGTGAAGGTGCTATTATAGTAGTTGTGAGCCCAACTTTAGGAAATAAACTATGAAAAGTTTTTGTCAAATTATTAGGAAAATACTTTTCTATTTGTGAATCCTGCTTGACCATTAGTCGCATCAGTATCAGAGCACAAAAGCCAAAAAGAGTTCTGAGTCTTTCACTGGCTACTTTGTATTCAGAGCCTTGACTCGTGAGAGTCTCCTTATCAGCTGTGTTTAAACGGAGTAACTGATATTTTTTCCAGTTATGGAAAGAGAGAACAGCGGCTTTCTCTTTAGAACCAAAACAATGAACAGGAGGTTCTTTAAGTACAATTTTCTCCCTCTCCACAGCTGGAGGGATCTTTGCTTTTGCAACCGCCAAATCAAACACATCTTGAAGTAGTAGTTTATTTGATTTTCCAACTGGAATCAGCAGTAGAACGTTTCTGATTATAGAAAGAATTTCTATTGATTCTCGAGATATGAACACAAAATAACAGCCAGCTGTGGCGATTGTACTTATATATACACGAGGATAGGGTGTGGGATTCCCGAGTACCATATAGCCAGATGTGAGCCATTCAAACAGGTGATTCACTGCTCTATCCCTAGTGATCCCTAGCCCGAAACTATATACAATTTGTATATTTTGTTCACATTTTTCCACCAGATGTCTCGCCGCCAGAAGTCGATAAGGAAGTACCTTGTACGTATAGTAAATGCATCGTGTGAGGAAGCAATGCAAAGATCAACATCCAGTACCCAGCTAAGTCTCGATCGAACGATAGTTGATCTGGATTTACGAAAAGAATCAACTAATCGCAACAGAGTTACACGAAAATCGGCCAATACGGTTGTCGCTCTGCAAGAGCACGATGGAGGTGGTCCCAGTTTTCATGCAGTTTCCTAACTTCTTGGGGATAATGCATTATCGACTGCCAGTATTGTCGGCAGTTCTCTTTCCTATGTTGCGCTTCCTGAACCTTGGTTAGTTTAATCCTTGGTCTATATGTCATCCTATACTTACACTGTCACGGTCATTTAGATTTACTGTACTCCAGTTTAGATCAGTAGCCCCTTCAAAGGAAGCAGTCTTGTTTATTCAATTAGAAATATGAATTTTTTCATTTCTCTGGTAATTCCCAAAATCTGGATGGTAAAATTTGTTTACAATGGCACCATATTAAGGGGATAAAATCTGTGAGTATCACAGAAGAGCATCAATATTAAAAATAGTAAATTTTACATATCAAATACAGGTATATAATATTTCAAAATTCAGTTCTCTTTGTACGTACAAGCGGAAAGCTCAATTAAAGAATGATGAATGTTTCGAACCTTGCAATTTCTTTAATTTGTATAAAAGTTAGATGTCCTAACTCTGCTTTATATAAATTTTGAGCTCCTCACGAAACAAACAAAATGTTTCGTGACTGACTTAGTCAAAATTGTCCGTACACAGAGATTTATTCATCAATTTTAGTGTATTCGATTTTGAATTTGCTCTGCTCTCAATGAGTTGATAAAACTATCCTCAGTCTTGCGAACGTTGATTATTTAGTTGTATCAACTTTTTAGTAGCATATTTTGCCCACTTGAGCGATGCACTGGCGTAAGGGTTATCAGTTTTCAGATCTTTATGTTGAAATATACCAGGTCTTTTGTTGATGAGTAATGCCGCAAGCTTCGAACAAACAGATTTATTCTCATGAATATTCAAATGACGAAAAATATCTTCAAACAATATTCTCGCCCATTTCCACGAGTACTGAGGTTTCTCTTGCTGCATGTAGATATCCAAGAATTTAATTAGCCGCTCACGACTCTGCGTATCGTTTTCACTGTTCGTGATAAACGAAAGCAATTGTCGTTCGTCAATATTTTTGTATAATAATTTAATATCTTGGAACATGGTCACTAATCCAATTCCATTGCCTTCCATGAATTTAAGACATCCATTCTGTAGAATTTGTCTGACAAATTGAGCAGATTCAGATTCACCACCATCAATCACATTTTTTGTGTACTCAAAGATCAATAAATGAAATAGACTACGACCCTTATTCTTGCTATTCTTATTCAGGGCATCCGACGCCAATTTTAGGCAATTTGCGGAAGGTGCAACTAAAGCGATAGTGAGCCTGACATCAGGGAACAAGCGATCAAATATTTTCCAAGCCTTGTAGGGAAAGTATTGTTTGACGTGCGACTCCTTCCTGACTATCAATCGCATCAGTATCAAAGCACAGAATCCAAGCACAGTCCTGAGCTTGTAACTAGCAGAATTATACATAGAGATTTGAGCTCCTTCGTATGAAGTATCCGTATCTGTGGCTTTCAAGAGGAGTAAATTCTCTTTCAGCCAGTTATGAAAAGCAATAACATTGGCTTTGTTTTCATAATCAAGATCATCGACAACAGGATCTTTAATTACATTTTTGTCACTGTCAACAGCTGTTGGAACCTGTGCTGTTTCAATCGCTGAATCGAACACATTTTTGAACAGCAATTCATTACATGCTCCAAGTGGAAACATGAGAAGTACGTTTCTGATAATTATGTTAATTTCTTCTGGTTCAATTTTGTCATCTGAGAACCAAAGATTTATAAACCTTACCAAGTGTCCCTCAATGTCATTCTCTGGAATTTCTTTCCATTCACACAAACTCAGTGCCTCTTTGATGCAAAATTCATCAGTCCACCCAACCTCTGGATCTGGAAACCAACTGTTCTAACAAAGAAAACATTGATACCTGAGTGTAACGCATTAATCAATGTTCACGGGTTACATACATTGAATAAAGATCCTTGAAAATATTTGATTCCGTGGATTCTTTTTTTTCTCTTTTTCAGAAGTTTTCTACTCTTGTTCAAATCATCTCATTCTAATACCCAATAATCAAAAAATGTAAAATAAGAAATCACGTTAAAAGCCAATGAGCACATCAGTGAATACAGAACACTGTTTTCACCTTTGCTAACCATGCTTTTTGCATACTTCGAAATAATACTTATGGCTGGTTGTCTTTGACAATCCTTTGGTTGATGCATCTTTGCAGAGCCATAAATTTATGCAACTTACATATTCCACAATGACCGCCGCCAAAATGGTATCCCAATCACTATTTTTGAACATTCTCCAAATATCCTCATTAGAATCAGCCTCGCACAGTTTGGCTTGCGGAAGATCATCCTTGGCTTCAAGGGTACTGACGATCGAGGCTTCTGGTTTTTCAATTGTGATTTCATCATCATTTTTACATTTATCGCTCAGTAAACAGTCTGAATAATCCTCAAATTGACTTGAGGACTCCTAGAAACAAACTTAGGATAAAACATATGTAACAAGACTTACAACATAGCTATTTTCCCACTCATGTTTACCTCGTTCGTTAAATGAAGATCTTCAGTCAACGCCTCGTTCAAGCTTTGTCCTAATTTTTGGGCATGCATCGCGATTTCACGATTTTCACCACGCCCATATGTATTGTTCAAACTTTGGTTCAGACTTGTTCTCAGTAGTTAAAACCATAGACTTATGGGGTTAGCTTCGCAAACTCTGTCTCTCTCGCTCTACATCTGATTGGCCGATACGTTTCCTCTCAGCGGTCGTATATGCCCTAAGCTCAAACCTCAAACCAAGGATTGGAATTCTTCGAAAACTGTTTTACCTACGCTAGATAGAAGATAGCTAAACACTCTGCTAAAACAGCTTGTCGGGATTGCACTCGTCCTTCTCACGTCTGAAATACACGTCATGTGTGCAATAGTTCTAAAATATTCTGCTAGATGACCTACACATCTCTGCGATGGCTCTCTTCTTCTTCGCGGCAAGTAGATAGACGTTAAAAAAAGGGCAATTGCCCGAATTTACGAATTAAAGTTTCGAACTTACGCAGAACCTTGCGAGACAGAATTTTTTTGCAAACTGCAAAATGATGGTTGAAGTGTTGAACGTTCCGAAGCAAATTACGATGACGTCAGTCGAGCCAACCAATCAGGCCTCATAGGTCTCTGATCGAGGTAACCTCGTCACCGCGTATATCAATCTTGCTCAAGGGCTGCATTTTTGTCACGCAACAGCTGATATCCTCAAGTAATTAAAAAGCTAATTTTTGGTCATATTTACCGCCGTAACGTTTATTCTACCTGTGATAAAATAAAATGACAAATTTAAGCATGTATCAAGTTCGATGAAATTCTTTTAGCCGAAACGCTGTTATCTAAGGTATGTAATGAATACGCAGATAACGATTTGGTTGGTAAACAAACGTGAGAAATTTTTATATCATTAGGAACTACCTCCATCTCGACGTCATGATTAATTATTACTAATTTCTTGATCCCTAATGGCATCATTGTGTTTTTAGGTTTTCTAGCTAACCTAAACAGTTAACTTACATTCAAATTAGATATTCTGTGAATCTGAATGAGCCTTTTTTCTAGGGATCAAAGCTCAAGGATGGGTAACGCAGGCAGCCATGCTCCTGGACATCATAGTAGTAGTGTAGTACGAGAAGGTCATCACAGACATGGGAAGGATCATCCACCTTCCTCCCCTGGAAAAGATGGGCAAGCTTTTATTTTTGATAAAAAGCCAAGTCAAAAGCTAGTTTTTCAATCGTCTCACGACGAGGAAGAGCCTTATTACACCAAGGTTTGATAAATAGTTTTACCATTTGACGACCAGTTACCTTTTCATTTCAATCAAATTTTATGATTATCAACAGCTTCTTTCAAACAAAATAAATATCAACTTTAATAACAGAGTAAAACTCAAGTAAATTTCACCTTTACGATCTCAGCTTAATACGGAATTTCTTCTAGTAAACAAATTACGTTTATTCTATTTCTATGCAATACTTTGTTTATAGCCTATAAAAGAATATGAAATTAGTATTTTTTTGTGTCCCGACCAAATATAAAACCCAACAACTTGCATAAAGATACACATACCATGTATAATCATGATATGAATTTGTTATGGCCAATAAACCATTGAGTATTGCATAGGTTGGTCAAGGAGATGGGGACAACTTCGGAGCTGGGCGTCCTCGTTCAAATACAGTGTCTGAGGGCACCAAAGTTTCAGATAGCAAAGTATTACCAACTGTGTTCAAATGGGAAGGAGGTGGCAAACAAGTATATATCAGTGGAACTTTCACGGAATGGAAAACATTACCAATGGTCAAGAGCCACGGAGATTTTGTAACGATCATCGATTTGCCCGAGGGTGAACATCAGTACAAATTCTATGTAGACGGAGAATGGAGACATGATCCAGGACTGGTGAGTTGGAAGATTAATCAAGTTTAGTATCAATCTATACCAAGAATTGATAGTTGAAATAACAATTACTGCTTTAATAACTTGACGGCTACAAATTCTCCTTAACTAAGGCCAGCTTGTGAATGGAATAGATACTAGGAGAGATGTTTGGAATAATCTGTGAATTGCTCTCTATTAATTTAAAAATTACAGAAAATCGTTGACAACGGTTTGGGATCAAAGAATAACCTTGTCTCGGTGAAACAATCAGATTTCGAAGTCTTCCAAGCACTGGCAAAAGACAGCGAAGGAATAATCAGCAGTGCTCAGACAGAATACAGTCAAGAGATTCCACCAAATAAGCCTTGGGAAAAAGTTGCTGGTCCTCCAGTCTTGCCACCGCACTTATTGCAAGTTATTTTGAACAAGGACACTCCCATGTCTGTCAGTATTAACATCTTGGCTTTACTATGCATAACATTTTAGTAAGTTTTCTTTTTTCACTTATGAATATTTATTCTTTCCTAAATTGTACCTTCCAGTGTGAACCAACGCTTCTACCTGAGCCAAACCACGTTATGTTGAATCACCTTTATGCTTTGAGCATCAAAGATAGTGTGATGGTTCTTTCGGCCACCCATCGTTACCGCAAAAAATACGTTACAACTCTACTCTACAAACCTATATAATATTTCTTTTCTTTCTCATTCCTCTGTAAAAAGATTGCTATAGTTTCGTTTCATTAAAGTATGTTAGTTTCTGTCAAGAAATACTTATAAAAGATTTTTCGCTTACCTGTCAAATAACAGAATATTAGTGATTATCCATAATGACATTTGATTAAAATGATTGCCCTCAATCCTCTTTAGCTTATAGTCTATTGTACCTTACGTATCTGTTGAGTATTGTAACTATTATTTATTAAAATCAAAAATTTCTCAAATTGTTCTCGTCGATGATGTAATACTTACGTCGATCTTGTAAAATTTGTGAATTAATATTGAAGTATGAAGAATGGTGCATTCTTTTATTGTACAGTAATGTAAGAATATTATGGGAAATGTATCGACTATTGATAAACAAAAAAGAATCGCGAGAAAAAAATAAATAAAAAAAAATAAAATTAACAGAACATTAATTTACATAATGACGAAGTTTTCATTAATAATCCTCTGACCACTTTATTTGTGGGTTAGCGATATTTATTGATTACAACCGTATTACACATACGCATGAAATTTCCAGCAAGAAAACACATGACGTGATACAAGTATAACATTTAAAACGACTGATTTGTTGCAGTGTTACGTGTTATACTCCGTCCAGACTAGACAAGCATTAGCTTC
Source organism: Diprion similis (assembly GCF_021155765.1). Lineage (NCBI taxonomy): Eukaryota > Metazoa > Arthropoda > Insecta > Hymenoptera > Diprionidae > Diprion > Diprion similis. The sequence goes on along the minus strand of NC_060110.1, from coordinate 19,440,797 downwards.
GGGATACTTCGCATAACTATGGATCAAACTTCATTTTGAGTTACTTCGGCAGCATAACCATAAGGCTTCTGGTGTCTAGTTTGCAAAAAGTAAGAGCCGTTCGTAGAAGGATCGGTGTAAGCTCCCATATAGGCGACATCAGAATCAGAGCATTTTTTGCCCATGTAATGGTCCCAATCGGAACATCTTGTGGCCGGAAATCCCGTTTTCATCATTATACTCTCGGTAAAATACTCGTAAGATCTTCCATGGCTGCAGGCCTCTGAAATCCGTAATTTTTACAGCGTCAGTTTTATTCCGGCAATTTTCCGTCTAAATCACTACTAATTGCCTCACCCAACAGCTCTGGAAGGCAGCAACATCCAGGCTGCACCGCCATTCCTCCATTTGGATAGAAGTCTGCATGACCTAAGGGTTGAAAGTAGCCCAAAACTCCACCGCAGGAATGAATGATGTCAACAAATTTAGCGTCAGACGGGTCCAATCGAGTTTCCAAAGTTGAGAATATATGAATACCCGGCAATGCAGGATCCAATCCTGAGATGCGACCAAGACGACCAGAAGTTGTTTGATGTCCTGTGTTTCCGGCAACGTGCGCTCCCAGGGAATGCCCTAACATTTGTCAGTATTTTATCAACTTCAAAAATCTTGACTTGCTTAAAATTTTGCACATCATCAACTTACCAATGAAATGAACGTCCTCTGTTTTCATCCCAGTCTCGTGGACCAAGAAGTCAATAAAAGTGGCCGCGTCTTTTCCAACTCGTCCGGTGTTCGCCATCGGTCCTAGATAAAATGTGCTAGCAGCCAGGGGTTCCCAATCAACCAAGAAGACGTTGTACTCACCCTGAGCCAACCACGCTGTGGAAATTACGTTTCAATATTACATCAGAAACCTACCAGCAATTATATTAATGAAAATAGTTGTTATAGCTTTTTCTGTCTTCTCGTTCAGCAAACACTGGAAAGTGGACTTAGAAAATTAGATTATTTTAGGAAATAGAACATCAAAAGGGAGATGCAACTGTTGAAATGTATGCAATTTACGACACCAGCCTCATAAGTAAATATTTTTGTGGAAAAAAGTGTACAACTTACCGTCTTTCATATTTAGAAAACCAGTACTAGACGCACTGGATTTCCAGCCATGAGTGATGAACTTTGTTTGACGCGAGGGAGAAAATTGTGACTTCTTTAAAGATTCCTTATCATTGATTTTAATTTTCGTACCATTTTTGGGATTGTCTCTGAAAATGATAATATTACGTACTTCAGATATTTCGTATTAAACCTGTACTGGCCTATTACTTTTGGTTCAAAAGTGAAAATTCCCGTAGTCACTGCTGTGTGACTTTATTTCATTGGTTCTCGAATACCGTGTATAAAGGAAGTAGGTAATTCGATCCTCGTCAAAAAAACGAGCCTCTGGCACATATCCCTTTAAAACGGCAACTTGTGGTTGACCATTTCCATCTGGCATGAAGATCCAATCATCTCCGTATCCATCATATTTTTCGCGAAGTTCCTTGATCGCTGAATTTGGCAAAGACGCGAAATATCCTGGGACAACAAGAAACAGGATGATTGATAATATGAACAGATCTTGCATCTGCATTTCAGTACGCTTCTTTGTTTGGGTAAAGAAATATAATTTGAATTTCTACGAGGTTTACTGGATCGCAAAATAATACAAATCTATGACACTACGCGGGGCGTTTTAAATTATAAATGCCGTGGTTTGAGTAGCACGTCGTGTATTTAAGGCGATGGCGAGTACCTTCGGACAAATGTGTCCTTATAAATCCTCGTAGTATCAAAAAGGCAAGGCTTACCTTTTGGCGTGTCCCACTTATTCAGTATTCTATCTAAAATTCTTATCATAAATGCGGATATACTGTCAAGTAGTTGCCAAGTAATGCTTCAACGCTTGTAATTTATTCTCACTGTCACAGATTGGTGCCTTACCGCGAACCAATGGTCAAACCTGATGTGCGCATATCATTTACACCATAATTTTTCGCTATGACTACGTGTAAGTTATACAGGTCGTACGATTTAATTAACACTGAAACGAATGATTAAGATTTTTTACTGCAACAAGTTTAACCGGGAAAATAATGAGAATGAGAATTTGCAGTTTCTAGTGTGTGAATACTGAGTGAAGATTTAAAATAATGTGCTAATTTGTACTTATAACAATTATCTCTTCCGTTTTAATTTGATCAGTAGGTTTCTATACCAAGTAATGTTTCGCTTTCAATACTGTGTTCACTTTCACAAAAACATTGCTCCATGGTAAAATGACTTCACGATAATTAACCCAATGAATTAATTGCCGGGATACTTCATTACCTCATAGTAGAGAACTTCGTCGAAGCAGAACATATGCGTCTTCTGACTGAACTGTTGGCCGATGCTACCAAATTTTGGTTGAATTTATGCACTTTACTTTCCAAGTGCTGCATTCATTTGAATTCGTAATGCAGCGCCACGTACCGTCTATCATCGGGCCGTGCGGCGCTATCTGCATCATATGCACTTTTATCATCTACGCCACTGTTGTTCCTTCCTGGTACGTGGTAATGCGAAACTAGCCTTATGTACGTATACACATAGTTCTTATCTATATGCATATGTATAAGTACACCGATGTATGCAAACTTTGTTTTCGCTTTCTCAAGCAGCTCAAAATGGTGCAAAATCCCGACGTGCATATAACAATTAACTGTTCATCTTAGCTGAAATATCTTATTACAGAGTAAGTAAGTATTTCTCATTGGGAAAAGGGCATAAGAAACTCAACTTAAATCGCTGCAGTGAGTCATGGCCATGGTTTGAGCTGGTAGCCGATCGGACTGATCAGGTAGGCACGCACAGCTGCAGGTACCTGCATAATACAGGTTTAGTATACGACTCTACCTTTTTTTTCCAATCGATTCGTTCTGGACAGAACAACGAAGTATACGTCTATGGAGGGTGCTAAGCCTTGAGTCGGCCGAGTTTTTAAATAACTAACACGTCTTTGATAAATCCAACAAATCTAATTGAATGTATTATTCACTACAGCTGCTCAATAAATCTAATTTAATGTATTATTTATTACAGCTACTCAATTGCACAGTACAATCAAACATTCTGGTCAGCGAGTGACTGGTTGATGAAAATTTTAGTGTTATCCCGTAACCGATCGAGCAATGTCGATCGTTACCAATAAGAAATCATTGAAATTCGTCAGGTAATGGCTTACTGCATACGTATACATATTATGTATATGCGAGATGCGCGGCAACGGCACGGTAATATCAGGAATTGCTTGGCACCAACAGCCGACGCGCTAGGAAAGATCTGGAACCTTTGTATGCGGATGATATCCGGCATGTGTTCAAGTCTGCGTATCTGCACCTTTGCAAGAGCAGTACAGACTGGATTTATGTACACATATTGAAGATGACTGGACAGACCTTACCAAAAGTTCAACCATATCTTTTTTTTTTATTCATGACTGCATAATGTTGTATCATGCTGGACATATATAAACATTTGATCTGGCGGGGATAACAAATAAGGACGTGCCTATAATGGAAGAGTTCAACGGATACGATCAGAAATTGGATGCGATCTGAAGTTGGGATAGTCATCGGAGTTGACTCACAAAATGCTTATTTATTACCTTGACTATCTCAACATTAGAATACAGTGCTTGCAATTTGGGACGAAGTTCGTTTGCTTTGAATATATTTGTGGCCCTGAAAAGGGCCGATTTTGATGCCGATGCAGGCAAGCGCTAGTCGATTTAACCTCCGAAACCGTATAGAGTGCGGCCTTGTCGTTTCAGAGCGTATACGACATCCATCGCAGTGACAGTCTTCCTCTTGGCGTGCTCGGTGTAGGTTACAGCATCACGAATCACGTTCTCAAGAAACACCTTCAAGACACCTCGCGTCTCTTCGTAGATCAGCCCTGAAATTCTTTTCACTCCACCACGACGGGCCAGACGACGAATGGCCGGTTTGGTGATTCCCTGAATGTTGTCACGAAGCACCTTCCTGTGACGCTTTGCTCCTCCTTTACCCAATCCCTTTCCTCCCTTACCGCGACCAGTCATCTTGAGACTCGGAAAGTAGTTGCTGGATCCAGAGAGACTGCACGAATGCTGCCGGTAACGCCGCACTGCTGGTTTATATACCTTTCATACTGGTTCCCCCACTCTGCGGCACGGACCAATCAGTGGCCCCACTGCAGTTCGTCGCCCCCTTATATACAACGGGTGGGGCTCGCCGACGACATTCCCCTGCTGTATTCGCCGAACTGCAGACGTATTGTGTTCAAAGACTAATTCTTTCATTCTTACAACTCCCCGACGTCATGGCTCGTACGAAGCAAACTGCTCGCAAATCTACCGGTGGCAAGGCACCGCGCAAACAGCTGGCAACTAAGGCAGCGAGGAAAAGTGCTCCGGCTACCGGAGGCGTGAAGAAGCCTCACCGTTACCGCCCTGGAACTGTCGCTCTTCGTGAAATTCGGCGCTACCAGAAGAGCACGGAACTTCTAATCCGCAAGCTTCCATTCCAACGGTTGGTACGTGAAATCGCACAAGACTTCAAGACTGATCTCCGGTTCCAGAGTTCGGCTGTTATGGCTCTTCAAGAAGCTAGTGAGGCTTACTTGGTTGGACTATTCGAGGACACGAATCTATGCGCTATTCACGCCAAACGTGTCACTATCATGCCCAAGGACATACAGTTGGCGCGTCGCATTCGTGGCGAGCGAGCGTAATTTATTCACGAGGAAAACTTGTGAAGAAGAAATAAAACCGGCCCTTATCAGGGCCACTAAAATATTCAAACCAAAGAACCGATCCGTCATTAAGCTGATGCAATCACTTTTTATACCTATATTGTGCCATCTCTAGGAACGGTGGTCGGGAATCTACCGTTAAAATTTACCCCCCCCCCTGTATTGAAGTCATTCGACACCAGATTCTTACAGCACACACCTATACCGGCAATTTATATTACTGTTGACCAACAGCAGCTAATGTGCGAAGACGATTATTGAGTCGAGGCATACCATTCAATTTGATCGCACTAGTGTTACATTTCTCTAGGATTGCTGTAGCATATTCTCCAATTCTAGGTGACTAGGTTTTCTGCACAAACTAATACAGCGTTCCGAAGACGCATCGACCAAGCGTACGAAAAATAGTTATATTTGTTACATCAATAACGGTAGAGTTTTATCATATTAAACGTTATAATATAATTATAAAACGTTGTCGATATCTTTGCTTGTGTCATTCAAATTTGCTCGGATTGTTCTGATGACATTTTCGGGATGTTATTTTATTCGTGTTCACTATTTTTGGCGCAAAAAACAAAACTGGATATTTTTCCAACATTTTTCCCGATTTCTTTTACTCTTCACACAGATGATACGGGCCATAATCCTTAATACTTCAAAAATATTCATTGGTAACGGCAAATATTGCTATGGAAAACTTTCACTAGCCTCTTAAGCCGACTGTATACGCAAGCCAGGTGGTTGAATACCCTTCGTCAACCATTGTAACGGCTCGAGGGACGCCGTCTACCCGGCCAAACAATTGTTGGGACGCAACGGCGCGTCCCGGATTAGGCTCACCTGGCGTTTCTCCGTTACGGTTACAGCTTACCTTTAACTGAAGAAATGTAAATCGAATTTCAAACTTCGCTCAGTCTGATGTTTATAAACGGAAAGAAAAATAATGGAGAAGCTGGTGCGGTGCAAACGAACAGTCAAAGTCATATACCTAATCTTGTTGAAGACAAGCTTGATTCACAAGTATTGACCATTCCCTGCAGCCAACCCAACATAAACCAGACAAATGTCCAAATCCTATTGTTGAGAAAAAAAAAACAAACCAGACAACTTATAGCATAAATTTCAGGAGTACATATTCTCTTGGCCGAAGTTTAAGTATGAGTGAAACACTCCCACTGGAGCGGCAGTTAAAATTTTGTAGGCGATACGTATTGTGTGAATCGACCTTTATTCTCACCTATTTTCAAACCGCCATATGACTTCCTTCATCCTGTTGTACAGGGTGTAACAAAATTATGTGTCGCTGTTTTACCAGATGATTCTCCATCTCGAGATCAGTAAAGATCCTGAAAGACGTGCCTCCGTAAAATTGATCTTAATCTTGATTATTCAGGTCGAATAAAATTCTACTCGTTCAGAAGAACAAAGTTTCTAGGAAACTATCGCAAGAAAAATTACAAGATCTTTGCTGTAGAGCATTAAAATCCCTCCAATAATATGTATCGGACACTTCTGTGCATCGTTATCGAGCTAGGAAATTTGGAAATAACTAAAATTATTTTCTCATGTTAATTAAATCGAAAATTGCGTTCAAGAACCATTAAATGTTATATTTAATATATAACATTCATATATTATAGATTATCCAGGGCTCAAATTATAATAAGCGTCAATTTTTTCTTCCAACAACTATTAAACATGTCATTGTGAAAAGAGTCGATTTTTCTGAACCAGCCCAAAGTATATAATTCTCGGTAATCTATAATTCTACAACTCCAATCTTGTACTTGAGAAACCGTTTTTACGATCTTATACGAAGTCAATCTTGAATCAGAATTACTAGAGATCAAATAGGAGTTTCCTGTATTAGTGAGCATAGTCGACAGTAAGCGATAAAATCAATAAATGTCATGTTCGGGATTTTTGTGATACGAAATTATATCGGAATGCTTAGTAACGTGTACAGCATAATCCGGTCAATTGCTAGTTCTGAATAATTTGGTGGCCCTGAAAAGGGCCGATTGTTTGTATGTTGGTAGAATCGATGCTTTACGCCTTCTTCTCGGTTTTCTTGGGTAGCAGAACTGCTTGAATGTTAGGCAGGACGCCACCTTGAGCGATCGTAACTCCAGACAGCAGTTTGTTCAATTCTTCGTCATTACGTATGGCCAGCTGCAGATGACGAGGGATGATCCTGGTCTTCTTATTGTCACGAGCGGCATTTCCAGCTAACTCCAAAACTTCAGCAGCCAGATACTCCATGACTGCAGCCAAATAGACTGGAGCTCCAGCACCTACACGTTCAGCGTAATTTCCTTTGCGTAGCAATCGATGAATACGCCCAACTGGGAACTGCAGTCCGGCTCTGCTCGAACGAGACTTTGCCTTTCCCTTTACTTTACCACCCTTGCCGCGTCCCGACATGATTATTGAGTATTTGGGATCTTTGAGAAGACAGGCACGAACCACGCACCTTAGCTGCTGAGTCGAGAGTGCCGTAAAACGGGTTAGCTAGGTTTATATACCCTCGACGCACCATGCCGCGGACCAATGAGCGTGCGGCAACACTCTTCGCGCTACCTGATTGGCCTGGCTAGCGAGCTGCGGAGCGTCATAAATACGCAGAGAGACCCAATGTCTCGTACAGTCAACTTCCGATATCAAACTGTTATACATCGTTTTGTACGCAGCGGAATTTTTATCGGATCATGGCACCGAAGACCAGCGGGAAGGCGGCGAAGAAAGCCGGCAAGGCACAGAAGAACATCTCGAAGGGCGATAAGAAAAAAAAGAAGAAGAGGAAGGAGAGCTATGCCATTTACATCTACAAAGTGCTGAAGCAAGTCCACCCGGACACTGGAATCTCCAGCAAGGCAATGAGCATAATGAACAGCTTCGTTAACGACATCTTTGAACGTATTGCTGCAGAGGCCTCTCGACTCGCTCACTACAACAAGAGATCTACCATCACATCTCGGGAAATTCAAACCGCCGTTCGACTGTTACTACCAGGAGAATTGGCGAAGCACGCTGTGAGTGAGGGTACTAAAGCCGTCACCAAATATACCAGCTCTAAGTGAGCTCATCAGCAAAAAAAAAAAAAAATCAACGGCCCTTTTCAGGGCCACCACAAGTCTCACTGCAAAATGTTCGATACTCGAAACATATACCCCATGATATACTCGCTGTGCAAGTTTTATACCAAGTTATGCTTGAGTCGTAAATATTATCAATTTCGGTGTGTAGACGGCCCATCCTTTCCTCATGCGTCATTCTCTACCGTCAATAAATTTAACCCTTCAGGATAGCGTCCGTAGCTTCAATACGGATCATTAAACCACTATAGCAGCAATAAACAATCAAGGAAATTGAAAACATTTGAAAAATACGAATAACCTTTACTGAATTTTGATATTGCCTTCTGATGATTTGAAAACAATTCTGCAATCATACTACAAAGGAACGATGAAATGTCACTTGAAGTGGAGCAAGTTCTGAACATCAATTCTGAATGATGAAATATCATTCAAAGTGAAGAAATTTTTGAACATCAATTCTATTCGCTCCTTATTCATGTCGAATGTTGGTATTGACTACTTTTTAAACTAAAAATGTGACAATTTCTGTTAATTCATTTTCCATTTGCGGAAATGATTCGTGATTTGGTGGACATATTGCACATTAGTTCGGGCTAGTTTGGTTGCCTAAGGGTTCAACGTTTACTAAGGCCATGAATATTATCTCTCTTAGGTACATCCGTAAGATTTTTGTTATGTATAAGGGAATGTTGAGCTCGTAAAGTTGGTAAATTATTCCCTCGTGCTAGACAGTATCGAAGGCCTTTTCAATGTCTAGGAATGCAAGGCAGGTTGATTTGTGCGGAATTAGTTAATTACTCGAATCAGTTGCACAGTGTTATGGCCTTCTCTGAAGCCGAATTGTAAATTAGTTGTTCCGTCCGGTTGACTATTATTTTGTCAAAAATTTTGCCAAGGGTTAGTAGAAGGCTATACAGGTATACCTAACTATTATGTGCATCATATTGGACGTTCCGAATTATGCTTAGGTCGTAGATATAAACTTCGGCGTTGCAGACGCCTACCCTTTCCTCGTGCGTCATTTGCTACATCAATACATTCCATCCTCTAGGATAACATCCGTAGACTTCAATACGGTATATTATGCCAGCATAGCAACGATATACACAACCAAGAAAATTGAAAATATCTGAGAAATACGTTACATCTTTGTTGAACTTTAATATTGTCTTGGCAATTTAAAAATAATGTTGCAATCATTCTATGATTTCTAATATTGTTTGAACTGATACAATTTTCGCACAACGACACAGCTAGCACATTTATAAAAGTTTCGAAAAGCATCACGACAAATTAAATGTTTCCGTCAGCAGAACAAAAGGATTCGGTTTTAAAATTTATCCAGATGTTTCACATCATTAATTCGGTCTAATTGAAAGAATTTCAATCAATTTGAAAACAGGCATTTTCTAAGCTTTTAGCTCACTATCAGGAATAAGATGACATATTTGATGTGTTCATCTCATACATCTAGCAAATGCCTAAAATTATTGCTAGTATATTTTCTCAAGAATCGGTAAAACGTAAAATTAATAAATTATCTATCAATCTTAATGTTAATCAAATACAACGTTGACTAAGGGGACGAAATTTGAGGACGTGTTTTTATGCAAAAATGTGAATTTCAGGATTGCTGGATAAACTGGATTGAATTAGGTATATGTATAAGAACTATTTCAATGAAAAGTAAAGTAGCGTCGAGCAAGATTACAGTTTAGGAAGTTTTATTAAAACGAGCTTATAGTACAGAGCTTTGTTTGAGGTACTCCATAAGGACATCCCTGGCAGGCGTCTCCTCTCCAAAATCCTGAAAAATTGAATTACACAAATTTGAGAAAACTATTTCGTTGTGAGGTAGAATAAAGAGAACAAATTCAATACTAGATGGGATAGTCAGAAAGGCTTTTCTCAGCAGGATTTAAATTTTTGGGTTCACCTCAGAAGAGGGAGCCTGCCTTGGAAAGTATCATCATGTAAACTATTAATATAAGCTTGTCTAAACTAGATAAGCACGCAGTACTCAATCTAGGGCTTTTATTGCAAAAGGCAAAGAGAAAGTTAATGCATTCAATTTATCAGATGCCAGGTTTCTTAAATAGAAACCGGAATGCCCTGGTATTTCTTAATTCTCAATGAGGTAAATATAATAGTTCGCTGAATTTGTGGATTAGTTGTGTAAATCTGCAGAAATGTGGCTACTACTATGAACAAGATCTTTCAGAAATTATTTTAAATTCTATCATGAGTATAGAACTTTGGTACAAAAACTAAAAAAAATTACTACAAGATCCTTGAATATTGATTTTGAAACAATTTTTTGGTAACCACATGATAATTTTTATTGAATCTGGTGCAATGGAAATTCAAATATCAATGCCTAAATATACCTTGATGACAACGCAGGAGCACCCGACAACTTTGCGCGCTTTACCAGCGTTGTCAATTTTGCAGAGTCCAGCCCATTCACCCAGTTTCTTGTTGTTGTCAACTTTGATCAGAGGAATCTGATGCTCGTTACACAATGCCTGTACTAACTTTTTGTACATCGGCTCGTTACAGTTTTCTGCCAGAATGCAGAGCATCGCCTGCCTCCTGTTAATAATATAATGAGAAAAACGAATATGAAAACTTATACCCCATCAACGCATTCAATTCAAAATGGATAAATATTTCGTATTCAGTAAGGCTTTACACAGCACGGTTTTTAAAATTTGGGTTCACTCAGAAGAGGGAGCCTGCCTTTGTATCTCATCATATATAATGTCGTTGCGACTCGAAGGCTTAAATTATTACCATAATAAAATTATACATGGTTCTCCGCAAATATAATCTTATAAAATAAAGTATGTCCAAAAAATCTTCAAATTTACATGCTAAAATTCAACCAGCATGGTATTTGTATTTAGTGATCATCATAAGACTGACTCAGGGTTCAAGATCATTTCATTTAATATTACAGAAAGTTGTGAGTGATAGAATCATAAAATGGGACAATGTTGTAAAACTGAGAAATAAAAACCGACACATACTTGTCAAGTGCTTTTGCCGCTTCATGGAGTCCGTGAACAACTCCATCGTGAATCAGAGCGTTCTTCAAAACTTCTTGAAGGGCTGTATTTACGTCCATGGGGCCTCCTGCCGCCACACCCGAGGGAACATCATCGCTGTGAGAAGAAAAAGGATGAAAATTAGTATCAGGTATGGTGCAAGTAGGAAGTAAGGTTATGTGGTCGGCGGACTGTCAGAAGGCTTTACACAGCATGTTTAAATGAAATTTTTGGGTTCGTCTCAGAAGAGGGAGCCTGCCTGAATGTATCATCACATGAATAGCATTTACAACTCGATTATAGTTTTTGGAGTTTCAGTATCTAGCGTGTAAACAGTGGTTAGAGGTTAGACGTGTTGCAAGACACTTACGTTTCCACGTCAGACATTGTTGGAGCTGGCTGGAGACCTGAAATATATACGCAAGATTATTACAAAATGAATCTAGTTTGCTTAAAACGATTTATTTTCGCAAGTGGAACTCTGATTATCGTAAATTCGCTCGATTCGATCGCCAGTAACACGACGTGCGCTTCATTTACCTTTTCTTAACCGGAAAGGGAAATAGCTGTAGCCGCTACTCGCAGCTTGTTGTAACTTCGGCTGATTGGATGCACGTCACTGGTGTGTCCTCGAATCAGATGCCAGTACACGACGTCCATATTCTAACCACTTACCGCGGGCTAATTTGAATGAAAGTAATTTCTTTTTTTGTGAAGTGCAACATTTTAAAGTTTTTTATCTATGGAATAGCAAAGTTTGCATAATATCTACGTCTTTTTCTGAATTCATCTCTAATATCTATGTATTTTACGCGCATCGCTAAAATTTATAATTCAAGTTTTACAGGGTGACATTTGTAAAAAGATTCCATAGTAAGGTCGATGAATGATTATTTTCATACGATGTGGTATTCATTCTGTATATATTTGTTTATTGGATTTTTCATTCGGAATAAAGACGTTCACTTATGAGTCACTGAATACGTTGACTGAAGAGTATATCTTCAGTCAACGCTGAATATTAGCATTATCCTACAAGTTCATTAAGCTCCCGGCGGAGGGCCTCCAAGTGGTTCGGTATGGGACTGCCATCTGGGTGGCGAACGCAAAGTCAAGATAACGTTTTTCTTACAGTTTTACGGCCCGCAGATCACCATGAGGTGAAATAATTCGATCGTAGCTGGCAACCGCTTATGCAATTGCAAGAGGATGAGTTAAAAAATTAAATTACTGAGCTGTAATAATTTTCAGTCAGTCATTGAACAAAGGATGATTGACTACTGAATGAATACGAACCTATTCGGACATACTTGGCAGGAATAAATATACTCAAGTAGTCGTCTAATATTTTCAAAAGTCGCGCATGATCTTCATTTGGATGTCAAATAATCTTCGTCCACAATGATACGCCCTGTTAAATTAAAAAATTCGGTATTCTACAATATTTTTGCAGGAGAGAATATTTCGCGTTGCCCTTAGAAGGTTTGTCAACGTCTCAGATCCCGTGAAACATTCCTGTACATATCTATCTACCCAGTCATATAAATGAAAGACTTGAATCCAAACGAATGCTTTGTTAATATTGGGAAAATTATTTTACTCATCATGAATAAATATTTACCCCTCATATATGTACATTCTGAACTTAATATGTCTACAGTGCATGATGAATTTATTTTTCTAAGTATATAGTTTCTATTTCAAATTCATTAGCTTATTTATAGGTATGCAAATCTATTCAGGAAATTGTAAGTAATATCAGTCTGAAAACTGCTAATTAACACCTTCACAATAAAATATCGTATGATTATTAATTGTTAGCTTTTAAGTGCAGCTATATGTGTTCCTGCACCTTTGATTTCACTTGCAAACTAACACTGACTAACAAAATGTATAATTTACTACTGTCCTATTGGTCTATTTGGTTCAATTTAATATAGCAGCGCTTACTCGAACTACAAGATATGATACACTTCTAGGCAAATTTCGGCACATTGTTATTTGCGCTTAAGTTGCATAAAAAAAAACGGTGAGACGATAATTTCTTAAATTACAATGTTTCAAAAATCATTTTACAATCCTTATAAAATGAACTTATCGTGTAGATCTCATTTCATCATCGGAACAGAATCTTTCCAATTGCAGTATTAAACTTTTTTTGTGAAAATGGCTAAAATATTTTTGTTCCTTGTGCAAGAAAATTTCGAGTATTTTTGTGGATGCATAAGAGCATCGTTCGCGTGGATTATAATTTATTGACGTTAACATAATATTTATTTTCAAAAGTAAATATTTTTCTGCCAAGGGATCATGATCGACTTAATTAATAATAATGAATTCAAGTGAGAGACATGACACCACATTGATTTAGAAACCTGCAAGAATGATTTCGGCCGAAATATTGTGTCTTCGTTCCATCGAACAGGGTACACAGCAGGAATCATTCTAAAGTTGATGTAGAATATAATTAAATTCGGGAATAAGGACATTGATTGTTTTTATTATAAATTATACAATGTTATTACAATAATTAATAACAGTTATCATATATACTATTGCGACTGTTCTATAAATTTCAAGATTTATCTACACAGAATGTTTTTTCATGGTAATTTTCAAGTATTTCCCGTAGGTCCTTGCGTGATTAAGGAATCCAAGGAACTGCATCGGGGTCCTGAGTCATTGAAAGTTAGGGGTTTTTGGTTGACGTTAAATCGTCGGACTGTAGCGCGCGTTATAGGGCCAACAATAGTGTGGCGGCGGCGGGGGCGGTGGTGGTGGAGGTGGTGGGCCCGATGGGTAAATATGATGGGGATGCGGCTGGTCCACCGTTACACCTGCTTGGGCCTGACATGCCGCCATTAGCCCGTGGTAGTCAAATTTATAGGCGTATCTTTTCCCGTGGACTTTCGTCATTATGTTTTTGTCGTAGTAATACCTGGACAGAAAATGTAGAACTCCGTTATACAACATTTGAAATATACAATGTTTATGGATGCGTTTCTTATAACAACTTGTCTCACTTTTATAATCCTCATGTAATTCAGTTAAGAATCTAAAATTAAATTATTTCTTGACAGTGTATAGTATTATGGCAAAAGTCTTTTACGAATTTTATACGCGAATTCTTCTAATTCGAATTATTTCGAATATTCAATTCTGTTGCAAGCGTGAATATAAAATGATTGCTTCGAAACCAGTATAATATAAGGCCTTCATATAAGGTAACGATTAAAAACGACTGTAGGAGACACGGATGAACACCTATGAGGCAGATTCGTGAGAGGTGTTTAGTACAGTACAAAAGGCCCCTTTACCTCAAAATAAAACGAAGATTTCGAATCATTAGCATTGATTTCGAATGAATTCTAAACGGTCTATCTGCAATGGCAGCTGTCAGTGATTTTCGGATTAGATATATAGAATTTCAGAATATCACTAGGGATCATTGAAAACACTGCAAATCACAATCATCAACCAAAGCACACGATAAAACAGATATCGATGGAACGTTAACGGATTGAATCCATTTGTGCGTTTATCGCAAGACTTACAATGACCGTTACCATGATTTCGAATGATACTTGCAGCGCGATTTCTCCAGTGATATCGCGTCATTCGAAGTGTTTCGCTTCGGTTTCCACGTTTCCAATGACTTCAGTGATTACCTTGCGATTGTTCCTCGTTATTTCAAAGAAGATTTCCGTCGTTAAAGTTCCTTTGATTTAAAATCCGATGCAGAGTACTTCTAGAGTAAATCGATACCAACATTACGCAGCTGCAGGTACGTACCTGAGGGCTCTCGAAAGTTTGTCGTAGTTCATGTTGGGTTTGCTCTTGCGTTCGCCCCATCTCCTCGCCACCTCGTCCGGGTCGGTGAGCTTGAACTCTCCGTTTGAGCCCTCCCACGCAATGCAGGAGGCGTTCGACGAATCGGAGAGTAGCTCTAGGAGGAACTGCCACAGCTGGACCTGACCTCCCCCGACCGACCCCGGGCCTCCGCTTCCTGAGCCAATCAGCGAACAAGTCCTCTGCAGGAGGCTGATCCGTTCTGAAAATGTGGAGAGAGAGGAAATTTATGCCGAGAGTCACTCGAGGGGCGGCTATATCTGTGTTCTGCGTTATACGTCGAAGCCTACGGATATATTATAGCTCACCTCGGCACCTGCGCCTGGCGCCACAAGCTTCGTCGCTATGCGGACAATGAGCAAAGGAAAATATGTGTAAAGGAGTGGAATAATGCAAAATTATTAGCGGTGATTTTTTCTTATATTTTTGGAAACAAAACAGAGGCAATAAGAGAGAGAGAGCTAATTATGCGGGTATTTCAGTCCATAGATAAAGAATCGAGGACTGTTGGATTATCTGTTATTATATAGAGAGTTATTATATATAATCTTATGAATATCGACGTGTATAAATGAAGATATTGGGAGCACAGTGCCATGTGAAAAAAGAGGGTGTCGAATAGGCATAAAATGTAATATCTATTAGATTTGAGATAACTAAATTACACAATATTGATCAATTGATTTTTCCAAACAGTAATCTTGAAATCTGACACACTTTATACACATGATCTATCATACTTTATTCTGGTGCTTCGATTAATGGAAAAACGTTTCAAAATCCTTCCAAACTGCCGAAGACGCCGCAGTTACGAAAGAAGCGAAAGGATAGTTCGAAAATGATAAATTTCCGTTTGCAAAATTTCGTGACAAAATTGTTGACAATATTGAAAATTATACAAAAACTCAGACCGAAGACAAAGGTTTTGTCTGCGAAATAGAACGACTGTTGCATGCGAAATTCCAAGTTCATCGTTATCTGTTAATTATCATAATCCCTAAGTGGTTTAAAAGCATATCTATGTTCACCAAAATGGCGGCAGAGGCGTAACACGGCGTAGGCGTGATGCGGCTGTATGGTTGTGTCAAAGAGCCAAACAGATGTATGAAAATGACGGTAAACAACAAGGAGGCGGGAAAAGCGGGACCGAAGAGAACTTAGAAAGCTGCAGCTGGTACGGTGGGAGAGAAACCAGATACTCATACATACAGATGTAAAGAAGGTTGAACAAAAAAAAAAATAGTTATTGGGAATGAAATAACAGGATGTGTCGGCCTCGATAGGTTTTACACTATTATAGGTATACAAGCGAGCCGGCGATACTAAGAACTGGCAATTAAGTCCGTGGTTTGCTTTTCTAAGAGATGCTTTATACCTGGGTGGGAGTCTTGTATTCTCCCAAATCGGGACGACCGCCCTGCACTACAACCGCGAATGGCTGCGATCAAGCCGCCTACTTAATATCCGATTAGTAATAGGACTTTGGAAAACCTTGCCGATTGCGGTCACCGCTTCAGTTATCATCAAATTACGCTCATCCAAGTTGTTGTTATGATAGCGTAATTCGTAAATCGGCAAATTTCATTGCGGTATTTCTATACACGTCCTGAAATTTGTCAGGATCGTATATTTCAAAATCGAAAATTGCACAGCAGTATTTCGACAAGTAGACGTTCTAGATAATTGCACGTATTCCACGTAAGAGAAAATCTAGCGATTGTTTTACAAGAGATGCAGTTTTGGATCTGGGCCGGAGTTGTAATAAAAAATATTAAATTTTTCAAACTTTTAACTCAAGATTTCAACGTGCACATTTACTGATTTCGAAGCTCTATTGATAGAAAAGGAGTCCTTAACTTACAAGCTCAAACTACAATTTTGAATTATATTACAGGTTATCATCGAATTATTTCATCGACAAATTCAGTCTGAATAATGAAAAATATCTACTTCGCAACCTTTTCTAGGTATATAATATTAAGTATACATAGACGATTAAATTTAAAACAGAGCTATTAGCTCGAATCTAAGTGCTCGTCGTAATAAGCGTGGGCGTGTAGGTATTATTAGATCAGTGATTTGTCGCTTTAACTAAGCACCCATGTACTTAATTACGAGTTGAGCCTCTGACGGGATATTCGGGGTATATCCTCGCGATTTATAAGCCTGTCATTACCGTGGCGAAGGGTGAGATCAGCTACCCGCCAAGACATTGGTCCATGCATGGATGTTCGGTAACATTATAAATTTGTAACAAACAACGAGGGTACAAGAAACTAAGTAATAATTATTTCTGAACACTATACGATCCGTGAGTCTAAATGATCGCTGCAATTGATATTATCGGCAACGTTATACCATAAATACTATTTGAAAATGATGACTTCATGGGAAACAAAGACCTGAAACCGATGAATGAAACAAAGAACTAAATCCAATCACAAGTTTGGCGCTGAATCATGCGAGAAAATAGGATGTAGATGCTAGTGTTCATGCGGTTATAATTAGCTATTACCAGTGATTGACTGAACTGCAGACGTGCTGACAATAATATTCTCAGCCAATATTCTGTTACAAAGACTGGCTAGAATTTTCGAAAGACAAATAATAACCTCATCTTTTTTTCACTTGACTTACAGAATGGCTTTCTGTATACATAAATACATTATCATGCAAAGTACCATTGTAGAAAATGGCAGCTGTAGACGGATGGAGTCTGGAGTCTTGCTGAATGTGCAGCGGGTGCGTTTGTAACCTCCACATTACTCCGGTTCAACAGAGGCATGGGGTACATCGGTTTCGAACTCCGGAACCACGCACTGTTTCACTAATTATTTTGTAACATAGTACCATCGTCAGTTTCAGCATTATCTTCGATTTATTTCACATTTTACCTCGCATTTTCTTCCTCAGCACTAATTCTCGCACAATTTGAATAAAAGCTATCGTACATCGCGTATATATTTTCATTAGCAAAAATCTAATCCAGTCGTCATTTCACATTTGTAGCTTATAAATAAGCTCTGTATCGATGGGGCTTAGAAAAAATTCTATAATCTTTCTTCTCGATTTTCATCAGATAGAGTATCAAAGCTGCGTTCAATCGTGATTTTAATCAGGAAAATAACATTTCTACATATTTCAAGTTACTTTTTTATTGGTTGACACCGATGTTGAAGCTTGCGGAAAAGTTGTTAGGTATTACTTCGAATATCCGTTTAAGAGCTTGGTCATAAAGAAAGTGACTAAGTAGTGACCAATAAGTGTAAGAATTATTTGTTTGTGAGAGACGCTGATCAGACAGGCGGCAAATATTTTTCATTCTACCACATATCGCGCTACGCACAAAGAGGCTAATAATCCTACATCCCTGGAATGATTGACCTTTGAGTACCACTTAAAGTTGGGTTGACGGTGACCCAGCTTGAGAATACCAGATTGCAAAGAACCGCAGACACATAAATCTTCGATTATTTGCCTGAGAAAAACGAATACGAATTAACGTAACCAAGCAAAAAGGATGTTAATTGGTACCGATTCAGCGTGACCTCGACGTTACTTTAGCTAAATACGCCATATTGTGACAATATCGGAGTCCACGTGTCAAAATCAGTAATAAAAACTCGCAGAATAGTGTGGACGTGGAATTTTATTTATATTTTATATTGATTATTTACTCCAGGCTGGTTTTAAAAAAACACTTTAACGTAAGCGAACGTACAACGAGCTTTGAAAAACTTAATTGGCTTGTGAATGAACGGTTAGTAGCTTCAATCTTCACACTTCACCATAAGATCATATTCATCCATTTTCTTTTCCTCATCGTTTCGAAATATTGTTTATCAGTTCGTTCAGCAATAACCACGCATCGCCGTAGACGAAGCTGCAACTTCACACCGAGATAAAGACGAGGCAATTGATGGTAAATAAAATAAAGTTCACCAGCTGGTGGACAACGAGAAACTGAGCAACCTTTGCCCTCTCTGGTTTCAACCCCTGACGCCCCCGCCTCGCCATCCGAGTTGGCGACGAAGCGCGATGGGGTGCTTTGCACCCCCTACGTGGAGGACAGATCCGGATGTCGGAAATCCAACACGGAAAGAAGGATGCTGCTGATTGTGAGATGCAGAAATTATTCCATATTTTACCGTAACCTGAGGGGCTGCCTAAAATGCATGCCTTACTTTTCAAGAAAAATCAAAGTACCAATAAATATTTCGCAGTTTCGGTAAAAATTGTCGGGACAGTAGATCGTTAATTTGTAACTAAATTCATGACTGTTACACTGCAAGATTATTGATCGTAAAACAGCAAAAAATTTTGTGGAAAAAGAGAAATTTATGTCTGAAGTGCAAATCACGTCCTACAAAAAGCAATATATTACGTGCACAATTAGAAGAGCCAAATTTTGGGATTTTCTGATATCGTTTGTGTTTAGTAGAGCCGGATGTATGATGAAATTTTCTTCTTACATGTAACCACTTCCAGCGAGGATGCGAATCCTCTTCGTCTAATCCCCCGCTCATATAACCACCGCACCGTCATCTTGTAAAGCAAACATCGCGAGGTACCAAAGTGTTAATACCCACCAACGATAAACGGTGGACACTTAAACGAGTAGTGACACAAATTTTCACGTGCACGAATGAAACGAGTTGAATAATAGATTTTGAATCGGTGTCATCGGTTTGGTTTTTCGATTGCTTTTTATTCAGATTAAGACACAAATAAAACTACCCAGTCCCGACGTTTCGAAAGAATTTCAAGTAATTTATCCTACGGTGTATGGTAAAATCTTGCGGGTAGGCAAACGTACCCATACAGATATGGCTTACAGGTATGTTTAATACAATACAGAACAATCGAATGGGCGCAAACTGCACGGAGCATCTATATCTTCTATGATCCAAGGGGGATGTTTCAAGCTCATCAAGAAAACAATATAGCAGCACCCCGTGGCGAGCTTACCTCCACCCTGGAGCCGCCCGGTCGTCCTCCCGCCAAAACCCACCACCTATCAACCCGCGAAGCCTCCTCCGGCGGTGTTTCGCCCCCCGCAACCCCGCCCGGCGTCCCCTTCTCTAAACACTCTTGATGGTTTATTCATGAGGAGACTCTTACCGCGATAACACTGATTCATTTAATAAACGGCAAAGGGCGCCACCGAGTACAACATTATTTAAACGTCTATATATCTCGGGAGGGCTTACGGTGTCAAGAGCCGCTATACTGCAGTACCGGGGCGGTCCTTTAGCAGAGAGCTAAGGTCGAAACTTTGAACTTTCGTGCTTCGATACATTATGCCCAGTGTCAATTAATGGAAGTTCTATAGACCAGGTATTCGAGAATCGGTAATTTTTCTAATGGTCTAATGGAAATATTGGTGGAATTATAAGGAAATATGTTGCACAGGTAGATATTTTGTAGTGTTATTAATAAATTATCTCTTTACTGTAACATTGAATCTATTTGTTTAATTCGCCATATTATTCCAGCTGAACAAAGCCTTAACATCAATTTATTATTGTATCGACATCACATTATTGCAATAGTTGCAGGGAAATATATTAGTAGTCATTACATGAATGAAGAAACAAAAAAATGTATCAAAACAACAAACAAGTTTTCTTGCTAAAGCAACTAAACTCATTTTCCCTCTAGAACTATATTTTTCGACGAAGATGAAAAAAAATTACAATAGTTGAGAGGATGAGAAGTATATAACAGTAGTAATCAAATAATATGATTCCTTCTATCGCGTTATTGAACAACGTCAATACCTTTTGCACAATAAAAACCTGATTGTGCGATTGCTCTCGATTGCATCAACGTAAGATAAACAAAACGTGGATTCAGCTAGATACACTATTTAATTTAAATGAAAAAAATCAATTAATCAACACGACGATCTCACCGCTTTCACTAGCACTGCAGGCTAATCCGGAAGTATTCAATGGTCGATTATCCGATCTCAATACTGCAATAGAACGTTTAATGCCGGTAAATTAATTAATTTGAAATTACACGAAGGGGGAATCCCTTCAGCTTGCTCAGGGTTGGCCGCCTCATGCCAAACGAAATAGCCACTGCCATCTAAAAGTATAATGTAGAGGGTGTTATATCGTCGGGCGAAGGGGTGGCGAATGTTCTCGAATACCTACTCAGTTCACGTACAGGGACGTGTGTATCCGCCACGTCTGGAGACACCTACGCGTGCCTCGGGGGCGGGGGTGGATTTAAGAAAACCGAGGAAAGCTTCGCTTCTTGGATTTATACAAAGCATTCCATGTGACCTCAACCCTCTTTCACTCTTAAAAATTTACCATTTTTTTCAGTCACTTGTGACGTTTTTAACCAGCTGCGTTGCGAAGGAAAGAACCCGAGATGTACTTCGCTGATTTACCTCATTTTATGATACGTTGCGGTACATCTAAAACACTGGACACGTATTTTTTGTACTTGGTAATTCGATAGTTTAAGAGGTAAGAATCACCCCTAAAGCTTACTTGCAAAAATAGTTTTTTTTGATCTCTTGATACTGACGATATCTTTTTTGATAGTCAGAAACGAAAACTATTCGTTATTAACGAACGATAATATACGCTGGTGTTTGCCATCGCAAATTGCATCGGTTATTTTTTCGGGGTCAATTCTGAGGTTTTTTCCTATCCTTTCAATGGCCGAATTAGGACGTAAGAAATATGTGTTGAATGGTTTATGATATATTAAAACACAAGTATAGGTATCATAGAATTAGGAAAATCGGTGATGAATATCTCGAGTGCTTATCCATTTGATTTTCGTTGACGGAGATGCCAAATTGCCTTTTTCAGCTACACAGTTACATCGTAAAAATTAATTTTGAGATGGATGTCACAATGTCGTCATATTTTCTAATCATTTCCGCGCCAAGTGTGACGATGTGAATTTCGGATGTTTCAATCTTTTTTTGAAAAGTCGACAAAAATGTCAAAAATTCATATCTTTGGTCAAGACGTTCGAAAAATGCATGAGATCTTAAAAGTTTTGAATCTAAGTTGGCTTATTTTGACCCTGCTATACGCTATAAGAAAATTTTAAGCGAATCGAAAATGATGATTATCCATCGATGATCAACGTGTGGTTGTGCTTACGTGAAATCCCGGATATAGCACGCCTCCAGCTGTAACTACTGGGCGTTGAGTTGCGGATTACTTGTTCATCGGGGGTGCGGAGGGGGCTTGGCGCCCTTTCCTCCCGAGGAGGTTGCGCCTCGCCGGGAACGTGAACGTGACCGGGCGGAGTTTGCGACACTTGATCCTCTAATCCCGGGGATTCGAGCCATGCGCCACGACGCCAGAGCTGAAATCCTCGAGTCGACCTATCGCCCACAAAACACTTCCCTCGCCTTCAGCAGGCTTACGCGAGTCCGACCTACGGCTGTCCTTCGTTCACACTTATTCGTCCTTCGCGGTTGCCGCAAGGACTCCTGTGACGCGGATGACTGCACCCGGCAAAACGCCTTCCTCAAGGACTTGACTTTTTTTATACCACGGTTCCTTTCTATTTCGCCAAGGAGAGTCTGTAATGACTAATTGAAGGGGTGAGCAATATGGGAGAATTCGATTTCCGGTGTCGGTACGTTTTTTGCACAGTTTACTATCGCGGCATTCTACGCGATTTTTATGTTCATGGTATCCTTGAATAATTAAACAAATAAATGTCCAGCTTGAATCATCGCTTATAAAAGAGTATATAGATTTTAAATACTTTTAAAGCACTTTGCAACGTTCGTCCGGTTTAACTTAAAACCATTATTTTCGACTGATCCCAGCAGATTTTTACATGGAGGTAAATCAGTTAGGAGAGATTTCTGCAAAACGTTCATTCATGCAGAGATGATGAAGAGGAGAAGAACAAACACTGATCGAAATTGTGAACTTAAAACCACTGATATTTGGAGATACCTAAACATTCAAAGTGTGACTGCAGTCCCACCCTTAACGATCGAAGCTGTCTAAAATGTAAGAAACAGCAATTACATAAAAAAGTAGTAATGAGAATCGAAAAATCTATCCTTCTGACAATCAGTAAACTGTAAGCTCTCGTTTCGTTCCGAGGCAATAATCGCCGATCGAGAATCAATTTACCCGCAATCCTCTGGAAGCCCAGCTTGATAAGTTTCAGTGGTATAAACGCCAGAGGGGATGGTTGCACTGACCGGTAACTGAAGAAGGCTATTATCAGCCCGATATTTACTTTTCGGACTGGCCTTATCGCTGATAGATCGCTCCCTCGTTAGAGATAAGACCAAAGGTCCCTCCACCCTTGGGAGCGGTTAGTCGTTTCCGGTCATTCCAGATTGGGAGAAACGGGAGACCCGTATTAACCCCTGTGATGCCCGGGCAGTTCAGACTCGATCAGATTTATGGCGCGAATTGATCGATAAGGATAAATTACGCCCTTGCTTATTCAATCGTGAGATTTTCTTTTTCCAGATTTTCAAGGAAGTTTTAATATGAGTACTGTGCTTTGAATATAGTGCTTTCGAAAAATTTTCAAACATCTCTTCCAGGCTACATGAATAATTCTCTAATAAAATTGTGAAACGTCGCGTAACTGGGATTTCGTTCCACGTACGGTTGATGCTTTTTATGGGAAAGAGTTACGAGTGTGAAAAGACCCGCCCATTTGGACCTGAGATCTAGAATTCGCGATTTATAGGCTCTGTTTCAACTGAATTCCTACCTACGAGCCAGCCAACCACCCCTTTCAAAAGGAATCTGTGTTCCGTTGAAGTGGCTATTAATTCATTGCTCTTTCAATGAGAGGGTCGTGATTAAATATCGCTTTGATTCTAGCTCATCTGACTGCGCTATAACACGTTTAACATTCAATACTGCGGGAAAAAAAATAAGATAATTTTATTTCGAAAAGTTTTTTAGTTTCGTCGAGATGCAAGCACTGTTTTTACCCGAAGTGGAACCCGGATTAACCGATAGACGCGAGTACTCGCTTTCTATCGCATTTACTGACGTGTACTTCGGAGAATATGTTCCGTAGCTATATAAGACATGAACTTGCACAACACCCGTTGGCGGAGAGAGTTGCAAATACATACATCATGACCAAATGGAAGGCTGCATGCATACAAGTGATGCAACCGTATTCTTTTTTTGTGAATCATACGTCCGTGAAGCGTTGGCATACGTTCAAGCCACAGAGAACATTAAAAAAGCACCGTAATTTTTTCACTCAATTTGAATATCTCACCCATTTCGTTGCAAGGAAGCTTGTTCATTTCCTGGAGAATTGGGCTAGAGACTCCTGTCGCTTGGAAACGACGGTGTGCCAGGTGGACTGCCAGAATATGTCCTCCAGGTAGGCTTTTCCAGCGCTCCGCTGTCAGGTCCAACAGCTCCTTTCCTGTTGGTGGCAAATCCGTTGTAGAGGGTGCTGATTTCATAGAGAATGTCCGCGTACACCAGGCCACCCATGAAGCGACGTGGCTTTCGTTCCATTCCGAAGGGTCTGCAGTCAGCAATTAAAACAATAATGTATGAGCGTTGATTGTTTCATGATAACCACCGAGAGAGATAAGAATAAGAATTATCTCTCAGTTTTTAAATCATAGGTTTCTTTATAATATTTAAGATTGGATACGTATGTCAATTGGATGTCATCGTTGTGTTGCATTACGTAATTTCATCGTTTGGACTAATTGTAACCGCCCGATTTTTAAAATTATTTGAAATACGATCCAGTGGAATTTAATGATCACGATCAATTTACTGTGTTCAGAGAAGCCGGGCGATTAATAAATACCGTTTAAAGTAGATAGCGCCTTGAAAAACGGAAAAATAATCGTGGGTGTTAGGAGCCCCCAGTTCCCAGTACGATCCGATCAAACAGGACCCGAAAAAAACAAAGTCAAACGATCAGTCGGCTGCATTAAATTATCGGCTGAAGGTACAGAATGAACTTCACAAGAATTCACGTGTTCCTCAATTCTTGGTAAGCCCTCCCCACTTGATCTGTTTCAATTGGTCAATATGCATGGTATGTGTCACAGGACCATCAATTTTTGGGACAGATTCACGGAACAATTAACCGCTATTCCCTAGTACTCAGTTTCACTCTGCCAAGTCATCTCCAAAACATGTTTGCACTTAGGATTGAATTTTTTTTATTCATGCGCGTAACGTCTCACCGAATAACGACGTGTGTATTATGATTCAGATTTAATCAGTCACCGTTGCCGTAAATTCCATAAAAATGAACACTGGTAAGCCACGGTGATGCTTCGGTTACGTAATTAAACTTTAGTACCGCAAAGTCCTTAGTATTTTTATCCTGTACTCCATCAGCAGTTACGTTTTACGTCGTAACTCATCGCACGGCGTACAACACAAACGACATTTGTAGTTGCCAATAGCACAATCGATGCACGTCCGTCGGACGACGCTGATCCGCGAAAATAAGTAATGCGTAGAACATTTCCCAGAAACAATCTACGACTGGAACTGAATTGCATACGCAAACATCGAGACACGTTATAATAATTCCACTCCCATCAACTTGACCTTCGTTGTTTATACCGATGTTATGGTCGTCGGTTCGTTTCGAAGAACATCCAAATTTGCAACTCAAAGAACACGGCAGATCAAGTAAACAAACAAGCAAACAAACGTTACTCACCGAACGGCACCAGGACCAGTTCATCGGTCTGTTCAGCGTCCGGGGGCTTCTTCGGTTTTTCCGGTTTCACCTTACATCCGCCTCCGTTTCTAACAACACTTCGATCTTCCACGTGCTGCATATCTCTGCAGAAGCCTTCGCGCAGCTCCGACGTTTGCAAAGATCCCGACAGAAGGCCTTTCGATAGACGCGAAGAGTCCTCGAGTGGATCTTCATTGTCAGCCGTTCTACGTTCTCCGGATTGCGGCAGCTGGGTAGCCCCTGCAGGGAAAGGATCTCGGGGTCCGTATCTGATCTCCGGAGTCGCGGATCTTCCAGGTCGCACGCAGGACTCGCCTGCCACACGTATCGACGCACTGACACTAGATCCGCACTCGGCGTCGCGACACTCCTTGGTCGGGAAAACGACGGCAGGTTCAATAGTCCTGGGGTTGTTCCTGAAGAAGGTTTGTTCCCCGGCGTGGAATGGACTTTCTTCAATTCCGGTGATCCTCGCAGGAGATGAAGACTCTCGAGGCTTTTCGTGGCCGATGGAAACCCAGGATTTCTCGACGCTTTCCCTTGATCCCGTGTCGAGGAGCTCCAACTCCCGGCGGAGCTCCAAGTCTGCCTCGCACATCTCTCCATGCCTGCAAACTT
Organism: Diprion similis; assembly: GCF_021155765.1. Lineage (NCBI taxonomy): Eukaryota > Metazoa > Arthropoda > Insecta > Hymenoptera > Diprionidae > Diprion > Diprion similis. The sequence goes on along the minus strand of NC_060110.1, from coordinate 19,414,687 downwards.
GCCCGCAGTTCCTGGTCCCAACTAGAGCGCGTACGTTTTTATTCGCTTCCTGACTCACCGAGGACCGCGATTCTCGGGTACCACCAATCTCCGATCTTCCCTCTGAATCACCAACTTCCTCACCGGAAGCATCCGTCAACCATTTCTCTCCAAAAACCCGCGTCGACGACGACTCATCGTGCTCCGTGTATTCGACGTAAGACAATAGCTTGGCCCTGGCCGATCTGCGGGGATTTCGCCGTGGATTGTTTGTCCTCCCCTGATCGAAGGACTCTTCCCTCGAACCGCGTAAGACCGATGGTCCGCTTTTCCCCGCGAAGTGTTCCTCGGTGTCGTCGAGGGACCAGGACACCCGACTCGGACTTGTCCACACCTCTGCAACGAGTTCATCTTCACCTGTCGACGACTCGGGACTGTCTTGAGGCCCGCAGAGTGGCTCGGTAAGCTGGCGGGCGCCGCGATGCAGCTCGTCTGGGTGACTGCGTTGCTGATTCATGGACATCGATGACTCCTCAAAGGCCGCATCCGGTTGCGCGAGTCAATAGCAGCCAGGGCTTCTCGGTAATCGGAATCATCCACCTTCTGGGATTCACATGAGTTTTGATTATTCAGAGCGCGTGAGTGAGCGGACTTTTCGACGCGTCTGGACCCGCTTGCGCCGCCGTCGGCAATCGACAGACTAAGTCTCTCGTTACTTTTGGCAGTTACGACAACGGTGTCGGTACCACACCGCACGATTAATCAAATTCCCCGGGAGAGATCGAGGGGTATCGATCCCTCGTGTTACGGACAAGAGGGCCGTTTCTATCTCGGATTTTTTGGAACAATTCGAAAGCTCAACGTTTATCCGTCGTTTACCTCGTCTTTTCGCCGCGGAATATCGAGGTGCTCCATCGGGCGGCCCGCAGGTGAAACGGGTCCTATTCAAGAATTGTCAAAATATTGCGTACATTGCGGGACTTGGGATGCGATATATCGTCGAGTTACGAACCGTGTCCTTGACGGTGCAGCAGTCTGTAATTCGTCAGCGGTGCTCGGAATTGCGTTTTCCGTATTACCGAATGTTTCCTCCTAAAGCCTAGATATTCGCGCCGCGATCCAGAGGCTGCATAAAGCGACTATTCGTTCTAAGAATTCCTCTGCAGTTTGCTCCGCAGCAGCAGCAGCAGCAGCAGCAGCACCATTATGCCACCACTTGGCCCGACGTATTTCCCAGGTCTGACGTCACGCGGTTCCGTGGCATGGTTCTCAGGCGTGAATGGACCGAAATCTCGGCGTCTTATTGGCGGAGGCGAATCGCCCGCGGATTCTGGGAACCAGAGAAGCTGCGCCCGGAGGGGCGAGCGCGGCGAGGTTCGTCGCTGAATCACGTCGACCGAAGAGAAAAAACCTGCGCGCGGTGCCGACCGCCTGCACTCCTCCGCATAATGCGAGGCATAATGTACACGCCGAAAATTTCTCTCGTCTAATCACTGGCTCCTGCAATGTTACGAAAATAAACATCCACCTTCCGGTCCATTGATTTCAATATATGTATATACATATGGCGGGGGCGGATGTGGTTTTACGTTATACCGTTTCGACGTAGTTTTTGGTTGCCGCTGACGTCCCGCCGCAACGACAGAGGGACGATTTCGCTCGATACTCGTGTACGCAACGAGCAGTTATCCGAAAACCATCTTGAATGCAAACCTCGGATAGTGTCTGCGACGGTCGTATTCGTGGGAGAGTTAGTCATCTTACAATTAATAAAATATGGGCGACAGGCGTCGCGACGCGGCCTTCGTGACGTCGAGACTGCCCCACGTCGCCTCTCGGCGACGATGAATTTTGAACCACGATCCCTGCTCATGAGTCGAGTTACAGGAAATTTTTATGACGCGGCAAAGAGATCAGCCTAGCGTTTGTCAATTGAATGGATCGTCCAACTCGAATCTTAAAAACTGTGCCAACGAGTGATCGGGCTTCCTGGAAAACAGGAAGGACGCCCGCGCCAAATCGTAAAAACGTTACATTACAGCTGGTCGTGTTTTCGGTTGAATGGAGTAGTCGTACCCAAAAACGGCGCGTTTTTATTTTTTTTCTTCGAAATAACTCTCGTTGAACAACAAGTATCGTCACGTAAGTTTCAATTTGATATCGGCGTAAGGTTGTGGTGTCGATAAAATTAGAATTGTTTTTACTGATCCGGTTCGCTGAAAAATATATATAATTTTCGTATTTCTAGTTGTTATTACGTCACATTAGTTGAGGACTTACAAGAATAGCGTGTTGTGAGGAATGTGGATTTTTGTGTCGCGTGATCGTCGTTAAGGGAATGATTTATGAAACAAATTTGACGCCGAAAGGAGCGGCGGAGGGGGAGGGGGCGGCGCAGCAAACCGCGGATAAATGTGTCGCGACGCCTGCGGTCAGGCAACCGAGGTGGCACATTAACTATCCGTTACAGCGTGAGAATCGTCTTTTAGGCGCCGAGTGACTCACCGCACGATCGTCGTCCTTACAATGTCTTACGCTGTTCTAACGATAATTATCAATCGATGAGTCAACCCGCGCAACGATGATATTAGTAATTATTCGACGGAAAAACGTCATGCGGAAATACATCCTATGTCCTCGCAAATACAATCGTCCCGAGCTCTATACATATGCACTATATATACACCTATATCCGCATGCATGCGTAATTTATTCCTGTTACTATAGTCGGGCGAAATTTTGTACGAATTTAACCTTGAGGCCTATAAACCGCAAAGGAATTTTTCCTCCGCTAGGCCATTACGAGCAGTTAACTTGGACCTCCATCGTGCAATTCACATTCCTCTTAACACGTCGATGTTTCTTAAAAGTTTCGTCTTTTTTCGCACATTTAGACGACCCGTTTGATTAAGCCATCTCCTGATGAAGACTGTATTCCCCTAAGCCCGGCCAGTTTTTTGAAAAGACACGAATCTCATGGCCTGATAAAAGCGAATACCACGGTGTACGGACCAAATAAATAGCTGAACAGATTCCTCGGAATCTGCTGAATAAAACGGCGCGCCTGCTCAGTGACGTCACGTACCTGCTCGCATCCCGGCTATGAAATAAAAGGTGAAAAGGTGGTGGGTAGGTATATAGGAAGCTAACGCAGGCTCTGATGTATAATGCGTCTCACATACCTGCTGCACCGTTTATTATACCTGCAGCGTTTTCGTCACGGTTCATATCTTATGTTTCGTAATCTGTTTACAGCCCTGCGAATCTAGGACCTTTTTTATATTGTTACGCATCAACGATCACGAATCTACGATTACTCTATGACGGGGCTAAGTACTTCGGGAATCGAAAATTGCAAAACTCCTCTGAAATTCATTCTTTGATTGATGCTTTTCACATTCTTAATCAAATAGCGGTACACCTCGTTTCAAGGATATATGGGCTTCGGAATGCGGGGAGTATCGGGTGGATTTCGATCGCCCCGAATATTTTGGAATTTCGGGTCAATGACTCCAAAATTAGACCTGGTTGTCTGTGCGGTACATGCATGGTCTCAATGGCGTCGCATTTCTCCCTTCACCTGCATAGCTGCCGCATACCTTGCCCATGAGTGGGCGCCGGTAACCGGCAATATTCATTGGCCACTGAACCGATCTTCATTCTCTCTCAAGCTTATAAATTCCCGAGGATCGCACTCTGGCAAATCGTTTCGATGTCGTTTAACGGCTCGTACACGTGCCGAGGAACACTCACCTTCTAACGAACCGTTACAGTTTGGTTGCAGCGGTTTTTACATCGAGATAATTTTACTTATGTTGAATGGAACAAACTTAAATTCTATAGAATTTTGATTAAATCCGAGAGATGGAAAATCTCGATAAGTTATCATATTAATGTACGTCAATTTATTACAAGTAAGGGTTTATTCCATTTGTACATTATGGTATATCTTATTTATACATATAGTTTATTATAAATATTTTTTACTGTACAATAACGTCGGATGAATAGCAAACGTTTGTTATATTCAATTCTTGACTTCCAAGGCAGATCTTGGCTCATTTGTTTTGGTGTATTTTATATACCAAATTAACCTGAAGTTTCGTGAATACTATAGCTCAACAAATCATGTTTACTGCACCTGATTTCCAAATCGAAAAGTCTTGAAGGAATTTTTCGAATAATGATTTTACACGTTGCTTATGCCCGACTTTTCTACCGTCTCTAACAGAGTTTGAAGATGTGTTTCAAAGAGTTCGCATCTTATCGGCATTTCTAAAGAATAGAAAGGATTCTTTAGTGCATAATCGGCATAAAGTTCGTAGACTCGTTTCAGCAAAATGTCCATTCCAGCCTGGGTGGGTTCAGCTACCACCATGAATTTCACTCCAGTTAACGTTTGGTAACAGTATAAACGGAAGGTGTCAGCTTCCAGGACTTCTATTCCAGAACACTTTGGTTCCGGACTGAGCTGACTTGCGATGGCAAACAGAGGGTAGAACATGGAGGCCAGGAAGATTTTCTCATTTGTCGTCATTTTTGATCTACTAAATTTTAGCAGTATAGGAAAATTCTCGGCATTGGATAACATGTCCAAAACATCTCTTCCATCTTCCAGCTCCCGGCCATTCACTGGATTTTTATTCACCGAAGTCAAAACGTGACCCACTGCAATTTTAAGAGACAAAACTCACTTTCTAATGAAAAATAGTCAGATGAAATAAGACAGCTGGATAATGCGGATCAATGTTCAGTGAACATTATTTAAGTTAATATCAGCTCATTTAATTATTGCCATAAATCGATACATTAAGCGCTGATTTTATTTTCACCTTTTGATAGTGATACGTAAAATCAAACAGACAAACTAGCCGGATCAATGAATTATTGACAGGGGAAAATTTCTGTGATTGTTTCGTATAATTTACAACGTTATTAGTAACTCAATAAGAGCCTATACTCCTTCCTAACCTACTGAGGTTACCCTTATACCACGCTTCATACAGACAGCTGGAAAATTGACTTTGCTTTCTGCACTGCGTTCGTAATAAATAGTAAAATAATAGAACCCAAAAATGTTCGATAAAATCAAGAACATAATTCATTTGATTCTATAAATCCTGCGTGAACACTGTAAAATATATGTACAACGAAAGAATACAACTTTGCCTTAAACGGGTGCATTGTGATAAAAACTCGTACTTTGGTAAACATTACAGGAATTTAGAATATGTCCAACAGCATGAACTTAGAGTAAAGAATTATTAGCGATAAAGTTCAGAATAGTTCGAAAATCAAAGCAGCAACACGAGGACTTCAGAGATGATAAATATTAGACTCTCACCTTTTATACCATCTTTTTGACCGAAGGCAACAACAATCTTTTTGTTTTCATAATTTAACTGAATATCCAACGGATATGTAAACGTCCTTTCAGTTTCTACTTTGGGAACGTTGTGGTCATGGTTGAATATCAATCCCCCGGATTTGGAAACAATATACACACCGTATATCACCATGATAAACGTGAAAGATTATCTCAACTCGATTCGAATAGGTTATGTTGCCTGTTTCACCTGTCAAACACAGCTGACCGGGAATCTCGTCATCGTCGATATTCGATGTCCGTATCGACTCCTTGAAATGTCGTCAGCTCGCACGCGTCATAAGGTTAAAAGGAAACGAAATATTCGAATATGTTTTTTTTCTAAATTATCTGTTTAGTACCACCATTAAAAGCATCGATCAATTTTCGAAACATTTTTTTGCAACGTTAAATTTCAGGAAGAAACGAAAGATAAAAAAAGTAAAAACTAACCAATTCAAGTCAAGTTTCAAATGAAATAATCGTTCCATTGTACTTTGAACTATCGATCTCCCCACAGAGATGTCGTATCGAAAATGTATACTGGCTAGATGTGAAGAAAAATATTAGCATTATTTATTATTTTATCAAAGGTGCACAACAGTGTGATGAGACATGGACAACATGACGGTAATTGCACATAATCGTTATGCGTTTATTCATATATTTTTCAATGGCAAACGGGGCTTCGTTCATACGTAATTAGACATTTACCGCTACACTAACCTAATATCGTTTTCTATTAATACCTAGCTTTCTAACAATTACCTCATTGCAAGAATATTTTACGCATATGCTTTATGTAATTTCCCTTCCACGTATTAACGGGAAAATAACGAAAATTCTTTACAAACTTCTATTCCCTGCCTGTACCTTTACGCATTCTTCGCACATTTAGTTCAAGAATTCAGCCCATTGCTTTGTTGTCAAACATTTTTATACCTTCTATTTCCTTACTTTGAGTAATCATTTATTTGACACTCTTGGCCCAGCTTAAATTTCTGCTAAATACAGCTGAGGCATTCACTATTCATTACACTGCATGTATGTTTCAAAATTGAGTCTCAAGTTTTCGTCGCATTATCTTAAAAAGGACACAAATTTGTTTTATTTCACTTCTTCATAGTTGCAGGATATTGCGAAAAATAGAAATATCCATGAAATTTGCAAAATATTTACCTGCTACACACTGGCGCCAAGTCTTATTCATGTTAGGGTTCACAGTTAACGTTTTGCTAAACTGGTGAAGCGGAATTCAAGATATTATCTACCCATCACCCAAAATAGAGGGTTTTATTTTGAATTTGATTTTTGAAAGTCGACTGTAAATAACAATAATAATTTTGAATTTATGCAGCTTCCTCTGTTAGTTGCAACTGGACCTGTGATGGAAAGTAGTTTGGTCACTACTTTACAAATAAAATTCATCGTCATAACTTGTATTTTTATCGTCATTGATTATTATTTTTTTTTCTCTTAGGGTATAGTACGAGCGATGTGCCGAGGCTTTATGGACAGTTTGAAAGGTGCCCTGGTTCTTTTTTACATGGACAAACAGATCAATGAGAGAGCACTGAAAAATCCTCCATTAAGGAGAGATTCTGGACTCCAAAAAAGAGAATCGAGCACCACTAGCCCGAGCAAGCAGCCAAAACACCCACAGTACGTTGGTCAATGAATTAAAATCACATTGTTTGAACCTTGAATTCAATTTATCAGCCAAAGTTCCTTGTAAATTCTGTAACGCACATTAATAACGCAGTAAATATCACAAATAATATGTTTCGAGATAACACAATTATTGGTTTTACTTTAATTCGTAAGATCATTGTTTCAGGGAATCAAAGGTTCTCAAAAGGACAATACAATGTTGCGCACTTAATGGAGGAGTCTTTTGGGCCAGTATTTTCATTTTTGAGTGTGGAGTGCTACCGTCCCTCAAATATCTACTAACTATTGTGTTCGGTGATTCCTCTGGAATGGGCGTCATGATTTGGTCTTGGATGAAGCCTTTTCTATCCTTAACATTTGGCACTATATGGGTGCTACCACTTTTTTTGCTTAGTAGGATAGTAAATAGCTTATGGTTTCAGGTATGTGCGACTTATTTTGTTATTGCTGTTATTAAACTATATCATTCTCAGTCACCCGTTGTGAAAAAGTTAAATTGAAGCTGGAATTTAAGTCATAAGTCGAATCTTGGTCCAGAAAGTTCATTTTCAAAACAAGTCGACGCAATAAATCAATTTTTGAAATGTACTGACGAATGAGTGACAGATTGTATTTTTATTTCAGGATATAGCTGACAGCGCGTACAGATACAGGCAGGGCAGGCCCCACTTGTTATCAAGCGTAAGTAAGCTTGTGGCGGACATGCTCTTCAGCGTTTTGGTTCAAGCGCTTTTCCTGGGGCAAGGAATGCTGGTATCGCGAGTGCCTCTTCCGCCTGTAGGCGACCTTCTAGCTCTTGTGCATATGTGCCTCCTCTACGCCTTGTATGCCTTTGAGTACAAGTGGTTTAACATGGGCTGGGAACTGCACAGGCGACTGACCTTCATTGAAGGAAATTGGCCTTATTTTATTGGATTTGGACTTCCACTAGCCGTTTTGACACAGCTTCCAAACTCATATGTTATAAGGTAGGATTGACAATCCATAAAGCATCGTTCAAGGCTTTTTGTTTTTCTCACATTAATAGGATTTGTCTTGAACCTAATCTATTCTCGTTCCAAATTTCATCATTTAAATGAATTTTATGTGATTGTTTCTAGTGGGTGCGTTTTCTCCATTTTATTTCCACTGTTCATAATCAGTGGAAATGAAGCAGATCCAGTGACTGGAGTCTGGTAAATATAATATTTATGTTACCGCTCGATTGACGTTTGTCTTTCTTGGATTGATAGTATTTTTTCAAGCTTGGATAAAAGACATTATAGTAAACTAGTCTAGATTGTGTTTCTGAAGTTATGTTTGTTTTGTGATCCCATTTTAAAAAATTTAGGAACATAAGACGAAGTTTATATGTTTTGCTAACTTACTTAGTAATATTTTTTTTTTTTATTGTTGCAGTGATTATCCGCTAAAGCTCTTTTCTCCAGTCATTGCCATTGCGAATACTCTATTTAATAAAACCATCCGGCCTGCCACCAGACGGTGACAATCGCGCAATGCTCCAGATGCTGTCATATCAAGTGTGCACAAGTGAAATATGGAAGCAACAACATCATAATAAGCTTATTGCTATTTACTGTACTGTCACATTGAACAAAAGCTGTCTATTAGATGAGCACTAATTATCGCTGTACGAGATCAACCAGCAATTATGAATGTTAAATCTCAATTTTAATCGGGTTTTAGAATAATTCGGCTTCAGTTTAACGTCTACATTTATAAGAAGTTCAAATTGGATCAATAGGATCAGAATTTTATTTCACATTATTTTATGACCCACTAACAACGAAGAAAATTTAAATACCCATGACTTCTCTTTAATTGGGTAATCCAGTTGAAAATTTTATTATCTACCGATTCTGTCACTAATTATATTTTATTTTCCATGGCATGATAAGCTTTTACGTCATTCATGATTCATTTTGATGAATATTGAAAACTAAATTTGAAACATGATAACTAAGTGAGTTTGAACAGAAAATCGATAGGATGTAAGAAAATTTGTTCATGGTATACAGTTTGTGAGTATGGATGGTAAAAAGTTACCATACTGAATGACTATGACACTAAAAGTCACGTACGTGAAAGCATTGATAATTAGTGTTCATTCCGCGGTGTCTAAATAACTAACTGTGTGTATAGACGCTAAGATTGATTCTGACTCCTTCAATATCCCTGGTAATTTTGCAACTCACGGTTCCGATGAGCGTCGTTGGCACTGCCGGCTACTTTATAAGTATAGCCTCAGGCCGAGCAGCGAGCGGGAAAAAGCCTAAGGTGAGCAGTAGGTAGTACCAATGGTGCTCATCGAAAACCGTGTGTTGTAAAATTATTAGGAATGTTGAAGGATCTGAATCAATCTAAGCGTCTCACACACATACAACGAATACCTATCATAACTGTATTAATAACACTGAATATATACATACATGTATGACTAAGTGTAAGTGCACGTAGTACCTATTCACTAGTGATCGGTGTACCTAATCAAATGGGAGGGAACGAAAATTGTAATTTACTTACTAAATATCACCTAACTAGTTGTATTTTTTGAGAATATTTAAAGGAAAACGACATAGTAATTAGGTAATGTATGTATTTACACATGTGGACATTAATTCAGAGACAGCTAGTTTATCAGCCAAATCAAATGGTTGGGCAACGTAGATTCAGCCTGTAGCGGCTGGCCGACAATGTCACTGCTGCCTAAATCCGCGTTACCAACGTAATCGACTCGGCCGAAAAACTAGCCCCTGAATTAATGTTCACAAGTGTACGTGTATGCAAATAAGATTTTTATAAGAATTTTTACGTATCAAAACGCGAAGCACATGTTTCCTAGAACAGAACTGAGTGCTATATTATATTATTTTGTATGCCTGATACATTCAGTGTATGTGTGTGTGTATATGTGTGCGGAAAAAAAAATTCTCAAAAACCACTCGGTAATCAGATAATGCATTATAGTTTAAGGGAAGGCATAATTATCATGTAATATACCAAGATTTCGGTTTTATGCTACTTAAAGTATATCCTAAGCTTAATTTTTCATCAGATTTTACATGATAATATCTGATACTGAAAAATGGCTTAATGCAAATGATGCTATGCGAGTCAGGTAATCAATACCGGACAAGAAATCAGCACTTACGCCGCAGAAATTCAGTAAAGAACTTTTGCACGAATACATATTCCGCAAAATAGCATAATACGTATGTACATTTGAGAATGTAATTTTTTACTGTGTTGTTCTTCCAATCGCATGCTGATACGTTAGTGAACGCTAAGAATAGGAACACAACTAGGCAACTCCACAGATTTAATTAGTCAATTTGAGATCTCTTGTTCCGTGATACAAAATTATCAGATCTCGCTCCTGATTCGACTGATAAATAATTGTTGGACATGGAGACGTTTTAAACCATATTGTAGACTATAACATATTTGGCAGCTGTGTTCTTGTTATTGGCTTTAATAGGTTCTGTTGGCATATACCTAAATAATAGTATCGCCGTCTAAGACAGAATTCTATATATAGTATGGAAATTATGAAATGAATTTTGATCTTACAAGAATTAATCTACTTTATATTCATACAAAAGCAGTCAAGTGACAATCTGTTAAACACAGATTCAACAGATCAACCTACATAACGTGCACGTGATTTTTAAAAATTATTATCTGTATTGAATACGAAAATTTAATTTGCTTACTTCACTTAATATAAATATGGTTATAAATAGGTGACTACTATAAATATAAATGCTTCAACCTTTGTCAAACTATCTGACGAAACAATTCAGCGTAAGTGGCTGTAGATTGATTTCTACCTCAAATCTAAATGTGCCCAATGGTTATTTATATCATGCACGAAGAATAAATTTTTTCTGGCAGGTATAGTGAAGTACGTTTTAATATTAATTTCATAAAATCCAGGGATTTCATTCTGTAACTGAATAACGAAAATTAAACTATTATTATCGTTTTGGTTATCAATTTGTGATAAATACCTTTTTATGTTATCTTTATCAATGTGAGACAGGGCCAATCGTACGTGTTATGAACCTAATGTAAAATAAATTGTTTTGTATACAACGTTAGAAACAGTTTTTTTTTACACCTACACGCATGACAATGTATTACAAATTTTTGTGACACATATTTTCGTCGCATTTAATTACTACGAAGCTTCTAATATGCCTAGCAGGCTCTTCTCATTGCCGTTTATCACTTTTTACAATTAATTGAATCTCAATTTAGTTGAAAAATTATTCGAATACACGGTTTCAACAAGTAACACTAGCATTTGTAGATTTGTTCAATTTGATTAAATCAAGTAACTAGAATTAACACGGAATACACTATTAGTCTCGCATACACTGTTAATACTGAACGTAAAAATCACATAAGGAAATCTTGGAACGTAAGTAAGTTAGTATCTGGTGGTTCCTCTTTAATTCTGTAACCATTGGGAATTGCAAAAGTCCTGTGCAGGGCAGAAAACCCAAGACCAGGGTCTGTCTCTTCTTCTGCAATAGGACTCGATGCTCGATCGGCATTCTGATTCTTGTAAACCTGTATAATTAAAACTCTCGTTTTAGTTCGTTACGGAATAGAAGAAATAAGCCTTTTTATTGAGCTTTCAGTACATGAAACGAAGATTCATAATTATTTAAAAGACGAATACATAAAGTAAATTACGTGCTCTATTAATACATACCTCAAATCGTATTGATTTGTAGTTTGCAAGTTTTCGTGTCCCAGGTGAACTCTGTATTAAATTCTGAATGGTTGGATGAGAAATACCGAAGAAATCTGCTCCTCTTGGAGGGATGGAACAAAGCGTAGGAGAAATCGCAGCCAAGAGTCTGGAATGGCATTCGTCAGGTGACAGGCCAACTAAAGGTTGATCAGGATCGCTGTCCGAAACTATTTCAAACCTGTTCATTGGAAAGAAATGGTTGAAAACATAGCTGAGCCTATTCTGCAAGTAATAAAAGTCGCCTGATAACATGTACAGAAAAACTCAGAAGCCTTTTGTTTTTGGAAATAAATCTTAAGAACAAAGCAGTATTATTTTACCTCGGATTTGAACCACCGTCTAAAATCTTGCAAGTGTACAAACTCTTGGTATGAGCATCTCTTAAGCTTGCAAACATCCTCGTGCTACAATAACCAACAGGATAGATAAGATCTTCTGTATGGTATGCGATGCGATCTGAAACGACTTCGCCAAGCGAATAGACAGTCAGATCGCCTAACGAAATTGGAAAAACAGGGCGACCGTGAATGTCTAGCGGTATGAGCTGCACCACCCTTCGCATTGCCTTGCAGTATCTCTTTGGTTTGCTTTTAGTTTCTGAAAAGTAAGATTCGTAAAATGTGAAAAATTGGGGTCTGTTAAAATGACAAAATATAAGTCTGATCATCGCTATTTACCCAGTGCTTCGGTAGAGTTTCTCTTTTTTACACTTTTCTTCGGGGCCACTCCTTCGTGGTTTGGAGACGGTGATCCAAAACTATTCGTCTGCGATTTTGTCAGTATTGTAGGATCAACTTCACCCTGTTGTTGGTAAAGTTTGCGCAGCAAAAAATGTCTCTCTTCCTTCACAACCAAAAGATTCTCCTGCATTTGTGCAACTTGATCACAAAGCGCAGCATTTTCCTTAAAACGAAAAAGATACATCTGTAGATATTAACACGAACATAAATCTATTCCCAGATCCGATTTCCAATGTTTTCCATTATTATAGGAATTGACTGCTAGCCTAACACTAACTACTTGAATTTTATCCAGAGACAAGACCGACAGTTGCCCACAATGTTTGGAGTGTATCAAAGCGATGTTGAGGTAAAATGTGACGGGTACTTACAAAAACTGTGTCTTTGACGATTCTTTTCAGTTTTCTATACTTTTTCTTATATTTTATATTCTGTTGTAGTTCCAAGTTTTGATGATATTCATTGTAGTAAGGGTTATAAGACTGAGCCATGACTGTTGCCTGAGATTTCACAAATCGCTGCTAACCGCTGACTCGATGACAAAACATGTAAATTTATGTCACAGAAATTTGCTTGAATCATTTATCCATTGTAGAAAAGCTTTAATTATGTGTATTCACAATCAGAATAAAATCGCGCCCTCGTAAATCATAACCTCGAAAAACAAACGGTCAACAACTGCATCGATAATGCAGATTCTACCTAGCGTTGCTGTGGACAACTGACCCAACTGAGCTGCAGAGTTTGTACGAAACCAAGAGACGAAACTTCTTTGTCTATCTTCTTTTCGTCTATCTGTTGGTGTCGTCCGCTACTGCGCAACTTTGAGAACTTCCGGTCACGAAACATCACAAAACGTGTAAACGGAATAAATGACTGAATTTTTTTAAGGTACATCAATCAGTACAGTAATGTTCATTAATAGGTTCCCTGTGGCAGACAATTTTTTTCTTGAATCAAAACTGAAACGAGTTTCTTTTAATTTGGTACATGTTTCCGGTTCGTTCGGTTCACCCATTGGTGGGAGCAGCAGTAGATGTAGATAATGTGATTCCCAGTACTGCCTCTTCGCCGATGTGAGAAACAAGTGGGGTCCCCCCACTTCTGCCCATGTTATTGTTTTGCGCACTTCTCAAGTCATATAAAGCAGCTGCCGGTCCTGGAGAAGGCAAAAACTTCTGTCTAAGGTCACAGTGAGTTGCTCGACGAAATCTCTGCAGTTTTCTACAGTTTTCATCAGAAATAATTCCAGGTACGTTTTACTTTCATCTTGTTTGAAACTCAACACTTTTGTCGTGCTTCGATCGTTTAACCAAGTGCTCAACGTGTTCAAATAATTTTTACATGAATTCCTGCTTAATCGAATTTAGAACGTGTTCATTCAAATATTCTGCAACCGTTGCCTTTCATGCGATGTTTTTAAGACTACTTTTGTGAATTTGTAGTCTTTCACTGGCTACACCGGGTGCGGAAATTCAAGGGGAAAATAAGTTGTTGAATTGACGTGTCAATTACTCGTGAATTAATTTTAATCCATGAATTATTGGAAATTAACTGAGAAATAATGAAAATAATGAGAATTTAGTGGGAAAACGCTGAATAATGTGAGGAGTTGGATTAAAAAAAAATAATTCAATTAGATGGATTAATTTTAAATAACAGAAAATTTGGAGATTGAAATAAAATAATCGAGAATCAACTTTAATTTGAACAAATTACTGTGAAAGGTAATTTTAATTGTATGAATTAAAAAAATGATCTTGGATTGCATCTTGCATCAATTCAAATTAATTGAACACAATAAATTATTCTGTCACTTAAAGTATGAAATTAAAATGAATTAGGTAACTTCTGTCAATTTCAATTTACTTCAATTTTTCAATTTCTTTTTATTCAGCACTTTTTCATTGGTAGTTTTGGTAATTAAATGCTTGAAACGTTTTCGAATCATGTACGAATGCTTGATACATTCAAAAATCAACTGAGAAATTTGAAGCGAGTGAATTTGATGTGCGCACCCGGAATATTCATTGCATCTCTCAGTCTGTCACAGGAAAAAACCTAGAAGTTAATTGCTGATTAAATTTTATTTCCGGCGTGAAATTCACTAATCATCACGCAAATGGCTCGACTTTAGGTCAGAGAAAATCTTTCTCAATTTTAGGATCTTAAAGTACACTTCATACATTTTCGGCGATCAGTTTTTTGTACTTCCCAGAACCATAAAGATACCTCGGAAGAACGTTGCATGTGATGTTGACAACCATATTATTAACATGTGAAATGTGAACTGTATTAAACCACCTAACTTTCTTCAAATTGTTATAGAAAAATGGACAAGGATGCACGCGATAACCGCTCTCGCCAGCTGGACCCGGAGCATAAATCCACCGGCCCTGGTCGTGACGCTGGGTATCACGGTGCAGGCACAAAGGAAGATTTGGATAATCATGGAAACCAAGGAAATAAAAATCATCCAAAGTCTGGACCTGTCGCAAAGAAATAATTAATACCTTCTTGCTATCTGATCCTATTATATTATGCTTTTTACGTCACCATTGTACAAGATGACCACGCAATTAATAAAATGAACCTTTTTTATATACTGTATATCAATGTTTCACAATGTGTCTACTTATTCAGCATGTATGCAAAATTCACAGACCCCGCAAAAAAAAGAAAGCTGGAACAGTAAGAACTGGTTTTCAATGATGTACTGAAAAATAACGTTTGGCTATGAATTTTTCTTCATTCTCCGACAAACTAGAAACCCATAATCCTTTCATCAATATTATAAGCTATACATATACGGGCACATCTTTAATTCTAGTTTAATTTTATATTAAAGTTTCTTTTTATGGTTGGTATGCATTATAATCGTGTACAGGTACGTATGACTAAAAGTTTCTGATTTAACAGTATAATTGAATCGTCAATTCATAAATTCTACGATATTGTTCAGGGCTTTTATTGCAGTAAAATGACGAGTATAATTGATTCTGCTGTTACCAGACTCGCAATTTAAATTCACTGTTCATGTTCACATCATGGCGCGCTGGAGAATATACGTTGTGTTTCTCACCAATTAGGTATATAATGCAAGTCAGAATTTAATTCAATCATTTTGTTCCGTTGTGTTATACTACCTATATAGTCATGAGACGAATACAAAGTAATAATTATTCTTCAAGCAACGATGGTTTTTCCTTCGAGACTTTTCAAAGTCTCTTCCATAAGAAAAGATTAATTCTTGTTACCGGTTTTTGACATTGGTTTTTTGCATTGTCAAATTGCTTTCATGAAGTATTATTCAGCCACTGTTGAGTACACGAAAGTGAGCGAGAACAGATGATATTCTATACTCACAGAAATTTTTACGGAATACATATTTCATTGTAATTGTGAAAGGCATACAGTCACAGTAAAAGTTTCGATACATTGCTGATAAAGAATTTTTCTAACATCGGCACCGCGATAATTATACTGCATCCCGATTGCTCCAGAACCTGCAGCGGTTTCCCGTTTCGAGATCAAAGCCAATTTGTCTTTTTTTTTTCACCAAGAACTTGCAAAGCATCTTTCGCAACCCACGCCTACTCTCAAGTCACCTTGAATCCCACGTCGAACAACGTTATTCTTATGAATTACATATAACGTAAGATTCAACGACAGAGGAAGCCGAGGTGGTGAAAGAATGGAAGGGCTAATTCGGGTTGGTCGTGAGTTGCATTTTGTAATCCACTCTGCACGCAGATACTTAATTTATCGATGATCCGAAGCCGTAATGTCTCATAAGCAACGTCGCAGGCTCATCGAAGATAATAGCAGCGTCGCGACGCCGGGTGTCGTTGGTGGGGGAGGTGCTGGATCTTCTTCGTCGAGTGATGCCAAAGTTAAATATAAATGTGGCGGCAAGCGTCTCGACGCCCGCGCCCCGACGCTCATCCTGGACCAATCTGGCCAGTCTCGTCGTGTTCTCTGTGTCGGCCGTTCGCGGGAGACTTCGATAATCAGAACCGGGGTGGTGAAACAGAAACAGGGATTAAAAGCAGCGATAATAATACGAGTATATACGTACATACACTTTGCGGTTTGCCTGTAGAGACGAATCAGGATAACGGACTGTAACGCGTTTTCACAAACGCAGTGCTTCTCGATACAAGCCGTTCGCTGACCGGTAGACGGTGACTTCTTTGCCGGAGTACATGCTTATAGGTGAGCCAAGGTTGTTCTGTGAATCCTGTGCAGAGTACTCGAAACCATCTTCGAGATCGTCGATATCGCAAGAGATGCAGCCCATGCCGTCGGGGACGAGATTCCGGATCTTTACTTCGAACTCACCCCCAATTCTTGGCCTCCATTTTTCTCTCCCTTATCTTCGTTACGTTTTCAATTCAGCATAAAAGGATTTTTTCCTAAAATCCTGTTATATTTGGTCTTAAAAATGGTGTCACGTTGTTTAAACTACACAGAAGAACGTTTTCCAGTGTAGTTGAGGAATTTTTCTCCTATTACATTGGAATGCTCGCGTCGACAAATTGTTATGAATTCTCATTGCGACGCCGACTGTACAGTGAGCGGAAAAGACCGGGACGATATTGCGGAATTTTCGATCTATCAGGAACATGACTTCCGCTTGGAGCGGAACTATTTCTGATCGGCAATTCACGATTGATTTTATTTTTGGACTCAGCATTCGGGATCCAGGATTCAGCCTTCGCGCGTACGTTGCCCTGTGCGTCTCGCAGATCTACATTTTAACCTATTTAATCGTTTTTGCCGAAATTAAATCAAATCTCGAATCAAATAATTAAGCCGAAAGCCTGCCCGCTGCCCAAACGATAGCAGATCGCGGTTGACCCGTGGCAGACGGTGCCGGCGCGAGTTTCTACATCCTTATCGTGCCCCACGGATGAGATTTTCCGGTGAACAGGATATTTTCTAGTCTCGTTGAAAATCGATATTATTCTCCATTGAGGATCATCATTTTCCGATTCGAATTTTTCATCCATTTCGTCATGCCTGCCAGTCTTGTCACGTCGTAAGCAAATTCTTTTAGCTAAATTCTAAGGATTTCGCATCAAACCGTTACTAATCGATGTTAAATTTATTTATACTCCGAACTGATGCGTAAAACTGAATTCAAAAGGCCTTCTGCGTTACAATTAACTGTCGTTGAATTGACTTCACATTTCTTTCAAACACTTGTTTTAAATTCGTGGAGATGATCAAGAAGGATTTTATCAAAGGATTTTTTTTTCATCGTAATTGATTAGACATCAATGTCTAGTTTGTTTTCAAACGACTGGAATAGAACGTTTCCGAGACGAGCGGCTAGTCACCGAGTTGAATGAAATACCCAAGCACAATTGTGTAGTGAATCGCAATTTTGAAAAGTACTGGATAGAAATATCTGCTCAACGGATTGAAGAAACTTATTGAAATTCGGTGACTCTACTTTGTGAATAGCTTGTGACAAAAATGAAATTAAACTTTCAGAAAATTGAGTTCTCGATTCAGGGTCTACATCTAAAATTAGATTTCGTTCACTATGCGTTATTGTTTTCGTCATTTATCAACATGCAATTATCTCACAGAGTAGTAGAAGAATACTTTGCGGGAAAGATGTATAGAAAAAGGATCAACTGCAGGTAGTAATTTGCGAATGAAAATTCTACGAATGCATTTCCTATCGTGAAGTTGTTAAATTCGAAATAATCTTTTTGGTAATTAACAGTGTTGGATCGAGACATTAAATTGATGGCCGTTCTTGTGGCCGTCGTCGTTGGTTATTAGGCCACACGCTTAGCGCTCGGCATAAGCATCACCGCGAAGGGCGTTGCGAATTTAAATATTTGTGTCAGATTCTGAAATATCCACGGTAGACACCAAGAATATAGTGTGCATCCAATCCATGTCGCTTCCAATTCAAAAATAGAATCAGATTTATATTTAGTTACACTCGGATTCGCTCATACGTACAGACACGTACTCTCACATGTAC
Source organism: Diprion similis (assembly GCF_021155765.1). Classification (NCBI taxonomy): domain Eukaryota; kingdom Metazoa; phylum Arthropoda; class Insecta; order Hymenoptera; family Diprionidae; genus Diprion; species Diprion similis. The sequence goes on along the minus strand of NC_060110.1, from coordinate 19,396,166 downwards.
AAGTACACGCATACCTGTAATACACGTTTCAACTTGAAGCGTGACTACGTGCACTGCGTGAAAAATTCGAGTTTTTATACTGGGTCAGTCATCAGGCCGCCGTTAGGCTGTGGTTAATTTAAGGATTGGCGATTCACTTTTAATAGGCCTCTGCGACTGCGGCTGACCGATTTCACGCCACAGTGTATTCGGATCTGAAAATATCTCGCTGCAGGATCGGTATTTATATGAATAAGTGCAACCGTTTGATAGAGAAGGATAATGTCGAAGGGGTTTAGATTTTTTACCAGAGACTTGATGTGTCTGACATAAATTGCAAGAAAAAGTACAATCGTATTTTAACATATTGCGCGTTTACAGTATTCTTATCACGTCCAACAGACCGCATTGAAATTGCGTTCAGTAACGTGGAAAATAATGCACTGACGAATTTTATCATACCTACTTCATGTAATATTTTGAAGAGTCATTTTTAAGTCTTTCGAAATAACGTTAGTTTATAATATTTGCTATGCATGCATACTTTTCGGCTGGCGGCTATATTTTACTACGATATTTCAGAGGCTGTCTGTTGTTACCGATGCTGTCTATACTTTACGACAATCGCTCCGACTTTGATGTCTATATTGTCGTTCTTTGAACTGGTTTAAAAGATGAAATGCCTTCAATTTCTTGCATAGGCGACGACCAGGTGTTCGCATTTATTACCCATCAACCGTTTTCGCAATGTACCGAAAATTATGGCTACTAATTAATTTATGGGACAAAACGTGATGCCTTCGATTGGTGTTTTTTCGATTCAAAAACTTCCTAAGTGGTCAGTCATCAATTTTAGGAATGCCAAATTACGAAATCTTGTAATATTCAAATTTTGCATAAGCGTCAGACTTTTGAGGTTTTGAATTATTCAATTCTTGAATCGCTGCCAAGTGTTTTGTAGAAGTTCAACTAGCTTTCACTGAAAAAACAGAAAAAAACGTCTGTTGGGAAATATTTAGCGAAATATCGTTTGCAGCACAGAAAAATCTGGCTCAAAGTGTACATAGAAAATTTTTTCACATACACCAGTCAAAAAATGCCTTCAAGAAATCGCTTTAGAGTTCATTAAATATTATTTTTCAAGAAAATCATTTTCCCCACGCATGAAACCTCATTGACAGAATAATCCAGTCACGGAAATCCGTGAACTTGTCGTGCCATCATTCAAAAATTATTAGGTTTTTGTACACTTTATTGAGTAAGTTTTCACAAAAATTCTCAGTTGAAAAAAGTGCACGTCCCTACTTAATTTAATTAATTTTACTCTTATACCACGGCCCGCGTGTCGTTTCGCCACTCATTCGTTACTTCTTGAAAGTAGATAAGGTTTCTCCCTGCGATCTTGTGACCAACAAACATACGCATGGCTGTAGAGTTTGAGATTGTAACGGGATGCACAGAAATAAAATGCGCAGTTGGTCATACCAAAGCACCGCTGAGTGAAAACTCTGTTAATTAAATATTGGACGATGTGCGTGACAATATATCATAGCAAAAATGATCCATGAATCCGTTGCAGTAAATTCAGCAAACAGAAAACATAACAAAAACCCGGAATCGATGCTTAATTCACCGGATGTTCCATCGACTGACGAAGTGAATTATAAAGGAATAATTTGATTCGTCCACGTAAAAATTGAAACTAAAATTAATATTTTGCATAAAATTCTGCGGTCTTACTAAATCGACGTTTCCCGGCTTATCCTAACTCGTAATGAAAAATCAACGACCACCGACAAACGTCGGACGACTGTTAAAAACCGAGGCTCGTGCGATGCTTGCGAAAAATGGTAGAGACTATAGCATGTATAAGCGGGGAATGAACTCTTTGGTTGATCTCAGTACATGGCCTTTCTATACCGCGAACGCGTGCAGACGACGCACTATTTCGGGAGGGATTGGCGTAGCGCCATACAAACTGCTCACTCAACGCTCACTCGGTTCCATTATGCGACCTCTGGCTAAAAGTTCGGACGCAGGATTTTCCTGATTGCCTGGATCACCGCAACAGCTTTCAGACCTGATAACAGCGTTCGTTTAGATAAAAATCGCTCCTACTCATCCCAATCTATTATATAACCGGCATTTCAGAAGGTTCGTGCGGAGAATTCGGCGTGATTACAAAACCGTTATTGATCGTAATTAATAGCGATTCGTGAATAATGCTGCAGTAATCAATCATAGTTCAATGAAAATATGCAGATGATAAACGGCACGTTATTTTCAGATCCTGAAATCGCAAAGACGGTTGTAACCGAAATTTGACAAATTGTGAAAACCAACATTTGCTGGATTTTTAACGAACGTCGGTCAATTGGGTATTTGCATTGAAATATGTTGTATGCATGTTAAACAGAGAAACCAAGAAAATATAGCAGCACCCATGATGTTAAGTTTTCCCTATGGAATTGTAATGTATCTAAAATCCAGTGAAATTGAACAGCTCGTGATAACATCGGACATTTTTCTTCTGGGTGAAAAAATACTTTCTGATTATTTCATGTTTCTCTGCTTTACACGTGTATGATTAACGGCTGTTTATTAATGCAAAGACTAAATTCGCTGAACGATCTTTTCATAACAGAGAATTTTTAGACGCACGTGTAGTTTTCGCACCCGATAAAATATAACGACGAGAAATACGGGACAAGATCGGAGTCACAAGTCAACCTGCAAGCACCTTCGAGATTCGTCTGCATAGTGGGCGAGGATTTCCACTGTATAACCATCCCGCAATCGTTGTAAAAATTATTTTTATTCTCGCTAGTGATCGTTGCGCAACGATGAAGTTAAATAAAGCGATGACGTATTGAAAGGGAAGTAAATTATTGGTCACATGGATTTTAATTAACCGAAATTGAGATCAAAGCACTTCGTCGTTAATTCAAAATAATATTTTATGATATTTAACAAATCAACAGCTCACTCGAATTTCGCCCTCAATTCGTTTTAGCTTAGACAGACAATTGAATTATATCAACTAATAGGAAAGCGCAATCATTTAAACTGGTAGTTTAATTCAGTAAATAAAGAATCGAGAACCTTTGATAGCGGTTGATGAGTATTAATGCGAGGCTCGATGCTGCAGTAGAGTGGCAGCAGCCGATATCATTAAATAATCGATTTCCTATTAAATCGATTATGTTTCAAACTCGATTAATCGACCGACTCGTATATTTTTTCTCGTAATCGATTTTTGTTTTTTACTCCCATGAACTACGCAATAAAATATAAATTTATCCGATCAAAGTATCAATTATTATAATTGTTTTTTTTGCTAAGCACCTATTTGATATAATGAGTGAAAGATAAATGAAGATTTTTATCTGAAATTGCAAAAAATTTGTAACAAAACTGTAAATTATCAACAAACTTTTCCGGTATTAAGACTATGTACTGAAATTTACGCAATCTTGGTTCCAAATGCACCGTTTTAAAAAAATACGAAATAATCGATGATCCGATTAATTTTTACTGATTCAACCGAGTCGTGTTTGGTTATTTTTTCCAACTCGATTAATCGTTTCCTTGATTATTTTTAGCTTACTCAGTGGCCATCGCTGATAATCAGACTATTGAGACGCGGTTGTCGTTTTATTCGGGCAGAAACGAGCTTTTTTCAGAGCCACCTGAATTTCCTTCCCATCGAAAGCCTGGGACCCTGAATATTTCAAAGCATGCTGAGCTTGGGCGACAAGCAATACAACTCTTCCAATAAAAAAGATAAGCTTGCGGGCGGATAACGGATGCATTCCTCGAAGAATTCTTGGCCATGTAATCACGTTCGCCGAATCATGTTTTACATGCGTCGTGGCCGGTACCACGAATTTGTCTTATCGCTTAACCGAGTGAACGATACTCGTACCGTCCGCGCAAAAAATTATGCCATCTTCAAATATCCGTTACAATTTTCAAATCGTACACCACTCCATGTTTAACATCCTCTTGCAGTGGTCTGTATTTTTACTCCACTATTGCGTCACTCGATTTTGCTTTTGGATTGGCACGTTTCACGAAAGTTTCTAACTGAGTGGAAAATCTCTCGACGGATGGTTGACGGGTGAAACTTGTCTGATAGATCGTCGCGCACTTAATCAATCAATTTTTTTACTTTTAAAATTTTTCTTCCTTTACTGTGATTAAGCTTTGCATTCTTCCTGTCTTTTCTTCTCCTGGTCGCGAACTTTTGCTTCATATCATTAGTTCTTTGTTATCAAACTTTGAATATAACCTTTATTGAAAGGCACTTAATTAATGACCAATTTTTTTCTGAATTAAAACTTATACTGAATATCACTTTATGTCTACCAATGTCTGACGTAGATTTTACAACGCGAAATAGATTATTTTGGCTATACTTATTAGATCACGAAGTTCAGATAATTGGATTTATCTCTATGGAAATTTTCAGCAATACACTATTGTATAATATCGCAGCAAATCTAGTTTTGAGGTCAAGCTATGCATGTGACGAAAAACATCGTAGCGGATTTTTTCAGCCGCACAATTCCAAGAGTTTATTTTCTCAAAACTAATTCGAGACGGTATAACGACTTTTCATCTGGCAAGCCTGAAATAACGGAGATAAAAAAGTATAAATGAAATTTTTCACCGAAATCAAGACTGGGATAGTTGGGAAACAGTAATTCCATCTAATTTACTCAATTAGTTAATCGAAAAAACGCAAGATTCTAAAAACAATTTTACTATTATAATATCTCTTATCGTATTGGTTAGTAGGTATCGACGATTCCCGCGGAAATGTCAAAAGTTACTTAAGCATGTACCGACCGTACATTCCAGTCAAAAACTTGTAAAGACGGAAATTTTATATAACGCAGGTTTAAAATGCTACCGAAGTTCATTGATTTGAATTCAGTTGAAGCAATATTTGTTTAACACCGAAGAAAATTAAAACCCGTAAATTTCAGCTACAACGAGATAATTATTGATGCCTTTCAAGATATCGCGTTATTAAATTTTTATTCCAGTAAAAAAAATTGCATTGTTTGAGCGATTTAAATGAACTAGAGTTGACTTCAATCGTAAATGAATTCTGTACAAATCAAGAAAGATACATTTTCGATTCAATTTTTCAGTTGACCAAAAAGACAAACTTCAGATGCACTCCCAACCCTGAAAATCTCACATCTCCGTATCTGTTACAACTATACAGACACGACTATAACGCGATTGTTTATAAATCTATTTACAGCGATGCTGATCAGCGAAGAGAGGGCCAGTTACAGCAGTATAAAAAAGTAGTGCGACATGTCGCAGCATCCGACGCGCCCGCCGGGCACGCCTGGGCCTCCCGGTGTTCCTCCGGGAAGCTGGGCGAACCGGCCAGGCGCTCCAAGTCCGTTCCGACCGGCGTCTCCTTACAGTCCCTCACCCCCACCTCACCACCATCCAAACACCCACCCCCACTCCCTACCTCATCCCCATAATCGCTCTCGCGGGCCAACCACCCCCATGCATCCGCACCCCATGTCGCCGCTCAGCTATCCCCCCATGATGCACCCCATGAGTCCGGTGCCCATGGGCATGCCCATTTCCCCGGGAATGTCCCCGATTTTCGGCTGTCCACCACCACCGGGATACATCCAATGCCCGAGACCTCGATGGCCGTCGCCTTTGCCGCCAGGATCGGTTCCTCGACCTTATTTACCACCGCAGGTGAGAAAAATGTTCGTCCTCAATGGGTGAACATTCTGTCACCAGCATGATGAGTATTTAGTGAGTTGATGGACGGTCTGTTTATCAGCGATGATGTTTTATTTGCAAATACGGAAACGAGAAATAGTGAAATTGTAAACGAAAGCTCAGGTAACAATGTTTCACTTTAGACCGCTTCCAAATTATGAAAAATTTAGTAGATTTGTGAGATTTTTGAAACTGTGATAGCTCATTTTGTTCACAAAAATATTTTCTACGATCCCAATGAAATACTTTTAGTTTTAACATGTTTATATCGTTTAGATTTTAATTATTCAACCTCATTGTGCACATTATCAATAAATGGCAATATCGAATTGACTAGTAGAAAAATTTTTCTTGTTTAGTCAATTCGTATTAAAATATACACTTTTGAATCAAGTCAGACATCGATATCCAAGCTTCTGTATATAATTTCAGTATGTTTAGTTTTGGAATTTTTAAGAAATTATCGCAGTTTGCGATTAGGTTAATTTGATTAATCTTCGATGCGCGACTATCTCGGAGTAAAATTAATAAAAAGTATCGACTTTTGGTCGTCCAACCTCCTTAACGGTTTGATGGAGTTTTCACCGAAAACTCGGATCGTTTATGGCGATTTTCAAATAATTATTCTGCAGCCATTAATGTTTTTACACATGTACACCGGATTTCGTGCTTCGAGGAATATAAAGATATGGTTTATTGTTACACATAAAATTTTAAATGCCGTAACCCTGCAGTTGAAATCGTAGTTTGGGGTTCAATAACATGATGGAATTCTTGAAAAAAGCACTATCCGATTTCAAATATTTCGTTAATATTCATTAGTTGAGTTAAGCTGATTATAAATTTGAAATTAATTATTTCCTTGAAAGGTGTTCAACTAATCAAAACTACACATCTTGCTCTTTGTGTATGATACAGTTATTTTTACGTCATTTATTGCATAGTTTAAATATATCCCAAGCGGGAATACCTATTTTTCAACCAAAAAATTGTTTTCCGGTATCGAAGTCATTCTAAGAGAATTCAGGGACCTTCGATTTTGGACAAGGATAAATCGATATCGCAAAATTCGACCTGACAGCCAGCAAGCGAGATAATTGTTTTTTGCGTCTACGCAGAGTCCGGTGGGAAGCGGAAGCGGTTCGCCGATTCCCTGTGGTCCACCGGAATACCTGATCGCACCGTACAGACCTGGTGATTACGAGTACGTCGGTGTGCCGTTGGAGCCGAGTCAGGGCGACGAAGAAGCGACGGGACCGAGTACGGCGGAAATCATCGCGAGTCAGAGCCAGGATTACGTTGACGAGAAGCTAGCCGAGTACCAAGCGACCATCCAGCAACTTCAGGGTGAGTTTTCCGCTCGATCCCTTGGGATTTTATTTATATAGATATAGAGAGAAGAAAAACTGCCGGATAATCTAGTGGCGTTGAGCAGCGAACTTCAAACAAGATTCAACGGACGATTAACGATCGTGTAAAACACGTGAAACATTCCAAAACTATTCATTTTCAGACGTTCACTCTTCCCATTACTTTTTTGAAACTTTGGATATCGTTTTTAGATTTTGCTCCACCTCCTTTTCCCCTGCGTTTTATTGTACTTTTATTCTCACCTTGTAAAAATAGACCGCATCAAGCTATTATCAGCCAGTTGAACCGTACGCCTGAGTTCAGATTACATGGTACGCGGTGCAGCGTTCGAGGTGACAAACGTTAGGCGCTTTCGGCTGACAGCTACTGACCGTAACTACTGACTCCAGCTGCTGACTGACAAGCCGGTGACTCCGTGATAACTAACATTAGAAAGTGTCAACATGCTGTTGCTGCAGGCGTGTAAATCCCGAGAACTTGAACAGAAATTAGCCCTTTCGATTTTGAAAATCCAAGCCAGTGTTCAAATAAATGTAATAATTGTTTATACCGTATTCTTGTCGACTTGCTGTACACATACATAGTTTCTCTATCGGTAAAAATCGTCGAGGGGGGGTTGGTTAAAATATGAAACGATATTGCTGTAAATTTCACAGTTCAAAGTTATACATCTAAGACTTCTACAACGGAAAGTCCGAGGCTTAATGACCTCGCGGTATAAGGAGTAGAGTATTTTCTTTAACCGAATATGCAATTGATTTTTAGATGTTGTGAATCACCCGCTTATTTGCTTTGGAAAAATCTATAATTCATCTTAGTTGAAGCGAATATTACACAGACCAGAGAATTTGAAAATTAGATGAGATCGCATTTTTCTCTTTACACGTCTTCTCACCTCGATCTTATATCTAGACGTTTATACACATCCAGTCCTCGGCTATTCGGCTAGATGCTATTACTGGCTGACGATGAAGTCTGAGCTGTTGCACGTGTCAGATGCGCAGTTAAATGTTTCACGAATGTTCAACGCTTATAGGTGGTCGCCCCAACTATCCCGGACAAATGACGGAAACATCATTGGGTCACGATCAATTAGTATATCGTGACAGCTGTTATTACGCTATGAATTATCTCAACGACCCCATTCACGTGCAGCGATATGTTTTTGTTTTCCTTCGTGTATAATAAGTTTAATTAATGGACGTCAACGCCGCTCTCCGACGTGATGCCGAAATCTCGTAAATTCTCTCTCGAATTTTCAACAGCGATATTTTTCCTCCCATTTCCTCGCTTCGCATGTCGACAACTTCGATCCGAGTCTCATCTCACGTCAAGATTTGTTTGCATTTTCGAAATCATTTGTTGATAAAAAAAAAAGTAAAACGAAAGACAAAAAAAAAACATGTCGCAACGCCGACAACGGTCATATAAATTATAATCATAGTGATGCGCTGGATCGTTTAAACAGTTCTTTTAGTATTTTTTTACCTTGCTTACCTTTGTCATCGACCAAATTGATTATGGCAGAGTCACGTAATCGTTAGTTACTGTGCGTGTCACTCTGGCAGCGTGTAGGTAACCTATTCTGTAAAGTTCACCAATACCAATCGAATAAACACGTGTCATGGATTTAAAGTGAAGGTAATTCTATTTTACCTACATCTCGTAGGATTTATTTTTGTATCCAAGGCCAGGAATGAAGTCAGTCATTTTTATGCAAAACTCGTGAAAGGTTCTTGACACGAGCTTTATTTGCAACTACCATACGTATTCACATACTGTAATAGATATCTATATCCATGCTAAAAAAGATGCTATGACTTAACAGTTTCTGTTAATCGTTCCACTGTACATGGTGTGACTATTTTTTCCCTTTTTTTAAGTATTAGAAACTTGCTAGAGATGACTATGTATTTTATAATGTAGACCAAAATGCGAATTAGTATTATCTAAGATTGTCGTTATCCTCGAAGTAGGAAATACAAAATTTATAGTATTCAAATAATGCTATCGGTTGTATGGAAATATTTAAAAAAATTTTTAATTAAAAACAAAGAGTAAAAGTGATTCTTACTAAAATCTTTGGTTCATTAATTAAAAAGTTCAAGGTTTCTAAAAGGCAAATCCAAGATTCCCGCAATGAATGAAGTATCTGCCAAGTGTTTCATGAAAGCGATTAGGTACTATACTTACGATAATAACTGCAAAAGCTGCAGGGCCAGAAGCGACGATTGTTGTACATAGATTCGACTGCACGCCTGCTTGATTCTAATTCTCTGTCTCGTTATACATAATATGGATATACATATACGTAAACAAAGAGGGACTGTTTCATATAATACGTGGGTGGTGCACGGATGTTGAGTAATTTATTCTGACCGTATAACGCGGCGCTTTTTATTTCCCTTGTATTGCGCAAGGTGGCTACATCAACACCTGGCCGCTGTCAGTCAAATTTCATTCACCGGTAGCTACTGGAAGTGGATATAGTTTTATGAATGAGTTTACGAGTCCGAGCCCTGTTCCTACGCGATCCTAGGGCGTGACGTATACAAGCGGCTGATGGTCCGTTGAGAGTTAAAATCCGATGGTGAAGCTTCGCGAGCTTTGTATATTATTCTCCAGAGACCCAGTTACGGCAGTGAATGAAAAAAATAACTGCCCACATTTTATCTCGGATGAATAACAAAGCAGAAAAAACTCCGGAAATTTATCCGAACTACATAAATGAAGAGGCGTCTTCGTTGCGATAACCTTGCAAAAATTGAACAAAATCAAGGTTCCGAAAAAGAAAAAGGAAGATTGTGGTTAGTGAGAGTTTGTTTGTTTATTGATTTTTTGATGCGTGATCAGCGTTGGATAATCTGAAATAAGATTACGTGGTATTTCGGCGTCTCTGATTGTGAATGTAACACAGATCAAAAGTATTCAAGCTGAATGCAGCAAGTAAGAGGAGGAGGGCGGTTTGGCACGTTGAATCTAAATGAAAAAGGCTTGTGCCAAAATGTCTACCGTATATATAAGAGGTGATCCTCTTGTCAGAAGTCGACTTGGGTGTTAATTCATCTCGCAAATATGTACGCGTAGTATTTAGGCGTCACTTTGCGGTTTGTTAATTTTATAAATTGCATCATCGACACGTATATGCGGTGGATCTTCAATCTTGCGTAAATCTTTCATCCCACGATTTAGCTTTCGGGTCAGTGTACCAAAATAATCAAAGATTGTTGCATCCTTCCATCAAAGCTGTTGCCCGTCCTATTGGGTTCACTTCCATGTGTCTGCGAAGAAAAAAAAAAGATTTTGATCAAACTTTGATTGGATTTTCGGAAAACAGGTGCATCTTTCATCACGGATTCGCGAAATTTACCGCACCTTGCAAATTGGTATACAGGATGTGAGTATTTTCCGTTGCAATAACCTTCAATTAGAACATGCATAAAACTCACTTACTGCAAGTATCAAACGAGCCTGCTTCAACGTCTCGGTCCTTCGGCTTTATTCTGCATGCGCAGTGTCAAGACGCCAGTTACACCCACGTAGACTTTCATTGTGGTGTCTGTAGGGTGTTGGGTGAAAAGTACACTCCAAGCGTAGTTATCCCAGGAAATCTAGAACCAAGAAAGGCGTCCGAAGGAGTCGGTTTGACGTGACTGTACGCTTCCGGCGCCAGTTCGCGTCGTTAAACCGGCAAGACTTAACGGACTGACTGGAAAAATTTTTGCCACATAAAACCGCGACGAGGGTTGAAGGTCAGGCTAATTTATGATCTTTAAATCCATGAACCGCTAGTCATTGTTACCTTCGTCCTACATCTTTTACGCCGTTGACTCGGATCGAAGTTATCACTAAACCGATCGGTTCGGGTCAACTTGGACATATGGGGAAAGTGAAGGCTTGGACGTGTTGCAAATAATTTTTCCCTTTTGAATATGAATGAATATTTTTGGAATATGGAAAAACTTTGGCCATGCAAATCGAGCTTCAGCCACTCTGTGAAACTCTTCGAGTTCATTCAGCGTCAGCAGCTGATTATTATTATAGTCGGGTAAGAATTATTCCAATCGCCTGCAGGGTCTTCGACTCTTCGGAAAAAAAAAACAGCTTTCATATTTATCGAATGACAACTGTGACAACGAGGCGCGGAATTGAGAGCGTTTTATATCCCCGTCACAAGAAAATCGGAAATAGAATACTATTCCTGACCAATTTCAAGCCGATTTCAAACTCCAGGCTTTTACTTCTGATATTTTTCTTGAGTGTTGAAAAATATGCACAGTTTCTAGGAAATAGGCTCTAACACTTCAGTTCATTCCACGTCATCCACAGTGCTTGAAGCAGTTAATTTTTTCTCTCTCGCGAATTCATTGCTCCTGAAAGGATCATTTTCTCTTCGTATAAATGACAATTGAATAGATAGAATACGGCTCGAGGAAACCATCGGAATAACATTACAATATGATTACAAAACAATAAAAATGCGAATACAAAGCGCCCCCACCATGGAAGGCAAATTGGGTTAAATTAGTCTAGGGTTGTCGTCGAGTGATATTTTTTCCTGCGATAGCTAAAGTACAGGAAATTCTTAACTGGTGCATAGCAGGCATTCCGATGCCATAGCGTGCCCATCAATTTACCCTCTCCATGAATCGCGGGGTTATTGATAAAACTTCGTCCGAGATATTTTCTCGAAAATGTAACCTCAGACCGCCAGTTACGAGTCTGAACCCAGTGGAACCGTAACTTGGGAGATAACACGCGTATCATTTATGCCTGGGAATTTGCGCCCATCAAATGACGCTCAGGGTCCTTTGAACTGAGGGCAAAATTCTTAAACCCACGGTTCCATTCCTCATCACTTCGATTTTCACCGCGTTTCATATTGCGCAGGGCGACGCGTGCCGCACGATTTGCAACGCACGAAGCCGCGGTCTTCTCTTCTTCTCGGAGAAATACAATACATATTCGTTAACGCAGCTCCACCACGATTACAGTAGGCCACCATTCTATAAATAGAAGTGACGAACACCTGCCCGCGAACCGTTCACATTCACTGGTGGGGATCGCGCTGAAGGCTTAACATGTAACGATGTTACGTCGACTGATCGTAAAATCGTAACGCTATGCCAGAGGTAATGAATTGCACTATTGGTGTTCGATTCAGGGAAGTCCAGGAAGAGAAATGCGCCGATGTTAGTTCAGTTGACTTCTAACTCTTCTCGCCACATCCTGTTTTCCGATTTTTTTCATCCTTTCAATCTTTCGGTGACCGTTTGATCAACTATCTCAAGTTGCTTCAAAGTCTGCAGAACTGAATACCTACATCTCTTTCATACCGGAAGTTATCGGCGATGCCAGTTTACTTCAGAAGATTCTTAGAGCACAGCTGTTCCGCTGTTATAATCTGATGTAGAAAAGAGGAATGGGATCAAAGAGGCTCTTTCCACGTGCTCAAGCTTTTCCTCTAACTTCTCAAATTTGAATGATTTCATCCATAAACAGAAATTCTCAGATTAACGATGAGTAGAAATCGCAAGATGGATGAAGGAAAACTTGCCTTGCATGACAAGTTGCAGAAGAAAGTCGAGACTCGGTTCTAAATACAAGTTTAAATACAAGATATGGAAAAATTTCCTAGTATAGTAGATGCGACTTCAAATTAATTATATTTGTTAAATTGTAAAAAAATATTTTAGCAAACGTCAGAAGACAAGTGCAAAAACAGATATTTTGAAGGTTCCGAGCGAAAGGTGTGTATACTTTTGATTTCACGGAGATGAGGAAATCTCGGCTGCCTCGAAAGAAATTTTCCGCCATCGAACCGCGACGTTTTGATTTAACGGCGAATATCGTCGGGCTAATTTACGACGACGAGCTTCGACTCCGAACCAATACGACCCGCATGGACAGAACTCGGGTCTATTTTACCGTGGGCGCGAAAGGCAGAACGGTCCGATTTATGGCTTCGCAGTTGTGCCGCTCCCACTGGCCAATGGGGCCTCTTGTTTCTTACGTATTTTTATTCGACGACAGACACATCTGGGATATATAAACCGGCTCGGAGTATTTTTCAACGTACTTGAAACGCTGCCCGGCTATGCAGACTTTAATCCGCGCGACTTTGTCACAGGCATGTGGAAAACACCGATTTCCACCGATCGGCGAGTGATTTGTGGCTTTCGGACGCTTCCGAATGGAACCTGATCTAACGATCGGGTATAATCATGGGATTTTCACAGTTCGGCCATGATTCGCCCATCGAAGAGACGCGCGTAACTCGAGTAGCTCGTCTTTTACCGGCTTTCCCATGCCACATGGTGCAGGTCGATAGTTTATAACTACGAAGGTGGGCACAAGAAACGCCGCGATCGTGGTCTCGCGGTGTAAAACTCTTCGTGGTCTCTTTGTCGGTGACAAAAATAAAACTGATCTTTCTATTTTCACTCGTGACGGCAAAATCTTTATACCTATATACCCACCACGTCTCGGCAGCAGCAGAGCACGCGCGCTGCACACAGTGTTTAACGCTGCAAGATTCAGGGCGTCTTGAAACTCTACACTGTGTGTATGCCCAAAGACACGTTGACACATGTAAACGGGGTCTACAAGTTTGTTTATCGCAGATTCAATCGAGATTTCTTAAGCTGCGCATTACCGCAGAGCAAGTCGTAATTATTACGAGATACACACACGAGCTCTGGACAAAAAGACCGACGATCGTCTTCGTTTCGCTCATAAGATTCGTGAGGCTTCTGTAAATATTTACAAAGATGTACACACATGACACCCGGAGTGCCTAAGCCGATCAGGTATACAGTCGGTTTTAATAACGCCTCAAACTCATCGGGGAAGCTCGTTAAAAATCTTGGTAAACATCACGAGGTGTGAATCTGCCAAAACAAATACTGCAGCTATATTCGCCCGATTTTTTCAAGGTTCTTCTTCTCATTTTCAATCCTTAAATTCCACGCGTTTTCAAATGCAGCTCACTTACATCCGAGGGAATGAAAGTGCAGTTGTTGCGAATGAGTTTCATGCACCGTGTGCGTCCACTCTCTGGGGAGAAATCGGGGCCGCTATGTATCATGCCTCTGAATCACGCAGCGTTTGATGCTTCTCGGTAAGAAGTCGGGGATATATTTATGCCCTGGTCATGTTCTGGCTACTATCGAGTCGCGATGTGGCTATACGTACTCACAACATGAATCCCAGTAGCCAATTCGAGACCCAAGACCAACGGTTCGGTCTTCAATGGATGCCAAGATCTGAGGACAATCTGAAGACCAAGAACCGATGATCGTGCCCTGAATCACGCGAAATTTAATTTTCAATAAGGTCCTGCTCAAGTTTCTCGACACTTGCACCTTCCGTTGGAAACTTTACTACCTTGACATCGTTACTCTTGTGAAATGTATAGACTTGAGGAGGGCTAAATGTGGTTCACGCTACAAGGTGGTCCCCGATGGTTTTCCGGAATTGCTCCGTAGGGTTAGATCTTCCGGGAATCGGCCAGTCGTAAAGGCTACAAAACAGTCTCCGAGTGTTCGTTGTTATGGCATAATAATGAGGGGCATTTTTAAAGCAGCCTTAATCTTGAGCGCGGTTTTCAGACTTCGACGTGACGGTTTGATGCTGGAGTCTCTAAACGTAATCTGGTGAAAGTCGAAGTAGCTGTGTCGCTTGTTGTGGCGAACCTTATATATGCACTCTCAGAGTAAAGGGCTCTTTAAGAGTCAAGAGTTGAGCAGCTCGCATTGGAAAGAGTGCTGTGAAGCATTGCGCAATGAATCAAGCCTCAATTGGGAATGTCAATACATTGATCGCCTGGACAAGAATCCAGCAGCCAGTTATTTAGAAAGCAGTATAATGCAGCGAAGTAGGGTTCAATAAACCGCCTGGATAGAAGCTATTAATTATTTTCCAGTGGCATAATATTTAATTGGAAACTAATTCGTGTATTTAGACGATACAAGGTCGATTACGAATGCGAATCATTCGTTGCGCTTGAAATTCAAGCATCTGTAGCAAATCGCGGTTGTTCAAAGTTTGGCAGAAGTGGAGCTGTACGTTTCAATTTACACGAAACGTTTATTTCCGGCGATTTCGTCGTCGCTAAACCCTCGTACTGTTTGCGTATTTTTTTTTCTACACCGGCTGCACCGCCTCGTCATAACCGAGTCCACGTGTCGTACAATCCTATTTTTCTTGAACCGTGTTCATGTTTTTACTTTCACGACGTGTTTATTCTCGGCTCTGACGTGTGCCAGAAAATTTTTCTGCATCGATCGTGTAATGGTGAAAAAGTTTGATAGCAGTCACTGTTTTTCGGGCAGTGGAAATGATTATTATTGGCCTTCAGTTTACGGTGTATTGGGAATTTAGTCGACGGAAGATCACCCTCAGATTTTCCCCCTAAAATCGTATCCGGAATATAATAACTCTCTTTCAATACGCCTGTCACCTCTGCGAATAATATACTGAGTTTATAAATAGGTTTGCATCTTCCTTTTGCATCTAATATAAGTATATCGTAATGTGGAAACTCGTAACTTGTTTATGACGTGAATCTAGATGGGGTGACACGAACTTCCATCTAGAACTCATTGTCGTTTTCCCAGTCACAGAATGTTTGTTCGATAGACGATAGCTGCAGGCATAAGCTGTCGCTTTTCGTTTCCCCGCTATTCAACGGCTGAAGCATTAACGCGTATTTACCCATTGAACCAGATTTCCAAAGATAAACATGTTCGTACCAATAACCTATATCAGCGCACTTTTATTTCGAGTCGATAATATGGACTTCCGTAGCTGTGAACTGCCATCAAAATAAGCATCACACAAAATATACAAGTGCTAACACCGTACACAATCACTCTTGCCGAAGAACCGTTCTACAAAGAATAGCCACCAAGAAAAAAGATTTCCGTTTATTTGTTCGCTCGTAGAGAGTCGGTATATTATACCCGTATTTTTACGTACAGGTACCTATGTCATACCGCATAATGGAGCCGCGTCAAACACGCAGCTTTGCATATTAGCTTATGTTACACGAAAATCGTTGAGTCGTTCCGTCGAGGATGAAGAGTGACCCCTTTCCATCCCAGGCGAAAATGCCACTAAATTACTCTAGATGGATTCCCGGTAATAAAAAGTTAGTTTCGAACCAGATTAATGATGCTTTAGGCTCAAATAATTTTCAGTCTATGATCTGGCTGATAGACAAATCGCGTGAAAATGTGCGCACAACTGCATAATAGCCAACAAGGAAAGGTTACAACGGAAGCAACATGGCCGCCAATCGGCACGCTTGCGATTTAATTTTTGCCGAAACTCCATTTTTAGGATTGACATTTGATCCGGAATTATTAGATGCTGAATAAAATAATGGCAAGAATAGCTTAGCCGTGAATTCGTATCCGGTACAAGCTCGAAAGTTGAGAATTCAACTTCCGTTAACGCCGCACCCGAGTCTGCACGCGTTGCCTGTGCTTCGCCGGTTATTCGCAAGATTGTAGGCTTGAGAAACCCGTTTAGCATAGTCTGGCCGAGGTAGTTTTGCCCACGCAATTGTGCCCATCCTGTTGTCCCGTCACTCCTCCAGACTTGCACGTTACTCATGCTCGACCTGAAAGGATTTTTTACTTATGGTACGTGAGCGTGGATGTCATTGAAATGATCCATTTCCTGAGATTGATTCGAATTTTATCGAATCAATCGATTCGCTTCGACTAGAGTGAGGCACCACGCTGTTAATCCTAACCTTTCTTTTTTATTCCTTGAGAATTTTAACTGGAAAGGACTTCAAATCGTCTTCCGGATTATGCGAGGTTTCGTGATGTATTTAATTGGGTTCATATTTCGTTTCGGAAAAAACGAGAACTCACTTTCATACTAAATATGGAGTTCCGATCTGTGCAAAGCGTATCAGTATCGTTCGGAAGACTGAGCAATAAAAATAAATCACCTCGATTCGTGGACTGTCAGAAATATAATGTATATCACTGCAGGAGGAAGACTTCGATTCTACTCAAATATTTATTCGACGATTTGGGAAATAATGGATTCCCTTTTATCACAGTCTTCGCTATCGCTTCCTCGAACTTCTTAAGGTGCAGCTGAGCTGTCTATACAATTCTTGGTAAACAATTCGTCGTATCGTGAGAGTTGTTTGAACCCCTCAATCCATTTTGCCTGTACATGTATATGTATACAGCTGTAAAAAATTGGGCTACATAGTTTGTAAATTTACGTGCTTCGATGTAGCATTGTTAGGGTTCTGTCGTTGGTTTTCAGCTCCCATTATTTTCGCTGCTGTTTTTTTTCCCAATCGGCATTGCTGTATACGCTTTTTCCAGGCACCATGGATGGATTAGCTTCACAGTAAGGCTCGGCAAATCAACCGATGATGTAGTTATTCGTCTTCTACTACCTATTGATCACCTGAGCGTTGCAGCTGGTTAACGAGGATTTTTCCACATTGATCAGTTCAACGGAGCGAACGAATTAACTGGTGTGAACGAATCAAACTAAGTCAAGAAATAAAGAAGTAGATGTCCGAAAATTTTTCTAGTTACAAAAAATCAGCTGATCGAGAAAAAGTTGCTAAAAAGAAACACGCACTAAAATTTGACGAACTCAGTTTATCGATTTAGTTTTGAATAGATGAAAATTATTGAGACCATTTGTACGTAGAGTCGTTATTTTTTAACAATCCTTAGGGAAAATGATTTTATATTTATACAGTCTTTCCAAAGTTCAAGGGTAACAGTTATTATACGTTACGTAACGCTCTATTGACCAGCACCATTTTCAGAGTCGAGACTTTGTGTCTTTATAGGTAAAGCTAGTCTGGCGTTATAAGATATTGAAGACAATTTCACCAAGAACTTGACAATTTTTTGGAATTTTTCAACACTTATACACAATTTGAGTAAAAATAAAGTTTGGAATAAAAAAGTGCAGTTCATAGAACTAGAAATCTTCGACTAAATAACCAGATCACATTACCGAAACGAAACGAGCAACACATAATATCACGAGTGAATTTAATCCTGGAATGCAAGGAATGCCGAAGCAGGGCGTTGAAGGTGTAGAAATTCATAGCTGCGCACTTGAGTAATTACGTTTGGTGGCAAGTCTACAACTTAATACGTCGGCAAGGACATTCGTGCAGTTAGGGTTGGTGAAATTATGGAGTCGTGTAACGCATCAATGTCGGGAACTCCGGACTGCAGGACAACGATCAAAAAAGCGATGCAACACACGCGTGTCTCGTTCACGTATCGATGATTTCCGATCGAATTATTAACGGATCGCCGCGGTCAATGATCACGAGGATATGCGGCTTTGATACTCGACGATCGGTCAGCTGTTACGTCAATTATAATACCCACTTACGCAGTGTACCGTCGGTCACCGCGTGATTACGGTGTAACTTTCAGCCGACGCCGTTTTTGTCATATCCTGGACAAAAAACGTCCTTTCCGTTAAACGTCGAACCGACGAAATTGAGAGTGTCTCGGTAATCGTTCGGCCGGTGCTCATGAACTGAATACTACGCGACACGTGGTGTGCAAACGGCGGATTTCACGTCGTCGATAAAAGTGCTGTGTAACACCCTGTAAAGTGGTTTATACTTTCTTGTTTACAGATCTCGCAAAAATTTGATAAAAGTTCCTCTACATTCGTTTCGCTGGGTATCATTGTAACAACGAGTTTTCGTTCAAGTTTTTCAAGAATTCCAGAAAGCTTGTTTTCACAGAAGCTCGTTCTCTGTGAGAATGCTGAATTTTAAAACTTCCACTGTTTTATTGTATCTTCAAGGTAACTTTATAAATTCAGTCATTACACTCAATGTAATTTATCAGAGGATTCGATCTATATTTTTTAGCGTTAAATCACTCGTCAACGACTCATCAATAATCGAAATAAACAGATCGATTGTTTAAATATTGTAAAACATCGGCAAAGTTAAGGTAAAACGGAAAATAAAACTTTTACGGAAATATTTCTTCTCTACAAAGCTGATTTCGTCCAAAATAAACTATAAATATCTATTCCTGAACTCTATGAGCAGTTTGAAAAATGTTTGGGATAAAATTCACCCAGAGTGACCAAATAGGGTTAAACTGCAACCTCCGACAGTTCTAAATACGCCCCCAACGATCGTAAGTTTTTTTTTCCAAAATTCCATTCACCGCTCGTTCGCACGGATCGTGAAAAGTAACAAACCCTGTTCAAACCCTGACAAACGGTGTTCGACCGGAGGGTCGATGGCAGCGGAAAGCAACGGTCGCCATATTGATCGGAAAGTCTAGGTTCCACGTAACGAGTTGGACACGTTGGATTATGGGTGGTGAACCTGGTCATCAACTTGTTTGCTCGTCTTCTGCCTCGGACATAATTTATCACCAGACCAAAAACACGCAGTTCTTGGTTCGCTTGCCGGATGGAAGAAGGAAATGCCCAAAGTTCTATCTCCTTGACGCGCCTCCCGAAATGACCTTCGCTCGCCGACACGGTCATTTGGCACCAACTGCGACCGCCGGAATTCAAACCGGCTTTTCGAAGAGACGCGTATGTCCGTAAAACCGAAGACACGCCCGTCAAATTCACGTGCGCGAGACCATCTCAACGAGGAATTGTATTCGTTTTTACTCGATTAATTGCGGCATAGTTTGAGCAGGAAATGCATGTTCTGATGAATATTTTCGAAGTTGAACTTACGGACGTCAATTAGCACTAAGGATTATTCCCCCAATTTCAGTAGAAAAATTCGGTGAAATTGAGTTATTGCGATGTGGATCTAATGATCTTAAACAGTCGCGATGAATTTATGTTTGAATGGGACTCAAGATCAGAATCAAATGTTGGGAAAGGAGAAAAACCGTTTGAAAAATATTCGGCAATGTTATTTATAACGCCAGTGACTGACGGTCTCTCATCTGGTAATAGCTGATGCATCTTGAAGAATAAAAAATTTTCAAATAATCTTTCCCGCCGTAATTAATCGTTCTGAATAGTGTATACATTTTTTGGACACCCAGTGTATGAAATTACACGTCTATGTATAGGTAACCGCCACTTACCGATTACTGCGCTGAATGCTTTACGGCGCAGCAAGGACAGAGCGGCTGCTCGAGAAAGTGCCAACGAAAAGTCTGGGTCAATATCATGCAGGCGTTTCTCGTGAACTATAGTATGCGATTCGTGAACAATAACGAAGTCCCGAGGAATTTCGACGATCTTGTCGTTATTTGGCTGATAGCAACCGATATCTACGTGTCGTGGGACTTATTGCATCTGCGTGTGAGTGAGAGAGAGAAAAAAATCCGTTCCACATGCTCTTGTACCATATCTGGCGATGGTTTAATTTGATTGTTGAGTAGTTATAATAGGAGAATGTATCGCCGTTATCAATGTAATCGGCTAATTCTGTCGTAAATTTATAATCGAGATTAGATTAGTGAGTTGACCGATGTTTGCGCAGCAAAACACAAGATCAACACGGCAGTTACGATATTAAATTATTCAATTTTATATGTATATATGTATACCGTGCGAGATAATTTTTCCTTCTTTTTTTATGGAAAAAAAGAAAGAAAAGTTTAGCACCTAACTGCGAGGGAAGTTAAACTGGTTTCTTGCAGCAACACGTCGATGCTATCTCTACACGTAGGTATATACATACATACCTATATACATGTATAATATATTCGAAGTGAAGAAAGTGAAAATTATTAACCATAGCAGCATGTCTAATGTTGAGCTTTACTGAATGTCACGTCGAAAACGAAAGTCAGTGTATAAAAATAATCGGAATTTTTTTTTTCTCTCTCTCTTTTATAATGTATGATAAACAATTAACATAACACATAATCGGTTCTCCGCGTATTATATATTTTTTAAACACGATGAAGAAACGTTATTCTCTCTCTCTCATTATATAAGACATTCTGGCTCGAAATACAATTAGGAAGTGGAGTTAAATGGATTTATAATTACTGGAAACAAGTATCAACATCAGTCTCCACCCCATCATCTCGTCACTTGTTTTCTTCTTAATTGCAATTTGAATATTACGTATTGACGTTGAACAAAAAACAAAAATTTAACAAATCAACGGTGACAATATACTATAGAGTACACGATCGCTTCATCCGGCAGCATGTTGATTCATTTATATATAAATCGTTTATGTGGATTGTATACTTGATTCAGGTACCAAGGATAACTGGTATCGCGTGTTATAGGTGTATTAATATGTATAATATATGCCTGAATGACATACCAAAAATTGTATTTACTCGATGCACCTTGAACCGAACATTGCGATCGTGAAGGATCATTTGGATTCTTCAGGATCCGGGTTCAAGTGCAGTGGCAGGTAATTAAAGGCGCGTAGGCTGCCACTGGAACTAATTAACCAAAGCTTTGGATCGTTGAATTTGGTCGAATTACGTAAGCCGCTGTTAGTTGTATTTCGGAGGCGATAAAAGTTTTGCCGTTGCGGTGACCGGGGATGCAATTAACTCGGGTATCCGAGCAAAACGCGCCGGCGTCCATGACTCGAATTTTTATGTATATCCACATCTGTACTGAACTCGAAGTGATAATTCTGATTACAGCTTGTTTTTTTAAAACCAGAAATTTTGAATAACTCCGTCCTTGACTATTTAAACATATCACGCACCAGTTTTCATTACACCATTCGATTAAGTTATGATCTCATTTTTTATTAGAAAGATCCGCAAACAAGGGGAACAATAAGCAAAAAAAGTTGCTAAGATAACTTTCATTATCTGGGTTTTTGTCACTTACGTAAACTGTTAGTAACGATTGCGAGAATTATACGTCACTAAAATATTTACAAATCCGAATTTGGTTATGATTAAAGTTGGTTAAATTGCTATGCTGCTCCACTTACAAATTATCGGAAATATTTTACAATCCTTTCGGTGACGTATAATTTGCGAATGGTATGTCTTTTGTAGACTACAAGTATACTAATCTGTACGTAAAAATTTTTTCTTTCTGCAAAATTGATTTCCCGATTATAAATTGCTAAATTTCTTTAAGAACTCAATTAATGCGAGGCCAAAAAAAGAGTAACAATTAAATACTTGTTATACCAATTTTCAAGCCAATATATTTTAATATTCTTAAGTCGATAAACTTTTAAAACAAGTTTACGGAAATCAAAGTTCAGGTGCATAATTGCTTAGCACTGACTAAACACCAAGTCTATATAATCTAAGACAAAAAAGAGACTTTAAAAATCAATTTTTTACTATAATCTGCTGAAA
The DNA here is from genome assembly GCF_021155765.1 of Diprion similis. NCBI lineage: Eukaryota > Metazoa > Arthropoda > Insecta > Hymenoptera > Diprionidae > Diprion > Diprion similis. Next base: position 19,373,745 of record NC_060110.1, on the reverse strand, counting down.
GTACCGCTCAATAGAGACGATAAACCTCCGGACCTTTACCGCCGGTGGTATATTGCATTTGCATTTCCTGGTTCACCATTTACGTGGCAAGTGCGCGTGTAGGTGGTGTTCGAAAAAGAAGTGGACACCGATTGGTTTCCTTTGTAGAGTGCGAGTTAAGCCCGCAGAGTCGCAGAGTCCTGGACCGAGTCGCCGCAGGGACGATATTCCGCAAGAGGTTATGCCGGCGGGCCGGCCGGCGAAGGACCAGACAAGATAAAGGATTGATCGAAGGTTCACGGAGGTGGCGGAGGCGGTGGAAGCGGCTCCGTTGGGGGAACTGCGGCGGTGGCATGGAGGCGGGCAGAGGACGTGCGACTCGACGGCGGCGCCTCGTCGGTCGTCAGTATCGAACCGGCGCCAGCCGAGTCTAGATGCGTACATTCCATATACGGCATTCCATTTTATACCGCGTTTAGTGATACGCCTCGTAGTCGGGGGCGATTGTGCGTCGAGGAGTGGAAGAGTGGAGAAACCCGGCTTTTCCCAGGAACCTTAACAAGAGAGTCGACACCGAGTCGAAGGGTTCGACAGAGGGTGAGGAGGGTAGGAAAGCGTTCGGAGCACGCGCGCCTTCGGACGGACAGAGAGAACTAGGCGATCCGTGGAACCAACTTAGCTCGCAAAGTGCAGTGCGGCAGGTTTTACTTCGAAAGTGTTACCGGACCGGGATGGTCTCCGGGATCTCGGCCGTCTAGAATATAAGATGTCACAGCCTCCACCGGGGGGTGGCAGCCCCGGGGGCGCCGGAAGTCCCCGAACGCCACGCGGCACCCGGCTTCGCGACCGCGTGAGCTTCTTCGAGCAGGTATGGGCCTCCGGAGGACGGACTTCCAGCACCGAGGACCTCCTCGACGAAGTCGACCACGCGGCACACCCACGTTCCCCGATGGCGATGAGGCCCTCCTCCAGGACGAGCAACTCCTCGTTCGAAGAGAGCTTCGAGCGACTCGTTGAAGAGGGCGAGCTCAACGGCGCCAAGGTGGTCAAATTCGAGAAGATCACCGTTCGGAAGAGCGTCAGAGAGCTAGATACCGCGACCTCTATGACCACGACCCTCCGGGGCCCAGGCACCCTGGGGACCGCCAGTCGGACCCCGAGCGAGGAACAGGCCCTGGAGGACTCGGCCTACCAGAGCCACGGGGTTCACGGTAGTAAGTCGAGCTCGGTTACCTCCTTCACGAGGTTCCCCTCCGAGGAGAGTCTGTCCAGGAGTAAAGGGGCCAGTCCCCACAGGATTGGGACCCCCGACTTTGAGGGGTTCGGCGCTGAGCGACCCTCCGCCGAGTGGTACGCCGAGTACCGGAATCAGAGCTTCCAGAACATCGCTGTCAGGATGGAGTACCAACGAAGTCGCAGCGAGTACGACGCTCACATTGCTGAGATAAAAGGTATCCACCTTGAGATGATGTATCTATAAGTTACAGGTGCATAGCACACTTGTCGAGATATCATGCCGACGACTGTCGTTTGGCTAATAGGTATATAATAAATGACCTGCTTGATGTCATCGGATGTGAAAAAAGACGGTGACTATCATAAGTTCCCCTGAGGTGTGGTTCAATGTGGACTGTCAACAAGCCTAGATTCACAATGTCATGTCAACTCTATGTTCACGAATGTCTTCAAAACTTCGAGATGATGACAAAATCTAGATGGAAACAAGCTTCACTATTTTTTGTTCACGCTAATAAGTCAATTTCCAGTGAACTTGCGCCCTATATTGATTCATAGTTAAAAACCAAGTGAATATTCGTGAACCTCTGGTTGACGTGTAAGTCGCTAAGTCGAGTGTTGGCTTCGAATACGCCCTTTCATCAGCTGTCTTCGATCAGTCGTCTTAATTTTCTGCTGGCAATAGGACAAACATGACTCGACCGCAGTGTGTTACTGGCAGGAATTCTTCACCTTTGTATTATATCATTGCGGTCTATCCAACCTGTTGAGAAGGGGTTCAAAGATGGGTTCAGTGGCTACTGTCATGGCGGCGGCGACGGTTCAACCGACGCAAATCGCCGGTTAATTGGTCTTACATGGCTGCAGATCGTTCGCGCCTCATTTACAAAGCCAATCAGCTACGTGAAAAGCTAAAAGATACCGGTCTGCGATAGCCTCTGATAAATAATAATCGCTGGATCAGTACGCGCGTACTTTCACTTTTTGAAGACGATCGAGATGCCGCGCCTTGCTCGCCAAGGTCAACGGACACCTTTGAAATCAGCTAACAACGCGCCGTGGCAACCGATGAAAGCGATATCGTATCATCATCATGTCAGTGGCCGGTACTCGTCATTACCGTCGAAATTGGTAGGGTAATCGGATAAATTTGAAGCATGGGAAACGCGCTACGCCCACTGATTACATCGAGTGCCGGCCGGCATTTCTAGCCTCGTGCGACGCCGCGAATCGCTTATATAGGCGACGCTGTATGGCGGTTCAAGGTTGTAGCTTGTGTATAACTACACGTACGACAGAGACATCCACCGGCGTGACACATCGCTGTATGAAGTTTACTTGCTAACTGATAAATTACACACTCGTAGCTGACACAAGAGTTGTACACAATTCTCAGGCCTTTGAAAGAGGATCGCGTTTATTAAACCGACCTTTAATCGTCAGAGATTTTCTGTAAAATTTTCTCTCGGAACGATTTTCGATATTTTTCAAACCACTTTCCTGTGGCTAATTGGCCAGTGTTTTCTTACCTGTACGTATTGCGATGAAATCAACCGCAAGTCAACAAGCAATATCGCCTTGTTTGTCGCATTTATCGGTGTTGACCGACTTCCATTGCGTAGCGCATGCTGCACAGCAACTACTGTAGCGATCATGCTGCGTATATGCCGTATACTGTACTGAAACTCAATTTTTCGTACTTGTATAGAACCTTGTGAGGTCAAATTGACGCCAAAAACTGTGAATTTCTCGATGATTAAAACCAATTGATAGAGATTCGCTGGACACTGCAAATTTATTTTTTTGGTAATTAAAAAAAGGGTTAATAATTGCGAAAGGGTCAATAACTGGTACACTTACCTCCCAACAGGGTAAAGCAATAATTGCAACCGTGAAATCGGAGCAGTGAAGCGATTCGCACGCAGATTTTATCCCCCGAAATTTGCGATGACAACTAATCACGCGTGCTGAGTAGGTACACACGCGTCAAATGACGAGGCTTGACTGCGTTAAATGGTTGATTACACGTATTACTGGCGTGACGAGCCGGAGTGATGGAATGAGTTCATTACATACGACAGGAAGAAAATGATCCGCAAAACACTGGAGAGAATCTACACTGCCCACAAGATACAAACACGAGGCTTGTTAACCGTGACGTCGAAGTTAGAATCGGCATTATCCTAGTTTCAGTTTGCCTCGCATGCACCGTGAGTTTACCAAAATCACTGTCAGACTCTACGTGCCCTCGGCATGCGATTTTAACGCTATATACCTATTACCTAGACACGTCGGAAACACCAATTATCAAGTAATTATGAAACAATTTTGTTCGCCAAACGGCGATGAGATTGACTTTACCAACTGTCAGAAATCAATTCGAACCCACACGTTGAAATAGTCGTAGCTTGTTTGAAAGGATTTCATCCACCTCCACCGTCAGATCCTTGTATTTTGACTTTTAATAAATACGTCTCTTCACCCATTTTTTGCTGGTCGTAAAAATTCGGGTTCTAGTCTTTGATTCGTTTTGGAATTTGAAAGGCGAACATCTTTGACTTTTTGTGCGCTTGAACTGAGGAGGCAATTTGACATTTTGCTTGAAATCTTGATGGTCAGAAGTCCGGAACTCTTCTCTCTGTAATGAGAGAAATTTTTCAACAAACAAATCAGCAAAAAATCTAGCACTGATATCTATAATCATCCTAAACAGTTTCTTGTATGTATCACACTTCTTGTAATTCTAACAATATTCAAACGTGTATATAAACTGTTTGAATTTTACTAGAATTATCTAATCACTGTAATTACTCAAAGATTTTGAGTTACTAAATTACCATCATTGCAGTTACCATAATCGTTCAGAATTTAAGGACTCGCGTCCCGTCGCCTACTCAGGCACAAATTCGATCAAGCTTCGATGTTTCTTTTTACAACGAGCTTACAAAATCGTTACCGAAACCGGATCCTCCGAATTGGGTCGTACCAATTTTGATTAAAATCACATGACGCTCGATCGTTAAAGAAACGCTTCCAATTAACATTCTCTCTTTGTCCCGCTTCCAATTCTCTCGCTCGCTGCTAGCAAAACACAATGCATAACAGGGCAAAAGACAGTAAGCGATGTGCAGAAAAAGAATTCGAGGTGAATCGGATAACCACGCAAGTGCTGTGCACACCTAGAGCGTATGCATGGGAAAGTGTTCAACCCTCACCTGGACACACCGGTCAGTATTGATTCTCTCGCCACCCGGTTGTGGGTCTTGTAATAGTGAATACTAAGGCATATCCAGCGTTAATTTACCGCACTAGGGCGATTGCTCCCTTGGCTGGGGTGAGAAACCTGGTTTCGGCTTCCATTGGGGTGTGCAGGTAGAGAGACTCACGCGAAGCGTAGTAAACATGGAGGGAAAAGAGTCCGAAGCAGCAGCAGCTTCGCAGCAAGCTCGGTAAGATAATATTTGTTCCGGATATCGTATGTCTGTATAGAATACCGTAAGTCGATGTATTATGTAAGTAGATTTTTAACGATCCCGTATCTGCTTAACACGGCAAATCACTGCCTATATGAACTCGATATTTCTGTAGGCTCGCTCCTTCGAGGGATTATAACGACGATCTCACCTTGTATAAGTTTCGATGGCCAAGCGATCGATGTGGAATTATTATACACTTTTCGGAGAGGCATATTTAATTATCGGAATTAGATGGTTTTTTAATAATCGCTAGAGATATTGTGGCACCTTTTTGCACCTGCGAAATGTGGGGAAAATTGCCGGTGACTTGTGTTGTATTATAAAATAAAATTTGAACGAGCACCTTAAAGTTGATCGTCGAGGATAAATGGTACCTCATACAGTATAAGTCAAAATTTTATTGGCGGAAATGATGATGAAACACATTGTTATAAACGTTCATTATCGTTGGCGCACTTGACATTCCTGGAGATTTTTCAAACGGTTTTTTATGCTTTTCTAAGTTTCGATCCAGACTGCGGGTCTCACTCATCCCTAATAAAAATATGAGTACCACACTATGTGTGCGATAGTCAGGCTAATGGGATTGAGAATCAATGATCGTCTTATCCGCTTTGTCACCGTAGAGCCTAACAGCCGCGATGGGAAACGGTTTATTAATTAATTTTGTCGTGTCGATGAAAGTAATAATAACATCCGATAGAATCAAAGGCTGTTCAGTGAAAATTGGGATTTATTTCAATTACGTGTAACACCCTTTACTGTAATTGATAATATACCATTCATGATTCACTCGTCATTTCTATTTATAACATTCGACGAGGGTTACTCTACTTCTACGACCTCTAACCTCCGTCGTAAATCGATTCGACCAGCAGCTTTAAATTATGTTATGAACGACGTCTCGTAGTTCTAAATACAACAGCATGCTCGTCGTTAATTCGGACTGATAATTATTAGAGAACGTCGTCGACCGACGCTAATCGCGTCAATCATCACTCCACTTTTTCCTTAGAATCAAATTCCCTTGCACGTTATCAATAGAATGATGTCATTAAGAGGTTTTATTATAGATTACGGAATTGATTAATATCACATTAAACCGATTTTCTCTGATTGGTCATTGAGTTCCTGCAAGATCATTAGGCAAGCCTCTCAGCGTAAAACTACGTAACATGCCGGATTTCTGTATGAGCGAAGTCACGTCTTCAACTTGCTGCATGTTAATGGCTTATGAAATTTTTCGTGGCTTTGACCTCCACGCTATTTTCGAAGGATTGTTTCTCGCTTGTGATAATACGCGATTGGCGGTTGCCACGGAGATACCGATACTTTCAACAATTATTTATGCATACGTAAGAATAAGTAGCAAAAGCTGTTGGCTGTAGTTAAGACGGTTCGACTTGTCTACGTTCCCAGAAAAGCCGTTTCTACTTTTTATTTTCCAGAATAACATTTCATCGAGTCTGAGAAAATATTTCCACGACAACACTGAGTCATAAATTAACCGGTTGAATGACATGTACTCAGTTTCTACAAGTTATAATGCATTGTATGAACAAGTTACGGCTTTCATAAAACACATATATAGTCGAACACGTAATTATAACGCTGGTACTTTGTCACTTTGTCACGAAATATGGTTCATGCCTCCACGAAATGAACGGCGGTCTGGAATTCTGAAATTTAAACTAAATATTCGTAAAGAATAGTATCCTGAATCCATAATTGTTTTTACGAAAAAAACGCAAGTTTTTTGGGGTCTCCGATTACTTAAAGAAGGTTCATCTCAAGTGCTACGCTATTTGCCATAAGCTCCGCCATTATGCAAAGTAACGTTTAAATATTACAAAATATCACCTTGATTTTGGGATATTTTTAAGCAGTAGAATCCAATTACACTTTATTTCCTGTACCGTAAGGTACTGTGAAAATTTTCCGGTTGATGCGGCAGTAAAACTAGCTAAAAAAGTGTAAATACTGAACAAAAATTCATATTTTTTCTCTGATCTGGTTCTTCATTATAAAAGCACTCCTAGATTTTATCGCCCACGTGCCAGGGAAACGCTCCCGATATAATGAAAATTGATGATAAAATCGAAAACGATACCAATTTTACCGGCAAATCAGGGACGCCTTTAAGATTTCTATAAATTGCACCTCGAGCAGTTCTTTCGTTTGAATTGAATATACCTGTGTAGACGATGTACGCAATCAGTGTAAAAGCGCTGTGCCATGGACGAGGCCTTCGCTGTTTCGATTATGTAATTCGGAGTGAAGCGATGGAGAGATAGAAAAGAGATAGAGTGATAGAGAGAGAGAGATCGCGAGGGGGGGGGGGGGGGGGGGGGCAGACGTAGGACCGACTTGATTCCAGTGTCTGACCTCATCGCTGAGAACCTGTCCCACTTAACCGGTGAACCTTCTGCATCCGAATCGCTGCTTGGGCGCAGAGAGTGAACATCGCACTGTGAAAGCGACAAACTGTGACGATTTTATCACGACTTTATTGTTATACCGTCATGCCAACGTATGTCGATGGCTTTAATATTAAATTATTGCACGTATATGTAGAGCAGATATTGATATGAAAGACAAGATCCATCATTGAAGATGTTGATGTCGTTGGATCACTTATTTTGATAACTTGTTGTTGAGAACCTTGAAAGGTGCGGAAGTGTCAAGAAATTTGATGAACAATTTATCAGAATTTGATAATCGCGGTAGAAAAGACTTTTTTTTTCAAAGCATAATGACTGAATTAATTACGAGATCTCACTTTTTGATCGGTACTTTGCATTTAGAGAAAATCATTTTATATTTCATTATGATGGTGAAAACTTATACGGGAATGGACTTGAAAGGAAACATGACGAACGATGTTTTGCAACAACTTTTTCATCGTAACATCGTTGAAATATTAAGTAGATCAGGTTTACGTATACATAAATATTTATTTTCATATGTTCACATTCAAGAAGACGTTGTATTCTTCGTCTAGATTATTCACTCGTAGAACAAGGTACGGCGTGATTATAACTGGTAAAATTGTTTGAGACTTTGTAACACAGCAAGTTTTTATAGCTTCTGCTAAGATAATTAGTCCACAGGTTAATAAAACGGGATATAAAATTAGAATAAAAAGCAACGACGAACTCGGAATACGAAATGCGTGCAGCACATTCGGCCTCTCGGTGAATTCTAAAAAAAACTATCATCGCCGGCACAAAGTAGGTACGGTATATACATTGAACGAATAAGCGACTAGGTCACGGTCGCCATGAGTGTAGATTTCGCTTTTCGTTCAAGTACATATATCCTACCTCTCACTTGCTAAATTGTATTATGCTTACACGAACCTGTCAGTCAGGGTTTGCGTATTATTTGCAGCCAAACAAATATTGCGATAAGAATTCGCACGTGCGGAAGTGATTGTTTCAATGTCGTATCATTATACGGAATTTTAATTGTTAACTTGGGTGAATAATTTTTATTTTCCTAATGTCAATTTTTTTACTTTATGATTTTGAGCTCCGGAGGAAAGAGAAAGTTCGATTTATACAAAGGCACGCATCAATAAACTGTAAATTATTCACACACTGTAACTTTGAACTCTGATTGTGTTGTGAGGCAATTTATAATTATACCGGTTGTCGTGGGAGGATCTATAATAATTTGCAGCACACAATTTAATCCTCGCAGCAGTATTAAGCGATGGAGAATTTATTGCTTATCAATTACCCCTGATTAGAAGTAATAATAAAAATAAGACACGACTAATAATAATTAATGCAATAGAATTAACTGCGCGTTAGAATATGGTCACACTTTAATTTTGTCAAATACAAAATACTTTGTCAACGTGTGTTTATAACGATTACCTCGTTTATCCATAAGAAACAAAAATAAAGAGACATTTGTTGTAATTTGAAGGATTCACTTCGTTAAGGAATTACAGAATTTCATGTCAAACGAAACTTGAAATATCCGCGCCCAATCAACGCCGAATTATTTTTGCCAAATATTTGCCGTCAGGACGAAAAGGATTCTGTGTAAATTATTTTCTCTCTCTGACTCTTTCTTTTTCATCACATGAGAGGTGAGTAACAATAAATAATCAATAAGCCTTACATGACACGTATACATATTTATCTGCAATTTTACCCGAGAATGTACCTAATTTAAGGTGCAACAGATTATTCCATTATATTATACTTTTCCTCGGATCCTTTTTACTCTCATTCGACCAGCTTTTGGGTGTGGCCGCGAGGATAAGCGACCTCTCACATATCTTTGGTGCAAGCCTTCTCCTCATGTGTAAAATGTATATACATATAACACGACGTGTAATTTAGCCCAAATCGCGTTGCTCAAAGCCTATACTTATGATAATACGTTGGCGTCTGCGGCGCTTTAATTTATCGATATAATCGTACGAAGAAGGATTCTAAATTTATTACATTGCCAAAGGTTACGTCATTCGGCGAATACCTGCACTGTTAAAAATTTCTGTATGGAATTTCCTACAATGTATTGGAAGTTTTATTATTTAGGATACGGAACAGTGAATTCACCATCTGTTCACTGCTTATTCGATTTACAGATACAATAAATTTTCTACGTAATTCAGTAAATTCAAATAACTTTTTTGTGTTTTTCTTTTAAATTTCAGTAAAATCAAACATTTTTATGGTAAATTTAAGGGAAGTATATAATAATTTACGTCGCTACACCAAATTTGTAAATTTTCAACCTGATATCGTAATTTGACAATTCTCTTTTGTACAATTAAATGTGTAGTAAATTCACGATTGTTTTTCACAGCGTGCGTTATTCAGGACTTCATCCCAATGTTTAATTACATCTTATACCTACTTTTCCTTGCCGTGAATAGCTGAAAACTTTATTAAGTGTAGCCAGTTTTCGAGATCACGTTTATGCAAAATTGAAAACTTAACTGACGAGGTGGAACCATTACTTTCGTAATCAATTTCATCCTGTTTCCAAATAAGACGACGAATTCCCCTTCGGAAGTTGGAAATCGAACCACTGTGCGAGCGAACTCTAAGTTTACAATAGTTGTGCATAATTTATCGTGCATGATCATTCATGGGAAGAATAATGTGGGATTGTTGTAGTTCCTTGTTGGTTTGGTCCACGCGATTCGAACCTTCGCATTCATTCCCTCATTCTTTCTTCTTCTTTCTTCCTCCTCGCCGAATTATTCTTTCCCTTCATTGTCTAACGGCACGATATCGTCTCAGGAACTCTTACAAATCTATGTATTATGGATAAATCCTTTATATAGATTATTGACAAATTATCTTTGGAACTGGAAGAAATTCACTTAGATTAAACAAGACCGAGGTCAATCCTCGCACGTGTGTCGAATCTGTTGCGGTCCAATTCACATTCGGCTTCCACAATGAGATGAAAATTTATGAACTTCTCCCGATTGTATTTCGCTATCGACATTTCAGCAACCTCGAAATTTTCTAGTCAAATTCGATTCAACCAGTTTCACATTCGCACGCATTACACATATCTCGAGGCCGATTTTGCATATCTTTGCTGGAATGTAAACCGGAAGTGTCCAGTTTGCGTCAGGTCGACTATAAGAGACGTGTTCTTGGCCGGCGGTGAAGATTCGTGAAAATTCTGATCAAACGCGGTGCCAGTCTTCCACCGTTAGATCTCCACCTTCAGCAGTAAAGCAAATAGTTTCCGAGATGTTTCAGCTTTTCGAGCTTGTCTTACACTCGACATTTTCGGTCCACGAACGCGATGTAAAGTGATCTGAAAATAGACACCGCGTTCCGCAGACCAGAGATTATTTGTCTCTGACACGATCTGAGTGAAACAAAGGCCGAAAATGGCGCACTTTTTAACGAGTTTCAACGATATTAACGATCAATTTTATCTGGTTCTGGTAGAGAAAATCATGAAAATGTGGATAACGGGCACGCTATGTAACGATTATAAGCAAGCTGATGGTGATTGGTTTTTCTGATAGCAAAGAGTGATTAGATCAACCGTTGGTATTGATCCGATCGATTCAGCATCGGGCTTGGCTGTTCTAGCTCCATTTTATCTATTCATACCGGCATGCTTTTTGTCTTTTATTTACCATCCGTCGTCTACGATGTCAGCCGAGACTGTATCCAAGGGTAGGAAATCGATCCTGTCCTGGATTAATTTAACATTAGAATACCGTAACGCGAGATACTTCATACATAATACGAAGAAGGAGAATAACGCGGTTACATCCGATACGCTCTAAATTGAAACGTCGATACGTCAAACCTACTTTGAGGGTTAAAGTTATCCAAAGAAACTGATTGTTTTGGAGTAATCAGAATCGTGCGAAAACTTCTACACGAAATTGTGGTTTTTAATTCTATGGAAAAGCTTTCGGAGACGCGTTCACGATGCTGTAAGGCAGGTGGAAGACACGTGTCCTCATATCTCAGGTGCTCTTCTTTTGTGCAAAGTATAGAGATGCAGACGTAGTGTCGAAGGGGAGAAAATAAAGTTGAGTGTCATTCAAGTGCCGTTACAACAAGCTCGCGATATGCGAAAGCTCCTGGCTCTGCTTCGTTGGTACGTGAGTAATTTTTTCTCTTGTACACGGCCATCACATCTGGAATTTTTATTATTCCTTCGTCTACGTGACGAATGTCACGATTTCTCAGATAAGAATGAAATTCAAGACGCATTGTTCCACGTGAGAAGAAACCGTTTCGCATTTTGACTTTCTGATTAAATTGTAGGAATTTTGAATACAGAGAGTGAAACGTGCAGGTACATCTAGTCAAAGTATCGAAAAGTTTGGAGAATTTTTTCAATTTACAATTTCAGTGATTGTCTCTTTACATGGGGTTTGTTGATACTAGAACTGAATTTTCAGAAAAGACAAAGTCAGGAAATCTATTCTAACGTTTTTCTGCTGGCCAAAAGTTTTAGGATCTGTGTTTTACGTAGCCACGATCTTAGAAAAGCGTTAAAAAAAGTGCGAAGTAGAAGGAAAAAATTTCACTACTTGTACGGTACTAAAGACGATTGGCAAGTGGGCGGAACCGGAAACCACGAGCTTTAAATTTCTCCGGAAAATGACTCGGAGCTTTTGGCTTGGCGTTTAACAAGTTGTGGTACCTGAGACCGCTAGAGGTATGAGTTTTTTTCTCCTTCTCTTTTTGGAGATAGTCCGTGGCTGTTGAGCCACTCGCGTGATGGGTTCTTTCTATTTAAAGTTTTTAATGTCACGAACTTAACCAGAAGTATAATATTATTATTATTTACGATGACAGCCGGAATTGCCTTGCGTAATATCGTGCCTCTTTCTGGCAGGCAAGTAAGTTTCATTCCTCAGGAACATTCCCTGTGCAATAGGGAACGGCATCTCTGTTCTCTCGTGCCAGCCTCGGCTTGGGGCTTCTCGGTCGTTTTCGAGACGTTTCAAAACTCGCCCCTGTACGCAAAACATCACGCGATCCAGCACTCGTCTAGGCATATAAGTCTACATTAATCGCGAATATTGTCGATAGATCATCACGACCACAGGTTGAATTTATAAGTTGACATTTTTTCACAGCCTCTTCAATATCATTGAAGACCGATTGCATTGAAGTTGAATATTACTGTATGCATGTGTAACGGAAAATTGAATACCATGCAATATTATTTTCTCTGCTACAAGTTGTAGCTTTTCGACTTTTGTCGACTGTAACCTTGTCCAAATTCTGGGCTAGAAGACATCTGTTCCTCTGTTGGAGGCTGACCCAATTTTTTACGTAAAACGTCCGCTCGTGCAGGTCGTAAAAATTGGAATTTTGAAAACTTGGTTTTTTTCAAACCGCCCATTAATTATCAATGACCACACGAAAACATCTGCACTGTAGGACAAGGTTCGAGTATTTTAGTGTAAAAAATGGCCAAAAACATATCGTTTTATACTAACGTCCAATCGATTCGTAATATTATGAAATTAGTTGCAAGAAGTGCTTGTACCTAATTGACGAATGTATTTGCGGTTCTGTTCATATTGCGAGTACTGCGGTACACGGTAAACCGCAAAATTGTAAGACTTCACTTCGCAAGCGGTATTACACGGTTAAATTAAATACGTACGAGGCCTAGATGTTGCCTCTTCCTTAGCTTACATAATCCTGACAATCCTGACAGTTAGTACCAGGCTCTGCAGCTAGAAACGCAAGGTACATTACACCTTCGAATATTGTGAATGAATTTTATGTCTACAGCGATTCGAGTGCACTCCAGAGAGCGTGCGGAGAAGTTATCCCGATAATTCGCGCCAAGTTTCTGATTTATTTCGACATAAATTTTCCCCTCCGTCAGACGGAAACGAATGGTCTTTTCTGCTACACCGAGAATCACGATACTTCAGCATTTATCTAAAGGGTACGCTGAAGGCGATTTTCTTCGCGCATGGAGAATATAAGACGAGTTTAGATTTGCAAAAGCGAAAAAGGAGGGACAGTACGAATTTATATCGTCGTTGACGAGTCTGCGGTGGGGTGCAAGAGGTCATCACGGAGTTACAGGACGACTCCGCCGTTTCGGAGAATAATATTGCGCTTTTACTACCATCCTGGCGAATCTTTGAATAAAATAACACCTTTCGTACCAGCTGCTGTACTTCTTGTCCTCACGGTTTCCCGGGTTCGTGTGCACATGTGTTGCACCTTGTGCACTTCGGGGTGATTTGCAAGGGTACTTGATCGAGGCAGCTGGCGAGCGCTGGCGGAAGTTACTTAAAGCGAACAAATCGGTGGATTAACGAGTCACGGAGGCAATATCATCCTCGAAACTGCGTGTAACGCTGCAAATTTCCACGTGAATTCTTCTGACATAAGTGTTGAAGTAACGGAGCTTCGATTCGCTACGATTATACTGAATTGCGGTGCCTGGTCGAGCAGAAGAGTGAAAAACGGTGGTCCGGCTGTGAAATCGGAGATCTGCACACTGCAGAGGGAACGAAAATAATTACGACATGTGTGTCCCACTTCGGGCTTAATCCTTCGCATGTGTGATCTACACGTTACTTACATACATCCATACACCGTACTGCTATACGTACACCGACGGTGATGCTGATGCTGATGCTGATGCGCTGGATTATTTTCGTCGTCGCGTTGCTCGAATATGTGCGTTCGTTTCTATCCCGAGCGGCTCGGCTGGTTTCCTTCCATTCCCCCGTACGATGTGATCCATACCTCGATACGAGTTTCGCAGACGCATATATATACAATGACAAACCTGAAACTGCACAGCCCGGAATTAGGGATCTATACCAAAGAGATGCGATGCAGTTCGGACAATTCGCTTGTTTACACACTTGCGCAGCAAAATTACTGCGCAAAAGAATATATGATGAGAATTTTTGCTGCTTTCGAAGAGGCATCGTCAAGGTCACTCAAGGGCAAGGCGTTTGATTTGCAAATTGCACTCTTTTTTTTTACGTCTGGACAGATCGTCTCGACGACTAATTTCGGTGCAGCTTGTATAAATTGAGCATAACTGGCGCGTATAAACGATGATTTGACGTGTTGCAGTGTTCCCAGGACTGAATAGCCGTGGATTAACGTTTTGTAAGGGTGAAAAATAGACGGGGGAAATTTGTGTATACGTGATTCGACATTTTTCAACGCGTTCGGTGACCGACTGATTGGAGGTATTGATCCACGGTTCTTAAAGCTAATCCTCCCGACGAAAACGGAACGTTAGACGAGCTTCGCTGGCTTTAATAATACTCGCAGCCATTTCTTCCACGGATGTATCGAAATAACGAATTTTTACGATTCCGATTCTTTCGCGAAGAACTGCAATAGATTACGCGCGTGATTCGATGGTTTTTGCAAAGTACGGTTGTATTATACATTTGAAAACTTTTTCATTTCTGTTTAGAATGGCGAATGGTTTTGCCAGTTTTGGCGAGGTTGAAATTATATGTGGTATCGTTGATGTAACGAAGGATTTTTTATTAAAAACTTTTTTTTTTCTAACTTTATATTAGAATTACTTTTAAGGACTTAGGTCTGCATGATGTGTGTTTGTTTTTTTTACGCTGTTTTATAGTTTGCTAAATTTCAGATCATTCTCAAGTTCCGGTTTATCAAGTTTTCTTTTCAAAATTACATCTTTACATTAAAAATACAAACGCAATCTTGTGCATTTCATCCATCTATATTATCGATTCCTGTGAAATCATGAATGAGTCTGATAGTCTCATCACGATATTACGCGCTTTACTGATCTTGAAAAATTCGTTCTGCTCGTACAAGTTCTGCGTGGTCGTCAGTCTCGCCGTCAGAAACGGAGATTCGCAATGTAAGCTTGATCCGCAGTCAAGATTCTTGCTGAAGTGACCTTAGGGTGTAACAAAAGGAGGTTTGTAGTCGCGTACAGACTTCTTATATTCAGCAATGATTAATTGGCTCATGATATAATTAAGGAACCCGGTCCGTTTGACACGCTCTCAACTACCTCCTCAAAGTGGCAATAACATTGCAATCATCAGAAACGATCGGATCGCGATCTCGTCTGAACGGCTTACAGGTAGATTCTAAGACGAAAATTACGGGTCTATATTTACCTTGTAAAGACCCGCCGCTGGTGCAGCAATAGTAATTATTCCGCAGGTGCGGTACGACGATTGAAATTCTAAGCTTACGCAATCGGATCGGAGTTTGGTCTCGGGACATTGTACAAAAGCGTTGCTGAACCCGAATCGTCGAGACCGTGACGAATATCGCAACGGAGTATTCGTGCAATTTGCTATTGAACCGAGGTGATAATTAGACGGTAATACGACGTACAAGTTGTCGCTTTGAAATCAACTTCGAGATATGACCCGTATACATACTCGAATAATATGCATCGTGCAACACAATTATTTCTTTTATTTTTTGATTTCATTCTCTCCATCTCTCTCTCTCAACGAAACTGTATCTGTATTCAGGATGACATAATCGTTCGCGAGGTCGCCTCGTCCTGAATATAATTCTGGGGAATCGCTCAAGGCGTTTCGTTTCGACGTCGCAAAACGGGTTGCACAAAACGATCGGTACATAGAAGTAAATCTTATTACAAATGCAGAGGCGGACGAGCTGTTGCAGAGCTGCATTGTACCGTGCGGAATTGCGGTATAAGTCTGACTGAACATTTTTGCAATTGTGCATGTTATGTAAATCACGTGTGTCAATTCGTCAAGGAATTTAAAGGCCGAAATTATAATCATTGGGCGGAACGATGAATGAATTAAGCCTTTACTCCAGTTTCTTTAAATACTCGGATCGAATCGATGCTGCAAGATTAATCGGTACCTAATCCTGCATTTGCCTTCGTGCAATATTCACTCTTCGTGCTTTTGTAGAACTAACGAGAGAAGCGTAAACCCTGTAGAACACGGTAAGACGTGCCTGATTACTTACTGCAGGTGCACGAAGGATCAAAGCCGATTTCCATCTATAACAACCGGAGATTGCAGTCGATCCATAACTTGCGTGCACCTAAATTACGTCACTCACCGCCTTATGGACGTATCAAGGCTTCGGCTTGACGCTGAGCTAACGTCGTACTTTTAGCCTTATTTCCATCGCCACTGCAGATCAAGTTGACGAGCTTTTAGTTTCCAACTCGATTGACAAATACTATATCGTCAAAGGTGTACCGGCTAACAGTTTTCAAGTATAATAATTGAGGCTTGTGATCTTTTCTTCTCTTTGAAAACAATAAAACAATATTATTAGAGGGAATAGATTTTTTTTTTCTTCTTCTTTTTTTTTTCTTCTACAGCGTACAAGTCCGCTAGTCGCTGTCCATCACGTATTGCGACACTTCGTTTTGGACGAGTTTTTATTTTTGGCTCAACTGATTATGTTCTCATAACATCTATCATCGCCGGAGAAACGTGTCGTCGCTTCTTATGGGTCAAGTTTAACTAACGATACGAAGGAATCGACTTGTCTCACGACATTTTATCGACAAATAACTTCACATCATCGTATAATTTACAATTACTCACGCGTATTATCCAAGTCGAGAAACATCGCATGACGCCGATTTATCATCGTAGATGACTTTGTGTTATACAGCACGGGACAGATAAATAAATATCGAGAGAAAATTAATGGTCAAAATGCACTTTACCAATGAATTAAAAGGATATGATTTACTCATGTGAATCACACACATGGAACCGAATGTTGGTGTAATGCTTTATTTTTTCAGCTTCGAATACAAATTTTACTAGCAGAACTAAAAATATATTACGTATTACAAAGTTTGACCGGTTGCGAAATTTTTGGCAACCAGAGAACGGACGGAAAACGAACGACTCTAATGAAGATAATTTAATTTTTTGTTACAGATGAACAGGAGCGCGTGCAAAAGAAGACTTTTGTAAATTGGATTAATTCCTACCTCTCGAAGGTAAGCGGCTTTCCTCCTATTACTGTCCTTGAATTATCGATCGGTGACCGGTTGGAAAAATACCATAGATTTCGTTACTCGTGACCTGGTGTGAAGGTAAAATTACGGTAAAATAAGAAGAGGTGGATTTATCGAATATTTTATAAGCGAGAAGAATTTTATAAAAGGCCAAAGTGAAATCGACGATTCGTTTCGATGTATAGAACAAAAGTTATGTGATGTAAGAAGCTTGCTGCCGATTTTCGGTGGCTACGATGGTTGGTTGAAATAAGGATAAAAAAAAATTTCACCTATCGAGAATAAATCGTTATTGCTTTTCTTTCCTGTTTGTCGATAAGCGATAACAACAACTTGTTATGACAATTTCTTCGGCGAGTATACGTCGGCGGATAAGAGTATCCGCACACTCCGTCAAGACGCTGCACGTCAACGGAGGACAGCTTGACAGCTGCAATATAACGCAGTTATATTGAAAGATAATTATAACTTACTCAAAACTTTCTCAGTACTCGGTGCTTTTCAACCTGCAGCTCCTATCTCACGAGTCTTATGCACCCCAAGCTTGCAAGCTCAAGCTCTCGGCACGATTCCTCCGAACTCAAAACTTGGAAATTAACGGTGTAAGCCGTGCCTGGCTCGTATTTCACCCGCAAACTACTCGACGTATCTGCTCGTCTACCGTGATACGACTTCTCAGGTCGGTCAACGAGCTTCTTGGGCTTTCCGGAAAGTAGCTGATTTAATTTACCAATTTTTGGCCGGGAAATATCTATCGATTTTACAATCGTTTGAAACAATTTACTGACTCGTATTTCGAACTCGTCGAAAGTGGAATAAATTAATCATCTGGAAAAAATGCTTTCTCGGTATGCACTCGGAAAAATAGTTGCGCCTAGCTAATACCTACAGCCAGTCAACGATTTGGTTGAAAATGCGAGACGGATTGGCCTGCGGCCAGACTGGAAGGCTCGGCCTACAGAATTGCCGGGGAGGTGCTGCAGGCCGGAAAAAATTTTGCCAATTTTTCTTATGCATAAAAATCATGATTTTGCACGACATCAAAGCACCGGTTTAAAGTGATGTATGTACATCGCCTCTATGAAAGTTCTCTACTGCATGAAAGAGTTCCGCATTTTTTTTTTTTTTTTTCTCTTTCCTTTTTTTTAGGCTTACCTGTGGCTCTGAAAGGCAC
This sequence comes from Diprion similis, assembly GCF_021155765.1. Classification (NCBI taxonomy): domain Eukaryota; kingdom Metazoa; phylum Arthropoda; class Insecta; order Hymenoptera; family Diprionidae; genus Diprion; species Diprion similis. The sequence goes on along the minus strand of NC_060110.1, from coordinate 19,355,412 downwards.
TAGAGTATATCGTAGAATTGGCTCGCAGCCCACGAGAGGATTGCGTGGATACTTTGTCACTTATTTGTTTATCTTTATTCACAACCACTTGTCGAGTATCTTGTCTGATTGATTATATTCCACGTGATTTGAGGCGGTTTTTGCCCGAGGGATCAATCGCGCTATCATTATTCTCTGTTGAAAGTCATGTAGATGCTTCAGTTACATGATCGGATATGTTGATTTTCAGGTTAATTTTAATTTTTTCGTATGTATATATGTATTGTATATATATAAATATATTTATTTATTACAGCGAGTTCCACCGCTTCGAGTAGAGGAACTGATCGAGGACTTGAAAGATGGAACGCGCCTTCTTGCCCTACTTGAAGTTTTGTCCGGGGAGAAACTGGTGAGAATTAATCCTGACGTAAATAGAAACGACATTACCCTATTTGGTCGCGGGTAATCAATCTGGGGCAACTGGTTCTTGCTAATCGTTAATCCCATATCGATGCTGCACTTAGTTTTTTTCTCTCACGTGAAGTATTCCGGAGTAAATAGATTGTCGCATGATGTCATTCGGACTCCGCACTGACTATATGAGGCGACAAAATATCTTTTTACAAGAATTGAGACGTATTCTGTAAACGATTTTTCATGTATTCCTTCTTCTTTTTGTTTCATATTAATTAATAGGATGACGTGAAAAATTTTGATTATCTGTTAATTCAAATGTCGAAATGCAATTTCAGCCTGTTGAAAGAGGACGTAACTTAAAGCGACCTCATTTCCTCAGCAATGCAAATACGGCACTTCAATTTTTACAGAGCAAAAAAGTGAGTATTCATTGCTTTGCGTATATGGTAATAATAATAAATACGAATAATAGGCTAAATTTGTGAATACGTACGACACATTTTATCCCAGCAATTTTCAACACACTGGCTATACCATGGACGACGTATTTTATTTTCAGATCAAATTAGTGAACATTAATTCGTCCGATCTAGTGGATGGAAGACCTCCGGTAGTATTGGGACTTATTTGGACCATCATCCTGTATTTCCAGGTATTTTAGATCAACCAGTTATTTTGGTTACAGTACACACGTCATTAGTATGCGATAGCTGCTTCTAAATAGCGCATAACACATCCTGAGTATTTTGAGCACAGTATTATGATCGGGTTGATTTGGGGTTATCTGGTGAGAGCGTATGAAACGGAAAGTTATAATCAAGTCAGATAACGGTAATTGACTCAAAATTCTTACTGTACTTGAAGAGATTCACGCATTTTCGTCGGCCAGGCGCATCCTGAATTTAGCCAATTTTTATACAAATTAGCCCGATCGAGCTAGGTTGAAAAATGCAAAGTTGCTAACCTTATCTATTCTAACTAACAAGCTACGATCGAAGGATCGAAGGCGGGTGAGTAGCCAACAAAGCGTAACAAACAGAGTAAAGAGATGTATAAAAAATGGGCTTGCGAGCGCCCATGCACACTGCATCATTCTTGCATGCCTTGCGCGACACATTTTAGAACGCACGCTAGATGTCGAAAATGCAATAAGACCCGCGCAATCACAAGGCTTTTCCTTCTTCTATAGATCGAAGAGAACACCAGAGCCCTCGAGTACTTGGGCCAGACGTGGGGCAGCCAGAGCAGCCTTGACAGCCTTGGCACTCAGGGTTCGGCGGCAAACGAACGCCGTCGACAGAGCAGCGAGAAATGGAAGCAGGGAGCCAGGAAGACATTGTTGCAGTGGGTGACCAACGCCTTGCCGAAGTAAGAATTGGACCTCGACGAAAGCCCGCATCGCGAAGGCAAGATGCCTAACGTTTAAGGCGACTCAACGCACGTTTTATGATCACAGGGACGCTGGAATCAAGGTACGAGACTTCGGGGAGAGCTGGAGGGATGGAAACGCGTTCTTGGCAATAATCGACGCCATCAGAGCCAACTTGGTCAACATCGCCGCCATGCGAGAGGCCTCGAACAAGTCCCGTCTTGAGACGGCCTTCCAGGTTGCTGAAACCGAGCTGGGAATCGCCCGACTACTCGACCCTGAAGACGTCGACGTGCCACGTCCCGACGAAAAATCCATCATGACTTACGTCGCCCAGTTCCTGCACAAGTACCCCGAGCCCAGAAGCACTGGGCCTGACTCATTTGCCGCTGTGCAACAGGAGTACGACTCACTTTTGGCCTGGCTCAACGACAGGACTAGACAACTGGAACAGCTCGATAGAACCAACGCTTTCCCGATGAGCTATCCGGTGAGATGAACCATTGAATTCATACGAAGTGTTCTACTCCATTAATTTATTCAAGGCTAACTTGATTCATTTTCGTTTTTCAATCAAGTATTTTGTGACGATTGATGCTTCTTCGGGAGTATTGCGTTCGTTTGAATTCTGAAGGTAATTGGGTTACTTTAGCATTTATTTTGAGGAATTTTTCATTCAGGAATACATGCTGTTCAGAAGTGAAACTGACGACAAATCAGTCAGCTACCGGAAACTTCAAAATCTTGTCGATACTCCGAGCATGATCAGCATAACTCGAGACTCTTGGAGACAGATTGAAACCTTATGGAATAAAATGGAAATCCTAGTAAGTCGCGCAAGCGAGTACTTGTCACTTATGGTCTTTAATTTTTTTCTATTTTCATGATGTTGAAGATTGAAACAATGATTTTATAATCTACGTATACAATTTCTTGTGACAGATGCTACGCTGGCTTTGGCTTCTGGATTCATCGCTCCCCGGTGAATTTGGAGAGGTGGGAAGATGGCTGGCTGGAGCTGAGCAAATCCTCAAATCGGACGGTGACATCCCGGATGACATGACGGAGGAAACCGCAAGTATAATTTCAAACAAGCTCGAAGAACACAAGAAATACTTTTTGAACTTGCCGGAGGTTACGGAGAAATTCCAAGGCATTAGAGGATCTCCTGTCGCGCAGCAAATCTCTTTGGAACAACTGGAAAGCATAGCTTCGAGACTGGCGACTTTACCGACTCGCGCTGCGAAGCGCAGAATCCGACTTAAGTTCCTAGAACACAAATGCTGTCTGATCGCGTTCCTATTCTTAGTCGAGACGAAATTAAAGGGCTGGAGTGTAAAGTACGGAACAGAGGATAAAGTTCATCAGATGCTTGAACAATACAGGAACTTTGTCTCGAGAAATAGAATATTCCAGGAATTTCAGAAGGCGTATTTGGACATGCAACAAGTCGTTGAAGAGTACAAGAGAGAGGGAGACGTTGGTGAGTTGACGAGATAAGTCTTTGTATTAAAGTTAGAATTATATAATGGTGTACAGTAAAATTATCTTCACAGATATGCGGTAATTATGTGATTTATGACTTGTTTTTTCCTATAAAGAAAAAAAAAATAAAATTAACACCGACAAGCAAGATTTTCATGTGTACACTTGTAGTCAAGAGGTCACGCGGCACGTTTAGAGTTATCTAAACAAGTGTGATAATGGCTTGATGTTCATCGGTATTTTTATTCCACTGACGCGTTATACATCAATTCTTGAGTTGTGACGTATTGAGTGTTAGAGTGGTAACACTGTTTATTAGAAAATAGAAGCTAGATTACATCCACTTGGGAAGTTTATTGCTTTTGTCTTCAGCTTCTTTCGATTTGCCGACGATCGGGACGTTTTATTATAAAAATAATTTGCAAGTGTATCGTATGCGATCCCTATAATATAAAGCATTATAAGTTACAAGTCAATTTCTGAGTACTGCCTCACATCCGTACGTACACAGCATTGATTAACGTTTAAACGTTGTCACTACTTTATTTATACCCAATGAACACATGAATTGGAAAACTTTTTACAGACCGGCAGGAATCCATCAATACCGATCGTTTCATGCGAGAAACCGGTGAAAAATGGAAAAACGTATCAATGGATTTGCGCTGCGTGCAAAGTATGCTTGAAGAAGTTGTTGCATATTGGCGTCGCTGGGCTACCGTGTCCGACGATTTTGAATCTTGGTTATCCAGGGCTGAACCGGCACTCGAATTACCGGATGAGGAACGAATGGAGTTCTTCCAAGACATCAGCGTGCGGAAAGATAAATACCAGCAGCTATCAGACACCGTCAGCTTCCTCATAGCAACCTCCGACGAACAGGTTGCTCTTCAACTGAAGGACCGTTACACCCGAATGACATCGAGATGGGAGCACCTCTTCGCCGAAGCGAAGCAATACATGCACGCCGGTGATTTACTTAGAAATAGAAAGGACTACAGAGCGGGAGTTGAGACCTTGCAGAAGTGGTTGAGAAACGCAGAATCAGTACTGTCTACTACGCAGCTAACTTCGACCGAAAGAATCAAGGCCTACGGAGAACAGCTTCAACTTCTGCACAACGAAGTCGAAGGAATAGAGGAGCTGTTTAGGAACATTAGTAAGAAGTTCCAGTGTCTTATTCAGGACATGTCGCGGGAGGAAGTCGACAAGATGATGAACACCTTGAAGAAAGAGAAAGAGGCTCTCGTCAAGGTCCGCGCTTTGATACCGATGCAGCTGCACTTGTATCACCAGCTTCTCGTTCAGCAAGAGTCCTTGGAAGCTGGACAGAAGGAAATCTCCAACTGGTTAGACGAGGCGGAACGTTTGTTGAGCTCAATTAATCTTGCGGGAGGCAGAGACGCGGCTTTGGCTCACCTCGATCGTCACAAAGCCTTTTTTTCGCGGACATTATACTACAAGTCCATGTTGGAATCTAAGAACAAAGTTTTCTCCAGTATGGTGAAGTCAGTGGATTGTCAGGCGAGTGCAGAGGCCGCCGAAGGAGGTGCTGCTCTTCGTGATTTGAACGAACGATTTGCTCACGTTTCGCAATCAGCACAGATCTGGGAGCAGCGACTTCAGGAAGCCGTGCGTTGTTGGACGAAATTCCGCGAGTGTGAAAGACAGATTTCAGAATGGCTTTCTGCTGCGGAAACCTTGATAAACGACAAGCACATCGACAGTCGTCAATCCGTGGAATACCATAAGAACTTCTTTGGAAAGGTTAACGAAAAATGGATCCAAGACTTGGTCAACGCAGGTCAAGATCTCAGGAACGCTCTACCGGCAGAACAACAGGCTCCAATCGTCGAGGCCTTGAACAATCTGCAAAAACGTTGGAAGGAAGTTTTGACATTTGCACCACTTCACCTGATGCGACTTGAGTTCCGCCTTGACGAGGCTGCCTTTTTACAATACTTAAAAGAAATTGAGATGGAGATTAACTCGGAACAACAGGCGCTTATTAAAAACGATGATGTTGGAGGGATTGTTCAACGAAATACGGAATTCTTCGTAAGTCGCGGTGTCGTATTAGAAGTAGAACGCTGCCTGCAAACTTTGAAAAAGATTAGCACGGCTTATCATCTCCTCAAGCCAGACGACTCAAGTCTTAATGAAGCGGCTCAGAGAGCAGAAAATCAATGGGAAGACACGGCACAACGCGTTGAAACCTTGAGGGAACAACTGCGCAAAGTGCCTGAACAATGGGCTGCCTACAGACAAAAGTGAGATTCTGCTCATCATTTTGAGTTATAAAATATTTCGGGATAATATTTTATAATATAAGCTGTGATATTAAAAACGCCTTTGTTAAATTTCATCGAATTTTCCTCTTCCTTTAATTACAGGTTTAACGAGATGGTGCACTGGATGGACCACGTTGACAGCACTCTGAGAACTATCTTACAGGAAGTGAGCTCCTTGGAGGAATTCGAAAAAGAGAAGACGGTGTTCCAAGTAAGTCGAGTTGTCGTTGATTCATTTATGTCGCGTCGACGATTTACTGAGTAGATTGTATTTCTGTCCTGCTAACCCGGATAGCTTCACACGGTGACGGTAAATATGGGGATTAGATGAGTTTATGACTAGTTACTAATTACACTTAGTTCTTTTCGAGATAGCGCCGGTTATTCACATTGCCAGTTTTTTACGTTCAATTTGTTTGTTTTCCAACAGCAAATATGCCGCGAGGCTGACAGCAAGCGAGAAGAGATGAAGTGGTTGGTACAGACTTTGGATAGCCTCGCCTCGAATCGTTCGGACCACGAAGCAATTTCTGAGCAGAATCAACTGGAACAACTCATTACGCGTTACAAGAATTTAATACCAACGATCGAGATCACGATGACAAAGACGGACATCTACTCGAAGAGTTATACCTACCGGAAAGAGGTCCGTGAGGTTTGTACTTTGCTGGAAAAGGTCCGTGAGCAATCTACTGTTCCTGTTAAACCCGAAAGTATCGAGATCTTGCGCAAAGCACTTTCGCACCAAGAGACGCGGCTCACTCAGCTGGAACAACAGAGAGCCAATATTGTTAGTATGCTGCAGCGTGGAAAGGACATATTGAAGGATCAGCACGCGCCGACCTTCGTGTCCTCAGAAGTCCAGCAATTAGAGTCAAGCTGGAATAACACCTATGGGCAGAGCATCGAGGCTTTGAAGACCTTAAAGAGCACTCAGAAACTGTGGAGCAACTATCAGCAACAAAAGGAGGAGGTGTTGAATTTGATAGAGCAAGCAGAACGCGAACTCAGGGGCGTAGAGAAGGGCTATCATGATTCTAGCCAAATGTCTGCCGATCTTCAGAGTAAACATGAACTGAGTATTACGTTGCGTAAGGCTGCCGAAGAAATGTTGAAGAAGTTAAGAGATGTTTACAGCAACCTTTCAGAGGTAACCGCACCCGAGAAGAGACCCGTTTTGGAGAAAGAGATCACCGATGTAGAAAAAAGGCTTCACGTCACCCTTGAGACTGTTCAGGAGCGGGTCGTTTATCTACAACAATTTAATGCCAAGTGGACCAAGTTCCAGGCCAGACTCGGTGAATTACAGTCTTGGACACAACAGAGTGCACCGCAACTTCTCGCTCAGATACAAGAGATATCAACATCTCCGGAGGAACGTGTACGCAAAACCGAGACCTTGCAAAAACAGATATACGAAAAAATAACCGTGTTGAAAGCTCTCGACGACGAGTCTCTACAATTAGTAAAGGGTACGTATGGTTTGCTGATGTAGCAATTGTTGTGAAGTGATGATGTGTACATGGTTACTGATTCTCTTTTACATTTACAGATGACAAGGACAATCTTGAGGCGAAGAAATTACGAGCGGAAATTATGGAACTTCAAGAAGCTGCGAATTCCCTGAACAAAAGTATCGTGTACCAGAAGGAAATGGCTGGTCGTAATTTGGCTACATGGAAAGAATACGAAGTTGGTATTCAGCAGCTCAAGCCTTGGGTAGAACAGGCCGAGATCAAAGCAGCTACGATTGGCTCAAAACCGTCCACGCTTGCACAGGCTACTGAAATGCTGTCGACGGCAAAGGCCTTCGAAAAACAATGCGAGGAACAACTTCCACAGGTCCAAGAACTGTGGGTACTTAGCCAACAGATCGCGGGTAGAACAGTCGCACCCGACGAGGTGGATGCTGTTCACACTCGGTGGAACTCCGTCCACGATGTGGCCATCCAAACAGCAACTAAACTAGACAAGCTTGTCTCGTCTTGGAACACGTTTGAATCGGAGGCGAAGGAATTCGATTCTTGGCTACAAGTTAGCGAGAAGGGATCTTTGGAGGAGCCGAACGTTAAGACACCGGAGACAGTGAAATTAGAACGGGAACTTGCTCGGTTGAAAGAATTCAACAAGGACATATCTGACAGGCAAGCCCAATTGATATCATTGACGCAGGTCTCAGATCACATTAGTCATGGCCTGGCGTTGGAAGGTGCAACTAATTTGAAGGGACGGGTGGTCGAGATGAAGGCTCGCGTGAATAAGCTAGCTGACATTGTCAGGAGCCAGATAAACCAAGTATCAGATGCTTTGCTGGCCCGACAAGAGTTCCAGATGAAACTGGCGGACTTTGACAACTGGATGTCAAGACTGCGGGCAAACATAGCTGAGATCAGCGATGTTAACGCTGATAATGTCGACACGAATCTCCAAGCGGTACACGCCTATTTGCAGGAACATTCTGACAAACAGCCAAGCTTTGCTGCCATTTATGAAGAGGTTAAGCATCTTTCGGAACAGAGCTCACCGGAAGAAGTGACAGCACTAAATGAACTTTACTCCTCTCTTGCTGCGAAGTACAAGGCTCTTGAGGACGATCTAAATCAGAAGAAGAAGGGACTGGAAAAATGGGCGGAACTTTTGAGCTGGCACGCAGATACGAATGCCCAGTTGAGTCACAGTAAGTATCAAGTCGATGCCCACAAGCCAACTATATCTGACTTGGAAAGATTGACATCAGAACTGCAGACGATGTCGACTAAAATTAACACTTGGAAGGTACAAGTACCCCAGGTGGACACTTCGATGGGTGTGCAAGTGCGCGATAAATTGGAAAAACCGCTGACAGCTTCCGCTTTGGTGCATGAACTTGAAGCTAAGGCTGTCACTCTGCAGACTGAACTTGCCACGAAGCGTGACAAACTCGAAAATCTGAGCGCCCGATGGGATAACTTCAGAAAAACGCAGCAAATTTTAACGGAAGAGATTACCAAGACACAAACCACACTCCAGGATATCACGATGAAGGTTGATACCTGCGAAAAGTTGGCTCCAGCAATTGAGCAGATTGAACAATTAATCGCTGATCATCAGCAACGTGAACCGGACAAGGAAACTCTGCATCGTGAGGGTAATACCCTGATGAAAGAGGATCAGAGAGCTGTGACTAATATCCAGGTTGTCTTATCTTCGACAGATGCCAACTGGGAGAAAGTTAACGAGTTATTGAGAGAGCAGAAGAATAAATATGCTGATATGGATGGTGGTTGGAAGCAATTTTTGGAAGCTAAAAAGAAGCTATCCAGCCACCTTAAACAATCAAAAACATTGTGCCAATCTATACAGGAAGTGCCAAATGATATAACGCAAGCAAGTGCTGCTCTTGACAAGCACAAGAAAGCTGCCGATATGCTGAAGAAGGGAAAGCAATCCTTGGAGAAAATGGACAATAAAGCACAGCAGTTAATCAAAGAAGCGTCACTAATGCCAAACTTCAAGTCCGAGCTAATAGAAAAAGAGCTCGCCAAAATGCGCAAGCAGTATCAGGACGCGTATACAAACGTCGTTGAGAAGACTCAGATATACGAAACCCAGGTGATCATATGGAAGCAAATCGATGAAGCAAAGTACGAATTATCTAGGTGGTTGAGTGACACGAATGAAGCGCTGATGAGTGCATGCAAAAATTTATCTGATGCTGAGAATGGGCAGCTGAAGCTCGCCAGGTATCGTGACGAATTGCCGGCTCACCAATTACTCCGACAGGGTATTGCAGCGAAGACTGCCCAATTATCGAAAATGAATAACAATGCAAGTATACCCACGCTGAAGTCCCTCAGTGATTTGTTGGACGATCAATTCAGAGTCGTCAAGGAGTCAGCAGATAAACTGGAGTCTGTGACTTCGTCATTCCACGAAAAAGAGAAGAATATTAGAGAAGAACTAAAACGATCTGGAGAAGCGATTTCGAAAATTCGTGAGGACATTATCAAGTGCGATGATCTAACGGGTGAAAACACGAAGATTCTTGCAAGGATCAACAAATGCCAAGCGCTAAAAGCCGAATTGGAACAAGCCAACAATGCTCTTTCTGTTGTAGAGAAAAAGGTAACAGATATGTCCTCGGAATATCCAGCTATTTCCAAATCCACTTTACCTAAGGAACTTCAAGCATTACAGCAACGTCACGACGGTGTCGCCAGTCACGCTGATAAGGTTAGCGCAACTCTGGTAGCCTTCTTGACAAAGTTGTATCATGAGAAATTTGGTGCCCTGCAACGCATGGTGGCTACCCATAAAGAAAAGGTAGCTTGGTGTGAACCGGAGCAAAGTAGCGATCGGTATAATCTTGAGGTAAAGATGGCTTCGCTCATTGACGTAGAGACGGGAATATCTGATTGCGAAGCCCGTAAAGCTGACGTGGATAATTCGTTAAAGTTATTGGAGTCAGTGGAGAGCAAGGAAACAATGGTCGGACTAAAGGTAGAACGTGACAAGGTTGCTGCGGATTTGAAGTCGTTGAAAAAGAGCTACGCGAAGATAAAACAAGTCTTGGATCGAAATATTGCACTGTGGCAACGATACGAACTGATGTCGGAAAATGTTTCAAGTTGGTTGAAGGAAACTGAGAATAAAATTAGAATAGAAAGCAGTGTTCAGCTGACTCTTCCTGATGTGGAAAATAAAATCAAGGAAATAGTTGAGTTCCAGACAATTGTCTCGAAGTATGAAGCGGAAGTTAAGGACTTGAGCAGCTTGGGTGAAGACATTCTTAAAGTGAGCCCAGAGTCCCGTGTTGGCCAGTATGTAGGTCACTTGAACACTCGCTATCAAGCTATAGTGAAGTTTCTTTCATCACATTTAGATCGCCTCGAAGAAGTTGCAAAAGGTCGCGATCAATACCACGTCAACGTTAAGGAACTCGAAGCTTGGATTAAAGGTGCTGAACAGAAATTGAACAAGTTTGGTGAGATCTCAGGACCAAAGGCTATAACCTTCTATCAGTCGCGACTGAAAGAACTGAAAGGATTTACTGAAGAACGCGAGAGAGGTCAAGTAATTTTGAATCGTACTGCAGAAGCAGGTGAAGCTCTATATTCCAGAATCACGCCAGAGAATCGAGAAACCATCAGAACGGAGTTACGTAATCTCAGAAATCAAGTAGAGTCATTGACGGATCGAGCTAACGTTATTTACAAGCGAATTGAAAGCGACATGATGCATAGGTCGTCTTTCGAGGACAAATACTCTCAAGTCAAGCAATGGGTGTTTGACGCTCAGACCAAACTCGCAGAAAAGTGTCACCTGTTGCCTAACCTTCAGGAGAAGAAATTGGAACTCCACTTTTTCCGAACAATCGCTCAGGATGTGAACGTGCATAGAAATATCTTGCAACAACTTCAGGATAGACTTCCGACCATGTCAGATGACGATGCAGCTGAGATGTTGAAAAACGTGATCGACGCATACGATCAGCTTTCAGAGAATGTTGAAAACAAGATTAGTACATCGGAAAAGTATGTGGCCAATCATGAATCTTATCTCCAATCGATTGAGAAGATGCGAGACTGGATTAATACTCTGGTAAATGAGGCATTACCTGTCACAGATGATTTACCGATCGACAGAGACACTGCTAAGGCGAAAATAGCCCTTATAGAAAATATACTTCAACAGAAGCCGGAAGGAGATCGGATTATGAAGGAGGTTACTGATCAGTTGAACGTAGTACTGGAACAAACTTCGTTGCAAGGACAGCAGCCTCTTCTGAAGCTGCACAGCGAATTGAAGTGGGACGAGTTCATCCAGAAATGTCTCGAAATTCGTGACAAATTGAATCAACTTTTCGACAAGTGGGCAGAGTTTGAAAAGGTCGTCGAATCGCTGGAAACGTGGATAAAGCAGATGGAGCCACAAGTTAAAGATCAGAGTTTGAAGAGTACGGAAGACACTAAGCGAATTCACTTACTGAAATTGAAAGGACTGGAGGAAGACATCAACGCAAAAAGTGGAGATTTCAACGCCGCTGTGGAAAATAGCCAGGCAATCGAAGGTGGGTCAGAATTGGCCACGAAAATATCACGACAAGCAACGAGATATCAAGCTATCAAAAATCAAGCCAAGGAGGCAGTCGCGCGGTACGAACAATTCGTCAAGGAGCACAAAATCTTCAACGAGAAGTACAACCAATTCTTGGAATGGGTTCGTGACGTTGATAGAGAATTGAAGAAACACAGTGAAATCGTTGGTGACTTATCGGTGTTGCAGACCAGGCAAAAGAGCATACGTGACTTGGCAGACACTCGAACCAAAGAAAATGCTAAATTTGAATCAGTCATAGATCTTGGAGAAAAATTGTACGCTCACACATCACCGGATGGTAGAGAAATCGTTCGACAGCAGTTGCGTAACTTGAGAACCGTGTGGGACGGCTTCTCAGAGGACTTGCAATCCGCCATGCAAAAGTTAGATCAATGCCTGATGCAATTTGCCGAATTTTCACTTTCTCAAGAGCAACTTACCACGTGGCTTCGTGATGTGGAACGTGCCATGCACCAACATACAGAGTTGAAGTCATCTTTGCAGGAGAAACGAGCCCAGCTTCAAAACCACAAGATAATGCATCAAGAAATAATGTCACATCAGGCCTTGGTAGAGTCCGTTTGTGACAAAGCTCAGCAACTCGTTGATCAAACGAAAGATTCATCGCTCAATGTCTACCTGCAGTCTATCAAACAACTGTTCCAGAATATTGTGGCTAAGTCACAGGATCTGTTGGAGAATCTGGAAGACTGCGTCGACAAGCATAATCAGTTTAATACACAGTGTAAGAGTTTCACTGATTGGTTGAGCGGTGAACACGAAAAACTGCTGGACTGCAATGATGTCACGGGAGAAAAGGGTGATATCACCCGTCGACTTGCGACTCTTGCTGTTCTGAAGGACGGACAAACTCAGGGAGCAAATCGTCTTGCTAGTCTGAAAGATCTGGGCTCAACTGTTTCGAAGAGTACCGCACCGAAAGGACAAGAAGCCATCAATAAAGAAATTGCAAGTCTGGAAGCCGATTTGCACCAACATCTGAGTGAAATAGGCGAGTTTGGAAATTAATACTATCAACGCAAACAATTGCGTGTGTAAGGCTAACGCAATTCAATAATTACGTATCTGTGTTTATGATTCTAGAATCGGTGGAGAACAAGCAAATTGTTGCGCTCCAAAAGTGGCAAGATTTCGAGGATCAGTTGGAGTCACACACTCGATGGTTCCGTGCAATGGAAGCTGCATTCCGAGATCAACAGCTTCAAGCAACCCTGAAAGACAAGGAAAACCAACTAAGTGTCTTCAAAGATAAACGGGAATCTATTGCGAAACAAGAACGAGAAATTGACGAATTTGTCGATAAATCTCACGGTCTTCTTCATGCTAGTGGCGTAGATCGTATTAAGCCATTGATTTCTCAGATCAGTAACAGGTAAGCGAGTGGTTTGAAAAAATAATAAGTAACGCACCTACTATAAACTGTTTCTGAATAACTTGTAACTGATTTTATCGAAGGTATCAATTACTTCACGTGCTAAGTAAAGAGGTGATCCATCGATGCCAAACCCTCGTCGACGACCACCGAGCTTTCCAGGACAAACTGGAGGCCGTTAACGCCTGGCTCACTCCATTAGAGCAAAATTTGGCTAGTTTAAAAAAAGAGGAGGTTGGTGGTAACCTCGAAGCAAAGGGCTCTCGCCTGCAGGTACTTCTCGCAGAGCGGGAACAAGCTGAACATCGTCTGGCTGGATTGACAGCCGCAGGTGAAAGAATCCTTCCGGATACTTCGGCTCAAGGTCGAGAGGTTATTAGGCATGAACTTCGCCACGCACGTGAACGATGGGATAAATTGGCTGAGGGCATTAAGGAACAACAGAAGAAACAGGATGCACATTCGCTCCAATGGTCCAGTTACCAGGATACGCTTCAACAAACGCTGGCGTGGCTGGACAGTATGGAAAGAACTTTGAAGCAGGACTCGGCGGCTGTCTGGTCGTCGCTACAAGAAATCCGGTCCAAGTTGCTGAAGAATAAGGTAAGTAATTTCGATGCTGACAAGTTGTGGCTAGAATGTCATATTTTTGTTTTTGGAGGGTGAATATTAAGAAGAACGTTTCAATAATTGCTCATTTTTTTACTCATTCAGACAATCCATCAAGAGATCCTGGCCCATAAACGCATCATCGAAGCCATATCTGAAAAGGCAAATGCTTTGGCTCAAAGTGCCCAAACACCAGCTGACATTCAAGAGAAAGCAAAGTCGATTTCTCAGAGGTACGAAAAACTCGGGGAAGCATCTCAGAAGGGAATTTCCAACCTAGAGGCGCTCTTAGAGATATTCCAACAATTCCATGATCTTCAGAAGGCCTATCAAGATTATCAAAAGCAGCAATGGGAAAGACTTGCTAATTACACTGACTACACCGGAAACAAGGCGGTTTTACAGGCTAGATTAGTCAAAGTGATTGAGATACAGGACAGTCAGAGCGAAGGCGAACTTAAACTTCGTGTCCTGAGTGATCATGTAGCCCAAAGCGCTAGCAGCCTTCCGCCAAGGTCTCAAGAATCTATGGAAAGAGATTTGACAAACCTTAGGTCAGTTATAAAAGTCTCAGAACTTATTGATCTGAGTTAATTTTTCCAGCACGCGACATCTTGATCTAAAGTCAGCTGATGTTTGATTTCAGATTTGAAAACAAAAAGTTTACCACAGCTGTGAGCGATGTTATCCGCGGAATCGAAGAACGAATTCAACAGTGGAGCGAGTACGAAAACTCCTTGGATAGATTATTGGCTTGGCTCTCCGAAGCCGAAGCCTCTCTGAAGAATTACACTCTGCGAAATACAATCGAAGAAAAGCAGGAACAACTAGAAAAATATCAGGTAAGACAAACACTGTTGAACCTTTTGCTATCGGTTCGAAATTTCCGAGGACCGTGATAATGAATCCCGCGAGTCGTTATTCGACATTATTACACACTGTGATTGGACCGAAAGAATCTCGCGCAAGTTGGTCATATACCACTCAACGCATACAATAAAACGGAAATTTCAAGATTTTTCCATTTCAACGTACTTTTTTCACGCTTAGTCAACACTAAGAATAGAACACGAAAAAAAGAGAATGAAGAAGCGCTTGCCTTGAATAGATTTTTTTGCACGGTAATTACTCACGCGCACTTATTCGTCGTTTAAAAATATTTACGTCAACGTACAGATTTTCTCCGCATGAATCTCGATTATACCTAGGTGTTATTGTCCTGTATACCCTTTTAATGGCTTACGCACGAAGAATCCTTTACACGTACCTAATGAAATGTCTCAGGATCTGCAAAAAATAACGGAGTCTCGAGGTTCAGATGTGGCGGAACTGGTAGCGCTGGGCGACCACCTCGATCAAGTAAGAGATCACACTCTCTGGCTCCATCTGTAGGGCCCGAAGCTTGGTTGGGCTTGAATCGGGGCTGTTAGGGGCTGGGGTCGTTGCAGTATCTTATCAATTACTACTCACTTACACGTTGCATTGCTTTCAGGAAACCATTCAGTAGGCTACTTTCTTCTCGTATAATAAAGCTTCGAGCTTTCATCGGTGGCAGTTGTCGGCGGGAATGCTTCGAATTTTTCTTTCGTGGAGTACAACAAGTTTGCTTGTAATGGAAATGTATTTGTAGCCAGTTGATTTGGTAGAATTTATATTATTGCTAAAAAGTAAACAGGCTTGTTGTACTGCACAGCACATTCACGGAATCGGCGTCTAGTTAAAGTGGGATCTTCTGCATTCATTGAATACATTTTAGGTCTCTTTTTACAGTACGGCTATCCACAGATTCAATCTTCAACAACGCGCTGATTCCGAGATTGCTTCATGTATAAGTCATAGGCATAGTATACTTGGGCCCTGCATAGAAAATCGTCTTTACTCAACAGAGATTGATGATCGTTTTTACCTCGATGACAAGGGATCGGCAAATCTTGATTTATTGCACTTCTGAATGTGGGTCCTATTTGTTATTATGCCTGTGTCGTTGAAGAGCTTCCAGGCTTGATCACTGTGTCTTTCTGTTTTGTCTTGTAGGAGGATCGCGCTGTGGCCTGCCTGGAGTATCTATGCCTCTTTTTCTCGCTCTCTTTGTTTCTGGCTATTTATTTCTATGTTAACGCGTATGAAAATTAGTCTAACCAGAAAGTAGGCAGGCTTACATTCATTCATTCAATGATTGGCATACACCAGATATATGTCACGGTGAAACCATATAACTACATGAGTTTTACCAAACTTTATCCAAGCAGATTTTCTTAACCTTTTCATATATTATTGTAAAATGATAGTCAACATTAATCACGGGTACCTTCCTTTTTCAATTGTTGAAGAATTTTTCGATATACCGGTTTCACTTTTAAAGTAATCTACAGGTTGATGTTCATAGTTCTACTCGTGGCACATTGTTACTTTTTAAATAAGACTTCCATTTACATGATGTACCTCGTAACTCTTGAGATATGACATGATGCGGTTCACTATAAAGAAAATACTGACGGTGAAAATGGTCCTTATCACAAAGTGAAGAATACTCTTCCGAAACCTAGACTCTACTTTTTTCTTTCTTTGATTAATCGACCCGATTCACCTGCAGAATTTTCTTTCATTCATTATAGAATAGAGCATTTGTTTTAATTCGATTTGATTTCCAGCTGCTATCAATAGACGACTGCTATGTTCACGACATTCATCAATTCACTTCACTCGTTTATATGGCATTGGCATGTGGGTTTAATGGTAGAAATTTAACATTTGCAAGGGAATTCTTCTTTTCGTGACACTGTGATTATATACGGAAAGTACAAATATCCCGGAAAGTAAATGTGCCCTAATATCATTATGTTTTCTACAGTCGTTGATCGTGAATTTGCGCCAGAATGAAGCCGAGTTTGACAAAATGAGCGATGACTCTTCGGAACTTATACAAATTAGTGGAGAAACGAGATTCTCCGCAAGCGTTCAGCAGGTCACGTCTCGTTTCCAATCCATTCAAACAACTGCCAAGGTAAGTATCTACCGTTCTTCATGATTTGCGTATTGATCGTATCAACTCAACTTTGTTTCGCTCTAAATATACGTTAACTCGTTGTACAGGAACTGATAAAGAAGTGCGAACAAGCAGCATCTGATCACCAGGCCTACTTGGAGCACTACAAGCATTGTTCAGAATGGCTGGCAACCGCACAGTCAAAGTTCCAAAGTTCTCGAGATGGAATTTCGGGAACTCGTCAGGAGTTAATTTCTCACAGTAATGCGCTGAAGGAGCTTTTGGCGCAGCAGGCTTCAGCCAACCTTTTGGTAAACAGTACAGTGGAAGCCGGCGAACGCCTTTATCCTACCACTGGAATGGAGGGTAGAGAAATTATCCGGCAGCAACTTCTGGAGCTCCAACAAGCCATGGAAACGCTCTACGATGGTGTTGCGTCAACAGACCGTGAAATACAAACGAAACTCTCACGATGGTCAGGCTTTGACGAATGCAGCGATGGATTCAAAAAGTGGCTGGAGGATGTCGAAGCACAGCTACCCTCGGAAATCGAGCTGAAGACGACTTTGGACGAAAAGCGTGCGCAGCTTCAAGTCTATCGCACTTTTCTACACGAGACTCAGTCCCATCAACAAGACCTGTTCAACTTGCGCGACAAAGCGGACAGTCTTCCAGATCGCACAGATAAAATCGATCACGTCCTCGATGATCTTTCCAAAAAACATGCCTTTATCCTAAAGCGTGCTCAAAGTTTCGTTGAAAGATATGAAGCAATTGTTAGCGATCATCAGCAGTACAGTAAAGCTGTTCTCGACACCCACGAATGGCTTGACGCCACTCACAACGCAGTGAATCTCTGGGGAGATGCGGAACTGGAGCGCGTTTCTTTGCACACGAATCTCGACCGTCTGCAAAATCTACTGCAAAGTCTTCCCGAGGATGAGCCACGCGTTCAACAGATACGAGCGCTGGGTGAAAAGGTAATACCGGGAACGTTGGAATCTGGACAAGTAAATATCCGTTCGCAGATCGACTCATCTCAGCAGGAATGGGAAGGATTGGTATCCGCTGTAAAGTCAACTATCGAAGCGTTGGAAAACAAGCTTCAGCAGTGGAACGAATTTGAGTCATCTAAGGAAGCGTGTTTTGCCTGGCTACGCGAAACTGACACCAAACTGCACGCGGTGGATCTAAAATCAACTCTGCAAGAAAAGAAAGAGCAGTCAGAGAAACTTCGCGCTCTTCAGGGCGAAGTCAGGGCTAAGGAACTTGAAATAGACGCAGTTACAGAGCGGGCTCAACAATTGCACAAGAACATTACGTCACGGACCTCGCAGATATCCGAACTTGGAATAAAGTATCAGCAAATATCGAGCAAGGTTAAGGATCTCAACAATCGTTGGCAACAGTATTTTACCAGTCATCAAGAATTCGACAACCACTTGTCCGAGTGTATGCAGTGGCTTGAAGACATTAGAAACAAATTGGCGTATTGCTCCGACCTCAGCGCTTCGTCGCAGAAAGACTTGGAGAGTAAGATGGAAATCATTCAGGACCTACTCTTATACAAGGAAGATGGATTCTCAAAGGTTCAAGGCATCGTTGAATTGGCCCAGACGGTACTCGCGAATACCGCACCGCCTGGACATCAGGCGATAAACGACGCTCTGGCTAAGCTTCAAGAGCAATGGAGTGCCTTAGCCTCGAAAATGTTGGAAACCAAAACAAATCTGGACGATTCCATAAATAATTGGGCTGGTTTGCTGGAACAAATTCAATCGATTAATAAAACCGTAGAGTACATGCAGACTTCGGTTAATGAAATATCACAGTTCCAGTCTACAATGTCTGAGAAACGATCCCAACTAGAGCGAATCAAGACGTTGGAGGAACGCGTCCGTTGTGAGAACATCGAAGTCGACAGTCTCAAGGCCAAGGTCGCTGAGATGATAGCGAGCGGGCAACAAAGCTTAGCTGCTTCGCAGGCACAGGACATTCTAAACAAGTTTGACTCTCTATTTGAAAAAATAAAGTCGCTCCTTTCTGAACGTGAGGATCAATACAAAGACCATCGTCTTTACAAAGAGGCACACGATGATCTTATCGGCTGGCTCAGCCGTGCTCGTGAAAAAATACCATCAATGAAACAGCGATCGCTCAGTGATAAACTTGCAATTGAGAACGCTGTTGCTCCGCTTGAAAGTCTATTGAATAAAAAGGCTCAGGGTGAATTGCTGGTCGAACACCTTCAGCACACTGGTGAAGTTGTTTGCGCAAGCACCAGTGATCAAGGACAGGAAGTAATTCGAAACGAAATTCGTGCACTCACTGAGAGTTTTGAAGGGCTATTCAAAGGTACGCTGTTTTTTATTCTTCAGAAATTATTTTATCTTGAAGTACATTCAATGATATCTGAAAAATTGAAATGTCTGTCTAAATATTATTCAAAGTTGAATTTAAGTTTTGATAATTGCTACTTATGAGTCATTCTTTTTTTTTTAATCGTTTTTCTAACTCTCATATTTTTTTCATTTGTAGACATCAAGCAACAAAAAGACCAACTGGAAGCCACCGTTAGTCAGTGGAGAGATTATAAGGACGAATACGAGAGACTCAGTGACTGGCTGCAACAATTTGATATCTTAATAAAGGCACAGAAGAACGCTCTCTTACCAAACGTGAAAGAGAAGGAAAAGCAGGTGAAGGAAGTCAAGGAAATACTGGAAAACTTGCTGAAGGGACAAGAACAAATAGACAAATTCAACAAGACTGCGTCAGGGTTGTTATCTTCACATCTTGATACATACGTAAACAACCAACTAAGGCATTTGAACTCCAGATACCAAGTACAAGTGAATTTGGCCAAGGATGTCGTTAAGAAGGTAGAAACTAACTTTGCTCAACACCAAGAGTACGAAACAAATCTCGGCAAGGCTCACGCATGGATTGAAAATGCTAAACAAATTATCCGCCAAGGTACCGAAGCTGCCTCTACGAGCAGCCGAGATGAATTACAATCCAGACTGAATAAAATACAAGAACTCCTCAGAAAACGGGAAGATGGACAAAATTTGGTACATCTCACCGTAAATTGTGGCGAGAAAGTAATGCGCAACACGCGATCTGACGGCCGTGAAGAAATCAATTCACAATTGAAGGAAATTCAAAATGATTGGGAGAGATTGGTGAAGAAGATATCGACGACTAAGGTCCACTTGGAGACCAGTCTTCTTCAGTGGGCCGATTACAGCTCTTCATACTCGCAGTTACAGCAATGGATTAATGATCGTGAGGCAAAACTACAGCAGGTTTGCGAACAGAAGGTATCTAAGGCCAGGAAAGGTCTGGCTGGTCTCAGTTCACTGGCCATTGGGGAAAGGAAGGCCAATCTGCGCCAGACGAACAGCATCGTTCAGGATATCGTTGCATTCGAGCCCATGATTCAATCTGTAACGACAAAGGCTGAAGACCTTCAGCAGGCAACGCCGGCAACAGAAATATCGATCAAATACGAAACGCTTAGTAAACAAGCCCAGGAATTGTATGCTAAACAGAAAGAAACGGTGGAACAGCATCAAGCATTCATTGATAGTGGTAATGAGTTCATTCAATGGATCCGTGTTGCAAAGGAAAGACTAGGAAAATGTTCGGAACCTACCGGAGACAAAGAGTCCCTTTCTAGCAAGATAACGCAGCTCAAAGTCCTGGAGAGTGAACTTCCAGAAGGGCAACAGAAACTGGAGAAAGCTCTGCAACAAGGTAACGCTGCGTGTCAAGTGGCTGATGCTGAAGATAAAGAAATTATCGAGGAAGAAGTTGCTCTTCTACAAGAAGAGTATGATAATTACGTGTAAGTATTAAACCTAGAAATTTGATCGACATTTACCAAAATTGTAAATTGAATTCAATCGAACTAATCAATTTTTTTTTTTTTTACAGTGATTCCCTGAACAGCACCAAATCTCTGCTTGAAATTGGTATAGTAAAGTGGACTGAATATGAAGATCAGTTTTCTGAGGCCTCTGATTGGCTAACGCAAACTGAACAGCTGGTGCGACCATTTAACAAGCTGCAGGATAGCCTTGAAGAAAAGAAAACTGTACTAGAAGAATTCCAGGTTCATTTACAGACGCTGTTCGATTGGCAGAAAGAATTGGACCGTCTTAATATGAAGGCACAAATGCTTCTCGAAACTTGTGCTGATACGAGAATCTCAAACGCTGTTACTCAGCTGACCACAAAATACAACGCGCTATTGTCACTGGCAAAGGAAATTATGCGAAGATTGGAATTACATTATCAGGTAAGTTTGATACCAAGTTGAGAACTTTGAAAATCAGAATTCTAAATTACCTTATTCTAGTTCTAGAAGAAGCACTTCAGGCCATTTTCTGATTGTATGATTTTTCAAATGTAAATAGGAGCATCAGCAACACAATACCCTCTACCAAGAATGTGAAGATTGGATTGAACGAACACGGGACAAGTTGGGAGAGTGTAAAGAGATACCAAACACGTTAGCAGAAGTGAACAACAAGTTGCATGCCTGCAAAACTATTCGTCAGACTTTAGAACAAGGTCAAAACAAGCTTCGCTATGTACTTGAGTTGAAAGAAAAGGTCATTATGAACACGGAGCAGAATGGTGCAGCAAAGATTCAGGAGGATACTGAGAATCTGAAAACTGAATTTGACAAGCTACTGGGAGACGTCGAGGAAGCGAAGCAGAAACTTGCTACAAGAGCTGGCGTCTTGGAAGAGCTTAACAAAATGCACAGATTAATCGCTGACTGGATTGAAGAGGTCGAACACAAAGTACAACCTGAGGAAGGATTCCGAAATGACCTCAGTGAGAAGCGAGCTCTCCTTGAGAAGTACAAAACGGTGCAACGTGACATAAATGGTCATGCGGAGACTGTGGATCGCCTTAAAGCTCGTCTGGCCGAAGATTCAAGCATTCCAAAAGACGCTTACGAACCCACGATATCAAAGTACGAAGAGTTGAAGACCCTTGTCGTTGCTAGAATCACTGTAAGTAAACTATTGGCTTATCTTGCAGCAATCAAATACTTAGTCGATTTCTTACTTACAAATTTGATTTTTCATCTTTTTTCAGGATTTGGAGGAACAAGTGAAGGAACATGATCGCTTAAGGCAAGCTCAAAATGAAGCCGTAGAATGGGTTCGTCGCGCCAAGGTTGAACTGCAGCAACACGGTGACACTCACGGTGAGAAGGCAAAGGTCATTGAGCGGGAGCAGAAGGTGAACCAGATTATAGCATCCATGCCAGAAGGTGAATCTTTGATTAAAAAGGCGGTTGAGCTGAGTGATTCCGTCATTTTGACAACCGGCTCTGAAGGACAAGATTGTATTAAGCAAGACGTTAAGCAATTGAACGCTGATTGGGAATCACTGAAGACTCAATCACGCGACAGCGAACGAACTTTGGCAAGCTGCATCGTGACTTGGACTCAATTCACAACTGCATTTGAGAGCATGAAGAACTGGCTTGATCAATTCAGGAAAAAGGTCAGCAACGAGTCTGCCAAAGACAACAAAACCCCGGAAGACCTTGAACGATGCAAACGTATCGTTGAAGAGGCAGTTCGTCAGAAACCAGTACTCGAAGACCTAAACGATAAATGTGAGGCTCTTTTGGAAGTGAGCGCGTGTAGTTGGGCAAGAGATAAAACAGTTCAGCTCCAATCGGCATACACTACCCTACTGACAGAAGCACAAAGTCTCGTATCCAAAGTTGAGAAGAATCTGTCCGATCACACAGAGTTCCTCAAGGCTAAAAAGGAACTCGAAGAATGGCTTCACACCGCTCATGGTTCTGTCCAAGACTGTATTGGAGTTGGCGATATCGACTGGGCTAAAGATAAGCTGGAAACTACACGTGTAAGTACCCAAAAAAATTTATTCAAAAGTTTGGTAGTTATTCAGGGAGGGGTTCATTGTAAATACTCACTTTTGTTGATAATTTTAGCTCGTTGCAACACGAATAACCGAGGGCCAACATTTGCTATCAACGTTGCAAGACGCGTTTGCAAAAGCGATAAATACCGCTCTTCCGGAACAACAAGAGCAGCTGCGAACTGACATGGCAGATCTACGTTCTAGCTGGGAGCAGCTCAGCATGGATCTCAACAGCATTCAGGCTCAAGTGAAATCGGTTCTAAGTCGGTGGGAGGACTATGCAGATTCTCGAGCACGATTCGAAAAATGGCTGAGCGAAGCTGAAGAATCCGTCAAGGTTCTTCCCGAGACGAAAGGTGAGCTTGGAGAAATGAAAAGACTTCTGGAGAGGACCAAGCATGCTCAAGACGAAGTGAAGGGCAAACGATCTGACCTTGACCACCTGCTGACTGAGGCTGACGAATTATCCAGCTGGGCGAAGAACAGTACCACCAAGGAACAGACTAAGCTGTTGCTAAATCGGTGGGAGAAACTGGGTAGTCACGTTCAGGAGCGGAAACGACTCCTTGAAGAGGAACTCCAGGAGTACAACGGATACCACGCGGCCCTTCAGGAAACTGAAAAATGGTTACTGCAAATCTCATTCCAGCTCATGGCTCATAACTCATTATACATCACGAATAAGGATCAGACAATTGAGCAGATAAAACAGCACGAGGTTTTGCTTGAAGAGATTCAAAAGTATCAGACTACTCTCGATGATCTTAGAGCGAAAGGATCCGGTCAGATAAAACGCTACGTTTCAGCCGCTCCGGGGATTGAATCAACCATCGAAACGCAGCTTCAGAATGTGCAGGAAAGCTACAATGCTCTCCTGGGAACTGCACTTCAGATAAAGAATCGATTGTCCGAGTCTTTAGCGAAGTTCCAAGAGTATGAAAACACCCTTGAAAGCATAATGAAAAATCTGGACACTTACGAGCCGGAAATTGCTCAAGAATTGGAAGCGCCGATTGATAATCTAGAGGATGCACAGCGCAGCTTGGAGAGTGCGAGAATACTTCACAATAAGTTGCAGTCCGAAAAAGCGCGCCTTGCCTTAGCTGTAGAAGCCTGCGAAGCCGCTGCTGCGTGCGTTTCTCGACCCGGAAGTCCGCTCGACGCACCGCCTGTACAAATTCCAGCCAGAGAAGTCGAAGTGCGAACTCGGCTCGAAGACCTCATAGACCAGGTACGAGTTCCGAAAGCTTTGTTGAGTCTCCGTAGCTGTAATATGCACCGTATTTGTTAGCGTTGTTTTGATTTGATTATCCCACTTAGAAGTAGGGTTCTTATCAGCTAATTTTCTCCTGAATGATGACTAATTTGTATTCTTCTGTAATTTGTTAGTCATCTTTTTTCAATTGATTCCATAAACAGTTACATGGAATTCTGATTTGTGACCTGTTTGCACGTTACTGATAATTTGATGGTTGATTTTGTGTTTTTGATTTTTATCGTCGCATGAACTGTTGACTGAAGCTAAGAACACAGTATGGTATCTTAGCAAATAAGATTTTTTTTAATTCAGTGTAGTATTAAGTATGAGATATTGAGAGCACAGTTAATCTGATCTTGCTTTAATTTTGTTACTAATCTATTTTTGATTGTTTTTGCATGATGTTTGACGTGAATTGTTGTGTTCTGTTCACTCTTCAAAACAGAAAAAAAACGAGGATTCAGGAAGACTGAAAGCTCTGCTAGATATTATTGAGCGCAACGGCTTCTTAGCGAAACTTAATTACATGTATGACAAGGTTTGCATCACTTTTATGTTTTTATTTCGCTATGTTTAAGAACATATTTTCACGATTACCGCATTTTTGTAAATTATTTTATTTTCGTAACGTTTTCTCGTATTTAACACGGCTTGATTTTTCCCTAAGAGATCTAATTGAAATCCAGTAGCAATAGCAACGTATTAGTATCATTGAAAATGTCAAAAAATTGTTTTCTTTTTCGGCTATGAAAATGTTAATTTTGAACCGAATTATTCCAACTCGCATGAATCAATCATTTCGTTCATGCAAACACAAAGTATTAATTTTTGAACATCAACGCATTCCGTGACTACAGATGCAAACGCACTTGACAACAGTCACCGAAGCGGTTGGTTCTCTTGAGGAACGTGCCCATCAGCGGAACGCCCTGAGTGTTTGGGTGAACCAGCAGCGGGCTCTTTGCGCCGAGTGGAAGTCAAGACCAGCGAAATTGCGGCCTGAAGCTGCACACACCGAGCTTCAAGCGATGAACGAATTACTGGCTGGGGTTGGAGAGCGTCGAACTCGAGCCCTCACAGAGCTTTCCTCGGCTCAGGGAGGTCAAACGGACGACCTTGAATCAGGCCTCAACAAGTTAGAGGGAGAATTGATCGAGGCTATAGCCGGCAAGCAGGCAACCCAAGATCTAATCCAGAGGTACAGATCCCACGTTCAGGACATCCAGACTTGGTTCGATAATTTATCGAAGAGAGCAGACGTTGTGGACAAGGGCAGTGGTCTGACAATTGCTCAAAAGATCTCCACCGTTCAAGAAATCACCGCCGAATTCGAGTCTCAGGGTCCAGGTAAGCTGGACGAGGTCAAGAAGCTTGGTGACCTGGTTATGGACTCGGTCAGCAATCTTGACTCCCAGCAAATTGAGGAGCAGATAAAATCAGTCGAGAGGAGATACGGTGACATAGGTAAGAAGCTTCAGCGCAAGAGTCAAGTGCTGGATATGACCGCTCAAGGCATTGAAGCCACGAGACGTGAAATTGAAGAAAACAGAAAATGGGTGGCTGAGAAAAAGCAAGTAGCCAGAACATCCGAGCCCATTGGTTACGAGAGCAGAATGGCCGACGAGAAACTTCTGTCACTCAAGGCAAGTGTATCAAACTTCTATTAGTAATATTGACCTTTCTTCGAACATCCTAAAGGTTCCTATAGAGACACTTTTCAGCGCCACTTTCTGTGCGTGAGAATTTTTTTAATACCACTTGGTAGTGTTTGTATGATATATGATAGTTTATCTATTGATTGATCACCTCCAGCTCAATTACAGAACGTCGTTATCAATTTACATTTAAATGTGCGGCATTGATAGTAACGCCCGAAAATCTTTCTCGCTTTCTCTCACGATGTTTGACCAAAGAAAGATATTATTTAGCGCAGGAATCGGTATTAATGACAATGTAGAAAGTCGGTTTATCTGTGAATTCTGATGCTTAAGCCGTTTATCAGTGACTACCTGAAGATGATAAATCGTTTGATTCCTTGAATACCCGCGTGCACTCGAACGTTACATTATTTATGATTCGCGGTTGATTGCAGAGCTGCACAATCTACAGCGTCTCAACATTGCCACCTACAGTTCCACAATTCATTCTGACATTTGAGACAATTAAATTACAGGCACTGCTCAAGGAGGCTGAGGGAAAACAGGTCCTGATTGGAACACTGGAGAAGAGGGTCAGCAACATGCAAAATGAGTTGGAAACCAGTGAACAACAACAACTCGAATCAGATACGCGAGGGCTACGCGGTGAGCAGGCAGAGCTGTGCTCCATCCTGAGGGAAGAAGTTTCGGGTACCACAGCGGCTGCAGAAGCTCGACGGAAGCTCGAAACGGACTTGGAGCGCGCTCGACTGTGGATAAAGGCGAAGAGCAGCGACCTGAAGAAGCTCAGTGGCTACTTACCGTTGAAAGCGAAAAAAGTAGAGCAAGATATTAGCCAGCACCATGGTTTTGAATCCGACATTGCAAACTTCAACGAGACCGAACTCAACGATGTCCTCAAGCAAGGTAACGCGCTGCTCAAAGATTGTACCGACGAGGATCGCAGCCGGCTTCAGGCCGTGCTAAATTCCATTAACGAAGAGTATGACGCGCTGAAGAAAGAAGCTCAGGAGAAACAGGCGGCCCTTGCCGATCTTCTCCAAGGACGAAAGGCCTTCGAAAACGACTTGGATAGGTGCCAACGATGGATTAACGAAGCTGAGGTCGCAACGTCCGTGGAACTCCGTACTACTAGTGTCGATGTCCTTCGCGAACAACTGGCCAAGGTAAGCGAGGTTTTACTCGTTTAAATTACGCAATCATTTTTGCTACGATAAGCATATTCTTTATCACCTTATTTTCAGTACGACCGACTAAAGAAAGAAGCGAACGAGTACGCCGACGAAATCGAGAATATAACGCAGCAAGGAAAATCGATCCTTCCGACAATTAGCGACGCCGATAAACTGGAGCTTAGTGAACAACTCAAGAACTTGAAAGACTCGCATCGCAGAGTAGCTGGCATAATAAATGAGAGAGCCTTGGCCCTCCAAGCTAGTATAGCCGAAGCTGAAGAAGCAGCTGCGAGAGTCGCAGAGGCGGTACAGTTCATGACTGACATACAACGAGAGCTCCAAGAGCTGAATAAGCCGATAGGATCACGTGCCGAAGACGTTGAAGGCATGTTAGCCACTTACGAACGAATCTTAGGAGACCTGAAGGCCAACAAAGCGAAGTTGGCTGATCTGCAGTCTGGAAACGTCGGTGATCTTCACGGCGTTGTGAGCCAGCAGGATGACCTGATCAGAGCGCTTGAATCCCAGATAGCAAAATTGCGCCAACTGCTTCTGCTTAGGCAACAGTTCATTGCTTTGGTAACAGAGATCATGACCTTCATTACGAAGTACACTGGGGTCGTTAGAGATATTGAAAAGTCAGGCCAGACGACGGAGGAAAAGATCAAACGCTACGACGACGTGATTCTAAAGATTCAGGAATGCGAAGCGACTTTGGCGAGCGCCACTGACAAGGGGCAGCAAATCGCAGCCGAAGGATCAGCGGCCGATCGAAACAACGTGACTGAACAACTTCAGTCCCTCAAACAGCAACTTCAGTCACTGAGACGTGCCGTTGAGTCTCAACGCGAACAACACGAGTTAGCCGCTGCCGAACACAGGCGATTGGCGAACGAGTTGGCAGATATTCTCGACTGGCTACAAAGCAAGGAAAAGGACGTTAAATCTCGTCCACTTCTTGAACGGGACTCGGCCAACGTTGATGCGGAACTGAAGAAGCACAAGGAACTCTGCGACAGTGTTAATGAAAATCTGGAGAGAATACGCGTCCTGAAGGAGTCCGTGCGCCACGATGAAGGCATGCCTGGTTCGCTGAAGGAGATGCTCAGCGAGGCTGCTTCTCTGATGACATCGCTTCCTCGGGAAATGGACGATCGTGGTGCCTACCTTGAAACAAACAGACAAATGCGTCTTGACTACGCGGCTTTGACAGACAAACTTCACGCTTGGGTTAGGGAAGCTGATATCAGATTACAGAGCGATAAGGACGGCCTTGACTTTGAAAATATACTGGCCGACTTGGAGGAGCACAAGGTATTTGTCGGCTAACTTTTACTTATCAATAATAAGCTGTCAAAGAGTTACATTTATTATGTATCTCATTTTTCCTCAGCTTTGTACGAATCTTAGACAATTCTCAAAACAGTCAACTTTTTGACAGTCTTACTGTTGGTTTTTTCGTGCTGACTCAATTTTTACACCAATTTTGAACCTCCGTCGAATTTCTTGAATTTTTCAGATCTACTTTAGCACGGAATCATCGATACGGGAGTTAGTTTCACAGCAGATACAGCAGGCAGCGGATAAAATATGGCCGTCTTTGAACAGTTCGGAACAGGAAGAGCTGAGCAGGGAACAACAGCAGCACACTCAGCTGCTTAAGAACACCCTGAATACTGCGAAATCGCAACGCGCTCGTCTTGAACAAGGTGCTGAGACTTGGCGTGATTATTCGCAGACTTTAGAACGTGTTCGAGCTGTTATTGCCAGGACCAGATTCTCCGATGACCCCGTCAGCACTCTGGCCGGTCTGCAATTCAATATTCAGAAAATTACTCACGCCCTCAACGACATTCAGGTGAGACACGGTTGCTGAAATTATTGTTATCAGTAGAATGTTCAGGTTCGTTTCCACTTTCGTACGCGAAATACGAATATTAGCAAACTGTATGTGTCATCTGATTAATGGTCTAATCGTGAGCAGTAATTCCGATCCCGGAATTTACTTATCAATGATAACAGCGATAAGCGGAACATTTTTTGTCGCCAATTGCAGGCTTGGTGTTCATGTAACGTAAATATTACTTTGCAATAAATTATCTAACCTTGACCCGAATCGTCAATAGTGGTGAATATTCTCGCAATTGCCAAGTATTTTTTACCAACGTTAAACGTGTCAGTTTAAAATTATACGACGAACATCTCGATGATATCACTACCGGTTGTGATGAATGACGGATGAGGCTTCTGCAGGCAGCTGACCATTTCCGTTATTTATTATTACTACTTTTTGTAGAGAGTAGTGTATGCTAAAATAGATCTTCGAATCTTTGTGGTTCACAGAATCAACAGTTCGAACTAGATCTCTTGAACGAACGTGGAAGGGAGGTTCTGGAACAGGCCGATTCTGCAAACAAATCTATTATTGAGACTCAATTGTCAGCTACGACTCTTGAATGGCGCGATCTAGTTTCCGGACTCGAAGGTCGCCGCAATACTCTTGAGGCTCTTTCTCGGCACTGGGAGGAACTCGAGGCGCAATGGTCTCAAGTCGAAGTACGACTCAACGCCACTGACGAACGAAATAAACTTATCGATAACATCGTCCGATCGAAGCAGCATCTCGTAGACACAACCAAGTCTTTGGATGTGAGTATAATATTTCGATTCTATTATTATGATTACATCGTCTTTCTTCACCTCTACAACGAAAGGATCAAATCCACTAGAACAAAACGCTGGTCACGATGATCAACGAATATTTGCTCAGATCGGAAGATTTAGAAGATTGAAAGTCTAAAGGAAATTTTTATGTCTGTCAAAAATTATTAAACTTTATTCTGCTTCTGATCAGATCCCTTTTAGTCATGATTTGAAATGAGTATTTTTATTATTTATGGTCAGTGTGATGTTTTGGTATTCACAATCGAAAAAATCGTTAATATCTGCACGTAAATCAAAGGTTGACAGCTATATGCTGCTCACGACGTCACCGTCGGGAAATGTAATACCAACAAGGTAAAAACCCGATGTGCAGTATAACTTTACTGGGGGTTACGTCATCGCGCGTATTCTTAGAAATTAACCGTATACATAAGTTATGATAAAACTGTTCTGCATGTTATTGTTATACAGAATTAATTCAGTCCTCTGTACAGTGACAAGTTCTTTGCATATGTCCTCAAAGTTTCGTCAGCCTTTTTATCGAAACTTACAAATTTTTTTCTTCAATTTTTCTTCTTTTTTCTTCTATTCACAGTCACTTTTGTAATTTCAACTGAACTTAAATCGGTATTTTTATTATAATCATGAATAAATCAAGGGAGAGAAATTTCAATGCAGAAACAGAACAATTTTTAATCTTTAGAAATTGAAGACCGGTATAAAGATCAAACGGAAAAATCTTCCGGAAAGTAATTCCAGCCGAGGAATGTTTCGCTAATTTCCCATAATTCTTCCGGCTCATGGACGAGGCTGATATTTTATTTTTCCATCCCCGAAACGGTTGAAAAGAGGGCAAAGCTGCCAGACTTGTACAGCCAGGTACCGCAGGTGCGTGACCCCACCTCGGCCCCGTCCCCAACCCCCGAATTAACATTGAACTGGGGCACAATACGATTGTACACGAAATCAAGTCAATTTCTAGTGTAAGCCGTGAGGAGTGCTGATCGTGTGTGCAGTTTCACCGGATCCTTGATCATTAAGTTTCTCCGTTTTCTATTATCGCAGGAGCTTCTAGCCGAGGGTGAACGACTGAAGCCGGCCACCGACGAGATACGAACGCTTGCTGGTCCCGTCCTTGCCTATCTCGCTGCCTTCACCGAAGAGCCGGCACGCACCCTAGAAGAACGTCTCGAGAAACTTTCACAGTCGGTGCAGTCGTGAGTGAAAAATCAATTCTTTTCTATATTTCATCGACTCAGCGAGTTCGTCGTCGCTCGAATCTTAGGCCAGCCAAAATACCCCCCCACAGCCCCCGGATGGGCGCGTTTCATCCCCACCAAGCCTCCTTTGGGAGCTAAATCTGTAGCTGTAGGTGAAGATATGCGTGGAAAAGCGAAAGAGAATTCGTGCGACCCTGGAAGGAAGGAATCCTGCGAAACCCCTGTAGAATTGAGACCTTGACTCTGAAGATATCGGTTATCGATACTGCTCATTTCATTATTGTGTCTTATTCCAGCCGCGATACTTTAGAATCACGTAATGTGTTCACTGTTCGATATAATCGGTTTCTGATAAATGACTAATTTTGTTACTCGAAAGGTTACCTGGCGTTTTGGCACCGTGTAGATTATATGCTCTAATTATAGGAAGCGTTAGAATGAGCTAGGATTAGTTCCGTTTCTTGACTATTTATATACTTGCGAATGTTCCCTTTTTATTATACTACACAATTCACGATTGTCTTCTATAGCAATTGTAACCCTGGCGAATTCTAAACTTTTTCAGAATCTATACATTTTTTTAACTCTCGGAATTGGAATTCTTCATCCGAGGCTTCGGATCAATTTTCGCGATAACGATTCGCGATTGTTTGAATTCACGATAAAACGGGATCCCCTCACCCATATTTTGGCGGCCGCTGTATACTCGAGCACATTTGCATGAGTGTGCGTGTGTGTGTTTGCAGTGGGCTTATATGCTTTTTTTTACTATACGTATAAGTCGTAAATTTCTTCTCTCTTTATTTCTCTTCACAGGTATCTTGAACAAAAAACAAATTTCATCCTTTATTATTACATAATCTTTGCATAAATCTGTTTAACATCACTTTCAGTTTTCAGGTCGTTGTCTGACTTTATATTAAATTGAATGTGTATAATGTTGTCAAACGATTGTAAATTTTCATGGATCTCAAGGTGGAAATAATCAAAAAGAATTAGATACGTGTTCAACACTATAGTAGATAAAACATGTGACTACACTCTGTGACAATTCAGGCTAACGCCAAACTTTTTTCTTCGCAATATTTGCAATGGCTCATTCTCCTGTGATTCACACCCCGATAACCAACGTTATTCCACATTTTATTTATACCGAAACGCATTAAGTTTCATGTATTGACATTACATTTAAAACGTTGACTGTCCAAATTATTACATCTACGAATAAATTCAGTTTAAATACTGACTATTTGTCATTCCAGCATCAGCAGTGACTGATTTTTTATTACCGCCAGCATAAGATCAGCCACTGCAAACTGGCTCAATGACAACATAATTTGTACGATAAAGTCATTAGTAGCATCGAAATCACGATGCTGCACTGCAGTGCATTGCTCAGTAGGATAAAACCATTCGGCTAATACCGAGTGAGATTATTATTATTCACAAAATTTATTTACCCACCACGTACATCAGGGAGTTGTGAAATGAGCCGATTGCAGTCATATCCAAAAGCGATATAACACAAATACAATACATAATTGCCTGAAACATGATTATATTTGCTCTAACCCGTAGCTTTTCAGGAGAGATCGAATTATTAATTAGCTATTATGCAAATTTACGAATCCCAGGTGGGCGAAGGAAGTCCAGCCGAATTTACGGATAGAAAATAATGAGTGTTTAACGAACTGCATAAAAAATGTTCCAGACTGTATTCTGCATCGCGTGCAAAGTTTCAAGGGCAGTAGACTTCCGGTCCCGGAAGTAACGATAGCATATCCACTACCGGCCGCTCCCTGAATTAGTTGGGAGAGATGACGGGAAGAAGTGAAAATGTAGAGTAAATGAATGAAGGAATATGTACGTGTGTATATGGGCAATCGCACGCGTGTATAATGGTCGCAAACCGCCAGAGGTTTCCGGTTACAACTAACCAGCTGTGGCCCCAGTGGTTTATCCGCGACGATTTGTTACTTTAATCGAATATACAGCAGAGAATAAAAGTTATATTAAGGTTAAAACCCATTCGGTGTCGATATTAACACCATATAGCGTCAAAAAAGGATAATTTACATTCAACATACATTATTGACATTGCAAATTTTCTAACAGTATACGTAATGTAAAAGGTTTTAGATCCAGGGGTACAGAATTACTTCAACAGAGAGAGTGTGGCAATTCTCCAACGTATATGATAGTCATACTCTTATCGGTGAAATTCAGTATCAGTAGATAACTTGATCACGGAAGTTTCTGCATATCGCGAACATGCAGACTGTTTTGACATTTGTACAAAAAATTATTAACCTCGGTCCACCTGCGATGCCGATAAAAATATTTTAATGTCAACGAATTTTTGTCCAAGTAAATTTTTTCGCATATCATTACATTACAAAATCTTTCCTCCGTTCAATTCGTCCTCGAAACTTTCAAGAATGCAAAATTTTTAGACCGGCTTCTTAGCATGTCGAACCGAATTCCCGTCAAAGGCTTCTCCGCCCCTAAAAGCTCCGTTTGATCCCTTAACCCTTTAAGTCACGGTCGAAAAATTGAGGGTGGTAAAAATTTCTCCAATCAATCTTCCGTTCCAACCGAACATGGGTTTGATCGTTACGGATTAAGTAGAGGAAAAGCGGTCTCTGGGGAGGAACACGTACTATACAACGGTATTGAATTTTACACCCTATCCCGAGTCTGATGCAATATAGGCTTATGTCCGTGACTTAGTTCCGAATGCATTGAGGATCGATAAGATGGTAAGAATAATTCGTCTCGGTTGACCACCTGCAACGTAAATGGATAATCGATACGTACGCATAGACGATGTAACAACACAGAGATCGTCAATAGTGCGAATTACCAATTAATCACATCTGCTTGACTTCGCAAAAGGACGTGATCAGATGACGTAATCAACAAACAACTTTTTAATGCCAATAATTCTTGCCTTCGGCATTAGCTCGTTACCTTTCGTACAATAACGATATGCATTTATAGCGAACTTGCGGATTATACCTACTTTTGTCCAAACGGATACACTAAGATCATATAATCTTGAAAAACTTAGCAACAAGGGTGTAGAAGTTTGGCGCAGCACGTGTTCGAAGTAACGTATAACGTTAAAAGTCACCCATACAAGTTCAAGGTAAAACGCGAGCATTAATCGCAGCGGCTTCGCCGCACCGAGTTGAAAGCTAACGATGCGCAAGCGCCGAGTAGCTGGATATTCCGTATAGCGATAATGTAAAGCCCTGTCACGTCGTGAAAGCTTGCTTGGTCGGCGAGTGATACACACAGCGTATAGACAGCTCTAGCGTGCGAAGGATAGACGTATGTTAAGTGTAGACACAAACCGCTAAAAGATGCCTCTTGAGGGACTTGCATCACGTATGTACCAGTGACGTCATAACCAAATTTGTGCCATGACACAATGGTAAACAGCCGGAAGGTCGCAGCTCCTCACCATTCCACTCCACTCCACTCCACTCCACTCCAGTCCATTACATTACATTCCATTCCATTCCATTCCATTTTATCGCCTGGCTGTTCGAGCAGAGCGCAAGTTTATACGGAGGCGGACGGAACGCCGGTAGCATAATTCGCGGACTTGACGCACGATTCGTACAGTCAGAGGCGTTTAGTCAACCTGTTGCCGTCGAGCTGGTGTCTAGTTAATTCAGGGCTTTCAAATCGGTACGCGGTTGCATGTTGGATCGGAAATAAAATGATCTATTTGCATTGAAGGAACGATTTTTCAGTAATACACATACGAACAGTTTATCCGTTTCGATTGTACTTTCATTCGTGATATTAGATGATTCGATCGAGCGGACCGCCAGTGATTTGAAAAGGAAAGTGTGTTCGGTTAACGACAGAGTGCCGTGATACTCACGTGTATCAGTGTTCTATTAATAAAGCGTGACAACCCAACGTTTCTGTAAAAACCTCAGTAATAAAACTTTTTTAATTAACGTGATATCGCGCTCTGTATATACCAACAGTATTTTGGCACAGTTTGTACGTGTATATACGTACGTTTTTTTCTTTCGCTTTTGTATATTTTCAATCCTCTCAACGACATAATGTTTTTGGCACAGTGAGCTTGCAGCTTTGCGAGCACAATGTTCCTTCAAGGTAAGCTTGTTCGTTTTTTCATCGACAAGTTCGTTGATTATACAAAGCACCACCATTTTTTTTTTTTTGTTTTTTTTTTGCAAATCTGCGTATTAGCAAAATTTGAGTGCCAACTCGCGTTAGATCTTGTTTTTGGGTTTTTGGAAGCACAGAATTACACGATTGTACCGTATTTTAGTTTCTGAGAAGTTTTCGCAGCTCGTTTTGGTACTTATTCCAATTTTAATTTTTTTCTTTTTACCTAATTAGCGTGCAAAATTACATCGATAGGTGTTAGAATCGTTGCGCGTGAAGGTGACGTGATATTTACCAGGTGAAAACGGCATTTTACCGGAGAGAATTAACGACCGCGACTCAATAATTTATCTCGATCGAGTTCAAGTTCGTGCTCCTTAACATGTTTCAATTATTGAATTGTTCTTCACTCATTTATGCTTTGCTGTTATTGATCCCTCCAGCTAGGATAGTTAAGGTTATACGCGGGCTTCATAGCAAAGCGAAAGTCTGTTTGGCAAGAGAATAATCGCGCACAATTCTTAATCCTTCAAAAAGCAGAGAAGGTTGTCAAAAAGCAAATATCAGAAGGTCAATCTCTGTAAATTTGTGTCAGAAACTGTGTTTCATAAATCATAAGTTATACAGTGAAACCAGTGAAAGTAGTCTTAACCTGGACCAAGTTCAAGTAGAACTCTATTAGCTAAATAAAAAATTACGCTTCCTGGCTATTTTTGCACTGAAACGTCGAGCTGAGCTTAAATTGATTTCGCCTTACTCAATAGCAGTCACATACATTTAGGTACAATCTATAGATATATATTACATATGTATACGCTAAACGGTCCACTCAAAGGATAATGTAATCAATGAATGTCCGCATACTTCATATATATATATACGTACCATCCGAAATAGAATGAAACGATATCTCTGGAGCACAAGTGTGATCAAAAGAGCATTTTTCGAACTCACTTTTTTGTAGATGACGGTACTTTTGAGCTGTAATAATGCATCGTATTTTATTCTCCAGTTTACTGCGAATCATCGATGTGATATTTTCTAGTCGACTTTCCTAGTTTTTTCGGTAATCTTGTTTCACACCTTGCCCTTATTTCTTCTATGCTGTTTTGTGAGGATGAAAGTTAGATGATTTCGAATAAATGATAATTGCGAGAAAAATTAATGGAGTTATTCCATCGCAAAGAATTTCTATACGGCTGAAGTTTGCAACCTGAAAACGTGCTGCTCTGTGTTTATACTCGCACTTTCTGAAGCGTTCAACAATTGGAATCTATTTTTGACAAAGAACCTCACCGGGCGATGAGCTAACGTGATACTAAAGTGCAGAAAAAAGGTAACTCAAGGGAGATGATCTTGTGCAGAAATAGAACGACGATAAAATGGTATTCGATTTTGGCAACGATATCACAGGAGCCATGTATCACTCAAGTGTAATAGTAGTCATGTGTGCCATTTGAGTATTCGCACGTTGTCTGGTACGTCGTCTAAAAATACTTTATCTCTCTCTCTTACTCTCTCGCTCTCTCTACAATCGCGTGTTTCGATTTGCAGCACCCGGAAGATTATATCAAATACTCGAATCTTTTAATCTTTTTCTTGTCGTGTATAAGTAGATCGATCGGTACGCCGTTGAAAAGAAAAATAAAACCAACGAATCTCGCCTGGTCGAAGCGAGCATCCCGAAACCTCTTATTTTCAATTCTGCGCTGGCACGTGCTCGCTGTTTTGTGCATACTGTAAACAGATCACGGCAACTCAAAATACTTTTCTCTCCTCCATTCAACGGTCTAAGCTGAGTGTAGTCGTGAGGCATAGCTAGAAATATCGGTTTTGGGTTCACCAAATTTAATCGACAATGAACTTTGGTCAGCCAGTTAATGAAAACTCGAAGAAATCAATAAGCGAGACTATTTCGATGTGTTTTTCAGCATTTCTCAACCGAATATTTCTTACGAAGTGACGCAGTGGTTTAAATTAATTTTGATTCGTCATTACCTCACCTCTAAATCCAGCCAGGGTCATTTCAGAATTGGCTTACTCAGTGTAAAACAATTCCGAAAGAAAAATCTTCGAGCTTAATAAATCCTTGCTCCATGCAACTTTTGGAGGGAAATATTCAGGCGACCAAAGACTGGCAAGTCGAGGTCGTCGAGCGCCCTTGAATACTTATAAATTACCCTAGTACCACATAGTTGTCGGTGAGTCGAGAATACTGCCAACGACAACAACAAGGCAAAGATCACGAAGAGTTCCGTGGCCCGCGTTCCGATCGTTGGCAAAGAATACGAAATCACGCGTATTCAGGATCGCAAATAGAACCCACCCAAACGGAATAAAGATACGCCTCCGATCAAAGGCCGTTGATCTTGAATGCGAAATTCTTCATCTCGCCCCTGTATCTAATATCTTTGCATCCTTATAAGGCGGTTGGTGGAGCAGTTTTGGGATGTAGCCTTACTCTCCGATATGAGAATCAGTTCGTTTGTCCCCGAGTGGACCAAGGCGTCTCTTGGAGACGTAAATAAGTCTTCCTGCTTGTCGTCGCGATACGCGTGCCCGTATTCTTAGGGAGACTGCACATTCGGCATTTTATATCCGGCGTCGAAAGCTTCGCTCGCCTCGAAACAGGAGGGTTGCGCATGCGCCCCGGCGCTTTGCCAGCTATTCAGCTCCAGCCATCGCTCGCTCGCATCGGAGCTCATCCGCCGACAGGCAATACGTTTCGAACCGCGACCGACGCTGTTTGGCTTGATAGTGCCGCGCCACATACTGTACTCCACTCCGAACTGTACCGAGTTTTTTGTTTTTTATTTTTATTTATTTACTTATCTATTTATTTATTTATTTATTTCTATTTTCGTTGCCTTACCGCCAAACCTCACTTGCCGATAACCGTCATACAACGTCAAGCAGTACTATAGGTGGGCTTGAAATATCAAATATAAATTAGACGGTCAAATTTTACAAACCACGTCGTGACCGTGAAACAATTATTCGTGTTTTGTTATGCAGTTCAGCTTTGAAAAAAGAATTAATTAATAAAGTATCGTCATTAGTCTTGGAATATCTTAGATAATTTACGATACGTCAGTTGTGACTGTGTAACATGCAACTACAAGTCGGTTAACCGGTGTCACGTGGGCGTTGATGGTGTTCGAATTTACGCCACAAAAGTATACATTCAAATATCAGTGGTACGATGGGAAATAATTTTCACATGCGTAAATATAATCGCACGCGTACGTAATCCGTGTGCAGATTTTATACGGGTCAGCTTCTGCCGTGATGTCATCGCTCCAAAAGATTCAGGACTATGCGGAGATTTTTTTTTATTACGTTCGGTTATAGCGCGGATGTGCGTATAGCGACAACGGTTATATTTATCGGTCAGGATACGCGTATACGTGCCGAGGGATGCGTAGACTGAAGCGATGTCATGCTTAAGCCCCGCAGCTGTGCTTACGTTTTAAACCTCATTAGGCGTACGAGTAAAAGTTGAATTTATAAGCCTTGAAAATTTCTTGGTACATAAAAATTTTTCGAGGAGCAAAAACTCCTCGCGCCTCTGCGGCCTAACGTCGGATTTCGACCGTCTACTTTTAGCCAAGGCTGCTAACCGCCTGCCACCCACCTTGGCTTGGCCGTACGTGCAACTGGCTCGCGACTGCTTTTCTGCCTGCCTGGGATTCTCGTGGTTTAAACCGTCAACGATATTATTGAACGAGATTGTTTTCTCCTCTTCATTATTTTTCGCAATTGTTTTTTTTTTTTTTTTATTATCCAAATTTTCTCACACGCGTATCATTTCGTGCGAGTTTCTTCCCCGAACATAAATATATGATGTACTTTTCACGTAATTGTGGGGGGGCAAATAATATTAATATAGGTTCATCATTTTTACTGCAGTGTTCAATGTATTGATATTTATCCAAACAGGCTTGTCGATTCACTACGCAATAAGTCCAAGAAGGCAAGTGAGGACTTGGAAACACTCGAAACGATCGAACACGAGGTACAGGAGTTGAAGAAGCGACTGGAAGAGGTCCATCACCAGACGACCTCTTTATACGTTTTCGGGGCGAACCAGGACGCGACCGAGACAGAACTCGGGGCGCTGCGTTCGTACCTCGAGGGGCTTGTCGAGACGGGCAAAAAACTTTCGGGAGACACTAAGGCGCGGTACCAAGCTAGCCAGCAGTTGGTTCCAACCGATATCGGACAGCAGCTGACTGCTCTCGAACTAGCAGCCGAGAGCGCAGCTTCAGCGATGGAGGAGAAGCAACGTGAACAAAAGCGAGCAAGGACTACGCGCTCTGACTACATCGCCGACGTCGATGAAGTCCAGACGTGGATTCGCGCCGCTGAGCTCAAGGTGCAGGATCGTTCCATGGAGCCTTTAAAGCTCAAGGAACACCTTCAGAAGATACAAAACGAGATTGGACTGATTACCGATAAACTGGAAAGGCTGACTAGAAACGGACAGGTGATAATCGACAATACGAAGGACGGTAACGAGAGGGAACTCATTAAAAGCACGATCAATAACTTGACCGAGCAGCTAACTCAGGTACGATCATGGCTCGAGGAGAAGAAGCAACAAGTCGGCGATACGTTGGACGCGTGGCAGAGGTTCCTTACACTTCACGAAGCGGTCATGGCATGGATTAAGGAGAAACGGGTCTTCCTTGTTGAGCCTCTGCAGCTCAGTACTTTGATACAAGCCAGACAGAGACTCCACGATTATTCCGTAGGTGTTTCACTCATTCGACAGATCTTTGTTTCTATTCCACCCTACGGGTACCTCCGTGTAGGCCATCTTACGATTTTCTGCATCCTTTCAGACCGCGGTAAAGAGCTGCAAGCAAGTAAACAAGAACTTGAGTGAAATGAGCAAGGAGTTGGAAGGTATAGGTCAGGTGACGAACGTCGGAAATCTTCCAGAGAAACTGACCGAAGCCGAAGAGGCCAAGGTTGAGGTTGAGGGTCAACTACTCGAGAGGGTGGGTCGCCGGGCATTGATTGTAACAAGTTATCTCCAATCGATCACGACAGTACTACAAGTTCCAATAATTATTTCAGAATTCTCTGCTCCAAGAGACGAGCGAAGAATGGGAACAGTGCGAGAAGAAGATGAAAGACGTTAGGAGTTGGATAGACAAAGCTAGACAGACCTTAGAGTCGCCCCAGAGCAAGAAAAAACCACTAAGGGATCAGCACGCGACGAGGGAAAAGATGCTCAGCGATATTACCATCCAGAAAACGAAGATATCCATTTCGGTGGAAAAACTGCAGGTCCATTTCAGGTCCGGAGTCGGTGGTGACACACGGATTAGCGAAGCTGCCAACGAACTGATCAAGGAGCTGGATGTCCTTCACGAATCTGTCAAGGATCAAACCGCCTCTTTGGAGACCTGCCTCGCCCAGATTGACCAGTACCAACAGGTACAAGAGCGTCTCGCGGTTCACCGGCGAGAGTTGAGAGGGTTCCATTATCGTCGGAAGCTTATAATTTCTAAAACTGTTCTCTTAAAATTTGATTACAGGAGATTCAGCAGCTTCGTCAACAGATTGTTCAGGTTGAACAGCAGCTTCGAACAGTGCTCAGTCCGACGTATCTACCCAACGATCGTGAAAGAGCGCTACAAGAGCAACAGGTAGGTTTTATTACCTAATATATATACTCACCAAGCACTGTGCTCTGCGCATAAATTAATTTATTGTACGATTATTATACATCGATACCAACTGAAAACCACCACCACCAATTTACATGTATGAAACATTGAGAGTTGAGCTACTAGCCACCAAATTGCACTTAATACTATAACTGTGTTTGTAGTAATTTTGTAAATAATACGCAAGACTACATACTAAAAGTTATATATTAGAAGTTATTTCATCCCCTGCAGTAACTAGCCGCGGCGCGTAAATGTTCCTTTTTCGATAATTCCTTTTTTTTTCATTTCTTTTTATCGTTCCAAGATTTACCTCGTACCGTTATACTATCATTACGTATTATACGATTGACCTGCAAATCTGTAGTTTAATACATGATTTAAGTGGAAACATTTTGATGCCAGAGAACGTTTGGCTGCGTGTCTTGTCCGCGTTCGCGCGACGGAGATTGAGGAAGGATGAGGTAAAGATCTAATCAGCTATCATCAAGGTGTTTCCATTACATTGCATCACCTCCTAACTAAGCACCCATTCCATCCCTTACGCCAATCTAATATATCACACCTTAACCGTTGCCGTATACATTATACTTCACTCACAACTAATTTCGCTCATTTCACATCTCGCTCTTCACCCTCACTTCACCTCTGCTGACCACACTTATCATTCGTAATTTTTCGTATGCTTTTAACGTCTTATTCTGGAAGAACACGCGTAACAAAAGCTCGCACCATACGCTGCAGTAACTGTCACACCCGCATATTTATTATACTGACGTAAACTAATACACACAATAACATCATCTAACAGTAGCTGTACTAATACTGTGTGTAACAAATATATACAATTTAGGCTATTCTGTGGGATCGAGTCACAGCTGGCGCGTGATGATTTCCGACAGAACAGACTATCATTGTAAAAGCCTTATGGTGGTATTTCATGTACAGGGTATTGGTTGGTATCTTGTTTTTTTTTGTACTTGGTTGTGTTTTCTTTTTTATTTTCTTAGTTTTAAGATTGTTTGTTGTTACTATTATTGATACATTATCATACTGTTATTGTTAGTGGTTTTTTTTTTTTCTAAATAAGGAAAAGGGGAATACTTGATTTTGTTGTTTGTGTTTAATTCAGTTTCACTTTACGTTGAGTTTGATTTGTTTTTTCTACTTATAATTTATTGTATCATAATTGACAAATATTTTGTTTATATACTTTGATGTATCACGCACACATACATGTTATGGTGTTGGTAGCTTTTGTCACACATGTAAGCCCTTGACAATCATTTACGGGGGCTTAATATTCGCTGTATATTACTCAGCACCTAATCATTGACCTTTTATTATTTCGATCATCGATATGTTCAGACTCAACATTGACTCGTGTCAAGGGTATCATCGACAAACATCGCACAATCAAGTGACTTCCCCGAAATGCATTATTAATTCAAGAATTCTTCAGAAAGAGGAAAACATAGAAACAAAACTTTAACCAGTTCAAAAGTATTTACATACTTTCTTTAAAACAGGATGTATATGAAAAAAGTTTTTCCGTCGACTATCATATCACTCATAATTTTTGTTTGCTGCATCCTCTCCTTCCAACTGAACCCCCCGTCACTTGGTCATCTCTTCATTCTCGTCATCTTGAAATCGTGTAATTTTACCCGCTCGTACCGTACTCTTACATACAACTCGCCATGATAACCTCATTCTCTCTCCATCTCTCTCTGCTCTATTCTTTGCGATGTTGATTAGTCGTATCGAGAGAAGATTAAATCGCTGCAAACGAAGATAGCCGCGCGTACCGAGCGATCGAAGCTCTTGATTCAACGCGGATCTCCGGATGTCGAACCGATGGACGTTTAGATCGGTATATCGCATCAACGTGGAACGATTCAACGAATCATTATTTTATTTTAATCTATCGAAACGTGATTTACTTAAATAAATTTTTCCATTTGAGAACCTATAAGTTCTTCTTTTCTTTTTTTGCTCTCCTTGTTGTTGTTGTTGTAAAGTCTCGTTATTTTACATTAAATGGCATAAAATCTCGTCGTGTATAAAACTGTTATGAATGAGTGGGATAGTTGATAATTACAAGATACGCAGCCTTCGTATTTCGTACCTTTAGATATTATGCTATTTATTAGGATTTCTCGATTTAACCGATTTACCGATTCAACAACGTGTATCGAGTTCAGTTTCTGAATCATGTGCCTTAGTATGTTTTGTAATTTTTATGAGAAATGCTTATTAAAGCGTAACGACATATAATATTATATGTATTGGAAACGCAAAATACAATAAATGATTTTAAGAAAATAAAAAAAAGTAAATAAGAACTAAAAACCATATTATCACTCTGGTATAAATATCAATTGACAATACCATATTCTTTGGCTGTTGCAATGGTAACAGGCCTTGCAGACTCAGATGGACGGTTGGAGGCAACGTTCGAGAATTCTGGTGGATCAGATTCATGCAGTGGACCCTTACTATATTCTCGGGGGTGATGCGAATCCCCGCCAACCCGGGCTCATTTCTTACGCAGATATCGCTGCGGGCCGCATGAGTCCAAATTCTAGAGGCGGTAGTCCTCAGAGGGCCCAGCGCGATGAGCCTCCTCCTCAGGTGCTTGTGCACGTTCTGAATCCAACGCCAGCTAGGCAAACCGTTGTAGAAACAGTTAGTATCTCGGAGCCACAAGTGCCCGTTCAACCCGTTCAGTATCAGCAGCAACCCGAACCACCTGCGGTCGAACAAGTATCGATACAGCAGGTAACAGCCGCCGAAGATAAGCGAGATAAACAAAGCCGAACGACATCGGCGAGTAAAGTTAGCGCCATTGAAAGGTCGACCGGAAATTCGTCGATGCAAAGAAACGTCGAACGTCCATCGAGACGCGGGCGTTCCCCGACCCGGAAGGAAACGTTCAAACGAAAGGAGAAGGACACCAAAGAGCCCCAAGCGGCGAAGGAGGTCAAGGAAGTACCCTCGATACAGGTAGAGACTCAGCACTACGTTCATAATGTCCGCGAGGTATCCCAGGAGCCTCAAACGCGTCAGTCGAACACTCTTGCGCCACGTGAAATCAGGGGACGTTCTCCAAGTCCGATATGGATTCCCGGTTCAACGTCTTACGCGGACATTCTCAGAGGAAGAATGCAGGCTGAACTTCGCGCATCTTCCGAATCTCGAGACATGGTGCAACTTTCGAAGGAAACTCGTCATCATGCGCCTCGAGAAGATCTTGTCAATCTAAGTCACAGCGCCGAAATGATCGTCAGCAATGTTCAAGAGTCTGTGGCCCAATCCGATCACACAATGGAAGAAGGCAAGCCATCGATCGAAGTTCATAATATTCCTGCTGGCCCTGAAGCGTCCAACCTTGTTACAGACTCGTATCAAAGCATCGGGCAATTGGACAGTTCAAAGAATGTTGAGGAAATAAGCAGAGAACAGATAACCCGTTACACTAAAGAGACGACAAATTGGGCCGACGAACCGGTGGAAGGTTACAACGTAATTGAGACCGAGCACTATGAAACTATCAATAGACCTCCCGCAGAGATTTACGATTACATTCATCCTATGCCGGAACTCGTCGGTTTCATAAACTCGCAACTTGGTGCATATCCGGTCACTTCTTACGTCTACGCGCCGGACTCACAGCAGGTTCAACAGTTGGACACGATTCCATTGAACCCTTACGAAAGTCACATGGTTGGTTACACAAGCGAGCATTACGTTACGCAGGGATCTTACTTGCCAACGACTGCAGAATTGTATCATCAGCATCAGCAAACAATTGTACAGCAAACACCGTCTGGTAATGTAATTGAGGTGGAGCAACAACACGTGCCGGAAGATTTTTCTTTTAATCAAAATATCCCTCAAAATAATGCTCCAGTATTAACTGAATCATCCGAACAAAGAAGCGAGCACATCGAACACACAGAACAAACTGTTACGCAAACTAGTTCAGTTATTTCTACTAGTGAAATAATGACTTTACGACATGAACAGAGAGAAGGTTCTTTACCTGCTTCTGATTCTCGTGGACATTCCTTCTCTTATGCTCAGATATTGTCGCAAGGACTTAGTCCCAAAGCCACGACGCCTCCCAGGGAAAAAAGTGGCAGCGAACAACAGCCACGCAGATCCTTATCGCCAAAAGAATCTTCCCCTCCGCAATATGCTAAACCTCAGCAGACGGGCAATTTGGAAAAGACTCAGTTCTCACAAGTGAAGAAAGATAATGAGTGGGATGTTATGAAGAAGAAAGAGATGAAGAAAAAACAGTATCAGGAAGACA
Source organism: Diprion similis (assembly GCF_021155765.1). Lineage (NCBI taxonomy): Eukaryota > Metazoa > Arthropoda > Insecta > Hymenoptera > Diprionidae > Diprion > Diprion similis. The sequence goes on along the minus strand of NC_060110.1, from coordinate 19,310,760 downwards.
GACCCCAACGTGAAGATGATAAGAAGGGGTGGAAATCCAACCGGCGAACAGAGAGGAATACTCCTCCGAGACAATCGAGCGAAAGTACAACGACTGTCACGGTAATGAAAGAACTGACCGAGCTGAAGAAAAATGTTGATAATATTCAAAAGCAGAGCCCAAGCGTCGTCGTTGAGCAGAGTGGCAACGATGCACAGCTAGGAAAGAAGCGCAAGCCAAAGAAGAAGAAGGTAGAGAAGTCTCAAGACGATGAGATTGAAAAGGCTCTCAAAGAAATTGAAGGTATGAATAAACACAAGCCGAAAACAGCGAAGGAGAAATCCAAAGGTACGAATAAACCGAAAGAGAACATTATCCTCACTGAAGAGGTTAAGATTGATAATGACTCTGCAATTCAGAATATCGATAGACCAACGAATCAAGAAAAGATCAAAGACGCAAAAAAGCCTGTAAACGGTACAGAATCAAAAGAGAAAACCAAGCCTAAAAACGAACCGAAGCCTAAAGAACAAACTACGCTAAAGCAAGAAACTCAGCTGCCGGAAAAATCCGAGGCACAAGTGATTTCAGAAAATAAAGATGCGAAAGGTGGTAAATCCAAATCTAATAAAGATGCTAAGAAAAATAAAGACAATGTCGCACCAACGGATAAAGCCAATTCCATCAAGGAAATTATCACGAAAGATATAGTCATCACTAAGAAAGAGCAGCCCGAGGAAGAAAAAACTGCAGAGGATGATGCCAAGGTAATAGACAAGAAGAAAATTAAGAACGAGACGAATATGCAGGGAAAAGTTACTACGAAAGACGAGAGCAAACGAGAAAAACAAATTTCTAATAAGGAAACGATCAAGCCCAAAGAACCGGCGTCACTGTCGCTGTCGTCTGTCACTGATGATGTTTTGAAAAACCAAGCTCACTCGAAGGAGAAAACAAAATCTGAAAAACACATTAATTTGCCAAAAGAAGCTAAATCTGCGGAACAAGTATCAACGACTATAAAAACTTCTACTACAAAACAAGCTACTAAGAAAGAAGATTCCAAATCGAAAGATCAAGCATCTTCTAAATCCAAAAATAATCCAGAAAAACAAGATACTCCCAAAAAAGAGATCAAACCAAAAGAACAGCCTGTACCTTCTCAAGTTGAAGTCGGCGCGAAGGGAACAGCTCCCAGCAAGGGCCAGGAAAAAACTAAGGAACAAACATCAACTAAAACGAAATCAAAGTCCGAAAAGCAAACTGTTTCCGTGCAAAAAGCTCAGCTAGACGCAGAAAAAGTTCTCCCAGTTGAGACTGCGATCAAACAAGATGTGTCACTTAAGGATGAAGCAAAATCTGAGCAGCCAAAAACTACTCCTTCTATCGAGCCCAAGGCCCAAGAACTGAAGAAACCTGAATCTCAAGTTACTTCCAAGGAGTCGGTCCAATCTAAGAGTAAGAAGTCTCAGAAACAAGCTCAGTCAAAGAAAACTGCCAAAGTTGAAAGCCAATCTAAGGTCGACATACCTGCGAGTGAACCAGCCGTAGTAAAAGAAGAAAGCAAATCTCCTACGACTGAAGCGTCACAAAAATCGACAGATATAACGAAAGAGGAGAAACAGATTTCAAATAAAAGCAAATCTAAGGCTGAAGCAAAATCTAAAAAGGAAGTACAGCTCAAGGAACAAACCATTCAAAAGAAGCCGGAAAAGCCTGGAAAAGAAATGGTATCTCAGAAACAGGATAAACAAGAGGAAGTTTCTACTTCCGCAGAAACACTCACGACAACGATTCACACCCAAGAAACTCTAAAGACCACATTTATTTCCAAGGAACGAACAGTTTCAGCAGGTAAAGGCGATCTAGAGACAAAGACTGCTGCGAATGAGGTTAAGCTGGAGCAGCAGCCAACGCCAACAGACAAAATTGTTTTCAAAGATGCAATTGTGCCAATAGACGAAACTGAAGGCAAGACTAAAACCGTCAGTACTCCTCAGCCTTCTTTAGAAGAACATCAAACTTCTAGCAAAACTGCAGTTCAAATTGACACAAAAGCCAAAATCAAAGTTACGCAACAATCTAGTCACAAGAAAAATGAGCCGAAAATTCAGTCAGAGAAAGGAAAAGTTGTTCAAGATGATGTTAAGCCTAAGGAACAAACTCTTATCGGAACTAAATCTATCCAAAAAGAACAAAGTGTCATTAAGGATACTGACATCTCTACTGTAGGAATCATCAGCACATCTGAATCTAAAATAGAAGTAGTAAATACCTCAATACCTTCACTTGCTATTGAGAAAAAAGTTGAGTCACTCAAGCAAATACCTTCGAAACCAGCAGATCTTTCCAAGATTCCGACAGATACTGGCAAGGAGACCAAGCTCAAGGAACAATTTGCCCCAGTTACTGGCAAGGACGAAATTATCACTCAAATGAGTTCACAAGAAACAATGACTGTTGTTGGCACGATTTCCTCTAAAACAGAAAAGGTTCTTTCAGATCAAATCGATTCGAAAGGCGATTCGAAGCTCATTCTTTTGAAGGACGAGCCTAAGTTTGAAGACAAAAGTATCCTTGACACGATAACCAAGCCTATAGAAAAAACTGACTCCCAAGTTAAGGATACGCCAAAAACAGTAGCAAATTTGAAATCAGAGGAGAAGATCCAAGATCAAACTACCACCAAAACCAAAGGCAAGACCACAAAACAAATTTCTCCTGAAACCTCCTCAACAATGCCTAAGGAACAAACTACTTCTAACATCGAAGTCATTCCGAAAGAAGAGATCATTACAAAGAACGTGGTCGAAACAACGGTAAAAACGCTTACCAATGTTCAAATTCGGCCAAAACAGGAGACGATTGTTGAAAAAGACAAAATTGCTCTTATAATGGAAAACGTTGTTCCTGAAGAAGGAAAAGTTACTTCCGAAAAAGGAAAGGCTGTTCCTGAAAAGGAACGAGCTGCTCCTCGAAAAGCGAAAGTTGTCCCTGAAAAGAAAGAGGCTGTTACTGAAAAGGAAAAGGTTTTTTCTCAGAAGGAAAACATTATTCCTGAAAAAGAACAGGCTGCTCCTCAACAGGAAAAAGTTGTTTCTGAAAAGAAACAAGTTGTTCCTGAAACAGAAAAGGTTGATCCTAAAAAGGAAACCATTGATTCTGACAAGAAACAGGTCGTTCCAGAAACGGAAAAGGCTACTCCTAAAAAGGAAACCGTTGTTCCTGAAAAGAAACAGGTTGTTCCAGAAAAGGAAAAGGCTGCTCCCCAACAGGACAAAGTTGTTCTTGAAAAGAAACATGTTGTTCCGGAAAAGGAAAAGGCTGCTTCTAAAAAGGAAACCGTTGTTCCTGAAAAGAAACAAGTTGTTCCAGAAAAGGAAGAGACTGTTCCTGAACAGGAAAAAGTTGTTCCTGAAAAGAAACAGGTTGTTCCAGAAAAGGAAAAGGCTGCTCCTCAACAGGAAAAAGTTATTCCTGAAAAGAAACAGGTTGTTCCAGAAAAAGAAAAGGCTGCTCCTCAACAGGAAAAAGTTGTTCCTAAAAAGAAACAGGTTCTTCCAGAAAAGGAAAAGGCTGCTCCTCGACAGGAAAAAGTTTTTCCTAAAAAGAAACAGGTTGTTCCAGAAAAAGAAAAGGCTGCTCCTCAACAGGAAAAAGTTGTTCCTGAAAAGAAACAGGTTGTTTCAGAAAAGGAAAAGGCCGTTCCTAAAAAAGAAACAGTTGCTCCTCAACAGGAAACAGTTGCTCCTCAGCAGGAAAAAGTTGTTCCTGAAAAGAAACAGATTGTTCCTGAAAAAGAAAAGACAGCTCCTGAAAAGGAAATAGTTGCTCCTCAACAGGAAAAAGTTGTTCCACAAAAGAAACAGGTTGTTTCTGAAAAGGAGAAGCTTGCTCCTAAAAAAGAAACAGTTGCGCCTCAACAAGAAAAAGTTGATTCTGAGAAGAAACAGATTATCCCAGAAAAGGAAAAAGTTACACCAAAAGAAGGAAAAGTTTCTCCAAAAACGGAGCAAATACAGTCTCAGCAACAAACTCCGTTTAAAACAGAAGACAAATCTGTAAAGCATGTGGCAAGTAAAACTGATTCAAATGATGGTGCAAAATCAAAGGATGAAAAATCTGCTAAGGACCAAGTTAAGCCTGAAGGTGAAATCGTCCCAACACAGGAAGATCCAATCCAACACCAGACCCAAGAAGTAACGAACGTTCAAATCACGACCGCATCTAAAACAATCACAACAAAACAAACAGTGGAATCTTCGGTCGGAATTTCTTCCGGTATCATACGTGAAGAAGTAATTACTTCCGAAAAAGAAAAATCGACCGCACCGCCATCTCCCATTGTTGAATCTTTACCTGAGGAACGTATCTCGTCGAAAGGTAAACCGAAGTCAAATAAGCAAAAGACTACCAAAGACAAAGATGTGAAATCTACTTTGAAGAACGAACCTTCCCAAGGAAAGATTGCACAGAAAGTAGAAGTTGTACCAGAAAAACCAATTACTTCTTCAACAACCCCTGTAATTGAAGCGCCAAAAACCGACTCGCACATCAAATCCGAGTCTCAACTTAAAGTTACTACCGACGTGAAGATTGCATCTGCGGAAGAGATAATATCTAAGAATAAACAAATTTCTGAGAAACAAATCGTCGTCAAAGAAGATGAAAAGATCTTGGAAAAATCTACCTCGAAGGTCACGGTTGAACTTGAAAAAGCAGGCGTCACGGAAACTGAGAAAAAGTTTGCTGAACCACAGTCTCCTAAAGTTAAATCCACCCCTGTGAAGCAGGCTACTTCTAAAGAGACGAGAATCGAAGAACAAACATCGACAAAGAGCAAATCCAAATCTAACAAACAAAATAAACCTGTAACGGAAGTGAAAGGTGAAGAACAAGTAATCGTTACTGCTGAGAAAACTTCCGAGGAAACAAGTAATATTGAAAGTAAACCACAATCTCCCGTGATTCGCGAAACACCGAAGACACTTGTTAACAAAGATGGCAAAGGTCAGTCGAAGGGCGATGTTTGTCTGCGCGCAGAAACGAAGCCAGTAGAAAAGATCATTGTAGAGGATGAAATTGAACTACAAAAGAATATTGTCACAGATGAAGCTGCCTCTAAGCCGAAGTCAACTATTAAGGAGGTTTCGTCTAAACAAACTATTATTGCTGTTGATAAATCTGAGAAGAAACCCGATGTTAAAGTTGAAGTTTCATCCAAAATAGATGCTAAACCTATGAAAGAACTCACCTCTCCCGCTACTTTACCTGCCGACAAAATCGAAATAAAACATAACGAACAGAAGGGCGTGTCTAAGAAAGAGACGACTAGAAATGAAGAAACTAAACCTCCCACACAAGTTGCTTCTACAGTTGTTGATACTACCAGTACAACAACCAGCAAGTCAGTTGATCGTAAGAATAAATCTGTATCTGTAGAAAAAGTGACGGTTGTATCGGAATCTCACAGTACATCTGTGTCCACCTCCGTAAAAGAGGGTACGCAGTTAGAAACTAAACGAAGTGAAATAACGAAATCGAAAAAACCGAGCACACATCAGGATAAGCCTGAACAGAAGAACGTTTGTGAAATATCGGGTGCTGTTACTGAAATACAGACAAAGCTGAACGAGAAAATTGGAAACAGCCAAAAATCAGAGGTTGAAAAATTATCGAAAGTAGAAAATCCGAGTACTAAACCCACGAGTAAGCTAGATAAGAAAGTTGAATCCAAAGAACAACGGAAAACTAAGGCAGAAAAACTGTCCGAACCTACGGAGGAGGCTAAAATAATAGAGCCAGTTCGGCCTGCGAGTGATACTGCGTTAAAACCAAAAGACGAAGCTGTTTCTGAGGGTGTCCTTTCTCATTTGAAGACCGATGCAATGCTAGTAATTGACGAAGGTCCTAGAGAGAAAATCCAAACGGGAAAAGCTCTTATCATTGAGAAAACAGTTACCACTGTAACAACCACAACTGCTGGATCGGAGGAAATAAAACCTCCCGCTGTTAAGTCTGTCAAGTCCATTGAAATTTTAGAAAACGTTCCACTGCCGGTTACAGTAGGTACAAAAGAAACGGAATTAATATCTTTGCGACCGGAAAATGTAGAGGCTACGTTAACGACAACATATGCTAGGGTCGGAGATGTCAGTTCCGCGCCAATAGATCAAGTAGATCAGTCGATAGGTGAAACTGTTACGGATTCGCAGTCGAATGTCCAAAGTCTTTCCACGCGTTCTGCTATCGTTTCGTTGCAAGAAGAGGCTCCTTTGTTTGGTAGCGTTAAGGACAGGAGTAGAAGTTATCACTTAGCTTCAGATGAAGTTTCCCAGGTTTCAAATGCTGTAGGTGAATCTAACACAACCGTTATCGACGAGAAAAAAATTTCGCACCATTCTGATATAGTTTTAACTGAGGAAGATCAATTGTTCATGAAGAGTATTGAAAACAATCTAAAAAAGAAGACTAAGAAGCGTCCCACCCTACCTGAAGAGTTTATTCAAAAGGAATCGCAACAAATTGTAAAAGAAAGCATCGATTCTACCAGCGTCAGCAACACGAAAGTAATTAAGGCAAGTGATTCTGAACAGAGCGTGAAATTTGATGAACCTACCAAACCTCTTATCAAGGTAAGTGACGCAAATAAGCCCCAGGAGAAGCTCGCACTACAACCTAAGGAATCTAATAAACATGAAAAAATTGAATACCAGGAGAAGAGTGAAACGAAAATTCAAGAAGTATTACCTGAGGAAGGTCCAATTGATACTACTGGTGCTTCTGAAAATCTCAAGAATTCAACAGAAATTATTAAACCATATTGGATAGACTATCACCACTATGCAGATGCAGAGAGAAAATTCCATCAGCACTACACTGTCGTAAAAATGATAGAAAAGCAAGTCTTGCCACCTGCTCCTGAAAAACTTAGTCCAGCAGATATTGAAAAGATAGTCCAAGAATCGAAGATGCGTGATCCAAAGAAGGTCGCCGTTCCGGTCCAACAGGAATCAGAGGAAGAGCTAAGATTGCTCGCACTTTCCAATGAAGCTCCCAAATATTTGGACACTAACTTTTACGATATTGAGTCTAGATGGATCGAGAATAAAACGCAACGGGTACTGACAAGTGCAACAAGTAGAGAAGAAGTAGAGATCAAACCTTCTATAGACACTCAGGTAGATTTGCAATCGAAGCATGAAGTTTCTGAGGCGAATAAACCAGCTCCGAAAGAGCATACTACAACTACTCTACTCGAAGTAGATGAGCGAACAACATCTCAATCAATCATTGACGTGCCAGTTGCAGAGCAGAAAACAAAAGCTGATAACTATAAATCCACAAATGTGTTGCAAGATACAGTAACAAAGTCTGAACGTTCCACGATACATGAGTCTCTAGTAGCCACCGTACATATTGTCAAAACGACTGAGGAACAACATGCCAGTGAAGGTGAGCTACTTACCTCTACAAGCAGCAAGAACATTGCGGTTAAAGGAAAAGTGGAAGAGAAAGAAGATTCGAAAAAGACCAAGCCGACGGCTAAGCTTGTAGAAAAGCCAATTGAAGGAAGTGCTTCAAAACCGGTAGACAAAAAAGATTCAAGAGATCAGAAGAGTACAGTTGATTCCACGGTGCAGAAAACGACTGAATCCAAAATCAAAGTTCAAACTGATGCTAAGCAGGATAGTACCATCATTAAAACGGATTCTGAACCAAGTAAGGAAGCAGAGAAACATGTGAAATCAGTAAAAATTGAAGAGACAATTAAAACGGAACAAATTTTGGCGGATAAAAAATCACAGGATGAAATTAAATCGATAGAAGTGAAAAAACATAAAACTGAAGACAGTGAGAAGAAACCAGAAATGGCGCAATCGACGGTGATACAGAAAACTGAGGCTGTACATCAGGTTGACGTGAAAGAAATTGAACCTCAAAAACTACAAGACAAAGTTCAACATGATGACCCGCATCCAAAAAGTAACGTACCAGCTGTTACAAAAGATCAACCAAAATCTGAGAAAATCAATAAGCAGCCCAAAGATAGTAAAATGAGCGGTAAAAAAGAACCTTCGAAAGAAGCAACGAAAAGTGCGTTGCCAACTCAATCTACGGTTACACCAACACCACAGGATGTTAATGTTGAACAAACTTCAGTCCCTAAGGACCAGAAATCTATCGAGGCACCTGAGAAGAAAATTCAAAGTCACGAAGCACTTGAAGTAAAGGATAAGATTCAAGATGTCGAAGTGGTCGCAACAGATACAAAAATAAAAGTGGAAGTCGAGGTTAAAACCGAAGAAACGCTAAATGTAGATCAGAAGGATAAGAAAAAATCTCAAGATAAGAAACAATCTGCTTCAAAGTCCGAGGTCAAACCGAAGAAACCGCCGGCCACCAAGGACACTTCGGTTCCCACCACAATAACTGTGACGAAAGAAGAAGTTATTACGAAATCCGAGCAGGAAAATACGCAACAAGATCTATCAGTTACCGTGTTCTCCAAACAGCCGGTAGAAAAGACTGAAAAGCAGACTGATGATTTGCAGAAGCCAGAGGACGAAGCAAAAGAATCATCTAAACCTGCAGATAAAATTACACCGAAGCTGAATATCGAAACGACAACAGTCACCAGGGATAAAAAGGAGCATGCCATCGAGATCAAAGATAAGAGTCAGGAAAAAACTAGTATTTCGAAAAAACCAGAAGTGGTCAAATCAGAAGATAAATCGAAAAAGTCTGCGGAGCCACAAGATAAAGTTGGACCGAAAACAAGTACTAAAAAAGCAGCTGTTATTAGCGAGGAAAAGCTGGAGAAGGAATCGGTGGCTACAGTTGAATACGAACAAAAGGAGGATGTTCCAGCGATTTCCGAACAGAAGGAAGAGAAGAAGGTGGAAGTCTCTGCTAAGCCGAAGCCTGATGAACCAAGTCAAGTGAAATCCGAAGAAAAAAGTAAATCTATTCACCTTGTCTCTGATGACTCATGGATGGATCTCCTGGACGAAGATGTGGTAATCGAAGACGATGGCTTTGCAGAGTGGGAGGAATCCAAGGTCAAGGTCGATCAGAAACCCAAATCTGAAGAAAAGGTCGTTCAACAACCCAAGACTAGCGCAGAGCAAGTACAAAGTGCAGAAATTAAAATCAAGCAGACAACTGTAGACGAGAAGGTCACTGATAAATCCAAACCAAAAGAAGCTGTTGAGTCGAAAGCTCCAGCTGCACAAGATGAAAGTGGAAAGAAAGAAGCAATCCACAGTGAAGTGGAGGTTCAGACAATCGTTCCGGTCAAACCAGCCGAAGTACCTAAACCTGTTCATTTGGTATCCGATGATTCGTGGATGGACGTGGTTATACTAGACGATGACATGACTGTTTGCGACGATGGTTTTGACGAGATTGAGGTTCCAGAACCTCAAGTAAAATCAAAACAAACCATCAAACCATCACCCAAGAAACAAACGAAGGTCGAGGAGCACAAGAAGTCAGAAATTATCGTTGTGGAAAAATCAGTCAAGCAAAGTGAGCAAATTAAGCAAGAAGTTTCCTTGAACGTTAAGAAATCGAAAACTCACGACGTGGTTAAAGAGCAAGAGAAATCAGCTAAACCGACAGAAGCTGGAAAGGCAGCTCAACTTGATTCCAAGCCAGAAGTAAGCACTACGGAAATTATGAAAGGGAAGAGAGATGGGAAGTCTAAGGTTGCAGCATCGGGTCCCGAAGATGCAAACGTTGCAAAGTCTATTCTCAAAGCAGAAGAAACAGTCTCATCCGATACAAAGGAAGGACCTGCCAAGTTCGACAATCGACTAAATCCAAACGCTAAGTCATGGGCATCGGTCGTTGGAAAGAAGACCGTGACTGACAGTCCTAAATCAGACCTAGATACCTTACAAAAAGTAGAAATCAACGAACAATTGCTCGACGCGTCTGAAACAACGCCGAAGACTGCAGCGGTCGAAATTATCGCAGCTGTACATCCTGAAACATCTGACTTACCGAAAATAAGAACTGAAGAAGACACAGGAAAGACTACAAAAGTTGAGCAACAGAAAGAAAAGATTCAAGAACCAGCAGCGCCAGTTATATCATCGAAGAAAAATAAGAAGAAGAGTAAACCTGCCGAAGTTAGACAGGCCGAGGTTCTTGAAAAAGATCAGCCTGTAGTACCTATCGATTCACTTATAACTGGTGCTCCGGTCGCCGAATCCACCATTTCCGTGACTGATACTGTCACAAAAGATGCTAATGGTAAATCGTGGGCTTCTATCGTGGCAAGTTCGACAAAAGTCTCGTCGCAAACTCATTCTGAGGAATCAGTTACTCTAACATCTCAAGTTATCACTACAGTTTCGGATAATGATGTCGATATCAAGACCTCGATATCTACCAAAGATTCTGGCCAATCACTTATGGAAAAACCAACAGAAGTTAGGACACAAATAAATAAATCACCGACGCACGCACGCCCACGTAAAGATAAACCTCATGGTAGAGATAAACTAAACGTGGAAGTCTTAGACGCTCCGACGGTACGGGACACTGAAGCCTTGGGGGAAAATAATGAACCCGATATTTTGGCCCTGGTGGTGTCGCATGAAGAAAACAAACCTGCAGAAGGTGATACGAGGTCGCACCCGGAGCCGCAATCGTCACTTTGGGCTGATGAAGTTGAAGATTTTAGTCTCCCATCTGCACCAGAAGAAGTTTCCTCTTCGGAAAATACCGTGAAAGTTGACTCCAAATCCTGGGCTGCCGTTGTTGGGACGAAAACTACTGAAACATTCACGTCGATTGAGTCGGCTATAATTACACGTGAACGCAGCCCAGTTCACAGGTCTGTACCACCTGTTTCACATGTACAAATTCTGGTGGAAGAAGTTCCGGAAGTTGAACCCATTGAGAATATTGTTAAAGTTGACGATCAGGGATTCATGGAATTTTTGAACAAGAAAGAATTGCGTTCCAGAAGATCTAGGTCACGTTCTAGGAGTGCTAGGCGAGAAGAGAACGTTCCATTGCAAGCCCATGAAATGACTGACCAAGAATTTGATAAACATGGTAATGCTGATGCAAGATCGCAAGATAGAAGTGATCTGAAGGTTGAGGATAAGCAAGAAAGTCCAGTCAAAACGATTGACAAAAGTCATCCTGATGTAGGTGCTAAGGCAAAAGATATTTTGACACAAGAACCCGGCGTGAAGCGGAAGAAGGACTCTAAAATCAAGGATCAACCAAAGCCGAAACAACCAAATCAAAAAGAAGAACCTGCCAAACAACAGCGTGAAAGCAGGTCAAAAACTAAGGACGTTCCAGATAAAGCTACAACGGAGAAGGAAGTTAAAGCTACCAAAAGTCAAACAAAGGGAAAAAATAAGCCTAAATCGAAAGACCAAAGTGTTTCTGCAGATGAAGTAAAGGCAACTGATGAGCAAAAACCAATTTCTCAAATAAAAACGGAGCAAGGCATTGATACATCCGATACCACATTGGCAACAAGTGAAATTAAAGTCCAAAAAATTGAAACGAAAGTTGAAATTTCAAAACAAAAATCAGATGCGGTAGACAAGACAAAAGCAATTGAATCCACTGAAACTAAAGAAATCGCAAAGCCCGCTAGTGATGTCAAGGCCCACGAAGCAAAAGTAAAAGAACCGAAAGATAAACCAAAGGCGAAAGAAGAGAAAACTTCCGCACATCCAAAAACTAAAAAAGCATCGAAATCAAGTGACCAGTATAAGTCTAACGAAAAGCTAGAAACGAAAGATATCGTGACATCCGCAATTGATTCAAAAGTGCAAGAAACCACTTCGATTGCGAAAATAGAAAAACTGAAGGTTGATAAGACTGAAGTCAAGCATGAAAAGGTTCAGGAAGATAAGAAGTTGAAGAAACCAGCGAGTGAAGAAGAAAAAATTGTCGAGAAAAATGAGTCAAAGGATAAGGGAAAGACAGGTACTGAGGCGAAGTTGTCGGAAACTTCCATACCTACTAAGACAGAAACAGCAAAGGAAGATAAAACAAACAAAGAAAAAGTTCCAGAAGACAAAAAATTGAAGAAAGCTCGCAAGTTGAGTGACCAAGAAAAAACGAAAGAACAGTCTGATATGAAAGACAAAGTAAAGACCTCCCCTAATGAGAAATTGCAAGAATCTGAAGCATCCTCTATTCCTGAGAAAGCTAAAGAAGTGACTACCACGATAGGTCAGCAGCAGAAGGAATTCATATCAATCGAATCTGCTGAGATTACTGAGCAGCGGAAATTGAAGGAAAAATTGGAGTCAAAGCAAAAACACGAGGCAGATCAGACAGCTGAGAAACCACATCCGCAAGAAGCACAGGTCACTACCAAAATAATTCAAGAAACCGATACTAAAACAAAAGAGAAAATAGTCTCTGAAAAAGTGAAATCTAAAACTTCCACCAAGGTGGATGAGCCACACAAAATCACGGAACAACCTGAAGAGAAAGACAAAAATGTAGCAGAAATCGCGGTGAAACAAGAAAAGCCTGTACCAACTCAAGTTAAAAAACCTGAAACACCAACTTTGAGCGGAGAAACAAAAGTGACGGATGAAGGCAAAGCGCCAGCAAGTACGAAGAAAGAAACCAAAATAATTCAAGAAATCGAGACTAAAACAAAAGATAGAATAGTCTCTGAAAAAGTGAAATCTAAAAATTTCCCCAAGGTGGATGAGCCACAAAAAATCAAGGAACAGCCTGAGGAGAAAGACAAAAATGTAGCAGAGATCGCGGTCAAGCAAGAGAAGCCTGTACCAGCTCAAGTTGAAAAACCTGGAACACCGGTTTTGAGCGGAGAATCGAAAGTGAGGGATGAAGGCAAAGCTCCAGCAAAGCCAGAGAAAAGCAAATCAAAGAAATCCACAAAATCCAACGATCAAGCAGAGCTGAAGGAAAATCCCGAAATTAAAGATGGATCAATTCCCAGCGTTGATTCGAAGGCAGAAATAATTCAAACACCTGTTGAATCTAAAAAGTCCAAGGATAAACCTGAAATACAAAACTATGAAACTTTGGAGAGCCAGAAAGCAACAAAGTCAACCATCAAATCAAGTGATCAGAAAGAGACGGTAATTGACTCAAAACCTTTGATTCCTGAATCACCAACGAAAGTTCAAGACTTGAAGGATATAGCTACAGTAGTACTGCAGAGCCAAGGAACTACGGCAGAAAAGCCCAAAGATCCAGTTACAGCAAGCAATGAGAAGAAAGTCAAACAGGAATCTCGACGTGAAGAAGTAAAACCAAAAGTGGAAGCTAAGACGGAGGATCAGAAATTCATCATTGAGGAGAAGAAAATAAGTGAAATCACTCAGACGAAATCTGAACCAGGTACTGGCGCTGTTAAAACACCAGATAATCCCCAAGACAAAAAAGATAAAAAAGACAAGAAAGACAAGAAGAAGCAGCCAGAAATTGTAGATAAAGACAAAATCGAGGCTCCGACTTCATCTAAGAAATCTGATGAATCTAAAGAACAGTCGAGCACCCAAAAGGAATCAGAATCACCAGAAACGGCACAGCCTAAACTTCAAATAGACGTCGCAGCCGAATCCAAACCGAAAGACTCGACGCCAGTTCAGACGCCAGTGAAGCCTGAAGAAACAGTAAAGATCGCGGTAGAATCAAGTACCAAAACAGAGCAACAGAAGACAAGTAAATCGAAGAAAGATAAGAAGTCTAAGGAGATAACCGCTGCTCAAAAAGATCAAGTACCGTATAGGACAGAAACAGTGGAAACAAAGCAACAAGTTGTCGAAGGTCAACCGAAGCATCCTGTTCACGAAAAAGTTGAGGTCAAAGATCAAAATGTGAAAGGCAAAGTGGTGTTAAAGGACGATCAAAAAGTACGCGAGGCTAAGGTGAAACCTAAAGAAGATAAGAATTTGGACGTAGATGAACATCTACCAAAAGTAAAACTCGAGAGTCAAACATCAACTGCAGTCAAAGACACTCTAACGACTACCATCGAGACAAAAACGAAGGACAAAAAGGAGGTTTCAAAGTCGAAGGAGCCTACAGATAAAAATAAAAATGCTGCAGATACGAAACCTGAAAAACTCCAGCAAGTTGCTACTAAAATTGAATCAACCGGATTACCAACACCTCCTGCAACAGCAGTCGACGAAATCGATAAACCAGGAGAAAAAGTTTCACCCGCAGTTATCGCAGAGCTTAAATTTGAACAAAAACCGTTAAAAGAAGTGAAAGAAAAACTTGTGATCGAAAAGAACATTCAGGAGGAGATCGCAGGGTCCCCCGAAGAAACGATCATAGAAACGCAGCACCTTGAATCTGACGTAGCACCAAAACAAAAAGTGCAATTTTACATCGACGACGAAGTTCTTGACTTGCGCAAACACGAGGAGAAAACCATTCTGCCGAAAGAAGAGTCGGGCTTGACAGCTTTGTCGAAATTCATACCACTAGACAGTGGTTTTTGGTTCGAAAAGTGGGACTACCATGAAGCGGAACGCCTTCTGTTCGAAAACTTAGCAATCGTTGAGAAGCCAGAAGTAACGAATGAAGATGAGCCCAATGATAAGGGTCCACGCGACAAAGACGACGACAACGACGACGATAATAATTCTCATCGTAACGGCCCGCAAGGTCTTTCCAATGGCCTAAGTTCGCAAACATCCGCGAGTGCGCCGCAGACGGAACGCTTAGTCGCCGATCTTCCGGGCGGTATCGGTAGTTGGACTGATTATAGCACTTACTTAGCTAACGAACCGTTAGATAATCAGGAGGACCTTCAGCCTGACCATACGTCCGAGTTAGTTCGTAGAATGGCAGAAGAGATTATAACCGATTTAGATGTTCCCGATAGTCCGATCTCCGAAACCTTGACCTTATCTTCAACCCCTTCCCATGCCATACCGCCACCCTCTTCATCTTTAGGTAGACAGACACAAACGTCCATGCAGCACTGGAGTTCACTCCGGGAGGTGGAGAGAGATACCATGGCAACGGCCGTGACCGTGGCCGAGAGAACCCGAAGGCTCAAGGTGCGACACAGTCTGCCATTGATCAATTTTTTTTTTTTCATTTTCAATGGACAAATGTTTTACAAGACTTTTTTACAACTTGTTAATATTATTTTAACTGACATTTGTTGTTGTCAACATTATGTATTGTGCAGTAGGTGTTCGCTTCCGGCTCGCCCTCAACCTGCATGTCATACCGCACATCGTATAATCCTCATCTCGCTTGCGTTGCTTCAATCGTCCTGCAATTTTGTACATAAATCCTCGTTGCTCAGGAACCCATATCATCTTTGTCGTTATCGTTGTTTTATCGTCTTTGGATCGAGCGGAATTTGAACATATATTGATCGTTCGAGATTTTGTTACCTACTTGGTATATCAAGCAGTTTTATCCAATGCTAAATCCGTGCTTCAGCTCGATTCATGCGACCGTCCTTAACTCATTAATTGTGTTTATTCAATTGACAGGTTTGCTGATTTCCTTGAAGCTAATATATTAATTCATCGCTGGAGTAAGATTGGCGTTCGTCGAATGCACGGCATGAATTAAGTGATTGGCGGTATTCGTAATCTGAGTATTAATTGATTGATCGTTTTAGGAATCGATTTCGGAAGACCTTGAATCCCTGAAGTTGGCTGTGACGCGACTTGAGCTATCATTAGATTGTTTGCCCGGAGATAGTCTGCAGTCTATGCTTTCGGCACTTGTGGTGAGATTCTAGATTCAAAACCCTCCTACAACCCGTCTTGAGACCCTTAATTTTTCTCTAATTACAAATGCACAATTCAAATCCCCGTAAGACGTTGATCTGAAATTTCGATCAAAACACATGACAATAAACTTCCAGACAATACTAGCGGATCTTCAGGTTTACGACCGACAGGCGATCGGCATAAGTACTTCATTGGCAACGATCCCCAAAGACTCCGAAACTCAGCAATTATCATCGACTCTCACGGAAATTCGTGCACGAATTGCAACCCTTTCATCTCAAGCTGAGCAGGGAACTGTTGCGCTGGAGAATGCTCGAAGTGCGCAAGAACGTCGCCAACGAGAAGTCCAAATCTACATGTCGTTCCTGGATGAAACTGAAATATGGATTAGGCAGATCATCACGACCATACACGAAAAACAATCGGTGACTTCGTGCAAGGTTTGTAAAGCGAAATGAAATGCGGGATGCTGTTGGTCATTTCTGGTGTCCACTAGATAAGAAGCACTCTTTTAACAATAATAACATATGTTTTGGTCCTGATAGGTGCTTCTCGAGGAAATAGAAACTCGGGAGAAGCGAGTTGCGGAAATGGAGTCACTTCCGGAAGTTAGTGCCCTGGCGAAAACGATGAGGGAGGCCCTGATGGATGTCGCGACGCGTCTACGACACAAGCAGCAGGTACTCAACGCTTACAACATCTCGGGGCTTTCGCACTGTTCGCAACACTCCACGCTAAGGTGGCGGGGTTCGCTTCTGTCTGAACTCTCGGGCGGCCTGCTCGCGCAAGCAAGCCTGTAGAGTGTAATTATTCATTTCTTCTCACGCTCCTTGGTCGTGCCCTATTTTTTTTTCACCGCTTAATTCATATCCTCGCAATTTTCACCCCCAATTTGTACTTAAGTGTATAAATTCACATTACGCACTGTGGTATAACCTGATTAAGGCTTTGGAGCAGACGATGTTAAATTTTTTTTTTTTCATTTCGTCTACTTCAACAGAGAATGATAAACAATCACAGTTTACTGGTATGTGGGAATCTTCTTGTGGTTTTCATTTACCTAATCATGGTGTCACATGGTATTACTTAAAACACACAGCATGTTTCAGGAATATTCTTCGATGCAGTAAAACCTTAATTAAGTCGTCGGTATTTCGTTATATACTCTTTATCTATCTATCTCTATTTGCGTCGTCCATCAAGCTTTTCAGTGTCTATACGCTCGTCAATAGTACGCAAACAATTAGAAGAAGCTTTACTTTCGTTTTTAAAACTGATGTTTGATTCAGTATAGTAGAATAAAATTTGCATATTTAAGTACTGCTCGCTATTGTCTGCGTAAATTGTATATTCTTGCTTATATTATCATTTATCCATCCCATCACTTGTATACATATATTATTTTGTACCTCTCTGCATATCATTTATCATAGCTCATACTTACTATACATATATGTTAATGTAAAAAGTTAGATGTAATTGTAGGAATTGCATGTACTTAAGGAATGTTAATTCATCATTGTATTTTGACCTAATTAAACTTTTCTGATTAATTCCCTATCGTTATTTTAATCTCTGCTGTATACTTTGGTAAATATTGAATTATTACCGATCTGTAAATATTATACATCCTAGATTGAAAAATCAGATAAAAACTCACTTAATTAAAATTCAAAGAGCACACTTCATAATCAATCCAAGTCAACGGTAAATCAGGAAAATTTTTCATTCGAATCTCGCAAAATACATTTGCCATAGATTCAAAGGAAAACTTTGGTAAAGTACTGGTCAATTTTATTCTCTCAGAAATCAGTTTAAAATCCAGATAAAGAAAATTTCATTCCGGAACAGATTATCTCTGAATTTGTAATCCGTAATTACACAAATATAATTTCTCAGTAGATTAGACGACAATTTGTCATTCACTGATCGTTTTCGCTAACTTGTCACTTAGTCAACTCTTATGCAATACTCGATAGATGCAATAATTTTTATGAATGTGTAATATCCTCGTTTAAAAGTAGCTACACCAGAAGAAGATCCTTTCACGTTACAAGTTCTGAGAATAAAACCAAACGATAGGCTACAGAATCAAACAGACTCGATTATTTTCATCAATTTTAAGGTTCACCCGACTCGCTTTATCTCATGATTCCATGGCACGGAATTTTTTTCTCATAACAAGGGAAAAAATTTCAATGCAATTGACATTCATAAATTGCGCTTGATGACCCCGTATGAGAATTCACATACGTGGTTCAGTATCTGCCAAGAATGTTATGCAATCATAATCTAATTTGATCAGTAATTTTGTCAACCAGCGCCATTGACCTTGCACAGTGTTTGTCTAAGCCAATCGCATTCCCTGCACGTATGTAATTTGTTTTAAATGCTAATCCAAATAAAGTCTTGGCTAATTCCTCGCTTCTGGTACGTGGCTAAGTATAACTCACTGCCTAAGTGTCAGTCTGTATCAGTCTGCACCAGATGTGCGGGACTGCATATTTTTTCTTTTTAATCAGCGAATAAATTCCTGCACTCGAGATCACCGAGCCAATAATAGTTCGAGAAATAAAACAATTGAAGGATCTCTCGGGTCAATGCTTTCGAGTGTTTTAAAAATGTTTTATTTTCTGATAGAGTCTTGAAACTTTGAAACTGCGCGTTATTTGTCTGCAAATTCAATTTTATTATTTCTCACTACATGCGTAACTGCTGATTAAAAATAAAATAACAAGTGATAAACGCTTATCGTTAAGTGAAATTTATGAACAATCACAATCTTCTTCCCAAATTATAGGAGATTGAGGACTTGGAGGAAATGGCAGAGGCAGAAGACAACGCCTCCGAGCGTGGTGAAGGTACTTTAGACTCAGCGCCTTCGATTCACTCGTCTTTGGAGCACGAGCCTCATTCTCTCCCATCGCAAGCTGATGTTTCCCTACAAACCGGTCAGAGTTTGTTGCTCGATGAGATCACGATTGAAAAACCAGTTCAGCTGACAAAACAAACGTCAACGACAACAACAACTGTTCAAAAGCCAGCTCAGCTCACCAAACAAACGTCCACAACTCAGATACCGGTCTCTACTGCGTCTCAAACGATGCCAACAGAATCCAACACACTCGTAACAAGAGACGAGGACAATGCCCAAACTCAGGAGACGATAAAAATCGTAAAATCATCGGATGGCAATCATGATGTGATCGAAATAGCCACGAAGAATGTGCCTTCAAGTACGAGCTCAGAATTCATCAGACGCGAACAGTCTGGGTCAATGCCAGATGACATAGTGGTCGACATGAAGTACCAAGACGCCCAAAAGACCGAGAGTGCCACGTCGGAGTTGAACATATCGCACGCTGCTCCGCAGGCCTTCGAAACTTTCCTTACAGAACCTGACGACACGACGACTGAAGTAGTGGTCGACGCTGATGGCACGAAGAGAATCATCGTTCGAAAGCTCCGGCGTACTTTGGTAACGAGCCAACAAACGACTCAGCAACATTTGACCACCTTGTCGACAGCAGTGGACGGCAACCCGCCGGTTACGCAGGCATTTTCAGAGGCCACCATGAGAGGTCAACAAGTAACCGTAACGCGATCGAAGCCGGATGGAACTGTTGAACTGTCGACGACTCAGTCCTACGGAGGACGCGTTACCACTGGTGCACCAGGTGGCGAAATTAACGTTCAAGAATTCGAAACGGGACCTCAGCATTCGCATCAAATAATCCAAGGCAACATTCAGGATTTGCAGCTTAAACCGATGGAAGGTGAACCGTCGACGGTAGAATCTGGTGAGTATCAAACTACCACTTCAAGCGTTCACGCCGTGGTCCAGCAAGTTACTCGCCGAGTGATCAGAAGAACCAGGCGCATTATTCGGAAAGTCACCATTATTGACGGCAAAGAAACGATGACTGAGGAGGTCATCGAAGAGCCGGAGGAGGTGGAAATTGACGAGCAAGATATACCGCACATCAGTATCAACGTAACCAGAAATGATAATGAAAGAATCTTCGATAACAGTATTGCTTTTACTCCTGAAGCCACCACTGGCGTTGAAGGACACATCTTTGATGTCCAAGCTAGTGTGCAGGCACCTCAGCCACTACATCCGGAAGGTACGGTGCCACTTACACCGGGAAGCCCGATGCAAGGACCGTTCTTTGGACCATTTGCCAAAGATATGACATCAAAATCTTCTTTTACAGAGACGATTCAAGCTCCAACTTCCATCGAGTCGAACCCGAAAGAAGTTCCGAAGAAATCAGAGAAAGCTAGTAACGAAGAAAGACTCTTAGCCGCAAAAGACAAGGCGATAGACCAAGCTTTTGACGAGTCATCGAAAGACGATGAAGGAATTGTTGAATCGAAACTTCAAACTTCGTTTGATGTCAAATCTGTGACGGTGGAATCGGAACGTACCGAAACGCCTGTTGTAGTAGATGTAACTCCAAAGATTACAGTTGTCGAAAAACATGCCATGGAATATTTGCCCATTGAGGTAAATGATGCACATGATCATCAGCCGCCAGCTGGTCTAAGTCAATTATTCATCAACACTGAAAAATGTCAAATTTTGCAGACTCCTATCGATGACGTGTCGATTGATGATTCAAAAACCGAACCATCCGTAGAAACTACTACTGCTGAGGACGATGTCGTAGCTCGCGCTAAGTGTAAGTCCGATGCACCTAGTAATGGTGACTCACAAATCACGAAACTAGTATCCGGCACGGTAGAAATAGTAGAGCATGCAGGTAGCAGCACAGTAGAAGATTTTAATGAACAAAGTATCCCTGTGCCAGAAAAAATGAACCGTGATGAGCTCATCAGAATTCAGGAGAAAGACGCAATACCTGAAAAACAGCCTTCAAAAGAACCAAGTCCAACAGCTGAACAAAAAGTAATAGTAAAATTGATGGAGACTGAAAGCGTGGTAATAGAACCGATCGAAGCAGTTCACCAAATCCCCGATTCGCCTAAAGCTCTAGAATCCACGACACCATTAGTGCTTGAAACTCAGCCGCGGGTGCAAGATACTTCAAAACTTACAGCTGACGATGATAAAAATAAAGTTCAACAATCTACAGAAGAGATTATTGTCATTCCAGAGCACCCAGATAGTAAAAAACAAACGTTCACCTACCAAATTGTAACTCATCATAAATCAAACGATGACTTCATTGAACACGAACGTGCGAATGCGTTGAAAGACCCACAATTAAGTTCAGTCTCTTGCGGATCCGAGTACAGACCTGTGATGGAAAAGGTTGAAATATCTTTATCGGTACAAAAGAACGACGAAGAGGCAGGTTCATCCGTGTTCGTAAGAACTGAGGCTGAACGTCCTGATGTAGCTCCGTATCATATAGTGACGGAAGACGTAGACATTAATCTCCCCGCTGAGAAAGAAACAGTGCACGTAATCCACAATAAAATAGTTCAAACAAGCACCCTCCCGACAGCTGAAAAAGAAACCGAGACGTACCCCGAGCCTTCCGAAAAAAGTGAATCCGACGGTACAACGAGTAGGAAAATTCGAAAAAAGAAAAAACATAAAAATAAACCTGAAACCCCTGAAAAATCCATTACAGAAGACTCGAGCGCCTCCGTTACTACCACGATTGCTGATTCTACCGATATTAACGTACCGATGACAGATTCTTCAAAACATGAATCTGAACAGCCACAACCGGACTTGAAAGATATTACAGAACCATCGTCGTTGATTTCAACTTTCCACGATGATAACTCGGAACCGGATCACGGTTATGAACCTGACGACAAAACAACGGTAGATGAAATTTCTACTGCTGAGGACGATGAAGGTGGAAAGAAAAAGAACAAGAAGAAAAAGAAGAAGAAGCAGAAGGTGAAAACTAAGCATGACGACAGCTCGGAAGTGCCTAAAACAACTACTGATGAAGCAGACTTCACGGATGAAATTATTCCTGCTGATTCCGAACCGAGTCAAGCGGATTCAAAGGGTAAGGAGCGTAGGCAGAAGAGCGAAGTTTCATCGACTGTTGAGAACGTAGAAATCGAAATAAAACCTAAAAAACCGGAACCGATACATACTGAGATTGAAACGCAAACTGTCGTTGAGACTCGTGACGTAGGAGCTGGAGTCATGTCACCGGAGATACCACCAATCATCACAAGCTCAGCGCAAACTTCACCTGAACCTGCAGTAACGTACAACGAGGAACAAGAAGTTCAGACAGAAAAATTGAGCGAAATTAATATCGAGGTGCAAACTTCTCCAAAACCCGCCGTTGACGTGTCCAACCAAACTAGTAAGCCTGAAACACCAGATACAGAACATTTGGCTGTGCAAACGGTCACGCCTATTCCTACACCGACCGAAGATGATGAAGTACAAACGAGTCCTGTACAGGAAGAGAAAGCTAAGCTCGATGAAACCATTGTACAAACGAGTCCAGTTCAAATCGAAAAGCCAATTATCGAGGAAACGTATGTTCAAACTAGCCCAGTCGAACCTGAAAAACCGCTTGCTGAAGAAACCTATGTTCAAACGAGTCCTTTCGAATCTGAGAAGGTAATCCTGGAGGAAAACTTTGTTCAGACAAGTCCTATTGAGCCTGAAAAGCCGGTTGTCGGAGAAACGCAGTCTCAAACCAGCCCGATTGAGCCAGAGAAGCCAGCAGTTGAGGAGCATTCCGTGCAGACCAGTCCAGTGCAGTCTGATAAACCAGAAATCGATGAAATCTATGTTCAAACGAGCCCAATCGAGCTCGAGAGGGTGGCTGTTGATGAGGCTTTTATGCAGACGAGTCCACTTCCAGTGGAGGTGCCAGAAATTGGCGAAACATATGTTCAAACCAGCCCTATTGAACCTGAAAAAGCAGAGATCGACGATGCGCAAGTACAAACGAGCCCTGCCAGTCCAGAGAAGAGAGAGGTTGAGGTTGAAGAAGTTCAAGTGCAAACCAGTCCAGTTGAAGGAATCACCATAGAATCTCAAACCTCTCCAATCCAAAGTGAGCCCACCAATGAAATAGATACGCAAACAATTTCACCAGAGCCCAAAGCAGTGCTCGAAGACGCAGTTCAACAAACGACTCCATTACCTGACGAAACAAAGGTGGTATCACAAGAAGCTACGATGCAGACTATCACACCAGAACCTGTCATCACGACGGAGGTGGACATACAAACCAGTGTAACACCGACGCCTGCAATGCCAGTATTAGAAGACTCCACCATGCAGACTGATGCAGTTGAACTTACGCAAATCGAAACCCTCGCAACGCAGACGACACCTAAAGTAAGCCCGCGTCCAGCAGTTACTTCCGATATGGAAATGCAGACCAAGACACCAGAACCAACCACCGAAAGCGCTGCGCAAACAAGCACCATTCAAAGCCCAGAGCCTACTGAAGTACTTGAATTACCAGCCCAGACAACTGTCGAGAAAATCACGATAACCGTTGAAGGAGAGTCACAAACTGTTACCCCTGAGAAATTGGCAACACTAGATTCGTCAATACAAACTAAGGTGCATGAACTTGTTCCAACTTCCGAAGAAAGCACTCAAGCTGTTCCAACTACGCTTGATATTAGCGCTCAAACTATAGTGCCAGAAAAAACTGCTGATCCTACACCTGAAAATAAAGATTTAGTTACAGAGGAACTGGAAGTGCCAACAATCGTTGCTAAAAAAGAAGAATCTGTTCAACAGCAATCGGAAACGGACTCGCTTACGGATACTTCGTACGAAATTCACGTCCAAGCCACCATCGAAATACCTGATAGCGCCAGTCAGAGTTTCCTAGATTTTGAACGCGCTTCGGCGATAGAAACATCGCAAGACACGAGTATCACCGAAGAACTTTCAGAGAACGTTACGAGTTTGGAAGATGATACAGCCAGGTTGGGGAGAAGACAGCGGAGGAAAAGAAAACACAAGACAAGTGAGGCGCAAGAGTCGACTCCATTCACCAAAGAAAAAGAAAAAACTGATCTTGAAACAATATTTGGTCAGCCTATAACGGCTCTTGAGTCACGACCAAAATTGTCTTATTCAGACGTAGCCAGAAAGAATTCCGATCAAACGAGATCTGGGTCACCACCAGATTCTTCTGAAGAATATGCCACGAACAAAGAAGCGGGCAACATTGTTGTAGGAAAAGTATTGGCCGATATTGATCTAAGCTCGATCAGGGCGCAAGGTAAAGTTTCGCACAAATATGAAACCGAGGCAGAGATCATCACGTCCAAAGTTACCATTGCGAAATTGAAGTCTTCTGATCCAAGTACAACCCAAGTGCAGGTTGTATCAGTTTCTCAAGAAATTTCACCACACCAAGAAAGCCTTACGGAAAAAATTGCTAAAGATGACGTAAAGCTTATAAAATCAACGGATCAATCTCAAGGCCCAACTTCGCACTCAACTTACTCTTCGGTTAAAGATGTATTAGATAAACCAGCGAAAACTCTAGATTCGACCCAAACAGGTATAGATTCTCGTCAATCTATAAGAGAGGCTATACGCATTGTAACAGCTCCTGAACCAATGGATACGACAGAGGAACCACTTTCTCCAACGGAATCTGTGCTTTCCGCAAAAACTAAACCATTATCAAAAGTGGAAGTGAAATCGTATACCGACACGATCGACGACCACAAATCGTCGAAAGTTCCTGTGCCCTTGAATAAAGAGTATGAAAAACGTGATACCAGTCCCACCTCCAGTTGGGAAGACAGACTCTTAGTATCGCACAGTCCTGTTCGAAAAACACCTAGTCCAACATCCTTGCTTCTTGCGGAGGCGTTGGAATACGGTGTTCCGCAAAATCAAGTCTCACAGCGTACAAGAGCCACAAAAGTCATAGCAGACCGTGTAAGGAACTCGCAAAATGCGAAACAGACCACTCACTTATCCAACATACTTTACATAGCAACTCTGGATCAGGTAATTACGACCGAATCCATCGAAGAACTAAGTGGAACTGTTCAACGCGGTTTGGGCCAGCTGCGAGCTGCTGTCGAGGAAGAAAGTGATACCGTCATTATAAAACACACTCTTATCACAGTAGTCGAGACGATATCAACCTGGCTTGAGTCTGTGGAGTACAGAATTTTCCTGAGTAGGGAAAGTCCGCATGGACCTTCACACGATGACCTACGAACATTTATTGAACTGAAAGAAGAAATCAATCACGTCGAGGAAAGTGTCAGGGAGCTGGACTCTATTTGGAATAACGTTGAAGTGCACTTCGTGGAAGAAGATCGCGAAAGAATAATGGAATGTCTGGATGCTCTGCAGTCTCAGGTTCAGGCAATCGAAAACGTCACCGATGACGGAGAGAGATACGCTACCACGGAACTCATCCGTTGGGATGAGTTCCTCAATGGTGTTAACAACGTCTCTCGACTGGTTGAGGAACACCGCAAACAACTGGATATTATCATAGTAAGTGATGCGTCGACGCAGTGGAAGCTTCAAGAGCTCGAAAAAATTGATAACACTAACCGCTGTCACATGTGGAAGACTGGAAAGTTGGTCTCTGCCGCAAGGCGACTTTTGAAGGATTATCCCGGGAAGGTTGTCCCCGAGGATACTTACGCCGCTCACGAAATGACCCGAGTCATCGAGTACACCATCTGCATTGAGAGAGACCGACTGCTTCAACTTCTCTCTCTCGCCGAAGAGTACGAGCAAACTTTACAGGAGTTTGCTCAGATCACCGAGATAGCGGAGAACTTGTTGGACAGTCCAATATCAGTTGCGAGCTTGGAAGACTTGCAGGAGGAAATGCAGAAGCATAGGAAATTCTTCGTCAACTTGAACCACTGTCGCGCTATTCTCGAATCTCTAGAGGGCAACCTTGACAGAGAGACAAGAGCAAAGTATTCCGACCTCCATGAAGAACTTCATAGAAAAGCAACCACGCTCCTTGATCAGGCTGCTTCTCGCGCTCAGCAGATGTCTCTAGCAGCTTCAAGGTGGATTATACTTGAACAAGGACTTAAGGAGGAACGAGGCTGGCTAGGAGTTGCTCACCAACGGGTTCCGGACCTACAAACAGTCACGTCATCTGATTACGAACAATATATTTCGCTTTATCAGGTAGGAATTATTTTTTTATTAATTCATTTCACGATTACAGAACTTGATCTTTTAGTCATGTGTTTCGTTGCAATATGATTTTCAGTCATTATCCTCCGACATCGCTACCCACCATGCACGTCTAATTCAGCTATTAGCAGTAGCTCGTAGCTTGGAAGAATTGGTGCAAATTGAAGATCCTGAAGACCGTTACGGAGAGGCACTGGATGTTATTATCAAGCTTCAAGACGAAGTGGAGTCTTCTTTGAGGCGGCTCATAGCATTTAAGGATCGCTGGACCACCCAGGAAGCGTTAGTTGGTCGATTGGAAAATTGGATGAACTCCGCGGAACGTGATCTTGCATTTGTCCACGATCCATCGGGCGGCAACATGCGACAATTCTGGGTGAGTTTTCAAGAATTTATGTTGTATTTGTACATACATATCTAACGCTTTCTCCCGTCGTCCAAACCTCTCGAACTTTCTTTCCAATATCTACGGGTTCAGAACTTGCTCATAGATTCAGGTCAAGTTTGAAAATAGACTTGGCTCACCGCCACAGACGAGTACACCGTCAACTTTGGTATTTTTAGAGTAAATATACCTCTTCAGACAAGATGCAGCAGTGACACATGAGCCCAACGATTTAGGTTAAAGATCCGGATGCACGGATTCCTTCTTTCGAGTAATTGAATTCCCCGCCATAAGAGGGTTTTCAGGATGAAGAAAAAAAAACAAATAAAGCAAGGTCACTTCTCTGTTTCAGGAAATAAAAGCGCAGTACGAAGTCCACAACAACATCCGTAACGAGGCTGAGAACAACTTTGAGCATGCACTTCGAATTGTCCCACTGTCAGACGAGATGCTTCAGCGGCAGTTCCACGGTGAGCTCCAGGACCGCTGGCAAGGCGTTACCGAAAAGATAAACACGATCCAAGCTTCCGTTGCCGAAAATATATCCTCGAGCGACGTCCCGGTTAACGACAAGCTGAAGCTTTTGGAGCGAGAACTGAACGAACTTCGTATCACCATCGATGATTTCCACGGAGTTCTGAAGACCGAAGAAGAGCTTGACCTGTACGTTGAACGGCTATCTGTTCTTTTCGATAGAGTCGTCATCATACAGGAGGAACTCGGACGGCTAGGACTACTTCCGGCTGCAGAAAGTGAGCGGGTCGGAGTCCTGCTGTCATCGGCACGCCGCATCGAAGGATTAATCGGCGAAGAGCTAGACGCTGCGCAGCTTCTCAGAGAGCGATTGCAAGCCTTGCAACGAGGTCTCGCGCGAGTTCGTAGAACCCATCAAAGACAGTCATCCGTTCTTGACCAATGCGAAGGCAACGAGGGTCAAGGTAGTGAAATCGTAGCGGCCTGCGTGGATCGGTGCCACGGCGTCGCCGAGGAGTTGACCAACTTGTGGCAAGATCTGATGGGTCTTCGCCAGGTTCTTCACACCCTACCGATGCGGACCAGGGTGTCGGTGTCGCCACTTGCCGTTGAAAGGAAAATCTCCAACCTTCAGGATGTACACACTGAACTGGAATCACGGTGCGCAAGACTCCTTACTCTTCTTCGGAACAGACTCGGGCTCTGGCGCAGATTTGAAAGGCAGTTGGAGCTCGTTCAGCAGTCCGTTCAGGAGGCGGATTATATGATGGAACTTCTTACCGTCCAGGGATCCGTCGACTACGAGAGACTGTTGAAGGCGACGGAACGGTTGGAGGTAAGATATCGACATAAATTATCTGACTTTTTGTTACTTCAGGAACATCATTCTTAACGTGTCGGTTGTAATTCAATGAGCTCAGTGGGTAGTACAGAGTTCGGTGTAATGGCTATTACTGTTATGTCTTACCTACCGTTCAATTATTTATGAAAATTCATCCGGTCAATTCCGTGGGTAAATCCAATTATAATGTTCCGACAAGTTCTAGCTGTCTATCTTAAAAAGAGGGTGAACAAATTGTTCTTCAGTAACTACGCTTTTTTACAAATTTCCGGTTTTAATTCTATGATTGTTGTAATGCTTAACGAACCCTTTCAAATTCTATAACGGCAGAAAACTATCAGTGCAGAGGCAGCTTATTGTCGGCGAAGCATTCTTGGGCTTCGGTGCAGCAGGTTTCAATGACCCTAGTAAAATATATATATAGACGTTGAAACTGGATTAAAAATACATCTCGATTCTTCTCGCCCCTTACAGTTGGAAAAGAATTCTGATACCATTTGCCTGTTATATCGTACGTTATATTCGTGTATAGATTTCAAATAAAAAAACATCATGTGCAACATTGACACGTCAATACCTCGGAGTCGAACGTACTGTGAACAGTTAATTATAATTGACGTCGACCTCATATCTCAAGGCGTCTCTGACCAGCCAGCGAGTAGGTGTTAATCGACGAGTGAAATGGTTGGCCAATAATATAACAACCTGTTCCAAGTTCTGTCATAAAACACTATGTATTACTAGCTGCACTTTGAAATGTCGTTGGCGTTTTCGAACATTTTATTCCGAGTCTATATCATCCGATTATGGAGTCTGAGATAACCGAGCTCTAAGAACCGGGATTCTATATCCGAGTACATAATATCTCCACAAAATGTCGGTAAAGTAGAAGATAAGCTACCGTACTGTATTATCTTATCTAAAAACGCTCTATGTACAGGTCTAACATAAACAAGGAACCTTTTGACTTATGTCGTATTCAGAGCGCTTTATAAGCCGTATGTACGCTATTACTGCTCCAAACAGTTTCAAATTTCTTGAGTGTCTTTATTTTAGCATAAAAAATATGTGTGTCAACTTAGTTTAGGTGTATATTTTTAATTGCCGTGTTTCGAATTTGAGCGACTCAAACGAACACTCAAAATATTATGAAACTCTCGGCGTCAAAATTTGAACGAAAAAGCCGAGGCGTCAGACTGTTATGGAGCCGTGGAGATAAGACTCTTTGACTCGATCTATGCCCTCGCCGGGCTGCGCACACTAACGAATCACCTATCCGTCTACCTACCGTCTCACAGGCGTTAAAACTCGCCGGCTACGCAAGCGCACCGACCAATCGGACGAGCGGCTTGCTTCGTAATATGTATTTGTTTCTGAATGCTATCAGTAGCCGCCGCGGTGCTATCAACGGTCTTCTTGCCAGTCGGCGGCCAATCGTGGGCCAGTAAAGATCGCGCGCTCTCACACGCTGGTGATCGAGTGCCGAAACCTCCACGTCGTTTAAACTAATTCTTAATGTTTGTACATCGTTTTTCGTGTTATGTTTCATCGTTAGTGTTGATCCTCGTGATATTACAAGATAGTGTGATATGCGTCGTCGTGAACCAGTTTGAGAAATACGTTAGTGCAGTTTATCGCATATTTTCCATGTGCAAAACGCGTATCTTTCGTGTTCGCGTGGACGTCAAGGTACTTGCTCGTGCATATTATCCCAGTTTTCTTTGATGACTGCATAGCTAAGACTCTTTTAGATCTGCAGTCTCGATTTGATCAGTTCTCTACATTTTTCTAAACTGTATATCAGTGAACATAGCTACTTTCGATAGCAGGAAGCCGGAGTTACGACGAATGTACGAGTTTGCAGCGCTATTATAAGCCCTTTTTCAATCAACTCGAAAACCAGCGGCAGATATTTAGGTGAGGAGGATCATTCTCTTTCGTTTAAACTTATTGGAAACTTAAATGCAATGTATTTCCGTAGTTGCTACCCGCATATTTCATAATCTTTGGGTAAAAAAAAAATTGGAGGCAAAAAATTAGTTAACGTATTACCCGTATTATGGAAATTATTCGATGACGTTGACGTTTGCAATTAGCCGATGTCCGCAGATTTTATATACCTCCGGTTAGCGAACCGGCATCGCGTCCTGCTGCACAGGCACTGAACCGTAAAACATTGGCTGAGTCGCGGTGCGAAACGTGAATGTCTTCCTAGTTTCCCAGGTAATCCCGTCATTGTTCCATGGGAAACACGTTGCAATGAACGTTGACGCTGAAAAACGGATAGCACGAATTATTTACCTCTGAATAAAATTTTATATCCTCGTAGGACTGGAAGGCAAAATTTTGCACACTGATTTCATGTATAAGATATAAAAAATATGCAACTTGGAGCTTCGCTTCTCACCGCGAAATGCAACGCGCTTAAACATATAGAGGTAGTTATTTATAGTAAAGCCGTTACTTTGCTTTAGTTTCGGTTAACTTTAGCACTAGCTCCACTAACGGAAGTCTCTGTAGCTATAGTTCCTCGTGAATTGCTGCTGACGATAAGAAAGTCGAGTCACGTATACCTACATTGACTCACGTCGAAAATTTCCAACTCGCAAACAAGAAAAAAAATATATATATCTTTCTAGGTGCAAAAAGTGACGAACAGTCGTTGATTCTTGTCCTTTAAAAGTCGCAACTCGACGCACCTGTCTTTATTGTATCGTCGTACGTTACGTAATAGTAAGAATTTTTTTGTTGCAATTCTACGCACTGAAAAGAAAATATTTGGGTCAAATCCCGGGTGATTTGGCTAAAAGAAATATAAATACTCTAAGACTTTGCGTCGAGAGTCCTTCATTGATATGTTCATCGTATTGTATTATATTATATGGTATGGGCACGGTTGATTGCTTGGGATTGAATGTTGGTGTAAATTTGTGTAGGTGCCTAACGCGCGTGTCTCGCTTTCATAGTCGGTATTATCTGTTATGAATATATCCTGCAACGTGCCGTTTGTTAATCCAGTTAATAATAATTATACTTGGAATGACATAATCGCTAAATTTGTTACGAGCTGACCGAACCGTTTCAGTAAATGTCGCCACGTGGACCTTCGTATTCATGCAAAAAAGCATCACGTGCACCTTCGCAATATGTTTTGTATACCCGCACGAATATTTGCCTTCGAACGGCGGTTTTACTGAAGATTACTTTATACCGTATTATGCTAATTTTTCAAAATGAAAGAGTCCTCGGTATCCAGTAAGAAAAATAAGAGATAAAGAAAGAAGAAGAAAACACCGTTTAAAATGAAAAATTGAAATCCGTGATGGATGATGTTAGTTCTTCAATAAATCATGGTATGTATTATTGTTGTGATTTATGAGATTTAAGTCTCACGGCAGATAAGAATTAGCATCGTGCTGATATTATTATTATTATTATAACAGAGGTGGTTGCTAATTAGTAAAGTTTAAATTACTGTTCATAATTTGAAGAAAAAAAATTAACGCGGAATTATTTGTATACTTTTTCACTTTTAGCACTGTTCAATGTTTATACAGATACAAATACATGTCGTACAATTATCTACAGTATTTTTACGCTTACTGAATCGAACTTGTTATTTTAGTATAATCCTTATTGAAACTTCAATTCGTGAATCATACATCGTCGGCAGAATCGTACGTGTCTCGATTCCCTAGCTGTACGTGAAAAAATCTTACGTCATTCGACCAGTACGAACGAAGGAATAAAATTAAATTTTATATACTTGAGCCAGAGCCGGGAGGAATCTTTGTGCATACATGCAGGGACTCGCGTGTGTGCCTACTTAATTTTAAAACGAATGCAAACTTCTATACGTGTCTCTTGTACCGCGATACAGAGTGTTTCGAGCGTAGAAACGTTGAGGATACGAAAGTACGTATATATTGATTCAACCGATATCTGAAGGAAATGGTTTCAGGAGTGGCCGGCTCACTTCCATTTAATAAGTGAAGGGTAATACATCAAGAAATGATTTGCTCGACACATAATAATTGCTTGTAAAATATTTTCTCGGCGGTGCGATAGCATGCCACTGAGTATCGGTATTACAACGACATTGCACAGCAGGGAAATTTGTTTATAAAAGGAACCGCGGAAAGAGAGCTATCGGGAAAAATATTGACCGCAAAATCAGATGCTTAATTTTTTATATAAAAAGAATAAACTCCGTTCGTGCCTGAGTGCATCACATCCTCGTATATAACAGAGGTATTTCACTACCCACGCATGGAGTATTTAAATTTTTTTTATCACTCTCTCCTCGAAAGGCTAATCTTCGTATGCAACATATACATACGTAGTACGAGTATATATAGGTATATAGATTATATTTCCAATCACGTGAAGCTCTCTCGACTGAAGACGAACGAATGCAAGACGCGATAAGCGAATTCAGACCATAAAGCTGTACAGTCTGTTAGTTGAAATCGAAATTGCTTCGACGCATCTATGTATAGACACAAGTGAACACCGGTCTGTTGTATATCTCTGTTTGAAACGAGAGGAAAACCAGATGCGATTTACGATCGAGCAATGCGCAGGAATTACTACAACATCGATGTAGAAATATCAGGGACCTTGTTCATTTGAAACGCCAGAACGGTTACCCGGAGTGAAGCTTGAGTCGAAGAGCAAAAGCTGGCGATCGAACGAACCATCTGACCAACCCGAAAAACTGATCAACATTTTCTTTCCGAATTTTCAGGGCCTGAGCGGAGATTTAGGGGCACGCGAGGTCCTCGTTGGCGAACTTCGGGCCGCAGCGGAACCGCTACGGGAGTCCTGCAGTGCGGAGGTCGGGGAACGCGTCGAAGCCGCCGTCCAGGAGGCGGTCCAGGCCTGGGAAGATACGAGGGCGGAACTAGACGCCCTTTGCAATAAGTACCATCACGCTGTTAAACTTTGGCAACAATATCGGGACGCAAGTGCCGCTGTCAAGGCTTGGGCCGACACGCAAATGGGCAGCGTGTCAAACTTGCCGCCCGAAGAAGCAAGGAAGCAAGTCAAGGTATGTGGAAATTAATTTAGAGGAGGGAATAAGACAAAAATTTAATTCCGATACGATACGTAGTAATTAATCAGTAATCAGTTGCATAATCGACGAACCAGCTTCATTTATTCATTGATATAACTTTCGCTGAATCGTTTAATGGGTATAACGAGTGTATATAAGACTTAGAAGAAAGGTCGCATCGATAGGAATGTATGAAATTTGCTAAACCACGATGAAAATAACATACTCTGATTTTTAAAAGCTAACTTCTTTGAAAGTCGTTCTAAAATTACGTATTTACGATTTTTTTTATCTGATGTTTAGTTGCAACGTCACTGACTTCAGCTTCATGACAAGTTATTTATTTCGATTGGGGTGTTTTTATACAGATGGAGCTTCGTCTGGATATTTTTTCGGTAAGAATCAATTAGTAGGAAACCTTGTTATTGTAAACCGTGAAAAAAATGTACATTTTTATGTAAATCAATCACGGTTTTCGTACTTTTAAATACAATAAACCCCATTCGAATTGAATCGAATTGACCAGATATATAAATTCCTACAATTGACCCACTTTATCAGTCGTCTACGGATATCCCGTCTTTAAGGTCATGGAGTAACCTATGCAAATGATTTTGACGACGCGATCAGCGGCTGATTACAGCGGAATTGAACGTGAGTCGGTACCGAACACTAATCGACTGCACGCGTCAGTCTTCGTCAATTGTGGATATGCAGAAGCACTTTCAAAAGTGAGTCATCAATGGTCAGAATAATTCCAAAATTACCACTGTGTGACGCACGCTTATAATACTGCCCTATTCAGCGGTAGGATTAGATACACACACAGCGGTGGTCCGATGCCGAAATGTATGTAAATAAGGATTGTTTGTTTTCACCTTAATCACGTCTTGCCAGTTGGCACTGATGAATAAGGTTGAGAGCATCGGTGAACGGTTCTCAGTCCTAATCGAGCCATGACTCAAAGGTTGTCGTAGGCATAAATCTTGCGATTTAGGGAAGGTCAGACGATGCCTCGACTCTTTTCATTTTACGTCGTGCTCTATACATATACATACCTACTTCAGGCAAAACTTGATTTTATAAAATTGCGGGAATCAGTGAATCCTTTCGTAAACAATTTCCACAACTAATCTGATACTACGATAATTCTCGTCGAAATATTCGCAAAGCTCTAAGTATAGCAGTGCAATAAATTGAAACCGTTCAAGTTCCTGTTGCGCTCACTAATTGTTTGGCGTATTTAATCCGGATGGTAGTACAAGCCCAAGGCGTTGGTAATAGAACATGCCGTGCTTGAGTAGCTTATACTTACTCGTGACACACGCTGATTTCAAGATACAGACATCCCAGCAACCCGTATTACCTATAATTTAATTCATTCGTAGTTGAACGCTACCGTCAGCACGTTGAACGCAAGTTCTTATCTGCAGTTTGCAGCCTCTTCAGAAGAGATTATCTTAACAACGTGGCCTCTAGAGATCAGTCAGTGTTTCTGGGACCTCATTAAAGATGAAACGAAGAGATTTTAATCATAATAAATCGGGTTTAACTAATCAGTCGTTTACTTCTATTCCCAATATCTCGCAATAGGTTTCTTGCTTTGGGGATATTTAAGTCATCGTGAAAAATGATCAGTTTGAGAAGATATTAATTGAATGTTCTTGCGACGAACCGAATACAGAAATACAAAACAAATATCGCGCGCAAGAAAACTCGTAAATGAATGGTCTCGCGGTGCTTTATTTGTATGGAAAGACTTGGTACATCCGGTCTTCGGCTCGCCTTCATGGCCAGTTTTTGTCCCTAACCCACGGCGCCCCAAGAGTCTAACATATGGTCGGAAAATGAACAGTTGTCGCTGTTGCAGAACACACGTGATTTCGTCAGGCATTGACAAATCGAACGCCACTGCGTCACGAGTTAAAATTGAAATTTTAGAAAATGGTTCATTTCATTTTTGATCAATAGTTTGAAAAAATGTACGCAGTTTGCTATATTATAGCAATACTGAATTGACTTTAAAGAGAAAAGAAAAATCTATTTGTTTAAATTAGTGAGAAACAATTTTCCGAAACAAAATAAGTCATTTTAGTTTATAGTTTATAATTTTCTTCTTTATTTCCTTCTACATTTCTAAGAGAATCGCTGTTAGCTTACGACTGTAGTAATTAAATAAAAACTATGTTCATACACGACCATCTCGTAATACAATAAAGTTACCAAAAAAGTATTAATATTCAACCACCCAGCGTATAATTGTGGGTATTTTTATCACTTACTGGAAACAAAAATTCTAATAATTTATTGTTGAATTTGAATCGGAGTCTAGTCTTCAAATATATTGATTATAAAATTGAAATGGACCATCATCTTTCCTCGGGCGATCTCCACCCTCCCGGTCCTTCGGACCCCTTCAATGACTGATTATCCCGCGTGGCTTGGGGGGTCGTCGGATGACGCACGCGTGATCATCATCTCGAAAAGTGCGTCAGACACGTGCAGAGTTCTGGCCGGTTATTCGAAAAAGCGTAGCCATTGTCATCCCCAGTCAGATCGCCCGGCGGCTCCCCTGTTTTTGAATGGAAACCTCTGTAGGGTGGGGAAAAATGGTCGAAGATTTTTGGAAGGGTGCTCGGCGAGTCGGTCGGAGGGGTCGTCGACAGTCGACAGGGGAAGTATTGTGCGAGGGAGTCGGCGCATCGATCCTCCCAGACGCCAGTCTGGACCAGGGCGTCGCGACGCCTGCTTCACCGATACACATCTGCGTTCAATCTTCATTCGTGTGTATCCGTGCCTGCCAACCGGCGTTTTCGGATTTTGGAAATACTTGCAAAAATTGCAGGACTTTCCCTGGATGTGAGCCGATACTCGACGACGAGGAGTTCGTCTGGGCTGGTTCTCAAGTGTTAATTTTTTGTATCTATACAACACAGTGTTTCGTTATAACGCTATAGTGATTTCATCTCGGTTGTTGTTGCCCACGCTAATAAAACTCGGCTAAAATTAATACACCCGGGTCCGGGGTTTTTAAATTGATATAATCAGCCGGGTCTCTCTCTTATATGACTTTTACGCCCACTTTCTCGGTACGTTGCTTGCGCAGATATGACGTTCCTTCCGAGTATCTGTACACACGTGTTTCGCTATCTCTATCTTTCTCGTTCTCTCGTTTTCGTTCTGGTGGCTTAGGGCCATGTGATGTCAATTAGTGAAACGTCAAAGTGCAGTCGAGGGCACGTGAAGATTATTATACCACTGCGGTACAAATGAGCGAACTATGTGCACTCCGGAAGAACTAAAGGTATAATAGCGTTAAGAAACAGCAGGCGTTTATCTCTCGATATTTCTTCTCTTTTCTGTAATGTTCTCTACTTGTAGGTCATTGGAGTTCAATTGTTTTAATCGCAGTAAGTCTGTAGCTTCAATTGATCGCAAAACCTGACCCAATTACTGTAAGATCACTTCAGACATTAGAACAAAAAAGAAAGATGAAGACACATGTTTCATAAAAGCATGGTTTATCGTTATTTTTGTCATCTCGGACTGTTAATTACTTTCTCTAACTAGATCAGCACTAAACTTATCTCGCATGTCACATCTTAGGTAAATACAATTAACTAAATTCCTTAACTTGCACATATCTGCAAAATTCTGCCTACTACCTATACATATAATAAAAATTGAATTATTTGAAAGTTTGTTTTGTACAAGATGGTTTGTAAAAAGTGTGGTATTCGGACGATAGACCGACCACCGATAATAGCCCACGTACTTCAATGTAATTCAGTTGGTTTGGAATAGAACATATAGACGGGAACTAAAAATGTCAATGACCTAACATTTATTTTCGGTTCGTTATGCCGTCGCTTTCTTTTTTTTTTTTTTTTTTTTTTTAAATTGTACAGACATGGTCAAGAAATTGGGTGTGAAAAAAGATTTAATATTCTGAAAATTTTCTTTCCCAGTTTTTATCACAGAAGCATACATAGCACCGGTTATTTACGATTACGAAGACCCCAAACCTTTTTTGTAAAGAATTTGTATACCTGCAGTTGGATATAACATAAAAATTGAGGAGTTATTTGTTGCAGCGAGCATTTCAATTAAATTAATTAGCTTCATAGACGGTACCTATAAGACTGCGATTGACTAAAGTACCAATTAATTACTCGATCTATTAATTACTTGAGTATCAAGAATTGACTGTATACTCGACCGTTGTTTAATTAAATATAGTCTGATTACGCGAACACGAATAACACACTTGGTAACTCGGCGATTACGTCAAATGCTTCCAAATCATCAGAATTCTGTTGAGCGTAATTCGCCATCTGTTCGCAGTTGCTGGTTTATACGGGCTGCTTAAACATCTGGTGACATATATGCATGAATATAACTCGAAAATTTTTTTTTCAAGCAA
This sequence comes from Diprion similis, assembly GCF_021155765.1. NCBI lineage: Eukaryota > Metazoa > Arthropoda > Insecta > Hymenoptera > Diprionidae > Diprion > Diprion similis. Next base: position 19,273,760 of record NC_060110.1, on the reverse strand, counting down.
TCGTTTCGGAGATGAAACGCATTATGTGTATCGCTGAATGGTATCGGTTTTAAGGATATAAAATTTATCCAAAGCTTATCGGAATTCGGATAGTAATGACATGGGAAAGATCCTTGGATTGTCGATGAAATTCTATATGTGTATAAGCTACCAACTGCGGTTGAAATTCGGTTCAAAATTATAACACTCCTGTAGCCTGGTGGAGAGCGACGGAGGAGACTGAAACCTCGTGGTGATATCTATAAATATCCTCAAAGTCACAATAAACACACGCTCGCGCACAAGAGTTGGTTTGTTCCGGGGCAAATACCAGCAAATATATAGAATACCGGCAGCTGCCATAGTTCCCGCGTATTATATACGAAAAGGAAATTCCTACGGACGATTTAGTGAAAGTTTGAATAAATTTTATTTTTTTTTCTCAGGAAATAATATCAATAAATAAATTACAGGGATAATTTTGTGCTGCCGTTGAATTTGTATAATACAGAAATAATGCTTGACGGTTATAGAAGCTGTTGACCTCGGAAACTTTCGGTTGCGTCAGTATCGATATTAGAATATTGTGTAGCTTTTGAAACGAGAATCCTTAACGTTCGGAGAAAAAAGAATTTCTCGAACGATTTTAGAGCTGCACCGATAATACAGCTGGCTAAAAAAAGAACAGAGTCTGTAAGAATATATCCGTTTTGTTACATACTTTCGGACAACAAGTAACATTAATACGTAAGGATAATTCTTCGAATCGTAATTGGACCTTGAGGAACGATAATTATTACGCATTTATAAACAAGATTAAGATGTTCTTTGGATATATTTGAATGAATTTTATTACCACTGTGTATTTCAATTGGATTTCGGTAAATTGCACTTGGTGTTGATTGAAAATTTCTTCACCGTATAGTTCTTTAAATATTTTTTGAATAACTGTCATGTAAGCCGAAGCATCGAGTCCAGACAGATTTTTTAAAACTCGTCTTTTGTGACAGTTCATCACAAAATTAGAGAAGACATGATATAACTGCCAGAGCTGCTAAAACAGGATTTGGCATATAACACTAACTTACAACTTTGAATGTTATTTTTGTTCAAGATTAAAACTGATTACTCGATTTGCAAGAAGTTGATCAGGAAAAACCAGCCTTAACCAGCACATAACTTCAACCATAAAATCTGCCCAGAATTAAAAAAAATGAATTTATGAAGTTTTTATAAACAGGTGTTTGAATCGAGGGAATTAACTGTAAACAAATTTAATCCAATCTTAATTGCTTTATCATTCCCTTAAAAATTTAACTATATAAATATCTGGAGATCGTCGATTATGTCACTGAATTAATGTCATTAAAATGTTGCGATCAATTTCGAAAAAAAAATTGTTATTTTCATTCTCCTCGCTCAATTTTTTGACGGCTTTCTTTTCCCACTAAAATTCAGGTTTGCGAGGAAACACTGGCCGAGCACAAGGAGAGATTGGCCGAACTTCGTGGACTTGTGGCACAGATCGCCTCGGACGTTGGCCTTGACGCAGGCGGCCCCCTGGACACGGAGGTCGAGGCGTTGGGTCGCCGTCTTGAGGATGTAAGGGAAGCTCTGTCGACCCTAGCCGACACAGCTGATGCTAGAGCGCTGACCCAGGAGTTGGCGATCGGTGATCTTAACCATACGAAGATCTTCCTCGACTCGGTGCAGCAGGTGTGTACGCCATTTTCAACGATGTAAACTTTAAATTATATCACCAGCCTATCTGTCTATAAACTGGAACGGAAGTGCGTGATTTGTACAATTTGCATTGTTTTGCAGTGCCGGAAGAAGCGAGTTTGTACACGGAGAGAAAGGATTATTTGAGTCAAGTGATATTCGTTTGATTCAACTAAATTGCGGCGAACACAATATACTCTTGTTGGTCTAACAAAATTTGGTTGAATCAACTAAGCATTTTGTTAGACCGATAGATCTTGATTTAATGGGAGTCAAATAAATATTTAATTCGCCGCCCGTGACCAAGTATTTAGTTGATTCAATGAATTTTTTCTCTCAGTGTACGTTAAGTAGATATATGCTTATAGATCGTTCTCTTCCCGTTATTTTCTTCTCAAAGTAGTCTTCGAAAGTAGTCAGAAATCTTGTTTATGGTATCCTCGGATGCTGTCGTGACTATATCCAGACACGATGTCACCAGCACAAGTGCCGCTCTTGACAGAGTCAACTTTACGTATGGCTCTTAGGATATTGTGAAGTCAAGTGGAGCGTTTGGGGACGGCATTTTTTTTTCATGTAAACAAAAACAAGTTCAAACGAAAAGTGGACTTGCCAATAAAGAGAGTATCTACAGCGCAACTTTGGTTGGAAAATAAGAAAAAAGAAATGAATAATCGCTATCTCAGAAACGGACGAGACGCGGCTTTTTAACTTAATTGGTGATTTCGAGGTTTAGATTGAAAAAGCATGTATACGTGGCGTGGATTTACGATATTGCGAGTTATTAGTCACGGCGCCTTTCCCGTTCATGTTAGCGCGGGCATTTGGCGCGATTCTGGTGCTTGGCACAACTCAATCATACCCCCCGGCACACGCTTATATTTTAATTGTAGTTTCGAAACAATTTGTTATGTCAAGGTCAGTAGGCTCACTGAGTGGCAATTACATTGGTCACGGAATCCGCAACAGCTGAGTGGCTGTGGTTCCTATAACTTTGCGTACATAACATTAGAGTTTAGAAGGCGGCGCAAATTCCCCGATAGAATTTCCATTGCAGAGCGCTGTTGCAATCACCCGATTCAAGATCAAACAGCGATTAGCAGCATGCTATATCTCCAACAATTTAAGATGAATTTTTTTCCTCCCGCTTTGTGTAAACATATTTTCCAAACAGTGTTTCACTTTAACTTTGCTACCACGTACGAAGAAGTCGGTTGTTAAAATAATCATACAACACAATTTTATCTCGTTTCCAGAGTCTCGCGGCCGTAGGTCATGGAGATTCAAAGGAACAACTAAAATTACTCAGAAATCATCTACTGGCGTTAACGCGAACGGAACCTCAGTTGCAATCGATAAAAGACCGAGCCCTGGAGGCTGCACCCCAAGAAACCTCCGTCGTCGAAGTACTCCAGCTATGGCAGAGGGTTTTCCGAGAGACTTTCCAGCAGTACCATCGGCTGTCGGCTCGATTGGTCCGTTCGCAGGACGGCGCGGCTGCTTTGCGTCTCTGGCAAGAGTACTTGGCTCATGTACAAGCCTTCCTGTCAATGGGAGTCCCCGGGGATTACAGCGGACTCTCAGAGCACAGACACCTGTGCGAGGTCCATAAGAACCTGCTGACCGATCAGCAGAACCTTTTGCTGACCGTGAATTCCGAAGAGGGTCGTGAACTCTCCGTCGCCGAGCAGTTCAACGCCTTGACGAATCTCCACAATGAGACTCTCGCAAAGATCATGGAACGACATGCTGCGGTGCGTGACCGTCTCGCGGCTTGGGAAAAGTACAGACATGACCAGAACAGGCTTTTGGCCTGGCTCAAGGAAACTGAAAGGGAGAGGAGCAGGCTCCAGCTCCGGTTCATCCATCTGCGAAGACTGGACAAGGTCCTCGCGAGAATACATTCTCTCTTGGAGAAGTTACCCGCCGGCGAAATGCAGGCCGAGTCTCTTTCCGGGCAGCAAGAATCTCTGCTGATCAACTGCGACGAGGCTCTTGCAGCTTCGGTGCGCATGGAACACGCCGCCAATACCCAACGCATAGCAAACATTCGGGCTGGACTTGAAACTTGGAAAGACTTCGTCGTCCGGATACAGGAGCTCAGTGAACAGCATGAGAAACAAACCGCCAAAATCACGTCCGCCTTCCAAGAGGTCAGCCAATCGCTGAACAACGCCTTCCTCCTTGGACCCACCAGTTTGACGCGAACTCGTCAACAGCTGGACTCGCTACAGGATGTCAAAGCCAAACTGGCTGCTACCACCTCCGATCTTGAAGCACTTGGTGTAACTGCTGAACAGTTGAAGGAGTGCTTGAGTCCTTCCGACATGAAGTCCCTGAACCAGCACGGTTCTCTTCTGTGGCAGCAGCACGGGGACCTCGAACATCAGTTGGCTCTTCTTGCTCACAGACTGGGAGAACGATGCGGCCTTTATAACCGCTGGGAAACTAGACGATCTCGATTGATCACTTGGACAGTGGATGCCGAGGATAGAATACAGAACTGTGACTCTATGGCTCTGGATGAACCTGAAGAGGCTCTGAAGAGGGTAGAGTCCGAACTTCAAGCCGAAATGGCTCTTAAGCAGAGGGAATTAGATTGGCTTCAGAATACTGGTAAAGAGCTGATCGAGGTCGCAGAGGACAGCACTGAGAGAGTGAAACTGGAGAAATCGTTGAACGAGCTTAACGAAAGATGGTTGAAGTTGTTGAATGCCAGTAAGGCTCGGACAAGCAAGATAGAAGATCTGGTCCACACGACGAATAACTTGGAAAGACGAATAGCCGAGATAAGACAGTGGCTCGGAGGAATCGAAGTGCAGTTGAATGAGCCGTTCATCCTTGAAGCTAGGAATCAGAATGCCGTCGACAAGAAGCTCCAAGATCACGACGTCCTGCAGAAGATGATCGAAGCCGAAAGCGGTAACATCGGAGAGGTTCTGAACCTGTGTGAAATACTACTAAGCGATTGTGACTCTTGGAAGGCGTCCTTTAACACGGATGCCATCAAGTCTGGGATGGACGGTTTGGAACGACGGTGGAAAGCGGCTTGCGTTGGTTCCACAGAGCGCAAACGGAAGATCATGAATGCGTGGAAGCTGCTCCAGCAGTTGGAGAAGCTGAAAACAGAACACGAGCAGTGGCTCGTAAAAACCGAATCGGAGTTGCAGAAGCTCGAGAGCAACGTCGATGACCTGTCGAAAGAGGAGACTGCGAAGACTGTGCAGAAGGCCAAAAAGATGTTAAAAGACGTCGAAGCTCACAGTCCCGCTCTTCAGATACTCGAACAGAACTACAGTCGCCTCGCTAAGGGTGGCTTGGAGCCTGACAATTTGAGATCGTTGACTGCTGATGTTCGTGGAGTAATCGACAGGTGGAACGCGCTTCGACCCAGAATCGATGCCGTGCTGACTGCGCTGCAAAGAGAGCAGAAGAATTATCGCGAATTCATCACCATCCACGGGACAGCTGTCGTCGGGCTGACGCAAATCGACGTTCGCTTGACGCAACTTCAGCACTTGGCTACCCCAGAGCAAAAAGCCTCGCCGAGAAAAAGACTGCAGCAACTTACAGAGATAGAAAAAGAATTGGTGACGTTGGGCGCGACCCTAGAACGAGCTGATAAATTAGCGCTGGAAATGATGGAGGAGAGTCACGCCGATGATGTCGGTACTATTCAGGAACTTGTTGACGAATATCAACTCTTGTGGAAGGACATTAAATCACGTGTGGCTGATCTCCGCACTCAAGTTGAGTCGCAAGAGAAAATTGAAGTCGACGAAGCCATACAGGTGGAAACACTTAAATTTGAACAAGATTCGGCCGTGCAGGTTGACACCTTGCCAAGAATCATCAGGATGACATCGTGCGACGCTTATCTCATGGAATTGGAGGGCGCGATCAGAGAGTGTCGAGCCGCGCTTGATGCTCTAGAGGTTGCCGTTGCACCGGATCCTGTTGCGGGACCGGGTCTTCCTGCCGCTGCGAAAATCATGGTGAGTATCAATGCTGAATCATTATTGTTGAAGTGATGGAAACTCGTCACAGAATGTGATGAAACTCAAGTGCTATTCACTTTGCTTTTGGATTCCACCATTATATTCGTTTGTACTTATTCACCCAGGCTAAATTGATTGGAAGCTGTCAATCCTCCGTGGAATTGGTCAGACATTTACACGGTTTGCTGGTCGGAGACGAAAAGCTGAGTGACGAAGCTGCGAGGAGTTCTGAAGTCGCAGTGCTGACAGCTCGATATGAGGAACTCTTGATTCGAGCACGAGCTAGAGAACAACAAATAAGAGAAATCAGGTACTTTATCCTACGGAATCAAATTTGCTTTTGAAATTTTCAAATCGTCCATCATGGAATCTATTTTGCGCATTAACAACGAAAAATAACGCTTTTATTTCAGCCTAACTATGATCACATTATAAAGTCTGGGTATTATTTTTTACGTATGATGATTACTTCAACTTATACAATATTAATATTATACACTTGCAGAATTCGATCATACACATTTTCTCCAGCTTACAATGGTTTTAAACAATATTAATCAACAATAATATTTTCAACGCCACCGCCATACTAACTCAAATTTATTCTTCATGTCCAGGTCTCCTCTCTCAGACGATTACTCTTTTCCATGCGAACAGTGAGTCCTTTAACTTACCAACTTACAACATTAACAGTGCATGACATGTATGATAATCCACAGTTTCAAACGCAATACCACAATCTCCATGCAAACATACGTACACGCGCAAACGATTAATTACTACTACTGAATACGAACACTTGTTCTAAACATCTCTCTTATCCAAAATACAGTGACGGCGGAAGGTTGACATGTCCTCTTTGCTCCCGGCGAAATTGGGCTCAGCTGGACAATGATCTATGGAGATTAGAAAAGTGGCTACAGCTGGCAGAGGGTACACAAAGCGAGCAACATTCGCCGCCGAGTGATATAGAACAACTCGAAGACGTGATACAAGACCACCGTGAATTCCTACTCGATCTTGACAGTCACAAGAGCATAGTTGTCAGTCTGAATATAGTGGGAACTCATCTCGCTGATCACACGGAAGACATAGAACGTGCAAACGAACTGCGGGATAGATTGGCAACGGCGAATATGCGTTGGGACAGAGTTTGCCAAGCAGCAGGCTCGTGGCAATCCGCACTGCAAACAGCTCTCATGGGCAATCAGCAGTTCCACCGTATCATCGAGGAACTCGTTGCGTGGCTCGAAAGAACCGAGGTTTCAATAAGAGCCAGCGAACCCATCGACCTAACGGAAAATAACAACATCATCCAGGCAAAGTACAACAAGTTTAGGTAAGTGTTCGCCCAATTATTTGCAGGCAAAGTTAACCAGCGATGGTAAGATCACACTGGAGAAATAGCAGTGGATCACTGTTTTAATAACGATTGTATGTTCCAGGGAGCTACGCAGTGATCTCGAGCGATGCGAACCTCGCGTATTGTCTCTGCAGGAGTCTGCTAACCAGTTGCTGGAAGAACGGGGTGAAGCTCGTGGAAGACTTTCGGAACTTCGTCTTCGGTTACAGTCGCTTCGTCGACTGACCGGAATATACGCCTTAAAATTGGGCGCAGCTCTCGGATTAGATCCACGAGAAGTGGGCCTCGCTGCAACATCTTCTTCCCTTGCGTCCCTTTCTCAAGATGTAAGTATTTAGTCGATCACAAGAAGGTGTTAATCCTGTAACGTAAAATTTTGCAACATTGATGATTTTTTTTTTTTTTTTTTAACGAGAAACAAATCTGCCAGATTATGAACAATCGTTTTTCCAAGCAATGACAATGAATTTAAATTGAGTTGTAATGAACCATGAAAACTTTCAAATTGCAGTTTATCACCAATTGTGTGCTGAGAGTTAATTATTACATGAATATAGTTTACTCTGTGCGATTATCATTGTAGTAATGAGAAAAAAATTTTAAGCGCAATAAATTGCATAACGCGAAAAATGAGTTCTGACATCGTTCGTACTTAATCAAAACTATAATGTTTTCTTTTGTATTATTGGATTAAGGTAACCCAGGTAATTGCACCAAAGTAGAGCCACATCTAGGTAAAAATAATGATAATGTAGTTTGATGGGATTGAGAAAAACGATATGGAATGTATATTCGCCTATCTAAATTCTGCTCGTACGTATGAAGTAGAAACCACACAGTGCACCGTACCTATAGTTTTCGTTTTCTTTTTTTGTTTAATTTTAGTTACTCGACGAAGCTACCTCAGGAACTGTTCAACCCCACGACACGGCTGCTGGAGAGTATGTTTCACTATTTCCTTGTATACAATCATTAAGAAATAGAAGTATAACACTCATTTTAAGCCCATCAAGTGTTTGTATTCAAATACGTGATATTGATATCACTCATTTTCTTCAAAAGAATTTTATATCAAAGCAATATATTTTGCTGAAACGTATTTGAAAAATAGCGTTTTATAGTTTTCACTCGTAGAGCACCTGTGTATCTGTATTTTTATTATAGTTGGAGTATATCATTTCAGCGACGTGAAAAAATCTACCTATTCATTATATTGTCGTTTACCTGTGTTACAGTGGTGACAACGAAGATCGAACCGTATTAGCGCGAGGATATCGGTTCTTCGGACGTGTTTTACGAGCCTCGCTTCCGATCCAGGCGCTAATGCTGTTGTTGCTTGGCGTTGCAACTTTGGTACCTTCGGCGGAAGAAGATTACAGTTGCACGCTCTCTAACAATTTGGCGAAAAGCCTGAGTCCAACATTTGAATATACTAACGGACCTCCTCCCCTGTAACAGTGTCAAAGACATTAATATTTCATCTCAAATGCCAGTCAGTATAGAGTTTATAGCATGATGTAATCTGTGCTAGAGTAAAAGTGTTGAAATGTGCAAGGGTTTAATCATTCGGTGGACGCATCTTTGCGCGTTATTCATACATTTTCTTTCTGTTCGCATCGCTCATCACCTAGCACAGTTTATACTGCTGTAATATTAGATTATAGTTAGTTTTACAAGAAGATTTTGTAAATAAAGAGAAAATATATAGCGGACCAAGCGGTTGAATATTCGTAATGGCTGGCAGAGAATAATCATTGTAATTTATTTTACGTTCTTTTGTATATTATGATACGATATTACGTGTACGGATGGCTCGGAAGAAGTCTTGATATATGTATGTGTAATTACCAAATCTTGACGTGTGAAATTGATATAAATTATTACGACGGTTGCATTTATGATTTTGAAAAAAAAAAAGTATGTACATACATCAAACGAAAAAAATACATACAACGCCGAGATAAAGCGATTGATAAAAAAGAAAAGGCTGACATCCTTTGATGGTAATGTATACTTATATTCTACTTAATCAAACACGCGTGCCGTATGAAATTTAATACCGCTACTACGTAATACCTATATACTATAATTTGCGATAACCGATACATATTATACGTATATTAATATTGGATATGATCACAATGTTATTTATATAATTTTTTGTTGTTGAAATGCGTCTTATTTATTATTAAAATGTTCGTGTCCGAGTTGTGATCTTATCCAAATATATGATAAAACAAAAATCAATCCCACAATATACCCTGATTAACCTCTCGTATAATATAATATTATAAAGTACTTTTATTTAACATTATAATACATGTATTCCTACTGTACGCAACATTCATACTAGAGGGGAACAAAGGATACTTGCCTAACTTTATTTTTCTATATCGTTTTAGTTTTACTGCGATTTAGTTATAAGTCTGATTTTGGAGAGTGGAACATTCAAAGTCAGACTTAGAACAATATCCATGGTCCGATGGTGCTATTCCAGTTGCGGTTTTCTCGACAGAAGGAACTTAGATATGTACAATATAATTGATTTGATTGTATAATCAATTGTTATTATATTACTGCCTTGTGTATCTGAATCAGAATGCGAAAGTTTGTCGAATGATGGTACGAACAAAGCATGTGTACCATGTTGAAAGTATAAGAAGAATCGAAAGAAATTGTTCCGAAAACGAACGAGAAATTATTGAACGCACAGATTAACCATAAGTTAATTGGCGAAATAGAATACGAATACTTACCGGGCCTAAAGCCAAATAGTTACGCTTGATAATTTACATGTTTTTTGCTTATTGCACATTGAGCTTTGTTACGTATTTTTATAAAGAAAGAGCTTAACGGTGGTGTACATCTATCGATATTATAATATATTGCTATAAACACTATTAAATACAATGCAGTTATTTAACGTATATTTTTTTCTAGATCCTTCCCTTTCCCTCGGATTATTGATTGAAAAAATTTATAATTATCTATATATTCGTCAGCTAAGTTTTAATCGTGCTATTACAAGTTGCCGACATAAAACAAGTAGTGACAACTTCACCAAACTCATTTCATAATAATTTATTTTCACTATCATACAACGTAAAATATAAAAATCTGTACAGTCTTCATTGATAAATGTTACAATAAATATACATTTTGTATAGTAGTTATGTATACCTATGTGTATATGTATATATATATATATATAAATATCATTGTTGCAATGAAAATTCAGTCTACCATGTCGTCATGCCATAATTATCATGTCTGTTTCATCGCTGCTAACTGTTCAACATATTCTAGATACAGTCTTTGCCAGCGCAGGTGCCCCCCGACAACAGCCAATACGTCGCTCAGCAGCTTGTGTTTGTTCATCCCCTGATACAGGTAAGTAAAAGGTTATTATTTTCAAATTATCAATAAAACTGAAGAAGTATGTATTTAGAGCTAGTTCATTACACACCAGCATTGTAGGTTCCCAGGCACTTTTGGCAGCCGATCCATGACTCGGTCCTAATAAATCGTCCAGTATTATCCTTAGGCGTTTCTCTAATCCATCTGCAATAAAAATTCAACTTCAAAATGGATATTTCGTCTCACTGATTAGTGAGTGTATTAGACACCAGCCAAACGACATGTCAAAACTTGCCTTGAGTCAACAAAAAAGATACTAATGCCATAAGCCAGTGAACGTATTCTTGGGAGCTGCCGAGCGCCTTTGAGGCGAGAAGTTGTTGTTCCAAGTAAGCAACAACGCTGGGCGCACTGTGAGGTGGCCTCGGGTGTGGTGGGGCACTTCCCGCTGTACGCTGAAGAGCTTCCTGCAATGATGATAGTGGACCTCGCGGGGCTCTACCACCAGACGTACTGGAAGCGACTTGAGATGACCAACGCCATACCGGATCCTGGTTATCACCAATTAACAGCCAAGTACCTGATGTATCGTTTGGAAAAAAACAATCGAGTTATGGAGTTGCAGTTGGATAAGAAATATTACCGCCAAATATGCAATAAATGACTTCTTTCGGAACTATGAAGTAAGTGAAGTGAACTCAAATTAGTGAGAATTATCAAGAACTTAGTCTTACCCATTTCTTTGTGATATATGTAAGCTCGAGCGTTGGTAAATGATAAATGTGGCATTCCATTGTGTATGGTACAGGACAAGAGTGATGCGCCAGGTGAGACTAAGTGAACTGCTGAAGTTGAAACGATGAGACGAGGAGATGGACCGATTTCCCATACTCTGACGGCGCCGCAACTGGATATGACCATTACCTTGCGAAAGAAATAGGTATGTAAACTATTTTCACGTGCTATTCAGAATGGACAACTCATTAAATAAAAACAATCAACTAACCATGTTTCCAATAGCATATAATTTGGCCAGTGGTGCTGGAGGAGCCAGTGGCGGAGCAGGTCTCGATCCTTTAGCTGGATGAAAAGTGTGAATACTGCCATCTTCTAGTGCTAATACTATAACTGCCGGGGAAGCGGCCAAGGCCACCGCATTATAACCGAGGTACAGTTCCCAAATAGGTTCAGAATCGGTGCCCCTGAATACTTGCAAGTGAGCCAATCCTTGACTACTTGTAACAGTCACCGCATAATGTCCGGCTTGTTGAGACAAAGAGCTGGACGGCTTTATCGCAGGGAAAACAATGTGATTTGCACCTCTTTCTGCAACTAATTTCAGTCTTTTGTTAGGGGTGGAATGATGCGGTTTCGAGGCAGTCTGTTCCCGGCGTTTTAACGTCAGTGTTGGAACTGGTGTTGTAGGCAGTGTGGCGTTTAATGCTGAACTGACATTGGGAGTAACAACATCGTCTCGTTTTTCTATGATAATAGAACTCTTCGTTTGTGATGTGCTGGTAAACGTCGGAGGGCCTACACCTACACCTATCGATGTGTCCCTATAAAAAATACAAAATTCGGTGTCTATATCTTGATGAATTTAGCATCAGAAATCAAATAACGATATCTAAGGATTTCACTGCAATCATTATCATAACTTTGTTATTAATTTTCAGCTCACATTGTGTCTGGTGGCGGCGGTATGAACATGGGTGTAATTCTCCTCCTTCCATCCGAGGTTCTCGTCTCAATTTGTTTATTGATGGGACCTTTAGCTGGTGTAGAAGGTGCAGAAGGAGGTGGTGCATTGTTAGCTGGCACTGGTCTCGGTGGACAAGGCTGAGAAGGTGGCACTGGAGGTTTCAAGTTGAGCAGCTCAGGGGCCTCCATGACCATACAACCCCCCTGAATCAGTGGTTTACCATACATACGTTCGTGGAGAGTGCTCTGTAAAATGACATCCGTTTGCTTACTTCCCTGCTGTACGCATTCTATCTTTTTATTCAAGTTAAGCTCGCTGCTGTTTACTGGAGAGTATCTCCCTGCAGTAGACTCTAAATTCTGTTGGAAAAGAACTGGGTATGCGATTTATACTTCAAATTTTCAAATTCTACTTCGTTCCGTTACCATCAAGTCTTTTCATGCTTGGGCAATTTGCAAGGAGTTACTTGTTAGAAAGTCCAAGTATAAACATGTGCTGTACGATTAATCATGACTTGAAAAACGATTCCATTAAAGATAACACATGTAAACATACTTGTTCTGTGTGGTCAAGTGGCTGACCAAGCTCCTGCTGCGTAAATTCGATGAAAACGACTGATCCGTCCCAGGAGCAGGCAGCCAATCTCAAGCCACATGGAGACCAGCTGGCATCCAATACTGAATGAGTGAACAATTCGTGCACCACAACCAGAGGCCTCTTGAGTGACGTCAACCACACCGAAAGTGAACGATCTCGAGATCCGATCGCAACGCAACAATACTGTTGAGGTTTCGTGCTACCAGGAGGTTTTTTTTGTAGAATATTACCATTGAATCTCTAAAAATTACAGAAGCAGACCTGAATTTTGTGGCTACATGTAACAGTGTAATCGAGTTATCAAAAGTATGAGCAGTTGATTTTCACGTACAACGCAAGTGACAGCCTTTCTATGTCCAACAAAGTCTTTGTCCTGAGTCCAGCCATCTCTTTCGATAATTTGCGCAGTTGGACCTCCACCATTCATTGCATGGGCTGAAACCAGGTATTGTCCATCAGGGCTCCATGATAGTCGGAGAACGTGGGTTGTGCCGCCACACTCTTCGAATGGCTCTGAGATTAGAGCTTCTTCGGCCCAGTCTGTAGTCCGCCAAACTCGCAATGTTTTATCGTCGGACTGTGATGCCAAGTATTTTCCAACTGGGTCCCAAGTGACACCTTTTACTAGTCCGGTGTGTCCTTTCAGTACAGCGATCACGGCTGGGAATTTAGATGCGTCCCATATGATGACACTGTTGTCAACAGATGCTGAGGCCAGCCAAGGACTATGAGGTGCCCACGCTAAGTCTAGGACGTCTCCTTCGTGAGATCTAAGTGTTGCTATACATCGCCAAGTCTCGACTCCGGCTTTGCTACCAAAGATAGAACTTCCACCACTACCTCCCGAAAGTCTCCATATCATAATGAGTTTGTCATCTCCTCCTGAGGCTAACAAGCCACCACTGCTCCAACGAACACAATTTACACATGCTGTAAGAACGTGTGATACGAGAAAATGTACGTTACTTATATATAGGCAAACAAAATGTAGTCAGCGAGTTTTTTCAACCCAAAATTTTGGGTAAGTAAAGTACTTCAGAGACTGGATGGAATGAGGGTTAAACAAGTACCAATTTCCATTTACCGTTTCATCAATATAATTCAGTGTAACGAACCTCATTGATCATGTTACATCAATTTGTTGGTAACAAATATCAGTTTGTATTATTAATAAAACCTGACCTTGGGAGTATATCGTATACTCCTCATTCGTTCCAATTGTTTGTTGTTTATTTCTCTGAGTTTCTGAATGAGTAGTTTCAGGCAGTGCAAACATTTTCAGAAACATTGCAATACTTGAGCTGTTGTAATATCAGATATCAAACAGCATTACGGTCAAGGATTTCAAATCATTGTCTGAATAAATATTATTTCCAGATTTAAATTTTCCTCTTCGAACCAGTCTCTGGATTATTGTAATTGAATACATTGACGTAAATAATTGGTTACCAAGATGATTATCTAGTTGACACAGCATTCTAGGAACATTTTGATTAATCTCCGCAGACTCATCAATTATTGGCTGCATATTCCATATTACCACTCTCCCGGAATCACCTCCTATTGAAACAATAAGAAAGAGATTATTGTTAAGAGTGGTGTACAATCTTGGATTTTAATAACAATAATAACGCGACTCCCTGATTCAACGACAAACATTTAATAATCAAGGCTTGCTTTGATAGACCAAGAACCTTGGATTGAGGCAAGCTTTGACCAGATTGATATGGAGAACTTGATACGCAACCAGTAACGAATTAGTGAGATTCGTAATTTTAGGATGAAACATATTTCCCTGGTATAAACATCGGTAGCAAAGTGTGCGCAGATTAAAAATGGGCGGGTTTTTAAATCCTAACCTATCGGACATTGCCCTTCGCGCAGGGGCCGATGGACCGAATGCTGATAAAAATGTTTGTTTTTTAAAATCCCTCTTCTGCATTAATAACGAAAACTAACTTACCTTGTCCTCCAGTCGCGAATCTCTTGCCATCGGGATGTATATCAACGGAAAATATGGGAAATTCTATAAAGGTATAAAATATGATGAAAGATATTCAAATCGGATTTGAGGTTAGGTTTCGGTTGAAATATTGCGGTACAAACCATCGTGAGTAACCCAGTTAGGTTTCAGCAGTTTCATTTTAACAAAATTTAGAAGATATTTCACACCGTGTCACAATTATCAATGAAGTTCTGTAACTAATACTGAATTCATAACCTTTTTTTTCGACAAAAATATATACCTATCTATGCATGTATTCGTGCATGTACGTTCAACTGTGCAACCGCGAAAGCTTCATGGCACCGCAACTAAAGTACCTAGCCGCGGCGAATATCGCGCTAGCGACGCCAAAACTTGTTATTCATTCAAACGATCCTGCGGATGGACCGACGGACCGACGTGAACCTCGAGAGCAAACGTGAGAAAGCCGGCATCACGCGTGGCCCTTGATCGCGCCAGGGTGGTGGCACCATCGGTGACCATTTCAGGAACCACCCGACCAGTGAATCCCCCGTATCCATCGATGCTTGATGCGCTTTGGCTTTGGCTTTGGCTTTGGCCTTGGCTTTGGCGTCAGATTTGTGAGAGCGCTCGAGAAGGGGGATAAAGCGCAGAAACGGGAATCGACTGATTGGGGACGCGGATGTGCAGCTTCTCTTTGCGCCCTCGAAAGCGTTTGGGTGAAAATATAGAAAAGTCGAAGAATCGAAAGGCCATGACAATATCGAATTTTTCAAAAACTTAAAATTTAGTACATGGAATTTAAAAACGTTGAACGTTGAAGTGTGGAGAAAGAAGTAAGAACATAGAATAGCGAACAGTAGAGTCGTTAGAATTCCTCTCAATAATATAGAATCGTATACAGATTCTCGATTATGTTGTACCATGTTTTGACCTTTCGATATTTTGTCTTTCTATATTTCGACTTACTGTGTTTTCAATTTTCTGCACTTAAACTTGCTCCATTTTTAAATTGTACGAAAAAGATTTTCACGTCTATGAAAATTCGCGTTCTGTCATTCCCTTCTATCAATTAGCAATCCTAGTTTTTTACCCCTACCCCCTCAAAATAGGCCTTGATGTTAATCTATCATGATTACTATTAGTTTGTCAACTTGGTTCATACTGATATACTTGACCAAGTAAAATTAGTAACTGTATGAGGAAATAGTTGTAGACGCATAGTCGTGAGACGAAGAAATGGGAATAAAAACCTTGGCTTCTATTGTATGGCGAATCATGTTAATTTTGATAATCAATTCCATCAATTTCAGCTTCCCATGCGCTTCTTGCTAAGCTCGCCAGGAGTTAACGGAAAGCTTTTCGTACCCTCTGGGAGAGTAACGGAAGAATCTCGATATGATAGCCATTTTTTTACAGGTTTTTTACAGGTAAAAATCTTGTTTTAGTGCAATGTAAGAATTAGTACTGGGAACGCTTTCTTTGCGTATGACTTTTATAGTCACACCATTTCAAAATGTAAACTGTAAGACAGGTCAAAGCGAGTTTTCATAATGCTCGTTACCTTAGGTAAAAAAATCCGCGTAATATGGAATGAAAACATCTGCTTTCGTTTTCACCTTCTTTTTTTCTATATTTGGAGGCCAAGACACTCCGTCTCTCAATCAGAAACGATTCAGTTGGACCTTTCTAGACTACTTGAACCCCACGAAACTGAAAAAAGGCATGTAATATGGAATATCGTTGCATCAACAACTGAGAAAATTCGCAAACATTTCTCGACTTTCGACTGTAACTTTTGATCCGTTTATCGCGCCGACATTAGACTATGCGCAGTAGATTTCGCAAAATAACAATCACACAGAGTATCAAACAGTTGAGAAAGTACGAAGTACGATATTTTTTTCTAATATCTTGAGCTATCAACTAGCCTGTTTCAAAATTTTTACATGATCAACAGTTATACGACAAAATTGCTCAATCTATCCAGTTGAACTTTTACCGACGTCACATTCGTTACATAGCACAATTTAAATTGTTCCTCCTGCTAAGCTACTGGAAGATCCACTACTGAATATTCAAAAGCCTATTCATAAAGAGGTTTGTTTACGAAGCCGCCTCATTTTG
This sequence comes from Diprion similis, assembly GCF_021155765.1. Taxonomy (NCBI): domain Eukaryota; kingdom Metazoa; phylum Arthropoda; class Insecta; order Hymenoptera; family Diprionidae; genus Diprion; species Diprion similis. The sequence goes on along the minus strand of NC_060110.1, from coordinate 19,256,949 downwards.
TGCAATCTTGAACTTCCTCTGCTTTTCGGGAGTTTTTAGTAAGAATATAAGTAGAACCACGCTCTGAACTAAAAGAATTATTTCCCCGAACGTTATGTTAGGATTTGTCGAGGTATTTAAAAATATTAGACATATGCGTCACGAATTATGTTAGGTACTCTATTTATACAATCTTTGAGAAGACGGTTGAATTTTGTAAGTTAAAAAGTGTTTTATACAATGATAGAGGGGCCCAAGAGGTTGTTGCATGTATAGGAATAATAATTATACGCCACCATGTTTAAATAATAAACTTTATTTGACAAAGTTCGCTTTGGGACGTTTCGATTAGTACGATAGGAAAATTACAAAAATATCAAACTCTGGAAATCAACATATACAAACGGGAATTCATAATTATGTATCGAATGTGTACAATTGCTGTATCACAATTTCGGTGACGGTGGTTTTGAATTACATTCCTTCGTTGATGACTAAAACGTCGTGACGATAAACCTATATGATGATGCCTTGAGATGTATCTTGTAGTATTTTTCAAATACTATATAAACGCGTAGAGATGATTAGTTTTTGTGAGAAAACGAAGAAATGCGCAGACTCTCAGCACTTGTTGGAAATTATATCCGCCGAATGAATCATCTTATTCTTGAAGTTTGTACACTCTTGTGCAGACGATGTCGCCCAGCTTCATGACCTGAAACAATAAAAACTTGGCATAACTATAAAGTCTCACGCAATTGTAAATGACAAAGACTCGCCCAGAATTATACAATAAAACTAATAAATCGAGTCTTGAGTACGACAGATTAATTGCAACGAACGCTACTGGAGGGTTCACGTTATATACCGTTTAAAAATAGCTCCACCGACGATTGAGTCAGTTGTTACGTTAACAAGTAATAGTTTATTTCGTACTTAGTTTATAACCGCAAAGTGACCCTGTCACGCAAGAGCAACATCACAGTGCGCAGCATATCAAAGTCCGGACAAGACTTGATCCGGAATAACAATGCAACGAAAAAAATCATTTATTCTTCGTTGCGTAATTCGGCAAGTTTATTATTGCTGGGAAAGAAAAAAAAATTTCCGCCGATGTGGAAACAACTGCCTGTATATAATACACTACAGCGAATGCAATGACGATATTGTATTGTGTATGATACTCACAGCCTTCATCTCCGTGGGCGTGAATTCTCGCTCGATTATGGTCTCCTTGTCTCCCTTCTGAACTTGAATGAATTTATTTCCTTCTCGGGTCATAACACTCTTCACTTGACGACCGTCGATTGTCTCCTCGTCAAATTCTTCACCCAGCTTGAATTTGATCTCGGAGTTCTTGAAGGTGCTGCTCGTCTTCAAGGAGAACTCGCCGTTGTTTTCAGTCAACTCGATCGTCGGGCTGATGCTGTTTCCCATCTTCCGGGTCACCAGACCAACTCCTGTTCAGAATCAGAATTTGAAAACCAAATGAGTTACGATGAAAAGTAGAAATTCTGAACTGATAAAACCGCATAATAAATTATTTTATTCAAGCTGTTCATTTTGATAATACGTCAAAATCTCTGATCAAATTCAACCTGAAAAACGATTAAGACAAAAAAACGTTTGTTTAGGCGAATGCGGCTGGCAGCTGGGAATTTGCGCGCATAAAAGAGTCGAGACGTATCAAATATCGTCGGGACCAAGATTCGTTGATAACAACTCTGCAGACGACCGACCCAGTCGTACGATTCGAACACATGCGAAACACATACACTGTGACGCTGAAGTATTTATTAACGGCCACAAACCTCGGGGCGCCTAAATTCACACGGTCCAGGGACAATATTGACAGAATACTTCTTATCTGTTCAGTTTTGCTTTTTTTTTTTTTTTTTTTGCCCCTTTTATAATCCTCGACCGGAGTTCAAGACGTCTGTTTGCTTGATCTCTTCCAAGTTTACAGTATATGTCAACGATAATAAACAAAGTGTTTCAATCACTTTGAGTTCATTCAGTCAAAGCTCTGACAACTGACAAACACAATTGACAAATATAACTCTCGTATAGAGTCTGAATGCAAATGTCAATGAGAATCTAGCGCGTGAATTATTGCGAATATAACCGATGATTGCATGTAGATGACATAACAACGCTTCGAATCATATCGTATGCGAAACAACGTCCGTCTAAATTTGTCATATTTAACCGATTGTAATTCAGGACGACCCCGACAATCTGTACTAATATACTGAGCGAAGAAGAAAAACTGACCGAACCATCATTTATATCTTGTTGTCAGTTATTATTTGCTACTTTCTCTTTATTTTAGTAACAACCATTACCTTCGTTCAGTAAAACGTAAATCCAGCCTCCTGATACAGGCCTCACGTTCTCCCGGTAGAACAATTTGTTATAATTATTTAAAAATGAAATTTTTCTCTCTTTGAATCATTTGAATACCGAAGGTTTTACATGATTAATTTCTACATTGCACGTACATAATTCATGCGATACGAATATGAACTAACAAGTAAACGAACATTTTTCACAAGTTAAGTTGAAAGTCTGTGTGCTTCTAAAAGAATATCGAATAATTTTTTTGAACAAATTACAAAGTATAGGTCAAAGCTAATAATACGATTCTCTTTTCACTAGCAACTATACAAAATTGCTCGATGCTAAATTGCGTGATTCAGAATACCAAATAGCCGAATAATTAAGAATTCGACAACGGATGAAGTTCGTTAAAAATCAGACTTACCGATAGCCTTCATATACTCGTCGAAATTTTCGGACTTGTCGAGCTTGTATTTCTTTCCCACGAATATGTCTGCCATTTCGGATTTGTCTGATTTGACTTGAACTGAAGTAAGACTCGAAAAATTTTCACAGCTACAAAGCTCAAGTAAGACTGACTCCTAACGAGACGGTCGACCGTGCTTTATAGGACTCCCCTAATCGACAAAAACTTTTTTCTCCTGGCACGGATAGAGATACTCTCGCCATTCATTGGTCCGCGAGGATTCATCCGAGCCAATCAGAGACTGATCGAGAGAGGCTAGAGGAGGAGGAATAATGGTATCGATGAAGTTTGACCCCCTACTATACACACGCCTCGACATGCGTACCTATACATATTCAATATCACTTGAGGCCACATATGTGTATTATCCATAATCAAGCTGGTGTACAAGTAAAACCTCTTCAGTGTAAGGTACAACAATTATTTTATTGAATTTAAAGCAGCTGCGAATAGTTCAACGAACAGTTTCAAATCTAACTTTTAACGAATGCAGACACTCAGCGTCTAGCGACAAAGTATAGATAAGTAATGCTTACATTTTGCCCACTTTATGTACATTTCCAACATTTCACAAAAACGTGAAACTTATAATATTTACATTGTTGGAAAACGGATGAATGGAAATTGTTGGAATTCCCCAGTCATTTGAAATCCCTGGTATTTAAGTCTGTTTGTAATTACGTGCATATGTTTCCGCTCTTAAAGTAAACGCACAGACATGATGTTGTGCGAAATATGTACGTTGGTTGCAGGTTTTAATTATATCCATTACGATTACAAGCTGAGGGGTCAATTGTCTCGAGTTCTTCGAACGAGTTAATGCACACGTTTATAATAAATCGGCTGATTATTTTGTAACAATCTCATACAGACTGCGGCATTTACACATCCACTTGCCATTCTTATTTATAAGTAAAAACTTGGAACATTGCGACTGGTAACGCGAGGCGATAAACCGTGAAACAATAGTTTTCCTCTATCTGCTTAGTTTTGTATTGAAGAGACTATGCGGCACATCTAATATCAAAGCTTATATTTTATGCCGAGCTTGTCACATAAATGAGGTACAATACACGTTAAACAGGCCAGTCAACATTGTCTCGAAGATACGGCTTCAGGGAATACTAGGTGAGTGTATATTTACAAAAGCTATTATTTTTTTCTGGCCGAACAAGTTCTACGGGACAATGAGTTAACAAACTTGTTTGACTATGGATTATAGTTTGCTCACAGACGATGTGGGAGGAAAATATATATAGGCTGGAATTTTTGTTTATTTAAAGGGTCGAAGGATCCGATGGCCTCACACATTCATCCTGAAGCCATGGGCATAAACCGGTTACCCTTGCTTCAGGCTAAAAGGGTGAATTGAGAAATAAGAGTCTGGAAAATAAATATGCGAACCATTCTGGCAGATATATAGGTACAATATGGTAGAGGGAAAAAAGAAATGTTGGATGTACACGATACACGTATAATACAAAGACTTCACCCTAGAAAAATTGTAAGTATTCGTATGTTGATAAGTTTGTGATAAAAAAAATGTTGTAAGCACTGCGTGACACCATGGCGGTAAGATATATTGCGGTGGATACAAAAATCGTAATAAGTATATAGTAATTTGAGCCTACATGGGGGTCATAAATAAGGTCGATAAGATATCAGCGAAAATTTATTTTCACGAAATTAGCTCAGTCAAGATCAAATCCGTTTGAGTGATCGGCTTACTGACCTGCGAGGAAGTGGTTTTAGAAAAAAATAATAACAATACGATGGATCGATTCGTACGCAAAAATGTAAGAGCACCTGACAAACATACGTTATCAGTAAAAAAAAAAAACTCCATCATATAAACGCCTGCATCCGAAACATTAATCTTTATCCGAAACCGTTGTAGCTTTTTTTCTCGGATTATAAATATAGAAAGATAAATCCTGTTATCAGAGTGCTTAATTTGCAACTTTTGGACTCCTCATCTATCAAAAGTTTTGGCCGTTTGAGATAAGACAGTGCACTTCAGTGCAGAGGCGGAATTTCGAATCCAGACTTTCAGCGGATTGACAGTGATTTATATCATCATGCCTAATGAGTTCTAATTAAAATGCGATTTCAGTATCCATAAAAGGTATGAACACAGAATGAATTTATAAAATGCAAAATAAGTATACGGATATGATGTATTTTGGCCCTGCACAAATAACAGTTGACAATAATTGATGAGGATTACTGTAAACGAATCCCACTGCACGGTTTCATCTCCCCGCACCAACCAAATGAATTACAGTATCTGAATAAAGTCTGTCGGCTGAGTCTGATCTTAGAGATTTGATCTAATCGCAACTCTGTGATTAGTTGAAAAGACAAAAAAAGAAAATAGGTAGTTATGACAAAAATAAATAAACCCGACTGATTGGAGGAAACCGATAAACACCATTGCGTAAAAATGACAGTTATATCATCGCGATAAGAAACGAAGTTCGTTGTGGTAAACAAGACTTTAGTTTTCTTATCCGGAATGACAAATCGATTACTATAACCTACCCCAGGGATATAAAAGTGACAAACTTCTCTAATACTAAGCTCTAATGGAGACACACTACTCGACTTTAGATTCTTTATGTTTCACCGACTGCTCATTTGCATAAACGCCAAGTTCCGCACGAAAGGCGCTAACTTGCTAAATGCTGCAACATCTAATCAGCAATTCAGAGACCATGCTAATTTGACTACGGTCTACACTGTAAAAAAATGTCGTTTAAAATAATTAAGAGTCATATAATTTCTGCTTGTTTCGAGGCTCAACAAATGTGAAAATATATACGAAATTCCTTTTAACTGACGCAGGAAGAATAATTTTTAACATCAAAATTACAGGTGTGACAGCTTTTATTAATTTATGCAAGAAGTTCTTTTTATTCCAACTGCACTGTTTTGCATCGCAGCTGTCTGCGTGATGCATAAAAGTTGATAATAGTATGAGCAAAACAGTGGCTAAATTTAGAAAGCAACCATGCGTAGTCACATACATTCTTCAACTTCTTTTCGACATATTAATGTAAGCCATGTTCCACAGGAACAAGCCAGAACCCCATTGATTTGCGCATCAAGACCTTGTGATCCGATACCTTCACGATAGGTTTATGGTAATAGGCGCAAGAGGCTGCGGAGGTGAGAACAGCTAAGGAAGCGATACCCTGTTCTTAGGTCGTTCTAAGGATCTCAAATTACGAGCACCTAGCTCCTTCGGTTACATTGTGCCAGACCCCGGTTTGTGGCTTTTCTTATTTCTTTACCACGTTTCAACACGTTTTCAACGATTTCCTCAAATACTCGTACTTGTGATTTCTCAACGTTTTTACCAAGAATTTCTTACATTTATTGCGTTACCGTTTCACGAGCTTTTACCGACCGGATGTTGCGATAAAGATGAAACGGGGATCCTGACGTGAGGCATTGGTCTTTCTCCCGGATCTGTCGCACCACGCCCTGGCTAACTTTATTCGTCGAAGATCAATCATTGTTATCCGACAGAAGCTATTAGCTGGAAAAAATCATCAAGTCAAAGTCTCAGGCGTTAACGAATTCACATCGACCTATGAACGGCTCGTGATAACTATTCTGAACTGTGAAAGATTTACAATCGAATACATATTATAGCTATATATAATGGTGAATATACGCAAGTAACACATTGATTCAAAAATTTTTTGTTGCACGATAGGAAAAAGGAATAACATAAAAAAAGACAATTTTTTATCATCTCATTCGTTGTTAATTTCGAAATTTTACTAGAGAAGTCACTCTGCAATTGATATTCTTCGTTCATTATGTTACTCACGCATATAACGGAGCGGAATGGAATACTGTGCAGACGCTGCTTACGTGAATAAAGCCCAGGGTATCTGACGATGAGTGAGTAAAAACCATAGCTTTATATATACTGCCATGTAATATAGAAGAGACGATATTCTCGGGTATTCTCGGGTATCATGATGCTTGATACCGCAGATGCAGGGGGGATGCTGCGAGCGTCGCAACGAGACGACGCGACGGGCCCGCATTTAGTCCCACTGGATGTGCAGTCTTCAGGCGATTGCCGCTTATTAGTCTACATTGGAAAATAAATTCAGGGACTAAATTGGGCCTCAATTGGTCTGTCTGTCGGGCGGTCGGGCGGTCGACGAACGACGAAGAGTCGGATGCACGTCTTCACGGTCGGTGCTAAGTCAATGCATCCATCGCGATTAATCTAAACGAATTAGAATTGATTATTTCATTGGATATTTTAGGCGCGGTCTTGGGCTCGCGATACTTTCTCGTACTACGTTCCATTATACATTTATTATCATACATTTATTCGAAGAAGAAAAGTTTAATTTTGAAATTGGAACGTGGGTGGAAAGATTGTCGGTTAATTAATTAACTTAACTGTTGTACATTAATACGAGCCCTTTGACAAGGGGTGAAAATAGACAGCAAAATTTTTCTATATACAGTATTGTATTATGAGCGATGCGAATTGGCTCGCGGTGACAACGTTCAACGTTCGCATATCTGATTCGAATTGAAACATACAACAGCAGAAGAGCTATACTTAAAGTTGATGTAAATTGTGAGGAAAGCGTAACAATACGATATAGTAGCGATTCAGGCGAACGTCGGGAAGTCTCGTTGACATTCCGATGTATAAAAAGAAAAAGTGAACATGTGAACAAGCGACGACGCAATCTAGTCCAGGTTCGCGTGGTTGAAAAAAGTCGAATAATATTTTGTAGCAGCCATATGTATGTATGTACAACGCGTTGCGGTGTTCTTTGGCACCCAAAATAGGTCTTCTAATAATTGGTCCAAAACTAGTATAGTGGAAAATAATATAAAACTGAAAATCTGGAAGTTTGAAAAGGCTGAAATGATCCGATTATTTGGTTGACGATGAGGCAAGCCGTTAACTGACCGGCAAGGCAAGCCTTATTGTGTTCATTACGTATTCCATGAGGCAAGGTTGAGGCCTTGGTAATCGAGTACAGTAGTGTCATCTAGAACGGAGGCGTAGAACCGTAACACCGAATCTTGCGATATCTGATCAGATAAGACGACAGCTTTTTGATAGCAATGTGAGTGACACTGACAAACGAGTTCCTGGGGTATTCCGAAGGAAAAAATGCTAAACGGCGTCTTTAACGCGATGTGGCAATCCTACCCTTACCGACCGAGCGAACTCATCCGTTTTCTTTCTATATTAAATAAACAAACGAACGGAATGAGTTAAAATTTTGCCGGTGTATAGCTCTTTTGTAGCGGAATCGAGGAAGGTTACTCGTATCCAGAAAATCGTGAACAAAATGTGTGGTTTTTTGATTGACACGTTTTGCTATTTTCACATTTCCCGCATTTCAGGGGCACAAAATTGCATATTTGAGGGATTTTCCGCCAGACCGAAAAGAATGAGGCTTAAAATGATCCATCGTGAGTATTTTCATGCAATATTGAGGCAGCTAGGTGAAAACTAGTGGTACACTAATCTCGTAAATAAAAGATGTTCTCGCGATCGATCCTTGATTGGAACGCGCGGCCGTTTCTGGATATAAGTAACCTTCCTCTATTCCGCTACAAAAGATCTATGCACCGTCGAAAACCGAAGAAAACGGATGAGTTCGCTCGGTCGGTAAGGGTAGGACTGCTTCATCACGTTAATAAACAAAACCAGCTTCCGTTATCCAGTCCAGCAAGGATTCTAATGATGCATTGGACACACGTTCGACCATAATTCATCATGATTTTCAACCGCAGTGGCCGTGGTTAAAAACACCTATTATGTGTTATCCTATTTCGTTTTGTCCCAGGTATTTTAAAAAGGTATTCCTCGCAATTTATATTCGCCTCTATATCTCTTTCCTGCAGCGGACCATTAGGACGTAGAGAAGTTATTCTTGTCGTAAAGAAGGAATGTCCAAGTCACGTTGTAGCAGTGGGCAGAACAGCAATAGAGATTGAAAAAAAAATAAAAATAGTCAGACGTTGTGAATGCCTCATGTTTCATACTTTATAGCGTTGAGACCGTAACGGCAACAAGTAGTTTTTCATGCTTCAAACGCGCACAGTCACTTAAGTTCTGTGCTTGCATGTGCAATACATATATTGTCACGATGGAATGATGAATGTACCCTCAACCAATTACCGTGCAGGGTTCGACGCGTTTTTCATCGCGATAACGAGCTTCGATTATCTAGATTCGCGAGTGTGAATCACGATCTCAGAACTAGCGGCTTAATTCTTGCGATGATTAATTATCGTCCAAGTACCCCAATATCAATACCGGCAGTTTATGAGATAACACAACAGCCGTCAGTAATTGTTATACGACCAATTGAACCGAAGTCCATAGGTGATTGATATTTTGAAGAAGCGTTTTATCTATAGGTACTTCGCTCGATACGAACGTCTGGCATAAACTACGATACCCGGGACAATTTTCTTTTCAAGTAGAGAAATGAATCTACCCAGTACGCGCAGTTCGAGACACGCTTTAACCGTAGGATGTAATGTTATTTCGAATCGAAAGAGGTTTTTCAAACATGAAAAAGGGTCCGAGGGACATTTTTTACACTCTAACTGGTGCCAAAAATAAATGTCGATATTATAACAAGGATATTTTTTTGTTAGTAGCAGTTTCATGATTTTCTGGCGGACCGATTCCGCTACCCCACATCAAATATTAAACTGCAGTACGTACGTGTTTAAAAAGGAGATACGAGCACGATAAATTTAATTTATACGTACCCAAAGCCTTCATAAATTCCTCAAAATTTTCGCTGGTGCTCAGCTTGTACTTCTTGCCGTAGAATTCAGCCATTTTATTATTTGTACGTGTTTACGAAGAATTTCGAACCTTGAGAGAGGTTTTAAGGGTACACGAGCTGTACTGGTTTCTCGCCGGCGAGCAACTGATCGAGTAAAATGTCCCGCAGCCTTTCCAGAGAGAGAATATAGCGCCGGTTTTATCCCCGCCAACTTCCGCGCACAATGGGTATCGCGCAAGACGAGAGGCGCTTTCCGATTGGTTCAAAAATATCCCGCGTTCAGGAGCAGCCAATTAAGCGACAGTTCGGTTTTTAAATTGGTTCGAATCCGTTCGCCTCTGCAACTGTACGTAACCGAAGCAAATTTTCGAGTCAATTAGAAAACAATATGACGATGCAAGAGTATAGCGCTTCCGTCGCGTCTCTCAAGCTGAACTCTCATCGTCTGCAGACGTATTCTTTATGGTCTCGGCTGATCTTCCTGATTAGTTCTCAGAATACTAAGAATGGTCTGCCATCGGACAAAGACCAATGATTGGTATAATACAATCCCTCCAAGTACGTTCGCCAAAGACTGGCAATGAATCATAGTTCGACTATTAGCTATGCGGGCCCTCAGAAATTACGTGTCTTTTTATTGATGAAAGTAGCACTTAGTATCTTGCATTGTATCCAGAATGAAGTTGGTGAGTTTGATTTCGAATGAGGCTACGATCAACTAGACGGTAAAAAAATGTGGAAGGAAAAAAGGAACGTTTCAATATTCCGCATCGAGGAACGAGTATAAGAGTCGCAATGTCACCTATGTGCGATTCTTAACTGAGAAAAAGGATTTCGATTTGATTCCAGCTTCGTTTATACAATCGGCCGAGAGGTTTCCTGAAGTTATTATGACCGTGTGAATGGCGTGAATCATAAGCATCCGAAGCCAAGTTTGGGTCTGATTGTAAAACAGGAAATCGCAGGAGACGAGGGGAAATTTCGCGTTGTGCGCAAATTTGCGCTCTTAACGGTGCTCATCGTCAGACAGGCATTGTCGGGAGAAAAACGTGTCGAGAGATGGACATGCAGCATCCCGAGCACCGAGTGTAGGACGACGAAGGAACCGAAGGGCGAAGGCGAAGGGGGGATCCGCCCATGGCTGCAATTCACGTGGGTCCCAGCCGCAGCGAGACGACCGCCGGGTAAAGAGATCAATATAGAAGAGACGCAGGATCGCTGATCACGCCACAGTCGTGCACACGCGCATTGCATGCGCTACTCCTTGCTCCTTGACATTCCGCTCTTTATTGGGTCAGGAAATGGTGGGCCGGCTATTCTACTACTTCTCGATCGAAAAAGATTCGTTCATGTGTTATAGATATTAGTTTATTTACATTTGATTAGGCATTTGAGCCCGTAATAATAAAATGAAGTAAACGTATTCTAAATATACTACTCGTATTCTAAACTATGTATGTGTATGTACTTTAGGGCGAGTCCAAAAAAGGCCTTTTTTAAATCTCCCAGTTCTCAGAGATTCTTGAAATTTTTTCACTAAAAAATAGCTCTCGTGATAGGGCTGGGCTCCAAAAAATTTTTACTTCCGCCTCAACGACGTTAAAATTTCGAAAAACGCTATTTTCGGGAATTTCGAATTAGAGATATCCTCAAATTCATCGTTGGCTATGTTTTGTATGACGAAAGAGAAATTTTTGTAAAACCTGAGATGCTTGCGATTTTTTTTAGTCCGGAAAAATCGATGTTGGAATTCGTCAAAATAAATGTTTTTAACTTTAAAATATTAAACATTTGAACACGAATTTTTTTGTACTTTTTAGGATATCTCAATTTTCAAATTCCCAAAAATAGCCGTTTCTCGAAATTCCAACGTCGTGAAGACAGGGTAAAAAAATTTCAGCCCTTTGGCGTGAGCTATTTTTTAGTGAAATAGCGCAAGAATCTCGGAGAAGACCAAAATCCTAAAAAAATTGCCGTTTTCTGAATCGCCCTTACGTACTTACATTATAAGCGAACAAAATCCTCTGAATCCTGTCGTACGAACACAGCTGGTCCACGTGCCGAGCAAAATGAGAGATCAAATTGTTAAATTCTCGTGATATCTAAATTTATGTATTGCCTCTGAATCGCATATTATCTATGGTCGACCAAAGTAACAACTCTGTGAATAATTCCTGATTCATTTGGCAACAGATTCATGAAATTGCGCAGCTCAGAGAGATACGCTCGGCTAAACTTGCGTCGAACTAGAACAATCCGGAGGTGGATTTACTCGCGGAGTCTGTCTGTGCGGAGTAAAAACTCTGTACAAGAGACAGAGAACTCCTGCCGTGTGGGCGAGAAAAAACTTTCGCACTAAACTTTTTACCGGCAATCCTCCAGCCGATGCTCATGTATGTGTAGAATATTACACGGGCATAGTATACAGCTGATTTGGTTTTACAATATTCATATTTTTTTACTCCGAATTGTACCACGATTAGTAAACGAAATCTATAAACTAAAATTTTTCAAAGTCACATGAACTTGACTGATAATTTGAAATTTCTTAGAATTTTGGTATAACTTTTCAATTTTTGCACATCGCGAATATTCTTTCGCGCACACAAATAGGTACCTAATTGACGTTCGATTCTGAATAAGAAACTTTCATTATGCGCTTGAGGATAAATACCAGACTGTGCATGAATATGGAATTTCAGAATCCGAAGTCGGTTTGAGTTTTCCGGTTCGTTGATCCGCAAGGGTTCGTTGATCGGGAATTAACCCGACGTCGAGAAAGGTTCATCCTAATACATTGCAATAATTAGAACCCACATGTACGTTATTCGTAATTGAATTTATACAGCGGAACTGCGGCGTATTCCGGCGTATTATAATTAATACGTCGACTTCCGCCTCTGCGGCCAAGAGTCTGTACTGGTGAGGATGAAGACCTTCTGCGAGCATGTGACCTCTATTCTCGCACACCCTCGTTTTCCTTGTATGTACACCACCAAACCCTAAGATATCATTGAACTTTTCGTACACTTTAAAGTCTGCTACACCCCATATGGTTTTTTTTTATTAATACGTAATACGCTTAAATTGTATTTTTTGCAACAACAAATTTTAGTACCTAATGGTTAAGCTGGATTCTTCTAACCATGAAGATTATTTTTGTGAAGTTTAAGAAGGTTGGTACAAGTCAAGAATAAGCACTCAAGATTTATTATCTACAATCTAATTATTATATTCCATATATGCTGTGACAGTTTTTGTAAAAAAAACAAAAAGCAAAAAGTGTGCAAATAACGAAAAGTATCGAATTCTCGACTCATGCGCTAGCCTGTCTGAATTAAACGGAAACAAAAGGAGATTATCAAAATGACCAAAGGATGCGAGAATCGCTCGAGGTCCGTCAGATCCGGCCGCGCCGCGAGCATTGCGGAAGGAAAAACGGGTCAAACTAGCGGAACACCCGGTATGCCCGCCCCGAAGGAAGGCCACAGGTACAACTTGGCCGGCGGTTAAAATTGGCTCCGAGAACGTGCGTCCGACGCTTCCGGTGGGCCACCGTCGGCTGCAAGCGCGGACGTCTCGGAGGCTCGCCGCGTCGCGACGCCTGCCGTAACCGCCGAGCAGTTATGCCATATTATACTCGGTTTTGCCCGAGTAGTTCAGTCGGAATATGTCTCCATTTGGAATTGCAATTTTTAAATATTAGAACTGATTTTTTCTCTGAAATCTCTGGGAGGAGTCGTTGGTAGTCACTTTCCAGAATTTCGAGCAAATTCTGCCGGTGCTTCGGCTGCTATCTTGAATTTACAACGGAATTTGTTTTTGTCAAAAAACTAGCTTATCTTCAAGTTTTTACTAAAAATAGTCGTGACTAAGCTCGTAGATTCAATTCTCTGCATCTACGGCCATGACAATTTTATTCTACGATCGATATTTTCTGACTTGGATTATAGATCCAAGATGGCGATCGAAGGTATAGCAGAATATGGTCGAAATTCTGGATTTAGACTACCCGTGATCCCTGACGACGAGTAGAAAAAAATTTTGTATCGAAAAAAATTTCAATTTCAGGTTATTTTTTGCACACAGCGATCGGGCTGGAGGTTCGAACCATCCGGTCCGTCCAGCCGACTTATCGCCAACGGAATATCACCGCGAGGAATGCCGCTGGCAAATATTGGTTCACCGCTACGGTGTCGCAGCCTTTTCTTTGGGTGCGAATATTTCGCCGCCGCGGTGGGTGTGTATTCGCCGGATTGGCCACACTTGTCTGCCTGCCTCATTCCGCGCTGAACCGGACCGATCCCGACCCGTCGATTTCCCCGGGACAGGTATGAGCCCACGGGTTCTCATCGCGGTGCTGAAAAAAACCAATTCCCAACAGAGCACCAAGTATCTCCCTGCAAAGGGGTGCACCTCGCTCGAGAATTGAGACATTCATTCTTCATTCCCGGTATTAACCGAGTCGACTGATTTCTGCGTCGATATAATTTTCAACGGGTCTTCGAAGCTGATTTTTCGCAAAATTTCTTTACAATTCCAAGCTCTTCTACTCCTCCCGGTGGAATACTTTTCGAGCAGCCCCGAGACGCGCACCCACATTTCTGCAGGTTCCGTCAAAGCGGGCGAGTGTCGCGTTCGCGGAAGCGATTCGTCAGAGTGCCTCTGACCCTCGTCTCAGTTTCGTTCGATTCCGCGTCAGGATCTCCGATCATTTTCTCTATCCTCCGCAGGGCTGCCGCGCAACCTCTACATGCAGCGGATTATAGTTTTCCACACTATTATCGCTAAGGATATGACGAATCGAGGTGATTACCGGAAACGAGTAGATAAAGCCGTTTTCGATCGATACGTCGTATCATTTTTAACGGAAATTGTATGTTTGTGGAATGGGAAGGTGAAATGGGGCGAGATTTTGATGTAATATAATAGCGAACAACTTGTACACGTGTGAGAAATCTGTGAAAGAAATCGTCGAAAGAAAATCCTGCAGGCAGCGTGGCCAACGCAATGGCAAAGCAAGGCTCAGGATTCTGTCCCTTTTTCTCCTCTCGCAGGCCGGGAGACGCAGCCGGACGAACAGCGCAGGTGAAGGTGAACTGTGGCGGGTGGGCCAGGTGAAAAGGCGAGCCAGCCGACATAATCGGAGCGAGGACGGCGCGCGTCTTCCGCGGAATGGAGGCGTCGGGGCGGAAGCGGCCGGGCGGCGGGGCTGGCGGGTTGTAGATGTGGCAACGCCGCTGCGTAGGTTCCGCCGCGTCACGACTCGCAACGCTGAACACGCGCCGCGGGCGGCCGAGTCGAGGCGAGGCGGTTTGTCCGCCGTCCGCAGTCCGCATCGGTGCGCGGAGAGCCGCAGACCCCGTTGAAGCTGCCGATCAGCGGACGAATGCCGGTGCAGGTGCAGTCGTCTCGGGTGTTTTTCTCGCCGCGTGAATTGCAGAGAAAGATAGAGAGAAAGAGGGAAAGAGAGAGAGAGAGAGAGAGAGAGAGAGAGGGAAAGGCGTAAACAATATATAGACAATGTTCGACACGGAAAAGTTTATTATTGAGATACAGAAGCGGCCGGCTATTTACGACGTTAACTGCGAGGAGTATAACGACAGGAATGCTAAGATGGACGCTTGGGACGAAATGTGCCAGGTGATGGTGCCCAATTGGGACGGCTTGACGAACGAGGAGAGAAACACTGAAGGTAGGGTATAAGTATGCAGTATATCCTCCTCGCACCGCACCGTTCGTTCGTTCGTTCCTTCGTTCGTTCATCGATCACGCCGCCCGGCTGGCCACGGCGATTATCGCCGTACGTACAATAATACCGTCGTCTTCTCTCACTCCCAATAAGTCTCGAATCAACCACGTGCGTTTGCGGTATGTATGTACCTAGCTGATTGTTACCCGCGGGGGATACCGAGATACCCCTTGTTTCCTATAAGCCACTTACTCATCTAGAGCGACGACATCGCGAGTATAACGCGGATGTGAAAAAGCGAAAATTAATAATCACGCGATCGTTGTATCAAGCCTGCAAAAGCCTGCGGCCGGAGAAAGACGCAGCTTGGGAATCGATAGAAATCACAGACGCCTTGCTCCACGCCCTCCCCGTTTACCAATCCTCCGTAATACATTCGCACCTCGCCCTCGCCGCTTGGAAGCGGACTCCGTGCCCGCTTTGCGGGTAAAATCGCCCTCCGACCACCGACGCCGTACCGTTGAAAATTGTTCTCGTTCTTGCGTACGCAGCCTCGCAGATGGGCACGGCTGCGCTCTGCGCATGCGCGGCGAACCCCTCGAGCCGATAATTGAGCCGTCTGGTCGAGAAGGACGGCGAGAGTCGAAGCCACGACTTGAATTTATCCCGAAATTTCAATCGTCTTCTTACTCCTGTTCTTTACGCTGATGTGGCTAATGGAACAGGGGCTGTATTTGTGTTTCAGAGAAAAATTTACGCGGGAAATGGAGGAACATCAGGGATTATTTCATGAAGGAGCTGAAGTTGCAACGCTCGCAAAAAGCTGGTCCAGCCGCTCGGAAAAGAAAGAAATATATTTACTTTGACCAGTTGTACTTTCTCCTGCCGACTGTCGAGAACAAAAGGTATTTTAACGCCGAGGCCAGTGGCTTTGGCGACTTAGACGTTCGGAGGAATTAGAAGTTGCGATTTTTTTTTTTTTTTGTTTTCTGCAAGATGGTTGATTAGCTGGGATTTTCAGAAATGTGGTCAAAAAGGCTTCGCCCCATCACCCGGACAGCGATAGCGAAATGGACAATCCGGTGATCGAGGAATACGATTTTCCGGCCATGCAACCGAGCACCTCGAGGGAATACAACAACGTGTCGATGAGCATGGGCCAGCCGAAAATGCGGGGACGATACTCGACGCAGATTTGCGAAACGTCGTTAAACTCGTTCGACAACGATATCCACGACATTTTGTCTTCCCACAGTCAGCCGATGATCCAGGACGAGGATTACGACCGGATGTTTCTCTTATCGCTTTTGCCGATGATGAAACAAGTCCCCGACGTTAAGAAGCTTGACGTCAGAATACAAATGCAACAAATATTGGCCGCTGCGCTGTACGCGTCTGAGTCAAAATGATACAAACATTAGGTATCTCTGTGTACGCGCATCGCAGTGGTCGACAAATTGCTTGAATATTTTGATAAGCTGCAGTTTCTGCACCTGAGCAAAGAGATAACTGTTTACCATCCAAATACAAACGACGCGCGACGTTGTAATACGATCCGTGGTGAGGCGATGTCGTGCTCGGCGACGAAGTCGATTTCAAATTGAGAACAGAGATACCGAACTTATTTTTTTTTTAATCTCTCATTTGATGCATGTACAAAGAAAGACGAAGCGGGAATGAAAACTAATTTATAATTTCGCTTAATACTGATTTCAAGTCAGTTACGAAGTATGCACCGTTGCATTACAAGTCCGCGACGATTCGCATTGAGATTAATGACGTCAGTTGTATGACGTCAAACGATTGTTCAAATTCGACTCTTGTAAATAAATTGCTTTTCAATTAAGTTTTAACACCGAGGATGTTACTCGTTTACGTCTCGCTGTGCGATTTGTACGTCTTTATCTTTTTCTGACACATTCTATTCGCTTTATTGTAATAAGAATCAAGCAGATTTACCACCATGACGTTAATCATCGTGAAGAAACAGCCGTTTTTATCGATTGCATAGGATTCCCAAGTATCTGGTCTATCGATGAGACATTCGATGGAGCTTGAGGTTTCCATAGAATAATTCGCTCGTAAATAGGCCTACAAAGCTCCTATGAGAATTCTACACCCAATTGGTGTAAGATGTAAATCCCAAGTTGACATTGAATATCGTCAACCGCTGAATATATAATGTTAGGTGTACCAATACTGCATGTTACCTGTATATCTAAACGAAGACAATTTGTTAGACACAATTCCGACGAGAAGAGGCGATTCCTATCTCGAATATATATTTTTTGATTATTAAAAATCAATTCTTAATTAATTTTCCTACCCGATATTGATATTAATGCATGATTTTCATCCTTAACAAAAATTGTAATAATAGAAATAGGATTAACAGTTAGCACTTTCACAAGGCATTGCAAGTCCCGAGAGATCAAGCACATGTTGAATTGCCTTTACACGATAAACTCAATTTCATCGTCGGTATCACAGAGTTGCTCTACCGCACTTATGGTAAATACCCTTCTTATCATAGCAAGATAATTCGGAAATTCTGGTTGTCGATTGAGATTAAAATTCCTTGACCATTTGTAGGTATTTCCCGTCGCCGCAAAGCGGATCTGTTAATAAAATTGGAAAAAAATTTTAACCCAGATTTAATTATCGTAATCTGAGAGTATGAAGAAACTAGTTAAAAATTGTCAAATTTCGGACCTATCAATCGATTTTTCATTTTTATATGAGATAAGTTTGGTTAAAAAGATCTCAACATTTCATATATCGTGACATTTGAATGAAATTTTTGAACACATCTACCCCTGTTTGTAAAATAAAGCAGAAACAGAAAACGGGAATAGCGATATGACTCTGGGATTTCGCATCGCATGACTGGTAGGCAATCTCAAGAAAATCCCACTCCGAAATCGATTCTACACCTGGACAGATTCTCTCGTAAGACTCGGCCGACTTTTCGATCCAAACCGATATATCATGATCTACGACTACCAGGTGAGTAAGTATTATCTCGGTTCTTACTTTGAATCATACGTTATTTATAAATCGAATAGAATACGTAATATTTTTTATATCTATTTTCAAAAGTTGCACGAGGAAAAAACGGTGAATCTTAAAATGCGAAAATCAAGAAGTCGTCCCGTTTCATTCGGCGCAAATTATGCGATTCATCCTCTACGCCAACCGTTGGACGCAATTTGACCGGGAGAAGCGAATGCCCATCGATCAGTTGACTCACTCGTTCCTTAACAAGCTTTTGGGAATCAGGTGTACACCAAGATAGGCACCGCTGCAGACTGTCTACGTATTACTGCCGCGAGTCGAGTCACTTGATTGGAAATGAACACAGCCGGCTGGTTATCACAGGTTGTGTAATATCTGTACATGGGATGGATGTGCACCACGTTTTACGTGGGTGGTATAGGCCGAAGCGTAAGCGTAGTTGGGCAAAGTAAGCGCTGTTCGTCCGGAAACTGTAATTACGTTTTTACGGAAATCGTTTCTAGGCAGCTCCGGGATCCAATTTCCAACTGAGCTTGCAAGAGAGCAGTGACGCGTGCAGGCGAAAAGGCGAGGCAAAGCGATGGGGATGAAGGGGGAAAAGAGAGGAAGAAAATGATCAAAAATAGAAATCAAAAAGGAAAGCCAAAGAAAAACCTGGCACAAGTCATACGACCCGGCGAGGCTCGACTCGGGATGGATTTGAAAAGGTACATTAACATCAAAAGAGAAAATTTGAAAACTTAATTTCAACGTCCACGACGTAATCTCGGTTGTGTTTTTCAATTATATACATGTATAGTTTATATACACGGCGCATTATACACGTATTACATACGAGAAGTTGCCGACCTGCTTTCGGAAAAATTTTCTCTTTACTCGGAGTAAAGTAAAACGTACCTACGTATAATACACTGTACACGGCTTGCTGCAGACCTTGGGATATTCGTTTCTGGAAGAAAACTCCGAATTGGATTTCATTGAGACTTTCCAGAGAGCAGCGATTGCAGTTATGGAATATATTCTGAGGCCGCTGTAGCAAAGAAAATGCCCAATTTCATCAGTGTTGAAAGTTCCTCACCCTATATACTACAGTGGGGTCGCAACTCTGCAGGCGTATGGAATTGAGCATTCAGATAACGATTCGTCCCCAAGAGAGACGGGGAAAAAACAGAAAAGAAAAATAGGCGGTTCATCAACCCGCCCGACTTCATCTGATATCCGCGGAGACAGACGTCGAGTTCAGTTCCCAGACAAATTGTACTTGCCCTATAGAATTCTGTGTAACCGCACAATTTTAGGTGTAACACGTACCGTAGTTGGATATGTATGATCTATGAGCCGCGCGATCGAAGCTCTCAATGCTGTAAGGTGTTTCAAACGGTCAATTGGCATGAATTAGCTAACAGCATATTTGCCACAGCAGTCAGTTGTTGCGGACATCGTTTGCGAAATTCAGCGGTAAATGTCCCTGAGCATTCCGCACCAGCTAGAACGCAGTTGCTGACAATTGACTGATAATTTCCAGGTGCAACGTTACCCGCGGTAATGAGCAATTAAGAAACTGTTGTGCCTGTCACGTAACTCCTGATAATACTAAAATTTTCCTTTGTCTCCGTTGAAAAATGGCAAGATAATATATCCTGTTACAAATGGATTGTAACGATATAAGACTCCCGGTTACCTCTTGTCATTAAAATTTTATCTCATTTTGCATAAGTTGCGAAGAATGAAATTACCTTTCCATATTCAGGCACGAGAGTCTGCGGTTTTCTTATCATATTATACGTGTGGTTACATTATACTTTGCTAGATGGTATAAGAGCTGGCAAAAGACCTCGGGTCACGTGTTTCACGCTTGTGTTATTCTGTAGGTATAGTTTCCGTGCGGTGTAGTTCGGTTTTCTGAAAATCGTACGTGACTTAATTTTGCCTTGAGACTTGCTATCGTCTAAAATCCAAACTTCTAAACTTGTACAGTGCAATATTACAACGTTTAATGGGAAGCAGCCCAGTTTGGCTGGATCACCGTACTTGAAACGAAACCTAATTTACGCGATAATTTATTCTCAAAACGTACTTCGGGATTATGACAGCCTCCTTGGAGTTGGGTTGACACGCTGGAAGGTAAGGCTTGTTACCTTAGCTTGAGCACGATTCCATGCTTGCACCTCGAAAATGAATTAACCTTCTTCGTTATACGCAGGCAGCATCCAGGGCATGCATTACACCTTCGTCTGCCCCTTTGACCATCGCGTGCTGAATAAAATTGCACTGTGCAAAAAAGGAACGCACAAAGTCCGTTCCATTATTGCAAATAGAATTCATTTACAAGAATCTTGGCCGAGAAACAGGTAAAAGGCTTGATACGGAAGGTGCGAGATGACCAGGGTTGTCCGTCTGCAAATCTATGGCGCTCCACGTCGAGTATAGGATACTGAAAACCGTGTCACTGTGCAATAAAAATGCTTACCAATTTATTTGAAAGGTTGTGAGCGACAGCTGGTTGAGAATCAACAGACGTGGAATTGGGCTCTTCGTTAGTGTCGGATACGATAAAATAAAGTTACCGTCCAGGTGTATCGATTGCATTTTACACCCTTCTCGCGGTCTCTACTTTCCTATCTCCACTTTTCAAACAGACGCAATGTCTTTCATTTTCATAAAAGTTGAAGCAAGTACAAGAGAGTGAAAAACCTGACTGTTTTAACTAGACGTCAGCTTACATACTGTTGTATATCTATAAGAATAATGATAATAGTAAGAATAATAATAAACAAAAAACAGTTTAAATCAACTGCGACATTTTCTTCCGACAAAACTTCCCCACTGTGTTGATTACTTGGGTCCGATTTCTTCCAAGATTCTTTCGCCAGAAATTTCCACCAAGGCACGTAAGTCTGTTCGTTTGAAATATAGCAGGAAACATTGGGACTCGTCGAATGCCACGGTCGCGACTAAAGATAAGAATAAACAGAGAGCGAGAGAGAGCGGAGAGAAGAGAAAGAGAGATCCCACGAAGCATTGTTCTGGTCAAAAATCTGCCACAAGACTGCGTCAGCAAAGTGGCAATCAACTCGAGCGGAAGCTTTTCCTTCGTCCTTTGTTGGCCCGAACTGCAGGATTCGTCATTCGTGTATTTAAGTTTATATTCGAGTTGCCGCTGAGGTTTACGACGGAGGGCAAATTAAATTCGAGAAATGATAAGAACGTTTGTTTGTTTGCACTGCGTATCTCGGAATGTTGAACCCCTGGTACGATTTTTGAAAATAAAAATTTGTCGCGTGAATTCACGATATCAATTAAGATTCCAGGTATGTACTTACGCAGATTACGCCGGTAGACCAGCTGTGCGTAACTCAGGTATAATCCTGGATTTGTTGAGCTTGAAACACGGCTTATCAAAGTCCGAATCGGCTTCGGCGATGTGACCTGGTTCGGCAAATATATAAGCATTCCCAAAAACTTTTCCAACCGCTCGTTTTGTTTCTAGACGAATTTTCATCGATGGAAGTATTACGGAGCTTTGTATATTATATTCTTTACACGATTTTTATTCTCGAATTTCATCTTCATGTAGTAATCGGAGGAAAATCGGGTTCCGTTTCCGTAATGAAATTCTGACTTCTCGACTCAAAGCTTCGGAACTGAGAAGTACCTTTGAATCCGAAAAGAAAAGAATTCTTGGCAGCGAAACAAATCGCACTGTAAATGGTATAACAATTGCCGCAGATAGTATCGAAATTAGTTACAGTTACGCAATTCATTCTCATTCATTACGTTAGGAATTTTTACTTTTATGTATCTGAAACTTTCTGTTACTGACAGAGTCTCGAAAAAATTTCAATTTTTTCATCAAACTTGATTTATTTTCTTTAATACAATATTAACACTGCATATTTAACCTGTTTGCCATTGAATGGCTAAGATTCAATTATTGGTAGACATTTTTTGAGTTTTACTCCGGTTTTCGTAACGAATTTTCTATCTCTTCAAACGATTCTAAGACTTGCTGATAAAAGTGCAGAGAGGAGAAGACATTGTTTTCAAAGACGATATTCCGCACCACGAATATTTCATTCACACAAGAAGAGAACGCGATAATTAACTACAAATTTAAAGCTCAATCTGCAAAAGCGGTTGAAATTAATTACATCGCTCTTTTCAACTACGCGCGAAAAACGAAAACAAAAAGCCCCAACATCTGAAAAACTCGACAGACCCTTAGATCTCGACAAAAGTCTGCAGCCAGCAAATAAAAATCACGATGCGGGATATTTTTGCGGGAGAATAGATGGAGATTCCCGTAGGTAGATATATGGCAAAGTGGTAGGTAAGTTTCCGATCGAAAATATACACTCGACGTAATCTCAGTGTAACTCGGGCATCCCCGGCGAAACGAGAGAGGGTTGGTACGGCGTATGAAAGGGTGGTTTAACCTCGATTACCCGGCGACGCTCGCAGCTTTATATATATATATCACCTGGTCACGTATGCCTCAGAGTCCTAGTGATTCATGGTAGGTATGCTCGCCTTCCTATTTTCTGGGTGATAAACTCCTAGGCCATAATCGAAAGCATGGGAGCTCGAAAGAAGGACAGGACTACCTGTAGCTACTGCCTGACTAACATCGCGTGCAGGATGTATGCCCAGGACAATATGTACACATATATGTATATACCTACACGCGGTGCAGGATGAACGTAGCGCTTCACCCTTTTCTTGCAAACTATACCCTCCAAGGTTTGAATTACCCGAGCTAAGTTTCCTGGATCCAAGTTTGCGCATCTTACACGTTGATATTGCAGCGAAAAGTGTACTTTGAAATACCGCCGGTGCAGAAAGGATCCACGAACGAGTATCTCTGTATCCAATCAACCGCCACGCCAGCATTACTTCGCGCTGAGTTACCAAAGGTAGGTATAGAGTTCCGGAAATAAAAGCTCTTTCGCGGGGGCGGTGAACGTGAGCTTTTTTATGGCCTGACGGAGGAGAAAGAGCCGGAGGGAGGGGGGGGGGGAGGAGGAGGGCACTCGAGCTTTCAAGTGTACCTGATATTGAAGTAGGTACAACTTTTTTACATTTCCTTTTTGTCTGTGGTCAGTTTCATCCCAGTTATCTGATTTATTTTTCCCTCTCTTTTTCCTATCTTACTCGTCATGATATTGACCAATCGGAATTTTCACCCGCACTGCATCGCGAAATAACTCGAGTGGCTTGTTTTGTAACTCGTGATGATCGACTCGAGCAGAAGTGCCAAGTTGTTCCGCTCTAGTCTTGGACGATTTCTTCTCAAGATACATCATCGTGGACCGCGATTGTAGAACCACCGCTTCTCGTTCGATTCGAACAAACTTACCTCGAAACTGGTTCATCGGATAACGCGAATTTGCATCTCAAGGATTTCGCAGTCTTTGTACGTTCATGCTCTACACGTCCTTCTACCAAACAAGAAATCTGAATCTTCACATAAGAAATTAAGAAAATTAGATCAAAGAAAATCCCGCTGGGAGTTGACTAAATATGCAGTTTTAATCCAATCGCGAAAAACTTTTCGTATAAGATCTGGTACAACGGTTTTTAGACCATAGTTATAAACCTACAGTAAAATAGTTATCTGACAGGATTAACTTTCGCCAAAGTATAAATTCTACATTTGCCGGCCGCTATCACGACGCAAGTTCCTGAAAAACGATTGAGTGTATCATCTCCAAGGTTTATACCTACTATAAGTCGCATCTTTGTATAAATATTAACTATTTTGTTATGACCAGCATTAACAATTTTTTTCGTTCGCCGAACACACGTTCCGCCTCGTATTTAAATACTGCTGAACACTGTTACGTGATTGCCATGCATCTCTTTGCATTTTGAGTCGTTGGACGGTGAGACGAGATAAGAAATTTTTAGTTTGGATCTCTGATCCTGATTAGTGCCTGGAAAGCGAAAAGCTTCAGCGCCGTCGTGACAGTAGACCATATCCGTGCGTGATAATCAGACTGCCATGAAAGTCATACGTTTCGTGACACGGCTATATTGAAAGCGTATATATATATATATATATACTTTTGCGGCAAATCTGAACCCGAGGAATGTATCGAATAAAAGAGCAACGTATACATATACGAGTAGTCTTCATTGGATATAAAATCATAAAAGTATTGGAATTTTCACGTGTATACCTTCGCCAGGTGAATGCGTCATTAGTACAGGGCAATATAAAGAAAAAATAATAATAAAAATGAGAGAAAACGAAACAAATTCGGTGGACGAGGAAATAAAAAAATAAGTAACTCGGTCACCGTACCGTATTTTAGCTGCTATCACTCCACACACAGGAGTTACCTGTACACAGAATTCTGCACTAGCTTTACCGATTTTGACCGATTGAATGAATCGTGTTTCTCAAATTAGTCTCTGAATGGGCGTAATTGCATCGAGTCTACTCGGTGCAGCAATAATATCGCGGAAGCAGCTTCAGCTTCGCCGATGCAACAAAGGCCGAATTATTGCTATATGCGTGAAACTAATGCCCGGCTTTTCCGTTATAGATCTCGGGCGACTAATTAAATCTACCGGGAATCGGGAAAACACAAGAGGAGGAACGTAAAGAGGTACCGTCAAGAAAAGCGCATCAACTACTTTTCATTCTCGGAAAGTTATTTTGGTCTTGAGAAGGGAAGATAAAAAAAAAAGAGAACAAAATTGTAAAACTTTCGTCATTCTACTGCAGTTTGCAAGGCCGAATAAACGGATATTGGCGAGGTGAAATACAGGGAAAAAACGACAAAATGAGCAACATTTGTCTGTAGTTAAGGAATTTCATAAACATTTCACTTCACTCTGCAATATTATTGCAGAGAATTTCCATTATATCTCAAGTTCGGTTTTGTTTCATTCCTGGTCACTCAAGTTTTTTATGTACCTATGTATATAGTTTCTGAAGTGTAACGAGTTTCACCAACCTTACATCCCTGCAGGTATAGGATTGTTTTCCATCGCGTGTTATATTATACGAGTGGAGTATTTTCCCAGAAAATATTAAAGATATTGCAACGGCATCAGGATATGAGATCACCGAAGTGATATCCGGTGTCCTGTACAAGACTTACTCGGAAGCTGCTCGTAAAGTAGAAAATCGAACCCACATCCGTTGCGTTCGTTGTGCAATATCAGCTCAAGGCTAGGCTTACGCGTCTCTGAGATAATTTAACTTTCACGTTGCGTCATTATTAACGATCATGCTATCAGAGTTTCGATTTAAGCTCAATCGTTGCATCACAGGAAAGTTATTCCTCCAATCAATAATCGACGTTCCAAAACGTACATTTTCTCGAATAACTGCCTAATTTCTTAATTCTCGAAACTAAGGCTACTTATACGCGGTTTCAAAATTTTTAAACCAGATATGAAAATTATAAAGTTTGTTTCCACGCAGCATGACGAAAACAATAGTTTCCAAGATCGAAATAATAACTAAGAAAACATCTGCTGTACAAGAAACATGGGAAAAAACTGCATCACCGACGCGAGGTTCAAAAAGTTTAAATTAAAAGTGCCAAATAATAATGAAAGTAAGTCATGTAATCATCTTTCATCCAAAGATGAGAAGGAAACCGATTGTCATACCGCAGCAGCGGTTCGAAGCAGAGAACCAAGAGTCCTGCACCTCGAAGGACTCTGCAGTTGGGTAGTTTTTATACAAACCATAAAGATGTGAATGAGAAGTAAAGAGAGACGAAGAGACCTCGACAACACCACGGCAGAGGCTCAACTAGTGGCGGCTGGCCGGCGCAAAAGCAGAGCAAACTCTGTGCGTCGCGACGCCGCAGCGTCTGGTGAACTCGGACTGGTTTCGGGATGACTGTGGAGCCGCGACTCGCAGCATCCAGTCGCCTCTAAGACCGCGACGTCGCGTTACTCTGGAGCCAGGATCCTGACGCGGTGCATCCGTAACGCCAAGAACTCGTTGAAAGATCCACCGAATTCCTAATTATACAGTGACACGATTTACAGATTAGCAAAAAGTATTTTCGCTCGTTTCACGATCAGCCAGCCACAGAGACTAAAAAGTACGTTTTTCCCGGTACTTGGAGGTAGTCTGTGCGTTCATTATATTGCCATCTCGAAATCCGTAGAGTTCGTCAATTTTTTCGATCCCGTTCTGTTTTCGTGTACCAGTAATTTTACCAGATATATTGGATGGATGATCGATGAATTCTTACCCCGATTCCTTTTTATTCGTAATTTAATTTCCCCAAGTGGCGGGGTGACGTCAATTCGGAGAAAACGAAACCCGAAAGCAGGATGTATCATTGGCCGATCAGAATTTCAAATTGTTAACCAACTCGATGATGAATATTTCTGACGATTTAAAAGCTTTCGAAATTCTTTGATAATCAAGTAACGACTTGATTTTTTATTCAGAAGAACCGCGATTTTTTATCAAGCGTATCATGCCCGCTAACTCCGATCAATCATTGATGAATTCACAAAGAGGGGACTAAGAGTGTTTCAAACTTGGAAGTAAAAGGCTGAACGTAAACGTTGAACCGCACGTTCAAGGAATCGGGTGAGATAAAGTCCTCGTAGCTGCTTAAAACTAAAGTTACTCTTGCGATGAATTTTCCATCACGTGTTAAGCTCACTTTCCAATCTCG